>NC_081135.1:14633546-15877779 GCF_958295425.1 Solea solea
TGTGTGCGCATTCAGCTGAGATAAGGCTGTTTCCGGATTTTTTTCATTTTTCTACTTTCCCATAACACAAACCTCACAAATGAAGTTAACATCTTAAACTATTTAGTTCTGTACACTCACTGTTTGATTTTGCAATGATTTCACTGTTTGGATGTGTTTTTCTATTGGTGTCTGTTTGTGTGCGCATTCAGCTGAGATAAGGCTGTTTCCGGATTTTTTTCATTTTTCTGCTGTCCCATAACATAAACCTCACAAATGAAGATAACATCTTAAAATATTTAGTTCTGTACCCTCAGTGTTTGATTTTGCAATGATTTCACTGTTGGGATGTGTTTTTCTATAAGTGTCTGTTTGTGTGCGCATTCAGCTGAGATAAGGCTGTTTACGGATTTTTTTCATTTTTCTGCTGTCCCATAACATAAACCTCACAAATGAAGTTAACATCTTAAAAGATTTAGTTCTGTACACTCACTGTTTGATTTTGCAATGATTTCACTGTTTGGATGTGTTTTTCTATTGGTGTCTGTTTGTGTGCGCATTCAGCTGAGATAAGGCTGTTTCCGGATTTTTTTCATTTTTCTGCTGTCCCATAACATAAACCTCACAAATGAAGTTAACATCTTAAAATATTTAGTTCTGTACCCTCAGTGTTTGATTTTGCAATGATTTCACTGTTGGGATGTGTTTTTCTATAAGTGTCTGTTTGTGTGCGCATTCAGCTGAGATAAGGCTGTTTCCGGATTTTTTTCATTTTTCTACTTTCCCATAACACAAACCTCACAAATGAAGTTAACATCTTAAACTATTTAGTTCTGTACCCTCAGTGTTTGATTTTGCAATGATTTCACTGTTGGGATGTGTTTTTCTGTTGGTGTCTGTTTGTGTGCGCATTCAGCTGAGATAAGGCTGTTTACGGATTTTTTTCATTTTTCTGCTGTCCCATAACATAAACCTCACAAATGAAGTTAACATCTTAAAAGATTTAGTTCTGTACTCTCACTGTTTGATTTTGCAATGATTTCACTGTTTGGATGTGTTTTTCTATTGGTGTCTGTTTGTGTGCGCATTCAGCTGAGATAAGGCTGTTTCCGGATTTTTTTCATTTTTCTACTGTCCCATAACATAAACCTCACAAATGAAGTTTACATCTTAAAATATTTAGTTCTGTACCCTCAGTGTTTGATTTTGCAATGATTTCACTGTTGGGATGTGTTTTTCTATAAGTGTCTGTTTGTGTGCGCATTCAGCTGAGATAAGGCTGTTTACGGATTTTTTTCATTTTTCTGCTGTCCCATAACATAAACCTCACAAATGAAGTTAACATCTTAAAATATTTAGTTCTGTACCCTCAGTGTTTGATTTTGCAATGATTTCACTGTTGGGATGTGTTTTTCTATAAGTGTCTGTTTGTGTGCGCATTCAGCTGAGATAAGGCTGTTTCCGGATTTTTTTCATTTTTCTACTTTCCCATAACACAAACCTCACAAATGAAGTTAACATCTTAAACTATTTAGTTCTGTACACTCACTGTTTGATTTTGCAATGATTTCACTGTTTGGATGTGTTTTTCTATTGGTGTCTGTTTGTGTGCGCATTCAGCTGAGATAAGGCTGTTTCCGGATTTTTTTCATTTTTCTACTGTCCCATAACATAAACCTCACAAATGAAGTTAACATCTTAAAAGATTTAGTTCTGTACACTCAGTGTTTGATTTTGCAATGATTTCACTGTTGGGATGTGTTTTTCTGTTGGTGTCTGTTTGTGTGCGCATTCAGCTGAGATAAGGCTGTTTACGGATTTTTTTCATTTTTCTGCTGTCCCATAACATAAACCTCACAAATGAAGTTAACATCTTAAAAGATTTAGTTCTGTACACTCACTGTTTGATTTTGCAATGATTTCACTGTTTGGATGTGTTTTTCTATTGGTGTCTGTTTGTGTGCGCATTCAGCTGAGATAAGGCTGTTTCCGGATTTTTTTCATTTTTCTACTGTCCCATAACATAAACCTCACAAATGAAGTTTACATCTTAAAATATTTAGTTCTGTACCCTCAGTGTTTGATTTTGCAATGATTTCACTGTTGGGATGTGTTTTTCTATAAGTGTCTGTTTGTGTGCGCATTCAGCTGAGATAAGGCTGTTTACGGATTTTTTTCATTTTTCTGCTGTCCCATAACATAAACCTCACAAATGAAGTTAACATCTTAAAAGATTTAGTTCTGTAACCTCACTGTTTGATTTTGCAATGATTTCACTGTTTGGATGTGTTTTTCTATTGGTGTCTGTTTGTGTGCGCATTCAGCTGAGATAAGGCTGTTTCCGGATTTTTTTCATTTTTCTACTTTCCCATAACACAAACCTCACAAATGAAGTTAACATCTTAAACTATTTAGTTCTGTACACTCACTGTTTGATTTTGCAATGATTTCACTGTTTGGATGTGTTTTTCTATTGGTGTCTGTTTGTGTGCGCATTCAGCTGAGATAAGGCTGTTTCCGGATTTTTTTCATTTTTCTACTTTCCCATAACACAAACCTCACAAATGAAGTTAACATCTTAAACTATTTAGTTCTGTACACTCACTGTTTGATTTTGCAATGATTTCACTGTTTGGATGTGTTTTTCTATTGGTGTCTGTTTGTGTGCGCATTCAGCTGAGATAAGGCTGTTTCCGGATTTTTTTCATTTTTCTGCTGTCCCATAACATAAACCTCACAAATGAAGATAACATCTTAAAATATTTAGTTCTGTACCCTCAGTGTTTGATTTTGCAATGATTTCACTGTTGGGATGTGTTTTTCTATAAGTGTCTGTTTGTGTGCGCATTCAGCTGAGATAAGGCTGTTTACGGATTTTTTTCATTTTTCTGCTGTCCCATAACATAAACCTCACAAATGAAGTTAACATCTTAAAAGATTTAGTTCTGTACACTCACTGTTTGATTTTGCAATGATTTCACTGTTTGGATGTGTTTTTCTATTGGTGTCTGTTTGTGTGCGCATTCAGCTGAGATAAGGCTGTTTCCGGATTTTTTTCATTTTTCTGCTGTCCCATAACATAAACCTCACAAATGAAGTTAACATCTTAAAATATTTAGTTCTGTACCCTCAGTGTTTGATTTTGCAATGATTTCACTGTTGGGATATGTTTTTCTGTTGGTGTCTGTTTGTGTGCGCATTCAGCTGAGATAAGGCTGTTTACGGATTTTTTTCATTTTTCTGCTGTCCCATAACATAAACCTCACAAATGAAGTTAACATCTTAAAAGATTTAGTTCTGTACTCTCACTGTTTGATTTTGCAATGATTTCACTGTTTGGATGTGTTTTTCTATTGGTGTCTGTTTGTGTGCGCATTCAGCTGAGATAAGGCTGTTTCCGGATTTTTTTCATTTTTCTACTGTCCCATAACATAAACCTCACAAATGAAGTTTACATCTTAAAATATTTAGTTCTGTACCCTCAGTGTTTGATTTTGCAATGATTTCACTGTTGGGATGTGTTTTTCTATAAGTGTCTGTTTGTGTGCGCATTCAGCTGAGATAAGGCTGTTTACGGATTTTTTTCATTTTTCTGCTGTCCCATAACATAAACCTCACAAATGAAGTTAACATCTTAAAATATTTAGTTCTGTACCCTCAGTGTTTGATTTTGCAATGATTTCACTGTTGGGATGTGTTTTTCTATAAGTGTCTGTTTGTGTGCGCATTCAGCTGAGATAAGGCTGTTTCCGGATTTTTTTCATTTTTCTACTTTCCCATAACATAAACCTCACAAATGAAGTTAACATCTTAAACTATTTAGTTCTGTACACTCACTGTTTGATTTTGCAATGATTTCACTGTTTGGATGTGTTTTTCTATTGGTGTCTGTTTGTGTGCGCATTCAGCTGAGATAAGGCTGTTTCCGGATTTTTTTCATTTTTCTACTGTCCCATAACATAAACCTCACAAATGAAGTTAACATCTTAAAAGATTTAGTTCTGTACACTCAGTGTTTGATTTTGCAATGATTTCACTGTTGGGATGTGTTTTTCTGTTGGTGTCTGTTTGTGTGCGCATTCAGCTGAGATAAGGCTGTTTACGGATTTTTTTCATTTTTCTGCTGTCCCATAACATAAACCTCACAAATGAAGTTAACATCTTAAAAGATTTAGTTCTGTACACTCACTGTTTGATTTTGCAATGATTTCACTGTTTGGATGTGTTTTTCTATTGGTGTCTGTTTGTGTGCGCATTCAGCTGAGATAAGGCTGTTTCCGGATTTTTTTCATTTTTCTACTGTCCCATAACATAAACCTCACAAATGAAGTTTACATCTTAAAATATTTAGTTCTGTACCCTCAGTGTTTGATTTTGCAATGATTTCACTGTTGGGATGTGTTTTTCTATAAGTGTCTGTTTGTGTGCGCATTCAGCTGGGATAAGGCTGTTTACGGATTTCTTTCATTTTTCTGCTGTCCCATAACATAAACCTCACAAATGAAGTTAACATCTTAAAAGATTTAGTTCTGTAACCTCACTGTTTGATTTTGCAATGATTTCACTGTTTGGATGTGTTTTTCTATTGGTGTCTGTTTGTGTGCGCATTCAGCTGAGATAAGGCTGTTTCCGGATTTTTTTCATTTTTCTACTTTCCCATAACACAAACCTCACAAATGAAGTTAACATCTTAAACTATTTAGTTCTGTACACTCACTGTTTGATTTTGCAATGATTTCACTGTTTGGATGTGTTTTTCTATTGGTGTCTGTTTGTGTGCGCATTCAGCTGAGATAAGGCTGTTTACGGATTTTTTTCATTTTTCTGCTGTCCCATAACATAAACCTCACAAATGAAGTTAACATCTTAAAATATTTAGTTCTGTACACTCACTGTTTGATTTTGCAATGATTTCACTGTTTGGATGTGTTTTTCTATTGGTGTCTGTTTGTGTGCGCATTCAGCTGAGATAAGGCTGTTTCCGGATTTTTTTCATTTTTCTGCTGTCCCATAACATAAACCTCACAAATGAAGTTAACATCTTAAAATATTTAGTTCCGTACCCTCAGTGTTTGATTTTGCAATGATTTCACTGTTGGGATGTGTTTTTCTATAAGTGTCTGTTTGTGTGCGCATTCAGCTGAGATAAGGCTGTTTACGGATTTTTTTCATTTTTCTGCTGTCCCATAACATAAACCTCACAACTGAAGTTAACATCTTAAAAGATTTAGTTCTGTACTCTCACTGTTTGATTTTGCAATGATTTCACTGTTTGGATGTGTTTTTCTATTGGTGTCTGTTTGTGTGCGCATTCAGCTGAGATAAGGCTGTTTCCGGATTTTTTTCATTTTTCTACTGTCCCATAACATAAACCTCACAAATGAAGTTTACATCTTAAAATATTTAGTTCTGTACCCTCAGTGTTTGATTTTGCAATGATTTCACTGTTGGGATGTGTTTTTCTATAAGTGTCTGTTTGTGTGCGCATTCAGCTGAGATAAGGCTGTTTACGGATTTTTTTCATTTTTCTGCTGTCCCATAACATAAACCTCACAAATGAAGTTAACATCTTAAAATATTTAGTTCTGTACACTCACTGTTTGATTTTGCAATGATTTCACTGTTTGGATGTGTTTTTCTATTGGTGTCTGTTTGTGTGCGCATTCAGCTGAGATAAGGCTGTTTCCGGATTTTTTTCATTTTTCTGCTGTCCCATAACATAAACCTCACAAATGAAGTTAACATCTTAAAATATTTAGTTCCGTACCCTCAGTGTTTGATTTTGCAATGATTTCACTGTTGGGATGTGTTTTTCTATAAGTGTCTGTTTGTGTGCGCATTCAGCTGAGATAAGGCTGTTTACGGATTTTTTTCATTTTTCTGCTGTCCCATAACATAAACCTCACAACTGAAGTTAACATCTTAAAAGATTTAGTTCTGTACTCTCACTGTTTGATTTTGCAATGATTTCACTGTTTGGATGTGTTTTTCTATTGGTGTCTGTTTGTGTGCGCATTCAGCTGAGATAAGGCTGTTTCCGGATTTTTTTCATTTTTCTACTGTCCCATAACATAAACCTCACAAATGAAGTTTACATCTTAAAATATTTAGTTCTGTACCCTCAGTGTTTGATTTTGCAATGATTTCACTGTTGGGATGTGTTTTTCTATAAGTGTCTGTTTGTGTGCGCATTCAGCTGAGATAAGGCTGTTTCCGGATTTTTTTCATTTTTCTACTTTCCCATAACACAAACCTCACAAATGAAGTTAACATCTTAAACTATTTAGTTCTGTACCCTCAGTGTTTGATTTTGCAATGATTTCACTGTTGGGATGTGTTATTCTATAAGTGTCTGTTTGTGTGCGCATTCAGCTGAGATAAGGCTGTTTCCGGATTTTTTTCATTTTTCTACTTTCCCATAACACAAACCTCACAAATGAAGTTAACATCTTAAACTATTTAGTTCTGTACACTCACTGTTTGATTTTGTAATGATTTCACTGTTTGGATGTGTTTTTCTATTGGTGTCTGTTTGTGTGCGCATTCAGCTGAGATAAGGCTGTTTACGGATTTTTTTCATTTTTCTACTTTCCCATAACACAAACCTCACAAATGAAGTTAACATCTTAAAATATTTAGTTCTGTACACTCACTGTTTGATTTTGCAATGATTTCACTGTTTGGATGTGTTTTTCTATTGGTGTCTGTTTGTGTGCGCATTCAGCTGAGATAAGGCTGTTTACGGATTTTTTTCATTTTTCTGCTGTCCCATAACATAAACCTCACAAATGAAGTTAACATCTTAAAATATTTAGTTCTGTACACTCACTGTTTGATTTTGCAATGATTTCACTGTTTGGATGTGTTTTTCTATTGGTGTCTGTTTGTGTGCGCATTCAGCTGAGATAAGGCTGTTTCCGGATTTTTTTCATTTTTCTGCTGTCCCATAACATAAACCTCACAAATGAAGTTAACATCTTAAAATATTTAGTTCCGTACCCTCAGTGTTTGATTTTGCAATGATTTCACTGTTGGGATGTGTTTTTCTATAAGTGTCTGTTTGTGTGCGCATTCAGCTGAGATAAGGCTGTTTACGGATTTTTTTCATTTTTCTGCTGTCCCATAACATAAACCTCACAACTGAAGTTAACATCTTAAAAGATTTAGTTCTGTACTCTCACTGTTTGATTTTGCAATGATTTCACTGTTTGGATGTGTTTTTCTATTGGTGTCTGTTTGTGTGCGCATTCAGCTGAGATAAGGCTGTTTCCGGATTTTTTTCATTTTTCTACTGTCCCATAACATAAACCTCACAAATGAAGTTTACATCTTAAAATATTTAGTTCTGTACCCTCAGTGTTTGATTTTGCAATGATTTCACTGTTGGGATGTGTTTTTCTATAAGTGTCTGTTTGTGTGCGCATTCAGCTGAGATAAGGCTGTTTACGGATTTTTTTCATTTTTCTGCTGTCCCATAACATAAACCTCACAAATGAAGTTAACATCTTAAAATATTTAGTTCTGTACACTCACTGTTTGATTTTGCAATGATTTCACTGTTTGGATGTGTTTTTCTATTGGTGTCTGTTTGTGTGCGCATTCAGCTGAGATAAGGCTGTTTCCGGATTTTTTTCATTTTTCTGCTGTCCCATAACATAAACCTCACAAATGAAGTTAACATCTTAAAATATTTAGTTCCGTACCCTCAGTGTTTGATTTTGCAATGATTTCACTGTTGGGATGTGTTTTTCTATAAGTGTCTGTTTGTGTGCGCATTCAGCTGAGATAAGGCTGTTTACGGATTTTTTTCATTTTTCTGCTGTCCCATAACATAAACCTCACAACTGAAGTTAACATCTTAAAAGATTTAGTTCTGTACTCTCACTGTTTGATTTTGCAATGATTTCACTGTTTGGATGTGTTTTTCTATTGGTGTCTGTTTGTGTGCGCATTCAGCTGAGATAAGGCTGTTTCCGGATTTTTTTCATTTTTCTACTGTCCCATAACATAAACCTCACAAATGAAGTTTACATCTTAAAATATTTAGTTCTGTACCCTCAGTGTTTGATTTTGCAATGATTTCACTGTTGGGATGTGTTTTTCTATAAGTGTCTGTTTGTGTGCGCATTCAGCTGAGATAAGGCTGTTTCCGGATTTTTTTCATTTTTCTACTTTCCCATAACACAAACCTCACAAATGAAGTTAACATCTTAAACTATTTAGTTCTGTACCCTCAGTGTTTGATTTTGCAATGATTTCACTGTTGGGATGTGTTATTCTATAAGTGTCTGTTTGTGTGCGCATTCAGCTGAGATAAGGCTGTTTCCGGATTTTTTTCATTTTTCTACTTTCCCATAACACAAACCTCACAAATGAAGTTAACATCTTAAACTATTTAGTTCTGTACACTCACTGTTTGATTTTGTAATGATTTCACTGTTTGGATGTGTTTTTCTATTGGTGTCTGTTTGTGTGCGCATTCAGCTGAGATAAGGCTGTTTACGGATTTTTTTCATTTTTCTACTTTCCCATAACACAAACCTCACAAATGAAGTTAACATCTTAAAAGATTTAGTTCTGTACCCTCAGTGTTTGATTTTGCAATGATTTCACTGTTGGGATGTGTTTTTCTATAAGTGTCTGTTTTTGTGTGCGCATTCAGCTGAGATAAGGCTGTTTACGGATTTTTTTCATTTTTCTGCTGTCCCATAACATAAACCTCACAAATGAAGTTAACATCTTAAAATATTTAGTTCTGTACACTCACCGTTTGATTTTGCAATGATTTCACTGTTTGGATGTGTTTTTCTATTGGTGTCTGTTTGTGTGCGCATTCAGCTGAGATAAGGCTGTTTCCGGATTTTTTTCATTTTTCTGCTGTCCCATAACATAAACCTCACAAATGAAGTTAACATCTTAAAAGATTTAGTTCTGTACCCTCAGTGTTTGATTTTGCAATGATTTCACTGTTGGGATGTGTTATTCTATAAGTGTCTGTTTGTGTGCGCATTCAGCTGAGATAAGGCTGTTTCCGGATTTTTTTCATTTTTCTACTTTCCCATAACACAAACCTCACAAATGAAGTTAACATCTTAAACTATTTAGTTCTGTACACTCACTGTTTGATTTTGTAATGATTTCACTGTTTGGATGTGTTTTTCTATTGGTGTCTGTTTGTGTGCGCATTCAGCTGAGATAAGGCTGTTTACGGATTTTTTTCATTTTTCTACTTTCCCATAACACAAACCTCACAAATGAAGTTAACATCTTAAAATATTTAGTTCTGTACACTCACTGTTTGATTTTGCAATGATTTCACTGTTTGGATGTGTTTTTCTATTGGTGTCTGTTTGTGTGCGCATTCAGCTGAGATAAGGCTGTTTACGGATTTTTTTCATTTTTCTGCTGTCCCATAACATAAACCTCACAAATGAAGTTAACATCTTAAAAGATTTAGTTCTGTACCCTCAGTGTTTGATTTTGCAATGATTTCACTGTTGGGATGTGTTTTTCTATAAGTGTCTGTTTTTGTGTGCGCATTCAGCTGAGATAAGGCTGTTTACGGATTTTTTTCATTTTTCTGCTGTCCCATAACATAAACCTCACAAATGAAGTTAACATCTTAAAATATTTAGTTCTGTACACTCACCGTTTGATTTTGCAATGATTTCACTGTTTGGATGTGTTTTTCTATTGGTGTCTGTTTGTGTGCGCATTCAGCTGAGATAAGGCTGTTTCCGGATTTTTTTCATTTTTCTGCTGTCCCATAACATAAACCTCACAAATGAAGTTAACATCTTAAAAGATTTAGTTCTGTACCCTCAGTGTTTGATTTTGCAATGATTTCACTGTTGGGATGTGTTATTCTATAAGTGTCTGTTTGTGTGCGCATTCAGCTGAGATAAGGCTGTTTCCGGATTTTTTTCATTTTTCTACTTTCCCATAACACAAACCTCACAAATGAAGTTAACATCTTAAACTATTTAGTTCTGTACACTCACTGTTTGATTTTGTAATGATTTCACTGTTTGGATGTGTTTTTCTATTGGTGTCTGTTTGTGTGCGCATTCAGCTGAGATAAGGCTGTTTACGGATTTTTTTCATTTTTCTACTTTCCCATAACACAAACCTCACAAATGAAGTTAACATCTTAAAATATTTAGTTCTGTACACTCAGTGTTTGATTTTGCAATGATTTCACTGTTTGGATGTGTTTTTCTATTGGTGTCTGTTTTGTGTGCGCATTCAGCTGAGATAAGGCTGTTTCCGGATTTTTTTCATTTTTCTGCTGTCCCATAACATAAACCTCACAAATAAAGTTAACATCTCATAAGATATAGTTATATACCTTCAGTGATTGATTTTGCAATGATTTCACTGTTTGGATGTGTTTTTCTATTGGTGTCTGTTTGTGTGCGCATTCAGCTGCGATAAGGCTGTTTCCGGATTTTTTTTCATTTTTCTGCTGTCCCATAACATAAACCTCACAAATGAAGTTAACATCTTAAAAGATTTAGTTCTGTACCCTCAGTGTTTGATTTTGCAAAGATTTCACTGTTGGGATGTGTTTTTCTATTGGTGTCTGTTTGTGTGCGCATTCAGCTGAGATAAGGCTGTTTCCGGATTTTTTTCATTTTTCTGCTGTCCCATAACATAAACCTTACAAATGAAGTTAACATCTTAAAAGATTTAGTTCTGTACCCTCAGTTTTTGATTTTGCAAAGATTTCACTGTTGGGATGTGTTTTTCTATTGGTGTCTGTTTGTGTGCGCATTCAGCTGAGATAAGGCTGTTTCCGGATTTTTTTCATTTTTCTACTTTCCCATAACACAAACCTCACAAATGAAGTTAACATCTTAAAATATTTAGTTCTGTACCCTCAGTTTTTGATTTTGCAAAGATTTCACTGTTTGGATGTGTTTTTCTATTGGTGTCTCTTTGTGTGCACATTCAGCTGAGATAAGGCTGTCCCCGGATTTTTTTCATTTTTCTGCTGTCCCATAACATAAACCTCACAAATGAAGTTAACATCTTAAAAGATTTAGTTCTGTACACTCACTGTTTGTTTTTGCAATGATTTCACTGTTTGGATGTGTTTTTCTATTGGTGTCTGTTTGTGTGCGCATTCAGCTGAGATAAGGCTGTTTCCGGATTTTTTTAATTTTTCTACTTTCCCATAACACAAACCTCACAAATGAAGTTAACATCTTAAACTATTTAGTTCTGTACACTCACTGTTTGATTTTGTAATGATTTCACTGTTTGGATGTGTTTTTCTATTGGTGTCTGTTTGTGTGCGCATTCAGCTGAGATAAGGCTGTTTACGGATTTTTTTCATTTTTCTACTTTCCCATAACACAAACCTCACAAATGAAGTTAACATCTTAAAATATTTAGTTCTGTACACTCACTGTTTGATTTTGCAATGATTTCACTGTTTGGATGTGTTTTTCTATTGGTGTCTGTTTGTGTGCGCATTCAGCTGAGATAAGGCTGTTTACGGATTTTTTTCATTTTTCTGCTGTCCCATAACATAAACCTCACAAATGAAGTTAACATCTTAAAAGATTTAGTTCTGTACACTCAGTGTTTGATTTTGCAATGATTTCACTGTTTGGATGTGTTTTTCTATTGGTGTCTGTTTTGTGTGCGCATTCAGCTGAGATAAGGCTGTTTCCGGATTTTTTTCATTTTTCTGCTGTCCCATAACATAAACCTCACAAATAAAGTTAACATCTCATAAGATATAGTTATATACCTTCAGTGATTGATTTTGCAATGATTTCACTGTTTGGATGTGTTTTTCTATTGGTGTCTGTTTGTGTGCGCATTCAGCTGCGATAAGGCTGTTTCCGGATTTTTTTTCATTTTTCTGCTGTCCCATAACATAAACCTCACAAATGAAGTTAACATCTTAAAAGATTTAGTTCTGTACCCTCAGTGTTTGATTTTGCAAAGATTTCACTGTTGGGATGTGTTTTTCTATTGGTGTCTGTTTGTGTGCGCATTCAGCTGAGATAAGGCTGTTTCCGGATTTTTTTCATTTTTCTGCTGTCCCATAACATAAACCTCACAAATGAAGTTAACATCTTAAAAGATTTAGTTCTGTACCCTCAGTTTTTGATTTTGCAAAGATTTCACTGTTGGGATGTGTTTTTCTATTGGTGTCTGTTTGTGTGCGCATTCAGCTGAGATAAGGCTGTTTCCGGATTTTTTTCATTTTTCTACTTTCCCATAACACAAACCTCACAAATGAAGTTAACATCTTAAAATATTTAGTTCTGTACCCTCAGTATTTTATTTTGCAAAGATTTCACTGTTTGGATGTGTTTTTCTATTGGTGTCTGTTTGTGTGCGCATTCAGCTGAGATAAGGCTGTTTCCGGATTTTTTTAATTTGTCTGCTGTCCCATAACATAAACCTCACAAATGAAGTTAACATCTTAAAAGATTTAGTTCTGTACCCTCAGTTTTTGATTTTGCAAAGATTTCACTGTTGGGATGTGTTTTTCTATTGGTGTCTGTTTGTGTGCGCATTCAGCTGAGATAAGGCTGTTTCCGGATTTTTTTCATTTTTCTACTTTCCCATAACACAAACCTCACAAATGAAGTTAACATCTTAAAATATTTAGTTCTGTACCCTCAGTATTTTATTTTGCAAAGATTTCACTGTTTGGATGTGTTTTTCTATTGGTGTCTGTTTGTGTGCGCATTCAGCTGAGATAAGGCTGTTTCCGGATTTTTTTAATTTGTCTGCTGTCCCATAACATAAACCTCACAAATGAAGTTAACATCTTAAAAGATTTAGTTCTGTACACTCAGTGTTTGATTTTGCAATGATTTCACTGTTTGGATGTGTTTTTCTATTGGTGTAACAGGATACCATTCTATTATGGGACAGTAGAAAAATTTAAAAAATCCAGAAACAGCCTTATCTCAGCAGAATGCGCACACAAACAGACACCAATAGAAAAACACATCCAAACAGTGAAATCATTGCAAAATCAAACACTGAGAGTACAGAAGTATATCTTATAAGATGTACATTTCATTTGTTCAGTTAACTGTATGGTTATTTGTCATAATCAAACTTCAAAAAAATATTTCTACAATGTTTTTTTCAACAAATGTTGCTTTCACAGCACACATTATTGTTGTAATCATATCATTATTATTAATATTATTATTATTATTGCTGTTAATAATATTATTGTTATCATCACCATCATTATATTTATATCATTAATACATTGACATTATATTAACATAAAAAAACAAAAACTCGCGCACTCATTCTATTGGGAACAATGACATGATGGTGCTGAAGGTGGCTCCACATTCGCTTCCGATTTTCATTAAGTTTCGATTCCACCTTAAAAAAAATGCACGTTTCGGCCAGTAGGGAGAAGTGCAAATTCAGGAATGGTTGCAATAGAATTCAGTCAGCATTCATATTTAAGATGGATAGTAGTAGATAGTCCAAAGTAGATATGGACATATAGGGGATCACTGGAAAATTAAGGAGCTGTAGTATGCAAAGCAGGTGACATATTTCATGGGAAATCATATTAGGCCACTAGAGGGCAGTGCAAAGTCACAAATTGTTGCAAAATAATTGTCAAACTCTTGACTTTTGAGCTTGATTTTCTCCAAAATTCTCAAACCAGGAAAATTCATCACAAATACCCGATCACGATATGACAATATCAAAACTCTAAGATCATATCTTGTCTCATGTCATGATATAGCTATAATATTGTCATGCCTTCCTCATCATAGTTCACATTCCATTTGTCAGAGATAAAATATGAATCCATAACCCATTTTGAGAGGCAGGTTCTCATAAGGTTGGGAAGTGTCAACTATTTGGGTTGCCACTGATGGGTAGACTCCCCTGTTTAAATGTTGGAGTTTAGTATTTTGGGCAACACCATGTTAGTTTTTGAAACCAGAAACAACCATAGTTATAAGAGAAGGGATGGATACTGATAGCTTGTCCACTACAAATCCACCTATAACTGCAACTTTGCAAACATGAAATGCAGAGCTGTCAATCACACACGGTGGGACTGACAGCTCTGCATTTAAATGTAAAATTAAATTTACATTGTGGACATGCAGCGCTACTGAAGAGGAACTAAGACCATAAACCCTTTAGAACAATGTATGCAGGACACCAGACTAACTTTTTACTAGGAGCACAGTAGCCCCCCCTATAACTGAATTTTTTAGGAGAGCAAGCAGAACATTTAGGGGCGCACACCTTAAACATTTCCTCTCATTTTCACTGTATTACTGATCAATACTTCGATAATAATTGAATAAATTGCAATGTGCTGTTTAGAATTCCCAGTGAATTTTTATTGTGCACTTGTTTGTTAAAGAATAAGAACATAATAGACATTAAGTGTACATAAAATACCATCACTGTCACTACAGTACAATTATTAACTAGAAGTGGCCCGGTACTGTCCAGTACACAGAACCGACACTTTTATTTGTGTACTGGCACATTTCACAAGATGCCGGTAATCTCTTATCAGTCCACTTGATTATGGTCCAGAGCAATAATGTCTCAGGGTACACTATGTGACGTTCACCTGTTCTCGCAAAAGTCAAGTGTTTATTCCTTGAGTTTGGAGTTTTTATTTTCTATCTAATCTCTATCTGGAAGACGACCGCTGTGGCGACCATCATCATGCTTCAAAAGCATGAGTTAGCTCATCCACACACTCATACTTTCTGATATAATAAAAATAAACATGGAGCTGGCAAGTTGAGGCTTGAAAATATCAGAGGACGATGCACAGAAGGGATTAAGCTGGGATATTGCCCGGTATCCTGGACTCTTGCTCAAAAATTAATAAATTGATAAAGTTGAACCTGAATTTTCCTTAACACTAAAACAAGGCCAGACCAAAAGTTTCACTCCCAGGGCTGGAGTATGCCAGGTGTAATATTATTAGATATTAATGTAGATGTTATGCAAGAATTTGATGCACAAGCCTGTTTTCTTTGTGTATTACTTTAATGACTCTGTCCTGGCAGTGCTGGATGATCTTACACAGCTCCTCTGTACCCTGAGACTCGAGACTTTGATGAAGGATATGCTCAAACATCTAGTAAAACACAATTTGTAGTTTTGTACCTAACTTTGTGACATACATGCATGTAACACCAGACAAACTGACTCATATAGGAATATCCCATGAAATAATGTGATAATGTACTACACCCAGTTCCACAGTCTGTATTGTGGCATGTCTGTAGACAACTATATCTATTTAACTGTCCACTGAGTTATCAAACCGCCAAAAGATGTTCGCCTTTAGTTCTACTGTGTCCTTGATCAATGCCACAGTCAGAACCTCATCATTCAACTATTTGACAAACTCTAGTCAAACAGGAGCTACAGTGTAGGAAAATGATCAAGAAATAAAATGAGTTTCAATAAAATGATTAGCTCTCATAGAAACTTCCCATTGTGTTAACCAGTTAACCAATAACTTATATTAGACTTGGTTAGTCAGTAGTTGAGGTTTCACCTCTCTCATGGGGATCTGGGCCCTTTGGACAAACACTGACGGGCTGCTCACGTCAAACTGTTGCTGAAGACCCTCAAGGCTCAGGTTCACCACCTTCTCATAGCAGCTGTGAGATCTTCTCCATGTGCTGAGGAGGAAGACAAGAAGGGAGAGGAAGAGATGGATGAGGCATGGACAGATTTGGGAAAAATGTATAATTGTGTCTCACAATAAATATACTACTGCAAAAGTATCACTAATGTTACACTAGACAAATGCTGTTTAAATCACAAACATATTTGGAATAGGAGTATAGGAATTGCGGATAGATAACATTTGTTTTGTAAAGATCCAGATTCTTGTGCTTCAACTGCGAAAATCAGAGTTCATTTTCTATAAATAATCATTATATATTGTGCTTCAATTTATTTTCTCATGTTATGGGTTTTATTTAAAGCGACACAATTTTCAACCTTCACGTAATGTCTCTAAGCAGGGATGGGAAGTATTTCTGATACATGTATTTTGTACCAATATATTTCCATCATGTGTATTTTATTTAAAATACTGTAACATACATCCTTTGAAAAAAAGTGATGACATAAGAAGACAAATTACAGGATGCTGCTTCAGATTGGACGTCATGGTGCTTGTGCCTACTTTAATTTGCCAGGACTTGTTAAGATCACAATTAGTTTACATAAGAATTGAATTGAGTCAAGCGATTACCATCAGAGCTGAGGTTCAAAACTTTAGAGCTCACTCTGTCGTTTACATCGATGACAGTGCTAAAGTCACCACATAAAATAAATTTGTATCCGACCAATAGCGGTTCTTTAAGTCTTTTAAAAAGTTGAAAAATGTTTGTTCTCTCATGAGAGGTGTACACGTGTATCGTTCGTATTTTTTCTCCTCGGTAAAAACAATCCAACATGAGCAATCTACAAGGAATTAAATTAGGAAATCATTCGTTTTACGAATAATAGTGACATCACCAGTTTTAGAAAAAAGATCCCACCATCAGCTTTACTTTCACCAATAGAAATTACTCTTAGACCTTTGTTCCACATGCTGGATACCTTTACTCTTTACTTGTGTTCAGTCTCAGTTCTTGACAACATAATAAGTCAGTTTTCAACAAGAATTTAATTTGTTGGGCTCTAAAAGAATTTGATTGGATGCCATGGGCATTCCAAGATGAAACTTTGGGGAAGGTCATAAATGTTTGGGGGGAAGCTATGGTGTGGGTTTGTCGTCATTTTATAATATATATATATATTTATTTTATAACAAGCTTTTCTTTTCTTTTTCTCTACCTCTACAAAAGGTGTTTCATGATCATCATCAGGCTCTGGAGACCCTTATACCTATTCCAAGCCCTACCAGTAGAGGTCCCCCAAACCCCAATTTTTGAGCTGGAATAAAATGATATCAAAGTTTAGTTGGGGTGGCAAAAGACCCACGATAAGACTGGAAACTCTCCAGCTGCCAAAAGAAGAAGGAGGGATGAGACTTCCAAAATTAAAGGAATACTACCATGCGGCCCAATTGAGATATATTGTAGGTTGGTGCAAAGCAGACACAGTGAAATGAAATAGAAAAAGAGTTTGGAGAAAACCCAGTACAGAATTGGGGGATAAAGAAACATACAAGAAGATTCAAAACCAAATAGACACAATCACGATGTTCACATACAAAATATGGTTCAGCATAATAAAAAAATATAAGATACAGAAAGACACTAATTTATTGAATATGATAGCAATTTTACACCGACTAGGTACGATATAGGATTTAAACAGTGGACAACCAAGGGAATCACAGCATGGTGTGTTTTGGTGAAAGGTGACAGCTTGAGAGTTTCCAAAATATGACAGAAAAAAAGGATTTAGATAATCAATCATGAATTCTGTGGATTCCTGCAACTTAGAGACTACTATATGAAAGAGATCAGGATGGACCCCTCCTGAGAAGTGAATAGTGTGATCCAGATTATCATAATCAACGCATACAAAGAAACCACAATTAGAATTATATTGGGACTATATAAAAAAAATGCTACAAAATACATAAAAAAAAAAGATGGGAATCAGGATTTAACATAAAACTTAGTGATGAAGATTGGCTAAGATTGGTATAATCTGCCAGACATTAGCCTCATGTATGAAACAAAGTGATATGACAAATGTTGGGTGGCTGGGAGATTTTTTTTTAATCAGTCTTGAATATGTCAAAGATTACCCACAATATTAACTTTGAAGCATTGTTAGTTTTGTGTAGCATCAGATAAAACATGTACTCCCTCCCCTCTTAATTTGAAAAGAGGACATTTGTAATATGGAAATGATTGAATATTTGGTGGTTTTGAGGAGGACTGATGCAGGACAAAAGTATTAATCTTTTATGACAACAATTCTTGGGAGTGAACATTCCTGCCATATACTCAAGTCTATGGTGAAAACAATGTTCAGTGTTCTATTGATCTATTAATAAAATGTTTTCATTTGAATTCCAATTTGCCAAGAGACCTTCTTACAAGAAAGTGTGCCATATGCACTAACACAGTGGAAATGAATCAAAATGAAGCCTGAGGGTTAAGGAAACAGTTTGTCATCAACTAAATACTGTAGGTGTCCAAAGCCTGAGGGTCAACCTCTTTCCCCGGATGAAGCAGAATCCAGTCACGTTAACTGTGCGTTGTAAGAATGGAAAAGACTGTCATAAAAAAATAATAATAATTACAACACCCACACTGTATCAACATTCAGAGTGGACCTAATTTTTAAGAATAGAGGGATAGATTTAGTGTATAGCCTACTTGTTAAATAGACAGGATACCTGCAGCAGCAGCACCAGCGAAGCTCTCTGAACAGATCAGCAATGTGACCCACAGTCCTCACAACCGAAGACGCAGCCGAAACACGCAAGCGGTTCCGCGAAAACGGGAGCTTTGCAGCTGCGGGTCCGGGTGAGAGGACATCGGTTCTCACAGTGGAACTGTTCAGACAGAAAGTCTGGCTCCCGTGTAACGTCGCAGACAACACCATCTCAGAGATAGGATACTGACTGCATTTAAACACTAAACTTTCGCAAAAAACAGCAAAGCGAAAAAGAAAAAAAAGAGCATGGAACATTTACATGTGCATATATTATTATTAACTATATTTCGATTAATGCGTGTGTGTTTAAATACATGTGTATGTATGTATGTATTTTCAATGAGTGAAAAGACGTAGTTACTGTAATTAACGAACACATTTTAGCAATGGCCTGCTGTTTAGCTCATTATAATAATGTAAAATTTCACTTACCTCTACATTTTTGAGCATCTTCCTGTGACATGTCAATAGCCTCCCTCTACCACCAACCTCCCAAGTAATTCCTTGGTCAGCGACTGATGCTGCAACTCCATTACATGTTCATCCACCTGCTGAGCAGACACTAACCTGTTCACGTTTTGGATATTAATCCGCTGCTGCTGTGGTGGGGAACTACGTTGCGTTGGAGTGTGATGATGGTCGATAATTATCTTAAAGCTACAGTAGTAGTTGAAATAAACTGCCCCTTTGTTTCACCATACATGCATGGCAGAAATGTTCGCTTCCAAGATTTTTTGTAATAAAAAGATTACAGATTAATCCTCTGCATTCTTTGTGCTTTTGGATTTTTTTTTGAGGATATCTTTGGCTGTGTTGATGCAAATTGCTTCAAATTTGGTGTAGGTGAAGTTATTTTCCACTGTCAGGGAATATCAACATTTTTCATTATCATATAACACACTATTCAATCAATATCTGAAGCTAAAATGATGTGGGTGTATTTTAGGGATATCATAGTATGGTGTGAATGTGGGTTTAGGAATAAATGTGTGTGTGTGTGTGTGTGTGTGTGTGTGTGTGTGTGTGTGTGTGTGTGTGTCTGTGTCTGTGTGTGTGTGTGTGTGTGTGTGTGTCTGTGTGTATGTGTGTATGTGCAACTCCAGGCACTTCTTGTTCTCACATCAAGTTCAAATCGACATGATACACAGGCACCTACACCTACAAAGAGGCTCATACACACATTCACTCCTTTGAGTAAAAAGAACAAACAGGCATCTTGAGGGACTTCAAAGACTTGCCCTCTACGTGAACCCAAACAAAAGTCTGGTTTTGTTTACACAGGTGCAATTACAGGTAAACACAATGTTTCACTTTGTTTGGGGCTCAATTCATCCTGACTGTCAAAGACACAGCCTCAGACGCTGAAGACCTCGACCTCATCAACATCAGTCACAATGTACTGAAAAAGAAAAAGGTTAAATAATTTATCAAAACTAACCCTAACCCTATCATATTATAGTGATTACATGTAAAATAATTACATCAAATCAAACATAAGCTAGATGTTTTGTATGACCTGTGTGAATATCCGTTTTTGATGAAGTTTAAAATCCATAATTTGTGTTAGTAGTGTATGATTTCACTTTCACTGAACTCAGTACCACTTATACTTCATATACTAGTAGTATGGAGTACTTTTACTGTATACGTTTTGGAGGAATATAGGGTAAAAGTTCACTTTTTGCAACAAACAATAGGGTAACATTTTTTGATGAAGTATAAAATCCTTATTTTCTATCAGTAGTTTATAATTTTACTTTCACTGGACGTATTCAGCTGAGGTAAGGCTGTTTTCGGATTTTTTTCTTTTTTCTAATGTCCCATAATATAAACCTCACTAATGAAGTTAACATCATATAAGATATACTTCTGTACCCTCAGTGTTTGATTTTGCAATGATTTCACTGTTGGGATGTGTTTTTCTATTGGTGTCTGTTTGTGTGCGCATCCAGCCGAGATAAGGCTGTTTTCAAATTTTTTTCTTATTTCTACTGTCCACAGTACTGTGTAAAGGTCAGAAAACAGCCGTATCCCTGCTGAATGCACACAAAAACAGAGACAAATAGAAAAACACATCCAAACAGTGAAATCATTGCAAAATCAAACACTGAAGGTATATAACTATATCTTATAAGATTTTAACTTTATTTGTGAGGTTTATGTTATGGGACAGTAGAAAAATTAAAAAAATCCGAAAACAGCCGTATCCCTGCTGAATGCGCACAAAAACAGACACAAATAGAAAAAAGATTAAAATACCCTCGATCAGCCTTAGTCCCTGATACACATCAGACTCCTGGCTCAATGCCTTTAGGAATTATTACAAAAAACACACCCAAACGGCTGACCATTGACCTTTCCGAAGGTTGCACAGGTCTGAAACTCGGCACCCTGGATCAGCCAGGAGTCCCTGATACACATACGGAGAAATCAGCATCCGGGCTCATTGCCTTTAGGAATTATTGAAGAAAAGACAGTTTCCCACCTTTCTTACGTTTGAATTTTACAGACTGTGTTTTTGGCAGTTTTCTTTGGCCGGGGGAAAAAAGCCCAAAGTCCTGTGTCCAAAAACTGAAAATCAGGTCATGTCAGACTCTATACAGTCTTAGACCCTTTGGCCAGAGTGGAAGTTTTGGAGGAACTACATTTCTACAGGTCGCAGGAGTGTGAATATTTCATATGTCGTTTGGGGTCCCAAGACGAGCGGAACTACAAGGGTTCATAAGTATATCTTATAAGATGTTAACTTTATTTGTGAGGTTTATGTTATGGGACAGTAGAAAAATGAAAAAAAATCAGAAAACAGTCGTATTCCAGCTGAATGCGCACAAAAACAGAGACAAATAGAAAAACACATACAAACAGTGAAATCATTGCAAAATCAAACACTGAGGGTACCGAAGAATATCTTATAAGATGTTAACTTTATTTGTGAGGTTTATGTTATGGGACAGTAGAAAAATTAAAAAAAATATGAAAACAGCCGTATCCCTGCTGAATGCACACAAAAACAGAGACAAATAGAAAAACACATCCAAACAGTGAAATCATTGCAAAATCAAACACTGAAGGTATATAACTATATCTTATAAGATTTTAACTTTATTTGTGAGGTTTATGTTATGGGACAGTAGAAAAATTAAAAAAATCCGAAAACAGCCGTATCCCTGCTGAATGCGCACAAAAACAGACACAAATAGAAAAACACATCCAAACAGTGAAATCATTATAAATTCAAACACTGAGGGTACATCAATATACCTTATAAGATGTTAACTTCATATTATAGGACAGTAGAAAAAAGATTAAAATACCCTCGATCAGCCTTAGTCCCTGATACACATACGGACAAATCAGACTCCTGGCTCAATGCCTTTAGGAATTATTACAAAAAACACACCCAAACGGCTGACCATTGACCTTTCCGAAGGTTGCACAGGTCTGAAACTCGGCACCCTGGATCAGCCAGGAGTCCCTGATACACATACGGAGAAATCAGCATCCGGGCTCATTGCCTTTAGGAATTATTGAAGAAAAGACAGTTTCCCACCTTTCTTACGTTTGAATTTTACAGACTGTGTTTTTGGCAGTTTTCTTTGGCCGGGGGAAAAAAGCCCAAAGTCCTGTGTCCAAAAACTGAAAATCAGGTCATGTCAGACTCTATACAGTCTTAGACCCTTTGGCCAGAGTGGAAGTTTTGGAGGAACTACATTTCTACAGGTCACAGGAGTGTGAATATTTCATTTGTCGTTTGGGGTCCGAAGACGAGCGGAACGACGAGGGTACATTAGTATGTCTTATAAGATGTTAACTTTATTTGTGAGGTTTATGTTATGGGACAGTAGAAAAATGAAAAAAAATATGAAAACAGCCGTATCCCTGCTGAATGCACACAAAAACAGAGACAAATAGAAAAACACATACAAACAGTGAAATCATTGCAAAATCAAACACTGAGGGTACCGAAGAATATCTTATAAGATGTTAACTTTATTTGTGAGGTTTATGTTATGGGACAGTAGAAAAATAAAAAAAAATCAGAAAACAGTCGTATTCCAGCTGTATGCGCACAAAAACAGACAAAAATAAAAAAACACATTCAAACAGTGAAATCATTGCAAAATCAAACACTGAAGGTATATAACTATATCTTATGAGATGTTAACTTTATTTGTGAGGTTTATGTTATGGGACAATAAAAAAATGAAAAAAATCCGAAAACAGCCGTATCCCTGTTGAATGCGCACAAAAACAAACACAAATAGAAAAACACATCCAAACAGTGAAATCATTATAAATTCAAACACTGAGGGTACATCAATATACCTTATAAGATGTTAACTTCATATTATAGGACAGTAGAAAAAAGATTAAAATACCCTCGATCAGCCTTAGTCCCTGATACACATACGGAAAAATCAGACTCCTGGCTTAATGCCTTTAGGAATTATTACAAAAAACACACCCGAACAGCTGACCTTTGACCTTTCCGAAGGTTGCACAGGTCTGAAACTCTGCACCCGGGATAAGCCTAAATCCCTGATACACATACGGAAAAATTAGACTCCTGGCTCAATGCCTTTAGGAATTATTACAAAAAACACACCCGAACGGCTGACCTTTGACCTTTCCGAAGGTTGCACAGGTCTGAAACTCGGCACCCTGGATCAGCCAGGAGTCCCTGATACACATAAGGAGAAATCAGCATCCGGGCTCATTGCCTTTAGGAATTATTGAAGAAAAGACAGTTTCCCACCTTTCTTACGTTTGAATTTTACAGACTGTGTTTTTGGCAGTTTCTTTTGGCCGTGCGAAAAAAGCCCAAAGTCCTGTGTCCAAAAACTGAATATCAGGTCATGTCAGACTCTATACAGTCTTAGACCCTTTGGCCAGAGTGGAAGTTTTGGAGGAACTACATTTCTACAGGTCGCAGGAGTGTGAATATTTCATTTGTCGTTTGGGGTCCCAAGACGAGCGGAACGACGAAGGTACATTAGTATGTCTTATAAGATGTTAACTTTATTTGTGAGGTTTATGTTATGGGACAGTAGAAAAATGAAAAAAAATATGAAAACAGCCGTATCCCTGCTGAATGCACACAAAAACAGAGACAAATAGAAAAACACATACAAACAGTGAAATCATTGCAAAATCAAACATTGAGGGTACCGAAGAATATCTTATAAGATGTTAACTTTATTTGTGAGGTTTATGTTATGGGACAGTAGAAAAATGAAAAAAAAATCAGAAAACAGTCGTATTCCAGCTGTATGCGCACAAAAACAGACAAAAATAGAAAAACACATTCAAACAGTGAACTCATTGCAAAATCAAACACTGAAGGTATATAACTATATCTTATGAGATGTTAACTTTATTTGTGAGGTTTATGTTATGGGACAGTAGAAAAATGAAAAAAAATCAGAAAACAGTCGTATTCCAGCTGAATGCGCACAAAAACAGACAAAAATAGAAAAACACATTCAAACAGTGAAATCATTGCAAAATCAAACACTGAAGGTATATAACTATATCTTATGAGATGTTAACTTTATTTGTGAGGTTTATGTTATGGGACAATAAAAAAATGAAAAAAATCAGAAAACAGTCGTATTCCAGCTGAATGCGCACAAAAACAGAGACAAAAATAGAAGACACATTCAAACAGTGAAATCATTGCAAAATCAAACACTGAAGGTATATAACTATATCTTATAAGATTTTAACTTTATTTGTGAAGTTTATGTTATGGGACAGTAGAAAAATGAAAAAATATCCAAAAACAGCCGTATCCCTGCTGAATGCGCACAAAAACAGACACAAATAGAAAAACACATCCAAACAGTGAAATCATTATAAATTCAAACACTGAGGTACATCAATATACCTTATAAGATGTTAACTTCATATTACAGGACAGTAGAAAAAAGATTAAAATACCCTCGATCAGCCTTAGTCCCTGATACACATACGGAAAAATCAGACTCCTGGCTTAATGCCTTTAGGAATTATTACAAAAAACACACCCGAACGGCTGACCTTTGACCTTTCCGAAGGCTGCACAGGTCTGAAACTCGGCACCCTAGATCAGCCTTAGGTCCTGATACACATAAGGAAAAATCAGACTCCTGGCTTAATGCCTTTAGGAATTATTCCAAAAAACACACCTAAACGGCTGACCTTTGACCTTTCCGAAGGTTACACAGGTCTGAAACTCGGCACCCTAGATTAACCTAAATCCCTGATACACATACGGAAAAATCAGACTCCTGGCTCAATGCCTTTAGGAATTATTACAAAAAACACACCCGAACGGCTGACCTTTCACCTTTCCAAAGGTTGCACGGGTCTGAAACTCGGCACCCGGGATAAGCCTAAATCCCTGATACACATACGGAAAAATTAGACTCCTGGCTCAATGCCTTTAGGAATTATTACAAAAAACACACCCGAACGGCTGACCTTTGACCTTTCCGAAGGTTGCACGAGTCTGAAACTCGGCACCCTGGATCAGCCAAGAGTCCCTGATACACATAAGGAGAAATCAGCATCCGGGCTCATTGCCTTTAGGAATTATTGAAGAAAAGACAGTTTCCCACCTTTCTTACGTTTGAATTTTACAGACTGTGTTTTTGGCAGTTTCTTTTGGCCGTGGGAAAAAAGCCCAAAGTCCTGTGTCCAAAAACTGAAAATCAGGTCATGTCAGACTCTATACAGTCTTAGACCCTTTGGCCAGAGTGGAAGTTTTGGAGGAACTACATTTCTACAGGTCGCAGGAGTGTGAATATTTCATTTGTCGTTTGGGGTCCGAAGACGAGCGGAACGACGAGGGTACATTAGTATGTCTTATAAGATGTTAACTTTATTTGTGAGGTTTATGTTATGGGACAGTAGAAAAATGAAAAAAAATATGAAAACAGCCGTATCCCTGCTGAATGCACACAAAAACAGAGACAAATAGAAAAACACATACAAACAGTGAAATCATTGCAAAATCAAACACTGAGGGTACCGAAGAATATCTTATAAGATGTTAACTTTATTTGTGAGGTTTATGTTATGGGACAGTAGAAAAATAAAAAAAAATCAGAAAACAGTCGTATTCCAGCTGTATGCGCACAAAAACAGACAAAAATAAAAAAACACATTCAAACAGTGAAATCATTGCAAAATCAAACACTGAAGGTATATAACTATATCTTATGAGATGTTAACTTTATTTGTGAGGTTTATGTTATGGGACAATAAAAAAATGAAAAAAATCCGAAAACAGCCGTATCCCTGTTGAATGCGCACAAAAACAAACACAAATAGAAAAACACATCCAAACAGTGAAATCATTATAAATTCAAACACTGAGGGTACATCAATATACCTTATAAGATGTTAACTTCATATTATAGGACAGTAGAAAAAAGATTAAAATACCCTCGATCAGCCTTAGTCCCTGATACACATACGGAAAAATCAGACTCCTGGCTTAATGCCTTTAGGAATTATTACAAAAAACACACCCGAACAGCTGACCTTTGACCTTTCCGAAGGTTGCACAGGTCTGAAACTCTGCACCCGGGATAAGCCTAAATCCCTGATACACATACGGAAAAATTAGACTCCTGGCTCAATGCCTTTAGGAATTATTACAAAAAACACACCCGAACGGCTGACCTTTGACCTTTCCGAAGGTTGCACAGGTCTGAAACTCGGCACCCTGGATCAGCCAGGAGTCCCTGATACACATAAGGAGAAATCAGCATCCGGGCTCATTGCCTTTAGGAATTATTGAAGAAAAGACAGTTTCCCACCTTTCTTACGTTTGAATTTTACAGACTGTGTTTTTGGCAGTTTCTTTTGGCCGTGCGAAAAAAGCCCAAAGTCCTGTGTCCAAAAACTGAATATCAGGTCATGTCAGACTCTATACAGTCTTAGACCCTTTGGCCAGAGTGGAAGTTTTGGAGGAACTACATTTCTACAGGTCGCAGGAGTGTGAATATTTCATTTGTCGTTTGGGGTCCCAAGACGAGCGGAACGACGAAGGTACATTAGTATGTCTTATAAGATGTTAACTTTATTTGTGAGGTTTATGTTATGGGACAGTAGAAAAATGAAAAAAAATATGAAAACAGCCGTATCCCTGCTGAATGCACACAAAAACAGAGACAAATAGAAAAACACATACAAACAGTGAAATCATTGCAAAATCAAACATTGAGGGTACCGAAGAATATCTTATAAGATGTTAACTTTATTTGTGAGGTTTATGTTATGGGACAGTAGAAAAATGAAAAAAAAAATCAGAAAACAGTCGTATTCCAGCTGTATGCGCACAAAAACAGACAAAAATAGAAAAACACATTCAAACAGTGAACTCATTGCAAAATCAAACACTGAAGGTATATAACTATATCTTATGAGATGTTAACTTTATTTGTGAGGTTTATGTTATGGGACAGTAGAAAAATGAAAAAAAATCAGAAAACAGTCGTATTCCAGCTGAATGCGCACAAAAACAGACAAAAATAGAAAAACACATTCAAACAGTGAAATCATTGCAAAATCAAACACTGAAGGTATATAACTATATCTTATGAGATGTTAACTTTATTTGTGAGGTTTATGTTATGGGACAATAAAAAAATGAAAAAAATCAGAAAACAGTCGTATTCCAGCTGAATGCGCACAAAAACAGAGACAAAAATAGAAGACACATTCAAACAGTGAAATCATTGCAAAATCAAACACTGAAGGTATATAACTATATCTTATAAGATTTTAACTTTATTTGTGAAGTTTATGTTATGGGACAGTAGAAAAATGAAAAAATATCCAAAAACAGCCGTATCCCTGCTGAATGCGCACAAAAACAGACACAAATAGAAAAACACATCCAAACAGTGAAATCATTATAAATTCAAACACTGAGGGTACATCAATATACCTTATAAGATGTTAACTTCATATTACAGGACAGTAGAAAAAAGATTAAAATACCCTCGATCAGCCTTAGTCCCTGATACACATACGGAAAAATCAGACTCCTGGCTTAATGCCTTTAGGAATTATTACAAAAAACACACCCGAACGGCTGACCTTTGACCTTTCCGAAGGCTGCACAGGTCTGAAACTCGGCACCCTAGATCAGCCTTAGGTCCTGATACACATAAGGAAAAATCAGACTCCTGGCTTAATGCCTTTAGGAATTATTCCAAAAAACACACCTAAACGGCTGACCTTTGACCTTTCCGAAGGTTACACAGGTCTGAAACTCGGCACCCTAGATTAACCTAAATCCCTGATACACATACGGAAAAATCAGACTCCTGGCTCAATGCCTTTAGGAATTATTACAAAAAACACACCCGAACGGCTGACCTTTCACCTTTCCAAAGGTTGCACGGGTCTGAAACTCGGCACCCGGGATAAGCCTAAATCCCTGATACACATACGGAAAAATTAGACTCCTGGCTCAATGCCTTTAGGAATTATTACAAAAAACACACCCGAACGGCTGACCTTTGACCTTTCCGAAGGTTGCACGAGTCTGAAACTCGGCACCCTGGATCAGCCAAGAGTCCCTGATACACATAAGGAGAAATCAGCATCCGGGCTCATTGCCTTTAGGAATTATTGAAGAAAAGACAGTTTCCCACCTTTCTTACGTTTGAATTTTACAGACTGTGTTTTTGGCAGTTTCTTTTGGCCGTGGGAAAAAAGCCCAAAGTCCTGTGTCCAAAAACTGAAAATCAGGTCATGTCAGACTCTATACAGTCTTAGACCCTTTGGCCAGAGTGGAAGTTTTGGAGGAACTACATTTCTACAGGTCGCAGGAGTGTGAATATTTCATTTGTCGTTTGGGGTCCGAAGACGAGCGGAACGACGAGGGTACATTAGTATGTCTTATAAGATGTTAACTTTATTTGTGAGGTTTATGTTATGGGACAATAAAAAAATGAAAAAAATCAGAAAACAGTCGTATTCCAGCTGAATGCGCACAAAAACAGAGACAAAAATAGAAGACACATTCAAACAGTGAAATCATTGCAAAATCAAACACTGAAGGTATATAACTATATCTTATAAGATTTTAACTTTATTTGTGAAGTTTATGTTATGGGACAGTAGAAAAATGAAAAAATATCCAAAAACAGCCGTATCCCTGCTGAATGCGCACAAAAACAGACACAAATAGAAAAACACATCCAAACAGTGAAATCATTATAAATTCAAACACTGAGGGTACATCAATATACCTTATAAGATGTTAACTTCATATTACAGGACAGTAGAAAAAAGATTAAAATACCCTCGATCAGCCTTAGTCCCTGATACACATACGGAAAAATCAGACTCCTGGCTTAATGCCTTTAGGAATTATTACAAAAAACACACCCGAACGGCTGACCTTTCACCTTTCCAAAGGTTGCACGGGTCTGAAACTCGGCACCCGGGATAAGCCTAAATCCCTGATACACATACGGAAAAATTAGACTCCTGGCTCAATGCCTTTAGGAATTATTACAAAAAACACACCCGAACGGCTGACCTTTGACCTTTCCGAAGGTTGCACGAGTCTGAAACTCGGCACCCTGGATCAGCCAGGAGTCCCTGATACACATAAGGAGAAATCAGCATCCGGGCTCATTGCCTTTAGGAATTATTGAAGAAAAGACAGTTTCCCACCTTTCTTACGTTTGAATTTTACAGACTGTGTTTTTGGCAGTTTCTTTTGGCCGTGGGAAAAAAGCCCAAAGTCCTGTGTCCAAAAACTGAAAATCAGGTCATGTCAGACTCTATACAGTCTTAGACCCTTTGGCCAGAGTGGAAGTTTTGGAGGAACTACATTTCTACAGGTCGCAGGAGTGTGAATATTTCATTTGTCGTTTGGGGTCCGAAGACGAGCGGAACGACGAGGGTACATTAGTATGTCTTATAAGATGTTAACTTTATTTGTGAGGTTTATGTTATGGGACAGTAGAAAAATGAAAAAAAAATATGAAAACAGCCGTATCCCTGCTGAATGCACACAAAAACAGAGACAAATAGAAAAACACATACAAACAGTGAAATCATTGCAAAATCAAACACTGAGGGTACCGAAGAATATCTTATAAGATGTTAACTTTATTTGTGAGGTTTATGTTATGGGACAGTAGAAAAATAAAAAAAAATCAGAAAACAGTCGTATTCCAGCTGTATGCGCACAAAAACAGACAAAATAGAAAAACACATTCAAACAGTGAAATCATTGCAAAATCAAACACTGAAGGTATATAACTATATCTTATGAGATGTTAACTTTATTTGTGAGGTTTATGTTATGGGACAATAAAAAAATGAAAAAAATCCGAAAACAGCCGTATCCCTGTTGAATGCGCACAAAAACAAACACAAATAGAAAAACACATCCAAACAGTGAAATCATTATAAATTCAAACACTGAGGGTACATCAATATACCTTATAAGATGTTAACTTCATATTATAGGACAGTAGAAAAAAGATTAAAATACCCTCGATCAGCCTTAGTCCCTGATACACATACGGAAAAATCAGACTCCTGGCTTAATGCCTTTAGGAATTATTACAAAAAACACACCCGAACAGCTGACCTTTGACCTTTCCGAAGGTTGCACAGGTCTGAAACTCGGCACCCTAGATCAGCCTCAGTCCCTGATACACATACAGAAAAATCCGACTCCTGGCTTAATGCCTTAGGTATTATTACAAAAAACACGCCCGAACTGCTGACCATTGACCTTTTTGAAGGTTGCACAGGTCTGAAACTCGGCACCCTGGATTAGCCTTAGTCCCTGATACACATACGGAAAAATCAGACTCCTGGCTTAATGCCTTTAGGAATTATTACAAAAAACACATCCGAACGGCTGACCATTGACCTTTCCGAAGGTTGCACAGGTCTGAAACTCTGCACCCGGGATAAGCCTAAATCCCTGATACACATACGGAAAAATTAGACTCCTGGCTCAATGCCTTTAGGAATTATTACAAAAAACACACCCGAACGGCTGACCTTTGACCTTTCCGAAGGTTGCACAGGTCTGAAACTCGGCACCCTGGATCAGCCAGGAGTCCCTGATACACATAAGGAGAAATCAGCATCCGGGCTCATTGCCTTTAGGAATTATTGAAGAAAAGACAGTTTCCCACCTTTCTTACGTTTGAATTTTACAGACTGTGTTTTTGGCAGTTTCTTTTGGCCGTGCGAAAAAAGCCCAAAGTCCTGTGTCCAAAAACTGAAAATCAGGTCATGTCAGACTCTATACAGTCTTAGACCCTTTGGCCAGAGTGGAAGTTTTGGAGGAACTACATTTCTACAGGTCGCAGGAGTGTGAATATTTCATTTGTCGTTTGGGGTCCCAAGACGAGCGGAACGACGAGGGTACATTAGTATGTCTTATAAGATGTTAACTTTATTTGTGAGGTTTATGTTATGGGACAGTAGAAAAATGAAAAAAAATATGAAAACAGCCGTATCCCTGCTGAATGCACACAAAAACAGAGACAAATAGAAAAACACATACAAACAGTGAAATCATTGCAAAATCAAACACTGAGGGTACCGAAGAATATCTTATAAGATGTTAACTTTATTTGTGAGGTTTATGTTATGGGACAGTAGAAAAATGAAAAAAAATCAGAAAACAGTCGTATTCCAGCTGTATGCGCACAAAAACAGACAAAAATAGAAAAACACATTCAAACAGTGAACTCATTGCAAAATCAAACACTGAAGGTATATAACTATATCTTATGAGATGTTAACTTTATTTGTGAGGTTTATGTTATGGGACAGTAGAAAAATGAAAAAAAATCAGAAAACAGTCGTATTCCAGCTGAATGCGCACAAAAACAGACAAAAATAGAAAAACACATTCAAACAGTGAAATCATTGCAAAATCAAACACTGAAGGTATATAACTATATCTTATGAGATGTTAACTTTATTTGTGAGGTTTATGTTATGGGACAATAAAAAAATGAAAAAAATCAGAAAACAGTCGTATTCCAGCTGAATGCGCACAAAAACAGAGACAAAAATAGAAGACACATTCAAACAGTGAAATCATTGCAAAATCAAACACTGAAGGTATATAACTATATCTTATAAGATTTTAACTTTATTTGTGAAGTTTATGTTATGGGACAGTAGAAAAATGAAAAAATATCCAAAAACAGCCGTATCCCTGCTGAATGCGCACAAAAACAGACACAAATAGAAAAACACATCCAAACAGTGAAATCATTATAAATTCAAACACTGAGGGTACATCAATATACCTTATAAGATGTTAACTTCATATTACAGGACAGTAGAAAAAAGATTAAAATACCCTCGATCAGCCTTAGTCCCTGATACACATACGGAAAAATCAGACTCCTGGCTTAATGCCTTTAGGAATTATTACAAAAAACACACCCGAACGGCTGACCTTTGACCTTTCCGAAGGCTGCACAGGTCTGAAACTCGGCACCCTAGATCAGCCTTAGGTCCTGATACACATAAGGAAAAATCAGACTCCTGGCTTAATGCCTTTAGGAATTATTCCAAAAAACACACCTAAACGGCTGACCTTTGACCTTTCCGAAGGTTACACAGGTCTGAAACTCGGCACCCTAGATTAACCTAAATCCCTGATACACATACGGAAAAATCAGACTCCTGGCTCAATGCCTTTAGGAATTATTACAAAAAACACACCCGAACGGCTGACCTTTCACCTTTCCAAAGGTTGCACGGGTCTGAAACTCGGCACCCGGGATAAGCCTAAATCCCTGATACACATACGGAAAAATTAGACTCCTGGCTCAATGCCTTTAGGAATTATTACAAAAAACACACCCGAACGGCTGACCTTTGACCTTTCCGAAGGTTGCACGAGTCTGAAACTCGGCACCCTGGATCAGCCAAGAGTCCCTGATACACATAAGGAGAAATCAGCATCCGGGCTCATTGCCTTTAGGAATTATTGAAGAAAAGACAGTTTCCCACCTTTCTTACGTTTGAATTTTACAGACTGTGTTTTTGGCAGTTTCTTTTGGCCGTGGGAAAAAAGCCCAAAGTCCTGTGTCCAAAAACTGAAAATCAGGTCATGTCAGACTCTATACAGTCTTAGACCCTTTGGCCAGAGTGGAAGTTTTGGAGGAACTACATTTCTACAGGTCGCAGGAGTGTGAATATTTCATTTGTCGTTTGGGGTCCGAAGACGAGCGGAACGACGAGGGTACATTAGTATGTCTTATAAGATGTTAACTTTATTTGTGAGGTTTATGTTATGGGACAGTAGAAAAATGAAAAAAAAATATGAAAACAGCCGTATCCCTGCTGAATGCACACAAAAACAGAGACAAATAGAAAAACACATACAAACAGTGAAATCATTGCAAAATCAAACACTGAGGGTACCGAAGAATATCTTATAAGATGTTAACTTTATTTGTGAGGTTTATGTTATGGGACAGTAGAAAAATAAAAAAAAATCAGAAAACAGTCGTATTCCAGCTGTATGCGCACAAAAACAGACAAAAATAGAAAAACACATTCAAACAGTGAAATCATTGCAAAATCAAACACTGAAGGTATATAACTATATCTTATGAGATGTTAACTTTATTTGTGAGGTTTATGTTATGGGACAATAAAAAAATGAAAAAAATCCGAAAACAGCCGTATCCCTGTTGAATGCGCACAAAAACAAACACAAATAGAAAAACACATCCAAACAGTGAAATCATTATAAATTCAAACACTGAGGGTACATCAATATACCTTATAAGATGTTAACTTCATATTATAGGACAGTAGAAAAAAGATTAAAATACCCTCGATCAGCCTTAGTCCCTGATACACATACGGAAAAATCAGACTCCTGGCTTAATGCCTTTAGGAATTATTACAAAAAACACACCCGAACAGCTGACCTTTGACCTTTCCGAAGGTTGCACAGGTCTGAAACTCGGCACCCTAGATCAGCCTCAGTCCCTGATACACATACAGAAAAATCCGACTCCTGGCTTAATGCCTTAGGTATTATTACAAAAAACACGCCCGAACTGCTGACCATTGACCTTTTTGAAGGTTGCACAGGTCTGAAACTCGGCACCCTGGATTAGCCTTAGTCCCTGATACACATACGGAAAAATCAGACTCCTGGCTTAATGCCTTTAGGAATTATTACAAAAAACACATCCGAACGGCTGACCATTGACCTTTCCGAAGGTTGCACAGGTCTGAAACTCTGCACCCGGGATAAGCCTAAATCCCTGATACACATACGGAAAAATTAGACTCCTGGCTCAATGCCTTTAGGAATTATTACAAAAAACACACCCGAACGGCTGACCTTTGACCTTTCCGAAGGTTGCACAGGTCTGAAACTCGGCACCCTGGATCAGCCAGGAGTCCCTGATACACATAAGGAGAAATCAGCATCCGGGCTCATTGCCTTTAGGAATTATTGAAGAAAAGACAGTTTCCCACCTTTCTTACGTTTGAATTTTACAGACTGTGTTTTTGGCAGTTTCTTTTGGCCGTGCGAAAAAAGCCCAAAGTCCTGTGTCCAAAAACTGAAAATCAGGTCATGTCAGACTCTATACAGTCTTAGACCCTTTGGCCAGAGTGGAAGTTTTGGAGGAACTACATTTCTACAGGTCGCAGGAGTGTGAATATTTCATTTGTCGTTTGGGGTCCCAAGACGAGCGGAACGACGAGGGTACATTAGTATGTCTTATAAGATGTTAACTTTATTTGTGAGGTTTATGTTATGGGACAGTAGAAAAATGAAAAAAAATATGAAAACAGCCGTATCCCTGCTGAATGCACACAAAAACAGAGACAAATAGAAAAACACATACAAACAGTGAAATCATTGCAAAATCAAACACTGAGGGTACCGAAGAATATCTTATAAGATGTTAACTTTATTTGTGAGGTTTATGTTATGGGACAGTAGAAAAATGAAAAAAAATCAGAAAACAGTCGTATTCCAGCTGTATGCGCACAAAAACAGACAAAAATAGAAAAACACATTCAAACAGTGAACTCATTGCAAAATCAAACACTGAAGGTATATAACTATATCTTATGAGATGTTAACTTTATTTGTGAGGTTTATGTTATGGGACAGTAGAAAAATGAAAAAAAATCAGAAAACAGTCGTATTCCAGCTGAATGCGCACAAAAACAGACAAAAATAGAAAAACACATTCAAACAGTGAAATCATTGCAAAATCAAACACTGAAGGTATATAACTATATCTTATGAGATGTTAACTTTATTTGTGAGGTTTATGTTATGGGATAATAAAAAAATGAAAAAAATCAGAAAACAGCCGTATCCCTGCTGAATGCACACAAAAACAGAGACAATTAGAAAAACACATCCAAACAGTGAAATCATTGCAAAATCAAACACCGAAGGTATATAACTATATCTTATAAGATTTTAACTTTATTTGTGAAGTTTATGTTATGGGACAGTAGAAAAATGAAAAAAATCCAAAAACAGCCGTATCCCTGCTGAATGCGCACAAAAACAGACAAAAATAGAAAAACACATTCAAACAGTGAACTCATTGCAAAATCAAACACTGAAGGTATATAACTATATCTTATGAGATGTTAACTTTATTTGTGAGGTTTATGTTATGGGATAATAAAAAAATGAAAAAAATCAGAAAACAGCCGTATCCCTGCTGAATGCGCACAAAAACAGACACAAATAGAAAAACACATCCAAACAGTGAAATCATTATAAATTCAAACACTGAGGGTACATCAATATACCTTATAAGATGTTAACTTCATATTATAGGACAGTAGAAAAAAGATTAAAATACCCTCGATCAGCCTTAGTCCCTGATACACATACGGAAAAATCAGACTCCTGGCTTAATGCCTTTAGGAATTATTACAAAAAACACACCCGAACGGCTGACCTTTGACCTTTCCGAAGGGTGCACAGGTCTGAAACTCTGCACCCGGGATAAGCCTAAATCCCTGATACACATACGGAAAAATCAGACTCCTGGCTCAATGCCTTTAGGAATTATTACAAAAAACACACCCGAACGGCTGACCATTGACCTTTCCGAAGGTTGCACAGGTCTGAAACTTGGCACCCTGGATCAGCCTTAGTCCCTGATACACATACGGAAAAATTAGACTCCTGGCTCAATGCCTTTAGGAATTATTACAAAAAACACACCCGAACGGCTGACCTTTGACCTTTCCAAAGGTTGCACGGGTCTGAAACTCGGCACCCTGGATTAGCCTTAGTCCCTTATACACATACGGAAAAATCAGACTCCTGGCTTAATGCCTTTAGGAATTATTACAAAAAACACACCCGAACGGCTGACCATTGACCTTTCCGAAGGTTGCACAGGTCTGAAACTCTGCACCCGGGATAAGCCTAAATCCCTGATACACATACGGAAAAATTAGACTCCTGGCTCAATGCCTTTAGGAATTATTACAAAAAACACACCCGAACGGCTGACCTTTGACCTTTCCGAAGGTTGCACAGGTCTGAAACTCGGCACCCTGGATCAGCCAGGAGTCCCTGATACACATAAGGAGAAATCAGCATCCGGGCTCATTGCCTTTAGGAATTATTGAAGAAAAGACAGTTTCCCACCTTTCTTACGTTTGAATTTTACAGACTGTGTTTTTGGCAGTTTCTTTTGGCCGTGCGAAAAAAGCCCAAAGTCCTGTGTCCAAAAACTGAAAATCAGGTCATGTCAGACTCTATACAGTCTTAGACCCTTTGGCCAGAGTGGAAGTTTTGGAGGAACTACATTTCTACAGGTCGCAGGAGTGTGAATATTTCATTTGTCGTTTGGGGTCCCAAGACGAGCGGAACGACGAGGGTACATTAGTATGTCTTATAAGATGTTAACTTTATTTGTGAGGTTTATGTTATGGGACAGTAGAAAAATGAAAAAAAATATGAAAACAGCCGTATCCCTGCTGAATGCACACAAAAACAGAGACAAATAGAAAAACACATACAAACAGTGAAATCATTGCAAAATCAAACACTGAGGGTACCGAAGAATATCTTATAAGATGTTAACTTTATTTGTGAGGTTTATGTTATGGGACAGTAGAAAAATGAAAAAAAATCAGAAAACAGTCGTATTCCAGCTGTATGCGCACAAAAACAGACAAAAATAGAAAAACACATTCAAACAGTGAACTCATTGCAAAATCAAACACTGAAGGTATATAACTATATCTTATGAGATGTTAACTTTATTTGTGAGGTTTATGTTATGGGACAGTAGAAAAATGAAAAAAAATCAGAAAACAGTCGTATTCCAGCTGAATGCGCACAAAAACAGACAAAAATAGAAAAACACATTCAAACAGTGAAATCATTGCAAAATCAAACACTGAAGGTATATAACTATATCTTATGAGATGTTAACTTTACTTGTGAGGTTTATGTTATGGGACAATAAAAAAATGAAAAAAATCAGAAAACAGTCGTATTCCAGCTGAATGCGCACAAAAACAGAGACAAAAATAGAAGACACATTCAAACAGTGAACTCATTGCAAAATCAAACACTGAAGGTATATAACTATATCTTATGAGATGTTAACTTTATTTGTGAGGTTGATGTTATGGGACAGTAGAAAAATGAAAAAAAATCAGAAAACAGTCGTATTCCAGCTGAATGCGCACAAAAACAGACAAAAATAGAAAAACACATTCAAACAGTGAAATCATTGCAAAATCAAACACTGAAGGTATATAACAATATCTTATGAGATGTTAACTTTATTTGTGAGGTTTATGTTATGGGACAATAAAAAAATGAAAAAAATCAGAAAACAGTCGTATTCCAGCTGAATGCGCACAAAAACAGAGACAAAAATAGAAGACACATTCAAACAGTGAAATCATTGCAAAATCAAACACTGAAGGTATATAACTATATCTTATGAAATGTTAACTTTATTTGTGAGGTTTATGTTATGGGATAATAAAAAAATGAAAAAAATCAGAAAACAGCCGTATCCCTGCTGAATGCGCACAAAAACAGACACAAATAGAAAAACACATCCAAACAGTGAAATCATTATAAATTCAAACACTGAGGGTACATCAATATACCTTATAAGATGTTAACTTCATATTATAGGACAGTAGAAAAAAGATTAAAATACCCTCGATCAGCCTTAGTCCCTGATACACATAAGGAAAAATCAGACTCCTGGCTTAATGCCTTTAGGAATTATTACAAAAAACACAACCGAACGGCTGACCTTTGACCTTTCCGAAGGTTGCACAGGTCTGAAACTCGGCACCCTGGATCAGCCAGGAGTCCCTGATACACATATGGAGAAATCAGCATCCGGGATCATTGCCTTTAGGAATTATTCAAGAAAAGACAGTTTCCCACCTTTCTTACGTTTGAATTTTACAGACTGTGTTTTTGGCAGTTTCTTTTGGCCGTGGGAAAAAAGCCCAAAATCCTGTGTCCAAAAACTGAAAATCAGGTCATGTCAGACTCTATACAGTCTTAGACCCTTTGGCCAGAGTGGAAGTTTTGGAGGAACTACATTTGTACAGGTCGCAGGAGTGTGAATATTTCATTTGTCTTTTGGGGTCCCAAGACGAGTGGAACGACGAGGGTACATTAGTATGTCTTATAAGATGTTAACTTTATTTGTGAGGTTTATGTTATGGGACAGTAGAAAAATGAAAAAAAATATGAAAACAGCCGTATCCCTGCTGAATGCACACAAAAACAGAGACAAATAGAAAAACACATACAAACAGTGAAATCATTGCAAAATCAAACACTGAAGGTATATAACTATATCTTATGAGATGTTAACTATATTTGTGAGGTTTATGTTATGGGATAATAAAAAAATGAAAAAAATCAGAAAACAGTCGTATTCCATCTGAATGCGCACAAACAGACAAAAATAGAAGACACATCCAAACAGTGAAATCATTGCAAAATCAAACACTGAAGGTATATAACTATATCTTATGAGATGTTAACTTTATTTGTGAGGTTTATGTTATGGGATAATAAAAAAATGAAAAAAATCAGAAAACAGCCGTATCCCTGCTGAATGCGCACAAAAACAGACACAAATAGAAAAACACATCCAAACAGTGAAATCATTATAAATTCAAACACTGAGGGTACATCAATATACCTTATAAGATGTTAACTTCATATTATAGGACAGTAGAAAAAAGATTAAAATACCCTCGATCAGCCTTAGTCCCTGATACACATACGGAAAAATCAGACTCCTGGCTTAATGCCTTTAGGAATTATTACAAAAAACACACCCGAACGGCTGACCTTTGACCTTTCCGAAGGGTGCACAGGTCTGAAACTCTGCACCCGGGATAAGCCTAAATCCCTGATACACATACGGAAAAATCAGACTCCTGGCTCAATGCCTTTAGGAATTATTACAAAAAACACACCCGAACGGCTGACCATTGACCTTTCCGAAGGTTGCACAGGTCTGAAACTTGGCACCCTGGATCAGCCTTAGTCCCTGATACACATACGGACAAATCAGACTCCTGGCTCAATGCCTTTAGGAATTATTACAAAAAACACACCCGAACGGCTGACCTTTGACCTTTCCAAAGGTTGCACGGGTCTGAAACTCGGCACCCTGGATTAGCCTTAGTCCCTTATACACATACGGAAAAATCAGACTCCTGGCTTAATGCCTTTAGGAATTATTACAAAAAACACACCCGAACGGCTGACCATTGACCTTTCCGAAGGTTGCACAGGTCTGAAACTCTGCACCCGGGATAAGCCTAAATCCCTGATACACATACGGAAAAATTAGACTCCTGGCTCAATGCCTTTAGGAATTATTACAAAAAACACACCCGAACGGCTGACCTTTGACCTTTCCGAAGGTTGCACAGGTCTGAAACTCGGCACCCTGGATCAGCCAGGAGTCCCTGATACACATAAGGAGAAATCAGCATCCGGGCTCATTGCCTTTAGGAATTATTGAAGAAAAGACAGTTTCCCACCTTTCTTACGTTTGAATTTTACAGACTGTGTTTTTGGCAGTTTCTTTTGGCCGTGCGAAAAAAGCCCAAAGTCCTGTGTCCAAAAACTGAAAATCAGGTCATGTCAGACTCTATACAGTCTTAGACCCTTTGGCCAGAGTGGAAGTTTTGGAGGAACTACATTTCTACAGGTCGCAGGAGTGTGAATATTTCATTTGTCGTTTGGGGTCCCAAGACGAGCGGAACGACGAGGGTACATTAGTATGTCTTATAAGATGTTAACTTTATTTGTGAGGTTTATGTTATGGGACAGTAGAAAAATGAAAAAAAATATGAAAACAGCCGTATCCCTGCTGAATGCACACAAAAACAGAGACAAATAGAAAAACACATACAAACAGTGAAATCATTGCAAAATCAAACACTGAAGGTATATAACTATATCTTATGAGATGTTGACTTTATTTGTGAGGTTTATGTTATGGGATAATAAAAAAATGAAAAAAATCAGAAAACAGCCGTATCCCTGCTGAATGCGCACAAAAACAGACACAAATAGAAAAACACATCCAAACAGTGAAATCATTATAAATTCAAACACTGAGGGTACATCAATATACCTTATAAGATGTTAACTTCATATTATAGGACAGTAGAAAAAAGATTAAAATACCCTCGATCAGCCTTAGTCCCTGATACACATACGGAAAAATCAGACTCCTGGCTTAATGCCTTTAGGAATTATTACAAAAAACACACCCGAACGGCTGACCTTTGACCTTTCCGAAGGGTGCACAGGTCTGAAACTCTGCACCCGGGATAAGCCTAAATCCCTGATACACATACGGAAAAATCAGACTCCTGGCTCAATGCCTTTAGGAATTATTACAAAAAACACACCCGAACGGCTGACCATTGACCTTTCCGAAGGTTGCACAGGTCTGAAACTTGGCACCCTGGATCAGCCTTAGTCCCTGATACACATACGGAAAAATTAGACTCCTGGCTCAATGCCTTTAGGAATTATTACAAAAAACACACCCGAACGGCTGACCTTTGACCTTTCCGAAGGTTGCACAGGTCTGAAACTCTGCACCCGGGATAAGCCTAAATCCCTGATACACATACGGAAAAATTAGACTCCTGGCTTAATGCCTTTAGGAATTATTACAAAAAACACACCCGAACGGCTGACCTTTGACCTTTCCGAAGGTTGCACAGGTCTGAAACTCTGCACCCGGGATAAGCCTAAATCCCTGATACACATACGGAAAAATTAGACTCCTTGCTCAATGCCTTTAGGAATTATTACAAAAAACACACCTGAACGGCTGACCTTTGACCTTTCCGAAGGTTGCACAGGTCTGAAACTCGGCACCCTGGATCAGCCAGGAGTCCCTGATACACATAAGGAGAAATCAGCATCCGGGCTCATTGCCTTTAGGAATTATTGAAGAAAAGACAGTTTTCCACCTTTCTTACGTTTGAATTTTACAGACTGTGTTTTTGGCAGTTTCTTTTGGCCGTGGGAAAAAAGCCCAAAGTCCTGTGTCCAAAAACTGAAAATCAGGTCATGTCAGACTCTATACAGTCTTAGACCCTTTGGCCAGAGTGGAAGTTTTGGAGGAACTGCATTTCTACAGGTCGCAGGAGTGTGAATATTTCATTTGTCGTTTGGGGTCCCAAGACGAGCGGAACGACGAGGGTACATTAGTATGTCTTATAAGATGTTAACTTTATTTGTGAGGTTTATGTTATGGGACAGTAGAAAAATGAAAAAAAATATGAAAACAGCCGTATCCCTGCTGAATGCACACAAAAACAGAGACAAATAGAAAAACACATACAAACAGTGAAATCATTGCAAAATCAAACACTGAGGGTACCGAAGAATATCTTATAAGATGTTAACTTTATTTGTGAGGTTTATGTTATGGGACAGTAGTAAAATGAAAAAAAATATGAAAACAGCCGTATCCCTGCTGAATGCGCACAAAAACAGAGACAAATAGAAAAACACATACAAACAGTGAAATCATTGCAAAATCAAACACTGAGGGTACCGAAGAATATCTTATAAGATGTTAACTTTATTTGTGAGGTTTATGTTATGGGACAGTAGAAAAATTAAAAAAAATCAGAAAACAGTCGTATTCCAGCTGAATGCGCACAAAAACAGACAAAAATAGAAAAACCCATCCAAACAGTGAAATCATTATAAATTCAAACACTGAGGGTACATCAATATACCTTATAAGATGTTAACTTCATATTATAGGACAGTAGAAAAAAGATTAAAATACCCTCGATCAGCCTTGGTCCCTGATACACATACGGAAAAATCAGACTCCTGGCTTAATGCCTTAAGGAATTATTACAAAAAACACACCCGAACGGCTGACCTTTGACCTTTCCGAAGGTTGCACAGGTCTGAAACTCGGCACCCTAGATCAGCCTTAGGTCCTGATACACATAAGGAAAAATCAGACTCCTGGCTTAATGCCTTTAGGAATTATTCCAAAAAACACACCTAAACGGCTGACCTTTGACCTTTCCGAAGGTTACACAGGTCTGAAACTCGGCACCCTAGATTAACCTAAATCCCTGATACACATACGGAAAAATCAGACTCCTGGCTCAATGCCTTTAGGAATTATTACAAAAAACACACCCGAACGGCTGACAATTGACCTTTTTGAAGATTGCACAGGTCTGAAACTCGGCACCCTGGATCAGCCTTAGTCCCTGATACACATAAGGAAAAATTAGACTCCTGGCTCAATGCCTTTAGGAATTATTACAAAAAACACACCCGAACGGCTGACCTTTGACCTTTCCAAAGGTTGCACGGGTCTGAAACTCAGCACCCTGGATTAGCCTTAGTCCCTTATACACATAAGGAGAAATCAGCATCCGGGCTCATTGCCTTTAGGAATTATTGAAGAAAAGACAGTTTCCCACCTTTCTTACGTTTGAATTTTACAGACTGTGTTTTTGGCAGTTTCTTTTGGCCGTGGGAAAAAAGCCCAAAGTCCTGTGTCCAAAAACTGAAAATCAGGTCATGTCAGACTCTATACAGTCTTAGACCCTTTGGCCAGAGTGGAAGTTTTGGAGGAACTACATTTCTACAGGTCGCAGGAGTGTGAATATTTCATTTGTCGTTTGGGGTCCCAAGACGAGCGGAACGACGAGGGTACATTAGTATGTCTTATAAGATGTTAACTTTATTTGTGAGGTTTATGTTATGGGACAGTAGAAAAATGAAAAAAAATATGAAAACAGCCGTATCCCTGCTGAATGCGCACAAAAACAGAGACAAATAGAAAAACACATACAAACAGTGAAATCATTGCAAAATCAAACACTGAGGGTACCGAAGAATATCTTATAAGATGTTAACTTTATTTGAAAGGTTTATGTTATGGGACAGTAGAAAAATGAAAAAAAATATGAAAACAGCCGTATCCCTGTTGAATGCGCACAAAAACAGACAAAAATAGAAAAACACATTCAAACAGTGAAATCATTGCAAAATCAAACACTGAAGGTATATAACTATATCTTATGAGATGTTAACTTTATTTGTGAGGTTTATGTTATGGGACAATAAAAAAATGAAAAAAATCCGAAAACAGCCGTATCCCTGCTGAATGCGCACAAAAACAGAGACAAATAGAAAAACACATACAAACAGTGAAATCATTGCAAAATCAAACACTGAGGGTACCGAAGAATATCTTATAAGATGTTAACTTTATTTGTGAGGTTTATGTTATGGGACAGTAGAAAAATGAAAAAAAAATCAGAAAACAGTCGTATTCCAGCTGAATGCGCACAAAAACAGACAAAAATAGAAAAACACATCCAAACAGTGAAATCATTATAAATTCAAACACTGAGGGTACATCAATATACCTTATAAGATGTTAACTTCATATTATAGGACAGTAGAAAAAAGATTAAAATACCCTCGATCAGCCTTAGTCCCTGATACACATACGGAAAAATCAGACTCCTGGCTTAATGCCTTAAGGAATTATTACAAAAAACACACCCGAACGGCTGACCTTTGACCTTTCCGAAGGTTGCACAGGTCTGAAACTCGGCACCCTAGATCAGCCTTAGGTCCTGATACACATAAGGAAAAATCAGACTCCTGGCTTAATGCCTTTAGGAATTATTCCAAAAAACACACCTAAACGGCTGACCTTTGACCTTTCCGAAGGTTTCACAGGTCTGAAACTCGGCACCCTAGATTAACCTAAATCCCTGATACACATACGGAAAAATCAGACTCCTGGCTCAATGCCTTTAGGAATTATTACAAAAAACACACCCGAACGGCTGACCATTGACCTTTTTGAAGATTGCACAGGTCTGAAACTCGGCAACCTGGATCAGCCTTAGTCCCTGATACACATACGGAAAAATTAGACTCCTGGCTCAATGCCTTTAGGAATTATTACAAAAAACACACCCGAACGGCTGACCTTTGACCTTTCCAAAGGTTGCACGGGTCTGAAACTCGGCACCCTGGATTAGCCTTAGTCCCTGATACACATACGGAAAAATCAGACTCCTGGCTTAATGCCTTTAGGAATTATTACAAAAAACACACCCGAACGGCTGACCTTTGATCTTTCCGAAGGTTGCACAGGTCTGAAACTCGGCACCCTGGATCAGCCAGGAGTCCCTGATACACATGCGGAGAAATCAGCATCCGGGCTCATTGCCTTTAGGAGTTATTGAAGAAAAGACAGTTTCCCACCTTTCTTACGTTTGAATTTTACAGACTGTGTTTATGGCAGTTTTTTTTGGCCAGGGGGAAAAAAGCCCAAAGTCCTGTGTCCAAAAACTGAAAATCAGGTCATGTCAGACTCTATACAGTCTTAGATTTTTTGGCCAAAGTGGAAGTTTTGGAGGAACTACATTTCTACAGGTCGCAGGAGTGTGAATATTTCATATGTCGTTTGGGGTCCCAAGACGAGCGGAACGACAAGGGTACATAAGTATATCTTATAAGATGTTAACTTTATTTGTGAGGTTTATGTTATGGGACAGTAGAAAAATGAAAAAAGATCAGAAAACAGTCGTATTCCAGCTGAATGCGCACAAAAACAGACAAAAATAGAAAAACACATTCAAACAGTGAAATCATTGCAAAATCAAACACTGGAGGTAAATAACTAGATCTTATAAGATTTTAACTTTATTTGTGAGCTTTATGTTATGGGACAGTAGAAAAATGAAAAAAATCAGAAAACAGCCGTATCCCTGCTGAATGCGCACAAAAAAAGAGACAAATAGAAAAACACATACAAACAGTGAAATCATTGCAAAATTGAACACTGGAGGTATATAACTATATCTTATAAGATTTTAACTTTATTTGTGAGGTTTATGTTATGGGACAGTAGAAAAATGAAAAAAATCCGAAAACAGCCGTATCCCTGCTGAATGCGCACAAAAACAGACACAAATAGAAAAACACATTCAAACAGTGAAATCATTGCAAAATCAATCACTGAAGGTATATAACTATATCTTATGAGATGTTAACTATATTTGTGAGGTTTATGTTATGGGACAATAAAAAAATGAAAAAAATCAGAAAACAGCCGTATCCCTGCTGAATGCACACAAAAACAGAGACAAATAGAAAAACACATCCAAACAGTGAAATCATTGCAAAATCAAACACTGAAGGTATATAACTATATCTTATAAGATTTTAACTTTATTTGTGAGGTTTATGTTATGGGACAGTAGAAAAATTAAAAAAATCCGAAAACAGCTGTATCCCTGCTGAATGCGCACAAAAACAGACACAAATAGAAAAACACATCCAAACAGTGAAATCATTATAAATTCAAACACTGAGGGTACATCAATATACCTTATAAGATGTTAACTTCATATTATAGGACAGTAGAAAAAAGATTAAAATACCCTCGATCAGCCTTAGTCCCTGATACACATACGGAAAAATCAGACTCCTGGCTTAATGCCTTTAGGAATTATTACAAAAAACACACCCAAATGGCTGACCTTTGACCTTTCCAAAGTTTGCACGGGTCTGAAACTCGGCACCCTGGATTAGCCTTAGTCCCTGATACACATACGGAAAAATCAGACTAATGGCTTAATGCATTTAGGAATTATTACAAAAAACACACCCGAACGGCTGACCATTGACCTTTCCGAAGGTTGCACAGGTCTGAAACTCGGCACCCTAGATTAGCCTTAGTCCCTGATACACAAACGGAAAAATCAGACTCCTGACTCAATGCCTTTAGGAATTATTACAAAAAACACACCTGAACGGCTGACCATTGACCTTTCCGAAGGTTGCACAGGTCTGGAACTCTGCACCCAGATAAGCCTAAATCCCTGATACACATACGGAAAAATCAGACTCCTGGCTCAATGCCTTTAGGAATTATTACAAAAAACACACCCGAACGGCTGACCATTGACTTTTCCGAAGGTTGCACAGGTCTGAAACTCGGCACCCTGGATCAGCCTTAGTCCCTGATACACATACGGACAAATCAGACTCCTGGCTCAATGCCTTTAGGAATTATTACAAAAAACACACCCGAACGGCTGACCATTGACCTTTCCGAAGGTTGCACAGGTCTGAAACTAGGCACCCTGGATCAGCCAGGAGTCCCTGATACACATACGGAGAAATCAGACTCCTGGCTTAATGCCTTTAGGAATTATTACAAAAAACACACCCGAACGGCTGACCTTTGACCTTTCCGAAGGTTGCACAGGTCTGAAACTCTGCACCCGGGATAAGCCTAAATCCCTGATACACATACGGAAAAATTAGACTCCTGGCTTAATGCAATTAGGAATTATTACAAAAAACACACCCGAACGGCTGACCTTTGACCTTTCCGAAGGTTGCACAGGTCTGAAACTCTGCACCCGGGATAAGCCTAAATCCCTGATACACATACGGAAAAATTAGACTCCTGGCTCAATGCCTTTAGGAATTATTACAAAAAACACACCTGAACGGCTGACCTTTGACCTTTCCGAAGGTTGCACAGGTCTGAAACTCGGCACCCTGGATCAGCCAGGAGTCCCTGATACACATAAGGAGAAATCAGCATCCGGGCTCATTGCCTTTAGGAATTATTGAAGAAAAGACAGTTTTCCACCTTTCTTACGTTTGAATTTTACAGACTGTGTTTTTGGCAGTTTCTTTTGGCCGTGGGAAAAAAGCCCAAAGTCCTGTGTCCAAAAACTGAAAATCAGGTCATGTCAGACTCTATACAGTCTTAGACCCTTTGGCCAGAGTGGAAGTTTTGGAGGAACTACATTTCTACAGGTCGCAGGAGTGTGAATATTTCATTTGTCGTTTGGGGTCCCAAGACCAGCGGAACGACGAGGGTACATTAGTATGTCTTATAAGATGTTAACTTTATTTGTGAGGTTTATGTTATGGGACAGTAGAAAAATGAAAAAAAATATGAAAACAGCCGTATCCCTGCTGAATGCACACAAAAACAGAGACAAATAGAAAAACACATACAAACAGTGAAATCATTGCAAAATCAAACACTGAGGGTACCGAAGAATATCTTATAAGATGTTAACTTTATTTGTGAGGTTTATGTTATGGGACAGTAGTAAAATGAAAAAAAATATGAAAACAGCCGTATCCCTGCTGAATGCGCACAAAAACAGACAAAAATAGAAAAACACATCCAAACAGTGAAATCATTATAAATTCAAACACTGAGGGTACATCAATATACCTTATAAGATGTTAACTTCATATTATAGGACAGTAGAAAAAAGATTAAAATACCCTCGATCAGCCTTAGTCCCTGATACACATACGGAAAAATCAGACTCCTGGCTTAATGCCTTAAGGAATTATTACAAAAAACACACCTGAACGGCTGACCTTTGACCTTTCCAAAGGTTGCACAGGTCTGAAACTCGGCACCCTAGATCAGCCTTAGGTCCTGATACACATAAGGAAAAATCAGACTCCTGGCTTAATGCCTTTAGGAATTATTCCAAAAAACACACCTAAACGGCTGACCTTTGACCTTTCCGAAGGTTACACAGGTCTGAAACTTGGCACCCTGGATTAGCCTTAGTCCCTTATACACATACGGAAAAATCAGACTCCTGGCTTAATGCCTTTAGGAATTATTACAAAAAACACACCCGAACGGCTGACCATTGACCTTTCCGAAGGTTGCACAAGTCTGAAACTCTGCACCCGGGATAAGCCTAAATCCCTGATACACATACGGAAAAATTAGACTCCTGGCTCAATGCCTTTAGGAATTATTACAAAAAACACACCCGAACGGCTGACCTTTGACCTTTCCGAAGGTTGCACAGGTCTGAAACTCGGCACCCTGGATCAGCCAGGAGTCCCTGATACACATAAGGAGAAATCAGCATCCGGGCTCATTGCCTTTAGGAATTATTGAAGAAAAGACAGTTTCCCACCTTTCTTACGTTTGAATTTTACAGACTGTGTTTTTGGCAGTTTCTTTTGGCCGTGGGAAAAAAGCCCAAAGTCCTGTGTCCAAAAACTGAAAATCAGGTCATGTCAGACTCTATACAGTCTTAAACCCTTTGGCCAGAGTGGAAGTTTTGGAGGAACTACATTTCTACAGGTCGCAGGAGTGTGAATATTTCATTTGTCGTTTGGGGTCCCAAGACGAGCGGAACGACGAGGGTACATTAGTATGTCTTATAAGATGTTAACTTTATTTGTGAGGTTTATGTTATGGGACAGTAGAAAAATGAAAAAAAATAGGAAAACAGCCGTATCCCTGCTGAATGCGCACAAAAACAGAGACAAATAGAAAAACACATACAAACAGTGAAATCATTGCAAAATCAAACACTGAGGGTACCGAAGAATATCTTATAAGATGTTAACTTTATTGTGAGGTTTATGTTATGGGACAGTAGAAAAATGAAAAAAATCAGAAAACAGTCGTATTCCATCTGAATGCGCACAAAAACAGACAAAAATAGAAGACACATTCAAACAGTGAAATCATTGCAAAATCAAACACTGAAGGTATATAACTAGATCTTATGAGATGTTAACTTTATTTGTGAGGTTTATGTTATGGGACAATAAAAAAATGAAAAAAATCAGAAAACAGTTGTATTCCAGCTGAATGCGCACAAAAACAGACAAAAATAGAAAAACACATTCAAACAGTGAAATCATTGCAAAATCAAATACTGAAGGTATATAACTATATCTTATGAGATGTTAACTTTATTTGTGAGGTTTATGTTATGGGACAATAAAAAAATGAAAAAAATCAGAAAACAGTCGTATTCCAGCTGAATGCGCACAAAAACAGAGAAAAATAGAAGACACATTCAAACAGTGAAATCATGAATCAAAAAACACACCCGAACGGCTGACCTTTGACCTTTTCGAAGGTTGCACAGGTCTGAAACTTGGCACCCTGGATCAGCCTTAGTCCCTGATACACATACGGAAAAATCAGACTCCTGGCTCAATGCTTTTAGGAATTATTACAAAAAACACACCCGAACGGCTGACCTTTGACCTTTCCGAAGGTTGCACAGGTCTGAAACTCAGCACCCTGGATCAGCCTTAGTCCCTGATACACATACGGAAAAATTAGACTCCTGACTCAATGCCTTTAGGAATTATTACAAAAAACACACCCGAACGGCTGACCATTGACCTTTCCAAAGGTTGCACGGGTCTGAAACTCGGCACCCAGGATAAGCCTAAATCCCTGATACACATACGGAAAAATCAGAATCCTGGCTTAATGCCTTTAGGAATTATTACAAAAAACACACCCGAACGGCTGACCTTTGACCTTTCCGAAGGTTGCACAGGTCTGAAACTCGGCACCGTGGATTAGCCTTAGTCCCTGATACACACACGGAAAAAGCAGACTCCTGGCTTAATGCCTTTAGGATTTATTACAAAAAACACACCTGAACGGCTGACCATTGACCTTTCCGAAGGTTGCACAAGTCTGAAACTCTGCACCCGGGATAAGCCTAAATCCCTGATACACATACGGAAAAATTAGACTCCTGGCTCAATGCCTTTAGGAATTATTACAAAAAACACACCCGAACGGCTGACCTTTGACCTTTCCGAAGGTTGCACAGGTCTGAAACTCGGCACCCTGGATCAGCCAGGAGTCCCTGATACACATAAGGAGAAATCAGCATCCGGGCTCATTGCCTTTAGGAATTATTGAAGAAAAGACAGTTTCCCACCTTTCTTACGTTTGAATTTTACAGACTGTGTTTTTGGCAGTTTCTTTTGGCCGTGGGAAAAAAGCCCAAAGTCCTGTGTCCAAAAACTGAAAATCAGGTCATGTCAGACTCTATACAGTCTTAAACCCTTTGGCCAGAGTGGAAGTTTTGGAGGAACTACATTTCTACAGGTCGCAGGAGTGTGAATATTTCATTTGTCGTTTGGGGTCCCAAGACGAGCGGAACGACGAGGGTACATTAGTATGTCTTATAAGATGTTAACTTTATTTGTGAGGTTTATGTTATGGGACAGTAGAAAAATGAAAAAAAATAGGAAAACAGCCGTATCCCTGCTGAATGCGCACAAAAACAGAGACAAATAGAAAAACACATACAAACAGTGAAATCATTGCAAAATCAAACACTGAGGGTACCGAAGAATATCTTATAAGATGTTAACTTTATTGTGAGGTTTATGTTATGGGACAGTAGAAAAATGAAAAAAATCAGAAAACAGTCGTATTCCATCTGAATGCGCACAAAAACAGACAAAAATAGAAGACACATTCAAACAGTGAAATCATTGCAAAATCAAACACTGAAGGTATATAACTAGATCTTATGAGATGTTAACTTTATTTGTGAGGTTTATGTTATGGGACAATAAAAAAATGAAAAAAATCAGAAAACAGTTGTATTCCAGCTGAATGCGCACAAAAACAGACAAAAATAGAAAAACACATTCAAACAGTGAAATCATTGCAAAATCAAATACTGAAGGTATATAACTATATCTTATGAGATGTTAACTTTATTTGTGAGGTTTATGTTATGGGACAATAAAAAAATGAAAAAAATCAGAAAACAGTCGTATTCCAGCTGAATGCGCACAAAAACAGAGAAAAATAGAAGACACATTCAAACAGTGAAATCATGAATCAAAAAACACACCCGAACGGCTGACCTTTGACCTTTTCGAAGGTTGCACAGGTCTGAAACTTGGCACCCTGGATCAGCCTTAGTCCCTGATACACATACGGAAAAATCAGACTCCTGGCTCAATGCTTTTAGGAATTATTACAAAAAACACACCCGAACGGCTGACCTTTGACCTTTCCGAAGGTTGCACAGGTCTGAAACTCAGCACCCTGGATCAGCCTTAGTCCCTGATACACATACGGAAAAATTAGACTCCTGACTCAATGCCTTTAGGAATTATTACAAAAAACACACCCGAACGGCTGACCATTGACCTTTCCAAAGGTTGCACGGGTCTGAAACTCGGCACCCAGGATAAGCCTAAATCCCTGATACACATACGGAAAAATCAGAATCCTGGCTTAATGCCTTTAGGAATTATTACAAAAAACACACCCGAACGGCTGACCTTTGACCTTTCCGAAGGTTGCACAGGTCTGAAACTCGGCACCGTGGATTAGCCTTAGTCCCTGATACACACACGGAAAAAGCAGACTCCTGGCTTAATGCCTTTAGGATTTATTACAAAAAACACACCTGAACGGCTGACCATTGACCTGTCCGAAGGTTGCACAGGTCTGAAACTCTGCACCCGGGATAAGCCTAAATCCCTGATACACATACGGAAAAATCAGACTCCTGGCTCAATGGCTTTAGGAATTATTACAAAGAACACACCCGAACGGCTGACCTTTGACCTTTCCGAAGGTTGCACAGGTCTGAAACTCGGCATCCGGGCTCATTGCCTTTAGGAATTATTGAAGAAAAGACAGTTTCCCACCTTTCTTACGTTTGAATTTTACAGACTGTGTTTTTGGCAGTTTCTTTTGGCCGTGGGAAAAAAGCCCAAAGTCCTGTGTCCAAAAACTGAAAATCAGGTCATGTCAGACTCTATACAGTCTTAAACCCTTTGGCCAGAGTGGAAGTTTTGGAGGAACTACATTTCTACAGGTCGCAGGAGTGTGAATATTTCATTTGTCGTTTGGGGTCCCAAGACGAGCGGAACGACGAGGGTACATTAGTATGTCTTATAAGATGTTAACTTTATTTGTGAGGTTTATGTTATGGGACAGTAGAAAAATGAAAAAAAATAGGAAAACAGCCGTATCCCTGCTGAATGCGCACAAAAACAGAGACAAATAGAAAAACACATACAAACAGTGAAATCATTGCAAAATCAAACACTGAGGGTACCGAAGAATATCTTATAAGATGTTAACTTTATTTGTGAGGTTTATGTTATGGGACAGTAGAAAAATGAAAAAAAATCAGAAAACAGTCGTATTCCAGCTGAATGCGCACAAAAACAGACAAAAATGGAAAAACACATTCAAACAGTGAAATCATTGCAAAATCAAACACTGAAGGTATATAACTATATCTTATGAGATGTTAACTTTATTTGTGAGGTTTATGTTATGGGACAATAAAAAAATGAAAAAAATCAGAAAACAGTCGTATTCCATCTGAATGCGCACAAAAACAGACAAAAATAGAAGACACATTCAAACAGTGAAATCATTGCAAAATCAAACACTGAAGGTATATAACTAGATCTTATGAGATGTTAACTTTATTTGTGAGGTTTATGTTATGGGACAATAAAGAAATGAAAAAAATCAGAAAACAGTCGTATTCCAGCTGAATGCGCACAAAAACAGACAAAAATAGAAAAACACATTCAAACAGTGAAATCATTGCAAAATCAAATACTGAAGGTATATAACTATATCTTATGAGATGTTAACTTTATTTGTGAGGTTTATGTTATGGGACAATAAAAAAATGAAAAAAATCAGAAAACAGTCGTATTTCAGCTGAATGCGCACAAAAACAGACAAAAATAGAAGACACATTCAAACAGTGAAATCATGAATCAAAAAACACACCCGAACGGCTGACCTTTGACCTTTTCGAAGGTTGCACAGGTCTGAAACTTGGCACCCTGGATCAGCCTTAGTCCCTGATACACATACGGAAAAATCAGACTCCTGGCTCAATGCTTTTAGGAATTATTACAAAAAACACACCCGAACGGCTGACCTTTGACCTTTCCGAAGGTTGCACAGGTCTGAAACTCGGCACCCTGGATCAGCCAGGAGTCCCTGATACACATAAGGAGAAATCAGCATCCGGGCTCATTGCCTTTAGGAATTATTGAAGAAAAGACAGTTTCCCACCTTTCTTACGTTTGAATTTTACAGACTGTGTTTTTGGCAGTTTCTTTTGGCCGTGGGAAAAAAGCCCAAAGTCCTGTGTCCAAAAACTGAAAATCAGGTCATGTCAGACTCTATACAGTCTTAAACCCTTTGGCCAGAGTGGAAGTTTTGGAGGAACTACATTTCTACAGGTCGCAGGAGTGTGAATATTTCATTTGTCGTTTGGGGTCCCAAGACGAGCGGAACGACGAGGGTACATTAGTATGTCTTATAAGATGTTAACTTTATTTGTGAGGTTTATGTTATGGGACAGTAGAAAAATGAAAAAAAATAGGAAAACAGCCGTATCCCTGCTGAATGCGCACAAAAACAGAGACAAATAGAAAAACACATACAAACAGTGAAATCATTGCAAAATCAAACACTGAGGGTACCGAAGAATATCTTATAAGATGTTAACTTTATTTGTGAGGTTTATGTTATGGGACAGTAGAAAAATGAAAAAAAATCAGAAAACAGTCGTATTCCAGCTGAATGCGCACAAAAACAGACAAAAATGGAAAAACACATTCAAACAGTGAAATCATTGCAAAATCAAACACTGAAGGTATATAACTATATCTTATGAGATGTTAACTTTATTTGTGAGGTTTATGTTATGGGACAATAAAAAAATGAAAAAAATCAGAAAACAGTCGTATTCCATCTGAATGCGCACAAAAACAGACAAAAATAGAAGACACATTCAAACAGTGAAATCATTGCAAAATCAAACACTGAAGGTATATAACTAGATCTTATGAGATGTTAACTTTATTTGTGAGGTTTATGTTATGGGACAATAAAGAAATGAAAAAAATCAGAAAACAGTCGTATTCCAGCTGAATGCGCACAAAAACAGACAAAAATAGAAAAACACATTCAAACAGTGAAATCATTGCAAAATCAAATACTGAAGGTATATAACTATATCTTATGAGATGTTAACTTTATTTGTGAGGTTTATGTTATGGGACAATAAAAAAATGAAAAAAATCAGAAAACAGTCGTATTTCAGCTGAATGCGCACAAAAACAGACAAAAATAGAAGACACATTCAAACAGTGAAATCATGAATCAAAAAACACACCCGAACGGCTGACCTTTGACCTTTTCGAAGGTTGCACAGGTCTGAAACTTGGCACCCTGGATCAGCCTTAGTCCCTGATACACATACGGAAAAATCAGACTCCTGGCTCAATGCTTTTAGGAATTATTACAAAAAACACACCCGAACGGCTGACCTTTGACCTTTCCGAAGGTTGCACAGGTCTGAAACTCGGCACCCTGGATCAGCCAGGAGTCCCTGATACACATAAGGAGAAATCAACATCCGGGCTCATTGCCTTTAGGAATTATTGAAGAAAAGACAGTTTCCCACCTTTCTTACGTTTGAATTTTACAGACTGTGTTTTTGGCAGTTTCTTTTGGCCGTGGGAAAAAAGCCCAAAGTCCTGTGTCCAAAAACTGAAAATCAGGTCATGTCAGACTCTATACAGTCTTAAACCCTTTGGCCAGAGTGGAAGTTTTGGAGGAACTACATTTCTACAGGTCGCAGGAGTGTGAATATTTCATTTGTCGTTTGGGGTCCCAAGACGAGCGGAACGACGAGGGTACATTAGTATGTCTTATAAGATGTTAACTTTATTTGTGAGGTTTATGTTATGGGACAGTAGAAAAATGAAAAAAAATAGGAAAACAGCCGTATCCCTGCTGAATGCGCACAAAAACAGAGACAAATAGAAAAACACATACAAACAGTGAAATCATTGCAAAATCAAACACTGAGGGTACCGAAGAATATCTTATAAGATGTTAACTTTATTGTGAGGTTTATGTTATGGGACAGTAGAAAAATGAAAAAAATCAGAAAACAGTCGTATTCCATCTGAATGCGCACAAAAACAGACAAAAATAGAAGACACATTCAAACAGTGAAATCATTGCAAAATCAAACACTGAAGGTATATAACTAGATCTTATGAGATGTTAACTTTATTTGTGAGGTTTATGTTATGGGACAATAAAAAAATGAAAAAAATCAGAAAACAGTTGTATTCCAGCTGAATGCGCACAAAAACAGACAAAAATAGAAAAACACATTCAAACAGTGAAATCATTGCAAAATCAAATACTGAAGGTATATAACTATATCTTATGAGATGTTAACTTTATTTGTGAGGTTTATGTTATGGGACAATAAAAAAATGAAAAAAATCAGAAAACAGTCGTATTCCAGCTGAATGCGCACAAAAACAGAGAAAAATAGAAGACACATTCAAACAGTGAAATCATGAATCAAAAAACACACCCGAACGGCTGACCTTTGACCTTTTCGAAGGTTGCACAGGTCTGAAACTTGGCACCCTGGATCAGCCTTAGTCCCTGATACACATACGGAAAAATCAGACTCCTGGCTCAATGCTTTTAGGAATTATTACAAAAAACACACCCGAACGGCTGACCTTTGACCTTTCCGAAGGTTGCACAGGTCTGAAACTCAGCACCCTGGATCAGCCTTAGTCCCTGATACACATACGGAAAAATTAGACTCCTGACTCAATGCCTTTAGGAATTATTACAAAAAACACACCCGAACGGCTGACCATTGACCTTTCCAAAGGTTGCACGGGTCTGAAACTCGGCACCCAGGATAAGCCTAAATCCCTGATACACATACGGAAAAATCAGAATCCTGGCTTAATGCCTTTAGGAATTATTACAAAAAACACACCCGAACGGCTGACCTTTGACCTTTCCGAAGGTTGCACAGGTCTGAAACTCGGCACCGTGGATTAGCCTTAGTCCCTGATACACACACGGAAAAAGCAGACTCCTGGCTTAATGCCTTTAGGATTTATTACAAAAAACACACCTGAACGGCTGACCATTGACCTGTCCGAAGGTTGCACAGGTCTGAAACTCTGCACCCGGGATAAGCCTAAATCCCTGATACACATACGGAAAAATCAGACTCCTGGCTCAATGGCTTTAGGAATTATTACAAAGAACACACCCGAACGGCTGACCTTTGACCTTTCCGAAGGTTGCACAGGTCTGAAACTCGGCATCCGGGCTCATTGCCTTTAGGAATTATTGAAGAAAAGACAGTTTCCCACCTTTCTTACGTTTGAATTTTACAGACTGTGTTTTTGGCAGTTTCTTTTGGCCGTGGGAAAAAAGCCCAAAGTCCTGTGTCCAAAAACTGAAAATCAGGTCATGTCAGACTCTATACAGTCTTAAACCCTTTGGCCAGAGTGGAAGTTTTGGAGGAACTACATTTCTACAGGTCGCAGGAGTGTGAATATTTCATTTGTCGTTTGGGGTCCCAAGACGAGCGGAACGACGAGGGTACATTAGTATGTCTTATAAGATGTTAACTTTATTTGTGAGGTTTATGTTATGGGACAGTAGAAAAATGAAAAAAAATAGGAAAACAGCCGTATCCCTGCTGAATGCGCACAAAAACAGAGACAAATAGAAAAACACATACAAACAGTGAAATCATTGCAAAATCAAACACTGAGGGTACCGAAGAATATCTTATAAGATGTTAACTTTATTTGTGAGGTTTATGTTATGGGACAGTAGAAAAATGAAAAAAAATCAGAAAACAGTCGTATTCCAGCTGAATGCGCACAAAAACAGACAAAAATGGAAAAACACATTCAAACAGTGAAATCATTGCAAAATCAAACACTGAAGGTATATAACTATATCTTATGAGATGTTAACTTTATTTGTGAGGTTTATGTTATGGGACAATAAAAAAATGAAAAAAATCAGAAAACAGTCGTATTCCATCTGAATGCGCACAAAAACAGACAAAAATAGAAGACACATTCAAACAGTGAAATCATTGCAAAATCAAACACTGAAGGTATATAACTAGATCTTATGAGATGTTAACTTTATTTGTGAGGTTTATGTTATGGGACAATAAAGAAATGAAAAAAATCAGAAAACAGTCGTATTCCAGCTGAATGCGCACAAAAACAGACAAAAATAGAAAAACACATTCAAACAGTGAAATCATTGCAAAATCAAATACTGAAGGTATATAACTATATCTTATGAGATGTTAACTTTATTTGTGAGGTTTATGTTATGGGACAATAAAAAAATGAAAAAAATCAGAAAACAGTCGTATTTCAGCTGAATGCGCACAAAAACAGACAAAAATAGAAGACACATTCAAACAGTGAAATCATGAATCAAAAAACACACCCGAACGGCTGACCTTTGACCTTTTCGAAGGTTGCACAGGTCTGAAACTTGGCACCCTGGATCAGCCTTAGTCCCTGATACACATACGGAAAAATCAGACTCCTGGCTCAATGCTTTTAGGAATTATTACAAAAAACACACCCGAACGGCTGACCTTTGACCTTTCCGAAGGTTGCACAGGTCTGAAACTCGGCACCCTGGATCAGCCAGGAGTCCCTGATACACATAAGGAGAAATCAACATCCGGGCTCATTGCCTTTAGGAATTATTGAAGAAAAGACAGTTTCCCACCTTTCTTACGTTTGAATTTTACAGACTGTGTTTTTGGCAGTTTCTTTTGGCCGTGGGAAAAAAGCCCAAAGTCCTGTGTCCAAAAACTGAAAATCAGGTCATGTCAGACTCTATACAGTCTTAAACCCTTTGGCCAGAGTGGAAGTTTTGGAGGAACTACATTTCTACAGGTCGCAGGAGTGTGAATATTTCATTTGTCGTTTGGGGTCCCAAGACGAGCGGAACGACGAGGGTACATTAGTATGTCTTATAAGATGTTAACTTTATTTGTGAGGTTTATGTTATGGGACAGTAGAAAAATGAAAAAAAATAGGAAAACAGCCGTATCCCTGCTGAATGCGCACAAAAACAGAGACAAATAGAAAAACACATACAAACAGTGAAATCATTGCAAAATCAAACACTGAGGGTACCGAAGAATATCTTATAAGATGTTAACTTTATTTGTGAGGTTTATGTTATGGGACAGTAGAAAAATGAAAAAAAATCAGAAAACAGTCGTATTCCAGCTGAATGCGCACAAAAACAGACAAAAATGGAAAAACACATTCAAACAGTGAAATCATTGCAAAATCAAACACTGAAGGTATATAACTATATCTTATGAGATGTTAACTTTATTTGTGAGGTTTATGTTATGGGACAATAAAAAAATGAAAAAAATCAGAAAACAGTCGTATTCCATCTGAATGCGCACAAAAACAGACAAAAATAGAAGACACATTCAAACAGTGAAATCATTGCAAAATCAAACACTGAAGGTATATAACTAGATCTTATGAGATGTTAACTTTATTTGTGAGGTTTATGTTATGGGACAATAAAGAAATGAAAAAAATCAGAAAACAGTCGTATTCCAGCTGAATGCGCACAAAAACAGACAAAAATAGAAAAACACATTCAAACAGTGAAATCATTGCAAAATCAAATACTGAAGGTATATAACTATATCTTATGAGATGTTAACTTTATTTGTGAGGTTTATGTTATGGGACAATAAAAAAATGAAAAAAATCAGAAAACAGTCGTATTTCAGCTGAATGCGCACAAAAACAGACAAAAATAGAAGACACATTCAAACAGTGAAATCATGAATCAAAAAACACACCCGAACGGCTGACCTTTGACCTTTTCGAAGGTTGCACAGGTCTGAAACTTGGCACCCTGGATCAGCCTTAGTCCCTGATACACATACGGAAAAATCAGACTCCTGGCTCAATGCTTTTAGGAATTATTACAAAAAACACACCCGAACGGCTGACCTTTGACCTTTCCGAAGGTTGCACAGGTCTGAAACTCGGCACCCTGGATCAGCCAGGAGTCCCTGATACACATAAGGAGAAATCAACATCCGGGCTCATTGCCTTTAGGAATTATTGAAGAAAAGACAGTTTCCCACCTTTCTTACGTTTGAATTTTACAGACTGTGTTTTTGGCAGTTTCTTTTGGCCGTGGGAAAAAAGCCCAAAGTCCTGTGTCCAAAAACTGAAAATCAGGTCATGTCAGACTCTATACAGTCTTAAACCCTTTGGCCAGAGTGGAAGTTTTGGAGGAACTACATTTCTACAGGTCGCAGGAGTGTGAATATTTCATTTGTCGTTTGGGGTCCCAAGACGAGCGGAACGACGAGGGTACATTAGTATGTCTTATAAGATGTTAACTTTATTTGTGAGGTTTATGTTATGGGACAGTAGAAAAATGAAAAAAAATAGGAAAACAGCCGTATCCCTGCTGAATGCGCACAAAAACAGAGACAAATAGAAAAACACATACAAACAGTGAAATCATTGCAAAATCAAACACTGAAGGTATATAACTATATCTTATGAGATGTTAACTATATTTGTGAGGTTTATGTTATGGGATAATAAAAAAATGAAAAAAATCAGAAAACAGTCGTATTCCATCTGAATGCGCACAAACAGACAAAAATAGAAGACACATCCAAACAGTGAAATCATTGCAAAATCAAACACTGAAGGTATATAACTATATCTTATGAGATGTTAACTTTATTTGTGAGGTTTATGTTATGGGATAATAAAAAAATGAAAAAAATCAGAAAACAGCCGTATCCCTGCTGAATGCGCACAAAAACAGACACAAATAGAAAAACACATCCAAACAGTGAAATCATTATAAATTCAAACACTGAGGGTACATCAATATACCTTATAAGATGTTAACTTCATATTATAGGACAGTAGAAAAAAGATTAAAATACCCTCGATCAGCCTTAGTCCCTGATACACATACGGAAAAATCAGACTCCTGGCTTAATGCCTTTAGGAATTATTACAAAAAACACACCCGAACGGCTGACCTTTGACCTTTCCGAAGGGTGCACAGGTCTGAAACTCTGCACCCGGGATAAGCCTAAATCCCTGATACACATACGGAAAAATCAGACTCCTGGCTCAATGCCTTTAGGAATTATTACAAAAAACACACCCGAACGGCTGACCATTGACCTTTCCGAAGGTTGCACAGGTCTGAAACTTGGCACCCTGGATCAGCCTTAGTCCCTGATACACATACGGACAAATCAGACTCCTGGCTCAATGCCTTTAGGAATTATTACAAAAAACACACCCGAACGGCTGACCTTTGACCTTTCCAAAGGTTGCACGGGTCTGAAACTCGGCACCCTGGATTAGCCTTAGTCCCTTATACACATACGGAAAAATCAGACTCCTGGCTTAATGCCTTTAGGAATTATTACAAAAAACACACCCGAACGGCTGACCATTGACCTTTCCGAAGGTTGCACAGGTCTGAAACTCTGCACCCGGGATAAGCCTAAATCCCTGATACACATACGGAAAAATTAGACTCCTGGCTCAATGCCTTTAGGAATTATTACAAAAAACACACCCGAACGGCTGACCTTTGACCTTTCCGAAGGTTGCACAGGTCTGAAACTCGGCACCCTGGATCAGCCAGGAGTCCCTGATACACATAAGGAGAAATCAGCATCCGGGCTCATTGCCTTTAGGAATTATTGAAGAAAAGACAGTTTCCCACCTTTCTTACGTTTGAATTTTACAGACTGTGTTTTTGGCAGTTTCTTTTGGCCGTGCGAAAAAAGCCCAAAGTCCTGTGTCCAAAAACTGAAAATCAGGTCATGTCAGACTCTATACAGTCTTAGACCCTTTGGCCAGAGTGGAAGTTTTGGAGGAACTACATTTCTACAGGTCGCAGGAGTGTGAATATTTCATTTGTCGTTTGGGGTCCCAAGACGAGCGGAACGACGAGGGTACATTAGTATGTCTTATAAGATGTTAACTTTATTTGTGAGGTTTATGTTATGGGACAGTAGAAAAATGAAAAAAAATATGAAAACAGCCGTATCCCTGCTGAATGCACACAAAAACAGAGACAAATAGAAAAACACATACAAACAGTGAAATCATTGCAAAATCAAACACTGAGGGTACCGAAGAATATCTTATAAGATGTTAACTTTATTTGTGAGGTTTATGTTATGGGACAGTAGAAAAATGAAAAAAAATCAGAAAACAGTCGTATTCCAGCTGTATGCGCACAAAAACAGACAAAAATAGAAAAACACATTCAAACAGTGAACTCATTGCAAAATCAAACACTGAAGGTATATAACTATATCTTATGAGATGTTAACTTTATTTGTGAGGTTTATGTTATGGGACAATAAAAAAATGAAAAAAATCCGAAAACAGCCGTATCCCTGCTGAATGCGCACAAAAACAGAGACAAATAGAAAAACACATACAAACAGTGAAATCATTGCAAAATCAAACACTGAGGGTACCGAAGAATATCTTATAAGATGTTAACTTTATTTGTGAGGTTTATGTTATGGGACAGTAGAAAAATGAAAAAAAAATCAGAAAACAGTCGTATTCCAGCTGAATGCGCACAAAAACAGACAAAAATAGAAAAACACATCCAAACAGTGAAATCATTATAAATTCAAACACTGAGGGTACATCAATATACCTTATAAGATGTTAACTTCATATTATAGGACAGTAGAAAAAAGATTAAAATACCCTCGATCAGCCTTAGTCCCTGATACACATACGGAAAAATCAGACTCCTGGCTTAATGCCTTAAGGAATTATTACAAAAAACACACCCGAACGGCTGACCTTTGACCTTTCCGAAGGTTGCACAGGTCTGAAACTCGGCACCCTAGATCAGCCTTAGGTCCTGATACACATAAGGAAAAATCAGACTCCTGGCTTAATGCCTTTAGGAATTATTCCAAAAAACACACCTAAACGGCTGACCTTTGACCTTTCCGAAGGTTTCACAGGTCTGAAACTCGGCACCCTAGATTAACCTAAATCCCTGATACACATACGGAAAAATCAGACTCCTGGCTCAATGCCTTTAGGAATTATTACAAAAAACACACCCGAACGGCTGACCATTGACCTTTTTGAAGATTGCACAGGTCTGAAACTCGGCAACCTGGATCAGCCTTAGTCCCTGATACACATACGGAAAAATTAGACTCCTGGCTCAATGCCTTTAGGAATTATTACAAAAAACACACCCGAACGGCTGACCTTTGACCTTTCCAAAGGTTGCACGGGTCTGAAACTCGGCACCCTGGATTAGCCTTAGTCCCTGATACACATACGGAAAAATCAGACTCCTGGCTTAATGCCTTTAGGAATTATTACAAAAAACACACCCGAACGGCTGACCTTTGATCTTTCCGAAGGTTGCACAGGTCTGAAACTCGGCACCCTGGATCAGCCAGGAGTCCCTGATACACATGCGGAGAAATCAGCATCCGGGCTCATTGCCTTTAGGAGTTATTGAAGAAAAGACAGTTTCCCACCTTTCTTACGTTTGAATTTTACAGACTGTGTTTATGGCAGTTTTTTTTGGCCAGGGGGAAAAAAGCCCAAAGTCCTGTGTCCAAAAACTGAAAATCAGGTCATGTCAGACTCTATACAGTCTTAGATTTTTTGGCCAAAGTGGAAGTTTTGGAGGAACTACATTTCTACAGGTCGCAGGAGTGTGAATATTTCATATGTCGTTTGGGGTCCCAAGACGAGCGGAACGACAAGGGTACATAAGTATATCTTATAAGATGTTAACTTTATTTGTGAGGTTTATGTTATGGGACAGTAGAAAAATGAAAAAAGATCAGAAAACAGTCGTATTCCAGCTGAATGCGCACAAAAACAGACAAAAATAGAAAAACACATTCAAACAGTGAAATCATTGCAAAATCAAACACTGGAGGTAAATAACTAGATCTTATAAGATTTTAACTTTATTTGTGAGCTTTATGTTATGGGACAGTAGAAAAATGAAAAAAATCAGAAAACAGCCGTATCCCTGCTGAATGCGCACAAAAAAAGAGACAAATAGAAAAACACATACTAACAGTGAAATCATTGCAAAATTGAACACTGGAGGTATATAACTATATCTTATAAGATTTTAACTTTATTTGTGAGGTTTATGTTATGGGACAGTAGAAAAATGAAAAAAATCCGAAAACAGCCGTATCCCTGCTGAATGCGCACAAAAACAGACACAAATAGAAAAACACATTCAAACAGTGAAATCATTGCAAAATCAATCACTGAAGGTATATAACTATATCTTATGAGATGTTAACTATATTTGTGAGGTTTATGTTATGGGACAATAAAAAAATGAAAAAAATCCGAAAACAGCCGTATCCCTGCTGAATGCACACAAAAACAGAGACAAATAGAAAAACACATCCAAACAGTGAAATCATTGCAAAATCAAACACTGAAGGTATATAACTATATCTTATAAGATTTTAACTTTATTTGTGAGGTTTATGTTATGGGACAGTAGAAAAATTAAAAAAATCCGAAAACAGCCGTATCCCTGCTGAATGCGCACAAAAACAGACACAAATAGAAAAACACATCCAAACAGTGAAATCATTATAAATTCAAACACTGAGGGTACATCAATATACCTTATAAGATGTTAACTTCATATTATAGGACAGTAGAAAAAAGATTAAAATACCCTCGATCAGCCTTAGTCCCTGATACACATACGGAAAAATCAGACTCCTGGCTTAATGCCTTTAGGAATTATTACAAAAAACACACCCGAACGGCTGACCTTTGACCTTTCCGAAGGGTGCACAGGTCTGAAACTCTGCACCCGGGATAAGCCTAAATCCCTGATACACATACGGAAAAATCAGACTCCTGGCTCAATGCCTTTAGGAATTATTACAAAAAACACACCCGAACGGCTGACCATTGACCTTTCCGAAGGTTGCACAGGTCTGAAACTTGGCACCCTGGATCAGCCTTAGTCCCTGATACACATACGGAAAAATTAGACTCCTGGCTCAATGCCTTTAGGAATTATTACAAAAAACACACCCGAACGGCTGACCTTTGACCTTTCCAAAGGTTGCACGGGTCTGAAACTCGGCACCCTGGATTAGCCTTAGTCCCTTATACACATACGGAAAAATCAGACTCCTGGCTTAATGCCTTTAGGAATTATTACAAAAAACACACCCGAACGGCTGACCATTGACCTTTCCGAAGGTTGCACAGGTCTGAAACTCTGCACCCGGGATAAGCCTAAATCCCTGATACACATACGGAAAAATTAGACTCCTGGCTCAATGCCTTTAGGAATTATTACAAAAAACACACCCGAACGGCTGACCTTTGACCTTTCCGAAGGTTGCACAGGTCTGAAACTCGGCACCCTGGATCAGCCAGGAGTCCCTGATACACATAAGGAGAAATCAGCATCCGGGCTCATTGCCTTTAGGAATTATTGAAGAAAAGACAGTTTCCCACCTTTCTTACGTTTGAATTTTACAGACTGTGTTTTTGGCAGTTTCTTTTGGCCGTGCGAAAAAAGCCCAAAGTCCTGTGTCCAAAAACTTAAAATCAGGTCATGTCAGACTCTATACAGTCTTAGACCCTTTGGCCAGAGTGGAAGTTTTGGAGGAACTACATTTCTACAGGTCGCAGGAGTGTGAATATTTCATTTGTCGTTTGGGGTCCCAAGACGAGCGGAACGACGAGGGTACATTAGTATGTCTTATAAGATGTTAACTTTATTTGTGAGGTTTATGTTATGGGACAGTAGAAAAATGAAAAAAAATATGAAAACAGCCGTATCCCTGCTGAATGCACACAAAAACAGAGACAAATAGAAAAACACATACAAACAGTGAAATCATTGCAAAATCAAACACTGAGGGTACCGAAGAATATCTTATAAGATGTTAACTTTATTTGTGAGGTTTATGTTATGGGACAATAAAAAAATGAAAAAAATCAGAAAACAGCCGTATCCCTGCTGAATGCACAAAAAACAGAGACAAATAGAAAAACACATCCAAACAGTGAAATCATTGCAAAATCAAACACTGAAGGTATATAACTATATCTTATGAGATGTTAACTTTACTTGTGAGGTTTATGTTATGGGACAATAAAAAAATGAAAAAAATCAGAAAACAGTCGTATTCCAGCTGAATGCGCACAAAAACAGAGACAAAAATAGAAGACACATTCAAACAGTGAACTCATTGCAAAATCAAACACTGAAGGTATATAACTATATCTTATGAGATGTTAACTTTATTTGTGAGGTTTATGTTATGGGACAGTAGAAAAATGAAAAAAAATCAGAAAACAGTCGTATTCCAGCTGAATGCGCACAAAAACAGACAAAAATAGAAAAACACATTCAAACAGTGAAATCATTGCAAAATCAAACACTGAAGGTATATAACTATATCTTATGAGATGTTAACTTTATTTGTGAGGTTTATGTTATGGGACAATAAAAAAATGAAAAAAATCAGAAAACAGTCGTATTCCAGCTGAATGCGCACAAAAACAGAGACAAAAATAGAAGACACATTCAAACAGTGAAATCATTGCAAAATCAAACACTGAAGGTATATAACTATATCTTATGAGATGTTAACTTTATTTGTGAGGTTTATGTTATGGGATAATAAAAAAATGAAAAAAATCAGAAAACAGCCGTATCCCTGCTGAATGCGCACAAAAACAGACACAAATAGAAAAACACATCCAAACAGTGAAATCATTATAAATTCAAACACTGAGGGTACATCAATATACCTTATAAGATGTTAACTTCATATTATAGGACAGTAGAAAAAAGATTAAAATACCCTCGATCAGCCTTAGTCCCTGATACACATAAGGAAAAATCAGACTCCTGGCTTAATGCCTTTAGGAATTATTACAAAAAACACAACCGAACGGCTGACCTTTGACCTTTCCGAAGGTTGCACAGGTCTGAAACTCGGCACCCTGGATCAGCCAGGAGTCCCTGATACACATAAGGAGAAATCAGCATCCGGGATCATTGCCTTTAGGAATTATTCAAGAAAAGACAGTTTCCCACCTTTCTTACGTTTGAATTTTACAGACTGTGTTTTTGGCAGTTTCTTTTGGCCGTGGGAAAAAAGCCCAAAATCCTGTGTCCAAAAACTGAAAATCAGGTCATGTCAGACTCTATACAGTCTTAGACCCTTTGGCCAGAGTGGAAGTTTTGGAGGAACTACATTTGTACAGGTCGCAGGAGTGTGAATATTTCATTTGTCTTTTGGGGTCCCAAGACGAGTGGAACGACGAGGGTACATTAGTATGTCTTATAAGATGTTAACTTTATTTGTGAGGTTTATGTTATGGGACAGTAGAAAAATGAAAAAAAATATGAAAACAGCCGTATCCCTGCTGAATGCACACAAAAACAGAGACAAATAGAAAAACACATACAAACAGTGAAATCATTGCAAAATCAAACACTGAAGGTATATAACTATATCTTATGAGATGTTAACTATATTTGTGAGGTTTATGTTATGGGATAATAAAAAAATGAAAAAAATCAGAAAACAGTCGTATTCCATCTGAATGCGCACAAACAGACAAAAATAGAAGACACATCCAAACAGTGAAATCATTGCAAAATCAAACACTGAAGGTATATAACTATATCTTATGAGATGTTAACTTTATTTGTGAGGTTTATGTTATGGGATAATAAAAAAATGAAAAAAATCAGAAAACAGCCGTATCCCTGCTGAATGCGCACAAAAACAGACACAAATAGAAAAACACATCCAAACAGTGAAATCATTATAAATTCAAACACTGAGGGTACATCAATATACCTTATAAGATGTTAACTTCATATTATAGGACAGTAGAAAAAAGATTAAAATACCCTCGATCAGCCTTAGTCCCTGATACACATAAGGAAAAATCAGACTCCTGGCTTAATGCCTTTAGGAATTATTACAAAAAACACAACCGAACGGCTGACCTTTGACCTTTCCGAAGGTTGCACAGGTCTGAAACTCGGCACCCTGGATCAGCCAGGAGTCCCTGATACACATAAGGAGAAATCAGCATCCGGGATCATTGCCTTTAGGAATTATTCAAGAAAAGACAGTTTCCCACCTTTCTTACGTTTGAATTTTACAGACTGTGTTTTTGGCAGTTTCTTTTGGCCGTGGGAAAAAAGCCCAAAATCCTGTGTCCAAAAACTGAAAATCAGGTCATGTCAGACTCTATACAGTCTTAGACCCTTTGGCCAGAGTGGAAGTTTTGGAGGAACTACATTTGTACAGGTCGCAGGAGTGTGAATATTTCATTTGTCTTTTGGGGTCCCAAGACGAGTGGAACGACGAGGGTACATTAGTATGTCTTATAAGATGTTAACTTTATTTGTGAGGTTTATGTTATGGGACAGTAGAAAAATGAAAAAAAATATGAAAACAGCCGTATCCCTGCTGAATGCACACAAAAACAGAGACAAATAGAAAAACACATACAAACAGTGAAATCATTGCAAAATCAAACACTGAAGGTATATAACTATATCTTATGAGATGTTAACTATATTTGTGAGGTTTATGTTATGGGATAATAAAAAAATGAAAAAAATCAGAAAACAGTCGTATTCCATCTGAATGCGCACAAACAGACAAAAATAGAAGACACATCCAAACAGTGAAATCATTGCAAAATCAAACACTGAAGGTATATAACTATATCTTATGAGATGTTAACTTTATTTGTGAGGTTTATGTTATGGGATAATAAAAAAATGAAAAAAATCAGAAAACAGCCGTATCCCTGCTGAATGCGCACAAAAACAGACACAAATAGAAAAACACATCCAAACAGTGAAATCATTATAAATTCAAACACTGAGGGTACATCAATATACCTTATAAGATGTTAACTTCATATTATAGGACAGTAGAAAAAAGATTAAAATACCCTCGATCAGCCTTAGTCCCTGATACACATACGGAAAAATCAGACTCCTGGCTTAATGCCTTTAGGAATTATTACAAAAAACACACCCGAACGGCTGACCTTTGACCTTTCCGAAGGGTGCACAGGTCTGAAACTCTGCACCCGGGATAAGCCTAAATCCCTGATACACATACGGAAAAATCAGACTCCTGGCTCAATGCCTTTAGGAATTATTACAAAAAACACACCCGAACGGCTGACCTTTGACCTTTCCAAAGGTTGCACGGGTCTGAAACTCGGCACCCTGGATTAGCCTTAGTCCCTTATACACATACGGAAAAATCAGACTCCTGGCTTAATGCCTTTAGGAATTATTACAAAAAACACACCCGAACGGCTGACCATTGACCTTTCCGAAGGTTGCACAGGTCTGAAACTCTGCACCCGGGATAAGCCTAAATCCCTGATACACATACGGAAAAATTAGACTCCTGGCTCAATGCCTTTAGGAATTATTACAAAAAACACACCCGAACGGCTGACCTTTGACCTTTCCGAAGGTTGCACAGGTCTGAAACTCGGCACCCTGGATCAGCCAGGAGTCCCTGATACACATAAGGAGAAATCAGCATCCGGGCTCATTGCCTTTAGGAATTATTGAAGAAAAGACAGTTTCCCACCTTTCTTACGTTTGAATTTTACAGACTGTGTTTTTGGCAGTTTCTTTTGGCCGTGCGAAAAAAGCCCAAAGTCCTGTGTCCAAAAACTGAAAATCAGGTCATGTCAGACTCTATACAGTCTTAGACCCTTTGGCCAGAGTGGAAGTTTTGGAGGAACTACATTTCTACAGGTCGCAGGAGTGTGAATATTTCATTTGTCGTTTGGGGTCCCAAGACGAGCGGAACGACGAGGGTACATTAGTATGTCTTATAAGATGTTAACTTTATTTGTGAGGTTTATGTTATGGGACAGTAGAAAAATGAAAAAAAATATGAAAACAGCCGTATCCCTGCTGAATGCACACAAAAACAGAGACAAATAGAAAAACACATACAAACAGTGAAATCATTGCAAAATCAAACACTGAGGGTACCGAAGAATATCTTATAAGATGTTAACTTTATTTGTGAGGTTTATGTTATGGGACAGTAGAAAAATTAAAAAAAATCAGAAAACAGTCGTATTCCAGCTGTATGCGCACAAAAACAGACAAAAATAGAAAAACACATTCAAACAGTGAACTCATTGCAAAATCAAACACTGAAGGTATATAACTATATCTTATGAGATGTTAACTTTATTTGTGAGGTTTATGTTATGGGACAGTAGAAAAATGAAAAAAAATCAGAAAACAGTCGTATTCCAGCTGAATGCGCACAAAAACAGACAAAAATAGAAAAACACATTCAAACAGTGAAATCATTGCAAAATCAAACACTGAAGGTATATAACTATATCTTATGAGATGTTAACTTTACTTGTGAGGTTTATGTTATGGGACAATAAAAAAATGAAAAAAATCAGAAAACAGCCGTATCCCTGCTGAATGCGCACAAAAACAGAGACAAAAATAGAAGACACATTCAAACAGTGAACTCATTGCAAAATCAAACACTGAAGGTATATAACTATATCTTATGAGATGTTAACTTTATTTGTGAGGTTTATGTTATGGGACAGTAGAAAAATGAAAAAAAATCAGAAAACAGTCGTATTCCAGCTGAATGCGCACAAAAACAGACAAAAATAGAAAAACACATTCAAACAGTGAAATCATTGCAAAATCAAACACTGAAGGTATATAACTATATCTTATGAGATGTTAACTTTATTTGTGAGGTTTATGTTATGGGACAATAAAAAAATGAAAAAAATCAGAAAACAGTCGTATTCCAGCTGAATGCGCACAAAAACAGAGACAAAAATAGAAGACACATTCAAACAGTGAAATCATTGCAAAATCAAACACTGAAGGTATATAACTATATCTTATGAGATGTTAACTTTATTTGTGAGGTTTATGTTATGGGATAATAAAAAAATGAAAAAAATCAGAAAACAGCCGTATCCCTGCTGAATGCGCACAAAAACAGACACAAATAGAAAAACACATCCAAACAGTGAAATCATTATAAATTCAAACACTGAGGGTACATCAATATACCTTATAAGATGTTAACTTCATATTATAGGACAGTAGAAAAAAGATTAAAATACCCTCGATCAGCCTTAGTCCCTGATACACATACGGAAAAATCAGACTCCTGGCTTAATGCCTTAAGGAATTATTACAAAAAACACACCTGAACGGCTGACCTTTGACCTTTCCAAAGGTTGCACAGGTCTGAAACTCGGCACCCTAGATCAGCCTTAGGTCCTGATACACATAAGGAAAAATCAGACTCCTGGCTTAATGCCTTTAGGAATTATTCCAAAAAACACACCTAAACGGCTGACCTTTGACCTTTCCGAAGGTTACACAGGTCTGAAACTTGGCACCCTGGATTAGCCTTAGTCCCTTATACACATACGGAAAAATCAGACTCCTGGCTTAATGCCTTTAGGAATTATTACAAAAAACACACCCGAACGGCTGACCATTGACCTTTCCGAAGGTTGCACAAGTCTGAAACTCTGCACCCGGGATAAGCCTAAATCCCTGATACACATACGGAAAAATTAGACTCCTGGCTCAATGCCTTTAGGAATTATTACAAAAAACACACCCGAACGGCTGACCTTTGACCTTTCCGAAGGTTGCACAGGTCTGAAACTCGGCACCCTGGATCAGCCAGGAGTCCCTGATACACATAAGGAGAAATCAGCATCCGGGCTCATTGCCTTTAGGAATTATTGAAGAAAAGACAGTTTCCCACCTTTCTTACGTTTGAATTTTACAGACTGTGTTTTTGGCAGTTTCTTTTGGCCGTGGGAAAAAAGCCCAAAGTCCTGTGTCCAAAAACTGAAAATCAGGTCATGTCAGACTCTATACAGTCTTAAACCCTTTGGCCAGAGTGGAAGTTTTGGAGGAACTACATTTCTACAGGTCGCAGGAGTGTGAATATTTCATTTGTCGTTTGGGGTCCCAAGACGAGCGGAACGACGAGGGTACATTAGTATGTCTTATAAGATGTTAACTTTATTTGTGAGGTTTATGTTATGGGACAGTAGAAAAATGAAAAAAAATAGGAAAACAGCCGTATCCCTGCTGAATGCGCACAAAAACAGAGACAAATAGAAAAACACATACAAACAGTGAAATCATTGCAAAATCAAACACTGAGGGTACCGAAGAATATCTTATAAGATGTTAACTTTATTGTGAGGTTTATGTTATGGGACAGTAGAAAAATGAAAAAAATCAGAAAACAGTCGTATTCCATCTGAATGCGCACAAAAACAGACAAAAATAGAAGACACATTCAAACAGTGAAATCATTGCAAAATCAAACACTGAAGGTATATAACTAGATCTTATGAGATGTTAACTTTATTTGTGAGGTTTATGTTATGGGACAATAAAAAAATGAAAAAAATCAGAAAACAGTTGTATTCCAGCTGAATGCGCACAAAAACAGACAAAAATAGAAAAACACATTCAAACAGTGAAATCATTGCAAAATCAAATACTGAAGGTATATAACTATATCTTATGAGATGTTAACTTTATTTGTGAGGTTTATGTTATGGGACAATAAAAAAATGAAAAAAATCAGAAAACAGTCGTATTCCAGCTGAATGCGCACAAAAACAGAGAAAAATAGAAGACACATTCAAACAGTGAAATCATGAATCAAAAAACACACCCGAACGGCTGACCTTTGACCTTTTCGAAGGTTGCACAGGTCTGAAACTTGGCACCCTGGATCAGCCTTAGTCCCTGATACACATACGGAAAAATCAGACTCCTGGCTCAATGCTTTTAGGAATTATTACAAAAAACACACCCGAACGGCTGACCTTTGACCTTTCCGAAGGTTGCACAGGTCTGAAACTCAGCACCCTGGATCAGCCTTAGTCCCTGATACACATACGGAAAAATTAGACTCCTGACTCAATGCCTTTAGGAATTATTACAAAAAACACACCCGAACGGCTGACCATTGACCTTTCCAAAGGTTGCACGGGTCTGAAACTCGGCACCCAGGATAAGCCTAAATCCCTGATACACATACGGAAAAATCAGAATCCTGGCTTAATGCCTTTAGGAATTATTACAAAAAACACACCCGAACGGCTGACCTTTGACCTTTCCGAAGGTTGCACAGGTCTGAAACTCGGCACCGTGGATTAGCCTTAGTCCCTGATACACACACGGAAAAAGCAGACTCCTGGCTTAATGCCTTTAGGATTTATTACAAAAAACACACCTGAACGGCTGACCATTGACCTTTCCGAAGGTTGCACAAGTCTGAAACTCTGCACCCGGGATAAGCCTAAATCCCTGATACACATACGGAAAAATTAGACTCCTGGCTCAATGCCTTTAGGAATTATTACAAAAAACACACCCGAACGGCTGACCTTTGACCTTTCCGAAGGTTGCACAGGTCTGAAACTCGGCACCCTGGATCAGCCAGGAGTCCCTGATACACATAAGGAGAAATCAGCATCCGGGCTCATTGCCTTTAGGAATTATTGAAGAAAAGACAGTTTCCCACCTTTCTTACGTTTGAATTTTACAGACTGTGTTTTTGGCAGTTTCTTTTGGCCGTGGGAAAAAAGCCCAAAGTCCTGTGTCCAAAAACTGAAAATCAGGTCATGTCAGACTCTATACAGTCTTAAACCCTTTGGCCAGAGTGGAAGTTTTGGAGGAACTACATTTCTACAGGTCGCAGGAGTGTGAATATTTCATTTGTCGTTTGGGGTCCCAAGACGAGCGGAACGACGAGGGTACATTAGTATGTCTTATAAGATGTTAACTTTATTTGTGAGGTTTATGTTATGGGACAGTAGAAAAATGAAAAAAAATAGGAAAACAGCCGTATCCCTGCTGAATGCGCACAAAAACAGAGACAAATAGAAAAACACATACAAACAGTGAAATCATTGCAAAATCAAACACTGAGGGTACCGAAGAATATCTTATAAGATGTTAACTTTATTGTGAGGTTTATGTTATGGGACAGTAGAAAAATGAAAAAAATCAGAAAACAGTCGTATTCCATCTGAATGCGCACAAAAACAGACAAAAATAGAAGACACATTCAAACAGTGAAATCATTGCAAAATCAAACACTGAAGGTATATAACTAGATCTTATGAGATGTTAACTTTATTTGTGAGGTTTATGTTATGGGACAATAAAAAAATGAAAAAAATCAGAAAACAGTTGTATTCCAGCTGAATGCGCACAAAAACAGACAAAAATAGAAAAACACATTCAAACAGTGAAATCATTGCAAAATCAAATACTGAAGGTATATAACTATATCTTATGAGATGTTAACTTTATTTGTGAGGTTTATGTTATGGGACAATAAAAAAATGAAAAAAATCAGAAAACAGTCGTATTCCAGCTGAATGCGCACAAAAACAGAGAAAAATAGAAGACACATTCAAACAGTGAAATCATGAATCAAAAAACACACCCGAACGGCTGACCTTTGACCTTTTCGAAGGTTGCACAGGTCTGAAACTTGGCACCCTGGATCAGCCTTAGTCCCTGATACACATACGGAAAAATCAGACTCCTGGCTCAATGCTTTTAGGAATTATTACAAAAAACACACCCGAACGGCTGACCTTTGACCTTTCCGAAGGTTGCACAGGTCTGAAACTCAGCACCCTGGATCAGCCTTAGTCCCTGATACACATACGGAAAAATTAGACTCCTGACTCAATGCCTTTAGGAATTATTACAAAAAACACACCCGAACGGCTGACCATTGACCTTTCCAAAGGTTGCACGGGTCTGAAACTCGGCACCCAGGATAAGCCTAAATCCCTGATACACATACGGAAAAATCAGAATCCTGGCTTAATGCCTTTAGGAATTATTACAAAAAACACACCCGAACGGCTGACCTTTGACCTTTCCGAAGGTTGCACAGGTCTGAAACTCGGCACCGTGGATTAGCCTTAGTCCCTGATACACACACGGAAAAAGCAGACTCCTGGCTTAATGCCTTTAGGATTTATTACAAAAAACACACCTGAACGGCTGACCATTGACCTGTCCGAAGGTTGCACAGGTCTGAAACTCTGCACCCGGGATAAGCCTAAATCCCTGATACACATACGGAAAAATCAGACTCCTGGCTCAATGGCTTTAGGAATTATTACAAAGAACACACCCGAACGGCTGACCTTTGACCTTTCCGAAGGTTGCACAGGTCTGAAACTCGGCATCCGGGCTCATTGCCTTTAGGAATTATTGAAGAAAAGACAGTTTCCCACCTTTCTTACGTTTGAATTTTACAGACTGTGTTTTTGGCAGTTTCTTTTGGCCGTGGGAAAAAAGCCCAAAGTCCTGTGTCCAAAAACTGAAAATCAGGTCATGTCAGACTCTATACAGTCTTAAACCCTTTGGCCAGAGTGGAAGTTTTGGAGGAACTACATTTCTACAGGTCGCAGGAGTGTGAATATTTCATTTGTCGTTTGGGGTCCCAAGACGAGCGGAACGACGAGGGTACATTAGTATGTCTTATAAGATGTTAACTTTATTTGTGAGGTTTATGTTATGGGACAGTAGAAAAATGAAAAAAAATAGGAAAACAGCCGTATCCCTGCTGAATGCGCACAAAAACAGAGACAAATAGAAAAACACATACAAACAGTGAAATCATTGCAAAATCAAACACTGAGGGTACCGAAGAATATCTTATAAGATGTTAACTTTATTTGTGAGGTTTATGTTATGGGACAGTAGAAAAATGAAAAAAAATCAGAAAACAGTCGTATTCCAGCTGAATGCGCACAAAAACAGACAAAAATGGAAAAACACATTCAAACAGTGAAATCATTGCAAAATCAAACACTGAAGGTATATAACTATATCTTATGAGATGTTAACTTTATTTGTGAGGTTTATGTTATGGGACAATAAAAAAATGAAAAAAATCAGAAAACAGTCGTATTCCATCTGAATGCGCACAAAAACAGACAAAAATAGAAGACACATTCAAACAGTGAAATCATTGCAAAATCAAACACTGAAGGTATATAACTAGATCTTATGAGATGTTAACTTTATTTGTGAGGTTTATGTTATGGGACAATAAAGAAATGAAAAAAATCAGAAAACAGTCGTATTCCAGCTGAATGCGCACAAAAACAGACAAAAATAGAAAAACACATTCAAACAGTGAAATCATTGCAAAATCAAATACTGAAGGTATATAACTATATCTTATGAGATGTTAACTTTATTTGTGAGGTTTATGTTATGGGACAATAAAAAAATGAAAAAAATCAGAAAACAGTCGTATTTCAGCTGAATGCGCACAAAAACAGACAAAAATAGAAGACACATTCAAACAGTGAAATCATGAATCAAAAAACACACCCGAACGGCTGACCTTTGACCTTTTCGAAGGTTGCACAGGTCTGAAACTTGGCACCCTGGATCAGCCTTAGTCCCTGATACACATACGGAAAAATCAGACTCCTGGCTCAATGCTTTTAGGAATTATTACAAAAAACACACCCGAACGGCTGACCTTTGACCTTTCCGAAGGTTGCACAGGTCTGAAACTCGGCACCCTGGATCAGCCAGGAGTCCCTGATACACATAAGGAGAAATCAACATCCGGGCTCATTGCCTTTAGGAATTATTGAAGAAAAGACAGTTTCCCACCTTTCTTACGTTTGAATTTTACAGACTGTGTTTTTGGCAGTTTCTTTTGGCCGTGGGAAAAAAGCCCAAAGTCCTGTGTCCAAAAACTGAAAATCAGGTCATGTCAGACTCTATACAGTCTTAAACCCTTTGGCCAGAGTGGAAGTTTTGGAGGAACTACATTTCTACAGGTCGCAGGAGTGTGAATATTTCATTTGTCGTTTGGGGTCCCAAGACGAGCGGAACGACGAGGGTACATTAGTATGTCTTATAAGATGTTAACTTTATTTGTGAGGTTTATGTTATGGGACAGTAGAAAAATGAAAAAAAATAGGAAAACAGCCGTATCCCTGCTGAATGCGCACAAAAACAGAGACAAATAGAAAAACACATACAAACAGTGAAATCATTGCAAAATCAAACACTGAGGGTACCGAAGAATATCTTATAAGATGTTAACTTTATTTGTGAGGTTTATGTTATGGGACAGTAGAAAAATGAAAAAAAATCAGAAAACAGTCGTATTCCAGCTGAATGCGCACAAAAACAGACAAAAATGGAAAAACACATTCAAACAGTGAAATCATTGCAAAATCAAACACTGAAGGTATATAACTATATCTTATGAGATGTTAACTTTATTTGTGAGGTTTATGTTATGGGACAATAAAAAAATGAAAAAAATCAGAAAACAGTCGTATTCCATCTGAATGCGCACAAAAACAGACAAAAATAGAAGACACATTCAAACAGTGAAATCATTGCAAAATCAAACACTGAAGGTATATAACTAGATCTTATGAGATGTTAACTTTATTTGTGAGGTTTATGTTATGGGACAATAAAGAAATGAAAAAAATCAGAAAACAGTCGTATTCCAGCTGAATGCGCACAAAAACAGACAAAAATAGAAAAACACATTCAAACAGTGAAATCATTGCAAAATCAAATACTGAAGGTATATAACTATATCTTATGAGATGTTAACTTTATTTGTGAGGTTTATGTTATGGGACAATAAAAAAATGAAAAAAATCAGAAAACAGTCGTATTTCAGCTGAATGCGCACAAAAACAGACAAAAATAGAAGACACATTCAAACAGTGAAATCATGAATCAAAAAACACACCCGAACGGCTGACCTTTGACCTTTTCGAAGGTTGCACAGGTCTGAAACTTGGCACCCTGGATCAGCCTTAGTCCCTGATACACATACGGAAAAATCAGACTCCTGGCTCAATGCTTTTAGGAATTATTACAAAAAACACACCCGAACGGCTGACCTTTGACCTTTCCGAAGGTTGCACAGGTCTGAAACTCGGCACCCTGGATCAGCCAGGAGTCCCTGATACACATAAGGAGAAATCAACATCCGGGCTCATTGCCTTTAGGAATTATTGAAGAAAAGACAGTTTCCCACCTTTCTTACGTTTGAATTTTACAGACTGTGTTTTTGGCAGTTTCTTTTGGCCGTGGGAAAAAAGCCCAAAGTCCTGTGTCCAAAAACTGAAAATCAGGTCATGTCAGACTCTATACAGTCTTAAACCCTTTGGCCAGAGTGGAAGTTTTGGAGGAACTACATTTCTACAGGTCGCAGGAGTGTGAATATTTCATTTGTCGTTTGGGGTCCCAAGACGAGCGGAACGACGAGGGTACATTAGTATGTCTTATAAGATGTTAACTTTATTTGTGAGGTTTATGTTATGGGACAGTAGAAAAATGAAAAAAAATAGGAAAACAGCCGTATCCCTGCTGAATGCGCACAAAAACAGAGACAAATAGAAAAACACATACAAACAGTGAAATCATTGCAAAATCAAACACTGAGGGTACCGAAGAATATCTTATAAGATGTTAACTTTATTGTGAGGTTTATGTTATGGGACAGTAGAAAAATGAAAAAAATCAGAAAACAGTCGTATTCCATCTGAATGCGCACAAAAACAGACAAAAATAGAAGACACATTCAAACAGTGAAATCATTGCAAAATCAAACACTGAAGGTATATAACTAGATCTTATGAGATGTTAACTTTATTTGTGAGGTTTATGTTATGGGACAATAAAAAAATGAAAAAAATCAGAAAACAGTTGTATTCCAGCTGAATGCGCACAAAAACAGACAAAAATAGAAAAACACATTCAAACAGTGAAATCATTGCAAAATCAAATACTGAAGGTATATAACTATATCTTATGAGATGTTAACTTTATTTGTGAGGTTTATGTTATGGGACAATAAAAAAATGAAAAAAATCAGAAAACAGTCGTATTCCAGCTGAATGCGCACAAAAACAGAGAAAAATAGAAGACACATTCAAACAGTGAAATCATGAATCAAAAAACACACCCGAACGGCTGACCTTTGACCTTTTCGAAGGTTGCACAGGTCTGAAACTTGGCACCCTGGATCAGCCTTAGTCCCTGATACACATACGGAAAAATCAGACTCCTGGCTCAATGCTTTTAGGAATTATTACAAAAAACACACCCGAACGGCTGACCTTTGACCTTTCCGAAGGTTGCACAGGTCTGAAACTCAGCACCCTGGATCAGCCTTAGTCCCTGATACACATACGGAAAAATTAGACTCCTGACTCAATGCCTTTAGGAATTATTACAAAAAACACACCCGAACGGCTGACCATTGACCTTTCCAAAGGTTGCACGGGTCTGAAACTCGGCACCCAGGATAAGCCTAAATCCCTGATACACATACGGAAAAATCAGAATCCTGGCTTAATGCCTTTAGGAATTATTACAAAAAACACACCCGAACGGCTGACCTTTGACCTTTCCGAAGGTTGCACAGGTCTGAAACTCGGCACCGTGGATTAGCCTTAGTCCCTGATACACACACGGAAAAAGCAGACTCCTGGCTTAATGCCTTTAGGATTTATTACAAAAAACACACCTGAACGGCTGACCATTGACCTGTCCGAAGGTTGCACAGGTCTGAAACTCTGCACCCGGGATAAGCCTAAATCCCTGATACACATACGGAAAAATCAGACTCCTGGCTCAATGGCTTTAGGAATTATTACAAAGAACACACCCGAACGGCTGACCTTTGACCTTTCCGAAGGTTGCACAGGTCTGAAACTCGGCATCCGGGCTCATTGCCTTTAGGAATTATTGAAGAAAAGACAGTTTCCCACCTTTCTTACGTTTGAATTTTACAGACTGTGTTTTTGGCAGTTTCTTTTGGCCGTGGGAAAAAAGCCCAAAGTCCTGTGTCCAAAAACTGAAAATCAGGTCATGTCAGACTCTATACAGTCTTAAACCCTTTGGCCAGAGTGGAAGTTTTGGAGGAACTACATTTCTACAGGTCGCAGGAGTGTGAATATTTCATTTGTCGTTTGGGGTCCCAAGACGAGCGGAACGACGAGGGTACATTAGTATGTCTTATAAGATGTTAACTTTATTTGTGAGGTTTATGTTATGGGACAGTAGAAAAATGAAAAAAAATAGGAAAACAGCCGTATCCCTGCTGAATGCGCACAAAAACAGAGACAAATAGAAAAACACATACAAACAGTGAAATCATTGCAAAATCAAACACTGAGGGTACCGAAGAATATCTTATAAGATGTTAACTTTATTTGTGAGGTTTATGTTATGGGACAGTAGAAAAATGAAAAAAAATCAGAAAACAGTCGTATTCCAGCTGAATGCGCACAAAAACAGACAAAAATGGAAAAACACATTCAAACAGTGAAATCATTGCAAAATCAAACACTGAAGGTATATAACTATATCTTATGAGATGTTAACTTTATTTGTGAGGTTTATGTTATGGGACAATAAAAAAATGAAAAAAATCAGAAAACAGTCGTATTCCATCTGAATGCGCACAAAAACAGACAAAAATAGAAGACACATTCAAACAGTGAAATCATTGCAAAATCAAACACTGAAGGTATATAACTAGATCTTATGAGATGTTAACTTTATTTGTGAGGTTTATGTTATGGGACAATAAAGAAATGAAAAAAATCAGAAAACAGTCGTATTCCAGCTGAATGCGCACAAAAACAGACAAAAATAGAAAAACACATTCAAACAGTGAAATCATTGCAAAATCAAATACTGAAGGTATATAACTATATCTTATGAGATGTTAACTTTATTTGTGAGGTTTATGTTATGGGACAATAAAAAAATGAAAAAAATCAGAAAACAGTCGTATTTCAGCTGAATGCGCACAAAAACAGACAAAAATAGAAGACACATTCAAACAGTGAAATCATGAATCAAAAAACACACCCGAACGGCTGACCTTTGACCTTTTCGAAGGTTGCACAGGTCTGAAACTTGGCACCCTGGATCAGCCTTAGTCCCTGATACACATACGGAAAAATCAGACTCCTGGCTCAATGCTTTTAGGAATTATTACAAAAAACACACCCGAACGGCTGACCTTTGACCTTTCCGAAGGTTGCACAGGTCTGAAACTCGGCACCCTGGATCAGCCAGGAGTCCCTGATACACATAAGGAGAAATCAACATCCGGGCTCATTGCCTTTAGGAATTATTGAAGAAAAGACAGTTTCCCACCTTTCTTACGTTTGAATTTTACAGACTGTGTTTTTGGCAGTTTCTTTTGGCCGTGGGAAAAAAGCCCAAAGTCCTGTGTCCAAAAACTGAAAATCAGGTCATGTCAGACTCTATACAGTCTTAAACCCTTTGGCCAGAGTGGAAGTTTTGGAGGAACTACATTTCTACAGGTCGCAGGAGTGTGAATATTTCATTTGTCGTTTGGGGTCCCAAGACGAGCGGAACGACGAGGGTACATTAGTATGTCTTATAAGATGTTAACTTTATTTGTGAGGTTTATGTTATGGGACAGTAGAAAAATGAAAAAAAATAGGAAAACAGCCGTATCCCTGCTGAATGCGCACAAAAACAGAGACAAATAGAAAAACACATACAAACAGTGAAATCATTGCAAAATCAAACACTGAGGGTACCGAAGAATATCTTATAAGATGTTAACTTTATTTGTGAGGTTTATGTTATGGGACAGTAGAAAAATGAAAAAAAATCAGAAAACAGTCGTATTCCAGCTGAATGCGCACAAAAACAGACAAAAATGGAAAAACACATTCAAACAGTGAAATCATTGCAAAATCAAACACTGAAGGTATATAACTATATCTTATGAGATGTTAACTTTATTTGTGAGGTTTATGTTATGGGACAATAAAAAAATGAAAAAAATCAGAAAACAGTCGTATTCCATCTGAATGCGCACAAAAACAGACAAAAATAGAAGACACATTCAAACAGTGAAATCATTGCAAAATCAAACACTGAAGGTATATAACTAGATCTTATGAGATGTTAACTTTATTTGTGAGGTTTATGTTATGGGACAATAAAGAAATGAAAAAAATCAGAAAACAGTCGTATTCCAGCTGAATGCGCACAAAAACAGACAAAAATAGAAAAACACATTCAAACAGTGAAATCATTGCAAAATCAAATACTGAAGGTATATAACTATATCTTATGAGATGTTAACTTTATTTGTGAGGTTTATGTTATGGGACAATAAAAAAATGAAAAAAATCAGAAAACAGTCGTATTTCAGCTGAATGCGCACAAAAACAGACAAAAATAGAAGACACATTCAAACAGTGAAATCATGAATCAAAAAACACACCCGAACGGCTGACCTTTGACCTTTTCGAAGGTTGCACAGGTCTGAAACTTGGCACCCTGGATCAGCCTTAGTCCCTGATACACATACGGAAAAATCAGACTCCTGGCTCAATGCTTTTAGGAATTATTACAAAAAACACACCCGAACGGCTGACCTTTGACCTTTCCGAAGGTTGCACAGGTCTGAAACTCGGCACCCTGGATCAGCCAGGAGTCCCTGATACACATAAGGAGAAATCAACATCCGGGCTCATTGCCTTTAGGAATTATTGAAGAAAAGACAGTTTCCCACCTTTCTTACGTTTGAATTTTACAGACTGTGTTTTTGGCAGTTTCTTTTGGCCGTGGGAAAAAAGCCCAAAGTCCTGTGTCCAAAAACTGAAAATCAGGTCATGTCAGACTCTATACAGTCTTAAACCCTTTGGCCAGAGTGGAAGTTTTGGAGGAACTACATTTCTACAGGTCGCAGGAGTGTGAATATTTCATTTGTCGTTTGGGGTCCCAAGACGAGCGGAACGACGAGGGTACATTAGTATGTCTTATAAGATGTTAACTTTATTTGTGAGGTTTATGTTATGGGACAGTAGAAAAATGAAAAAAAATAGGAAAACAGCCGTATCCCTGCTGAATGCGCACAAAAACAGAGACAAATAGAAAAACACATACAAACAGTGAAATCATTGCAAAATCAAACACTGAAGGTATATAACTATATCTTATGAGATGTTAACTATATTTGTGAGGTTTATGTTATGGGATAATAAAAAAATGAAAAAAATCAGAAAACAGTCGTATTCCATCTGAATGCGCACAAACAGACAAAAATAGAAGACACATCCAAACAGTGAAATCATTGCAAAATCAAACACTGAAGGTATATAACTATATCTTATGAGATGTTAACTTTATTTGTGAGGTTTATGTTATGGGATAATAAAAAAATGAAAAAAATCAGAAAACAGCCGTATCCCTGCTGAATGCGCACAAAAACAGACACAAATAGAAAAACACATCCAAACAGTGAAATCATTATAAATTCAAACACTGAGGGTACATCAATATACCTTATAAGATGTTAACTTCATATTATAGGACAGTAGAAAAAAGATTAAAATACCCTCGATCAGCCTTAGTCCCTGATACACATACGGAAAAATCAGACTCCTGGCTTAATGCCTTTAGGAATTATTACAAAAAACACACCCGAACGGCTGACCTTTGACCTTTCCGAAGGGTGCACAGGTCTGAAACTCTGCACCCGGGATAAGCCTAAATCCCTGATACACATACGGAAAAATCAGACTCCTGGCTCAATGCCTTTAGGAATTATTACAAAAAACACACCCGAACGGCTGACCATTGACCTTTCCGAAGGTTGCACAGGTCTGAAACTTGGCACCCTGGATCAGCCTTAGTCCCTGATACACATACGGACAAATCAGACTCCTGGCTCAATGCCTTTAGGAATTATTACAAAAAACACACCCGAACGGCTGACCTTTGACCTTTCCAAAGGTTGCACGGGTCTGAAACTCGGCACCCTGGATTAGCCTTAGTCCCTTATACACATACGGAAAAATCAGACTCCTGGCTTAATGCCTTTAGGAATTATTACAAAAAACACACCCGAACGGCTGACCATTGACCTTTCCGAAGGTTGCACAGGTCTGAAACTCTGCACCCGGGATAAGCCTAAATCCCTGATACACATACGGAAAAATTAGACTCCTGGCTCAATGCCTTTAGGAATTATTACAAAAAACACACCCGAACGGCTGACCTTTGACCTTTCCGAAGGTTGCACAGGTCTGAAACTCGGCACCCTGGATCAGCCAGGAGTCCCTGATACACATAAGGAGAAATCAGCATCCGGGCTCATTGCCTTTAGGAATTATTGAAGAAAAGACAGTTTCCCACCTTTCTTACGTTTGAATTTTACAGACTGTGTTTTTGGCAGTTTCTTTTGGCCGTGCGAAAAAAGCCCAAAGTCCTGTGTCCAAAAACTGAAAATCAGGTCATGTCAGACTCTATACAGTCTTAGACCCTTTGGCCAGAGTGGAAGTTTTGGAGGAACTACATTTCTACAGGTCGCAGGAGTGTGAATATTTCATTTGTCGTTTGGGGTCCCAAGACGAGCGGAACGACGAGGGTACATTAGTATGTCTTATAAGATGTTAACTTTATTTGTGAGGTTTATGTTATGGGACAGTAGAAAAATGAAAAAAAATATGAAAACAGCCGTATCCCTGCTGAATGCACACAAAAACAGAGACAAATAGAAAAACACATACAAACAGTGAAATCATTGCAAAATCAAACACTGAGGGTACCGAAGAATATCTTATAAGATGTTAACTTTATTTGTGAGGTTTATGTTATGGGACAGTAGAAAAATGAAAAAAAATCAGAAAACAGTCGTATTCCAGCTGTATGCGCACAAAAACAGACAAAAATAGAAAAACACATTCAAACAGTGAACTCATTGCAAAATCAAACACTGAAGGTATATAACTATATCTTATGAGATGTTAACTTTATTTGTGAGGTTTATGTTATGGGACAATAAAAAAATGAAAAAAATCCGAAAACAGCCGTATCCCTGCTGAATGCGCACAAAAACAGAGACAAATAGAAAAACACATACAAACAGTGAAATCATTGCAAAATCAAACACTGAGGGTACCGAAGAATATCTTATAAGATGTTAACTTTATTTGTGAGGTTTATGTTATGGGACAGTAGAAAAATGAAAAAAAAATCAGAAAACAGTCGTATTCCAGCTGAATGCGCACAAAAACAGACAAAAATAGAAAAACACATCCAAACAGTGAAATCATTATAAATTCAAACACTGAGGGTACATCAATATACCTTATAAGATGTTAACTTCATATTATAGGACAGTAGAAAAAAGATTAAAATACCCTCGATCAGCCTTAGTCCCTGATACACATACGGAAAAATCAGACTCCTGGCTTAATGCCTTAAGGAATTATTACAAAAAACACACCCGAACGGCTGACCTTTGACCTTTCCGAAGGTTGCACAGGTCTGAAACTCGGCACCCTAGATCAGCCTTAGGTCCTGATACACATAAGGAAAAATCAGACTCCTGGCTTAATGCCTTTAGGAATTATTCCAAAAAACACACCTAAACGGCTGACCTTTGACCTTTCCGAAGGTTTCACAGGTCTGAAACTCGGCACCCTAGATTAACCTAAATCCCTGATACACATACGGAAAAATCAGACTCCTGGCTCAATGCCTTTAGGAATTATTACAAAAAACACACCCGAACGGCTGACCATTGACCTTTTTGAAGATTGCACAGGTCTGAAACTCGGCAACCTGGATCAGCCTTAGTCCCTGATACACATACGGAAAAATTAGACTCCTGGCTCAATGCCTTTAGGAATTATTACAAAAAACACACCCGAACGGCTGACCTTTGACCTTTCCAAAGGTTGCACGGGTCTGAAACTCGGCACCCTGGATTAGCCTTAGTCCCTGATACACATACGGAAAAATCAGACTCCTGGCTTAATGCCTTTAGGAATTATTACAAAAAACACACCCGAACGGCTGACCTTTGATCTTTCCGAAGGTTGCACAGGTCTGAAACTCGGCACCCTGGATCAGCCAGGAGTCCCTGATACACATGCGGAGAAATCAGCATCCGGGCTCATTGCCTTTAGGAGTTATTGAAGAAAAGACAGTTTCCCACCTTTCTTACGTTTGAATTTTACAGACTGTGTTTATGGCAGTTTTTTTTGGCCAGGGGGAAAAAAGCCCAAAGTCCTGTGTCCAAAAACTGAAAATCAGGTCATGTCAGACTCTATACAGTCTTAGATTTTTTGGCCAAAGTGGAAGTTTTGGAGGAACTACATTTCTACAGGTCGCAGGAGTGTGAATATTTCATATGTCGTTTGGGGTCCCAAGACGAGCGGAACGACAAGGGTACATAAGTATATCTTATAAGATGTTAACTTTATTTGTGAGGTTTATGTTATGGGACAGTAGAAAAATGAAAAAAGATCAGAAAACAGTCGTATTCCAGCTGAATGCGCACAAAAACAGACAAAAATAGAAAAACACATTCAAACAGTGAAATCATTGCAAAATCAAACACTGGAGGTAAATAACTAGATCTTATAAGATTTTAACTTTATTTGTGAGCTTTATGTTATGGGACAGTAGAAAAATGAAAAAAATCAGAAAACAGCCGTATCCCTGCTGAATGCGCACAAAAAAAGAGACAAATAGAAAAACACATACTAACAGTGAAATCATTGCAAAATTGAACACTGGAGGTATATAACTATATCTTATAAGATTTTAACTTTATTTGTGAGGTTTATGTTATGGGACAGTAGAAAAATGAAAAAAATCCGAAAACAGCCGTATCCCTGCTGAATGCGCACAAAAACAGACACAAATAGAAAAACACATTCAAACAGTGAAATCATTGCAAAATCAATCACTGAAGGTATATAACTATATCTTATGAGATGTTAACTATATTTGTGAGGTTTATGTTATGGGACAATAAAAAAATGAAAAAAATCCGAAAACAGCCGTATCCCTGCTGAATGCACACAAAAACAGAGACAAATAGAAAAACACATCCAAACAGTGAAATCATTGCAAAATCAAACACTGAAGGTATATAACTATATCTTATAAGATTTTAACTTTATTTGTGAGGTTTATGTTATGGGACAGTAGAAAAATTAAAAAAATCCGAAAACAGCCGTATCCCTGCTGAATGCGCACAAAAACAGACACAAATAGAAAAACACATCCAAACAGTGAAATCATTATAAATTCAAACACTGAGGGTACATCAATATACCTTATAAGATGTTAACTTCATATTATAGGACAGTAGAAAAAAGATTAAAATACCCTCGATCAGCCTTAGTCCCTGATACACATACGGAAAAATCAGACTCCTGGCTTAATGCCTTTAGGAATTATTACAAAAAACACACCCGAACGGCTGACCTTTGACCTTTCCGAAGGGTGCACAGGTCTGAAACTCTGCACCCGGGATAAGCCTAAATCCCTGATACACATACGGAAAAATCAGACTCCTGGCTCAATGCCTTTAGGAATTATTACAAAAAACACACCCGAACGGCTGACCATTGACCTTTCCGAAGGTTGCACAGGTCTGAAACTTGGCACCCTGGATCAGCCTTAGTCCCTGATACACATACGGAAAAATTAGACTCCTGGCTCAATGCCTTTAGGAATTATTACAAAAAACACACCCGAACGGCTGACCTTTGACCTTTCCAAAGGTTGCACGGGTCTGAAACTCGGCACCCTGGATTAGCCTTAGTCCCTTATACACATACGGAAAAATCAGACTCCTGGCTTAATGCCTTTAGGAATTATTACAAAAAACACACCCGAACGGCTGACCATTGACCTTTCCGAAGGTTGCACAGGTCTGAAACTCTGCACCCGGGATAAGCCTAAATCCCTGATACACATACGGAAAAATTAGACTCCTGGCTCAATGCCTTTAGGAATTATTACAAAAAACACACCCGAACGGCTGACCTTTGACCTTTCCGAAGGTTGCACAGGTCTGAAACTCGGCACCCTGGATCAGCCAGGAGTCCCTGATACACATAAGGAGAAATCAGCATCCGGGCTCATTGCCTTTAGGAATTATTGAAGAAAAGACAGTTTCCCACCTTTCTTACGTTTGAATTTTACAGACTGTGTTTTTGGCAGTTTCTTTTGGCCGTGCGAAAAAAGCCCAAAGTCCTGTGTCCAAAAACTTAAAATCAGGTCATGTCAGACTCTATACAGTCTTAGACCCTTTGGCCAGAGTGGAAGTTTTGGAGGAACTACATTTCTACAGGTCGCAGGAGTGTGAATATTTCATTTGTCGTTTGGGGTCCCAAGACGAGCGGAACGACGAGGGTACATTAGTATGTCTTATAAGATGTTAACTTTATTTGTGAGGTTTATGTTATGGGACAGTAGAAAAATGAAAAAAAATATGAAAACAGCCGTATCCCTGCTGAATGCACACAAAAACAGAGACAAATAGAAAAACACATACAAACAGTGAAATCATTGCAAAATCAAACACTGAGGGTACCGAAGAATATCTTATAAGATGTTAACTTTATTTGTGAGGTTTATGTTATGGGACAATAAAAAAATGAAAAAAATCAGAAAACAGCCGTATCCCTGCTGAATGCACAAAAAACAGAGACAAATAGAAAAACACATCCAAACAGTGAAATCATTGCAAAATCAAACACTGAAGGTATATAACTATATCTTATGAGATGTTAACTTTACTTGTGAGGTTTATGTTATGGGACAATAAAAAAATGAAAAAAATCAGAAAACAGTCGTATTCCAGCTGAATGCGCACAAAAACAGAGACAAAAATAGAAGACACATTCAAACAGTGAACTCATTGCAAAATCAAACACTGAAGGTATATAACTATATCTTATGAGATGTTAACTTTATTTGTGAGGTTTATGTTATGGGACAGTAGAAAAATGAAAAAAAATCAGAAAACAGTCGTATTCCAGCTGAATGCGCACAAAAACAGACAAAAATAGAAAAACACATTCAAACAGTGAAATCATTGCAAAATCAAACACTGAAGGTATATAACTATATCTTATGAGATGTTAACTTTATTTGTGAGGTTTATGTTATGGGACAATAAAAAAATGAAAAAAATCAGAAAACAGTCGTATTCCAGCTGAATGCGCACAAAAACAGAGACAAAAATAGAAGACACATTCAAACAGTGAAATCATTGCAAAATCAAACACTGAAGGTATATAACTATATCTTATGAGATGTTAACTTTATTTGTGAGGTTTATGTTATGGGATAATAAAAAAATGAAAAAAATCAGAAAACAGCCGTATCCCTGCTGAATGCGCACAAAAACAGACACAAATAGAAAAACACATCCAAACAGTGAAATCATTATAAATTCAAACACTGAGGGTACATCAATATACCTTATAAGATGTTAACTTCATATTATAGGACAGTAGAAAAAAGATTAAAATACCCTCGATCAGCCTTAGTCCCTGATACACATAAGGAAAAATCAGACTCCTGGCTTAATGCCTTTAGGAATTATTACAAAAAACACAACCGAACGGCTGACCTTTGACCTTTCCGAAGGTTGCACAGGTCTGAAACTCGGCACCCTGGATCAGCCAGGAGTCCCTGATACACATAAGGAGAAATCAGCATCCGGGATCATTGCCTTTAGGAATTATTCAAGAAAAGACAGTTTCCCACCTTTCTTACGTTTGAATTTTACAGACTGTGTTTTTGGCAGTTTCTTTTGGCCGTGGGAAAAAAGCCCAAAATCCTGTGTCCAAAAACTGAAAATCAGGTCATGTCAGACTCTATACAGTCTTAGACCCTTTGGCCAGAGTGGAAGTTTTGGAGGAACTACATTTGTACAGGTCGCAGGAGTGTGAATATTTCATTTGTCTTTTGGGGTCCCAAGACGAGTGGAACGACGAGGGTACATTAGTATGTCTTATAAGATGTTAACTTTATTTGTGAGGTTTATGTTATGGGACAGTAGAAAAATGAAAAAAAATATGAAAACAGCCGTATCCCTGCTGAATGCACACAAAAACAGAGACAAATAGAAAAACACATACAAACAGTGAAATCATTGCAAAATCAAACACTGAAGGTATATAACTATATCTTATGAGATGTTAACTATATTTGTGAGGTTTATGTTATGGGATAATAAAAAAATGAAAAAAATCAGAAAACAGTCGTATTCCATCTGAATGCGCACAAACAGACAAAAATAGAAGACACATCCAAACAGTGAAATCATTGCAAAATCAAACACTGAAGGTATATAACTATATCTTATGAGATGTTAACTTTATTTGTGAGGTTTATGTTATGGGATAATAAAAAAATGAAAAAAATCAGAAAACAGCCGTATCCCTGCTGAATGCGCACAAAAACAGACACAAATAGAAAAACACATCCAAACAGTGAAATCATTATAAATTCAAACACTGAGGGTACATCAATATACCTTATAAGATGTTAACTTCATATTATAGGACAGTAGAAAAAAGATTAAAATACCCTCGATCAGCCTTAGTCCCTGATACACATAAGGAAAAATCAGACTCCTGGCTTAATGCCTTTAGGAATTATTACAAAAAACACAACCGAACGGCTGACCTTTGACCTTTCCGAAGGTTGCACAGGTCTGAAACTCGGCACCCTGGATCAGCCAGGAGTCCCTGATACACATAAGGAGAAATCAGCATCCGGGATCATTGCCTTTAGGAATTATTCAAGAAAAGACAGTTTCCCACCTTTCTTACGTTTGAATTTTACAGACTGTGTTTTTGGCAGTTTCTTTTGGCCGTGGGAAAAAAGCCCAAAATCCTGTGTCCAAAAACTGAAAATCAGGTCATGTCAGACTCTATACAGTCTTAGACCCTTTGGCCAGAGTGGAAGTTTTGGAGGAACTACATTTGTACAGGTCGCAGGAGTGTGAATATTTCATTTGTCTTTTGGGGTCCCAAGACGAGTGGAACGACGAGGGTACATTAGTATGTCTTATAAGATGTTAACTTTATTTGTGAGGTTTATGTTATGGGACAGTAGAAAAATGAAAAAAAATATGAAAACAGCCGTATCCCTGCTGAATGCACACAAAAACAGAGACAAATAGAAAAACACATACAAACAGTGAAATCATTGCAAAATCAAACACTGAAGGTATATAACTATATCTTATGAGATGTTAACTATATTTGTGAGGTTTATGTTATGGGATAATAAAAAAATGAAAAAAATCAGAAAACAGTCGTATTCCATCTGAATGCGCACAAACAGACAAAAATAGAAGACACATCCAAACAGTGAAATCATTGCAAAATCAAACACTGAAGGTATATAACTATATCTTATGAGATGTTAACTTTATTTGTGAGGTTTATGTTATGGGATAATAAAAAAATGAAAAAAATCAGAAAACAGCCGTATCCCTGCTGAATGCGCACAAAAACAGACACAAATAGAAAAACACATCCAAACAGTGAAATCATTATAAATTCAAACACTGAGGGTACATCAATATACCTTATAAGATGTTAACTTCATATTATAGGACAGTAGAAAAAAGATTAAAATACCCTCGATCAGCCTTAGTCCCTGATACACATACGGAAAAATCAGACTCCTGGCTTAATGCCTTTAGGAATTATTACAAAAAACACACCCGAACGGCTGACCTTTGACCTTTCCGAAGGGTGCACAGGTCTGAAACTCTGCACCCGGGATAAGCCTAAATCCCTGATACACATACGGAAAAATCAGACTCCTGGCTCAATGCCTTTAGGAATTATTACAAAAAACACACCCGAACGGCTGACCTTTGACCTTTCCAAAGGTTGCACGGGTCTGAAACTCGGCACCCTGGATTAGCCTTAGTCCCTTATACACATACGGAAAAATCAGACTCCTGGCTTAATGCCTTTAGGAATTATTACAAAAAACACACCCGAACGGCTGACCATTGACCTTTCCGAAGGTTGCACAGGTCTGAAACTCTGCACCCGGGATAAGCCTAAATCCCTGATACACATACGGAAAAATTAGACTCCTGGCTCAATGCCTTTAGGAATTATTACAAAAAACACACCCGAACGGCTGACCTTTGACCTTTCCGAAGGTTGCACAGGTCTGAAACTCGGCACCCTGGATCAGCCAGGAGTCCCTGATACACATAAGGAGAAATCAGCATCCGGGCTCATTGCCTTTAGGAATTATTGAAGAAAAGACAGTTTCCCACCTTTCTTACGTTTGAATTTTACAGACTGTGTTTTTGGCAGTTTCTTTTGGCCGTGCGAAAAAAGCCCAAAGTCCTGTGTCCAAAAACTGAAAATCAGGTCATGTCAGACTCTATACAGTCTTAGACCCTTTGGCCAGAGTGGAAGTTTTGGAGGAACTACATTTCTACAGGTCGCAGGAGTGTGAATATTTCATTTGTCGTTTGGGGTCCCAAGACGAGCGGAACGACGAGGGTACATTAGTATGTCTTATAAGATGTTAACTTTATTTGTGAGGTTTATGTTATGGGACAGTAGAAAAATGAAAAAAAATATGAAAACAGCCGTATCCCTGCTGAATGCACACAAAAACAGAGACAAATAGAAAAACACATACAAACAGTGAAATCATTGCAAAATCAAACACTGAGGGTACCGAAGAATATCTTATAAGATGTTAACTTTATTTGTGAGGTTTATGTTATGGGACAGTAGAAAAATTAAAAAAAATCAGAAAACAGTCGTATTCCAGCTGTATGCGCACAAAAACAGACAAAAATAGAAAAACACATTCAAACAGTGAACTCATTGCAAAATCAAACACTGAAGGTATATAACTATATCTTATGAGATGTTAACTTTATTTGTGAGGTTTATGTTATGGGACAGTAGAAAAATGAAAAAAAATCAGAAAACAGTCGTATTCCAGCTGAATGCGCACAAAAACAGACAAAAATAGAAAAACACATTCAAACAGTGAAATCATTGCAAAATCAAACACTGAAGGTATATAACTATATCTTATGAGATGTTAACTTTACTTGTGAGGTTTATGTTATGGGACAATAAAAAAATGAAAAAAATCAGAAAACAGCCGTATCCCTGCTGAATGCGCACAAAAACAGAGACAAAAATAGAAGACACATTCAAACAGTGAACTCATTGCAAAATCAAACACTGAAGGTATATAACTATATCTTATGAGATGTTAACTTTATTTGTGAGGTTTATGTTATGGGACAGTAGAAAAATGAAAAAAAATCAGAAAACAGTCGTATTCCAGCTGAATGCGCACAAAAACAGACAAAAATAGAAAAACACATTCAAACAGTGAAATCATTGCAAAATCAAACACTGAAGGTATATAACTATATCTTATGAGATGTTAACTTTATTTGTGAGGTTTATGTTATGGGACAATAAAAAAATGAAAAAAATCAGAAAACAGTCGTATTCCAGCTGAATGCGCACAAAAACAGAGACAAAAATAGAAGACACATTCAAACAGTGAAATCATTGCAAAATCAAACACTGAAGGTATATAACTATATCTTATGAGATGTTAACTTTATTTGTGAGGTTTATGTTATGGGATAATAAAAAAATGAAAAAAATCAGAAAACAGCCGTATCCCTGCTGAATGCGCACAAAAACAGACACAAATAGAAAAACACATCCAAACAGTGAAATCATTATAAATTCAAACACTGAGGGTACATCAATATACCTTATAAGATGTTAACTTCATATTATAGGACAGTAGAAAAAAGATTAAAATACCCTCGATCAGCCTTAGTCCCTGATACACATAAGGAAAAATCAGACTCCTGGCTTAATGCCTTTAGGAATTATTACAAAAAACACAACCGAACGGCTGACCTTTGACCTTTCCGAAGGTTGCACAGGTCTGAAACTCGGCACCCTGGATCAGCCAGGAGTCCCTGATACACATAAGGAGAAATCAGCATCCGGGATCATTGCCTTTAGGAATTATTCAAGAAAAGACAGTTTCCCACCTTTCTTACGTTTGAATTTTACAGACTGTGTTTTTGGCAGTTTCTTTTGGCCGTGGGAAAAAAGCCCAAAATCCTGTGTCCAAAAACTGAAAATCAGGTCATGTCAGACTCTATACAGTCTTAGACCCTTTGGCCAGAGTGGAAGTTTTGGAGGAACTACATTTGTACAGGTCGCAGGAGTGTGAATATTTCATTTGTCTTTTGGGGTCCCAAGACGAGTGGAACGACGAGGGTACATTAGTATGTCTTATAAGATGTTAACTTTATTTGTGAGGTTTATGTTATGGGACAGTAGAAAAATGAAAAAAAATATGAAAACAGCCGTATCCCTGCTGAATGCACACAAAAACAGAGACAAATAGAAAAACACATACAAACAGTGAAATCATTGCAAAATCAAACACTGAAGGTATATAACTATATCTTATGAGATGTTAACTATATTTGTGAGGTTTATGTTATGGGATAATAAAAAAATGAAAAAAATCAGAAAACAGTCGTATTCCATCTGAATGCGCACAAACAGACAAAAATAGAAGACACATCCAAACAGTGAAATCATTGCAAAATCAAACACTGAAGGTATATAACTATATCTTATGAGATGTTAACTTTATTTGTGAGGTTTATGTTATGGGATAATAAAAAAATGAAAAAAATCAGAAAACAGCCGTATCCCTGCTGAATGCGCACAAAAACAGACACAAATAGAAAAACACATCCAAACAGTAAAATCATTATAAATTCAAACACTGAGGGTACATCAATATACCTTATAAGATGTTAACTTCATATTATAGGACAGTAGAAAAAAGATTAAAATACCCTCGATCAGCCTTAGTCCCTGATACACATACGGAAAAATCAGACTCCTGGCTTAATGCCTTTAGGAATTATTACAAAAAACACACCCGAACGGCTGACCTTTGACCTTTCCGAAGGGTGCACAGGTCTGAAACTCTGCACCCGGGATAAGCCTAAATCCCTGATACACATACGGAAAAATCAGACTCCTGGCTCAATGCCTTTAGGAATTATTACAAAAAACACACCCGAACGGCTGACCATTGACCTTTCCGAAGGTTGCACAGGTCTGAAACTTGGCACCCTGGATCAGCCTTAGTCCCTGATACACATACGGACAAATCAGACTCCTGGCTCAATGCCTTTAGGAATTATTACAAAAAACACACCCGAACGGCTGACCTTTGACCTTTCCAAAGGTTGCACGGGTCTGAAACTCGGCACCCTGGATTAGCCTTAGTCCCTTATACACATACGGAAAAATCAGACTCCTGGCTTAATGCCTTTAGGAATTATTACAAAAAACACACCCGAACGGCTGACCATTGACCTTTCCGAAGGTTGCACAGGTCTGAAACTCTGCACCCGGGATAAGCCTAAATCCCTGATACACATACGGAAAAATTAGACTCCTGGCTCAATGCCTTTAGGAATTATTACAAAAAACACACCCGAACGGCTGACCTTTGACCTTTCCGAAGGTTGCACAGGTCTGAAACTCGGCACCCTGGATCAGCCAGGAGTCCCTGATACACATAAGGAGAAATCAGCATCCGGGCTCATTGCCTTTAGGAATTATTGAAGAAAAGACAGTTTCCCACCTTTCTTACGTTTGAATTTTACAGACTGTGTTTTTGGCAGTTTCTTTTGGCCGTGCGAAAAAAGCCCAAAGTCCTGTGTCCAAAAACTGAAAATCAGGTCATGTCAGACTCTATACAGTCTTAGACCCTTTGGCCAGAGTGGAAGTTTTGGAGGAACTACATTTCTACAGGTCGCAGGAGTGTGAATATTTCATTTGTCGTTTGGGGTCCCAAGACGAGCGGAACGACGAGGGTACATTAGTATGTCTTATAAGATGTTAACTTTATTTGTGAGGTTTATGTTATGGGACAGTAGAAAAATGAAAAAAAATATGAAAACAGCCGTATCCCTGCTGAATGCACACAAAAACAGAGACAAATAGAAAAACACATACAAACAGTGAAATCATTGCAAAATCAAACACTGAGGGTACCGAAGAATATCTTATAAGATGTTAACTTTATTTGTGAGGTTTATGTTATGGGACAGTAGAAAAATGAAAAAAAATCAGAAAACAGTCGTATTCCAGCTGTATGCGCACAAAAACAGACAAAAATAGAAAAACACATTCAAACAGTGAACTCATTGCAAAATCAAACACTGAAGGTATATAACTATATCTTATGAGATGTTAACTTTATTTGTGAGGTTTATGGTATGGGACAGTAGAAAAATGAAAAAAAATCAGAAAACAGTCGTATTCCAGCTGAATGCGCACAAAAACAGAGACAAAAATAGAAGACACATTCAAACAGTGAAATCATTGCAAAATCAAACACTGAAGGTATATAACTACATCTTATGAGATGTTAACTTTATTTGTGAGGTTTATGTTATGGGATAATAAAAAAAATGAAAAAAATCAGAAAACAGCCGTATCCCTGCTGAATGCACACAAAAACAGAGACAATTAGAAAAACACATCCAAACAGTGAAATCATTGCAAAATCAAACACTGAAGGTATATAACTATATCTTATGAGATGTTAACTTTATTTGTGAGGTTTATGTTATGGGATAATAAAAAAATGAAAAAAATCAGAAAACAGCCGTATCCCTGCTGAATGCGCACAAAAACAGACACAAATAGAAAAACACATCCAAACAGTGAAATCATTATAAATTCAAACACTGAGGGTACATCAATATACCTTATAAGATGTTAACTTCATATTATAGGACAGTAGAAAAAAGATTAAAATACCCTCGATCAGCCTTAGTCCCTGATACACATACGGAAAAATCAGACTCCTGGCTTAATGCCTTTAGGAATTATTACAAAAAACACACCCGAACGGCTGACCTTTGACCTTTCCGAAGGGTGCACAGGTCTGAAACTCTGCACCCGGGATAAGCCTAAATCCCTGATACACATACGGAAAAATCAAGAAAAGACAGTTTCCCACCTTTCTTACGTTTGAATTTTACAGACTGTGTTTTTGGCAGTTTCTTTTGGCCGTGGGAAAAAAGCCCAAAATCCTGTGTCCAAAAACTGAAAATCAGGTCATGTCAGACTCTATACAGTCTTAGACCCTTTGGCCAGAGTGGAAGTTTTGGAGGAACTACATTTGTACAGTGAAATCATTGCAAAATCAAACACTGAAGGTATATAACTATATCTTATGAGATGTTAACTATATTTGTGAGGTTTATGTTATGGGATAATAAAAAAATGAAAAAAATCAGAAAACAGTCGTATTCCATCTGAATGCGCACAAACAGACAAAAATAGAAGACACATCCAAACAGTGAAATCATTGCAAAATCAAACACTGAAGGTATATAACTATATCTTATGAGATGTTAACTTTATTTGGGAGGTTTATGTTATGGGATAATAAAAAAATGAAAAAAATCAGAAAACAGCCGTATCCCTGCTGAATGCGCACAAAAACAGACACAAATAGAAAAACACATCCAAACAGTGAAATCATTATAAATTCAAACACTGAGGGTACATCAATATACCTTATAAGATGTTAACTTCATATTATAGGACAGTAGAAAAAAGATTAAAATACCCTCGATCAGCCTTAGTCCCTGATACACATACGGAAAAATCAGACTCCTGGCTTAATGCCTTTAGGAATTATTACAAAAAACACACCGAACGGCTGACCTTTGACCTTTCCGAAGGGTGCACAGGTCTGAAACTCTGCACCCGGGATAAGCCTAAATCCCTGATACACATACGGAAAAATCAGACTCCTGGCTCAATGCCTTTAGGAATTATTACAAAAAACACACCCGAACGGCTGACCATTGACCTTTCCGAAGGTTGCACAGGTCTGAAACTTGGCACCCTGGATCAGCCTTAGTCCCTGATACACATACGGACAAATCAGACTCCTGGCTCAATGCCTTTAGGAATTATTACAAAAAACACACCCGAACGGCTGACCTTTGACCTTTCCAAAGGTTGCACGGGTCTGAAACTCGGCACCCTGGATTAGCCTTAGTCCCTTATACACATACGGAAAAATCAGACTCCTGGCTTAATGCCTTTAGGAATTATTACAAAAAACACACCCGAACGGCTGACCATTGACCTTTCCGAAGGTTGCACAGGTCTGAAACTCTGCACCCGGGATAAGCCTAAATCCCTGATACACATACGGAAAAATTAGACTCCTGGCTCAATGCCTTTAGGAATTATTACAAAAAACACACCCGAACGGCTGACCTTTGACCTTTCCGAAGGTTGCACAGGTCTGAAACTCGGCACCCTGGATCAGCCAGGAGTCCCTGATACACATAAGGAGAAATCAGCATCCGGGCTCATTGCCTTTAGGAATTATTGAAGAAAAGACAGTTTCCCACCTTTCTTACGTTTGAATTTTACAGACTGTGTTTTTGGCAGTTTCTTTTGGCCGTGCGAAAAAAGCCCAAAGTCCTGTGTCCAAAAACTGAAAATCAGGTCATGTCAGACTCTATACAGTCTTAGACCCTTTGGCCAGAGTGGAAGTTTTGGAGGAACTACATTTCTACAGGTCGCAGGAGTGTGAATATTTCATTTGTCGTTTGGGGTCCCAAGACGAGCGGAACGACGAGGGTACATTAGTATGTCTTATAAGATGTTAACTTTATTTGTGAGGTTTATGTTATGGGACAGTAGAAAAATGAAAAAAAATATGAAAACAGCCGTATCCCTGCTGAATGCACACAAAAACAGAGACAAATAGAAAAACACATACAAACAGTGAAATCATTGCAAAATCAAACACTGAGGGTACCGAAGAATATCTTATAAGATGTTAACTTTATTTGTGAGGTTTATGTTATGGGACAGTAGAAAAATGAAAAAAAATCAGAAAACAGTCGTATTCCAGCTGTATGCGCACAAAAACAGACAAAAATAGAAAAACACATTCAAACAGTGAACTCATTGCAAAATCAAACACTGAAGGTATATAACTATATCTTATGAGATGTTAACTTTATTTGTGAGGTTTATGTTATGGGACAGTAGAAAAATGAAAAAAAATCAGAAAACAGTCGTATTCCAGCTGAATGCGCACAAAAACAGAGACAAAAATAGAAGACACATTCAAACAGTGAAATCATTGCAAAATCAAACACTGAAGGTATATAACTACATCTTATGAGATGTTAACTTTATTTGTGAGGTTTATGTTATGGGATAATAAAAAAAATGAAAAAAATCAGAAAACAGCCGTATCCCTGCTGAATGCACACAAAAACAGAGACAATTAGAAAAACACATCCAAACAGTGAAATCATTGCAAAATCAAACACTGAAGGTATATAACTATATCTTATGAGATGTTAACTTTATTTGTGAGGTTTATGTTATGGGATAATAAAAAAATGAAAAAAATCAGAAAACAGCCGTATCCCTGCTGAATGCGCACAAAAACAGACACAAATAGAAAAACACATCCAAACAGTGAAATCATTATAAATTCAAACACTGAGGGTACATCAATATACCTTATAAGATGTTAACTTCATATTATAGGACAGTAGAAAAAAGATTAAAATACCCTCGATCAGCCTTAGTCCCTGATACACATACGGAAAAATCAGACTCCTGGCTTAATGCCTTTAGGAATTATTACAAAAAACACACCCGAACGGCTGACCTTTGACCTTTCCGAAGGGTGCACAGGTCTGAAACTCTGCACCCGGGATAAGCCTAAATCCCTGATACACATACGGAAAAATCAGACTCCTGGCTCAATGCCTTTAGGAATTATTACAAAAAACACACCCGAACGGCTGACCATTGACCTTTCCGAAGGTTGCACAGGTCTGAAACTTGGCACCCTGGATCAGCCTTAGTCCCTGATACACATACGGAAAAATTAGACTCCTGGCTCAATGCCTTTAGGAATTATTACAAAAAACACACCCGAACGGCTGACCTTTGACCTTTCCGAAGGTTGCACAGGTCTGAAACTCTGCACCCGGGATAAGCCTAAATCCCTGATACACATACGGAAAAATTAGACTCCTGGCTTAATGCCTTTAGGAATTATTACAAAAAACACACCCGAACGGCTGACCTTTGACCTTTCCGAAGGTTGCACAGGTCTGAAACTCTGCACCCGGGATAAGCCTAAATCCCTGATACACATACGGAAAAATTAGACTCCTTGCTCAATGCCTTTAGGAATTATTACAAAAAACACACCTGAACGGCTGACCTTTGACCTTTCCGAAGGTTGCACAGGTCTGAAACTCGGCACCCTGGATCAGCCAGGAGTCCCTGATACACATAAGGAGAAATCAGCATCCGGGCTCATTGCCTTTAGGAATTATTGAAGAAAAGACAGTTTTCCACCTTTCTTACGTTTGAATTTTACAGACTGTGTTTTTGGCAGTTTCTTTTGGCCGTGGGAAAAAAGCCCAAAGTCCTGTGTCCAAAAACTGAAAATCAGGTCATGTCAGACTCTATACAGTCTTAGACCCTTTGGCCAGAGTGGAAGTTTTGGAGGAACTGCATTTCTACAGGTCGCAGGAGTGTGAATATTTCATTTGTCGTTTGGGGTCCCAAGACGAGCGGAACGACGAGGGTACATTAGTATGTCTTATAAGATGTTAACTTTATTTGTGAGGTTTATGTTATGGGACAGTAGAAAAATGAAAAAAAATATGAAAACAGCCGTATCCCTGCTGAATGCACACAAAAACAGAGACAAATAGAAAAACACATACAAACAGTGAAATCATTGCAAAATCAAACACTGAGGGTACCGAAGAATATCTTATAAGATGTTAACTTTATTTGTGAGGTTTATGTTATGGGACAGTAGTAAAATGAAAAAAAATATGAAAACAGCCGTATCCCTGCTGAATGCGCACAAAAACAGAGACAAATAGAAAAACACATACAAACAGTGAAATCATTGCAAAATCAAACACTGAGGGTACCGAAGAATATCTTATAAGATGTTAACTTTATTTGTGAGGTTTATGTTATGGGACAGTAGAAAAATTAAAAAAAATCAGAAAACAGTCGTATTCCAGCTGAATGCGCACAAAAACAGACAAAAATAGAAAAACCCATCCAAACAGTGAAATCATTATAAATTCAAACACTGAGGGTACATCAATATACCTTATAAGATGTTAACTTCATATTATAGGACAGTAGAAAAAAGATTAAAATACCCTCGATCAGCCTTGGTCCCTGATACACATACGGAAAAATCAGACTCCTGGCTTAATGCCTTAAGGAATTATTCCAAAAAACACACCTAAACGGCTGACCTTTGACCTTTCCGAAGGTTACACAGGTCTGAAACTCGGCACCCTAGATTAACCTAAATCCCTGATACACATACGGAAAAATCAGACTCCTGGCTCAATGCCTTTAGGAATTATTACAAAAAACACACCCGAACGGCTGACAATTGACCTTTTTGAAGATTGCACAGGTCTGAAACTCGGCACCCTGGATCAGCCTTAGTCCCTGATACACATAAGGAAAAATTAGACTCCTGGCTCAATGCCTTTAGGAATTATTACAAAAAACACACCCGAACGGCTGACCTTTGACCTTTCCAAAGGTTGCACGGGTCTGAAACTCAGCACCCTGGATTAGCCTTAGTCCCTTATACACATAAGGAGAAATCAGCATCCGGGCTCATTGCCTTTAGGAATTATTGAAGAAAAGACAGTTTCCCACCTTTCTTACGTTTGAATTTTACAGACTGTGTTTTTGGCAGTTTCTTTTGGCCGTGGGAAAAAAGCCCAAAGTCCTGTGTCCAAAAACTGAAAATCAGGTCATGTCAGACTCTATACAGTCTTAGACCCTTTGGCCAGAGTGGAAGTTTTGGAGGAACTGCATTTCTACAGGTCGCAGGAGTGTGAATATTTCATTTGTCGTTTGGGGTCCCAAGACGAGCGGAACGACGAGGGTACATTAGTATGTCTTATAAGATGTTAACTTTATTTGTGAGGTTTATGTTATGGGACAGTAGAAAAATGAAAAAAAATATGAAAACAGCCGTATCCCTGCTGAATGCACACAAAAACAGAGACAAATAGAAAAACACATACAAACAGTGAAATCATTGCAAAATCAAACACTGAGGGTACCGAAGAATATCTTATAAGATGTTAACTTTATTTGTGAGGTTTATGTTATGGGACAGTAGTAAAATGAAAAAAAATATGAAAACAGCCGTATCCCTGCTGAATGCGCACAAAAACAGAGACAAATAGAAAAACACATACAAACAGTGAAATCATTGCAAAATCAAACACTGAGGGTACCGAAGAATATCTTATAAGATGTTAACTTTATTTGTGAGGTTTATGTTATGGGACAGTAGAAAAATTAAAAAAAATCAGAAAACAGTCGTATTCCAGCTGAATGCGCACAAAAACAGACAAAAATAGAAAAACCCATCCAAACAGTGAAATCATTATAAATTCAAACACTGAGGGTACATCAATATACCTTATAAGATGTTAACTTCATATTATAGGACAGTAGAAAAAAGATTAAAATACCCTCGATCAGCCTTGGTCCCTGATACACATACGGAAAAATCAGACTCCTGGCTTAATGCCTTAAGGAATTATTACAAAAAACACACCCGAACGGCTGACCTTTGACCTTTCCGAAGGTTGCACAGGTCTGAAACTCGGCACCCTAGATCAGCCTTAGGTCCTGATACACATAAGGAAAAATCAGACTCCTGGCTTAATGCCTTTAGGAATTATTCCAAAAAACACACCTAAACGGCTGACCTTTGACCTTTCCGAAGGTTACACAGGTCTGAAACTCGGCACCCTAGATTAACCTAAATCCCTGATACACATACGGAAAAATCAGACTCCTGGCTCAATGCCTTTAGGAATTATTACAAAAAACACACCCGAACGGCTGACAATTGACCTTTTTGAAGATTGCACAGGTCTGAAACTCGGCACCCTGGATCAGCCTTAGTCCCTGATACACATAAGGAAAAATTAGACTCCTGGCTCAATGCCTTTAGGAATTATTACAAAAAACACACCCGAACGGCTGACCTTTGACCTTTCCAAAGGTTGCACGGGTCTGAAACTCAGCACCCTGGATTAGCCTTAGTCCCTTATACACATAAGGAGAAATCAGCATCCGGGCTCATTGCCTTTAGGAATTATTGAAGAAAAGACAGTTTCCCACCTTTCTTACGTTTGAATTTTACAGACTGTGTTTTTGGCAGTTTCTTTTGGCCGTGGGAAAAAAGCCCAAAGTCCTGTGTCCAAAAACTGAAAATCAGGTCATGTCAGACTCTATACAGTCTTAGACCCTTTGGCCAGAGTGGAAGTTTTGGAGGAACTACATTTCTACAGGTCGCAGGAGTGTGAATATTTCATTTGTCGTTTGGGGTCCCAAGACGAGCGGAACGACGAGGGTACATTAGTATGTCTTATAAGATGTTAACTTTATTTGTGAGGTTTATGTTATGGGACAGTAGAAAAATGAAAAAAAATATGAAAACAGCCGTATCCCTGCTGAATGCGCACAAAAACAGAGACAAATAGAAAAACACATACAAACAGTGAAATCATTGCAAAATCAAACACTGAGGGTACCGAAGAATATCTTATAAGATGTTAACTTTATTTGAAAGGTTTATGTTATGGGACAGTAGAAAAATGAAAAAAAATATGAAAACAGCCGTATCCCTGCTGAATGCGCACAAAAACAGACAAAAATAGAAAAACACATTCAAACAGTGAAATCATTGCAAAATCAAACACTGAAGGTATATAACTATATCTTATGAGATGTTAACTTTATTTGTGAGGTTTATGTTATGGGACAATAAAAAAATGAAAAAAATCCGAAAACAGCCGTATCCCTGCTGAATGCGCACAAAAACAGAGACAAATAGAAAAACACATACAAACAGTGAAATCATTGCAAAATCAAACACTGAGGGTACCGAAGAATATCTTATAAGATGTTAACTTTATTTGTGAGGTTTATGTTATGGGACAGTAGAAAAATGAAAAAAAAATCAGAAAACAGTCGTATTCCAGCTGAATGCGCACAAAAACAGACAAAAATAGAAAAACACATCCAAACAGTGAAATCATTATAAATTCAAACACTGAGGGTACATCAATATACCTTATAAGATGTTAACTTCATATTATAGGACAGTAGAAAAAAGATTAAAATACCCTCGATCAGCCTTAGTCCCTGATACACATACGGAAAAATCAGACTCCTGGCTTAATGCCTTAAGGAATTATTACAAAAAACACACCCGAACGGCTGACCTTTGACCTTTCCGAAGGTTGCACAGGTCTGAAACTCGGCACCCTAGATCAGCCTTAGGTCCTGATACACATAAGGAAAAATCAGACTCCTGGCACAATGCCTTTAGGAATTATTACAAAAAACACACCCGAACGGCTGACCATTGACCTTTTTGAAGATTGCACAGGTCTGAAACTCGGCAACCTGGATCAGCCTTAGTCCCTGATACACATACGGAAAAATTAGACTCCTGGCTCAATGCCTTTAGGAATTATTACAAAAAACACACCCGAACGGCTGACCTTTGACCTTTCCAAAGGTTGCACGGGTCTGAAACTCGGCACCCTGGATTAGCCTTAGTCCCTGATACACATACGGAAAAATCAGACTCCTGTCTTAATGCCTTTAGGAATTATTACAAAAAACACACCCGAACGGCTGACCTTTGATCTTTCCGAAGGTTGCACAGGTCTGAAACTCGGCACCCTGGATCAGCCAGGAGTCCCTGATACACATGCGGAGAAATCAGCATCCGGGCTCATTGCCTTTAGGAGTTATTGAAGAAAAGACAGTTTCCCACCTTTCTTACGTTTGAATTTTACAGACTGTGTTTATGGCAGTTTTTTTTGGCCAGGGGGAAAAAAGCCCAAAGTCCTGTGTCCAAAAACTGAAAATCAGGTCATGTCAGACTCTATACAGTCTTAGATTTTTTGGCCAAAGTGGAAGTTTTGGAGGAACTACATTTCTACAGGTCGCAGGAGTGTGAATATTTCATATGTCGTTTGGGGTCCCAAGACGAGCGGAACGACAAGGGTACATAAGTATATCTTATAAGATGTTAACTTTATTTGTGAGGTTTATGTTATGGGACAGTAGAAAAATGAAAAAAGATCAGAAAACAGTCGTATTCCAGCTGAATGCGCACAAAAACAGACAAAAATAGAAAAACACATTCAAACAGTGAAATCATTGCAAAATCAAACACTGGAGGTAAATAACTAGATCTTATAAGATTTTAACTTTATTTGTGAGGTTTATGTTATGGGACAGTAGAAAAATGAAAAAAATCCGAAAACAGCCGTATCCCTGCTGAATGCGCACAAAAACAGACACAAATAGAAAAACACATTCAAACAGTGAAATCATTGCAAAATCAATCACTGAAGGTATATAACTATATCTTATGAGATGTTAACTATATTTGTGAGGTTTATGTTATGGGACAATAAAAAAATGAAAAAAATCAGAAAACAGCCGTATCCCTGCTGAATGCACACAAAAACAGAGACAAATAGAAAAACACATCCAAACAGTGAAATCATTGCAAAATCAAACACTGAAGGTATATAACTATATCTTATAAGATTTTAACTTTATTTGTGAGGTTTATGTTATGGGACAGTAGAAAAATTAAAAAAATCCGAAAACAGCCGTATCCCTGCTGAATGCGCACAAAAACAGACACAAATAGAAAAACACATCCAAACAGTGAAATCATTATAAATTCAAACACTGAGGGTACATCAATATACCTTATAAGATGTTAACTTCATATTATAGGACAGTAGAAAAAAGATTAAAATACCCTCGATCAGCCTTAGTCCCTGATACACATACGGAAAAATCAGACTCCTGGCTTAATGCCTTTAGGAATTATTACAAAAAACACACCCAAATGGCTGACCTTTGACCTTTCCAAAGTTTGCACGGGTCTGAAACTCGGCACCCTGGATTAGCCTTAGTCCCTGATACACATACGGAAAAATCAGACTAATGGCTTAATGAGTTTAGGAATTATTACAAAAAACACACCCGAACGGCTGACCATTGACCTTTCCGAAGGTTGCACAGGTCTGAAACTCGGCACCCTAGATTAGCCTTAGTCCCTGATACACAAACGGAAAAATCAGACTCCTGACTCAATGCCTTTAGGAATTATTACAAAAAACACACCTGAACGGCTGACCATTGACCTTTCCGAAGGTTGCACAGGTCTGGAACTCTGCACCCGGGATAAGCCTAAATCCCTGATACACATACGGAAAAATCAGACTCCTGGCTCAATGCCTTTAGGAATTATTACAAAAAACACACCCGAACGGCTGACCATTGACTTTTTCCGAAGGTTGCACAGGTCTGAAACTCGGCACCCTGGATCAGCCTTAGTCCCTGATACACATACGGACAAATCAGACTCCTGGCTCAATGCCTTTAGGAATTATTACAAAAAACACACCCGAACGGCTGACCATTGACCTTTCCGAAGGTTGCACAGGTCTGAAACTCGGCACCCTGGATCAGCCAGGAGTCCCTGATACACATACGGAGAAATCAGACTCCTGGCTTAATGCCTTTAGGAATTATTACAAAAAACACACCCGAACGGCTGACCTTTGACCTTTCCGAAGGTTGCACAGGTCTGAAACTCTGCACCCGGGATAAGCCTAAATCCCTGATACACATACGGAAAAATTAGACTCCTGGCTTAATGCAATTAGGAATTATTACAAAAAACACACCCGAACGGCTGACCTTTGACCTTTCCGAAGGTTGCACAGGTCTGAAACTCTGCACCCGGGATAAGCCTAAATCCCTGATACACATACGGAAAAATTAGACTCCTGGCTCAATGCCTTTAGGAATTATTACAAAAAACACACCTGAACGGCTGACCTTTGACCTTTCCGAAGGTTGCACAGGTCTGAAACTCGGCACCCTGGATCAGCCAGGAGTCCCTGATACACATAAGGAGAAATCAGCATCCGGGCTCATTGCCTTTAGGAATTATTGAAGAAAAGACAGTTTTCCACCTTTCTTACGTTTGAATTTTACAGACTGTGTTTTTGGCAGTTTCTTTTGGCCGTGGGAAAAAAGCCCAAAGTCCTGTGTCCAAAAACTGAAAATCAGGTCATGTCAGACTCTATACAGTCTTAGACCCTTTGGCCAGAGTGGAAGTTTTGGAGGAACTACATTTCTACAGGTCGCAGGAGTGTGAATATTTCATTTGTCGTTTGGGGTCCCAAGACGAGCGGAACGACGAGGGTACATTAGTATGTCTTATAAGATGTTAACTTTATTTGTGAGGTTTATGTTATGGGACAGTAGAAAAATGAAAAAAAATATGAAAACAGCCGTATCCCTGCTGAATGCACACAAAAACAGAGACAAATAGAAAAACACATACAAACAGTGAAATCATTGCAAAATCAAACACTGAGGGTACCGAAGAATATCTTATAAGATGTTAACTTTATTTGTGAGGTTTATGTTATGGGACAGTAGTAAAATGAAAAAAAATATGAAAACAGCCGTATCCCTGCTGAATGCGCACAAAAACAGAGACAAATAGAAAAACACATACAAACAGTGAAATCATTGCAAAATCAAAAACTGAGGGTACCGAAGAATATCTTATAAGATGTTAACTTTATTTGTGAGGTTTATGTTATGGGACAGTAGAAAAATGAAAAAAAATCAGGAAACAGTCGTATTCCAGCTGAATGCGCACAAAAACAGACAAAAATAGAAAAACACATCCAAACAGTGAAATCATTATAAATTCAAACACTGAGGGTACCGAAGAATATCTTATAAGATGTTAACTTCATTTGAAAGGTTTATGTTATGGGACAGTAGAAAAATGAAAAAAAATATGAAAACAGCCGTATCCCTGCTGAATGCGCACAAAAACAGACAAAAATAGAAAAACACATTCAAACAGTGAAATCATTGCAAAATCAAACACTGAAGGTATATAACTATATCTTATGAGATGTTAACTTTATTTGTGAGGTTTATGTTATGGGACAATGAAAAAATGAAAAAAATCCGAAAACAGCCGTATCCCTGCTGAATGCGCACAAAAACAGAGACAAATAGAAAAACACATACAAACAGTGAAATCATTGCAAAATCAAACACTGAGGGTACCGAAGAATATCTTATAAGATGTTAACTTTATTTGTGAGGTTTATGTTATGGGACAGTAGAAAAATTAAAAAAAAAACAGAAAACAGTCGTATTCCAGCTGAATGCGCACAAAAACAGACAAAAATAGAAAAACACATCCAAACAGTGAAATCATTATAAATTCAAACACTGAGGGTACATCAATATACCTTATAAGATGTTAACTTCATATTATAGGACAGTAGAAAAAAGATTAAAATACCCTCGATCAGCCTTAGTCCCTGATACACATACGGAAAAATCAGACTCCTGGCTTAATGCCTTAAGGAATTATTACAAAAAACACACCCGAACGGCTGACCTTTGACCTTTCCGAAGGTTGCACAGGTCTGAAACTCGGCACCCTAGATCAGCCTTAGGTCCTGATACACATAAGGAAAAATCAGACTCCTGGCTTAATGCCTTTAGGAATTATTCCAAAAAACACACCTAAACGGCTGACCTTTCCGAAGGTTTCACAGGTCTGAAACTCGGCACCCTAGATTAACCTAAATCCCTGATACACATACGGAAAAATCAGACTCCTGGCTCAATGCCTTTAGGAATTATTACAAAAAACACACCCGAACGGCTGACCATTGACCTTTTTGAAGATTGCACAGGTCTGAAACTCGGCACCCTGGATCAGCCTTAGTCCCTGATACACATACGGAAAAATTAGACTCCTGGCTCAATGCCTTTAGGAATTATTACAAAAAACACACCCGAACGGCTGACCTTTGACCTTTCCAAAGGTTGCGCGGGTCTGAAACTCGGCACCCTGGATTAGCCTTAGTCCCTGATACACATACGGAAAAATCAGACTCCTGGCTTAATGCCTTTAGGAATTATTACAAAAAACACACCCAAACGGCTGACCTTTGATCTTTCCGAAGGTTGCACAGGTCTGAAACTCGGCACCCTGGATCAGCCAGGAGTCCCTGATACACATGCGGAGAAATCAGCATCCGGGCTCATTGCCTTTAGGAGTTATTGAAGAAAAGACAGTTTCCCACCTTTCTTACGTTTGAATTTTACAGACTGTGTTTATGGCAGTTTTTTTTGGCCAGGGGGAAAAAAGCCCAAAGTCCTGTGTCCAAAAACTGAAAATCAGGTCATGTCAGACTCTATACAGTCTTAGATTTTTTGGCCAAAGTGGAAGTTTTGGAGGAACTACATTTCTACAGGTCGCAGGAGTGTGAATATTTCATATGTCGTTTGGGGTCCCAAGACGAGCGGAACGACAAGGGTACATAAGTATATCTTATAAGATGTTAACTTTATTTGTGAGCTTTATGTTATGGGACAGTAGAAAAATTAAAAAAATCAGAAAACAGCCGTATCCCTGCTGAATGCGCACAAAAAAAGAGACAAATAGAAAAACACATACAAACAGTGAAATCATTGCAAAATTGAACACTGGAGGTATATAACTATATCTTATAAGATTTTAACTTTATTTGTGAGGTTTATGTTATGGGACAGTAGAAAAATGAAAAAAATCCGAAAACAGCCGTATCCCTGCTGAATGCGCACAAAAACAGACACAAATAGAAAAACACATTCAAACAGTGAAATCATTGCAAAATCAATCACTGAAGGTATATAACTATATCTTATGAGATGTTAACTATATTTGTGAGGTTTATGTTATGGGACAATAAAAAAATGAAAAAAATCAGAAAACAGCCGTATCCCTGCTGAATGCGCACAAAAACAGAGACAAATAGAAAAACACATCCAAACAGTGAAATCATTGCAAAATCAAACACTGAGGGTACCGAAGAATATCTTATAAGATGTTAACTTTATTTGTGAGGTTTATGTTATGGGACAGTAGAAAAATTAAAAAAAAAACAGAAAACAGTCGTATTCCAGCTGAATGCGCACAAAAACAGACAAAAATAGAAAAACACATCCAAACAGTGAAATCATTATAAATTCAAACACTGAGGGTACATCAATATACCTTATAAGATGTTAACTTCATATTATAGGACAGTAGAAAAAAGATTAAAATACCCTCGATCAGCCTTAGTCCCTGATACACATACGGAAAAATCAGACTCCTGGCTTAATGCCTTAAGGAATTATTACAAAAAACACTACCGAACGGCTGACCTTTGACCTTTCCGAAGGTTGCACAGGTCTGAAACTCGGCACCCTAGATCAGCCTTAGGTCCTGATACACATAAGGAAAAATCAGACTCCTGGCTTAATGCCTTTAGGAATTATTCCAAAAAACACACCTAAACGGCTGACCTTTCCGAAGGTTTCACAGGTCTGAAACTCGGCACCCTAGATTAACCTAAATCCCTGATACACATACGGAAAAATCAGACTCCTGGCTCAATGCCTTTAGGAATTATTACAAAAAACACACCCGAACGGCTGACCATTGACCTTTTTGAAGATTGCACAGGTCTGAAACTCGGCACCCTGGATCAGCCTTAGTCCCTGATACACATACGGAAAAATTAGACTCCTGGCTCAATGCCTTTAGGAATTATTACAAAAAACACACCCGAACGGCTGACCTTTGACCTTTCCAAAGGTTGCGCGGGTCTGAAACTCGGCACCCTGGATTAGCCTTAGTCCCTGATACACATACGGAAAAATCAGACTCCTGGCTTAATGCCTTTAGGAATTATTACAAAAAACACACCCAAACGGCTGACCTTTGATCTTTCCGAAGGTTGCACAGGTCTGAAACTCGGCACCCTGGATCAGCCAGGAGTCCCTGATACACATGCGGAGAAATCAGCATCCGGGCTCATTGCCTTTAGGAGTTATTGAAGAAAAGACAGTTTCCCACCTTTCTTACGTTTGAATTTTACAGACTGTGTTTATGGCAGTTTTTTTTGGCCAGGGGGAAAAAAGCCCAAAGTCCTGTGTCCAAAAACTGAAAATCAGGTCATGTCAGACTCTATACAGTCTTAGATTTTTTGGCCAAAGTGGAAGTTTTGGAGGAACTACATTTCTACAGGTCGCAGGAGTGTGAATATTTCATATGTCGTTTGGGGTCCCAAGACGAGCGGAACGACAAGGGTACATAAGTATATCTTATAAGATGTTAACTTTATTTGTGAGGTTTATGTTATGGGACAGTAGAAAAATGAAAAAAGATCAGAAAACAGTCGTATTCCAGCTGAATGCGCACAAAAACAGACAAAAATAGAAAAACACATTCAAACAGTGAAATCATTGCAAAATCAAACACTGGAGGTAAATAACTAGATCTTATAAGATTTTAACTTTATTTGTGAGCTTTATGTTATGGGACAGTAGAAAAATTAAAAAAATCCGAAAACAGCCGTATCCCTGCTGAATGCGCACAAAAAAAGAGACAAATAGAAAAACACATACAAACAGTGAAATCATTGCAAAATTGAACACTGGAGGTATATAACTATATCTTATAAGATTTTAACTTTATTTGTGAGGTTTATGTTATGGGACAGTAGAAAAATGAAAAAAATCCGAAAACAGCCGTATCCCTGCTGAATGCGCACAAAAACAGACACAAATAGAAAAACACATTCAAACAGTGAAATCATTGCAAAATCAATCACTGAAGGTATATAACTATATCTTATGAGATGTTAACTATATTTGTGAGGTTTATGTTATGGGACAATAAAAAAATGAAAAAAATCAGAAAACAGCCGTATCCCTGCTGAATGCACACAAAAACAGAGACAAATAGAAAAACACATCCAAACAGTGAAATCATTGCAAAATCAAACACTGAAGGTATATAACTATATCTTATAAGATTTTAACTTTATTTGTGAGGTTTATGTTATGGGACAGTAGAAAAATTAAAAAAATCCGAAAACAGCCGTATCCCTGCTGAATGCGCACAAAAACAGACACAAATAGAAAAACACATCCAAACAGTGAAATCATTATAAATTCAAACACTGAGGGTACATCAATATACCTTATAAGATGTTAACTTCATATTATAGGACAGTAGAAAAAAGATTAAAATACCCTCGATCAGCCTTAGTCCCTGATACACATACGGAAAAATCAGACTCCTGGCTTAATGCCTTAAGGAATTATTACAAAAAACACACCCGAACGGCTGACCTTTGACCTTTCCGAAGGTTGCACAGGTCTGAAACTCGGCACCCTAGATCAGCCTTAGGTCCTGATACACATAAGGAAAAATCAGACTCCTGGCTTAATGCCTTTAGGAATTATTCCAAAAAACACACCTAAACGGCTGACCTTTGACCTTTCCGAAGGTTACACAGGTCTGAAACTCGGCACCCTAGATTAACCTAAATCCCTGATACACATACGGAAAAATCAGACTCCTGGCTCAATGCCTTTAGGAATTATTACAAAAAACACACCCGAACGGCTGACAATTGACCTTTTTGAAGATTGCACAGGGCTGAAACTCGGCACCCTGGATCAGCCTTAGTCCCTGATACACATAAGGAAAAATTAGACTCCTGGCTCAATGCCTTTAGGAATTATTACAAAAAACACACCCGAACGGCTGACCTTTGACCTTTCCAAAGGTTGCACGGGTCTGAAACTCAGCACCCTGGATTAGCCTTAGTCCCTTATACACATAAGGAGAAATCAGCATCCGGGCTCATTGCCTTTAGGAATTATTGAAGAAAAGACAGTTTCCCACCTTTCTTACGTTTGAATTTTACAGACTGTGTTTTTGGCAGTTTCTTTTGGCCGTGGGAAAAAAGCCCAAAGTCCTGTGTCCAAAAACTGAAAATCAGGTCATGTCAGACTCTATACAGTCTTAGACCCTTTGGCCAGAGTGGAAGTTTTGGAGGAACTACATTTCTACAGGTCGCAGGAGTGTGAATATTTCATTTGTCGTTTGGGGTCCCAAGACGAGCGGAACGACGAGGGTACATTAGTATGTCTTATAAGATGTTAACTTTATTTGTGAGGTTTATGTTATGGGACAGTAGAAAAATGAAAAAAAATATGAAAACAGCCGTATCCCTGCTGAATGCGCACAAAAACAGAGACAAATAGAAAAACACATACAAACAGTGAAATCATTGCAAAATCAAACACTGAGGGTACCGAAGAATATCTTATAAGATGTTAACTTTATTTGAAAGGTTTATGTTATGGGACAGTAGAAAAATGAAAAAAAATATGAAAACAGCCGTATCCCTGCTGAATGCGCACAAAAACAGACAAAAATAGAAAAACACATTCAAACAGTGAAATCATTGCAAAATCAAACACTGAAGGTATATAACTATATCTTATGAGATGTTAACTTTATTTGTGAGGTTTATGTTATGGGACAATAAAAAAATGAAAAAAATCCGAAAACAGCCGTATCCCTGCTGAATGCGCACAAAAACAGAGACAAATAGAAAAACACATACAAACAGTGAAATCATTGCAAAATCAAACACTGAGGGTACCGAAGAATATCTTATAAGATGTTAACTTTATTTGTGAGGTTTATGTTATGGGACAGTAGAAAAATGAAAAAAAAATCAGAAAACAGTCGTATTCCAGCTGAATGCGCACAAAAACAGACAAAAATAGAAAAACCCATCCAAACAGTGAAATCATTATAAATTCAAACACTGAGGGTACATCAATATACCTTATAAGATGTTAACTTCATATTATAGGACAGTAGAAAAAAGATTAAAATACCCTCGATCAGCCTTGGTCCCTGATACACATACGGAAAAATCAGACTCCTGGCTTAATGCCTTAAGGAATTATTACAAAAAACACACCCGAACGGCTGACCTTTGACCTTTCCGAAGGTTGCACAGGTCTGAAACTCGGCACCCTAGATCAGCCTTAGGTCCTGATACACATAAGGAAAAATCAGACTCCTGGCTTAATGCCTTTAGGAATTATTCCAAAAAACACACCTAAACGGCTGACCTTTGACCTTTCCGAAGGTTTCACAGGTCTGAAACTCGGCACCCTAGATTAACCTAAATCCCTGATACACATACGGAAAAATCAGACTCCTGGCTCAATGCCTTTAGGAATTATTACAAAAAACACACCCGAACGGCTGACCATTGACCTTTTTGAAGATTGCACAGGTCTGAAACTCGGCAACCTGGATCAGCCTTAGTCCCTGATACACATACGGAAAAATTAGACTCCTGGCTCAATGCCTTTAGGAATTATTACAAAAAACACACCCGAACGGCTGACCTTTGACCTTTCCAAAGGTTGCACGGGTCTGAAACTCGGCACCCTGGATTAGCCTTAGTCCCTGATACACATACGGAAAAATCAGACTCCTGGCTTAATGCCTTTAGGAATTATTACAAAAAACACACCCGAACGGCTGACCTTTGATCTTTCCGAAGGTTGCACAGGTCTGAAACTCGGCACCCTGGATCAGCCAGGAGTCCCTGATACACATGCGGAGAAATCAGCATCCGGGCTCATTGCCTTTAGGAGTTATTGAAGAAAAGACAGTTTCCCACCTTTCTTACGTTTGAATTTTACAGACTGTGTTTATGGCAGTTTTTTTTGGCCAGGGGGAAAAAAGCCCAAAGTCCTGTGTCCAAAAACTGAAAATCAGGTCATGTCAGACTCTATACAGTCTTAGATTTTTTGGCCAAAGTGGAAGTTTTGGAGGAACTACATTTCTACAGGTCGCAGGAGTGTGAATATTTCATATGTCGTTTGGGGTCCCAAGACGAGCGGAAAGACAAGGGTACATAAGTATATCTTATAAGATGTTAACTTTATTTGTGAGGTTTATGTTATGGGACAGTAGAAAAATGAAAAAAGATCAGAAAACAGTCGTATTCCAGCTGAATGCGCACAAAAACAGACAAAAATAGAAAAACACATTCAAACAGTGAAATCATTGCAAAATCAAACACTGGAGGTAAATAACTAGATCTTATAAGATTTTAACTTTATTTGTGAGCTTTATGTTATGGGACAGTAGAAAAATGAAAAAAATCAGAAAACAGCCGTATCCCTGCTGAATGCGCACAAAAAAAGAGACAAATAGAAAAACACATACTAACAGTGAAATCATTGCAAAATTGAACACTGGAGGTATATAACTATATCTTATAAGATGTTAACTTTATTTGTGAGGTTTATGTTATGGGACAGTAGAAAAATGAAAAAAAATATGAAAACAGCCGTATCCCTGCTGAATGCACACAAAAACAGAGACAAATAGAAAAACACATACAAACAGTGAAATCATTGCAAAATCAAACACTGAGGGTACCGAAGAATATCTTATAAGATGTTAACTTTATTTGTGAGGTTTATGTTATGGGACAGTAGAAAAATGAAAAAAAATCAGAAAACAGTCGTATTCCAGCTGTATGCGCACAAAAACAGACAAAAATAGAAAAACACATTCAAACAGTGAACTCATTGCAAAATCAAACACTGAAGGTATATAACTATATCTTATGAGATGTTAACTTTATTTGTGAGGTTTATGTTATGGGACAGTAGAAAAATGAAAAAAAATCAGAAAACAGTCGTATTCCAGCTGAATGCGCACAAAAACAGACAAAAATAGAAAAACACATTCAAACAGTGAAATCATTGCAAAATCAAACACTGAAGGTATATAACTATATCTTATGAGATGTTAACTTTATTTGTGAGGTTTATGTTATGGGACAATAAAAAAATGAAAAAAATCAGAAAACAGTCGTATTCCAGCTGAATGCGCACAAAAACAGAGACAAAAATAGAAGACACATTCAAACAGTGAAATCATTGCAAAATCAAACACTGAAGGTATATAACTATATCTTATGAGATGTTAACTTTATTTGTGAGGTTTATGTTATGGGATAATAAAAAAATGAAAAAAATCAGAAAACAGCCGTATCCCTGCTGAATGCGCACAAAAACAGACACAAATAGAAAAACACATCCAAACAGTGAAATCATTATAAATTCAAACACTGAGGGTACATCAATATACCTTATAAGATGTTAACTTCATATTATAGGACAGTAGAAAAAAGATTAAAATACCCTCGATCAGCCTTAGTCCCTGATACACATAAGGAAAAATCAGACTCCTGGCTTAATGCCTTTAGGAATTATTACAAAAAACACAACCGAACGGCTGACCTTTGACCTTTCCGAAGGTTGCACAGGTCTGAAACTCGGCACCCTGGATCAGCCAGGAGTCCCTGATACACATAAGGAGAAATCAGCATCCGGGATCATTGCCTTTAGGAATTATTCAAGAAAAGACAGTTTCCCACCTTTCTTACGTTTGAATTTTACAGACTGTGTTTTTGGCAGTTTCTTTTGGCCGTGGGAAAAAAGCCCAAAATCCTGTGTCCAAAAACTGAAAATCAGGTCATGTCAGACTCTATACAGTCTTAGACCCTTTGGCCAGAGTGGAAGTTTTGGAGGAACTACATTTGTACAGGTCGCAGGAGTGTGAATATTTCATTTGTCTTTTGGGGTCCCAAGACGAGTGGAACGACGAGGGTACATTAGTATGTCTTATAAGATGTTAACTTTATTTGTGAGGTTTATGTTATGGGACAGTAGAAAAATGAAAAAAAATATGAAAACAGCCGTATCCCTGCTGAATGCACACAAAAACAGAGACAAATAGAAAAACACATACAAACAGTGAAATCATTGCAAAATCAAACACTGAAGGTATATAACTATATCTTATGAGATGTTAACTATATTTGTGAGGTTTATGTTATGGGATAATAAAAAAATGAAAAAAATCAGAAAACAGTCGTATTCCATCTGAATGCGCACAAACAGACAAAAATAGAAGACACATCCAAACAGTGAAATCATTGCAAAATCAAACACTGAAGGTATATAACTATATCTTATGAGATGTTAACTTTATTTGTGAGGTTTATGTTATGGGATAATAAAAAAATGAAAAAAATCAGAAAACAGCCGTATCCCTGCTGAATGCGCACAAAAACAGACACAAATAGAAAAACACATCCAAACAGTGAAATCATTATAAATTCAAACACTGAGGGTACATCAATATACCTTATAAGATGTTAACTTCATATTATAGGACAGTAGAAAAAAGATTAAAATACCCTCGATCAGCCTTAGTCCCTGATACACATACGGAAAAATCAGACTCCTGGCTTAATGCCTTTAGGAATTATTACAAAAAACACACCCGAACGGCTGACCTTTGACCTTTCCGAAGGGTGCACAGGTCTGAAACTCTGCACCCGGGATAAGCCTAAATCCCTGATACACATACGGAAAAATCAGACTCCTGGCTCAATGCCTTTAGGAATTATTACAAAAAACACACCCGAACGGCTGACCTTTGACCTTTCCAAAGGTTGCACGGGTCTGAAACTCGGCACCCTGGATTAGCCTTAGTCCCTTATACACATACGGAAAAATCAGACTCCTGGCTTAATGCCTTTAGGAATTATTACAAAAAACACACCCGAACGGCTGACCATTGACCTTTCCGAAGGTTGCACAGGTCTGAAACTCTGCACCCGGGATAAGCCTAAATCCCTGATACACATACGGAAAAATTAGACTCCTGGCTCAATGCCTTTAGGAATTATTACAAAAAACACACCCGAACGGCTGACCTTTGACCTTTCCGAAGGTTGCACAGGTCTGAAACTCGGCACCCTGGATCAGCCAGGAGTCCCTGATACACATAAGGAGAAATCAGCATCCGGGCTCATTGCCTTTAGGAATTATTGAAGAAAAGACAGTTTCCCACCTTTCTTACGTTTGAATTTTACAGACTGTGTTTTTGGCAGTTTCTTTTGGCCGTGCGAAAAAAGCCCAAAGTCCTGTGTCCAAAAACTGAAAATCAGGTCATGTCAGACTCTATACAGTCTTAGACCCTTTGGCCAGAGTGGAAGTTTTGGAGGAACTACATTTCTACAGGTCGCAGGAGTGTGAATATTTCATTTGTCGTTTGGGGTCCCAAGACGAGCGGAACGACGAGGGTACATTAGTATGTCTTATAAGATGTTAACTTTATTTGTGAGGTTTATGTTATGGGACAGTAGAAAAATGAAAAAAAATATGAAAACAGCCGTATCCCTGCTGAATGCACACAAAAACAGAGACAAATAGAAAAACACATACAAACAGTGAAATCATTGCAAAATCAAACACTGAGGGTACCGAAGAATATCTTATAAGATGTTAACTTTATTTGTGAGGTTTATGTTATGGGACAGTAGAAAAATGAAAAAAAATCAGAAAACAGTCGTATTCCAGCTGTATGCGCACAAAAACAGACAAAAATAGAAAAACACATTCAAACAGTGAACTCATTGCAAAATCAAACACTGAAGGTATATAACTATATCTTATGAGATGTTAACTTTATTTGTGAGGTTTATGTTATGGGACAGTAGAAAAATGAAAAAAAATCAGAAAACAGTCGTATTCCAGCTGAATGCGCACAAAAACAGACAAAAATAGAAAAACACATTCAAACAGTGAAATCATTGCAAAATCAAACACTGAAGGTATATAACTATATCTTATGAGATGTTAACTTTACTTGTGAGGTTTATGTTATGGGACAATAAAAAAATGAAAAAAATCAGAAAACAGTCGTATTCCAGCTGAATGCGCACAAAAACAGAGACAAAAATAGAAGACACATTCAAACAGTGAACTCATTGCAAAATCAAACACTGAAGGTATATAACTATATCTTATGAGATGTTAACTTTATTTGTGAGGTTTATGTTATGGGACAGTAGAAAAATGAAAAAAAATCAGAAAACAGTCGTATTCCAGCTGAATGCGCACAAAAACAGACAAAAATAGAAAAACACATTCAAACAGTGAAATCATTGCAAAATCAAACACTGAAGGTATATAACTATATCTTATGAGATGTTAACTTTATTTGTGAGGTTTATGTTATGGGACAATAAAAAAATGAAAAAAATCAGAAAACAGTCGTATTCCAGCTGAATGCGCACAAAAACAGAGACAAAAATAGAAGACACATTCAAACAGTGAAATCATTGCAAAATCAAACACTGAAGGTATATAACTATATCTTATGAGATGTTAACTTTATTTGTGAGGTTTATGTTATGGGATAATAAAAAAATGAAAAAAATCAGAAAACAGCCGTATCCCTGCTGAATGCGCACAAAAACAGACACAAATAGAAAAACACATCCAAACAGTGAAATCATTATAAATTCAAACACTGAGGGTACATCAATATACCTTATAAGATGTTAACTTCATATTATAGGACAGTAGAAAAAAGATTAAAATACCCTCGATCAGCCTTAGTCCCTGATACACATAAGGAAAAATCAGACTCCTGGCTTAATGCCTTTAGGAATTATTACAAAAAACACACCCGAACGGCTGACCTTTGACCTTTCCGAAGGTTGCACAGGTCTGAAACTCGGCACCCTGGATCAGCCAGGAGTCCCTGATACACATAAGGAGAAATCAGCATCCGGGATCATTGCCTTTAGGAATTATTCAAGAAAAGACAGTTTCCCACCTTTCTTACGTTTGAATTTTACAGACTGTGTTTTTGGCAGTTTCTTTTGGCCGTGGGAAAAAAGCCCAAAATCCTGTGTCCAAAAACTGAAAATCAGGTCATGTCAGACTCTATACAGTCTTAGACCCTTTGGCCAGAGTGGAAGTTTTGGAGGAACTACATTTGTACAGGTCGCAGGAGTGTGAATATTTCATTTGTCTTTTGGGGTCCCAAGACGAGTGGAACGACGAGGGTACATTAGTATGTCTTATAAGATGTTAACTTTATTTGTGAGGTTTATGTTATGGGACAGTAGAAAAATGAAAAAAAATATGAAAACAGCCGTATCCCTGCTGAATGCGCACAAAAACAGAGACAAATAGAAAAACACATACAAACAGTGAAATCATTGCAAAATCAAACACTGAAGGTATATAACTATATCTTATGAGATGTTAACTATATTTGTGAGGTTTATGTTATGGGATAATAAAAAAATGAAAAAAATCAGAAAACAGTCGTATTCCATCTGAATGCGCACAAACAGACAAAAATAGAAGACACATCCAAACAGTGAAATCATTGCAAAATCAAACACTGAAGGTATATAACTATATCTTATGAGATGTTAACTTTATTTGTGAGGTTTATGTTATGGGATAATAAAAAAATGAAAAAAATCAGAAAACAGCCGTATCCCTGCTGAATGCGCACAAAAACAGACACAAATAGAAAAACACATCCAAACAGTGAAATCATTATAAATTCAAACACTGAGGGTACATCAATATACCTTATAAGATGTTAACTTCATATTATAGGACAGTAGAAAAAAGATTAAAATACCCTCGATCAGCCTTAGTCCCTGATACACATACGGAAAAATCAGACTCCTGGCTTAATGCCTTTAGGAATTATTACAAAAAACACACCCGAACGGCTGACCTTTGACCTTTCCGAAGGGTGCACAGGTCTGAAACTCTGCACCCGGGATAAGCCTAAATCCCTGATACACATACGGAAAAATCAGACTCCTGGCTCAATGCCTTTAGGAATTATTACAAAAAACACACCCGAACGGCTGACCATTGACCTTTCCGAAGGTTGCACAGGTCTGAAACTTGGCACCCTGGATCAGCCTTAGTCCCTGATACACATACGGACAAATCAGACTCCTGGCTCAATGCCTTTAGGAATTATTACAAAAAACACACCCGAACGGCTGACCTTTGACCTTTCCAAAGGTTGCACGGGTCTGAAACTCGGCACCCTGGATTAGCCTTAGTCCCTTATACACATACGGAAAAATCAGACTCCTGGCTTAATGCCTTTAGGAATTATTACAAAAAACACACCCGAACGGCTGACCATTGACCTTTCCGAAGGTTGCACAGGTCTGAAACTCTGCACCCGGGATAAGCCTAAATCCCTGATACACATACGGAAAAATTAGACTCCTGGCTCAATGCCTTTAGGAATTATTACAAAAAACACACCCGAACGGCTGACCTTTGACCTTTCCGAAGGTTGCACAGGTCTGAAACTCGGCACCCTGGATCAGCCAGGAGTCCCTGATACACATAAGGAGAAATCAGCATCCGGGCTCATTGCCTTTAGGAATTATTGAAGAAAAGACAGTTTCCCACCTTTCTTACGTTTGAATTTTACAGACTGTGTTTTTGGCAGTTTCTTTTGGCCGTGCGAAAAAAGCCCAAAGTCCTGTGTCCAAAAACTGAAAATCAGGTCATGTCAGACTCTATACAGTCTTAGACCCTTTGGCCAGAGTGGAAGTTTTGGAGGAACTACATTTCTACAGGTCGCAGGAGTGTGAATATTTCATTTGTCGTTTGGGGTCCCAAGACGAGCGGAACGACGAGGGTACATTAGTATGTCTTATAAGATGTTAACTTTATTTGTGAGGTTTATGTTATGGGACAGTAGAAAAATGAAAAAAAATATGAAAACAGCCGTATCCCTGCTGAATGCACACAAAAACAGAGACAAATAGAAAAACACATACAAACAGTGAAATCATTGCAAAATCAAACACTGAGGGTACCGAAGAATATCTTATAAGATGTTAACTTTATTTGTGAGGTTTATGTTATGGGACAGTAGAAAAATGAAAAAAAATCAGAAAACAGTCGTATTCCAGCTGTATGCGCACAAAAACAGACAAAAATAGAAAAACACATTCAAACAGTGAACTCATTGCAAAATCAAACACTGAAGGTATATAACTATATCTTATGAGATGTTAACTTTATTTGTGAGGTTTATGGTATGGGACAGTAGAAAAATGAAAAAAAATCAGAAAACAGTCGTATTCCAGCTGAATGCGCACAAAAACAGAGACAAAAATAGAAGACACATTCAAACAGTGAAATCATTGCAAAATCAAACACTGAAGGTATATAACTACATCTTATGAGATGTTAACTTTATTTGTGAGGTTTATGTTATGGGATAATAAAAAAAATGAAAAAAATCAGAAAACAGTCGTATTCCAGCTGAATGCGCACAAAAACAGAGACAAAAAGAGAAGACACATTCAAACAGTGAACTCATTGCAAAATCAAACACTGAAGGTATATAACTATATCTTATGAGATGTTAACTTTATTTGTGAGGTTTATGTTATGGGACAGTAGAAAAATGAAAAAAAATCAGAAAACAGTCGTATTCCAGCTGAATGCGCACAAAAACAGACAAAAATAGAAAAACACATTCAAACAGTGAAATCATTGCAAAATCAAACACTGAAGGTATATAACTATATCTTATGAGATGTTAACTTTATTTGTGAGGTTTATGTTATGGGACAATAAAAAAATGAAAAAAATCAGAAAACAGTCGTATTCCAGCTGAATGCGCACAAAAACAGAGACAAAAATAGAAGACACATTCAAACAGTGAAATCATTGCAAAATCAAACACTGAAGGTATATAACTATATCTTATGAGATGTTAACTTTATTTGTGAGGTTTATGTTATGGGATAATAAAAAAATGAAAAAAATCAGAAAACAGCCGTATCCCTGCTGAATGCGCACAAAAACAGACACAAATAGAAAAACACATCCAAACAGTGAAATCATTATAAATTCAAACACTGAGGGTACATCAATATACCTTATAAGATGTTAACTTCATATTATAGGACAGTAGAAAAAAGATTAAAATACCCTCGATCAGCCTTAGTCCCTGATACACATAAGGAAAAATCAGACTCCTGGCTTAATGCCTTTAGGAATTATTACAAAAAACACACCCGAACGGCTGACCTTTGACCTTTCCGAAGGTTGCACAGGTCTGAAACTCGGCACCCTGGATCAGCCAGGAGTCCCTGATACACATAAGGAGAAATCAGCATCCGGGATCATTGCCTTTAGGAATTATTCAAGAAAAGACAGTTTCCCACCTTTCTTACGTTTGAATTTTACAGACTGTGTTTTTGGCAGTTTCTTTTGGCCGTGGGAAAAAAGCCCAAAATCCTGTGTCCAAAAACTGAAAATCAGGTCATGTCAGACTCTATACAGTCTTAGACCCTTTGGCCAGAGTGGAAGTTTTGGAGGAACTACATTTGTACAGGTCGCAGGAGTGTGAATATTTCATTTGTCTTTTGGGGTCCCAAGACGAGTGGAACGACGAGGGTACATTAGTATGTCTTATAAGATGTTAACTTTATTTGTGAGGTTTATGTTATGGGACAGTAGAAAAATGAAAAAAAATATGAAAACAGCCGTATCCCTGCTGAATGCGCACAAAAACAGAGACAAATAGAAAAACACATACAAACAGTGAAATCATTGCAAAATCAAACACTGAAGGTATATAACTATATCTTATGAGATGTTAACTATATTTGTGAGGTTTATGTTATGGGATAATAAAAAAATGAAAAAAATCAGAAAACAGTCGTATTCCATCTGAATGCGCACAAACAGACAAAAATAGAAGACACATCCAAACAGTGAAATCATTGCAAAATCAAACACTGAAGGTATATAACTATATCTTATGAGATGTTAACTTTATTTGTGAGGTTTATGTTATGGGATAATAAAAAAATGAAAAAAATCAGAAAACAGCCGTATCCCTGCTGAATGCGCACAAAAACAGACACAAATAGAAAAACACATCCAAACAGTGAAATCATTATAAATTCAAACACTGAGGGTACATCAATATACCTTATAAGATGTTAACTTCATATTATAGGACAGTAGAAAAAAGATTAAAATACCCTCGATCAGCCTTAGTCCCTGATACACATACGGAAAAATCAGACTCCTGGCTTAATGCCTTTAGGAATTATTACAAAAAACACACCCGAACGGCTGACCTTTGACCTTTCCGAAGGGTGCACAGGTCTGAAACTCTGCACCCGGGATAAGCCTAAATCCCTGATACACATACGGAAAAATCAGACTCCTGGCTCAATGCCTTTAGGAATTATTACAAAAAACACACCCGAACGGCTGACCATTGACCTTTCCGAAGGTTGCACAGGTCTGAAACTTGGCACCCTGGATCAGCCTTAGTCCCTGATACACATACGGACAAATCAGACTCCTGGCTCAATGCCTTTAGGAATTATTACAAAAAACACACCCGAACGGCTGACCTTTGACCTTTCCAAAGGTTGCACGGGTCTGAAACTCGGCACCCTGGATTAGCCTTAGTCCCTTATACACATACGGAAAAATCAGACTCCTGGCTTAATGCCTTTAGGAATTATTACAAAAAACACACCCGAACGGCTGACCATTGACCTTTCCGAAGGTTGCACAGGTCTGAAACTCTGCACCCGGGATAAGCCTAAATCCCTGATACACATACGGAAAAATTAGACTCCTGGCTCAATGCCTTTAGGAATTATTACAAAAAACACACCCGAACGGCTGACCTTTGACCTTTCCGAAGGTTGCACAGGTCTGAAACTCGGCACCCTGGATCAGCCAGGAGTCCCTGATACACATAAGGAGAAATCAGCATCCGGGCTCATTGCCTTTAGGAATTATTGAAGAAAAGACAGTTTCCCACCTTTCTTACGTTTGAATTTTACAGACTGTGTTTTTGGCAGTTTCTTTTGGCCGTGCGAAAAAAGCCCAAAGTCCTGTGTCCAAAAACTGAAAATCAGGTCATGTCAGACTCTATACAGTCTTAGACCCTTTGGCCAGAGTGGAAGTTTTGGAGGAACTACATTTCTACAGGTCGCAGGAGTGTGAATATTTCATTTGTCGTTTGGGGTCCCAAGACGAGCGGAACGACGAGGGTACATTAGTATGTCTTATAAGATGTTAACTTTATTTGTGAGGTTTATGTTATGGGACAGTAGAAAAATGAAAAAAAATATGAAAACAGCCGTATCCCTGCTGAATGCACACAAAAACAGAGACAAATAGAAAAACACATACAAACAGTGAAATCATTGCAAAATCAAACACTGAAGGTATATAACTATATCTTATGAGATGTTAACTTTATTTGTGAGGTTTATGGTATGGGACAGTAGAAAAATGAAAAAAAATCAGAAAACAGTCGTATTCCAGCTGAATGCGCACAAAAACAGAGACAAAAATAGAAGACACATTCAAACAGTGAAATCATTGCAAAATCAAACACTGAAGGTATATAACTACATCTTATGAGATGTTAACTTTATTTGTGAGGTTTATGTTATGGGATAATAAAAAAAATGAAAAAAATCAGAAAACAGCCGTATCCCTGCTGAATGCACACAAAAACAGAGACAATTAGAAAAACACATCCAAACAGTGAAATCATTGCAAAATCAAACACTGAAGGTATATAACTATATCTTATGAGATGTTAACTTTATTTGTGAGGTTTATGTTATGGGATAATAAAAAAATGAAAAAAATCAGAAAACAGCCGTATCCCTGCTGAATGCGCACAAAAACAGACACAAATAGAAAAACACATCCAAACAGTGAAATCATTATAAATTCAAACACTGAGGGTACATCAATATACCTTATAAGATGTTAACTTCATATTATAGGACAGTAGAAAAAAGATTAAAATACCCTCGATCAGCCTTAGTCCCTGATACACATACGGAAAAATCAGACTCCTGGCTTAATGCCTTTAGGAATTATTACAAAAAACACACCCGAACGGCTGACCTTTGACCTTTCCGAAGGGTGCACAGGTCTGAAACTCTGCACCCGGGATAAGCCTAAATCCCTGATACACATACGGAAAAATCAAGAAAAGACAGTTTCCCACCTTTCTTACGTTTGAATTTTACAGACTGTGTTTTTGGCAGTTTCTTTTGGCCGTGGGAAAAAAGCCCAAAATCCTGTGTCCAAAAACTGAAAATCAGGTCATGTCAGACTCTATACAGTCTTAGACCCTTTGGCCAGAGTGGAAGTTTTGGAGGAACTACATTTGTACAGTGAAATCATTGCAAAATCAAACACTGAAGGTATATAACTATATCTTATGAGATGTTAACTATATTTGTGAGGTTTATGTTATGGGATAATAAAAAAATGAAAAAAATCAGAAAACAGTCGTATTCCATCTGAATGCGCACAAACAGACAAAAATAGAAGACACATCCAAACAGTGAAATCATTGCAAAATCAAACACTGAAGGTATATAACTATATCTTATGAGATGTTAACTTTATTTGTGAGGTTTATGTTATGGGATAATAAAAAAATGAAAAAAATCAGAAAACAGCCGTATCCCTGCTGAATGCGCACAAAAACAGACACAAATAGAAAAACACATCCAAACAGTGAAATCATTATAAATTCAAACACTGAGGGTACATCAATATACCTTATAAGATGTTAACTTCATATTATAGGACAGTAGAAAAAAGATTAAAATACCCTCGATCAGCCTTAGTCCCTGATACACATACGGAAAAATCAGACTCCTGGCTTAATGCCTTTAGGAATTATTACAAAAAACACACCCGAACGGCTGACCTTTGACCTTTCCGAAGGGTGCACAGGTCTGAAACTCTGCACCCGGGATAAGCCTAAATCCCTGATACACATACGGAAAAATCAGACTCCTGGCTCAATGCCTTTAGGAATTATTACAAAAAACACACCCGAACGGCTGACCATTGACCTTTCCGAAGGTTGCACAGGTCTGAAACTTGGCACCCTGGATCAGCCTTAGTCCCTGATACACATACGGACAAATCAGACTCCTGGCTCAATGCCTTTAGGAATTATTACAAAAAACACACCCGAACGGCTGACCTTTGACCTTTCCAAAGGTTGCACGGGTCTGAAACTCGGCACCCTGGATTAGCCTTAGTCCCTTATACACATACGGAAAAATCAGACTCCTGGCTTAATGCCTTTAGGAATTATTACAAAAAACACACCCGAACGGCTGACCATTGACCTTTCCGAAGGTTGCACAGGTCTGAAACTCTGCACCCGGGATAAGCCTAAATCCCTGATACACATACGGAAAAATTAGACTCCTGGCTCAATGCCTTTAGGAATTATTACAAAAAACACACCCGAACGGCTGACCTTTGACCTTTCCGAAGGTTGCACAGGTCTGAAACTCGGCACCCTGGATCAGCCAGGAGTCCCTGATACACATAAGGAGAAATCAGCATCCGGGCTCATTGCCTTTAGGAATTATTGAAGAAAAGACAGTTTCCCACCTTTCTTACGTTTGAATTTTACAGACTGTGTTTTTGGCAGTTTCTTTTGGCCGTGCGAAAAAAGCCCAAAGTCCTGTGTCCAAAAACTGAAAATCAGGTCATGTCAGACTCTATACAGTCTTAGACCCTTTGGCCAGAGTGGAAGTTTTGGAGGAACTACATTTCTACAGGTCGCAGGAGTGTGAATATTTCATTTGTCGTTTGGGGTCCCAAGACGAGCGGAACGACGAGGGTACATTAGTATGTCTTATAAGATGTTAACTTTATTTGTGAGGTTTATGTTATGGGACAGTAGAAAAATGAAAAAAAATATGAAAACAGCCGTATCCCTGCTGAATGCACACAAAAACAGAGACAAATAGAAAAACACATACAAACAGTGAAATCATTGCAAAATCAAACACTGAGGGTACCGAAGAATATCTTATAAGATGTTAACTTTATTTGTGAGGTTTATGTTATGGGACAGTAGAAAAATGAAAAAAAATCAGAAAACAGTCGTATTCCAGCTGTATGCGCACAAAAACAGACAAAAATAGAAAAACACATTCAAACAGTGAACTCATTGCAAAATCAAACACTGAAGGTATATAACTATATCTTATGAGATGTTAACTTTATTTGTGAGGTTTATGGTATGGGACAGTAGAAAAATGAAAAAAAATCAGAAAACAGTCGTATTCCAGCTGAATGCGCACAAAAACAGAGACAAAAATAGAAGACACATTCAAACAGTGAAATCATTGCAAAATCAAACACTGAAGGTATATAACTACATCTTATGAGATGTTAACTTTATTTGTGAGGTTTATGTTATGGGATAATAAAAAAAATGAAAAAAATCAGAAAACAGCCGTATCCCTGCTGAATGCACACAAAAACAGAGACAATTAGAAAAACACATCCAAACAGTGAAATCATTGCAAAATCAAACACTGAAGGTATATAACTATATCTTATGAGATGTTAACTTTATTTGTGAGGTTTATGTTATGGGATAATAAAAAAATGAAAAAAATCAGAAAACAGCCGTATCCCTGCTGAATGCGCACAAAAACAGACACAAATAGAAAAACACATCCAAACAGTGAAATCATTATAAATTCAAACACTGAGGGTACATCAATATACCTTATAAGATGTTAACTTCATATTATAGGACAGTAGAAAAAAGATTAAAATACCCTCGATCAGCCTTAGTCCCTGATACACATACGGAAAAATCAGACTCCTGGCTTAATGCCTTTAGGAATTATTACAAAAAACACACCCGAACGGCTGACCTTTGACCTTTCCGAAGGGTGCACAGGTCTGAAACTCTGCACCCGGGATAAGCCTAAATCCCTGATACACATACGGAAAAATCAGACTCCTGGCTCAATGCCTTTAGGAATTATTACAAAAAACACACCCGAACGGCTGACCATTGACCTTTCCGAAGGTTGCACAGGTCTGAAACTTGGCACCCTGGATCAGCCTTAGTCCCTGATACACATACGGAAAAATTAGACTCCTGGCTCAATGCCTTTAGGAATTATTACAAAAAACACACCCGAACGGCTGACCTTTGACCTTTCCGAAGGTTGCACAGGTCTGAAACTCTGCACCCGGGATAAGCCTAAATCCCTGATACACATACGGAAAAGTTAGACTCCTGGCTTAATGCCTTTAGGAATTATTACAAAAAACACACCCGAACGGCTGACCTTTGACCTTTCCGAAGGTTGCACAGGTCTGAAACTCTGCACCCGGGATAAGCCTAAATCCCTGATACACATACGGAAAAATTAGACTCCTTGCTCAATGCCTTTAGGAATTATTACAAAAAACACACCTGAACGGCTGACCTTTGACCTTTCCGAAGGTTGCACAGGTCTGAAACTCGGCACCCTGGATCAGCCAGGAGTCCCTGATACACATAAGGAGAAATCAGCATCCGGGCTCATTGCCTTTAGGAATTATTGAAGAAAAGACAGTTTTCCACCTTTCTTACGTTTGAATTTTACAGACTGTGTTTTTGGCAGTTTCTTTTGGCCGTGGGAAAAAAGCCCAAAGTCCTGTGTCCAAAAACTGAAAATCAGGTCATGTCAGACTCTATACAGTCTTAGACCCTTTGGCCAGAGTGGAAGTTTTGGAGGAACTGCATTTCTACAGGTCGCAGGAGTGTGAATATTTCATTTGTCGTTTGGGGTCCCAAGACGAGCGGAACGACGAGGGTACATTAGTATGTCTTATAAGATGTTAACTTTATTTGTGAGGTTTATGTTATGGGACAGTAGAAAAATGAAAAAAAATATGAAAACAGCCGTATCCCTGCTGAATGCACACAAAAACAGAGACAAATAGAAAAACACATACAAACAGTGAAATCATTGCAAAATCAAACACTGAGGGTACCGAAGAATATCTTATAAGATGTTAACTTTATTTGTGAGGTTTATGTTATGGGACAGTAGTAAAATGAAAAAAAATATGAAAACAGCCGTATCCCTGCTGAATGCGCACAAAAACAGAGACAAATAGAAAAACACATACAAACAGTGAAATCATTGCAAAATCAAACACTGAGGGTACCGAAGAATATCTTATAAGATGTTAACTTTATTTGTGAGGTTTATGTTATGGGACAGTAGAAAAATTAAAAAAAATCAGAAAACAGTCGTATTCCAGCTGAATGCGCACAAAAACAGACAAAAATAGAAAAACCCATCCAAACAGTGAAATCATTATAAATTCAAACACTGAGGGTACATCAATATACCTTATAAGATGTTAACTTCATATTATAGGACAGTAGAAAAAAGATTAAAATACCCTCGATCAGCCTTGGTCCCTGATACACATACGGAAAAATCAGACTCCTGGCTTAATGCCTTAAGGAATTATTACAAAAAACACACCCGAACGGCTGACCTTTGACCTTTCCGAAGGTTGCACAGGTCTGAAACTCGGCACCCTAGATCAGCCTTAGGTCCTGATACACATAAGGAAAAATCAGACTCCTGGCTTAATGCCTTTAGGAATTATTCCAAAAAACACACCTAAACGGCTGACCTTTGACCTTTCCGAAGGTTACACAGGTCTGAAACTCGGCACCCTAGATTAACCTAAATCCCTGATACACATACGGAAAAATCAGACTCCTGGCTCAATGCCTTTAGGAATTATTACAAAAAACACACCCGAACGGCTGACAATTGACCTTTTTGAAGATTGCACAGGTCTGAAACTCGGCACCCTGGATCAGCCTTAGTCCCTGATACACATAAGGAAAAATTAGACTCCTGGCTCAATGCCTTTAGGAATTATTACAAAAAACACACCCGAACGGCTGACCTTTGACCTTTCCAAAGGTTGCACGGGTCTGAAACTCAGCACCCTGGATTAGCCTTAGTCCCTTATACACATAAGGAGAAATCAGCATCCGGGCTCATTGCCTTTAGGAATTATTGAAGAAAAGACAGTTTCCCACCTTTCTTACGTTTGAATTTTACAGACTGTGTTTTTGGCAGTTTCTTTTGGCCGTGGGAAAAAAGCCCAAAGTCCTGTGTCCAAAAACTGAAAATCAGGTCATGTCAGACTCTATACAGTCTTAGACCCTTTGGCCAGAGTGGAAGTTTTGGAGGAACTACATTTCTACAGGTCGCAGGAGTGTGAATATTTCATTTGTCGTTTGGGGTCCCAAGACGAGCGGAACGACGAGGGTACATTAGTATGTCTTATAAGATGTTAACTTTATTTGTGAGGTTTATGTTATGGGACAGTAGAAAAATGAAAAAAAATATGAAAACAGCCGTATCCCTGCTGAATGCGCACAAAAACAGAGACAAATAGAAAAACACATACAAACAGTGAAATCATTGCAAAATCAAACACTGAGGGTACCGAAGAATATCTTATAAGATGTTAACTTTATTTGAAAGGTTTATGTTATGGGACAGTAGAAAAATGAAAAAAAATATGAAAACAGCCGTATCCCTGCTGAATGCGCACAAAAACAGACAAAAATAGAAAAACACATTCAAACAGTGAAATCATTGCAAAATCAAACACTGAAGGTATATAACTATATCTTATGAGATGTTAACTTTATTTGTGAGGTTTATGTTATGGGACAATAAAAAAATGAAAAAAATCCGAAAACAGCCGTATCCCTGCTGAATGCGCACAAAAACAGAGACAAATAGAAAAACACATACAAACAGTGAAATCATTGCAAAATCAAACACTGAGGGTACCGAAGAATATCTTATAAGATGTTAACTTTATTTGTGAGGTTTATGTTATGGGACAGTAGAAAAATGAAAAAAAAATCAGAAAACAGTCGTATTCCAGCTGAATGCGCACAAAAACAGACAAAAATAGAAAAACACATTCAAACAGTGAAATCATTGCAAAATCAAACACTGAAGGTATATAACTATATCTTATGAGATGTTAACTTTATTTGTGAGGTTTATGTTATGGGACAATAAAAAAATGAAAAAAATCAGAAAACAGTCGTATTCCAGCTGAATGCGCACAAAAACAGAGACAAAAATAGAAGACACATTCAAACAGTGAAATCATTGCAAAATCAAACACTGAAGGTATATAACTATATCTTATGAGATGTTAACTTTATTTGTGAGGTTTATGTTATGGGATAATAAAAAAATGAAAAAAATCAGAAAACAGCCGTATCCCTGCTGAATGCGCACAAAAACAGACACAAATAGAAAAACCACATCCAAACAGGTGAATCATTATAATTCAAACACTGAGGGTACATCAATATACCTTATAAGATGTTAACTTCATATAATAGGACAGTAGAAAAAAGATTAAAATACCCTCGATCAGCCTTAGTCCCTGATACACATAAGGAAAAATCAGACTCCTGGCTTAATGCCTTTAGGAATTATTACAAAAAACCACAACCGAACGGCTGACCTTTGACCTTTCCGAAGGTTGCACAGGTCTGAAACTCGGCACCCTGGATCAGCCAGGAGTCCCTGATACACATAAGGAGAAATCAGCATCCGGGATCATTGCCTTTAGGAATTATTCAAGAAAAGACAGTTTCCCACCTTTCTTACGTTTGAATTTTACAGACTGTGTTTTTGCAGTTTCTTTTGGCCGTGGGAAAAAAGCCCAAAATCCTGTGTCCAAAAACTGAAAATCAGGTCATGTCAGACTCTATACAGTCTTAGACCCTTTGGCAGAGTGAAGTTTTGAGAACTACATTTGTACAGGTCGCAGGAGTGTGAATATTTCATTTGTCTTTTGGGGTCCCAAGACGAGTGGAACGACGAGGGTACATTAGTATGTCTTATAAGATGTTAACTTTATTTGTGAGGTTTATGTTATGGGACAGTAGAAAAATGAAAAAATATGAAAACAGCCGTATCCCTGCTGAATGCACACAAAAACAGAGACAAATAGAAAAACACATACAAACAGTGAAATCATTGCAAAATCAAACACTGAAGGTATATAACTATATCTTATGAGATGTTAACTATATTTGTGAGGTTTATGTTATGGGATAATAAAAAAATGAAAAAATCAGAAAACAGTCGTATTCCATCTGAATGCGCACAAACAGACAAAAATAGAAGACACATCCAAACAGTGAAATCATTGCAAAATCAAACACTGTAGGTATATAACTATATCTTATGAGATGTTAACTTTATTTGTGAGGTTTATGTTATGGGATAATAAAAAAATGAAAAAAATCAGGAAAACAGCCGTATCCTGCTGAATGCGCACAAAAACAGACACAAATAGAAAAACACATCCAAACAGTGAAATCATTATAAATTCAAACACTGAGGGTACATCAATATACCTTATAAGATGTTAACTTCATATTATAGGACAGTAGAAAAAAGATTAAAATACCCTCGATCAGCCTTAGTCCTGATACACATACGGAAAAATCAGACTCCTGGCTTAATGCCTTTAGGAATTATTACAAAAAACACACCCGAACGGCTGACTTTGACCTTTCCGAAGGGTGCACAGGTCTGAAACTCTGCACCCGGGATAAGCCTAAATCCCTGATACACATACGGAAATATCAGACTCCTGCTCAATGCCTTTAGGAATTATTACAAAAAACACACCCGAACGGCTGACCATTGACCTTTCCGAAGGTTGCACAGGTCTGAAACTTGGCACCCTGGATCAGCCTTAGTCCCTGATACACATACGGACAAATCAGACTCCTGGCTCAATGCCTTTAGGAATTATTACAAAAAACACACCCGAACGGCTGACCTTTGACCTTTCCAAAGGTTGCACGGGTCTGAAACTCGGCACCCTGATTAGCCTTAGTCCCTTATACACATACGGAAAAATCAGACTCCTGGCTTAATGCCTAATGCCTTTAGGAATTATTACAAAAAACACACCCGAACGGCTGACCATTGACCTTTCCGAAGGTTGCACAGGTCTGAAACTCTGCACCCGGGATAAGCCTAAATCCCTGATACACATACGGAAAAATTAGACTCCTGGCTCAATGCCTTTAGGAATTATTACAAAAAACACACCCGAACGGCTGACCTTTGACCTTTCCGAAGGTTGCACAGGTCTGAAACTCGGCACCCTGGATCAGCCAGGAGTCCCTGATACACATAAGGAGAAATCAGCATCCGGGCTCATTGCCTTTAGGAATTATTGAAGAAAAGACAGTTTCCCACCTTTCTTACGTTTGAATTTTACAGACTGTGTTTTTGGCAGTTTCTTTTGGCCGTGCGAAAAAAGCCCAAAGTCCTGTGTCCAAAAACTGAAAATCAGGTCATGTCAGACTCTATACAGTCTTAGACCCTTTGGCCAGAGTGGAAGTTTTGGAGGAACTACATTTCTACAGGTCGCAGGAGTGTGAATATTTCATTTGTCGTTTGGGGTCCCAAGACGAGCGGAACGACGAGGGTACATTAGTATGTCTTATAAGATGTTAACTTTATTTGTGAGGTTTATGTTATGGGACAGTAGAAAAATGAAAAAAAATATGAAAACAGCCGTATCCCTGCTGAATGCACACAAAAACAGAGACAAATAGAAAAACACATACAAACAGTGAAATCATTGCAAAATCAAACACTGAGGGTACCGAAGAATATCTTATAAGATGTTAACTTTATTTGTGAGGTTTATGTTATGGGACAGTAGAAAAATGAAAAAAAATCAGAAAACAGTCGTATTCCAGCTGTATGCGCACAAAAACAGACAAAAATAGAAAAACACATTCAAACAGTGAACTCATTGCAAAATCAAACACTGAAGGTATATAACTATATCTTATGAGATGTTAACTTTATTTGTGAGGTTTATGGTATGGGACAGTAGAAAAATGAAAAAAAATCAGAAAACAGTCGTATTCCAGCTGAATGCGCACAAAAACAGAGACAAAAATAGAAGACACATTCAAACAGTGAAATCATTGCAAAATCAAACACTGAAGGTATATAACTACATCTTATGAGATGTTAACTTTATTTGTGAGGTTTATGTTATGGGATAATAAAAAAAATGAAAAAAATCAGAAAACAGCCGTATCCCTGCTGAATGCACACAAAAACAGAGACAATTAGAAAAACACATCCAAACAGTGAAATCATTGCAAAATCAAACACTGAAGGTATATAACTATATCTTATGAGATGTTAACTTTATTTGTGAGGTTTATGTTATGGGATAATAAAAAAATGAAAACAATCAGAAAACAGCCGTATCCCTGCTGAATGCGCACAAAAACAGACACAAATAGAAAAACACATCCAAACAGTGAAATCATTATAAATTCAAACACTGAGGGTACATCAATATACCTTATAAGATGTTAACTTCATATTATAGGACAGTAGAAAAAAGATTAAAATACCCTCGATCAGCCTTAGTCCCTGATACACATACGGAAAAATCAGACTCCTGGCTTAATGCCTTTAGGAATTATTACAAAAAACACACCCGAACGGCTGACCTTTGACCTTTCCGAAGGGTGCACAGGTCTGAAACTCTGCACCCGGGATAAGCCTAAATCCCTGATACACATACGGAAAAATCAAGAAAAGACAGTTTCCCACCTTTCTTACGTTTGAATTTTACAGACTGTGTTTTTGGCAGTTTCTTTTGGCCGTGGGAAAAAAGCCCAAAATCCTGTGTCCAAAAACTGAAAATCAGGTCATGTCAGACTCTATACAGTCTTAGACCCTTTGGCCAGAGTGGAAGTTTTGGAGGAACTACATTTGTACAGTGAAATCATTGCAAAATCAAACACTGAAGGTATATAACTATATCTTATGAGATGTTAACTATATTTGTGAGGTTTATGTTATGGGATAATAAAAAAATGAAAAAAATCAGAAAACAGTCGTATTCCATCTGAATGCGCACAAACAGACAAAAATAGAAGACACATCCAAACAGTGAAATCATTGCAAAATCAAACACTGAAGGTATATAACTATATCTTATGAGATGTTAACTTTATTTGTGAGGTTTATGTTATGGGATAATAAAAAAATGAAAAAAATCAGAAAACAGCCGTATCCCTGCTGAATGCGCACAAAAACAGACACAAATAGAAAAACACATCCAAACAGTGAAATCATTATAAATTCAAACACTGAGGGTACATCAATATACCTTATAAGATGTTAACTTCATATTATAGGACAGTAGAAAAAAGATTAAAATACCCTCGATCAGCCTTAGTCCCTGATACACATACGGAAAAATCAGACTCCTGGCTTAATGCCTTTAGGAATTATTACAAAAAACACACCCAAACGGCTGACCTTTGACCTTTCCGAAGGGTGCACAGGTCTGAAACTCTGCACCCGGGATAAGCCTAAATCCCTGATACACATACGGAAAAATCAGACTCCTGGCTCAATGCCTTTAGGAATTATTACAAAAAACACACCCGAACGGCTGACCATTGACCTTTCCGAAGGTTGCACAGGTCTGAAACTTGGCACCCTGGATCAGCCTTAGTCCCTGATACACATACGGACAAATCAGACTCCTGGCTCAATGCCTTTAGGAATTATTACAAAAAACACACCCGAACGGCTGACCTTTGACCTTTCCAAAGGTTGCACGGGTCTGAAACTCGGCACCCTGGATTAGCCTTAGTCCCTTATACACATACGGAAAAATCAGACTCCTGGCTTAATGCCTTTAGGAATTATTACAAAAAACACACCCGAACGGCTGACCATTGACCTTTCCGAAGGTTGCACAGGTCTGAAACTCTGCACCCGGGATAAGCCTAAATCCCTGATACACATACGGAAAAATTAGACTCCTGGCTCAATGCCTTTAGGAATTATTACAAAAAACACACCCGAACGGCTGACCTTTGACCTTTCCGAAGGTTGCACAGGTCTGAAACTCGGCACCCTGGATCAGCCAGGAGTCCCTGATACACATAAGGAGAAATCAGCATCCGGGCTCATTGCCTTTAGGAATTATTGAAGAAAAGACAGTTTCCCACCTTTCTTACGTTTGAATTTTACAGACTGTGTTTTTGGCAGTTTCTTTTGGCCGTGCGAAAAAAGCCCAAAGTCCTGTGTCCAAAAACTGAAAATCAGGTCATGTCAGACTCTATACAGTCTTAGACCCTTTGGCCAGAGTGGAAGTTTTGGAGGAACTACATTTCTACAGGTCGCAGGAGTGTGAATATTTCATTTGTCGTTTGGGGTCCCAAGACGAGCGGAACGACGAGGGTACATTAGTATGTCTTATAAGATGTTAACTTTATTTGTGAGGTTTATGTTATGGGACAGTAGAAAAATGAAAAAAAATATGAAAACAGCCGTATCCCTGCTGAATGCACACAAAAACAGAGACAAATAGAAAAACACATACAAACAGTGAAATCATTGCAAAATCAAACACTGAGGGTACCGAAGAATATCTTATAAGATGTTAACTTTATTTGTGAGGTTTATGTTATGGGACAGTAGAAAAATGAAAAAAAATCAGAAAACAGTCGTATTCCAGCTGTATGCGCACAAAAACAGACAAAAATAGAAAAACACATTCAAACAGTGAACTCATTGCAAAATCAAACACTGAAGGTATATAACTATATCTTATGAGATGTTAACTTTATTTGTGAGGTTTATGGTATGGGACAGTAGAAAAATGAAAAAAAATCAGAAAACAGTCGTATTCCAGCTGAATGCGCACAAAAACAGAGACAAAAATAGAAGACACATTCAAACAGTGAAATCATTGCAAAATCAAACACTGAAGGTATATAACTACATCTTATGAGATGTTAACTTTATTTGTGAGGTTTATGTTATGGGATAATAAAAAAAATGAAAAAAATCAGAAAACAGCCGTATCCCTGCTGAATGCACACAAAAACAGAGACAATTAGAAAAACACATCCAAACAGTGAAATCATTGCAAAATCAAACACTGAAGGTATATAACTATATCTTATGAGATGTTAACTTTATTTGTGAGGTTTATGTTATGGGATAATAAAAAAATGAAAAAAATCAGAAAACAGCCGTATCCCTGCTGAATGCGCACAAAAACAGACACAAATAGAAAAACACATCCAAACAGTGAAATCATTATAAATTCAAACACTGAGGGTACATCAATATACCTTATAAGATGTTAACTTCATATTATAGGACAGTAGAAAAAAGATTAAAATACCCTCGATCAGCCTTAGTCCCTGATACACATACGGAAAAATCAGACTCCTGGCTTAATGCCTTTAGGAATTATTACAAAAAACACACCCGAACGGCTGACCTTTGACCTTTCCGAAGGGTGCACAGGTCTGAAACTCTGCACCCGGGATAAGCCTAAATCCCTGATACACATACGGAAAAATCAGACTCCTGGCTCAATGCCTTTAGGAATTATTACAAAAAACACACCCGAACGGCTGACCATTGACCTTTCCGAAGGTTGCACAGGTCTGAAACTTGGCACCCTGGATCAGCCTTAGTCCCTGATACACATACGGAAAAATTAGACTCCTGGCTCAATGCCTTTAGGAATTATTACAAAAAACACACCCGAACGGCTGACCTTTGACCTTTCCGAAGGTTGCACAGGTCTGAAACTCTGCACCCGGGATAAGCCTAAATCCCTGATACACATACGGAAAAATTAGACTCCTGGCTTAATGCCTTTAGGAATTATTACAAAAAACACACCCGAACGGCTGACCTTTGACCTTTCCGAAGGTTGCACAGGTCTGAAACTCTGCACCCGGGATAAGCCTAAATCCCTGATACACATACGGAAAAATTAGACTCCTTGCTCAATGCCTTTAGGAATTATTACAAAAAACACACCTGAACGGCTGACCTTTGACCTTTCCGAAGGTTGCACAGGTCTGAAACTCGGCACCCTGGATCAGCCAGGAGTCCCTGATACACATAAGGAGAAATCAGCATCCGGGCTCATTGCCTTTAGGAATTATTGAAGAAAAGACAGTTTTCCACCTTTCTTACGTTTGAATTTTACAGACTGTGTTTTTGGCAGTTTCTTTTGGCCGTGGGAAAAAAGCCCAAAGTCCTGTGTCCAAAAACTGAAAATCAGGTCATGTCAGACTCTATACAGTCTTAGACCCTTTGGCCAGAGTGGAAGTTTTGGAGGAACTACATTTCTACAGGTCGCAGGAGTGTGAATATTTCATTTGTCGTTTGGGGTCCCAAGACGAGCGGAACGACGAGGGTACATTAGTATGTCTTATAAGATGTTAACTTTATTTGTGAGGTTTATGTTATGGGACAGTAGAAAAATGAAAAAAAATATGAAAACAGCCGTATCCCTGCTGAATGCACACAAAAACAGAGACAAATAGAAAAACACATACAAACAGTGAAATCATTGCAAAATCAAACACTGAGGGTACCGAAGAATATCTTATAAGATGTTAACTTTATTTGTGAGGTTTATGTTATGGGACAGTAGTAAAATGAAAAAAAATATGAAAACAGCCGTATCCCTGCTGAATGCGCACAAAAACAGAGACAAATAGAAAAACACATACAAACAGTGAAATCATTGCAAAATCAAACACTGAGGGTACCGAAGAATATCTTATAAGATGTTAACTTTATTTGTGAGGTTTATGTTATGGGACAGTAGAAAAATTAAAAAAAATCAGAAAACAGTCGTATTCCAGCTGAATGCGCACAAAAACAGACAAAAATAGAAAAACCCATCCAAACAGTGAAATCATTATAAATTCAAACACTGAGGGTACATCAATATACCTTATAAGATGTTAACTTCATATTATAGGACAGTAGAAAAAAGATTAAAATACCCTCGATCAGCCTTGGTCCCTGATACACATACGGAAAAATCAGACTCCTGGCTTAATGCCTTAAGGAATTATTACAAAAAACACACCCGAACGGCTGACCTTTGACCTTTCCGAAGGTTGCACAGGTCTGAAACTCGGCACCCTAGATCAGCCTTAGGTCCTGATACACATAAGGAAAAATCAGACTCCTGGCTTAATGCCTTTAGGAATTATTCCAAAAAACACACCTAAACGGCTGACCTTTGACCTTTCCGAAGGTTACACAGGTCTGAAACTCGGCACCCTAGATTAACCTAAATCCCTGATACACATACGGAAAAATCAGACTCCTGGCTCAATGCCTTTAGGAATTATTACAAAAAACACACCCGAACGGCTGACAATTGACCTTTTTGAAGATTGCACAGGTCTGAAACTCGGCACCCTGGATCAGCCTTAGTCCCTGATACACATAAGGAAAAATTAGACTCCTGGCTCAATGCCTTTAGGAATTATTACAAAAAACACACCCGAACGGCTGACCTTTGACCTTTCCAAAGGTTGCACGGGTCTGAAACTCAGCACCCTGGATTAGCCTTAGTCCCTTATACACATAAGGAGAAATCAGCATCCGGGCTCATTGCCTTTAGGAATTATTGAAGAAAAGACAGTTTCCCACCTTTCTTACGTTTGAATTTTACAGACTGTGTTTTTGGCAGTTTCTTTTGGCCGTGGGAAAAAAGCCCAAAGTCCTGTCTCCAAAAACTGAAAATCAGGTCATGTCAGACTCTATACAGTCTTAGACCCTTTGGCCAGAGTGGAAGTTTTGGAGGAACTACATTTCTACAGGTCGCAGGAGTGTGAATATTTCATTTGTCGTTTGGGGTCCCAAGACGAGCGGAACGACGAGGGTACATTAGTATGTCTTATAAGATGTTAACTTTATTTGTGAGGTTTATGTTATGGGACAGTAGAAAAATGAAAAAAAATATGAAAACAGCCGTATCCCTGCTGAATGCGCACAAAAACAGAGACAAATAGAAAAACACATACAAACAGTGAAATCATTGCAAAATCAAACACTGAGGGTACCGAAGAATATCTTATAAGATGTTAACTTTATTTGAAAGGTTTATGTTATGGGACAGTAGAAAAATGAAAAAAAATATGAAAACAGCCGTATCCCTGTTGAATGCGCACAAAAACAGACAAAAATAGAAAAACACATTCAAACAGTGAAATCATTGCAAAATCAAACACTGAAGGTATATAACTATATCTTATGAGATGTTAACTTTATTTGTGAGGTTTATGTTATGGGACAATAAAAAAATGAAAAAAATCCGAAAACAGCCGTATCCCTGCTGAATGCGCACAAAAACAGAGACAAATAGAAAAACACATACAAACAGTGAAATCATTGCAAAATCAAACACTGAGGGTACCGAAGAATATCTTATAAGATGTTAACTTTATTTGTGAGGTTTATGTTATGGGACAGTAGAAAAATGAAAAAAAAATCAGAAAACAGTCGTATTCCAGCTGAATGCGCACAAAAACAGACAAAAATAGAAAAACACATCCAAACAGTGAAATCATTATAAATTCAAACACTGAGGGTACATCAATATACCTTATAAGATGTTAACTTCATATTATAGGACAGTAGAAAAAAGATTAAAATACCCTCGATCAGCCTTAGTCCCTGATACACATACGGAAAAATCAGACTCCTGGCTTAATGCCTTAAGGAATTATTACAAAAAACACACCCGAACGGCTGACCTTTGACCTTTCCGAAGGTTGCACAGGTCTGAAACTCGGCACCCTAGATCAGCCTTAGGTCCTGATACACATAAGGAAAAATCAGACTCCTGGCTTAATGCCTTTAGGAATTATTCCAAAAAACACACCTAAACGGCTGACCTTTGACCTTTCCGAAGGTTTCACAGGTCTGAAACTCGGCACCCTAGATTAACCTAAATCCCTGATACACATACGGAAAAATCAGACTCCTGGCTCAATGCCTTTAGGAATTATTACAAAAAACACACCCGAACGGCTGACCATTGACCTTTTTGAAGATTGCACAGGTCTGAAACTCGGCAACCTGGATCAGCCTTAGTCCCTGATACACATACGGAAAAATTAGACTCCTGGCTCAATGCCTTTAGGAATTATTACAAAAAACACACCCGAACGGCTGACCTTTGACCTTTCCAAAGGTTGCACGGGTCTGAAACTCGGCACCCTGGATTAGCCTTAGTCCCTGATACACATACGGAAAAATCAGACTCCTGGCTTAATGCCTTTAGGAATTATTACAAAAAACACACCCGAACGGCTGACCTTTGATCTTTCCGAAGGTTGCACAGGTCTGAAACTCGGCACCCTGGATCAGCCAGGAGTCCCTGATACACATGCGGAGAAATCAGCATCCGGGCTCATTGCCTTTAGGAGTTATTGAAGAAAAGACAGTTTCCCACCTTTCTTACGTTTGAATTTTACAGACTGTGTTTATGGCAGTTTTTTTTGGCCAGGGGGAAAAAAGCCCAAAGTCCTGTGTCCAAAAACTGAAAATCAGGTCATGTCAGACTCTATACAGTCTTAGATTTTTTGGCCAAAGTGGAAGTTTTGGAGGAACTACATTTCTACAGGTCGCAGGAGTGTGAATATTTCATATGTCGTTTGGGGTCCCAAGACGAGCGGAACGACAAGGGTACATAAGTATATCTTATAAGATGTTAACTTTATTTGTGAGGTTTATGTTATGGGACAGTAGAAAAATGAAAAAAGATCAGAAAACAGTCGTATTCCAGCTGAATGCGCACAAAAACAGACAAAAATAGAAAAACACATTCAAACAGTGAAATCATTGCAAAATCAAACACTGGAGGTAAATAACTAGATCTTATAAGATTTTAACTTTATTTGTGAGCTTTATGTTATGGGACAGTAGAAAAATGAAAAAAATCAGAAAACAGCCGTATCCCTGCTGAATGCGCACAAAAAAAGAGACAAATAGAAAAACACATACAAACAGTGAAATCATTGCAAAATTGAACACTGGAGGTATATAACTATATCTTATAAGATTTTAACTTTATTTGTGAGGTTTATGTTATGGGACATTAGAAAAATGAAAAAAATCCGAAAACAGCCGTATCCCTGCTGAATGCGCACAAAAACAGACACAAATAGAAAAACACATTCAAACAGTGAAATCATTGCAAAATCAATCACTGAAGGTATATAACTATATCTTATGAGATGTTAACTATATTTGTGAGGTTTATGTTATGGGACAATAAAAAAATGAAAAAAATCAGAAAACAGCCGTATCCCTGCTGAATGCACACAAAAACAGAGACAAATAGAAAAACACATCCAAACAGTGAAATCATTGCAAAATCAAACACTGAAGGTATATAACTATATCTTATAAGATTTTAACTTTATTTGTGAGGTTTATGTTATGGGACAGTAGAAAAATTAAAAAAATCCGAAAACAGCCGTATCCCTGCTGAATGCGCACAAAAACAGACACAAATAGAAAAACACATCCAAACAGTGAAATCATTATAAATTCAAACACTGAGGGTACATCAATATACCTTATAAGATGTTAACTTCATATTATAGGACAGTAGAAAAAAGATTAAAATACCCTCGATCAGCCTTAGTCCCTGATACACATACGGAAAAATCAGACTCCTGGCTTAATGCCTTTAGGAATTATTACAAAAAACACACCCAAATGGCTGACCTTTGACCTTTCCAAAGTTTGCACGGGTCTGAAACTCGGCACCCTGGATTAGCCTTAGTCCCTGATACACATACGGAAAAATCAGACTAATGGCTTAATGAGTTTTGGAATTATTACAAAAAACACACCCGAACGGCTGACCATTGACCTTTCCGAAGGTTGCACAGGTCTGAAACTCGGCACCCTAGATTAGCCTTAGTCCCTGATACACAAACGGAAAAATCAGACTCCTGACTCAATGCCTTTAGGAATTATTACAAAAAACACACCTGAACGGCTGACCATTGACCTTTCCGAAGGTTGCACAGGTCTGGAACTCTGCACCCGGGATAAGCCTAAATCCCTGATACACATACGGAAAAATCAGACTCCTGGCTCAATGCCTTTAGGAATTATTACAAAAAACACACCCGAACGGCTGACCATTGACTTTTCCGAAGGTTGCACAGGTCTGAAACTCGGCACCCTGGATCAGCCTTAGTCCCTGATACACATACGGACAAATCAGACTCCTGGCTCAATGCCTTTAGGAATTATTACAAAAAACACACCCGAACGGCTGACCATTGACCTTTCCGAAGGTTGCACAGGTCTGAAACTCGGCACCCTGGATCAGCCAGGAGTCCCTGATACACATACGGAGAAATCAGACTCCTGGCTTAATGCCTTTAGGAATTATTACAAAAAACACACCCGAACGGCTGACCTTTGACCTTTCCGAAGGTTGCACAGGTCTGAAACTCTGCACCCGGGATAAGCCTAAATCCCTGATACACATACGGAAAAATTAGACTCCTGGCTTAATGCAATTAGGAATTATTACAAAAAACACACCCGAACGGCTGACCTTTGACCTTTCCGAAGGTTGCACAGGTCTGAAACTCTGCACCCGGGATAAGCCTAAATCCCTGATACACATACGGAAAAATTAGACTCCTGGCTCAATGCCTTTAGGAATTATTACAAAAAACACACCTGAACGGCTGACCTTTGACCTTTCCGAAGGTTGCACAGGTCTGAAACTCGGCACCCTGGATAAGCCAGGAGTCCCAGATACACATAAGGAGAAATCAGCATCCGGGCTCATTGCCTTTAGGAATTATTGAAGAAAAGACAGTTTTCCACCTTTCTTACGTTTGAATTTTACAGACTGTGTTTTTGGCAGTTTCTTTTGGCCGTGGGAAAAAAGCCCAAAGTCCTGTGTCCAAAAACTGAAAATCAGGTCATGTCAGACTCTATACAGTCTTAGACCCTTTGGCCAGAGTGGAAGTTTTGGAGGAACTACATTTCTACAGGTCGCAGGAGTGTGAATATTTCATTTGTCGTTTGGGGTCCCAAGACGAGCGGAACGACGAGGGTACATTAGTATGTCTTATAAGATGTTAACTTTATTTGTGAGGTTTATGTTATGGGACAGTAGAAAAATGAAAAAAAATATGAAAACAGCCGTATCCCTGCTGAATGCACACAAAAACAGAGACAAATAGAAAAACACATACAAACAGTGAAATCATTGCAAAATCAAACACTGAGGGTACCGAAGAATATCTTATAAGATGTTAACTTTATTTGTGAGGTTTATGTTATGGGACAGTAGTAAAATGAAAAAAAATATGAAAACAGCCGTATCCCTGCTGAATGCGCACAAAAACAGAGACAAATAGAAAAACACATACAAACAGTGAAATCATTGCAAAATCAAACACTGAAGGTATATAACTATATCTTATGAGATGTTAACTTTATTTGTGAGGTTTATGTTATGGGAAAATAAAAAAATGAAAAAAATCAGAAAACAGTCGTATTCCATCTGAATGCGCACAAAAACAGACAAAAATAGAAGACACATTCAAACAGTGAAATCATTGCAAAATCAAACACTGAAGGTATATAACTAGATCTTATGAGATGTTAACTTTATTTGTGAGGTTTATGTTATGGGACAATAAAGAAATGAAAAAAATCAGAAAACAGTCGTATTCCAGCTGAATGCGCACAAAAACAGACAAAAATAGAAAAACACATTCAAACAGTGAAATCATTGCAAAATCAAATACTGAAGGTATATAACTATATCTTATGAGATGTTAACTTTATTTGTGAGGTTTATGTTATGGGACAATAAAAAAATGAAAAAAATCAGAAAACAGTCGTATTTCAGCTGAATGCGCACAAAAACAGACAAAAATAGAAGACACATTCAAACAGTGAAATCATGAATCAAAAAACACACCCGAACGGCTGACCTTTGACCTTTTCGAAGGTTGCACAGGTCTGAAACTTGGCACCCTGGATCAGCCTTAGTCCCTGATACACATACGGAAAAATCAGACTCCTGGCTCAATGCTTTTAGGAATTATTACAAAAAACACACCCGAACGGCTGACCTTTGACCTTTCCGAAGGTTGCACAGGTCTGAAACTCGGCACCCTGGATCAGCCAGGAGTCCCTGATACACATAAGGAGAAATCAACATCCGGGCTCATTGCCTTTAGGAATTATTGAAGAAAAGACAGTTTCCCACCTTTCTTACGTTTGAATTTTACAGACTGTGTTTTTGGCAGTTTCTTTTGGCCGTGGGAAAAAAGCCCAAAGTCCTGTGTCCAAAAACTGAAAATCAGGTCATGTCAGACTCTATACAGTCTTAAACCCTTTGGCCAGAGTGGAAGTTTTGGAGGAACTACATTTCTACAGGTCGCAGGAGTGTGAATATTTCATTTGTCGTTTGGGGTCCCAAGACGAGCGGAACGACGAGGGTACATTAGTATGTCTTATAAGATGTTAACTTTATTTGTGAGGTTTATGTTATGGGACAGTAGAAAAATGAAAAAAAATAGGAAAACAGCCGTATCCCTGCTGAATGCGCACAAAAACAGAGACAAATAGAAAAACACATACAAACAGTGAAATCATTGCAAAATCAAACACTGAGGGTACCGAAGAATATCTTATAAGATGTTAACTTTATTTGTGAGGTTTATGTTATGGGACAGTAGAAAAATGAAAAAAAATCAGAAAACAGTCGTATTCCAGCTGAATGCGCACAAAAACAGACAAAAATGGAAAAACACATTCAAACAGTGAAATCATTGCAAAATCAAACACTGAAGGTATATAACTATATCTTATGAGATGTTAACTTTATTTGTGAGGTTTATGTTATGGGACAATAAAAAAATGAAAAAAATCAGAAAACAGTCGTATTCCATCTGAATGCGCACAAAAACAGACAAAAATAGAAGACACATTCAAACAGTGAAATCATTGCAAAATCAAACACTGAAGGTATATAACTAGATCTTATGAGATGTTAACTTTATTTGTGAGGTTTATGTTATGGGACAATAAAAAAATGAAAAAAATCAGAAAACAGTCGTATTCCAGCTGAATGCGCACAAAAACAGACAAAAATAGAAAAACACATTCAAACAGTGAAATCATTGCAAAATCAAATACTGAAGGTATATAACTATATCTTATGAGATGTTAACTTTATTTGTGAGGTTTATGTTATGGGACAATAAAAAAATGAAAAAAATCAGAAAACAGTCGTATTTCAGCTGAATGCGCACAAAAACAGACAAAAATAGAAGACACATTCAAACAGTGAAATCATGAATCAAAAAACACACCCGAACGGCTGACCTTTGACCTTTTCGAAGGTTGCACAGGTCTGAAACTTGGCACCCTGGATCAGCCTTAGTCCCTGATACACATACGGAAAAATCAGACTCCTGGCTCAATGCTTTTAGGAATTATTACAAAAAACACACCCGAACGGCTGACCTTTGACCTTTCCGAAGGTTGCACAGGTCTGAAACTCGGCACCCTGGATCAGCCAGGAGTCCCTGATACACATAAGGAGAAATCAGCATCCGGGCTCATTGCCTTTAGGAATTATTGAAGAAAAGACAGTTTCCCACCTTTCTTACGTTTGAATTTTACAGACTGTGTTTTTGGCAGTTTCTTTTGGCCGTGCGAAAAAAGCCCAAAGTCCTGTGTCCAAAAACTGAAAATCAGGTCATGTCAGACTCTATACAGTCTTAGACCCTTTGGCCAGAGTGGAAGTTTTGGAGGAACTACATTTCTACAGGTCGCAGGAGTGTGAATATTTCATTTGTCGTTTGGGGTCCCAAGACGAGCGGAACGACGAGGGTACATTAGTATGTCTTATAAGATGTTAACTTTATTTGTGAGGTTTATGTTATGGGACAGTAGAAAAATGAAAAAAAATAGGAAAACAGCCGTATCCCTGCTGAATGCGCACAAAAACAGAGACAAATAGAAAAACACATACAAACAGTGAAATCATTGCAAAATCAAACACTGAGGGTATATAACTATATCTTATGAGATGTTAACTTTATTTGTGAGGTTTATGTTATGGGACAATAAAAAAATGAAAAAAATCAGAAAACAGTCGTATTCCATCTGAATGCGCACAAAAACAGACAAAAATAGAAGACACATTCAAACAGTGAAATCATTGCAAAATCAAACACTGAAGGTATATAACTAGATCTTATGAGATGTTAACTTTATTTGTGAGGTTTATGTTATGGGACAATAAAAAAATGAAAAAAATCAGAAAACAGTCGTATTCCAGCTGAATGCGCACAAAAACAGACAAAAATAGAAAAACACATTCAAACAGTGAAATCATTGCAAAATCAAATACTGAAGGTATATAACTATATCTTATGAGATGTTAACTTTATTTGTGAGGTTTATGTTATGGGACAATAAAAAAATGAAAAAAATCAGAAAACAGTCGTATTTCAGCTGAGTGCGCACAAAAACAGACAAAAATAGAAGACACATTCAAACAGTGAAATCATGAATCAAAAAACACACCCGAACGGCTGACCTTTGACCTTTTCGAAGGTTGCACAGGTCTGAAACTTGGCACCCTGGATCAACCTTAGTCCCTGATACACATACGGAAAAATCAGACTCCTGGCTCAATGCTTTTAGGAATTATTACAAAAAACACACCCGAACGGCTGACCTTTGACCTTTCCGAAGGTTGCACAGGTCTGAAACTCGGCACCCTGGATCAACCAGGAGTCCCTGATACACATAAGGAGAAATCAACATCCGGGCTCATTGCCTTTAGGAATTATTGAAGAAAAGACAGTTTCCCACCTTTCTTACGTTTGAATTTTACAGACTGTGTTTTTGGCAGTTTCTTTTGGCCGTGGGAAAAAAGCCCAAAGTCCTGTGTCCAAAAACTGAAAATCAGGTCATGTCAGACTCTATACAGTCTTAAACCCTTTGGCCAGAGTGGAAGTTTTGGAGGAACTACATTTCTACAGGTCGCAGGAGTGTGAATATTTCATTTGTCGTTTGGGGTCCCAAGACGAGCGGAACGACGAGGGTACATTAATATGTCTTATAAGATGTTAACTTTATTTGTGAGGTTTATGTTATGGGACAGTAGAAAAATGAAAAAAAATAGGAAAACAGCCGTATCCCTGCTGAATGCGCACAAAAACAGAGACAAATAGAAAAACACATACAAACAGTGAAATCATTGCAAAATCAAACACTGAGGGTACCGAAGAATATCTTATAAGATGTTAACTTTATTTGTGAGGTTTATGTTATGGGACAGTAGAAAAATGAAAAAAAATCAGAAAACAGTCGTATTCCAGCTGAATGCACACAAAAACAGACAAAAATAGAAAAACTCATTCAAACAGTAAAATCATTGCAAAATCAAACACTGAAGGTATATAACTATATCTTATGAGATGTTAACTTTATTTGTGAGGTTTATGTTATGGGACAATAAAAAAATGAAAAAAATCAGAAAACAGCCGTATCCCTGCTGAATGCACAAAAAAAACAGAGACAAATAGAAAAACACATCCAAACAGTGAAATCATTGCAAAATCAAACACTGAAGGTATATAACTATATCTTATAAGATGTTATCTTTATTTGTGAGGTTTATGTTATGGGACAGTAGAAAAATTAAAAAAATCAGAAAACAGCCGTATCCCTGCTGAATGCACACAATACAGAGACAAATAGAAAAACACATCCAAACAGTGAAATCATTGCAAAATCAAACACTGAAGGTATATAAATATATCTTATGAGATGTTAACTTTATTTGTGAGGTTTATGTTATGGGACAATAATAAAAAGAAAAAAAATCCGAAAACAGCCGTGTCCCTGCTGAATGCACACAAAAACAGACAAAAATAGAAAAACACATCCAAACAGTGAAATCATTGCAAAATCAAACACTGAAGGTATATAACTATATCTTATAAGATTTTAACTTTATTTGTGAGGTTTATGTTATGGGACAGTAGAAAAATGACAAAAATCCGAAAACAGCCGTATCCCTGCTGAATGCGCACAAAAACAGACACAAATAGAAAAACACATCCAAACAGTGAAATCATTATAAATTCAAACACTGAGGGTACATCAATATACCTTATAAGATGTTAACTTCATATTATAGGACAGTAGAAAAAAGATTAAAATACCCTCGATCAGCCTTAGTCCCTGATACACATAAGGAAAAATCAGACTCCTAGCTTAATGCCTTTAGGAATTATTACAAAAAACACACCTAAACGGCTGACCTTTGACCTTTCCGAAGGTTACACAGGTCTGAAACTCGGCACCCTGGATCAGACAGGAGTCCCTGATACACATACGGAGAAATCAGCATCCAGGCTCATTGCCTTTAGGAATTATTGAAGAAAAGACAGTTTCCCACCTTTCTTACGTTTGAATTTTACAGACTGTGTTTTGGGCAGTTTTTTTTGGCCAGGGGAAAAAAGTCCTGTGTCCAAAAACTTAAAATCAGGTCATGTCAGACTCTATACAGTCTTAGACCCTTTGGCCAGAGCGAAAGTTTTGGAGGAACTACATTTCTACAGGTCGCAGGAGTGTGAATATTTCATATGTCGTTTGTGGTCCCAAGACGAGAGGAACGACGAGGGTACATTAGTATATCTTATAAGATGTTAACTTTATTTGTGAGGTTTATGTTATGGGACAGTAGAAAAATGAAAAAAAATCAGAAAACAGTCGTATTCCAGCTGAATGCACACAAAAACAGACAAAAATAGAAAAACTCATTCAAACAGTAAAATCATTGCAAAATCAAACACTGAAGGTATATAACTATATCTTATGAGATGTTAACTTTATTTGTGAGGTTTATGTTATGGGACAATAAAAAAATGAAAAAAATCAGAAAACAGCCGTATCCCTGCTGAATGCACACAAAAACAGACACAAATAGAAAAACACATCCAAACAGTGAAATCATTATAAATTCAAACACTGAGGGTACAGAAGTATATCTTATATGATGTTAACTTCATTAGTGAGGTTTATATTATGGGACAGTAGAAAAAAGAAAAAAATCAGAAAACAGCCTTACCTCAGCTGAATACGTCCAGTGAAAGTAAAATCATAAACTACTGATAAAAAATAAGGATTTTATACTTCATCAAAAAATGTTACCCTATTGTTTGTTGCAAAAAGTGAACTTTGACCCTATATTCCTCCAAAACGTATACAGTAAAAGTACTCCATACTACTAGTATATGAAGTATAAGTGGTACTGAGTTCAGTGAAAGTAAAATCATAAACTACTGATAAAAAATAAGGATTTTAAACTTCATCAAAAACGGATATTCACACAGGTCATACAAAACATCTAGCTTATGTTTGATTTGATGTAATTATTGTACATGTAATCACTATAATATGATAGGGTTAGGGTTAGTTTTGATAAATTATTTAACCTTTTTCTTTTTCAGTACATTGTGACTGATGTTGATGAGGTCGAGGTCTTCAGCGTCTGAGGCTGTGTCTTTGACAGTCAGGATGAATTGAGCCCCAAACAAAGTGAAACATTGTGTTTACCTGTAATTGCACCTGTGTAAACAAAACCAGACTTTTGTTTGGGTTCACGTAGAGGGCAAGTCTTTGAAGTCCCTCAAGATGCCTGTTTGTGTTTTTTACTCAAAGGAGTGAATGTGTGTATGAGCCTCTTTGTAGGTGTAGGTGCCTGTGTATCATGTCGATTTGAACTTGATGTGAGAACAAGAAGTGCCTGGAGTTGCACATACACACACACACACACACACATTTATTCCTAAACCCACATTCACACCATACTATGATATCCCTAAAATACACCCACATCATTTTAGCGTCAGATATTGATTGAATAGTGTGTTATATGATAATGAAAAATGTTGATATTCCCTGACAGTGGAAAATAACTTCACCTACACCAAATTTGAAGCAATTTGCATCAACACAGCCAAAGATATCCTCAAAAAAAAATCCAAAAGCACAAAGAATGCAGAGGATTGATCTGTAATGTTTTTATTACAAAAAATCTTGGAAGCGAACATTTCTGCCATGCATGTATGGTGAAACAAAGGGGCAGTTTATTTCAACTACTACTGTAGCTTTAAGATAATTATCGACCATCATCACACTCCAACGCAACGTAGTTCCCCACCACAGCAGCAGCGGATTAATATCCAAAACGTGAACAGGTTAGTGTCTGCTCAGCAGGTGGATGAACATGTAATGGAGTTGCAGCATCAGTCGCTGACCAAGGAATTACTGGGGAAGTTGGTGGTAGAGGGAGGCTATTGACATGTCACAGGAAATGCTCAAAAATGTAGAGGTAAGTGAAATTTTACATTATTATAATGAGCTAAACAGCAGGCCATTGCTAAAATGTGTTCGTTAATTACAGTAACTACGTCTTTTCACTCATTGAAAATACATACATACACATGTATTTAAACACACACGCATTAATCGAAATATAGTTAATAATAATATATGCACATGTAAATGTTCCATGCTCTTTTTTTTCTTTTTCGCTTTGCTGTTTTTTGCGAAAGTTTAGTGTTTAAATGCAGTCAGTATCCTATCTCTGAGATGGTGTTGTCTGCGACGTTACACGGGAGCCAGACTTTCTGTCTGAACAGTTCCACTGTGAGAACCGATGTCCTCTCACCCGGACCCGCAGCTGCAAAGCTCCCGTTTTCGCGGAACCGCTTGCTGTGTTTCGGCTGCGTCTTCGGTTGTGTGGACTGTGGGTCACATTGCTGATCTGTTCAGAGAGCTTCGCTGGTGCTGCTGCTGCAGGTATCCTGTCTATTTAACAAGTAGGCTATACACTAAATCTATCCCTCTATTCTTAAAAATTAGGTCCACTCTGAATGTTGATACAGTGTGGGTGTTGTAATTATTATTTTTTTTTTATGACCGTCTTTTCCATTCTTACAACGCACAGTTAACGTGACTGGATTCTGCTTCATCCGGGGAAAGAGGTTGACCCTCAGGCTTTGGACACCTACAGTATTTAGTTGATGACAAACTGTTTCCTTAACCCTCAGGCTTCATTATGATTCATTTCCACTGTGTTAGTGCATATGGCACACTTTCTTGTAAGAAGGTCTCTTGGCAAATTGGAATTCAAATGAAAACATTTTATTAATAGATCAATAGAACACTGAACATTGTTTTCACCATAGACTTGAGTATATGGCAGGAATGTTCACTCCCAAGAATTGTTGTCATAAAAGATTAATACTTTTGTCCTGCATCAGTCCTCCTCAAAACCACCAAATATTCAATCATTTCCATATTACAAATGTCCTCTTTTCAAATTAAGAGGGGAGGGAGTACATGTTTTATCTGATGCTACACAAAACTAACAATGCTTCAAAGTTAATATTGTGGGTAATCTTTGACATATTCAAGACTGATTAAAAAACAATCTCCCAGCCACCCAACATTTGTCATATCTGTTGCCAGTACAACCCATGAAATGCTCATTTGTACTTGTCAGGAAGTCACTGCAGCTCTGACCTTGTAACCTAAATATGTTTCTGCTTCAAAATCACTTTGTTTCATACATGAGGCTAATGTCTGGCAGATTATACCAATCTTAGCCAATCTTCATCACTAAGTTTTATGTTAAATCCTGATTCCCATCTTTTTTTTTATGTATTTTGTAGCATTTTTTTATATAGTCCCAATATAATTCTAATTGTGGTTTCTTTGTATGCGTTGATTATGATGATCTGGATCACACTATTCACTTCTCAGGAGGGGTCCATCCTGATCTCTTTCATATAGTAGTCTCTAAGTTGCAGGAATCCACAGAATTCATGATTGATTATCTAAATCCTTTTTTTCTGTCATATTTTGGAAACTCTCAAGCTGTCATCTTTCACCAAAACACACCATGCTGTGATTCCCTTGGTTGTCCACTGTTTAAATCCTATATCGTACCTAGTCGGTGTAAAATTGCTATCATATTCAATAAATTAGTGTCTTTCTGTATCTTATATTTTTTTATTATGCTGAACCATATTTTGTATGTGAACATCGTGATTGTGTCTATTTGGTTTTGAATCTTCTTGTATGTTTCTTTATCCCCAATTATATTCTGTACTGGGTTTTCTCCAAACTCTTTTTCTATTTCATTTCACTGTGTCTGGTTTGCACCAACCTACAATATATCTCAATTGGGCCGCATGGTAGTATTCCTTTAATTTTGGAAGTCTCATCCCTCCTTCTTCTTTTGGCAGCTGGAGAGTTTCCAGTCTTATCGTGGGTCTTTTGCCACCCCAACTAAACTTTGATATCATTTTATTCCATTTCATAAATTGGGGTTTGGGGGACCTCTACTGGTAGGGCTTGGAATAGGTATAAGGGTCAGGGTCAGCGAGTCGGCAGCACCCCCGCTTTACCCACAGGCTGTAGCAGAGAGCCCCCCTTACAGCAACAACTTTGGCTCTTTCTCTCCCACTCCTGAATTCCCCGCTCCAGAGCCTGATGATGATCATGAAACACCTTTTGTAGAGGTAGAGAAAAAGAAAAGAAAAGCTTGTTATAAAATAAATATATATAAATATATACAGTATATATATTATAAAATGACGACAAACCCACACCATAGCTTCCCCCCAAACATTTATGACCTTCCCCAAAGTTTCATCTTGGAATGCCCATGGCATCCAATCAAATTCTTTTAGTGCCCAACAAATTAAATTCTTGTGAAAACTGACTTTGACATATTATGTTGTCAAGAACTGAGACTAAACACAAGTAAAGAGTAAAGGTATCCAGCAGGTCTAAGTGTAATTTCTATTGGCGAAAGTAAAGCTGATGGTGGGATCTTTTTTCTAAAACTGGTGATGTAACTATTATTCGTAAAACGAATGATTTCCTAATTTAATTCCTTGTAGATTGCTCATGTTGGATAGTTTTTACTGAGGAGAAAAAATACGAACGATACACGTGTACACCTCTCATGAGAAAACAAACATTTTTCAACTTTTTAAAAGACTTAAAGAACCGCTATTGGTCGGATACAAAATTATTTTATGTGGCGACTTTAACACTGTCATCGATGTAAACGACAGAGTGAGCTCTAAAGTCTTGAAACTCAGCTCTGATGGTAATCGCTTGACTCAATTTAATTCTTATGTAGACTAATTGTGATCTTAACAAGTCCTGGCAAATTAAAGTAGGCACAAGCACCATGACGTCCAATCTGAAGCAGCATCCTGCAATTTGTCTTCTTATGTCATCATTTTTTTTCAAAGGATGTATGTTACAGTATTTTAAATAAAATACACATAATGGAAATATATTGGTACAAAATCTGAAGGAATTTTTATCATCTCCAGAAAAGAGCATATTTTGTATTTTAAATATGTATTTTTTTTAATACATGTATCAGAAATACTTCCCATCCCTGCTTAGAGACATTATGTGAAGGTTGAAAATTGGGTCTCTTTAAATAAAACCCATAACATGAGAAAATAAATTGAAGCACAATATATAATGATTATGTATAGAAAATGCACTCGGATTTTCGCAGTTGAAGCACAAGAATCTGGATCTTTACAAAACAAATGTTATCTATCCGCAATTCCTATACTCCTATTCCAAATATGTTTGTGATTTAAACAGCATTTGTCTAGTGTAACATTAGTGATACTTTTGCAGTAGTATATTTATAGTGAGACACAATTGTCCATGCCTCATCCATCTCTTCCTCTCCCTTCTTGTCTTCCTCCTCAGCACATGGAGAAGATCTCCATGCTGGCTTTCCATCCAGTTAAGATGCACAGCTGCTATGAGAAGGTGGTGAACCTGAGCCTTGAGGGTCTGCAGCAACAGTTTGACGTGAGCAGCCCGTCAGTGTTTGTCCAAAGGGCCCAGATCCCCATGAGAGAGGTGAAACCTCAACTACTGACTAACCAGTCTAATATAGGTTATTGGTTAACTGGTTAACACAATGGGAAGTTTCTATGAGAGCTAATCATTTTATTGACACTTATTTTATTTCTTGATCATTTTCCTACACTGTAGCTCCTGTTTGACTAGAGTTTGACAAATAGTTGAATGATGGGGTTCTAACTGTGGCATTGATCAAGGACACAGTAGAACTAAAGGCGAACATCTTTTGGCGGTTTGATAACTCAGTGGACAGTTAAATAGATATAGTTGTCTACAGACATGCCACAATACAGACTGTGGAACTGGGTGTAGTACATTATCACATTATTTCATGGGATATTCCTATATGAGTCAGTTTGTCTGGTGTTACATGCATGTATGTCACAAAGTTAGGTACAAAACTACAAATTGTGTTTTAATTGATGTTTGAGCAGATCCTTCATCAGAGTCTCGAGTCTCAGGGTACAGAGGAGCTGTGTAAGATCATCCAGCACTGCCAGGACAGAGTCATTAAGGTAATACACAAAGAAAACAGGCTTGTGCATCAAATTCTTGCATAACATCTACATTAATATCTAATAATATTACACCTGGCATACTCCAGCCCTGGGAGTGAAACTTTTGGTCTGGCCTTGTTTTAGTGTTAAGGAAAATTCAGGTTCAACTTTATCAATTTATTAATTTTTGAGCAAGAGTCCAGGATACCGGGCAATATCCCAGCTTAATCCCTTCTGTGCATCGTCCTCTGATATTTTCAAGCCTCAACTTGCCAGCTCCATGTTTATTTTTATTATATCAGAAAGTATGAGTGTGTGGATGAGCTAACTCATGCTTTTGAAGCATGATGATGGTCGCCACAGCGGTCGTCTTCCAGATAGAGATTAGATAGAAAATAAAAACTCCAAACTCAAGGAATAAACACTTGACTTTTGCGAGAACAGGTGAACGTCACATAGTGTACCCTGAGACATTATTGCTCTGGACCATAATCAAGTGGACTGATAAGAGATTACCGGCATCTTGTGAAATGTGCCAGTACACAAATAAAAGTGTCGGTTCTGTGTACTGGACAGTACCGGGCCACTTCTAGTTAATAATTGTACTGTAGTGACAGTGATGGTATTTTATGTACACTTAATGTCTCTTATGTGATCTTATTCTTTAACAAACAAGTGCACAATAAAAATTCACTGGGAATTCTAAACAGCACATTGCAATTTATTCAATTATTATCGAAGTATTGATCAGTAATACAGTGAAAATGAGAGGAAATGTTTAAGGTGTGCGCCCCTAAATGTTCTGCTTGCTCTCCTAAAAAATTCAGTTATAGGGGGGGCTACTGTGATCCTAGTAAAAAGTTAGTCTGGTGCCCTGCATACATTGTTCTAAAGGGTTTATGGTCTTAGTTCCTCTTCAGTAGCGCTGCATGTCCACAATGTAAATTTAATTTTACATTTAAATGCAGAGCTGTCAGTCCCACCGTGTGTGATTGACAGCTCTGCATTTCATGTTTGCAAAGTTGCAGTTATAGGTGGATTTGTAGTGGACAAGCTATCAGTATCCATCCCTTCTCTTATAACTATGGTTGTTTCTGGTTTCAAAAACTAACATGGTGTTAGTTTAAACAGGGGAGTCTACCCATCAGTGGCAACCCAAATAGTTGACACTTCCCAACCTTATGAGAACCTGCCTCTCAAAATGGGTTATGGATTCATATTTTATCTCTGACAAATGGAATGTGAACTATGATGAGGAAGGCATGACAATATTATAGCTATATCATGACATGAGACAAGATATGATCTTAGAATTTTGATATTGTCATATCGTGATCGGGTATTTGTGATGAATTTTCCTGGTTTGAGAATTTTGGAGAAAATCAAGCTCAAAAGTCAAGAGTTTGACAATTATTTTGCAACAATTTGTGACTTTGCACTGCCCTCTAGTGGCCTAATATGATTTCCCATGAAATATGTCACCTGCTTTGCATACTACAGCTCCTTATTTTTCCAGTGATCCCCTATATTTCCATATCTACTTTGGACTATAGGAGAAAGTCCATCTCAAATATGAATGCTGACTGAATTCTATTGCAACAATTCCTGAATTTGCACTTCTCCCTACTGGCCGAAACGTGCATTTTTTTTTAAGGTGGAATCGAAATTTAATGAAAATGGGAAGCGAATGTGGAGCCACCTTCAGCATCATCATGTCATTGTTCCCAATAGAATGAGTGCGCGAGTTTTTTTCGAAATTTTTTTAATTGTTCTGCTGTCCCATAACATAAACCTCACAAATGAAGTTAACATCTTAAAAGATTTAGTTCTGTACCCTCAGTGTTTGATTTTGCAATAATTTCACTGTTGGGATGTGTTTTTCTGTTGGTGTCTGTTTGTGTGCGCATTCAGCTGAGATAAGGCTGTTTCCGGATTTTTAAAAATTTTCTACTGTCCCATAATATAAACCTAACAAATGAACTTAAAATCTTATAAGATATACTTCTTTACCCTCAGTGTTTAATTTTGCAAAGATTTCACTGTTTGAAAGTGTTTTTCTATAAGTGTCTGTTTGTGTGCGCATTCAGCTGAGATAAGGCTGTTTCCGGATTTTTTTCATTTTTCTGCTTTCCCATAACATAAACCTCACAAATGAATTTCACATCTTAAAAGATTTAGTTCTGTACACTCACTGATTGATTTTGCAATGATTTCACTGTGTGGGTGTGTTTTTCTATTGGTGTCTGTTTGTGTGCGCATTCAGCTGAGATAAGGCTGTTTCCGGATTTTTTTCATTTTTCTACTTTCCCATAACATAAACCTCACAAATGAAGTTAACATCTTAAAAGATTTAGTTCTGTACACTCAGTGTTTGATTTTGCAATGATTTCACTGTTGGGATTTGTTTTTCTGTTGGTGTCTGTTTGTGTGCGCATTCAGCTGAGATAAGGCTGTTTACGGATTTTTTTCATTTTTCTGCTGTCCCATAACATAAACCTCACAAATGAAGTTAACATCTTAAAAGATTTAGTACTGTACACTCACTGTTTGATTTTGCAATGATTTCACTGTTTGGATGTGTTTTTCTATTGGTGTCTGTTTGTGTGCGCATTCAGCTGAGATAAGGCTGTTTCCGGATTTTTTTCATTTTTCTACTGTCCCATAACATAAACCTCACAAATGAAGTTAACATCTTAAAAGATTTAGTACTGTACACTCACTGTTTGATTTTGCAATGATTTCACTGTTTGGATGTGTTTTTCTATTGGTGTCTGTTTGTGTGCGCATTCAGCTGAGATAAGGCTGTTTCCGGATTTTTTTCATTTTTCTACTGTCCCATAACATAAACCTCACAAATGAAGTTTACATCTTAAAATATTTAGTTCTGTACCCTCAGTGTTTGATTTTGCAATGATTTCACTGTTGGGATGTGTTTTTCTATAAGTGTCTGTTTGTGTGCGCATTCAGCTGAGATAAGGCTGTTTACGGATTTTTTTCATTTTTCTGCTGTCCCATAACATAAACCTCACAAATGAAGTTAACATCTTAAAATATTTAGTTCTGTACACTCACTGTTTGATTTTGCAATGATTTCACTGTTTGGATGTGTTTTTCTATTGGTGTCTGTTTGTGTGCGCATTCAGCTGAGATAAGGCTGTTTCCGGATTTTTTTCATTTTTCTGCTGTCCCATAACATAAACCTCACAAATGAAGTTAACATCTTAAAATATTTAGTTCTGTACCCTCAGTGTTTGATTTTGCAATGATTTCACTGTTGGGATGTGTTTTTCTATAAGTGTCTGTTTGTGTGCGCATTCAGCTGAGATAAGGCTGTTTCCGGATTTTTTTCATTTTTCTGCTGTCCCATAACATAAACCTCACAAATGAATTTCACATCTTAAAAGATTTAGTTCTGTACACTCACTGATTGATTTTGCAATGATTTCACTGTTGGGATGTGTTTTTCTATAAGTGTCTGTTTGTGTGCGCATTCAGCTGAGATAAGGCTGTTTCCGGATTTTTTTCATTTTTCTGCTTTCCCATAACACAAACCTCACAAATGAAGTTAACATCTTAAACTATTTAGTTCTGTACACTCACTGTTTGATTTTGCAATGATTTCACTGTTTGGATGTGTTTTTCTATTGGTGTCTGTTTGTGTGCGTATTCAGCAAGGCTGTTTCCGGATTTTTTTCATTTTTCTACTTTCCCATAACACAAACCTCACAAATGAAGTTAACATCTTAAACTATTTAGTTCTGTACACTCACTGTTTGATTTTGCAATGATTTCACTGTTTGGATGTGTTTTTCTATTGGTGTCTGTTTGTGTGCGCATTCAGCTGGGATAAGGCTGTTTCCGGATTTTTTTCATTTTTCTGCTGTCCCATAACATAAACCTCACAAATGAATTTCACATCTTAAAAGATTTAGTTCTGTACACTCACTGATTGATTTTGCAATGATTTCACTGTTTGGGTGTGTTTTTCTATTGGTGCCTGTTTGTGTGCGCATTCAGCTGAGATAAGGCTGTTTCCGGATTTTTTTCATTTTTCTGCTGTCCCATAACATAAACCTCACAAATGAAGTTAACATCTTAAAATATTTAGTTCTGTACCCTCAGTGTTTGATTTTGCAATGATTTCACTGTTGGGATGTGTTTTTCTGTTGGTGTCTGTTTGTGTGCGCATTCAGCTGAGATAAGGCTGTTTCCGGATTTTTAAAATTTTTCTACTGTCCCATAATATAAACCTAACAAATGAACTTAAAATCTTATAAGATATACTTCTTTACCCTCAGTGTTTAATTTTGCAAAGATTTCACTGTTTGAAAGTGTTTTTCTATAAGTGTCTGTTTGTGTGCGCATTCAGCTGAGATAAGGCGGATTTTTTTCATTTTTCTGCTTTCCCATAACATAAACCTCACAAATGAATTTCACATCTTAAAAGATTTAGTTCTGTACACTCACTGATTGATTTTGCAATGATTTCACTGTGTGGGTGTGTTTTTCTATTGGTGTCTGTTTGTGTGCGCATTCAGCTGAGATAAGGCTGTTTCCGGATTTTTTTCATTTTTCTACTTTCCCATAACATAAACCTCACAAATGAAGTTAACATCTTAAAAGATTTAGTTCTGTACACTCAGTGTTTGATTTTGCAATGATTTCACTGTTGGGATGTGTTTTTCTGTTGGTGTCTGTTTGTGTGCGCATTCAGCTGAGATAAGGCTGTTTACGGATTTTTTTCATTTTTCTGCTGTCCCATAACATAAACCTCACAAATGAAGTTAACATCTTAAAAGATTTAGTTCTGTACACTCACTGTTTGATTTTGCAATGATTTCACTGTTTGGATGTGTTTTTCTATTGGTGTCTGTTTGTGTGCGCATTCAGCTGAGATAAGGCTGTTTCCGGATTTTTTTCATTTTTCTACTGTCCCATAACATAAACCTCACAAATGAAGTTTACATCTTAAAATATTTAGTTCTGTACCCTCAGTGTTTGATTTTGCAATGATTTCACTGTTGGGATGTGTTTTTCTATAAGTGTCTGTTTGTGTGCGCATTCAGCTGAGATAAGGCTGTTTACGGATTTTTTTCATTTTTCTGCTGTCCCATAACATAAACCTCACAAATGAAGTTAACATCTTAAAAGATTTAGTTCTGTACACTCACTGTTTGATTTTGCAATGATTTCACTGTTTGGATGTGTTTTTCTATTGGTGTCTGTTTGTGTGCGCATTCAGCTGAGATAAGGCTGTTTCCGGATTTTTTTCATTTTTCTACTTTCCCATAACATAAACCTCACAAATGAAGTTAACATCTTAAAAGATTTAGTTCTGTACACTCACTGTTTGATTTTGCAATGATTTCACTGTTGGGATGTGTTTTTCTATTGGTGTCTGTTTGTGTGCGCATTCAGCTGAGATAAGGCTGTTTACGGATTTTTTTCATTTTTCTGCTGTCCCATAACATAAACCTCACAAATGAAGTTAACATCTCAAAAGATTTAGTTCTGTACACTCACTGTTTGATTTTGCAATGATTTCACTGTTTGGATGTGTTTTTCTATTGGTGTCTGTTTGTGTGCGCATTCAGCTGGGATAAGGCTGTTTCCGGATTTTTTTCATTTTTCTGCTGTCCCATAACATAAACCTCACAAATGAAGTTAACATCTTAAAATATTTAGTTCTGTACACTCACTGTTTGATTTTGCAATGATTTCACTGTTTGGATGTGTTTTTCTATTGGTGTCTGTTTGTGTGCGCATTCAGCTGAGATAAGGCTGTTTCCGGATTTTTTTCATTTTTCTGCTGTCCCATAACATAAACCTCACAAATGAAGTTAACATCTTAAAATATTTAGTTCTGTACACTCACTGTTTGATTTTGCAATGATTTCACTGTTTGGATGTGTTTTTCTATTGGTGTCTGTTTGTGTGCGCATTCAGCTGGGATAAGGCTGTTTCCGGATTTTTTTCATTTTTCTGCTGTCCCATAACATAAACCTCACAAATGAATTTCACATCTTAAAAGATTTAGTTCTGTACACTCACTGATTGATTTTGCAATGATTTCACTGTTTGGGTGTGTTTTTCTATTGGTGTCTGTTTGTGTGCGCATTCAGCTGAGATAAGGCTGTTTCCGGATTTTTTTCATTTTTCTGCTGTCCCATAACATAAACCTCACAAATGAAGTTAACATCTTAAAATATTTAGTTCTGTACACTCACTGTTTGATTTTGCAATGATTTCACTGTTTGGATGTGTTTTTCTATTGGTGCCTGTTTGTGTGCGCATTCAGCTGAGATAAGGCTGTTTCCGGATTTTTTTCATTTTTCTGCTGTCCCATAACATAAACCTCACAAATGAAGTTAACATCTTAACATATTTAGTTCTGTACACTCACTGTTTGATTTTGCAATGATTTCACTGTTTGGATGTGTTTTTCTATTGGTGTCTGTTTGTGTGCGCATTCAGCTGAGATAAGGCTGTTTACGGATTTTTTTCATTTTTCTGCTGTCCCATAACATAAACCTCACAAATGAAGTTAACATCTTAAAATATTTAGTTCTGTACACTCACCGTTTGATTTTGCAATGATTTCACTGTTTGGATGTGTTTTTCTATTGGTGTCTGTTTGTGTGCGCATTCAGCTGAGATAAGGCTGTTTCCGAATTTTTTTCATTTTTCTGCTGTCCCATAACATAAACCTCACAAATGAAGTTAACATCTTAAAAGATTTAGTTCTGTACACTCACTGTTTGTTTTTGCAATGATTTCACTGTTTGGATGTGTTTTTCTATTGGTGTCTGTTTGTGTGCGCATTCAGCTGAGATAAGGCTGTTTCCGGATTTTTTTAATTTTTCTGCTGTCCCATAACATAAACCTCACAAATGAAGTTAACATCTTAAAATATTTAGCTCTGTACACTCACTGTTTGATTTTGCAATGATTTCACTGTTTGGATGTGTTTTTCTATTGGTGTCTGTTTGTGTGCGCATTCAGCTGAGATAAGGCTGTTTCCGGATTTTTTTCATTTGTCTGCTGTCCCATAACATAAACCTCACAAATGAAGTTAACATCTTAAAAGATTTAGTTCTGTACACTCAGTGTTTGATTTTGCAATGATTTCACTGTTTGGATGTGTTTTTCTATTGGTGTCTGTTTTGTGTGCGCATTCAGCTGAGATAAGGCTGTTTCCGGATTTTTTTCATTTTTCTGCTGTCCCATAACATAAACCTCACAAATAAAGTTAACATCTCATAAGATATAGTTATATACCTTCAGTGATTGATTTTGCAATGATTTCACTGTTTGGATGTGTTTTTCTATTGGTGTCTGTTTGTGTGCGCATTCAGCTGCGATAAGGCTGTTTCCAGATTTTTTTTCATTTTTCTGCTGTCCCATAACATAAACCTCACAAATGAAGTTAACATCTTAAAAGATTTAGTTCTGTACCCTCAGTGTTTGATTTTGCAAAGATTTCACTGTTGGGATGTGTTTTTCTATTGGTGTCTGTTTGTTTGCGCATTCAGCTGAGATAAGGCTGTTTCCGGATTTTTTTCATTTTTCTGCTGTCCCATAACATAAACCTCACAAATGAAGTTAACATCTTAAAAGATTTAGTTCTGTACCCTCAGTGTTTGATTTTGCAAAGATTTCACTGTTGGGATGTGTTTTTCTATTGGTGTCTGTTTGTGTGCGCATTCAGCTGAGATAAGGGTGTTTCCGGATTTTTTTCATTTTTCTACTTTCCCATAACACAAACCTCACAAATGAAGTTAACATCTTAAAATATTTAGTTCTGTACCCTCAGTGTTTGATTTTGCAAAGATTTCACTGTTTTGATGTGTTTTTCTATTGGTGTCTGTTTGTGTGCGCATTCAGCTGAGATAAGGCTGTTTCCGGATTTTTTTAATTTGTCTGCTGTCCCATAACATAAACCTCACAAATGAAGTTAACATCTTAAAAGATTTAGTTCTGTACACTCAGTGTTTGATTTTGCAATGATTTCACTGTTTGGATGTGTTTTTCTATTGGTGTAACAGGATACCATTCTATTATGGGACAGTAGAAAAATTTAAAAAATCCAGAAACAGCCTTATCTCAGCAGAATGCGCACACAAACAGACACCAATAGAAAAACACATCCAAACAGTGAAATCATTGCAAAATCAAACACTGAGCGTACAGAAGTATATCTTATTAGATGTACATTTCATTTGTTCAGTTAACTGTATGGTTATTTGTCATAATCAAACTTCAAAAAAATATTTCTACAATGTTTTTTTCAACAAATGTTGCTTTCACAGCACACATTATTGTTGTAATCATATCATTATTATTAATATTATTATTATTATTGCTGTTAATAATATTATTGTTATCATCACCATCATTATATTTATATCATTAATACATTGACATTATATTTACATAAAAAAACAAAAACTCGCGCACTCATTCTATTGGGAACAATGACATGATGGTGCTGAAGGTGGCTCCACATTCGCTTCCGATTTTCATTAAGTTTCGATTCCACCTTAAAAAAAATGCACGTTTCGGCCAGTAGGGAGAAGTGCAAATTCAGGAATGGTTGCAATAGAATTCAGTCAGCATTCATATTTAAGATGGATAGTAGTAGATAGTCCAAAGTAGATATGGACATATAGGGGATCACTGGAAAATTAAGGAGCTGTAGTATGCAAAGCAGGTGACATATTTCATGGGAAATCATATTAGGCCACTAGAGGGCAGTGCAGTCACAAATTGTTGCAAAATAATTGTCAAACTCTTGACTTTTGAGCTTGATTTTCTCCAAAATTCTCAAACCAGGAAAATTCATCACAAATACCCGATCACGATATGACAATATCAAAATTCTAAGATCATATCTTGTCTCATGTCATGATATAGCTATAATATTGTCATGCCTTCCTCATCATAGTTCACATTCCATTTGTCAGAGATAAAATATGAATCCATAACCCATTTTGAGAGGCAGGTTCTCATAAGGTTGGGAAGTGTCAACTATTTGGGTTGCCACTGATGGGTAGACTCCCCTGTTTAAATGTTGGAGTTTAGTATTTTGGGCAACACCATGTTAGTTTTTGAAACCAGAAACAACCATAGTTATAAGAGAAGGGATGGATACTGATAGCTTGTCCACTACAAATCCACCTATAACTGCAACTTTGCAAACATGAAATGCAGAGCTGTCAATCACACACGGTGGGACTGACAGCTCTGCATTTAAATGTAAAATTAAATTTACATTGTGGACATGCAGCGCTACTGAAGAGGAACTAAGACCATAAACCCTTTAGAACAATGTATGCAGGACACCAGACTAACTTTTTACTAGGAGCACAGTAGCCCCCCCTATAACTGAATTTTTTAGGAGAGCAAGCAGAACATTTAGGGGCGCACACCTTAAACATTTCCTCTCATTTTCACTGTATTACTGATCAATACTTCGATAATAATTGAATAAATTGCAATGTGCTGTTTAGAATTCCCAGTGAATTTTTATTGTGCACTTGTTTGTTAAAGAATAAGAACATAATAGACATTAAGTGTACATAAAATACCATCACTGTCACTACAGTACAATTATTAACTAGAAGTGGCCCGGTACTGTCCAGTACACAGAACCGACACTTTTATTTGTGTACTGGCACATTTCACAAGATGCCGGTAATCTCTTATCAGTCCACTTGATTATGGTCCAGAGCAATAATGTCTCAGGGTACACTATGTGACGTTCACCTGTTCTCGCAAAAGTCAAGTGTTTATTCCTTGAGTTTGGAGTTTTTATTTTCTATCTAATCTCTATCTGGAAGACGACCGCTGTGGCGACCATCATCATGCTTCAAAAGCATGAGTTAGCTCATCCACACACTCATACTTTCTGATATAATAAAAATAAACATGGAGCTGGCAAGTTGAGGCTTGAAAATATCAGAGGACGATGCACAGAAGGGATTAAGCTGGGATATTGCCCGGTATCCTGGACTCTTGCTCAAAAATTAATAAATTGATAAAGTTGAACCTGAATTTTCCTTAACACTAAAACAAGGCCAGACCAAAAGTTTCACTCCCAGGGCTGGAGTATGCCAGGTGTAATATTATTAGATATTAATGTAGATGTTATGCAAGAATTTGATGCACAAGCCTGTTTTCTTTGTGTATTACTTTAATGACTCTGTCCTGGCAGTGCTGGATGATCTTACACAGCTCCTCTGTACCCTGAGACTCGAGACTTTGATGAAGGATATGCTCAAACATCTAGTAAAACATAATTTGTAGTTTTGTACCTAACTTTGTGACATACATGCATGTAACACCAGACAAACTGACTCATATAGGAATATCCCATGAAATAATGTGATAATGTACTACACCCAGTTCCACAGTCTGTATTGTGGCATGTCTGTAGACAACTATATCTATTTAACTGTCCACTGAGTTATCAAACCGCCAAAAGATGTTCGCCTTTAGTTCTACTGTGTCCTTGATCAATGCCACAGTCAGAACCTCATCATTCAACTATTTGACAAACTCTAGTCAAACAAGGAGCTACAGTGTAGGAAAATGATCAAGAAATAAAATGAGTTTCAATAAAATGATTAGCTCTCATAGAAACTTCCCATTGTGTTAACCAGTTAACCAATAACTTATATTAGACTTGGTTAGTCAGTAGTTGAGGTTTCACCTCTCTCATGGGGATCTGGGCCCTTTGGACAAACACTGACGGGCTGCTCACGTCAAACTGTTGCTGAAGACCCTCAAGGCTCAGGTTCACCACCTTCTCATAGCAGCTGTGCATCTTAACTGGATGGAAAGCCAGCATGGAGATCTTCTCCATGTGCTGAGGAGGAAGACAAGAAGGGAGAGGAAGAGATGGATGAGGCATGGACAGATTTGGGAAAAATGTATAATTGTGTCTCACAATAAATATACTACTGCAAAAGTATCACTAATGTTACACTAGACAAATGCTGTTTAAATCACAAACATATTTGGAATAGGAGTATAGGAATTGCGGATAGATAACATTTGTTTTGTAAAGATACAGATTCTTGTGCTTCAACTGCGAAAATCAGAGTTCATTTTCTATAAATAATCATTATATATTGTGCTTCAATTTATTTTCTCATGTTATGGGTTTTATTTAAAGCGACACAATTTTCAACCTTCACGTAATGTCTCTAAGCAGGGATGGGAAGTATTTCTGATACATGTATTTTGTACCAATATATTTCCATCATGTGTATTTTATTTAAAATACTGTAACATACATCCTTTGAAAAAAAGTGATGACATAAGAAGACAAATTACAGGATGCTGCTTCAGATTGGACGTCATGGTGCTTGTGCCTACTTTAATTTGCCAGGACTTGTTAAGATCACAATTAGTTTACATAAGAATTGAATTGAGTCAAGCGATTACCATCAGAGCTGAGGTTCAAAACTTTAGAGCTCACTCTGTCGTTTACATCGATGACAGTGCTAAAGTCACCACATAAAATAAATTTGTATCCGACCAATAGCGGTTCTTTAAGTCTTTTAAAAAGTTGAAAAATGTTTGTTCTCTCATGAGAGGTGTACACGTGTATCGTTCGTATTTTTTCTCCTCGGTAAAAACAATCCAACATGAGCAATCTACAAGGAATTAAATTAGGAAATCATTCGTTTTACGAATAATAGTGACATCACCAGTTTTAGAAAAAAGATCCCACCATCAGCTTTACTTTCACCAATAGAAATTACTCTTAGACCTTTGTTCCACATGCTGGATACCTTTACTCTTTACTTGTGTTCAGTCTCAGTTCTTGACAACATAATAAGTCAGTTTTCAACAAGAATTTAATTTGTTGGGCTCTAAAAGAATTTGATTGGATGCCATGGGCATTCCAAGATGAAACTTTGGGGAAGGTCATAAATGTTTGGGGGGAAGCTATGGTGTGGGTTTGTCGTCATTTTATAATATATATATATATTTATATATATTTATTTTATAACAAGCTTTTCTTTTCTTTTTCTCTACCTCTACAAAAGGTGTTTCATGATCATCATCAGGCTCTGGAGACCCTTATACCTATTCCAAGCCCTACCAGTAGAGGTCCCCCAAACCCCAATTTTTGAGCTGGAATAAAATGATATCAAAGTTTAGTTGGGGTGGCAAAAGACCCACGATAAGACTGGAAACTCTCCAGCTGCCAAAAGAAGAAGGAGGGATGAGACTTCCAAAATTAAAGGAATACTACCATGCGGCCCAATTGAGATATATTGTAGGTTGGTGCAAAGCAGACACAGTGAAATGAAATAGAAAAAGAGTTTGGAGAAAACCCAGTACAGAATTGGGGGATAAAGAAACATACAAGAAGATTCAAAACCAAATAGACACAATCACGATGTTCACATACAAAATATGGTTCAGCATAATAAAAAAATATAAGATACAGAAAGACACTAATTTATTGAATATGATAGCAATTTTACACCGACTAGGTACGATATAGGATTTAAACAGTGGACAACCAAGGGAATCACAGCATGGTGTGTTTTGGTGAAAGGTGACAGCTTGAGAGTTTCCAAAATATGACAGAAAAAAAGGATTTAGATAATCAATCATGAATTCTGTGGATTCCTGCAACTTAGAGACTACTATATGAAAGAGATCAGGATGGACCCCTCCTGAGAAGTGAATAGTGTGATCCAGATTATCATAATCAACGCATACAAAGAAACCACAATTAGAATTATATTGGGACTATATAAAAAAAATGCTACAAAATACATAAAAAAAAAAGATGGGAATCAGGATTTAACATAAAACTTAGTGATGAAGATTGGCTAAGATTGGTATAATCTGCCAGACATTAGCCTCATGTATGAAACAAAGTGATTTTGAAGCAGAAACATATTTAGGTTACAAGGTCAGAGCTGCAGTGACTTCCTGACAAGTACAAATGAGCATTTCATGGGTTGTACTGGCAACAGATATGACAAATGTTGGGTGGCTGGGAGATTTTTTTTTAATCAGTCTTGAATATGTCAAAGATTACCCACAATATTAACTTTGAAGCATTGTTAGTTTTGTGTAGCATCAGATAAAACATGTACTCCCTCCCCTCTTAATTTGAAAAGAGGACATTTGTAATATGGAAATGATTGAATATTTGGTGGTTTTGAGGAGGACTGATGCAGGACAAAAGTATTAATCTTTTATGACAACAATTCTTGGGAGTGAACATTCCTGCCATATACTCAAGTCTATGGTGAAAACAATGTTCAGTGTTCTATTGATCTATTAATAAAATGTTTTCATTTGAATTCCAATTTGCCAAGAGACCTTCTTACAAGAAAGTGTGCCATATGCACTAACACAGTGGAAATGAATCATAATGAAGCCTGAGGGTTAAGGAAACAGTTTGTCATCAACTAAATACTGTAGGTGTCCAAAGCCTGAGGGTCAACCTCTTTCCCCGGATGAAACAGAATCCAGTCACGTTAACTGTGCGTTGTAAGAATGGAAAAGACTGTCATAAAAAAATAATAATAATTACAACACCCACACTGTATCAACATTCAGAGTGGACCTAATTTTTAAGAATAGAGGGATAGATTTAGTGTATAGCCTACTTGTTAAATAGACAGGATACCTGCAGCAGCAGCACCAGCGAAGCTCTCTGAACAGATCAGCAATGTGACCCACAGTCCTCACAACCGAAGACGCAGCCGAAACACGCAAGCGGTTCCGCGAAAACGGGAGCTTTGCAGCTGCGGGTCCGGGTGAGAGGACATCGGTTCTCACAGTGGAACTGTTCAGACAGAAAGTCTGGCTCCCGTGTAACGTCGCAGACAACACCATCTCAGAGATAGGATACTGACTGCATTTAAACACTAAACTTTCGCAAAAAACAGCAAAGCGAAAAAGAAAAAAAAGAGCATGGAACATTTACATGTGCATATATTATTATTAACTATATTTCGATTAATGCGTGTGTGTTTAAATACATGTGTATGTATGTATGTATTTTCAATGAGTGAAAAGACGTAGTTACTGTAATTAACGAACACATTTTAGCAATGGCCTGCTGTTTAGCTCATTATAATAATGTAAAATTTCACTTACCTCTACATTTTTGAGCATCTTCCTGTGACATGTCAATAGCCTCCCTCTACCACCAACCTCCCAAGTAATTCCTTGGTCAGCGACTGATGCTGCAACTCCATTACATGTTCATCCACCTGCTGAGCAGACACTAACCTGTTCACGTTTTGGATATTAATCCGCTGCTGCTGTGGTGGGGAACTACGTTGCGTTGGAGTGTGATGATGGTCGATAATTATCTTAAAGCTACAGTAGTAGTTGAAATAAACTGCCCCTTTGTTTCACCATACATGCATGGCAGAAATGTTCGCTTCCAAGATTTTTTGTAATAAAAAGATTACAGATTAATCCTCTGCATTCTTTGTGCTTTTGGATTTTTTTTTGAGGATATCTTTGGCTGTGTTGATGCAAATTGCTTCAAATTTGGTGTAGGTGAAGTTATTTTCCACTGTCAGGGAATATCAACATTTTTCATTATCATATAACACACTATTCAATCAATATCTGAAGCTAAAATGATGTGGGTGTATTTTAGGGATATCATAGTATGGTGTGAATGTGGGTTTAGGAATAAATGTGTGTGTGTGTGTGTGTGTGTGTGTCTGTGTCTGTGTGTGTGTGTGTGTGTGTGTGTGTGTCTGTGTGTATGTGTGTATGTGCAACTCCAGGCACTTCTTGTTCTCACATCAAGTTCAAATCCACATGATACACAGGCACCTACACCTACAAAGAGGCTCATACACACATTCACTCCTTTGAGTAAAAAGAACAAACAGGCATCTTGAGGGACTTCAAAGACTTGCCCTCTACGTGAACCCAAACAAAAGTCTGGTTTTGTTTACACAGGTGCAATTACAGGTAAACACAATGTTTCACTTTGTTTGGGGCTCAATTCATCCTGACTGTCAAAGACACAGCCTCAGACGCTGAAGACCTCGACCTCATCAACATCAGTCACAATGTACTGAAAAAGAAAAAGGTTAAATAATTTATCAAAACTAACCCTAACCCTATCATATTATAGTGATTACATGTAAAATAATTACATCAAATCAAACATAAGCTAGATGTTTTGTATGACCTGTGTGAATATCCGTTTTTGATGAAGTTTAAAATCCATAATTTGTGTTAGTAGTGTATGATTTCACTTTCACTGAACTCAGTACCACTTATACTTCATATACTAGTAGTATGGAGTACTTTTACTGTATACGTTTTGGAGGAATATAGGGTAAAAGTTCACTTTTTGCAACAAACAATAGGGTAACATTTTTTGATGAAGTATAAAATCCTTATTTTTTATCAGTAGTTTATAATTTTACTTTCACTGGACGTATTCAGCTGAGGTAAGGCTGTTTTCGGACTGTCCCATAATATAAACCTCACTAATGAAGTTAACATCATATAAGATATACTTCTGTACCCTCAGTGTTTGATTTTGCAATGATTTCACTGTTGGGATGTGTTTTTCTATTGGTGTCTGTTTGTGTGCGCATCCAGCCGAGATAAGGCTGTTTTCGGATTTTTTTCTTATTTCTACTGTCCACAGTACTGTGTAAAGGTCAGAAAACAGCCGTATCCCTGCTGAATGCACACAAAAACAGAGACAAATAGAAAAACACATCCAAACAGTGAAATCATTGCAAAATCAAACACTGAAGGTATATAACTATATCTTATAAGATTTTAACTTTATTTGTGAGGTTTATGTTATGGGACAGTAGAAAAATTAAAAAAATCCGAAAACAGCCGTATCCCTGCTGAATGCGCACAAAAACAGACACAAATAGAAAAAAGATTAAAATACCCTCGATCAGCCTTAGTCCCTGATACACATCAGACTCCTGGCTCAATGCCTTTAGGAATTATTACAAAAAACACACCCAAACGGCTGACCATTGACCTTTCCGAAGGTTGCACAGGTCTGAAACTCGGCACCCTGGATCAGCCAGGAGTCCCTGATACACATACGGAGAAATCAGCATCCGGGCTCATTGCCTTTAGGAATTATTGAAGAAAAGACAGTTTCCCACCTTTCTTACGTTTGAATTTTACAGACTGTGTTTTTGGCAGTTTTCTTTGGCCGGGGGAAAAAAGCCCAAAGTCCTGTGTCCAAAAACTGAAAATCAGGTCATGTCAGACTCTATACAGTCTTAGACCCTTTGGCCAGAGTGGAAGTTTTGGAGGAACTACATTTCTACAGGTCGCAGGAGTGTGAATATTTCATATGTCGTTTGGGGTCCCAAGACGAGCGGAACTACAAGGGTTCATAAGTATATCTTATAAGATGTTAACTTTATTTGTGAGGTTTATGTTATGGGACAGTAGAAAAATGAAAAAAAATCAGAAAACAGTCGTATTCCAGCTGAATGCGCACAAAAACAGAGACAAATAGAAAAACACATACAAACAGTGAAATCATTGCAAAATCAAACACTGAGGGTACCGAAGAATATCTTATAAGATGTTAACTTTATTTGTGAGGTTTATGTTATGGGACAGTAGAAAAATGAAAAAAAATATGAAAACAGCCGTATCCCTGCTGAATGCACACAAAAACAGAGACAAATAGAAAAACACATCCAAACAGTGAAATCATTGCAAAATCAAACACTGAAGGTATATAACTATATCTTATAAGATTTTAACTTTATTTGTGAGGTTTATGTTATGGGACAGTAGAAAAATTAAAAAAATCCGAAAACAGCCGTATCCCTGCTGAATGCGCACAAAAACAGACACAAATAGAAAAACACATCCAAACAGTGAAATCATTATAAATTCAAACACTGAGGGTACATCAATATACCTTATAAGATGTTAACTTCATATTATAGGACAGTAGAAAAAAGATTAAAATACCCTCGATCAGCCTTAGTCCCTGATACACATACGGACAAATCAGACTCCTGGCTCAATGCCTTTAGGAATTATTACAAAAAACACACCCAAACGGCTGACCATTGACCTTTCCGAAGGTTGCACAGGTCTGAAACTCGGCACCCTGGATCAGCCAGGAGTCCCTGATACACATACGGAGAAATCAGTATCCGGGCTCATTGCCTTTAGGAATTATTGAAGAAAAGACAGTTTCCCACCTTTCTTACGTTTGAATTTTACAGACTGTGTTTTTGGCAGTTTTCTTTGGCCGGGGGAAAAAAGCCCAAAGTCCTGTGTCCAAAAACTGAAAATCAGGTCATGTCAGACTCTATACAGTCTTAGACCCTTTGGCCAGAGTGGAAGTTTTGGAGGAACTACATTTCTACAGGTCGCAGGAGTGTGAATATTTCATATGTCGTTTGGGGTCCCAAGACGAGCGGAACTACGAGGGTACATAAGTATATCTTATAAGATGTTAACTTTATTTGTGAGGTTTATGTTATGGGACAGTAGAAAAATGAAAAAAAATATGAAAACAGCCGTATCCCTGCTGAATGCACACAAAAACAGACAAAAATAGAAAAACACATACAAACAGTGAAATCATTGCAAAATCAAACACTGAAGGTATATAACTATATCTTATGAGATGTTAACTTTATTTGTGAGGTTTATGTTATGGGATAATAAAAAAATGAAAAAAATCAGAAAACAGCCGTATCCCTGCTGAACGCGCACAAAAACAGACACAAATAGAAAAACACATCCAAACAGTGAAATCATTATAAATTCAAACACTGAGGGTACATCAATATACCTTATAAGATGTTAACTTCATATTATAGGACAGTAGAAAAAGATTAAAATACCCTCGATCAGCCTTACTCCCTGATACACATAAGGAAAAATCAGACTCCTGGCTTAATGCCTTTAGGAATTATTACAAAAAACACACCTAAACGGCTGACCTTTGACCTTTCCGAAGGTTACACAGAATTGAAACTCAGCACCCTAGATTAACCTTAGTCCCTGATACACATACCGAAAAATCAGACTCCTGGCTTAATGCCTTTAGGAATTATTACAAAAAACACACCCGAACGGCTGACCTTTGACCTTTCCGAAGGTTGCACAGGTCTGAAACTCGGCACCCTAGATCAGCCTTAGGTCCTGATACACATAAGGAAAAATCAGACTCCTGGCTTAATGCCTTTAGGAATTATTCCAAAAAACACACCTAAACGGCTGACCTTTGACCTTTCCGAAGGTTGCACAGGTCTGAAACTCGGCACCCTAGATCAGCCTTAGGTCCTGATACACATAAGGAAAAATCAGACTCCTGGCTTAATGCCTTTAGGAATTATTCCAAAAAACACACCTAAACGGCTGACCTTTGACCTTTCCGAAGGTTACACAGGTCTGAAACTCGGCACCCTAGATTAACCTAAATCCCTGATACACATACGGAAAAATCAGACTCCTGGCTCAATGCCTTTAGGAATTATTACAAAAAACACACCCGAACGGCTGACCTTTCACCTTTCCAAAGGTTGCACGGGTCTGAAACTCGGCACCCTGGATTAACCTTAGTCCCTTATACACATACGGAAAAATCAGACTCCTGGCTTAATGCCTTTAGGAATTATTACAAAAAACACACCCGAACGGCTGACCATTGACCTTTCCGAAGGTTGCACAGGTCTGAAACTCTGCACCCGGGATAAGCCTAAATCCCTGATACACATACGGAAAAATTAGACTCCTGGCTCAATGCCTTTAGGAATTATTACAAAAAACACACCCGAACGGCTGACCTTTGACCTTTCCGAAGGTTGCACGGGTCTGAAACTCGGCACCCTGGATCAGCCAGGAGTCCCTGATACACATAAGGAGAAATCAGCATCCGGGCTCATTGCCTTTAGGAATTATTCAAGAAAAGACAGTTTCCTACCTTTCTTACGTTTGAATTTTACAGACTGTGTTTTTGGCAGTTTCTTTTGGCCGTGGGAAAAAAGCCCAAAGTCCTGTGTCCAAAAACTGAAAATCAGGTCATGTCAGACTCTATACAGTCTTAGACCCTTTGGCCAGAGTGGAAGTTTTGGAGGAACTACATTTCTACAGGTCGCAGGAGTGTGAATATTTCATTTGTCGTTTGGGGTCCCAAGACGAGCGGAACGACGAGGGTACATTAGTATGTCTTATAAGATGTTAACTTTATTTGTGAGGTTTATGTTATGGGACAGTAGAAAAATGAAAAAAAATATGAAAACAGCCGTATCCCTGCTGAATGCACACAAAAACAGAGACAAATAGAAAAACACATATAAACAGTGAAATCATTGCAAAATCAAACATTGAGGGTACTGAAGAATATCTTATAAGATGTTAACTTTATTTGTGAGGTTTATGTTATGGGACAGTAGAAAAAAGAAAAAAAATCAGAAAACAGTCGTATTCCAGCTGTATGCGCACAAAAACAGACAAAAATAGAAAAACACATTCAAACAGTGAACTCATTGCAAAATCAAACACTGAAGGTATATAACTATATCTTATGAGATGTTAACTTTATTTGTGAGGTTTATGTTATGGGACAGTAGAAAAATGAAAAAAAATCAGAAAACAGTCGTATTCCAGCTGAATGCGCACAAAAACAGACAAAAATAGAAAAACACATTCAAACAGTGAAATCATTGCAAAATCAAACACTGAAGGTATATAACTATATCTTATGAGATGTTAACTTTATTTGTGAGGTTTATGTTATGGGACAATAAAAAAATGAAAAAAATCAGAAAACAGTCGTATTCCAGCTGAATGCGCACAAAAACAGAGACAAAAATAGAAGACACATTCAAACAGTGAAATCATTGCAAAATCAAACACTGAAGGTATATAACTATATCTTATGAGATGTTAACTTTATTTGTGAGGTTTATGTTATTTGATAATAAAAAAATGAAAAAAATCAGAAAACAGCCGTATCCCTGCTGAATGCACACAAAAACAGAGACAATTAGAAAAACACATCCAAACAGTGAAATCATTGCAAAATCAAACACCGAAGGTATATAACTATATCTTATAAGATTTTAACTTTATTTGTGAAGTTTATGTTATGGGACAGTAGAAAAATGAAAAAAATCAAAAAACAGCCGTATCCCTGCTGAATGCGCACAAAAACAGACACAAATAGAAAAACACATCCAAACAGTGAAATCATTATAAATTCAAACACTGAGGGTACATCAATATACCTTATAAGATGTTAACTTCATATTATAGGACAGTAGAAAAAAGATTAAAATACCCTCGATCAGCCTTAGTCCCTGATACACATAAGGAAAAATCAGACTCCTGGCTTAATGCCTTTAGGAATTATTACAAAAAACACAACCGAACGGCTGACCTTTGACCTTTCCGAAGGTTGCACAGGTCTGAAACTCGGCACCCTGGATCAGCCAGGAGTCCCTGATACACATAAGGAGAAATCAGCATCCGGGATCATTGCCTTTAGGAATTATTCAAGAAAAGACAGTTTCCCACCTTTCTTACGTTTGAATTTTACAGACTGTGTTTTTGGCAGTTTCTTTTGGCCGTGGGAAAAAAGCCCAAAATCCTGTGTCCAAAAACTGAAAATCAGGTCATGTCAGACTCTATACAGTCTTAGACCCTTTGGCCAGAGTGGAAGTTTTGGAGGAACTACATTTCTACAGGTCGCAGGAGTGTGAATATTTCATTTGTCGTTTGGGGTCCCAAGACGAGCGGAACGACGAGGGTACATTAGTATGTCTTATAAGATGTTAACTTTATTTGTGAGGTTTATGTTATGGGACAGTAGAAAAATGAAAAAAAATATGAAAACAGTCGTATCCCTGCTGAATGCGCACAAAAACAGACACAAATAGAAAAACACATCCAAACAGTGAAATCATTATAAATTCAAACACTGAGGGTACATCAATATACCTTATAAGATGTTAACTTCATATTATAGGACAGTAGAAAAAAGATTAAAATACCCTCGATCAGCCTTAGTCCCTGATACACATACGGAAAAATCAGACTCCTGGCTTAATGCCTTTAGGAATTATTACAAAAAACACACCCGAACGGCTGACCTTTGACCTTTCCGAAGGCTGCACAGGTCTGAAACTCGGCACCCTAGATCAGCCTTAGGTCCTGATACACATAAGGAAAAATCAGACTCCTGGCTTAATGCCTTTAGGAATTATTCCAAAAAACACACCTAAACGGCTGACCTTTGACCTTTCCGAAGGTTACACAGGTCTGAAACTCGGCACCATAGATTAACCTAAATCCCTGATACACATACGGAAAAATCAGACTCCTGGCTCAATGCCTTTAGGAATTATTACAAAAAACACACCCGAATGGCTGACCTTTCACCTTTCCAAAGGTTGCACGGGTCTGAAACTCGGCACCCGGGATAAGCCTAAATCCCTGATACACATACGGAAAAATTAGACTCCTGGCTCAATGCCTTTAGGAATTATTACAAAAAACACACCCGAACGGCTGACCTTTGACCTTTCCGAAGGTTGCACGGGTCTGAAACTCGGCACCCTGGATCAGCAAGGAGTCCCTGATACACATAAGGAGAAATCAGCATCCGGGCTCATTGCCTTTAGGAATTATTGAAGAAAAGACAGTTTCCCACCTTTCTTACGTTTGAATTTTACAGACTGTGTTTTTGGCAGTTTCTTTTGGCCGTGGGAAAAAAGCCCAAAGTCCTGTGTCCAAAAACTGAAAATCAGGTCATGTCAGACTCTATACAGTCTTAGACCCTTTGGCCAGAGTGGAAGTTTTGGAGGAACTACATTTCTACAGGTCACAGGAGTGTGAATATTTCATTTGTCGTTTGGGGTCCGAAGACGAGCGGAACGACGAGGGTACATTAGTATGTCTTATAAGATGTTAACTTTATTTGTGAGGTTTATGTTATGGGACAGTAGAAAAATGAAAAAAAATATGAAAACAGCCGTATCCCTGCTGAATGCACACAAAAACAGAGACAAATAGAAAAACACATACAAACAGTGAAATCATTGCAAAATCAAACACTGAGGGTACCGAAGAATATCTTATAAGATGTTAACTTTATTTGTGAGGTTTATGTTATGGGACAGTAGAAAAATAAAAAAAAATCAGAAAACAGTCGTATTCCAGCTGTATGCGCACAAAAACAGACAAAAATAAAAAAACACATTCAAACAGTGAAATCATTGCAAAATCAAACACTGAAGGTATATAACTATATCTTATGAGATGTTAACTTTATTTGTGAGGTTTATGTTATGGGACAATAAAAAAATGAAAAAAATCCGAAAACAGCCGTATCCCTGTTGAATGCGCACAAAAACAAACACAAATAGAAAAACACATCCAAACAGTGAAATCATTATAAATTCAAACACTGAGGGTACATCAATATACCTTATAAGATGTTAACTTCATATTATAGGACAGTAGAAAAAAGATTAAAATACCCTCGATCAGCCTTAGTCCCTGATACACATACGGAAAAATCAGACTCCTGGCTTAATGCCTTTAGGAATTATTACAAAAAACACACCCGAACAGCTGACCTTTGACCTTTCCGAAGGTTGCACAGGTCTGAAACTCTGCACCCGGGATAAGCCTAAATCCCTGATACACATACGGAAAAATTAGACTCCTGGCTCAATGCCTTTAGGAATTATTACAAAAAACACACCCGAACGGCTGACCTTTGACCTTTCCGAAGGTTGCACAGGTCTGAAACTCGGCACCCTGGATCAGCCAGGAGTCCCTGATACACATAAGGAGAAATCAGCATCCGGGCTCATTGCCTTTAGGAATTATTGAAGAAAAGACAGTTTCCCACCTTTCTTACGTTTGAATTTTACAGACTGTGTTTTTGGCAGTTTCTTTTGGCCGTGCGAAAAAAGCCCAAAGTCCTGTGTCCAAAAACTGAATATCAGGTCATGTCAGACTCTATACAGTCTTAGACCCTTTGGCCAGAGTGGAAGTTTTGGAGGAACTACATTTCTACAGGTCGCAGGAGTGTGAATATTTCATTTGTCGTTTGGGGTCCCAAGACGAGCGGAACGACGAAGGTACATTAGTATGTCTTATAAGATGTTAACTTTATTTGTGAGGTTTATGTTATGGGACAGTAGAAAAATGAAAAAAAATATGAAAACAGCCGTATCCCTGCTGAATGCACACAAAAACAGAGACAAATAGAAAAACACATACAAACAGTGAAATCATTGCAAAATCAAACATTGAGGGTACCGAAGAATATCTTATAAGATGTTAACTTTATTTGTGAGGTTTATGTTATGGGACAGTAGAAAAATGAAAAAAAAATCAGAAAACAGTCGTATTCCAGCTGTATGCGCACAAAAACAGACAAAAATAGAAAAACACATTCAAACAGTGAACTCATTGCAAAATCAAACACTGAAGGTATATAACTATATCTTATGAGATGTTAACTTTATTTGTGAGGTTTATGTTATGGGACAGTAGAAAAATGAAAAAAAATCAGAAAACAGTCGTATTCCAGCTGAATGCGCACAAAAACAGACAAAAATAGAAAAACACATTCAAACAGTGAAATCATTGCAAAATCAAACACTGAAGGTATATAACTATATCTTATGAGATGTTAACTTTATTTGTGAGGTTTATGTTATGGGACAATAAAAAAATGAAAAAAATCAGAAAACAGTCGTATTCCAGCTGAATGCGCACAAAAACAGAGACAAAAATAGAAGACACATTCAAACAGTGAAATCATTGCAAAATCAAACACTGAAGGTATATAACTATATCTTATAAGATTTTAACTTTATTTGTGAAGTTTATGTTATGGGACAGTAGAAAAATGAAAAAATATCCAAAAACAGCCGTATCCCTGCTGAATGCGCACAAAAACAGACACAAATAGAAAAACACATCCAAACAGTGAAATCATTATAAATTCAAACACTGAGGGTACATCAATATACCTTATAAGATGTTAACTTCATATTACAGGACAGTAGAAAAAAGATTAAAATACCCTCGATCAGCCTTAGTCCCTGATACACATACGGAAAAATCAGACTCCTGGCTTAATGCCTTTAGGAATTATTACAAAAAACACACCCGAACGGCTGACCTTTGACCTTTCCGAAGGCTGCACAGGTCTGAAACTCGGCACCCTAGATCAGCCTTAGGTCCTGATACACATAAGGAAAAATCAGACTCCTGGCTTAATGCCTTTAGGAATTATTCCAAAAAACACACCTAAACGGCTGACCTTTGACCTTTCCGAAGGTTACACAGGTCTGAAACTCGGCACCCTAGATTAACCTAAATCCCTGATACACATACGGAAAAATCAGACTCCTGGCTCAATGCCTTTAGGAATTATTACAAAAAACACACCCGAACGGCTGACCTTTCACCTTTCCAAAGGTTGCACGGGTCTGAAACTCGGCACCCGGGATAAGCCTAAATCCCTGATACACATACGGAAAAATTAGACTCCTGGCTCAATGCCTTTAGGAATTATTACAAAAAACACACCCGAACGGCTGACCTTTGACCTTTCCGAAGGTTGCACGAGTCTGAAACTCGGCACCCTGGATCAGCCAGGAGTCCCTGATACACATAAGGAGAAATCAGCATCCGGGCTCATTGCCTTTAGGAATTATTGAAGAAAAGACAGTTTCCCACCTTTCTTACGTTTGAATTTTACAGACTGTGTTTTTGGCAGTTTCTTTTGGCCGTGGGAAAAAAGCCCAAAGTCCTGTGTCCAAAAACTGAAAATCAGGTCATGTCAGACTCTATACAGTCTTAGACCCTTTGGCCAGAGTGGAAGTTTTGGAGGAACTACATTTCTACAGGTCGCAGGAGTGTGAATATTTCATTTGTCGTTTGGGGTCCGAAGACGAGCGGAACGACGAGGGTACATTAGTATGTCTTATAAGATGTTAACTTTATTTGTGAGGTTTATGTTATGGGACAGTAGAAAAATGAAAAAAAATATGAAAACAGCCGTATCCCTGCTGAATGCACACAAAAACAGAGACAAATAGAAAAACACATACAAACAGTGAAATCATTGCAAAATCAAACACTGAGGGTACCGAAGAATATCTTATAAGATGTTAACTTTATTTGTGAGGTTTATGTTATGGGACAGTAGAAAAATAAAAAAAAATCAGAAAACAGTCGTATTCCAGCTGTATGCGCACAAAAACAGACAAAAATAAAAAAACACATTCAAACAGTGAAATCATTGCAAAATCAAACACTGAAGGTATATAACTATATCTTATGAGATGTTAACTTTATTTGTGAGGTTTATGTTATGGGACAATAAAAAAATGAAAAAAATCCGAAAACAGCCGTATCCCTGTTGAATGCGCACAAAAACAAACACAAATAGAAAAACACATCCAAACAGTGAAATCATTATAAATTCAAACACTGAGGGTACATCAATATACCTTATAAGATGTTAACTTCATATTATAGGACAGTAGAAAAAAGATTAAAATACCCTCGATCAGCCTTAGTCCCTGATACACATACGGAAAAATCAGACTCCTGGCTTAATGCCTTTAGGAATTATTACAAAAAACACACCCGAACAGCTGACCTTTGACCTTTCCGAAGGTTGCACAGGTCTGAAACTCGGCACCCTAGATCAGCCTCAGTCCCTGATACACATACAGAAAAATCCGACTCCTGGCTTAATGCCTTAGGTATTATTACAAAAAACACGCCCGAACTGCTGACCATTGACCTTTTTGAAGGTTGCACAGGTCTGAAACTCGGCACCCTGGATTAGCCTTAGTCCCTGATACACATACGGAAAAATCAGACTCCTGGCTTAATGCCTTTAGGAATTATTACAAAAAACACATCCGAACGGCTGACCATTGACCTTTCCGAAGGTTGCACAGGTCTGAAACTCTGCACCCGGGATAAGCCTAAATCCCTGATACACATACGGAAAAATTAGACTCCTGGCTCAATGCCTTTACGAATTATTACAAAAAACACACCCGAACGGCTGACCTTTGACCTTTCCGAAGGTTGCACAGGTCTGAAACTCGGCACCCTGGATCAGCCAGGAGTCCCTGATACACATAAGGAGAAATCAGCATCCGGGCTCATTGCCTTTAGGAATTATTGAAGAAAAGACAGTTTCCCACCTTTCTTACGTTTGAATTTTACAGACTGTGTTTTTGGCAGTTTCTTTTGGCCGTGCGAAAAAAGCCCAAAGTCCTGTGTCCAAAAACTGAATATCAGGTCATGTCAGACTCTATACAGTCTTAGACCCTTTGGCCAGAGTGGAAGTTTTGGAGGAACTACATTTCTACAGGTCGCAGGAGTGTGAATATTTCATTTGTCGTTTGGGGTCCCAAGACGAGCGGAACGACGAGGGTACATTAGTATGTCTTATAAGATGTTAACTTTATTTGTGAGGTTTATGTTATGGGACAGTAGAAAAATGAAAAAAAATATGAAAACAGCCGTATCCCTGCTGAATGCACACAAAAACAGAGACAAATAGAAAAACACATATAAACAGTGAAATCATTGCAAAATCAAACATTGAGGGTACTGAAGAATATCTTATAAGATGTTAACTTTATTTGTGAGGTTTATGTTATGGGACAGTAGAAAAAAGAAAAAAAATCAGAAAACAGTCGTATTCCAGCTGTATGCGCACAAAAACAGACAAAAATAGAAAAACACATTCAAACAGTGAACTCATTGCAAAATCAAACACTGAAGGTATATAACTATATCTTATGAGATGTTAACTTTATTTGTGAGGTTTATGTTATGGGACAGTAGAAAAATGAAAAAAAATCAGAAAACAGTCGTATTCCAGCTGAATGCGCACAAAAACAGACAAAAATAGAAAAACACATTCAAACAGTGAAATCATTGCAAAATCAAACACTGAAGGTATATAACTATATCTTATGAGATGTTAACTTTATTTGTGAGGTTTATGTTATGGGACAATAAAAAAATGAAAAAAATCAGAAAACAGTCGTATTCCAGCTGAATGCGCACAAAAACAGAGACAAAAATAGAAGACACATTCAAACAGTGAAATCATTGCAAAATCAAACACTGAAGGTATATAACTATATCTTATGAGATGTTAACTTTATTTGTGAGGTTTATGTTATTTGATAATAAAAAAATGAAAAAAATCAGAAAACAGCCGTATCCCTGCTGAATGCACACAAAAACAGAGACAATTAGAAAAACACATCCAAACAGTGAAATCATTGCAAAATCAAACACCGAAGGTATATAACTATATCTTATAAGATTTTAACTTTATTTGTGAAGTTTATGTTATGGGACAGTAGAAAAATGAAAAAAATCAAAAAACAGCCGTATCCCTGCTGAATGCGCACAAAAACAGACACAAATAGAAAAACACATCCAAACAGTGAAATCATTATAAATTCAAACACTGAGGGTACATCAATATACCTTATAAGATGTTAACTTCATATTATAGGACAGTAGAAAAAAGATTAAAATACCCTCGATCAGCCTTAGTCCCTGATACACATAAGGAAAAATCAGACTCCTGGCTTAATGCCTTTAGGAATTATTACAAAAAACACAACCGAACGGCTGACCTTTGACCTTTCCGAAGGTTGCACAGGTCTGAAACTCGGCACCCTGGATCAGCCAGGAGTCCCTGATACACATAAGGAGAAATCAGCATCCGGGATCATTGCCTTTAGGAATTATTCAAGAAAAGACAGTTTCCCACCTTTCTTACGTTTGAATTTTACAGACTGTGTTTTTGGCAGTTTCTTTTGGCCGTGGGAAAAAAGCCCAAAATCCTGTGTCCAAAAACTGAAAATCAGGTCATGTCAGACTCTATACAGTCTTAGACCCTTTGGCCAGAGTGGAAGTTTTGGAGGAACTACATTTCTACAGGTCGCAGGAGTGTGAATATTTCATTTGTCGTTTGGGGTCCCAAGACGAGCGGAACGACGAGGGTACATTAGTATGTCTTATAAGATGTTAACTTTATTTGTGAGGTTTATGTTATGGGACAGTAGAAAAATGAAAAAAAATATGAAAACAGTCGTATCCCTGCTGAATGCGCACAAAAACAGACACAAATAGAAAAACACATCCAAACAGTGAAATCATTATAAATTCAAACACTGAGGGTACATCAATATACCTTATAAGATGTTAACTTCATATTATAGGACAGTAGAAAAAAGATTAAAATACCCTCGATCAGCCTTAGTCCCTGATACACATACGGAAAAATCAGACTCCTGGCTTAATGCCTTTAGGAATTATTACAAAAAACACACCCGAACGGCTGACCTTTGACCTTTCCGAAGGCTGCACAGGTCTGAAACTCGGCACCCTAGATCAGCCTTAGGTCCTGATACACATAAGGAAAAATCAGACTCCTGGCTTAATGCCTTTAGGAATTATTCCAAAAAACACACCTAAACGGCTGACCTTTGACCTTTCCGAAGGTTACACAGGTCTGAAACTCGGCACCCTAGATTAACCTAAATCCCTGATACACATACGGAAAAATCAGACTCCTGGCTCAATGCCTTTAGGAATTATTACAAAAAACACACCCGAATGGCTGACCTTTCACCTTTCCAAAGGTTGCACGGGTCTGAAACTCGGCACCCGGGATAAGCCTAAATCCCTGATACACATACGGAAAAATTAGACTCCTGGCTCAATGCCTTTAGGAATTATTACAAAAAACACACCCGAACGGCTGACCTTTGACCTTTCCGAAGGTTGCACGGGTCTGAAACTCGCCACCCTGGATCAGCAAGGAGTCCCTGATACACATAAGGAGAAATCAGCATCCGGGCTCATTGCCTTTAGGAATTATTGAAGAAAAGACAGTTTCCCACCTTTCTTACGTTTGAATTTTACAGACTGTGTTTTTGGCAGTTTCTTTTGGCCGTGGGAAAAAAGCCCAAAGTCCTGTGTCCAAAAACTGAAAATCAGGTCATGTCAGACTCTATACAGTCTTAGACCCTTTGGCCAGAGTGGAAGTTTTGGAGGAACTACATTTCTACAGGTCACAGGAGTGTGAATATTTCATTTGTCGTTTGGGGTCCGAAGACGAGCGGAACGACGAGGGTACATTAGTATGTCTTATAAGATGTTAACTTTATTTGTGAGGTTTATGTTATGGGACAGTAGAAAAATGAAAAAAAATATGAAAACAGCCGTATCCCTGCTGAATGCACACAAAAACAGAGACAAATAGAAAAACACATACAAACAGTGAAATCATTGCAAAATCAAACACTGAGGGTACCGAAGAATATCTTATAAGATGTTAACTTTATTTGTGAGGTTTATGTTATGGGACAGTAGAAAAATAAAAAAAAATCAGAAAACAGTCGTATTCCAGCTGTATGCGCACAAAAACAGACAAAAATAAAAAAACACATTCAAACAGTGAAATCATTGCAAAATCAAACACTGAAGGTATATAACTATATCTTATGAGATGTTAACTTTATTTGTGAGGTTTATGTTATGGGACAATAAAAAAATGAAAAAAATCCGAAAACAGCCGTATCCCTGTTGAATGCGCACAAAAACAAACACAAATAGAAAAACACATCCAAACAGTGAAATCATTATAAATTCAAACACTGAGGGTACATCAATATACCTTATAAGATGTTAACTTCATATTATAGGACAGTAGAAAAAAGATTAAAATACCCTCGATCAGCCTTAGTCCCTGATACACATACGGAAAAATCAGACTCCTGGCTTAATGCCTTTAGGAATTATTACAAAAAACACACCCGAACAGCTGACCTTTGACCTTTCCGAAGGTTGCACAGGTCTGAAACTCTGCACCCGGGATAAGCCTAAATCCCTGATACACATACGGAAAAATTAGACTCCTGGCTCAATGCCTTTAGGAATTATTACAAAAAACACACCCGAACGGCTGACCTTTGACCTTTCCGAAGGTTGCACAGGTCTGAAACTCGGCACCCTGGATCAGCCAGGAGTCCCTGATACACATAAGGAGAAATCAGCATCCGGGCTCATTGCCTTTAGGAATTATTGAAGAAAAGACAGTTTCCCACCTTTCTTACGTTTGAATTTTACAGACTGTGTTTTTGGCAGTTTCTTTTGGCCGTGCGAAAAAAGCCCAAAGTCCTGTGTCCAAAAACTGAATATCAGGTCATGTCAGACTCTATACAGTCTTAGACCCTTTGGCCAGAGTGGAAGTTTTGGAGGAACTACATTTCTACAGGTCGCAGGAGTGTGAATATTTCATTTGTCGTTTGGGGTCCCAAGACGAGCGGAACGACGAAGGTACATTAGTATGTCTTATAAGATGTTAACTTTATTTGTGAGGTTTATGTTATGGGACAGTAGAAAAATGAAAAAAAATATGAAAACAGCCGTATCCCTGCTGAATGCACACAAAAACAGAGACAAATAGAAAAACACATACAAACAGTGAAATCATTGCAAAATCAAACATTGAGGGTACCGAAGAATATCTTATAAGATGTTAACTTTATTTGTGAGGTTTATGTTATGGGACAGTAGAAAAATGAAAAAAAAATCAGAAAACAGTCGTATTCCAGCTGTATGCGCACAAAAACAGACAAAAATAGAAAAACACATTCAAACAGTGAACTCATTGCAAAATCAAACACTGAAGGTATATAACTATATCTTATGAGATGTTAACTTTATTTGTGAGGTTTATGTTATGGGACAGTAGAAAAATGAAAAAAAATCAGAAAACAGTCGTATTCCAGCTGAATGCGCACAAAAACAGACAAAAATAGAAAAACACATTCAAACAGTGAAATCATTGCAAAATCAAACACTGAAGGTATATAACTATATCTTATGAGATGTTAACTTTATTTGTGAGGTTTATGTTATGGGACAATAAAAAAATGAAAAAAATCAGAAAACAGTCGTATTCCAGCTGAATGCGCACAAAAACAGAGACAAAAATAGAAGACACATTCAAACAGTGAAATCATTGCAAAATCAAACACTGAAGGTATATAACTATATCTTATAAGATTTTAACTTTATTTGTGAAGTTTATGTTATGGGACAGTAGAAAAATGAAAAAATATCCAAAAACAGCCGTATCCCTGCTGAATGCGCACAAAAACAGACACAAATAGAAAAACACATCCAAACAGTGAAATCATTATAAATTCAAACACTGAGGGTACATCAATATACCTTATAAGATGTTAACTTCATATTACAGGACAGTAGAAAAAAGATTAAAATACCCTCGATCAGCCTTAGTCCCTGATACACATACGGAAAAATCAGACTCCTGGCTTAATGCCTTTAGGAATTATTACAAAAAACACACCCGAACGGCTGACCTTTGACCTTTCCGAAGGCTGCACAGGTCTGAAACTCGGCACCCTAGATCAGCCTTAGGTCCTGATACACATAAGGAAAAATCAGACTCCTGGCTTAATGCCTTTAGGAATTATTCCAAAAAACACACCTAAACGGCTGACCTTTGACCTTTCCGAAGGTTACACAGGTCTGAAACTCGGCACCCTAGATTAACCTAAATCCCTGATACACATACGGAAAAATCAGACTCCTGGCTCAATGCCTTTAGGAATTATTACAAAAAACACACCCGAACGGCTGACCTTTCACCTTTCCAAAGGTTGCACGGGTCTGAAACTCGGCACCCGGGATAAGCCTAAATCCCTGATACACATACGGAAAAATTAGACTCCTGGCTCAATGCCTTTAGGAATTATTACAAAAAACACACCCGAACGGCTGACCTTTGACCTTTCCGAAGGTTGCACGAGTCTGAAACTCGGCACCCTGGATCAGCCAGGAGTCCCTGATACACATAAGGAGAAATCAGCATCCGGGCTCATTGCCTTTAGGAATTATTGAAGAAAAGACAGTTTCCCACCTTTCTTACGTTTGAATTTTACAGACTGTGTTTTTGGCAGTTTCTTTTGGCCGTGGGAAAAAAGCCCAAAGTCCTGTGTCCAAAAACTGAAAATCAGGTCATGTCAGACTCTATACAGTCTTAGACCCTTTGGCCAGAGTGGAAGTTTTGGAGGAACTACATTTCTACAGGTCGCAGGAGTGTGAATATTTCATTTGTCGTTTGGGGTCCGAAGACGAGCGGAACGACGAGGGTACATTAGTATGTCTTATAAGATGTTAACTTTATTTGTGAGGTTTATGTTATGGGACAGTAGAAAAATGAAAAAAAAATATGAAAACAGCCGTATCCCTGCTGAATGCACACAAAAACAGAGACAAATAGAAAAACACATACAAACAGTGAAATCATTGCAAAATCAAACACTGAGGGTACCGAAGAATATCTTATAAGATGTTAACTTTATTTGTGAGGTTTATGTTATGGGACAGTAGAAAAATAAAAAAAAATCAGAAAACAGTCGTATTCCAGCTGTATGCGCACAAAAACAGACAAAAATAGAAAAACACATTCAAACAGTGAAATCATTGCAAAATCAAACACTGAAGGTATATAACTATATCTTATGAGATGTTAACTTTATTTGTGAGGTTTATGTTATGGGACAATAAAAAAATGAAAAAAATCCGAAAACAGCCGTATCCCTGTTGAATGCGCACAAAAACAAACACAAATAGAAAAACACATCCAAACAGTGAAATCATTATAAATTCAAACACTGAGGGTACATCAATATACCTTATAAGATGTTAACTTCATATTATAGGACAGTAGAAAAAAGATTAAAATACCCTCGATCAGCCTTAGTCCCTGATACACATACGGAAAAATCAGACTCCTGGCTTAATGCCTTTAGGAATTATTACAAAAAACACACCCGAACAGCTGACCTTTGACCTTTCCGAAGGTTGCACAGGTCTGAAACTCGGCACCCTAGATCAGCCTCAGTCCCTGATACACATACAGAAAAATCCGACTCCTGGCTTAATGCCTTAGGTATTATTACAAAAAACACTGCTGACCATTGACCTTTTTGAAGGTTGCACAGGTCTGAAACTCGGCACCCTGGATTAGCCTTAGTCCCTGATACACATACGGAAAAATCAGACTCCTGGCTTAATGCCTTTAGGAATTATTACAAAAAACACATCCGAACGGCTGACCATTGACCTTTCCGAAGGTTGCACAGGTCTGAAACTCTGCACCCGGGATAAGCCTAAATCCCTGATACACATACGGAAAAATTAGACTCCTGGCTCAATGCCTTTAGGAATTATTACAAAAAACACACCCGAACGGCTGACCTTTGACCTTTCCGAAGGTTGCACAGGTCTGAAACTCGGCACCCTGGATCAGCCAGGAGTCCCTGATACACATAAGGAGAAATCAGCATCCGGGCTCATTGCCTTTAGGAATTATTGAAGAAAAGACAGTTTCCCACCTTTCTTACGTTTGAATTTTACAGACTGTGTTTTTGGCAGTTTCTTTTGGCCGTGCGAAAAAAGCCCAAAGTCCTGTGTCCAAAAACTGAAAATCAGGTCATGTCAGACTCTATACAGTCTTAGACCCTTTGGCCAGAGTGGAAGTTTTGGAGGAACTACATTTCTACAGGTCGCAGGAGTGTGAATATTTCATTTGTCGTTTGGGGTCCCAAGACGAGCGGAACGACGAGGGTACATTAGTATGTCTTATAAGATGTTAACTTTATTTGTGAGGTTTATGTTATGGGACAGTAGAAAAATGAAAAAAAATATGAAAACAGCCGTATCCCTGCTGAATGCACACAAAAACAGAGACAAATAGAAAAACACATACAAACAGTGAAATCATTGCAAAATCAAACACTGAGGGTACCGAAGAATATCTTATAAGATGTTAACTTTATTTGTGAGGTTTATGTTATGGGACAGTAGAAAAATGAAAAAAAATCAGAAAACAGTCGTATTCCAGCTGTATGCGCACAAAAACAGACAAAAATAGAAAAACACATTCAAACAGTGAACTCATTGCAAAATCAAACACTGAAGGTATATAACTATATCTTATGAGATGTTAACTTTATTTGTGAGGTTTATGGTATGGGACAGTAGAAAAATGAAAAAAAATCAGAAAACAGTCGTATTCCAGCTGAATGCGCACAAAAACAGAGACAAAAATAGAAGACACATTCAAACAGTGAAATCATTGCAAAATCAAACACTGAAGGTATATAACTACATCTTATGAGATGTTAACTTTATTTGTGAGGTTTATGTTATGGGATAATAAAAAAAATGAAAAAAATCAGAAAACAGCCGTATCCCTGCTGAATGCACACAAAAACAGAGACAATTAGAAAAACACATCCAAACAGTGAAATCATTGCAAAATCAAACACTGAAGGTATATAACTATATCTTATGAGATGTTAACTTTATTTGTGAGGTTTATGTTATGGGATAATAAAAAAATGAAAAAAATCAGAAAACAGCCGTATCCCTGCTGAATGCGCACAAAAACAGACACAAATAGAAAAACCCATCCAAACAGTGAAATCATTATAAATTCAAACACTGAGGGTACATCAATATACCTTATAAGATGTTAACTTCATATTATAGGACAGTAGAAAAAAGATTAAAATACCCTCGATCAGCCTTAGTCCCTGATACACATACGGAAAAATCAGACTCCTGGCTTAATGCCTTTAGGAATTATTACAAAAAACACACCCGAACGGCTGACCTTTGACCTTTCCGAAGGGTGCACAGGTCTGAAACTCTGCACCCGGGATAAGCCTAAATCCCTGATACACATACGGAAAAATCAGACTCCTGGCTCAATGCCTTTAGGAATTATTACAAAAAACACACCCGAACGGCTGACCATTGACCTTTCCGAAGGTTGCACAGGTCTGAAACTTGGCACCCTGGATCAGCCTTAGTCCCTGATACACATACGGAAAAATTAGACTCCTGGCTCAATGCCTTTAGGAATTATTACAAAAAACACACCCGAACGGCTGACCTTTGACCTTTCCGAAGGTTGCACAGGTCTGAAACTCTGCACCCGGGATAAGCCTAAATCCCTGATACACATACGGAAAAATTAGACTCCTGGCTTAATGCCTTTAGGAATTATTACAAAAAACACACCCGAACGGCTGACCTTTGACCTTTCCGAAGGTTGCACAGGTCTGAAACTCTGCACCCGGGATAAGCCTAAATCCCTGATACACATACGGAAAAATTAGACTCCTTGCTCAATGCCTTTAGGAATTATTACAAAAAACACACCTGAACGGCTGACCTTTGACCTTTCCGAAGGTTGCACAGGTCTGAAACTCGGCACCCTGGATCAGCCAGGAGTCCCTGATACACATAAGGAGAAATCAGCATCCGGGCTCATTGCCTTTAGGAATTATTGAAGAAAAGACAGTTTTCCACCTTTCTTACGTTTGAATTTTACAGACTGTGTTTTTGGCAGTTTCTTTTGGCCGTGGGAAAAAAGCCCAAAGTCCTGTGTCCAAAAACTGAAAATCAGGTCATGTCAGACTCTATACAGTCTTAGACCCTTTGGCCAGAGTGGAAGTTTTGGAGGAACTGCATTTCTACAGGTCGCAGGAGTGTGAATATTTCATTTGTCGTTTGGGGTCCCAAGACGAGCGGAACGACGAGGGTACATTAGTATGTCTTATAAGATGTTAACTTTATTTGTGAGGTTTATGTTATGGGACAGTAGAAAAATGAAAAAAAATATGAAAACAGCCGTATCCCTGCTGAATGCACACAAAAACAGAGACAAATAGAAAAACACATACAAACAGTGAAATCATTGCAAAATCAAACACTGAGGGTACCGAAGAATATCTTATAAGATGTTAACTTTATTTGTGAGGTTTATGTTATGGGACAGTAGAAAAATTAAAAAAAATCAGAAAACAGTCGTATTCCAGCTGAATGCGCACAAAAACAGACAAAAATAGAAAAACCCATCCAAACAGTGAAATCATTATAAATTCAAACACTGAGGGTACATCAATATACCTTATAAGATGTTAACTTCATATTATAGGACAGTAGAAAAAAGATTAAAATACCCTCGATCAGCCTTGGTCCCTGATACACATACGGAAAAATCAGACTCCTGGCTTAATGCCTTAAGGAATTATTACAAAAAACACACCCGAACGGCTGACCTTTGACCTTTCCGAAGGTTGCACAGGTCTGAAACTCGGCACCCTAGATCAGCCTTAGGTCCTGATACACATAAGGAAAAATCAGACTCCTGGCTTAATGCCTTTAGGAATTATTCCAAAAAACACACCTAAACGGCTGACCTTTGACCTTTCCGAAGGTTACACAGGTCTGAAACTCGGCACCCTAGATTAACCTAAATCCCTGATACACATACGGAAAAATCAGACTCCTGGCTCAATGCCTTTAGGAATTATTACAAAAAACACACCCGAACGGCTGACAATTGACCTTTTTGAAGATTGCACAGGTCTGAAACTCGGCACCCTGGATCAGCCTTAGTCCCTGATACACATAAGGAAAAATTAGACTCCTGGCTCAATGCCTTTAGGAATTATTACAAAAAACACACCCGAACGGCTGACCTTTGACCTTTCCAAAGGTTGCACGGGTCTGAAACTCAGCACCCTGGATTAGCCTTAGTCCCTTATACACCTAAGGAGAAATCAGCATCCGGGCTCATTGCCTTTAGGAATTATTGAAGAAAAGACAGTTTCCCACCTTTCTTACGTTTGAATTTTACAGACTGTGTTTTTGGCAGTTTCTTTTGGCCGTGGGAAAAAAGCCCAAAGTCCTGTGTCCAAAAACTGAAAATCAGGTCATGTCAGACTCTATACAGTCTTAGACCCTTTGGCCAGAGTGGAAGTTTTGGAGGAACTACATTTCTACAGGTCGCAGGAGTGTGAATATTTCATTTGTCGTTTGGGGTCCCAAGACGAGCGGAACGACGAGGGTACATTAGTATGTCTTATAAGATGTTAACTTTATTTGTGAGGTTTATGTTATGGGACAGTAGAAAAATGAAAAAAAATATGAAAACAGCCGTATCCCTGCTGAATGCGCACAAAAACAGAGACAAATAGAAAAACACATACAAACAGTGAAATCTTTGCAAAATCAAACACTGAGGGTACCGAAGAATATCTTATAAGATGTTAACTTTATTTGAAAGGTTTATGTTATGGGACAGTAGAAAAATGAAAAAAAATATGAAAACAGCCGTATCCCTGCTGAATGCGCACAAAAACAGACAAAAATAGAAAAACACATTCAAACAGTGAAATCATTGCAAAATCAAACACTGAAGGTATATAACTATATCTTATGAGATGTTAACTTTATTTGTGAGGTTTATGTTATGGGACAATAAAAAAATGAAAAAAATCCGAAAACAGCCGTATCCCTGCTGAATGCGCACAAAAACAGAGACAAATAGAAAAACACATACAAACAGTGAAATCATTGCAAAATCAAACACTGAGGGTACCGAAGAATATCTTATAAGATGTTAACTTTATTTGTGAGGTTTATGTTATGGGACAGTAGAAAAATGAAAAAAAAATCAGAAAACAGTCGTATTCCAGCTGAATGCGCACAAAAACAGACAAAAATAGAAAAACACATCCAAACAGTGAAATCATTATAAATTCAAACACTGAGGGTACATCAATATACCTTATAAGATGTTAACTTCATATTATAGGACAGTAGAAAAAAGATTAAAATACCCTCGATCAGCCTTAGTCCCTGATACACATACGGAAAAATCAGACTCCTGGCTTAATGCCTTAAGGAATTATTACAAAAAACACACCCGAACGGCTGACCTTTGACCTTTCCGAAGGTTGCACAGGTCTGAAACTCGGCACCCTAGATCAGCCTTAGGTCCTGATACACATAAGGAAAAATCAGACTCCTGGCTTAATGCCTTTAGGAATTATTCCAAAAAACACACCTAAACGGCTGACCTTTGACCTTTCCGAAGGTTTCACAGGTCTGAAACTCGGCACCCTAGATTAACCTAAATCCCTGATACACATACGGAAAAATCAGACTCCTGGCTCAATGCCTTTAGGAATTATTACAAAAAACACACCCGAACGGCTGACCATTGACCTTTTTGAAGATTGCACAGGTCTGAAACTCGGCAACCTGGATCAGCCTTAGTCCCTGATACACATACGGAAAAATTAGACTCCTGGCTCAATGCCTTTAGGAATTATTACAAAAAACACACCCGAACGGCTGACCTTTGACCTTTCCAAAGGTTGCACGGGTCTGAAACTCGGCACCCTGGATTAGCCTTAGTCCCTGATACACATACGGAAAAATCAGACTCCTGGCTTAATGCCTTTAGGAATTATTACAAAAAACACACCCGAACGGCTGACCTTTGATCTTTCCGAAGGTTGCACAGGTCTGAAACTCGGCACCCTGGATCAGCCAGGAGTCCCTGATACACATGCGGAGAAATCAGCATCCGGGCTCATTGCCTTTAGGAGTTATTGAAGAAAAGACAGTTTCCCACCTTTCTTACGTTTGAATTTTACAGACTGTGTTTATGGCAGTTTTTTTTGGCCAGGGGGAAAAAAGCCCAAAGTCCTGTGTCCAAAAACTGAAAATCAGGTCATGTCAGACTCTATACAGTCTTAGATTTTTTGGCCAAAGTGGAAGTTTTGGAGGAACTACATTTCTACAGGTCGCAGGAGTGTGAATATTTCATATGTCGTTTGGGGTCCCAAGACGAGCGGAACGACAAGGGTACATAAGTATATCTTATAAGATGTTAACTTTATTTGTGAGGTTTATGTTATGGGACAGTAGAAAAATGAAAAAAGATCAGAAAACAGTCGTATTCCAGCTGAATGCGCACAAAAACAGACAAAAATAGAAAAACACATTCAAACAGTGAAATCATTGCAAAATCAAACACTGGAGGTAAATAACTAGATCTTATAAGATTTTAACTTTATTTGTGAGCTTTATGTTATGGGACAGTAGAAAAATTAAAAAAATCAGAAAACAGCCGTATCCCTGCTGAATGCGCACAAAAAAAGAGACAAATAGAAAAACACATACAAACAGTGAAATCATTGCAAAATTGAACACTGGAGGTATATAACTATATCTTATAAGATTTTAACTTTATTTGTGAGGTTTATGTTATGGGACAGTAGAAAAATGAAAAAAATCCGAAAACAGCCGTATCCCTGCTGAATGCGCACAAAAACAGACACAAATAGAAAAACACATTCAAACAGTGAAATCATTGCAAAATCAATCACTGAAGGTATATAACTATATCTTATGAGATGTTAACTATATTTGTGAGGTTTATGTTATGGGACAATAAAAAAATGAAAAAAATCAGAAAACAGCCGTATCCCTGCTGAATGCACACAAAAACAGAGACAAATAGAAAAACACATCCAAACAGTGAAATCATTGCAAAATCAAACACTGAAGGTATATAACTATATCTTATAAGATTTTAACTTTATTTGTGAGGTTTATGTTATGGGACAGTAGAAAAATTAAAAAAATCCGAAAACAGCCGTATCCCTGCTGAATGCGCACAAAAACAGACACAAATAGAAAAACACATCCAAACAGTGAAATCATTATAAATTCAAACACTGAGGGTACATCAATATACCTTATAAGATGTTAACTTCATATTATAGGACAGTAGAAAAAAGATTAAAATACCCTCGATCAGCCTTAGTCCCTGATACACATACGGAAAAATCAGACTCCTGGCTTAATGCCTTTAGGAATTATTACAAAAAACACACCCGAACGGCTGACCTTTGACCTTTCCGAAGGGTGCACAGGTCTGAAACTCTGCACCCGGGATAAGCCTAAATCCCTGATACACATACGGAAAAATCAGACTCCTGGCTCAATGCCTTTAGGAATTATTACAAAAAACACACCCGAACGGCTGACCATTGACCTTTCCGAAGGTTGCACAGGTCTGAAACTCTGCACCCGGGATAAGCCTAAATCCCTGATACACATACGGAAAAATTAGACTCCTGGCTCAATGCCTTTAGGAATTATTACAAAAAACACACCCGAACGGCTGACCTTTGACCTTTCCGAAGGTTGCACAGGTCTGAAACTCGGCACCCTGGATCAGCCAGGAGTCCCTGATACACATAAGGAGAAATCAGCATCCGGGCTCATTGCCTTTAGGAATTATTGAAGAAAAGACAGTTTCCCACCTTTCTTACGTTTGAATTTTACAGACTGTGTTTTTGGCAGTTTCTTTTGGCCGTGCGAAAAAAGCCCAAAGTCCTGTGTCCAAAAACTGAAAATCAGGTCATGTCAGACTCTATACAGTCTTAGACCCTTTGGCCAGAGTGGAAGTTTTGGAGGAACTACATTTCTACAGGTCGCAGGAGTGTGAATATTTCATTTGTCGTTTGGGGTCCCAAGACGAGCGGAACGACGAGGGTACATTAGTATGTCTTATAAGATGTTAACTTTATTTGTGAGGTTTATGTTATGGGACAGTAGAAAAATGAAAAAAAATATGAAAACAGCCGTATCCCTGCTGAATGCACACAAAAACAGAGACAAATAGAAAAACACATACAAACAGTGAAATCATTGCAAAATCAAACACTGAGGGTACCGAAGAATATCTTATAAGATGTTAACTTTATTTGTGAGGTTTATGTTATGGGACAGTAGAAAAATGAAAAAAAATCAGACAACAGTCGTATTCCAGCTGAATGCGCACAAAAACAGAGACAAATAGAAAAACTCATACAAACAGTGAAATCATTGCAAAATCAAACACTGAGGGTACCGAAGAATATCTTATAAGATGTTAACTTTATTTGTGAGGTTTATGTTATGGGACAGTAGAAAAATGAAAAAAAATATGAAAACAGCCGTATCCCTGCTGAATGCGCACAAAAACAGAGACAAATAGAAAAACACATACAAACAGTGAAATCATTGCAAAATTGAACACTGGAGGTATATAACTATATCTTATAAGATTTTAACTTTATTTGTGAGGTTTATGTTATGGGACAGTAGAAAAATGAAAAAAATCCGAAAACAGCCGTATCCCTGCTGAATGCGCACAAAAACAGACACAAATAGAAAAACACATTCAAACAGTGAAATCATTGCAAAATCAATCACTGAAGGTATATAACTATATCTTATGAGATGTTAACTATATTTGTGAGGTTTATGTTATGGGACAATAAAAAAATGAAAAAAATCAGAAAACAGCCGTATCCCTGCTGAATGCACACAAAAACAGAGACAAATAGAAAAACACATCCAAACAGTGAAATCATTGCAAAATCAAACACTGAAGGTATATAACTATATCTTATAAGATTTTAACTTTATTTGTGAGGTTTATGTTATGGGACAGTAGAAAAATTAAAAAAATCCGAAAACAGCCGTATCCCTGCTGAATGCGCACAAAAACAGACACAAATAGAAAAACACATCCAAACAGTGAAATCATTATAAATTCAAACACTGAGGGTACATCAATATACCTTATAAGATGTTAACTTCATATTATAGGACAGTAGAAAAAAGATTAAAATACCCTCGATCAGCCTTAGTCCCTGATACACATACGGAAAAATCAGACTCCTGGCTTAATGCCTTTAGGAATTATTACAAAAAACACACCCGAACGGCTGACCTTTGACCTTTCCGAAGGGTGCACAGGTCTGAAACTCTGCACCCGGGATAAGCCTAAATCCCTGATACACATACGGAAAAATCAGACTCCTGGCTCAATGCCTTTAGGAATTATTACAAAAAACACACCCGAACGGCTGACCATTGACCTTTCCGAAGGTTGCACAGGTCTGAAACTCTGCACCCGGGATAAGCCTAAATCCCTGATACACATACGGAAAAATTAGACTCCTGGCTCAATGCCTTTAGGAATTATTACAAAAAACACACCCGAACGGCTGACCTTTGACCTTTCCGAAGGTTGCACAGGTCTGAAACTCGGCACCCTGGATCAGCCAGGAGTCCCTGATACACATAAGGAGAAATCAGCATCCGGGCTCATTGCCTTTAGGAATTATTGAAGAAAAGACAGTTTCCCACCTTTCTTACGTTTGAATTTTACAGACTGTGTTTTTGGCAGTTTCTTTTGGCCGTGCGAAAAAAGCCCAAAGTCCTGTGTCCAAAAACTGAAAATCAGGTCATGTCAGACTCTATACAGTCTTAGACCCTTTGGCCAGAGTGGAAGTTTTGGAGGAACTACATTTCTACAGGTCGCAGGAGTGTGAATATTTCATTTGTCGTTTGGGGTCCCAAGACGAGCGGAACGACGAGGGTACATTAGTATGTCTTATAAGATGTTAACTTTATTTGTGAGGTTTATGTTATGGGACAGTAGAAAAATGAAAAAAGATCAGAAAACAGTCGTATTCCAGCTGAATGCGCACAAAAACAGAGACAAATAGAAAAACACATACAAACAGTGAAATCATTGCAAAATCAAACACTGAGGGTACCGAAGAATATCTTATAAGATGTTAACTTTATTTGTGAGGTTTATGTTATGGGACAGTAGAAAAATGAAAAAAAATCAGAAAACAGTCGTATTCCAGCTGAATGCGCACAAAAACAGAGACAAAAATAGAAAAACACATTCAAACAGTGAACTCATTGCAAAATCAAACACTGAAGGTATATAACTATATCTTATGAGATGTTAACTTTATTTGTGAGGTTTATGTTATGGGACAGTAGAAAAATGAAAAAAAATCAGAAAACAGTCGTATTCCAGCTGAATGCGCACAAAAACAGACAAAAATAGAAAAACACATTCAAACAGTGAAATCATTGCAAAATCAAACACTGAAGGTATATAACTATATCTTATGAGATGTTAACTTTATTTGTGAGGTTTATGTTATGGGACAATAAAAAAATGAAAAAAATCAGAAAACAGTCGTATTCCAGCTGAATGCGCACAAAAACAGAGACAAAAATAGAAGACACATTCAAACAGTGAACTCATTGCAAAATCAAACACTGAAGGTATATAACTATATCTTATGAGATGTTAACTTTATTTGTGAGGTTTATGTTATGGGACAGTAGAAAAATGAAAAAAAATCAGAAAACAGTCGTATTCCAGCTGAATGCGCACAAAAACAGACAAAAATAGAAAAACACATTCAAACAGTGAAATCATTGCAAAATCAAACACTGAAGGTATATAACTATATCTTATGAGATGTTAACTTTATTTGTGAGGTTTATGTTATGGGACAATAAAAAAATGAAAAAAATCAGAAAACAGTCGTATTCCAGCTGAATGCGCACAAAAACAGAGACAAAAATAGAAGACACATTCAAACAGTGAAATCATTGCAAAATCAAACACTGAAGGTATATAACTATATCTTATGAAATGTTAACTTTATTTGTGAGGTTTATGTTATGGGATAATAAAAAAATGAAAAAAATCAGAAAACAGCCGTATCCCTGCTGAATGCGCACAAAAACAGACACAAATAGAAAAACACATCCAAACAGTGAAATCATTATAAATTCAAACACTGAGGGTACATCAATATACCTTATAAGATGTTAACTTCATATTATAGGACAGTAGAAAAAAGATTAAAATACCCTCGATCAGCCTTAGTCCCTGATACACATAAGGAAAAATCAGACTCCTGGCTTAATGCCTTTAGGAATTATTACAAAAAACACAACCGAACGGCTGACCTTTGACCTTTCCGAAGGTTGCACAGGTCTGAAACTCGGCACCCTGGATCAGCCAGGAGTCCCTGATACACATAAGGAGAAATCAGCATCCGGGATCATTGCCTTTAGGAATTATTCAAGAAAAGACAGTTTCCCACCTTTCTTACGTTTGAATTTTACAGACTGTGTTTTTGGCAGTTTCTTTTGGCCGTGGGAAAAAAGCCCAAAATCCTGTGTCCAAAAACTGAAAATCAGGTCATGTCAGACTCTATACAGTCTTAGACCCTTTGGCCAGAGTGGAAGTTTTGGAGGAACTACATTTGTACAGGTCGCAGGAGTGTGAATATTTCATTTGTCTTTTGGGGTCCCAAGACGAGTGGAACGACGAGGGTACATTAGTATGTCTTATAAGATGTTAACTTTATTTGTGAGGTTTATGTTATGGGACAGTAGAAAAATGAAAAAAAATATGAAAACAGCCGTATCCCTGCTGAATGCACACAAAAACAGAGACAAATAGAAAAACACATACAAACAGTGAAATCATTGCAAAATCAAACACTGAAGGTATATAACTATATCTTATGAGATGTTAACTATATTTGTGAGGTTTATGTTATGGGATAATAAAAACATGAAAAAAATCAGAAAACAGTCGTATTCCATCTGAATGCGCACAAACAGACAAAAATAGAAGACACATCCAAACAGTGAAATCATTGCAAAATCAAACACTGAAGGTATATAACTATATCTTATGAGATGTTAACTTTATTTGTGAGGTTTATGTTATGGGATAATAAAAAAATGAAAAAAATCAGAAAACAGCCGTATCCCTGCTGAATGCGCACAAAAACAGACACAAATAGAAAAACACATCCAAACAGTGAAATCATTATAAATTCAAACACTGAGGGTACATCAATATACCTTATAAGATGTTAACTTCATATTATAGGACAGTAGAAAAAAGATTAAAATACCCTCGATCAGCCTTAGTCCCTGATACACATACGGAAAAATCAGACTCCTGGCTTAATGCCTTTAGGAATTATTACAAAAAACACACCCGAACGGCTGACCTTTGACCTTTCCGAAGGGTGCACAGGTCTGAAACTCTGCACCCGGGATAAGCCTAAATCCCTGATACACATACGGAAAAATCAGACTCCTGGCTCAATGCCTTTAGGAATTATTACAAAAAACACACCCGAACGGCTGACCATTGACCTTTCCGAAGGTTGCACAGGTCTGAAACTTGGCACCCTGGATCAACCTTAGTCCCTGATACACATACGGACAAATCAGACTCCTGGCTCAATGCCTTTAGGAATTATTACAAAAAACACACCCGAACGGCTGACCTTTGACCTTTCCAAAGGTTGCACGGGTCTGAAACTCGGCACCCTGGATTAGCCTTAGTCCCTTATACACATACGGAAAAATCAGACTCCTGGCTTAATGCCTTTAGGAATTATTACAAAAAACACACCCGAACGGCTGACCATTGACCTTTCCGAAGGTTGCACAGGTCTGAAACTCTGCACCCGGGATAAGCCTAAATCCCTGATACACATACGGAAAAATTAGACTCCTGGCTCAATGCCTTTAGGAATTATTACAAAAAACACACCCGAACGGCTGACCTTTGACCTTTCCGAAGGTTGCACAGGTCTGAAACTCGGCACCCTGGATCAGCCAGGAGTCCCTGATACACATAAGGAGAAATCAGCATCCGGGCTCATTGCCTTTAGGAATTATTGAAGAAAAGACAGTTTCCCACCTTTCTTACGTTTGAATTTTACAGACTGTGTTTTTGGCAGTTTCTTTTGGCCGTGCGAAAAAAGCCCAAAGTCCTGTGTCCAAAAACTAAAAATCAGGTCATGTCAGACTCTATACAGTCTTAGACCCTTTGGCCAGAGTGGAAGTTTTGGAGGAACTACATTTCTACAGGTCGCAGGAGTGTGAATATTTCATTTGTCGTTTGGGGTCCCAAGACGAGCGGAACGACGAGGGTACATTAGTATGTCTTATAAGATGTTAACTTTATTTGTGAGGTTTATGTTATGGGACAGTAGAAAAATGAAAAAAAATATGAAAACAGCCGTATCCCTGCTGAATGCACACAAAAACAGAGACAAATAGAAAAACACATACAAACAGTGAAATCATTGCAAAATCAAACACTGAGGGTACCGAAGAATATCTTATAAGATGTTAACTTTATTTGTGAGGTTTATGTTATGGGACAGTAGAAAAATGAAAAAAAATCAGAAAACAGTCGTATTCCAGCTGTATGCGCACAAAAACAGACAAAAATAGAAAAACACATTCAAACAGTGAACTCATTGCAAAATCAAACACTGAAGGTATATAACTATATCTTATGAGATGTTAACTTTATTTGTGAGGTTTATGGTATGGGACAGTAGAAAAATGAAAAAAAATCAGAAAACAGTCGTATTCCAGCTGAATGCGCACAAAAACAGAGACAAAAATAGAAGACACATTCAAACAGTGAAATCATTGCAAAATCAAACACTGAAGGTATATAACTACATCTTATGAGATGTTAACTTTATTTGTGAGGTTTATGTTATGGGATAATAAAAAAAATGAAAAAAATCAGAAAACAGCCGTATCCCTGCTGAATGCACACAAAAACAGAGACAATTAGAAAAACACATCCAAACAGTGAAATCATTGCAAAATCAAACACTGAAGGTATATAACTATATCTTATGAGATGTTGACTTTATTTGTGAGGTTTATGTTATGGGATAATAAAAAAATGAAAAAAATCAGAAAACAGCCGTATCCCTGCTGAATGCGCACAAAAACAGACACAAATAGAAAAACACATCCAAACAGTGAAATCATTATAAATTCAAACACTGAGGGTACATCAATATACCTTATAAGATGTTAACTTCATATTATAGGACAGTAGAAAAAAGATTAAAATACCCTCGATCAGCCTTAGTCCCTGATACACATACGGAAAAATCAGGCTCCTGGCTTAATGCCTTTAGGAATTATTACAAAAAACACACCCGAACGGCTGACCTTTGACCTTTCCGAAGGGTGCACAGGTCTGAAACTCTGCACCCGGGATAAGCCTAAATCCCTGATACACATACGGAAAAATCAGACTCCTGGCTCAATGCCTTTAGGAATTATTACAAAAAACACACCCGAACGGCTGACCATTGACCTTTCCGAAGGTTGCACAGGTCTGAAACTTGGCACCCTGGATCAGCCTTAGTCCCTGATACACATACGGAAAAATTAGACTCCTGGCTCAATGCCTTTAGGAATTATTACAAAAAACACACCCGAACGGCTGACCTTTGACCTTTCCGAAGGTTGCACAGGTCTGAAACTCTGCACCCGGGATAAGCCTAAATCCCTGATACACATACGGAAAAATTAGACTCCTGGCTTAATGCCTTTAGGAATTATTACAAAAAACACACCCGAACGGCTGACCTTTGACCTTTCCGAAGGTTGCACAGGTCTGAAACTCTGCACCCGGGATAAGCCTAAATCCCTGATACACATACGGAAAAATTAGACTCCTTGCTCAATGCCTTTAGGAATTATTACAAAAAACACACCTGAACGGCTGACCTTTGACCTTTCCGAAGGTTGCACAGGTCTGAAACTCGGCACCCTGGATCAGCCAGGAGTCCCTGATACACATAAGGAGAAATCAGCATCCGGGCTCATTGCCTTTAGGAATTATTGAAGAAAAGACAGTTTTCCACCTTTCTTACGTTTGAATTTTACAGACTGTGTTTTTGGCAGTTTCTTTTGGCCGTGGGAAAAAAGCCCAAAGTCCTGTGTCCAAAAACTGAAAATCAGGTCATGTCAGACTCTATACAGTCTTAGACCCTTTGGCCAGAGTGGAAGTTTTGGAGGAACTGCATTTCTACAGGTCGCAGGAGTGTGAATATTTCATTTGTCGTTTGGGGTCCCAAGACGAGCGGAACGACGAGGGTACATTAGTATGTCTTATAAGATGTTAACTTTATTTGTGAGGTTTATGTTATGGGACAGTAGAAAAATGAAAAAAAATATGAAAACAGCCGTATCCCTGCTGAATGCACACAAAAACAGAGACAAATAGAAAAACACATACAAACAGTGAAATCATTGCAAAATCAAACACTGAGGGTACCGAAGAATATCTTATAAGATGTTAACTTTATTTGTGAGGTTTATGTTATGGGACAGTAGTAAAATGAAAAAAAATATGAAAACAGCCGTATCCCTGCTGAATGCGCACAAAAACAGAGACAAATAGAAAAACACATACAAACAGTGAAATCATTGCAAAATCAAACACTGAGGGTACCGAAGAATATCTTATAAGATGTTAACTTTATTTGTGAGGTTTATGTTATGGGACAGTAGAAAAATTAAAAAAAATCAGAAAACAGTCGTATTCCAGCTGAATGCGCACAAAAACAGACAAAAATAGAAAAACCCATCCAAACAGTGAAATCATTATAAATTCAAACACTGAGGGTACATCAATATACCTTATAAGATGTTAACTTCATATTATAGGACAGTAGAAAAAAGATTAAAATACCCTCGATCAGCCTTGGTCCCTGATACACATACGGAAAAATCAGACTCCTGGCTTAATGCCTTAAGGAATTATTACAAAAAACACACCCGAACGGCTGACCTTTGACCTTTCCGAAGGTTGCACAGGTCTGAAACTCGGCACCCTAGATCAGCCTTAGGTCCTGATACACATAAGGAAAAATCAGACTCCTGGCTTAATGCCTTTAGGAATTATTCCAAAAAACACACCTAAACGGCTGACCTTTGACCTTTCCGAAGGTTACACAGGTCTGAAACTCGGCACCCTAGATTAACCTAAATCCCTGATACACATACGGAAAAATCAGACTCCTGGCTCAATGCCTTTAGGAATTATTACAAAAAACACACCCGAACGGCTGACAATTGACCTTTTTGAAGATTGCACAGGTCTGAAACTCGGCACCCTGGATCAGCCTTAGTCCCTGATACACATAAGGAAAAATTAGACTCCTGGCTCAATGCCTTTAGGAATTATTACAAAAAACACACCCGAACGGCTGACCTTTGACCTTTCCAAAGGTTGCACGGGTCTGAAACTCAGCACCCTGGATTAGCCTTAGTCCCTTATACACATAAGGAGAAATCAGCATCCGGGCTCATTGCCTTTAGGAATTATTGAAGAAAAGACAGTTTCCCACCTTTCTTACGTTTGAATTTTACAGACTGTGTTTTTGGCAGTTTCTTTTGGCCGTGGGAAAAAAGCCCAAAGTCCTGTGTCCAAAAACTGAAAATCAGGTCATGTCAGACTCTATACAGTCTTAGACCCTTTGGCCAGAGTGGAAGTTTTGGAGGAACTACATTTCTACAGGTCGCAGGAGTGTGAATATTTCATTTGTCGTTTGGGGTCCCAAGACGAGCGGAACGACGAGGGTACATTAGTATGTCTTATAAGATGTTAACTTTATTTGTGAGGTTTATGTTATGGGACAGTAGAAAAATGAAAAAAAATATGAAAACAGCCGTATCCCTGCTGAATGCGCACAAAAACAGAGACAAATAGAAAAACACATACAAACAGTGAAATCATTGCAAAATCAAACACTGAGGGTACCGAAGAATATCTTATAAGATGTTAACTTTATTTGAAAGGTTTATGTTATGGGACAGTAGAAAAATGAAAAAAAATATGAAAACAGCCGTATCCCTGCTGAATGCGCACAAAAACAGACAAAAATAGAAAAACACATTCAAACAGTGAAATCATTGCAAAATCAAACACTGAAGGTATATAACTATATCTTATGAGATGTTAACTTTATTTGTGAGGTTTATGTTATGGGACAATAAAAAAATGAAAAAAATCCGAAAACAGCCGTATCCCTGCTGAATGCGCACAAAAACAGAGACAAATAGAAAAACACATACAAACAGTGAAATCATTGCAAAATCAAACACTGAGGGTACCGAAGAATATCTTATAAGATGTTAACTTTATTTGTGAGGTTTATGTTATGGGACAGTAGAAAAATGAAAAAAAAATCAGAAAACAGTCGTATTCCAGCTGAATGCGCACAAAAACAGACAAAAATAGAAAAACACATCCAAACAGTGAAATCATTATAAATTCAAACACTGAGGGTACATCAATATACCTTATAAGATGTTAACTTCATATTATAGGACAGTAGAAAAAAGATTAAAATACCCTCGATCAGCCTTAGTCCCTGATACACATACGGAAAAATCAGACTCCTGGCTTAATGCCTTAAGGAATTATTACAAAAAACACACCCGAACGGCTGACCTTTGACCTTTCCGAAGGTTGCACAGGTCTGAAACTCGGCACCCTAGATCAGCCTTAGGTCCTGATACACATAAGGAAAAATCAGACTCCTGGCTTAATGCCTTTAGGAATTATTCCAAAAAACACACCTAAACGGCTGACCTTTGACCTTTCCGAAGGTTTCACAGGTCTGAAACTCGGCACCCTAGATTAACCTAAATCCCTGATACACATACGGAAAAATCAGACTCCTGGCTCAATGCCTTTAGGAATTATTACAAAAAACACACCCGAACGGCTGACCATTGACCTTTTTGAAGATTGCACAGGTCTGAAACTCGGCAACCTGGATCAGCCTTAGTCCCTGATACACATACGGAAAAATTAGACTCCTGGCTCAATGCCTTTAGGAATTATTACAAAAAACACACCCGAACGGCTGACCTTTGACCTTTCCAAAGGTTGCACGGGTCTGAAACTCGGCACCCTGGATTAGCCTTAGTCCCTGATACACATACGGAAAAATCAGACTCCTGGCTTAATGCCTTTAGGAATTATTACAAAAAACACACCCGAACGGCTGACCTTTGATCTTTCCGAAGGTTGCACAGGTCTGAAACTCGGCACCCTGGATCAGCCAGGAGTCCCTGATACACATGCGGAGAAATCAGCATCCGGGCTCATTGCCTTTAGGAGTTATTGAAGAAAAGACAGTTTCCCACCTTTCTTACGTTTGAATTTTACAGACTGTGTTTATGGCAGTTTTTTTTGGCCAGGGGGAAAAAAGCCCAAAGTCCTGTGTCCAAAAACTGAAAATCAGGTCATGTCAGACTCTATACAGTCTTAGATTTTTTGGCCAAAGTGGAAGTTTTGGAGGAACTACATTTCTACAGGTCGCAGGAGTGTGAATATTTCATATGTCGTTTGGGGTCCCAAGACGAGCGGAACGACAAGGGTACATAAGTATATCTTATAAGATGTTAACTTTATTTGTGAGGTTTATGTTATGGGACAGTAGAAAAATGAAAAAAGATCAGAAAACAGTCGTATTCCAGCTGAATGCGCACAAAAACAGACAAAAATAGAAAAACACATTCAAACAGTGAAATCATTGCAAAATCAAACACTGGAGGTAAATAACTAGATCTTATAAGATTTTAACTTTATTTGTGAGCTTTATGTTATGGGACAGTAGAAAAATGAAAAAAATCAGAAAACAGCCGTATCCCTGCTGAATGCGCACAAAAAAAGAGACAAATAGAAAAACACATACAAACAGTGAAATCATTGCAAAATTGAACACTGGAGGTATATAACTATATCTTATAAGATTTTAACTTTATTTGTGAGGTTTATGTTATGGGACAGTAGAAAAATGAAAAAAATCCGAAAACAGCCGTATCCCTGCTGAATGCGCACAAAAACAGACACAAATAGAAAAACACATTCAAACAGTGAAATCATTGCAAAATCAATCACTGAAGGTATATAACTATATCTTATGAGATGTTAACTATATTTGTGAGGTTTATGTTATGGGACAATAAAAAAATGAAAAAAATCCGAAAACAGCCGTATCCCTGCTGAATGCACACAAAAACAGAGACAAATAGAAAAACACATCCAAACAGTGAAATCATTGCAAAATCAAACACTGAAGGTATATAACTATATCTTATGAGATGTTAACTTTATTTGTGAGGTTTATGTTATGGGACAATAAAAAAATGAAAAAAATCCGAAAACAGCCGTATCCCTGCTGAATGCGCACAAAAACAGAGACAAATAGAAAAACACATACAAACAGTGAAATCATTGCAAAATCAAACACTGAGGGTACCGAAGAATATCTTATAAGATGTTAACTTTATTTGTGAGGTTTATGTTATGGGACAGTAGAAAAATGAAAAAAAAATCAGAAAACAGTCGTATTCCAGCTGAATGCGCACAAAAACAGACAAAAATAGAAAAACACATCCAAACAGTGAAATCATTATAAATTCAAACACTGAGGGTACATCAATATACCTTATAAGATGTTAACTTCATATTATAGGACAGTAGAAAAAAGATTAAAATACCCTCGATCAGCCTTAGTCCCTGATACACATACGGAAAAATCAGACTCCTGGCTTAATGCCTTAAGGAATTATTACAAAAAACACACCCGAACGGCTGACCTTTGACCTTTCCGAAGGTTGCACAGGTCTGAAACTCGGCACCCTAGATCAGCCTTAGGTCCTGATACACATAAGGAAAAATCAGACTCCTGGCTTAATGCCTTTAGGAATTATTCCAAAAAACACACCTAAACGGCTGACCTTTGACCTTTCCGAAGGTTTCACAGGTCTGAAACTCGGCACCCTAGATTAACCTAAATCCCTGATACACATACGGAAAAATCAGACTCCTGGCTCAATGCCTTTAGGAATTATTACAAAAAACACACCCGAACGGCTGACCATTGACCTTTTTGAAGATTGCACAGGTCTGAAACTCGGCAACCTGGATCAGCCTTAGTCCCTGATACACATACGGAAAAATTAGACTCCTGGCTCAATGCCTTTAGGAATTATTACAAAAAACACACCCGAACGGCTGACCTTTGACCTGTCCAAAGGTTGCACGGGTCTGAAATTCGGCACCCTGGATTAGCCTTAGTCCCTGATACACATACGGAAAAATCAGACTCCTGGCTTAATGCCTTTAGGAATTATTACAAAAAACACACCCGAACGGCTGACCTTTGATCTTTCCGAAGGTTGCACAGGTCTGAAACTCGGCACCCTGGATCAGCCAGGAGTCCCTGATACACATGCGGAGAAATCAGCATCCGGGCTCATTGCCTTTAGGAGTTATTGAAGAAAAGACAGTTTCCCACCTTTCTTACGTTTGAATTTTACAGACTGTGTTTATGGCAGTTTTTTTTGGCCAGGGGGAAAAAAGCCCAAAGTCCTGTGTCCAAAAACTGAAAATCAGGTCATGTCAGACTCTATACAGTCTTAGATTTTTTGGCCAAAGTGGAAGTTTTGGAGGAACTACATTTCTACAGGTCGCAGGAGTGTGAATATTTCATATGTCGTTTGGGGTCCCAAGACGAGCGGAACGACAAGGGTACATAAGTATATCTTATAAGATGTTAACTTTATTTGTGAGGTTTATGTTATGGGACAGTAGAAAAATGAAAAAAGATCAGAAAACAGTCGTATTCCAGCTGAATGCGCACAAAAACAGACAAAAATAGAAAAACACATTCAAACAGTGAAATCATTGCAAAATCAAACACTGGAGGTAAATAACTAGATCTTATAAGATTTTAACTTTATTTGTGAGCTTTATGTTATGGGACAGTAGAAAAATGAAAAAAATCAGAAAACAGCCGTATCCCTGCTGAATGCGCACAAAAAAAGAGACAAATAGAAAAACACATACAAACAGTGAAATCATTGCAAAATTGAACACTGGAGGTATATAACTATATCTTATAAGATTTTAACTTTATTTGTGAGGTTTATGTTATGGGACAGTAGAAAAATGAAAAAAATCCGAAAACAGCCGTATCCCTGCTGAATGCGCACAAAAACAGACACAAATAGAAAAACACATTCAAACAGTGAAATCATTGCAAAATCAATCACTGAAGGTATATAACTATATCTTATGAGATGTTAACTTTATTTGTGAGGTTTATGTTATGGGACAATAAAAAAATGAAAAAAATCAGAAAACAGCCGTATCCCTGCTGAATGCACACAAAAACAGAGACAAATAGAAAAACACATCCAAACAGTGAAATCATTGCAAAATCAAACACTGAAGGTATATAACTATATCTTATAAGATTTTAACTTTATTTGTGAGGTTTATGTTATGGGACAGTAGAAAAATTAAAAAAATCCGAAAACAGCCGTATCCCTGCTGAATGCGCACAAAAACAGACACAAATAGAAAAACACATCCAAACAGTGAAATCATTATAAATTCAAACACTGAGGGTACATCAATATACCTTATAAGATGTTAACTTCATATTATAGGACAGTAGAAAAAAGATTAAAATACCCTCGATCAGCCTTAGTCCCTGATACACATACGGAAAAATCAGACTCCTGGCTTAATGCCTTTAGGAATTATTACAAAAAACACACGCAAATGGCTGACCTTTGACCTTTCCAAAGTTTGCACGGGTCTGAAACTCGGCACCCTGGATTAGCCTTAGTCCCTGATACACATACGGAAAAATCAAACTAATGGCTTAATGAGTTTAGGAATTATTACAAAAAACACACCCGAACGGCTGACCATTGACCTTTCCGAAGGTTGCACAGGTCTGAAACTCGGCACCCTAGATTAGCCTTAGTCCCTGATACACAAACGGAAAAATCAGACTCCTGACTCAATGCCTTTAGGAATTATTACAAAAAACACACCTGAACGGCTGACCATTGACCTTTCCGAAGGTTGCACAGGTCTGGAACTCTGCACCCGGGATAAGCCTAAATCCCTGATACACATACCGAAAAATCAGACTCCTGGCTCAATGCCTTTAGGAATTATTACAAAAAACACACCCGAACGGCTGACCATTGACTTTTCCGAAGGTTGCACAGGTCTGAAACTCGGCACCCTGGATCAGCCTTAGTCCCTGATACACATACGGACAAATCAGACTCCTGGCTCAATGCCTTTAGGAATTATTACAAAAAACACACCCGAACGGCTGACCATTGACCTTTCCGAAGGTTGCACAGGTCTGAAACTCGGCACCCTGGATCAGCCAGGAGTCCCTGATACACATACGGAGAAATCAGACTCCTGGCTTAATGCCTTTAGGAATTATTACAAAAAACACACCCGAACGGCTGACCTTTGACCTTTCCGAAGGTTGCACAGGTCTGAAACTCTGCACCCGGGATAAGCCTAAATCCCTGATACACATACGGAAAAATCAGACTCCTGGCTTAATGCAATTAGGAATTATTACAAAAAACACACCCGAACGGCTGACCTTTGACCTTTCCGAAGGTTGCACAGGTCTGAAACTCTGCACCCGGGATAAGCCTAAATCCCTGATACACATACGGAAAAATTAGACTCCTGGCTCAATGCCTTTAGGAATTATTACAAAAAACACACCTGAACGGCTGACCTTTGACCTTTCCGAAGGTTGCACAGGTCTGAAACTCGGCACCCTGGATCAGCCAGGAGTCCCTGATACACATAAGGAGAAATCAGCATCCGGGCTCATTGCCTTTAGGAATTATTGAAGAAAAGACAGTTTTCCACCTTTCTTACGTTTGAATTTTACAGACTGTGTTTTTGGCAGTTTCTTTTGGCCGTGGGAAAAAAGCCCAAAGTCCTGTGTCCAAAAACTGAAAATCAGGTCATGTCAGACTCTATACAGTCTTAGACCCTTTGGCCAGAGTGGAAGTTTTGGAGGAACTACATTTCTACAGGTCGCAGGAGTGTGAATATTTCATTTGTCGTTTGGGGTCCCAAGACGAGCGGAACGACGAGGGTACATTAGTATGTCTTATAAGATGTTAACTTTATTTGTGAGGTTTATGTTATGGGACAGTAGAAAAATGAAAAAAAATATGAAAACAGCCGTATCCCTGCTGAATGCACACAAAAACAGAGACAAATAGAAAAACACATACAAACAGTGAAATCATTGCAAAATCAAACACTGAGGGTACCGAAGAATATCTTATAAGATGTTAACTTTATTTGTGAGGTTTATGTTATGGGACAGTAGTAAAATGAAAAAAAATATGAAAACAGCCGTATCCCTGCTGAATGCGCACAAAAACAGAGACAAATAGAAAAACACATACAAACAGTGAAATCATTGCAAAATCAAAAACTGAGGGTACCGAAGAATATCTTATAAGATGTTAACTTTATTTGTGAGGTTTATGTTATGGGACAGTAGAAAAATGAAAAAAAATCAGAAAACAGTCGTATTGCAGCTGAATGCGCACAAAAACAGACAAAAATAGAAAAACACATCCAAACAGTGAAATCATTATAAATTCAAACACTGAGGGTACCGAAGAATATCTTATAAGATGTTAACTTTATTTGAAAGGTTTATGTTATGGGACAGTAGAAAAATGAAAAAAAATATGAAAACAGCCGTATCCCTGCTGAATGCGCACAAAAACAGACAAAAATAGAAAAACACATTCAAACAGTGAAATCATTGCAAAATCAAACACTGAAGGTATATAACTATATCTTATGAGATGTTAACTTTATTTGTGAGGTTTATGTTATGGGACAATAAAAAAATGAAAAAAATCCGAAAACAGCCGTATCCCTGCTGAATGCGCACAAAAACAGAGACAAATAGAAAAACACATACAAACAGTGAAATCATTGCAAAATCAAACACTGAGGGTACCGAAGAATATCTTATAAGATGTTAACTTTATTTGTGAGGTTTATGTTATGGGACAGTAGAAAAATGAAAAAAAAATCAGAAAACAGTCGTATTCCAGCTGAATGCGCACAAAAACAGACAAAAATAGAAAAACACATCCAAACAGTGAAATCATTATAAATTCAAACACTGAGGGTACATCAATATACCTTATAAGATGTTAACTTCATATTATAGGACAGTAGAAAAAAGATTAAAATACCCTCGATCAGCCTTAGTCCCTGATACACATACGGAAAAATCAGACTCCTGGCTTAATGCCTTTAGGAATTATTCCAAAAAACACAACTAAACGGCTGACCTTTGACCTTTCCGAAGGTTTCACAGGTCTGAAACTCGGCACCCTAGATTAACCTAAATCCCTGATACACATACGGAAAAATCAGACTCCTGGCTCAATGCCTTTAGGAATTATTACAAAAAACACACCCGAACGGCTGACCATTGACCTTTTTGAAGATTGCACAGGTCTGAAACTCGGCACCCTGGATCAGCCTTAGTCCCTGATACACATACGGAAAAATTAGACTCCTGGCTCAATGCCTTTAGGAATTATTACAAAAAACACACCCGAACGGCTGACCTTTGACCTTTCCAAAGGTTGCGCGGGTCTGAAACTCGGCACCCTGGATTAGCCTTAGTCCCTGATACACATACGGAAAAATCAGACTCCTGGCTTAATGCCTTTAGGAATTATTACAAAAAACACACCCAAACGGCTGACCTTTGATCTTTCCGAAGGTTGCACAGGTCTGAAACTCGGCACCCTGGATCAGCCAGGAGTCCCTGATACACATGCGGAGAAATCAGCATCCGGGCTCATTGCCTTTAGGAGTTATTGAAGAAAAGACAGTTTCCCACCTTTCTTACGTTTGAATTTTACAGACTGTGTTTATGGCAGTTTTTTTTGGCCAGGGGGAAAAAAGCCCAAAGTCCTGTGTCCAAAAACTGAAAATCAGGTCATGTCAGACTCTATACAGTCTTAGATTTTTTGGCCAAAGTGGAAGTTTTGGAGGAACTACATTTCTACAGGTCGCAGGAGTGTGAATATTTCATATGTCGTTTGGGGTCCCAAGACGAGCGGAACGACAAGGGTACATAAGTATATCTTATAAGATGTTAACTTTATTTGTGAGGTTTATGTTATGGGACAGTAGAAAAATGAAAAAAGATCAGAAAACAGTCGTATTCCAGCTGAATGCGCACAAAAACAGACAAAAATAGAAAAACACATTCAAACAGTGAAATCATTGCAAAATCAATCACTGAAGGTATATAACTATATCTTATGAGATGTTAACTATATTTGTGAGGTTTATGTTATGGGACAATAAAAAAATGAAAAAAATCAGAAAACAGCCGTATCCCTGCTGAATGCACACAAAAACAGAGACAAATAGAAAAACACATCCAAACAGTGAAATCATTGCAAAATCAAACACTGAAGGTATATAACTATATCTTATAAGATTTTAACTTTATTTGTGAGGTTTATGTTATGGGACAGTAGAAAAATTAAAAAAATCCGAAAACAGCCGTATCCCTGCTGAATGCGCACAAAAACAGACACAAATAGAAAAACACATCCAAACAGTGAAATCATTATAAATTCAAACACTGAGGGTACATCAATATACCTTATAAGATGTTAACTTCATATTATAGGACAGTAGAAAAAAGATTAAAATACCCTCGATCAGCCTTAGTCCCTGATACACATACGGAAAAATCAGACTCCTGGCTTAATGCCTTTAGGAATTATTACAAAAAACACACCCAAATGGCTGACCTTTGACCTTTCCAAAGTTTGCACGGGTCTGAAACTCGGCACCCTGGATTAGCCTTAGTCCCTGATACACATACGGAAAAATCAGACTAATGGCTTAATGAGTTTAGGAATTATTACAAAAAACACACCCGAACGGCTGACCATTGACCTTTCCGAAGGTTGCACAGGTCTGAAACTCGGCACCCTAGATTAGCCTTAGTCCCTGATACACAAACGGAAAAATCAGACTCCTGACTCAATGCCTTTAGGAATTATTACAAAAAACACACCTGAACGGCTGACCATTGACCTTTCCGAAGGTTGCACAGGTCTGGAACTCTGCACCCGGGATAAGCCTAAATCCCTGATACACATACGGAAAAATCAGACTCCTGGCTCAATGCCTTTAGGAATTATTACAAAAAACACACCCGAACGGCTGACCATTGACTTTTCCGAAGGTTGCACAGGTCTGAAACTCGGCACCCTGGATCAGCCTTAGTCCCTGATACACATACGGACAAATCAGACTCCTGGCTCAATGCCTTTAGGAATTATTACAAAAAACACACCCGAACGGCTGACCATTGACCTTTCCGAAGGTTGCACAGGTCTGAAACTCGGCACCCTGGATCAGCCAGGAGTCCCTGATACACATACGGAGAAATCAGACTCCTGGCTTAATGCCTTTAGGAATTATTACAAAAAACACACCCGAACGGCTGACCTTTGACCTTTCCGAAGGTTGCACAGGTCTGAAACTCTGCACCCGGGATAAGCCTAAATCCCTGATACACATACGGAAAAATTAGACTCCTGGCTTAATGCAATTAGGAATTATTACAAAAAACACACCCGAACGGCTGACCTTTGACCTTTCCGAAGGTTGCACAGGTCTGAAACTCTGCACCCGGGATAAGCCTAAATCCCTGATACACATACGGAAAAATTAGACTCCTGGCTCAATGCCTTTAGGAATTATTACAAAAAACACACCTGAACGGCTGACCTTTGACCTTTCCGAAGGTTGCACAGGTCTGAAACTCGGCACCCTGGATCAGCCAGGAGTCCCTGATACACATAAGGAGAAATCAGCATCCGGGCTCATTGCCTTTAGGAATTATTGAAGAAAAGACAGTTTTCCACCTTTCTTACGTTTGAATTTTACAGACTGTGTTTTTGGCAGTTTCTTTTGGCCGAGGGAAAAAAGCCCAAAGTCCTGTGTCCAAAAACTGAAAATCAGGTCATGTCAGACTCTATACAGTCTTAGACCCTTTGGCCAGAGTGGAAGTTTTGGAGGAACTACATTTCTACAGGTCGCAGGAGTGTGAATATTTCATTTGTCGTTTGGGGTCCCAAGACGAGCGGAACGACGAGGGTACATTAGTATGTCTTATAAGATGTTAACCTTATTTGTGAGGTTTATGTTATGGGACAGTAGAAAAATGAAAAAAAATATGAAAACAGCCGTATCCCTGCTGAATGCACACAAAAACAGAGACAAATAGAAAAACACATACAAACAGTGAAATCATTGCAAAATCAAACACTGAGGGTACCGAAGAATATCTTATAAGATGTTAACTTTATTTGTGAGGTTTATGTTATGGGACAGTAGAAAAATGAAAAAAAATCAGACAACAGTCGTATTCCAGCTGAATGCGCACAAAAACAGAGACAAATAGAAAAACTCATACAAACAGTGAAATCATTGCAAAATCAAACACTGAGGGTACCGAAGAATATCTTATAAGATGTTAACTTTATTTGTGAGGTTTATGTTATGGGACAGTAGAAAAATGAAAAAAAATATGAAAACAGCCGTATCCCTGCTGAATGCGCACAAAAACAGAGACAAATAGAAAAACACATACAAACAGTGAAATCATTGCAAAATCAAACACTGAGGGTACCGAAGAATATCTTATAAGATGTTAACTTTATTTGAAAGGTTTATGTTATGGGACAGTAGAAAAATGAAAAAAAATATGAAAACAGCCGTATCCCTGCTGAATGCGCACAAAAACAGAGACAAATAGAAAAACACATACAAACAGTGAAATCATTGCAAAATCAAACACTGAGGGTACCGAAGAATATCTTATAAGATGTTAACTTTATTTGTGAGGTTTATGTTATGGGACAGTAGAAAAATGAAAAAAAAATCAGAAAACAGTCGTATTCCAGCTGAATGCGCACAAAAACAGACAAAAATAGAAAAACACATCCAAACAGTGAAATCATTATAAATTCAAACACTGAGGGTACATCAATATACCTTATAAGATGTTAACTTCATATTATAGGACAGTAGAAAAAAGATTAAAATACCCTCGATCAGCCTTAGTCCCTGATACACATACGGAAAAATCAGACTCCTGGCTTAATGCCTTAAGGAATTATTACAAAAAACACACCCGAACGGCTGACCTTTGACCTTTCCGAAGGTTGCACAGGTCTGAAACTCGGCACCCTAGATCAGCCTTAGGTCCTGATACACATAAGGAAAAATCAGACTCCTGGCTTAATGCCTTTAGGAATTATTCCAAAAAACACACCTAAACGGCTGACCTTTGACCTTTCCGAAGGTTTCACAGGTCTGAAACTCGGCACCCTAGATTAACCTAAATCCCTGATACACATACGGAAAAATCAGACTCCTGGCTCAATGCCTTTAGGAATTATTACAAAAAACACACCCGAACGGCTGACCATTGACCTTTTTGAAGATTGCACAGGTCTGAAACTCGGCACCCTGGATCAGCCTTAGTCCCTGATACACATACGGAAAAATTAGACTCCTGGCTCAATGCCTTTAGGAATTATTACAAAAAACACACCCGAACGGCTGACCTTTGATCTTTCCGAAGGTTGCACAGGTCTGAAACTCGGCACCCTGGATCAGCCAGGAGTCCCTGATACACATGCGGAGAAATCAGCATCCGGGCTCATTGCCTTTAGGAGTTCTTGAAGAAAAGACAGTTTCCCACCTTTCTTACGTTTGAATTTTACAGACTGTGTTTATGGCAGTTTTTTTTGGCCAGGGGGAAAAAAGCCCAAAGTCCTGTGTCCAAAAACTGAAAATCAGGTCATGTCAGACTCTATACAGTCTTAGATTTTTTGGCCAAAGTGGAAGTTTTGGAGGAACTACATTTCTACAGGTCGCAGGAGTGTGAATATTTCATATGTCGTTTGGGGTCCCAAGACGAGCGGAACGACAAGGGTACATAAGTATATCTTATAAGATGTTAACTTTATTTGTGAGGTTTATGTTATGGGACAGTAGAAAAATGAAAAAAGATCAGAAAACAGTCGTATTCCAGCTGAATGCGCACAAAAACAGACAAAAATAGAAAAACACATTCAAACAGTGAAATCATTGCAAAATCAAACACTGGAGGTAAATAACTAGATCTTATAAGATTTTAACTTTATTTGTGAGCTTTATGTTATGGGACAGTAGAAAAATTAAAAAAATCAGAAAACAGCCGTATCCCTGCTGAATGCGCACAAAAAAAGAGACAAATAGAAAAACACATACAAACAGTGAAATCATTGCAAAATTGAACACTGGAGGTATATAACTATATCTTATAAGATTTTAACTTATTTGTGAGGTTTATGTTATGGGACAGTAGAAAAATGAAAAAAATCTGAAAACAGCCGTATCCCTGCTGAATGCGCACAAAAACAGACACAAATAGAAAAACACATTCAAACAGTGAAATCATTGCAAAATCAATCACTGAAGGTATATAACTATATCTTATGAGATGTTAACTATATTTGTGAGGTTTATGTTATGGGACAATAAAAAAATGAAAAAAATCAGAAAACAGCCGTATCCCTGCTGAATGCACACAAAAACAGAGACAAATAGAAAAACACATCCAAACAGTGAAATCATTGCAAAATCAAACACTGAAGGTATATAACTATATCTTATAAGATTTTAACTTTATTTGTGAGGTTTATGTTATGGGACAGTAGAAAAATTAAAAAAATCCGAAAACAGCCGTATCCCTGCTGAATGCGCACAAAAACAGACACAAATAGAAAAACACATCCAAACAGTGAAATCATTATAAATTCAAACACTGAGGGTACATCAATATACCTTATAAGATGTTAACTTCATATTATAGGACAGTAGAAAAAAGATTAAAATACCCTCGATCAGCCTTAGTCCCTGATACACATACGGAAAAATCAGACTCCTGGCTTAATGCCTTTAGGAATTATTACAAAAAACACACCCAAATGGCTGACCTTTGACCTTTCCAAAGTTTGCACGGGTCTGAAACTCGGCACCCTGGATTAGCCTTAGTCCCTGATACACATACGGAAAAATCAGACTAATGGCTTAATGAGTTTAGGAATTATTACAAAAAACACACCCGAACGGCTGACCATTGACCTTTCCGAAGGTTGCACAGGTCTGAAACTCGGCACCCTAGATTAGCCTTAGTCCCTGATACACAAACGGAAAAATCAGACTCCTGACTCAATGCCTTTAGGAATTATTACAAAAAACACACCTGAACGGCTGACCATTGACCTTTCCGAAGGTTGCACAGGTCTGGAACTCTGCACCCGGGATAAGCCTAAATCCCTGATACACATACGGAAAAATCAGACTCCTGGCTCAATGCCTTTAGGAATTATTACAAAAAACACACCCGAACGGCTGACCATTGACTTTTCCGAAGGTTGCACAGGTCTGAAACTCGGCACCCTGGATCAGCCTTAGTCCCTGATACACATACGGACAAATCAGACTCCTGGCTCAATGCCTTTAGGAATTATTACAAAAAACACACCCGAACGGCTGACCATTGACCTTTCCGAAGGTTGCACAGGTCTGAAACTCGGCACCCTGGATCAGCCAGGAGTCCCTGATACACATACGGAGAAATCAGACTCCTGGCTTAATGCCTTTAGGAATTATTACAAAAAACACACCCGAACGGCTGACCTTTGACCTTTCCAAAGGTTGCACAGGTCTGAAACTCTGCACCCGGGATAAGCCTAAATCCCTGATACACATACGGAAAAATTAGACTCCTGGCTTAATGCAATTAGGAATTATTACAAAAAACACACCCGAACGGCTGACCTTTGACCTTTCCGAAGGTTGCACAGGTCTGAAACTCTGCACCCGGGATAAGCCTAAATCCCTGATACACATACGGAAAAATTAGACTCCTGGCTCAATGCCTTTAGGAATTATTACAAAAAACACACCTGAACGGCTGACCTTTGACCTTTCCGAAGGTTGCACAGGTCTGAAACTCGGCACCCTGGATCAGCCAGGAGTCCCTGATACACATAAGGAGAAATCAGCATCCGGGCTCATTGCCTTTAGGAATTATTGAAGAAAAGACAGTTTTCCACCTTTCTTACGTTTGAATTTTACAGACTGTGTTTTTGGCAGTTTCTTTTGGCCGTGGGAAAAAAGCCCAAAGTCCTGTGTCCAAAAACTGAAAATCAGGTCATGTCAGACTCTATACAGTCTTAGACCCTTTGGCCAGAGTGGAAGTTTTGGAGGAACTACATTTCTACAGGTCGCAGGAGTGTGAATATTTCATTTGTCGTTTGGGGTCCCAAGACGAGCGGAACGACGAGGGTACATTAGTATGTCTTATAAGATGTTAACTTTATTTGTGAGGTTTATGTTATGGGACAGTAGAAAAATGAAAAAAAATATGAAAACAGTCGTATTCCAGCTGAATGCGCACAAAAACAGACAAAAATAGAAAAACACATCCAAACAGTGAAATCATTATAAATTCAAACACTGAGGGTACATCAATATACCTTATAAGATGTTAACTTCATATTATAGGACAGTAGAAAAAAGATTAAAATACCCTCGATCAGCCTTAGTCCCTGATACACATACGGAAAAATCAGACTCCTGGCTTAATGCCTTAAGGAATTATTACAAAAAACACACCCGAACGGCTGACCTTTGACCTTTCCGAAGGTTGCACAGGTCTGAAACTCGGCACCCTAGATCAGCCTTAGGTCCTGATACACATAAGGAAAAATCAGACTCCTGGCTTAATGCTTTTAGGAATTATTCCAAAAAACACACCTAAACGGCTGACCTTTGACCTTTCCGAAGGTTACACAGGTCTGAAACTCGGCACCCTAGATTAACCTAAATCCCTGATACACATACAGGAAAAATCAGACTCCTGGCTCAATGCCTTTAGGAATTATTACAAAAAACACACCCGAACGGCTGACCTTTGATCTTTCCGAAGGTTGCACAGGTCTGAAACTCGGCACCCTGGATCAGCCAGGAGTCCCTGATACACATGCGGAGAAATCAGCATCCGGGCTCATTGCCTTTAGGAGTTATTGAAGAAAAGACAGTTTCCCACCTTTCTTACGTTTGAATTTTGCAGACTGTGTTTATGGCAGTTTTTTTTGGCCAGGGGGAAAAAAGCCCAAAGTCCTGTGTCCAAAAACTGAAAATCAGGTCATGTCAGACTCTATACAGTCTTAGATTTTTTGGCCAAAGTGGAAGTTTTGGAGGAACTACATTTGTACAGGTCGCAGGAGTGTGAATATTTCATATGTCGTTTGGGGTCCCAAGACGAGCGGAACGACAAGGGTACATAAGTATATCTTATAAGATGTTAACTTTATTTGTGAGGTTTATGTTATGGGACAGTAGAAAAATGAAAAAAGATCAGAAAACAGTCGTATTCCAGCTGAATGCGCACAAAAACAGACAAAAATAGAAAAACACATTCAAACAGTGAAATCATTGCGAAATCAAACACTGGAGGTAAATAACTAGATCTTATAAGATTTTAACTTTATTTGTGAGCTTTATGTTATGGGACAGTAGAAAAATGAAAAAAATCAGAAAACAGCCGTATCCCTGCTGAATGCGCACAAAAAAAGAGACAAATAGAAAAACACATACAAACAGTGAAATCATTGCAAAATTGAACACTGGAGGTATATAACTATATCTTATAAGATTTTAACTTTATTTGTGAGGTTTATGTTATGGGACAGTAGAAAAATGAAAAAAATCCGAAAACAGCCGTATCCCTGCTGAATGCGCACAAAAACAGACACAAATAGAAAAACACATTCAAACAGTGAAATCATTGCAAAATCAATCACTGAAGGTATATAACTATATCTTATGAGATGTTAACTATATTTGTGAGGTTTATGTTATGGGACAATAAAAAAATGAAAAAAATCAGAAAACAGCCGTATCCCTGCTGAATGCACACAAAAACAGAGACAAATAGAAAAACACATCCAAACAGTGAAATCATTGCAAAATCAAACACTGAAGGTATATAACTATATCTTATAAGATTTTAACTTTATTTGTGAGGTTTATGTTATGGGACAGTAGAAAAATTAAAAAAATCCGAAAACAGCTGTATCCCTGCTGAATGCGCACAAAAACAGACACAAATAGAAAAACACATCCAAACAGTGAAATCATTATAAATTCAAACACTGAGGGTACATCAATATACCTTATAAGATGTTAACTTCATATTATAGGACAGTAGAAAAAAGATTAAAATACCCTCGATCAGCCTTAGTCCCTGATACACATACGGAAAAATCAGACTCCTGGCTTAATGCCTTTAGGAATTATTACAAAAAACACACCAAAAAGGCTGACCTTTGACCTTTCCAAAGTTTGCACGGGTCTGAAACTCGGCACCCTGGATTAGCCTTAGTCCCTGATACACATACGGAAAAATCAGACTAATGGCTTAATGCATTTAGGAATTATTACAAAAAACACACCCGAACGGCTGACCATTGACCTTTCCGAAGGTTGCACAGGTCTGAAACTCGGCACCCTAGATTAGCCTTAGTCCCTGATACACAAACGGAAAAATCAGACTCCTGACTCAATGCCTTTAGGAATTATTACAAAAAACACACCTGAACGGCTGACCATTGACCTTTCCGAAGGTTGCACAGGTCTGGAACTCTGCACCCAGATAAGCCTAAATCCCTGATACACATACGGAAAAATCAGACTCCTGGCTCAATGCCTTTAGGAATTATTACAAAAAACACACCCGAACGGCTGACCATTGACTTTTCCGAAGGTTGCACAGGTCTGAAACTCGGCACCCTGGATCAGCCTTAGTCCCTGATACACATACGGACAAATCAGACTCCTGGCTCAATGCCTTTAGGAATTATTACAAAAAACACACCCGAACGGCTGACCATTGACCTTTCCGAAGGTTGCACAGGTCTGAAACTAGGCACTCTGGATCAGCCAGGAGTCCCTGATACACATACGGAGAAATCAGACTCCTGGCTTAATGCCTTTAGGAATTATTACAAAAAACACACCCGAACGGCTGACCTTTGACCTTTCCAAAGGTTGCACAGGTCTGAAACTCTGCACCCGGGATAAGCCTAAATCCCTGATACACATACGGAAAAATTAGACTCCTGGCTTAATGCAATTAGGAATTATTACAAAAAACACACCCGAACGGCTGACCTTTGACCTTTCCGAAGGTTGCACAGGTCTGAAACTCTGCACCCGGGATAAGCCTAAATCCCTGATACACATACGGAAAAATTAGACTCCTGGCTCAATGCCTTTAGGAATTATTACAAAAAACACACCTGAACGGCTGACCTTTGACCTTTCCGAAGGTTGCACAGGTCTGAAACTCGGCACCCTGGATCAGCCAGGAGTCCCTGATACACATAAGGAGAAATCAGCATCCGGGCTCATTGCCTTTAGGAATTATTGAAGAAAAGACAGTTTTCCACCTTTCTTACGTTTGAATTTTACAGACTGTGTTTTTGGCAGTTTCTTTTGGCCGTGGGAAAAAAGCCCAAAGTCCTGTGTCCAAAAACTGAAAATCAGGTCATGTCAGACTCTATACAGTCTTAGACCCTTTGGCCAGAGTGGAAGTTTTGGAGGAACTACATTTCTACAGGTCGCAGGAGTGTGAATATTTCATTTGTCGTTTGGGGTCCCAAGACGAGCGGAACGACGAGGGTACATTAGTATGTCTTATAAGATGTTAACTTTATTTGTGAGGTTTATGTTATGGGACAGTAGAAAAATGAAAAAAAATATGAAAACAGCCGTATCCCTGCTGAATGCACACAAAAACAGAGACAAATAGAAAAACACATACAAACAGTGAAATCATTGCAAAATCAAACACTGAGGGTACCGAAGAATATCTTATAAGATGTTAACTTTATTTGTGAGGTTTATGTTATGGGACAGTAGTAAAATGAAAAAAAATATGAAAACAGCCGTATCCCTGCTGAATGCGCACAAAAACAGAGACAAATAGAAAAACACATACAAACAGTGAAATCATTGCAAAATCAAAAACTGAGGGTACCGAAGAATATCTTATAAGATGTTAACTTTATTTGTGAGGTTTATGTTATGGGACAGTAGAAAAATGAAAAAAAATCAGAAAACAGTCGTATTCCAGCTGAATGCGCACAAAAACAGACAAAAATAGAAAAACACATCCAAACAGTGAAATCATTATAAATTCAAACACTGAGGGTACATCAATATACCTTATAAGATGTTAACTTCATATTATAGGACAGTAGAAAAAAGATTAAAATACCCTCGATCAGCCTTAGTCCCTGATACACATACGGAAAAATCAGACTCCTGGCTTAATGCCTTAAGGAATTATTACAAAAAACACACCCGAACGGCTGACCTTTGACCTTTCCGAAGGTTGCACAGGTCTGAAACTCGGCACCCTAGATCAGCCTTAGGTCCTGATACACATAAGGAAAAATCAGACTCCTGGCTTAATGCTTTTAGGAATTATTCCAAAAAACACACCTAAACGGCTGACCTTTGACCTTTCCGAAGGTTACACAGGTCTGAAACTCGGCACCCTAGATTAACCTAAATCCCTGATACACATACAGGAAAAATCAGACTCCTGGCTCAATGCCTTTAGGAATTATTACAAAAAACACACCCGAACGGCTGACCTTTGATCTTTCCGAAGGTTGCACAGGTCTGAAACTCGGCACCCTGGATCAGCCAGGAGTCCCTGATACACATGCGGAGAAATCAGCATCCGGGCTCATTGCCTTTAGGAGTTATTGAAGAAAAGACAGTTTCCCACCTTTCTTACGTTTGAATTTTGCAGACTGTGTTTATGGCAGTTTTTTTTGGCCAGGGGGAAAAAAGCCCAAAGTCCTGTGTCCAAAAACTGAAAATCAGGTCATGTCAGACTCTATACAGTCTTAGATTTTTTGGCCAAAGTGGAAGTTTTGGAGGAACTACATTTGTACAGGTCGCAGGAGTGTGAATATTTCATATGTCGTTTGGGGTCCCAAGACGAGCGGAACGACAAGGGTACATAAGTATATCTTATAAGATGTTAACTTTATTTGTGAGGTTTATGTTATGGGACAGTAGAAAAATGAAAAAAGATCAGAAAACAGTCGTATTCCAGCTGAATGCGCACAAAAACAGACAAAAATAGAAAAACACATTCAAACAGTGAAATCATTGCGAAATCAAACACTGGAGGTAAATAACTAGATCTTATAAGATTTTAACTTTATTTGTGAGCTTTATGTTATGGGACAGTAGAAAAATGAAAAAAATCAGAAAACAGCCGTATCCCTGCTGAATGCGCACAAAAAAAGAGACAAATAGAAAAACACATACAAACAGTGAAATCATTGCAAAATTGAACACTGGAGGTATATAACTATATCTTATAAGATTTTAACTTTATTTGTGAGGTTTATGTTATGGGACAGTAGAAAAATGAAAAAAATCCGAAAACAGCCGTATCCCTGCTGAATGCGCACAAAAACAGACACAAATAGAAAAACACATTCAAACAGTGAAATCATTGCAAAATCAATCACTGAAGGTATATAACTATATCTTATGAGATGTTAACTATATTTGTGAGGTTTATGTTATGGGACAATAAAAAAATGAAAAAAATCAGAAAACAGCCGTATCCCTGCTGAATGCACACAAAAACAGAGACAAATAGAAAAACACATCAAAACAGTGAAATCATTGCAAAATCAAACACTGAAGGTATATAACTATATCTTATAAGATTTTAACTTTATTTGTGAGGTTTATGTTATGGGACAGTAGAAAAATTAAAAAAATCCGAAAACAGCTGTATCCCTGCTGAATGCGCACAAAAACAGACACAAATAGAAAAACACATCCAAACAGTGAAATCATTATAAATTCAAACACTGAGGGTACATCAATATACCTTATAAGATGTTAACTTCATATTATAGGACAGTAGAAAAAAGATTAAAATACCCTCGATCAGCCTTAGTCCCTGATACACATACGGAAAAATCAGACTCCTGGCTTAATGCCTTAAGGAATTATTACAAAAAACACACCCGAACGGCTGACCTTTGACCTTTCCGAAGGTTGCACAGGTCTGAAACTCGGCACCCTAGATCAGCCTTAGGTCCTGATACACATAAGGAAAAATCAGACTCCTGGCTTAATGCTTTTAGGAATTATTCCAAAAAACACACCTAAACGGCTGACCTTTGACCTTTCCGAAGGTTACACAGGTCTGAAACTCGGCACCCTAGATTAACCTAAATCCCTGATACACATACAGGAAAAATCAGACTCCTGGCTCAATGCCTTTAGGAATTATTACAAAAAACACACCCGAACGGCTGACCTTTGATCTTTCCGAAGGTTGCACAGGTCTGAAACTCGGCACCCTGGATCAGCCAGGAGTCCCTGATACACATGCGGAGAAATCAGCATCCGGGCTCATTGCCTTTAGGAGTTATTGAAGAAAAGACAGTTTCCCACCTTTCTTACGTTTGAATTTTGCAGACTGTGTTTATGGCAGTTTTTTTTGGCCAGGGGGAAAAAAGCCCAAAGTCCTGTGTCCAAAAACTGAAAATCAGGTCATGTCAGACTCTATACAGTCTTAGATTTTTTGGCCAAAGTGGAAGTTTTGGAGGAACTACATTTGTACAGGTCGCAGGAGTGTGAATATTTCATATGTCGTTTGGGGTCCCAAGACGAGCGGAACGACAAGGGTACATAAGTATATCTTATAAGATGTTAACTTTATTTGTGAGGTTTATGTTATGGGACAGTAGAAAAATGAAAAAAGATCAGAAAACAGTCGTATTCCAGCTGAATGCGCACAAAAACAGACAAAAATAGAAAAACACATTCAAACAGTGAAATCATTGCGAAATCAAACACTGGAGGTAAATAACTAGATCTTATAAGATTTTAACTTTATTTGTGAGCTTTATGTTATGGGACAATAAAAAAATGAAAAAAATCAGAAAACAGCCGTATCCCTGCTGAATGCACACAAAAACAGAGACAAATAGAAAAACACATCCAAACAGTGAAATCATTGCAAAATCAAACACTGAAGGTATATAACTATATCTTATAAGATTTTAACTTTATTTGTGAGGTTTATGTTATGGGACAGTAGAAAAATTAAAAAAATCCGAAAACAGCTGTATCCCTGCTGAATGCGCACAAAAACAGACACAAATAGAAAAACACATCCAAACAGTGAAATCATTATAAATTCAAACACTGAGGGTACATCAATATACCTTATAAGATGTTAACTTCATATTATAGGACAGTAGAAAAAAGATTAAAATACCCTCGATCAGCCTTAGTCCCTGATACACATACGGAAAAATCAGACTCCTGGCTTAATGCCTTTAGGAATTATTACAAAAAACACACCAAAAAGGCTGACCTTTGACCTTTCCAAAGTTTGCACGGGTCTGAAACTCGGCACCCTGGATTAGCCTTAGTCCCTGATACACATACGGAAAAATCAGACTAATGGCTTAATGCATTTAGGAATTATTACAAAAAACACACCCGAACGGCTGACCATTGACCTTTCCGAAGGTTGCACAGGTCTGAAACTCGGCACCCTAGATTAGCCTTAGTCCCTGATACACAAACGGAAAAATCAGACTCCTGACTCAATGCCTTTAGGAATTATTACAAAAAACACACCTGAACGGCTGACCATTGACCTTTCCGAAGGTTGCACAGGTCTGGAACTCTGCACCCAGATAAGCCTAAATCCCTGATACACATACGGAAAAATCAGACTCCTGGCTCAATGCCTTTAGGAATTATTACAAAAAACACACCCGAACGGCTGACCATTGACTTTTCCGAAGGTTGCACAGGTCTGAAACTCGGCACCCTGGATCAGCCTTAGTCCCTGATACACATACGGACAAATCAGACTCCTGGCTCAATGCCTTTAGGAATTATTACAAAAAACACACCCGAACGGCTGACCATTGACCTTTCCGAAGGTTGCACAGGTCTGAAACTAGGCACTCTGGATCAGCCAGGAGTCCCTGATACACATACGGAGAAATCAGACTCCTGGCTTAATGCCTTTAGGAATTATTACAAAAAACACACCCGAACGGCTGACCTTTGACCTTTCCAAAGGTTGCACAGGTCTGAAACTCTGCACCCGGGATAAGCCTAAATCCCTGATACACATACGGAAAAATTAGACTCCTGGCTTAATGCAATTAGGAATTATTACAAAAAACACACCCGAACGGCTGACCTTTGACCTTTCCGAAGGTTGCACAGGTCTGAAACTCTGCACCCGGGATAAGCCTAAATCCCTGATACACATACGGAAAAATTAGACTCCTGGCTCAATGCCTTTAGGAATTATTACAAAAAACACACCTGAACGGCTGACCTTTGACCTTTCCGAAGGTTGCACAGGTCTGAAACTCGGCACCCTGGATCAGCCAGGAGTCCCTGATACACATAAGGAGAAATCAGCATCCGGGCTCATTGCCTTTAGGAATTATTGAAGAAAAGACAGTTTTCCACCTTTCTTACGTTTGAATTTTACAGACTGTGTTTTTGGCAGTTTCTTTTGGCCGTGGGAAAAAAGCCCAAAGTCCTGTGTCCAAAAACTGAAAATCAGGTCATGTCAGACTCTATACAGTCTTAGACCCTTTGGCCAGAGTGGAAGTTTTGGAGGAACTACATTTCTACAGGTCGCAGGAGTGTGAATATTTCATTTGTCGTTTGGGGTCCCAAGACGAGCGGAACGACGAGGGTACATTAGTATGTCTTATAAGATGTTAACTTTATTTGTGAGGTTTATGTTATGGGACAGTAGAAAAATGAAAAAAAATATGAAAACAGCCGTATCCCTGCTGAATGCACACAAAAACAGAGACAAATAGAAAAACACATACAAACAGTGAAATCATTGCAAAATCAAACACTGAGGGTACCGAAGAATATCTTATAAGATGTTAACTTTATTTGTGAGGTTTATGTTATGGGACAGTAGTAAAATGAAAAAAAATATGAAAACAGCCGTATCCCTGCTGAATGCGCACAAAAACAGAGACAAATAGAAAAACACATACAAACAGTGAAATCATTGCAAAATCAAACACTGAGGGTACCGAAGAATATCTTATAAGATGTTAACTTTATTTGTGAGGTTTATGTTATGGGACAGTAGAAAAATGAAAAAAAATCAGAAAACAGTCGTATTCCAGCTGAATGCGCACAAAAACAGACAAAAATAGAAAAACACATCCAAACAGTGAAATCATTATAAATTCAAACACTGAGGGTACATCAATATACCTTATAAGATGTTAACTTCATATTATAGGACAGTAGAAAAAAGATTAAAATACCCTCGATCAGCCTTAGTCCCTGATACACATACGGAAAAATCAGACTCCTGGCTTAATGCCTTAAGGAATTATTACAAAAAACACACCTGAACGGCTGACCTTTGACCTTTCCAAAGGTTGCACAGGTCTGAAACTCGGCACCCTAGATCAGCCTTAGGTCCTGATACACATAAGGAAAAATCAGACTCCTGGCTTAATGCCTTTAGGAATTATTCCAAAAAACACACCTAAACGGCTGACCTTTGACCTTTCCGAAGGTTACACAGGTCTGAAACTTGGCACCCTGGATTAGCCTTAGTCCCTTATACACATACGGAAAAATCAGACTCCTGGCTTAATGCCTTTAGGAATTATTACAAAAAACACACCCGAACGGCTGACCATTGACCTTTCCGAAGGTTGCACAAGTCTGAAACTCTGCACCCGGGATAAGCCTAAATCCCTGATACACATACGGAAAAATTAGACTCCTGGCTCAATGCCTTTAGGAATTATTACAAAAAACACACCCGAACGGCTGACCATTGACCTTTCCGAAGGTTGCACAGGTCTGAAACTCGGCACCCTGGATCAGCCAGGAGTCCCTGATACACATAAGGAGAAATCAGCATCCGGGCTCATTGCCTTTAGGAATTATTGAAGAAAAGACAGTTTCCCACCTTTCTTACGTTTGAATTTTACAGACTGTGTTTTTGGCAGTTTCTTTTGGCCGTGGGAAAAAAGCCCAAAGTCCTGTGTCCAAAAACTGAAAATCAGGTCATGTCAGACTCTATACAGTCTTAAACCCTTTGGCCAGAGTGGAAGTTTTGGAGGAACTACATTTCTACAGGTCGCAGGAGTGTGAATATTTCATTTGTCGTTTGGGGTCCCAAGACGAGCGGAACGACGAGGGTACATTAGTATGTCTTATAAGATGTTAACTTTATTTGTGAGGTTTATGTTATGGGACAGTAGAAAAATGAAAAAAAATAGGAAAACAGCCGTATCCCTGCTGAATGCGCACAAAAACAGAGACAAATAGAAAAACACATACAAACAGTGAAATCATTGCAAAATCAAACACTGAGGGTACCGAAGAATATCTTATAAGATGTTAACTTTATTTGTGAGGTTTATGTTATGGGACAGTAGAAAAATGAAAAAAAATCAGAAAACAGTCGTATTCCAGCTGAATGCGCACAAAAACAGACAAAAATGGAAAAACACATTCAAACAGTGAAATCATTGCAAAATCAAACACTGAAGGTATATAACTATATCTTATGAGATGTTAACTTTATTTGTGAGGTTTATGTTATGGGACAATAAAAAAATGAAAAAAATCAGAAAACAGTCGTATTCCATCTGAATGCGCACAAAAACAGACAAAAATAGAAGACACATTCAAACAGTGAAATCATTGCAAAATCAAACACTGAAGGTATATAACTAGATCTTATGAGATGTTAACTTTATTTGTGAGGTTTATGTTATGGGACAATAAAGAAATGAAAAAAATCAGAAAACAGTCGTATTCCAGCTGAATGCGCACAAAAACAGACAAAAATAGAAAAACACATTCAAACAGTGAAATCATTGCAAAATCAAATACTGAAGGTATATAACTATATCTTATGAGATGTTAACTTTATTTGTGAGGTTTATGTTATGGGACAATAAAAAAATGAAAAAAATCAGAAAACAGTCGTATTTCAGCTGAATGCGCACAAAAACAGACAAAAATAGAAGACACATTCAAACAGTGAAATCATGAATCAAAAAACACACCCGAACGGCTGACCTTTGACCTTTTCGAAGGTTGCACAGGTCTGAAACTTGGCACCCTGGATCAGCCTTAGTCCCTGATACACATACGGAAAAATCAGACTCCTGGCTCAATGCTTTTAGGAATTATTACAAAAAACACACCCGAACGGCTGACCTTTGACCTTTCCGAAGGTTGCACAGGTCTGAAACTCGGCACCCTGGATCAGCCAGGAGTCCCTGATACACATAAGGAGAAATCAACATCCGGGCTCATTGCCTTTAGGAATTATTGAAGAAAAGACAGTTTCCCACCTTTCTTACGTTTGAATTTTACAGACTGTGTTTTTGGCAGTTTCTTTTGGCCGTGGGAAAAAAGCCCAAAGTCCTGTGTCCAAAAACTGAAAATCAGGTCATGTCAGACTCTATACAGTCTTAAACCCTTTGGCCAGAGTGGAAGTTTTGGAGGAACTACATTTCTACAGGTCGCAGGAGTGTGAATATTTCATTTGTCGTTTGGGGTCCCAAGACGAGCGGAACGACGAGGGTACATTAGTATGTCTTATAAGATGTTAACTTTATTTGTGAGGTTTATGTTATGGGACAGTAGAAAAATGAAAAAAAATAGGAAAACAGCCGTATCCCTGCTGAATGCGCACAAAAACAGAGACAAATAGAAAAACACATACAAACAGTGAAATCATTGCAAAATCAAACACTGAGGGTACCGAAGAATATCTTATAAGATGTTAACTTTATTTGTGAGGTTTATGTTATGGGACAGTAGAAAAATGAAAAAAAATCAGAAAACAGTCGTATTCCAGCTGAATGCGCACAAAAACAGACAAAAATGGAAAAACACATTCAAACAGTGAAATCATTGCAAAATCAAACACTGAAGGTATATAACTATATCTTATGAGATGTTAACTTTATTTGTGAGGTTTATGTTATGGGACAATAAAAAAATGAAAAAAATCAGAAAACAGTCGTATTCCATCTGAATGCGCACAAAAACAGACAAAAATAGAAGACACATTCAAACAGTGAAATCATTGCAAAATCAAATACTGAAGGTATATAACTATATCTTATGAGATGTTAACTTTATTTGTGAGGTTTATGTTATGGGACAATAAAAAAATGAAAAAAATCAGAAAACAGTCGTATTTCAGCTGAATGCGCACAAAAACAGACAAAAATAGAAGACACATTCAAACAGTGAAATCATGAATCAAAAAACACACCCGAACGGCTGACCTTTGACCTTTTCGAAGGTTGCACAGGTCTGAAACTTGGCACCCTGGATCAGCCTTAGTCCCTGATACACATACGGAAAAATCAGACTCCTGGCTCAATGCTTTTAGGAATTATTACAAAAAACACACCCGAACGGCTGACCTTTGACCTTTCCGAAGGTTGCACAGGTCTGAAACTCGGCACCCTGGATCAGCCAGGAGTCCCTGATACACATAAGGAGAAATCAGCATCCGGGCTCATTGCCTTTAGGAATTATTGAAGAAAAGACAGTTTCCCACCTTTCTTACGTTTGAATTTTACAGACTGTGTTTTTGGCAGTTTCTTTTGGCCGTGCGAAAAAAGCCCAAAGTCCTGTGTCCAAAAACTGAAAATCAGGTCATGTCAGACTCTATACAGTCTTAGACCCTTTGGCCAGAGTGGAAGTTTTGGAGGAACTACATTTCTACAGGTCGCAGGAGTGTGAATATTTCATTTGTCGTTTGGGGTCCCAAGACGAGCGGAACGACGAGGGTACATTAGTATGTCTTATAAGATGTTAACTTTATTTGTGAGGTTTATGTTATGGGACAGTAGAAAAATGAAAAAAAATAGGAAAACAGCCGTATCCCTGCTGAATGCGCACAAAAACAGAGACAAATAGAAAAACACATACAAACAGTGAAATCATTGCAAAATCAAACACTGAGGGTATATAACTATATCTTATGAGATGTTAACTTTATTTGTGAGGTTTATGTTATGGGACAATAAAAAAATGAAAAAAATCAGAAAACAGTCGTATTCCATCTGAATGCGCACAAAAACAGACAAAAATAGAAGACACATTCAAACAGTGAAATCATTGCAAAATCAAACACTGAAGGTATATAACTAGATCTTATGAGATGTTAACTTTATTTGTGAGGTTTATGTTATGGGACAATAAAAAAATGAAAAAAATCAGAAAACAGTCGTATTCCAGCTGAATGCGCACAAAAACAGACAAAAATAGAAAAACACATTCAAACAGTGAAATCATTGCAAAATCAAATACTGAAGGTATATAACTATATCTTATGAGATGTTAACTTTATTTGTGAGGTTTATGTTATGGGACAATAAAAAAATGAAAAAAATCAGAAAACAGTCGTATTTCAGCTGAGTGCGCACAAAAACAGACAAAAATAGAAGACACATTCAAACAGTGAAATCATGAATCAAAAAACACACCCGAACGGCTGACCTTTGACCTTTTCGAAGGTTGCACAGGTCTGAAACTTGGCACCCTGGATCAGCCTTAGTCCCTGATACACATACGGAAAAATCAGACTCCTGGCTCAATGCTTTTAGGAATTATTACAAAAAACACACCCGAACGGCTGACCTTTGACCTTTCCGAAGGTTGCACAGGTCTGAAACTCGGCACCCTGGATCAGCCAGGAGTCCCTGATACACATAAGGAGAAATCAACATCCGGGCTCATTGCCTTTAGGAATTATTGAAGAAAAGACAGTTTCCCACCTTTCTTACGTTTGAATTTTACAGACTGTGTTTTTGGCAGTTTCTTTTGGCCGTGGGAAAAAAGCCCAAAGTCCTGTGTCCAAAAACTGAAAATCAGGTCATGTCAGACTCTATACAGTCTTAAACCCTTTGGCCAGAGTGGAAGTTTTGGAGGAACTACATTTCTACAGGTCGCAGGAGTGTGAATATTTCATTTGTCGTTTGGGGTCCCAAGACGAGCGGAACGACGAGGGTACATTAATATGTCTTATAAGATGTTAACTTTATTTGTGAGGTTTATGTTATGGGACAGTAGAAAAATGAAAAAAAATAGGAAAACAGCCGTATCCCTGCTGAATGCGCACAAAAACAGAGACAAATAGAAAAACACATACAAACAGTGAAATCATTGCAAAATCAAACACTGAGGGTACCGAAGAATATCTTATAAGATGTTAACTTTATTTGTGAGGTTTATGTTATGGGACAGTAGAAAAATGAAAAAAAATCAGAAAACAGTCGTATTCCAGCTGAATGCGCACAAAAACAGACAAAAATGGAAAAACACATTCAAACAGTGAAATCATTGCAAAATCAAACACTGAAGGTATATAACTATATCTTATGAGATGTTAACTTTATTTGTGAGGTTTATGTTATGGGACAATAAAAAAATGAAAAAAATCAGAAAACAGTCGTATTCCATCTGAATGCGCACAAAAACAGACAAAAATAGAAGACACATTCAAACAGTGAAATCATTGCAAAATCAAACACTGAAGGTATATAACTAGATCTTATGAGATGTTAACTTTATTTGTGAGGTTTATGTTATGGGACAATAAAAAAATGAAAAAAATCAGAAAACAGTCGTATTCCAGCTGAATGCGCACAAAAACAGACAAAAATAGAAAAACACATTCAAACAGTGAAATCATTGCAAAATCAAATACTGAAGGTATATAACTATATCTTATGAGATGTTAACTTTATTTGTGAGGTTTATGTTATGGGACAATAAAAAAATGAAAAAAATCAGAAAACAGTCGTATTTCAGCTGAATGCGCACAAAAACAGACAAAAATAGAAGACACATTCAAACAGTGAAATCATGAATCAAAAAACACACCCGAACGGCTGACCTTTGACCTTTTCGAAGGTTGCACAGGTCTGAAACTTGGCACCCTGGATCAGCCTTAGTCCCTGATACACATACGGAAAAATCAGACTCCTGGCTCAATGCTTTTAGGAATTATTACAAAAAACACACCCGAACGGCTGACCTTTGACCTTTCCGAAGGTTGCACAGGTCTGAAACTTGGCACCCTGGATCAGCCTTAGTCCCTGATACACATACGGAAAAATCAGACTCCTGGCTCAATGCTTTTAGGAATTATTACAAAAAACACACCCGAACGGCTGACCTTTGACCTTTCCGAAGGTTGCACAGGTCTGAAACTCGGCACCCTGGATCAGCCAGGAGTCCCTGATACACATAAGGAGAAATCAGCATCCGGGCTCATTGCCTTTAGGAATTATTGAAGAAAAGACAGTTTCCCACCTTTCTTACGTTTGAATTTTACAGACTGTGTTTTTGGCAGTTTCTTTTGGCCGTGCGAAAAAAGCCCATAGTCCTGTGTCCAAAAACTGAAAATCAGGTCATGTCAGACTCTATACAGTCTTAGACCCTTTGGCCAGAGTGGAAGTTTTGGAGGAACTACATTTCTACAGGTCGCAGGAGTGTGAATATTTCATTTGTCGTTTGGGGTCCCAAGACGAGCGGAACGACGAGGGTACATTAGTATGTCTTATAAGATGTTAACTTTATTTGTGAGGTTTATGTTATGGGACAGTAGAAAAATGAAAAAAAATAGGAAAACAGCCGTATCCCTGCTGAATGCGCACAAAAACAGAGACAAATAGAAAAACACATACAAACAGTGAAATCATTACAAAATCAAACACTGAGGGTACCGAAGAATATCTTATAAGATGTTAACTTTATTTGTGAGGTTTATGTTATGGGACAGTAGAAAAATGAAAAAAAAACAGAAAACAGTCGTATTCCAGCTGAATGCGCACAAAAACAGACAAAAATGGAAAAACACATTCAAACAGTGAAATCATTGCAAAATCAAACACTGAAGGTATATAACTATATCTTATGAGATGTTAACTTTATTTGTGAGGTTTATGTTATGGGACAATAAAAAAATGAAAAAAATCAGAAAACAGTCGTATTCCATCTGAATGCGCACAAAAACAGACAAAAATAGAAGACACATTCAAACAGTGAAATCATTGCAAAATCAAACACTGAAGGTATATAACTAGATCTTATGAGATGTTAACTTTATTTGTGAGTTTTATGTTATGGGACAATAAAAAAATGAAAAAAATCAGAAAACAGTCGTATTCCAGCTGAATGCGCACAAAAACAGACAAAATAGAAAAACACATTCACACAGTGAAATCATTGCAAAATCAAATACTGAAGGTATATAACTATATCTTATGAGATGTTAACTTTATTTGTGAGGTTTATGTTATGGGACAATAAAAAAATGAAAAAAATCAGAAAACAGTCGTATTCCAGCTGAGTGCGCACAAAAACAGACAAAAATAGAAGACACATTCAAACAGTGAAATCATGAATCAAAAAACACACCCGAACGGCTGACCTTTGACCTTTTCGAAGGTTGCACAGGTCTGAAACTTGGCACCCTGGATCAGCCTTAGTCCCTGATACACATACGGAAAAATCAGACTCCTGGCTCAATGCTTTTAGGAATTATTACAAAAAACACACCCGAACGGCTGACCTTTGACCTTTCCGAAGGTTGCACAGGTCTGAAACTCAGCACCCTGGATCAGCCTTAGTCCCTGATACACATACGGAAAAATTAGACTCCTGACTCAATGCCTTTAGGAATTATTACAAAAAACACACCCGAACGGCTGACCATTGACCTTTCCGAAGGTTGCACAGGTCTGAAACTCGGCACCCTGGATCAGACAGGAGTCCCTGATACACATACGGAGAAATCAGCATCCAGGCTCATTGCCTTTAGGAATTATTGAAGAAAAGACAGTTTCCCACCTTTCTTACGTTTGAATTTTACAGACTGTGTTTTGGGCAGTTTTTTTTGGCCAGGGGAAAAAAGTCCTGTGTCCAAAAACTTAAAATCAGGTCATGTCAGACTCTATACAGTCTTAGACCCTTTGGCCAGAGCGAAAGTTTTGGAGGAACTACATTTCTACAGGTCGCAGGAGTGTGAATATTTCATATGTCGTTTGTGGTCCCAAGACGAGAGGAACGACGAGGGTACATTAGTATATCTTATAAGATGTTAACTTTATTTGTGAGGTTTATGTTATGGGACAGTAGAAAAATGAAAAAAAATCAGAAAACAGTCGTATTCCAGCTGAATGCACACAAAAACAGACAAAAATAGAAAAACTCATTCAAACAGTAAAATCATTGCAAAATCAAACACTGAAGGTATATAACTATATCTTATGAGATGTTAACTTTATTTGTGAGGTTTATGTTATGGGACAATAAAAAAATGAAAAAAATCAGAAAACAGCCGTATCCCTGCTGAATGCACAAAAAAACAGAGACAAATAGAAAAACACATCCAAACAGTGAAATCATTGCAAAATCAAACACTGAAGGTATATAACTATATCTTATAAGATGTTATCTTTATTTGTGAGGTTTATGTTATGGGACAGTAGAAAAATTAAAAAAATCAGAAAACAGCCGTATCCCTGCTGAATGCACACAATACAGAGACAAATAGAAAAACACATCCAAACAGTGAAATCATTGCAAAATCAAACACTGAAGGTATATAAATATATCTTATGAGATGTTAACTTTATTTGTGAGGTTTATGTTATGGGACAATAATAAAAAGAAAAAAAATCCGAAAACAGCCGTGTCCCTGCTGAATGCACACAAAAACAGACAAAAATAGAAAAACACATCCAAACAGTGAAATCATTGCAAAATCAAACACTGAAGGTATATAACTATATCTTATAAGATTTTAACTTTATTTGTGAGGTTTATGTTATGGGACAGTAGAAAAATGACAAAAATCCGAAAACAGCCGTATCCCTGCTGAATGCGCACAAAAACAGACACAAATAGAAAAACACATCCAAACAGTGAAATCATTATAAATTCCAACACTGAGGGTACATCAATATACCTTATAAGATGTTAACTTCATATTATAGGACAGTAGAAAAAAGATTAAAATACCCTCGATCAGCCTTAGTCCCTGATACACATAAGGAAAAATCAGACTCCTAGCTTAATGCCTTTAGGAATTATTACAAAAAACACACCTAAACGGCTGACCTTTGACCTTTCCGAAGGTTACACAGGTCTGAAACTCGGCACCCTGGATCAGACAGGAGTCCCTGATACACATACGGAGAAATCAGCATCCAGGCTCATTGCCTTTAGGAATTATTGAAGAAAAGACAGTTTCCCACCTTTCTTACGTTTGAATTTTACAGACTGTGTTTTGGGCAGTTTTTTTTGGCCAGGGGAAAAAAGTCCTGTGTCCAAAAACTTAAAATCAGGTCATGTCAGACTCTATACAGTCTTAGACCCTTTGGCCAGAGCGAAAGTTTTGGAGGAACTACATTTCTACAGGTCGCAGGAGTGTGAATATTTCATATGTCGTTTGTGGTCCCAAGACGAGAGGAACGACGAGGGTACATTAGTATATCTTATAAGATGTTAACTTTATTTGTGAGGTTTATGTTATGGGACAGTAGAAAAATGAAAAAAAATCAGAAAACAGTCGTATTCCAGCTGAATGCACACAAAAACAGACAAAAATAGAAAAACTCATTCAAACAGTAAAATCATTGCAAAATCAAACACTGAAGGTATATAACTATATCTTATGAGATGTTAACTTTATTTGTGAGGTTTATGTTATGGGACAATAAAAAAATTAAAAAAATCAGAAAACAGCCGTATCCCTGCTGAATGCACACAAAAACAGACACAAATAGAAAAACACATCCAAACAGTGAAATCATTATAAATTCAAACACTGAGGGTACAGAAGTATATCTTATATGATGTTAACTTCATTAGTGAGGTTTATATTATGGGACAGTAGAAAAAAGAAAAAAATCAGAAAACAGCCTTACCTCAGCTGAATATGTCCAGTGAAAGTAAAATCATAAACTACTGATAAAAAATAAGGATTTTATACTTCATCAAAAAATGTTACCCTATTGTTTGTTGCAAAAAGTGAACTTTGACCCTATATTCCTCCAAAACGTATACAGTAAAAGTACTCCATACTACTAGTATATGAAGTATAAGTGGTACTGAGTTCAGTGAAAGTAAAATCATAAACTACTGATAAAAAATAAGGATTTTAAACTTCATCAAAAACGGATATTCACACAGGTCATACAAAACATCTAGCTTATGTTTGATTTGATGTAATTATTGTACATGTAATCACTATAATATGATAGGGTTAGGGTTAGTTTTGATAAATTATTTAACCTTTTTCTTTTTCAGTACATTGTGACTGATGTTGATGAGGTCGAGGTCTTCAGCGTCTGAGGCTGTGTCTTTGACAGTCAGGATGAATTGAGCCCCAAACAAAGTGAAACATTGTGTTTACCTGTAATTGCACCTGTGTAAACAAAACCAGACTTTTGTTTGGGTTCACGTAGAGGGCAAGTCTTTGAAGTCCCTCAAGATGCCTGTTTGTGTTTTTTACTCAAAGGAGTGAATGTGTGTATGAGCCTCTTTGTAGGTGTAGGTGCCTGTGTATCATGTCGATTTGAACTTGATGTGAGAACAAGAAGTGCCTGGAGTTGCACATACACACACACACACACACACATTTATTCCTAAACCCACATTCACACCATACTATGATATCCCTAAAATACACCCACATCATTTTAGCGTCAGATATTGATTGAATAGTGTGTTATATGATAATGAAAAATGTTGATATTCCCTGACAGTGGAAAATAACTTCACCTACACCAAATTTGAAGCAATTTGCATCAACACAGCCAAAGATATCCTCAAAAAAAAATCCAAAAGCACAAAGAATGCAGAGGATTGATCTGTAATGTTTTTATTACAAAAAATCTTGGAAGCGAACATTTCTGCCATGCATGTATGGTGAAACAAAGGGGCAGTTTATTTCAACTACTACTGTAGCTTTAAGATAATTATCGACCATCATCACACTCCAACGCAACGTAGTTCCCCACCACAGCAGCAGCGGATTAATATCCAAAACGTGAACAGGTTAGTGTCTGCTCAGCAGGTGGATGAACATGTAATGGAGTTGCAGCATCAGTCGCTGACCAAGGAATTACTGGGGAAGTTGGTGGTAGAGGGAGGCTATTGACATGTCACAGGAAATGCTCAAAAATGTAGAGGTAAGTGAAATTTTACATTATTATAATGAGCTAAACAGCAGGCCATTGCTAAAATGTGTTCGTTAATTACAGTAACTACGTCTTTTCACTCATTGAAAATACATACATACACATGTATTTAAACACACACGCATTAATCGAAATATAGTTAATAATAATATATGCACATGTAAATGTTCCATGCTCTTTTTTTTCTTTTTCGCTTTGCTGTTTTTTGCGAAAGTTTAGTGTTTAAATGCAGTCAGTATCCTATCTCTGAGATGGTGTTGTCTGCGACGTTACACGGGAGCCAGACTTTCTGTCTGAACAGTTCCACTGTGAGAACCGATGTCCTCTCACCCGGACCCGCAGCTGCAAAGCTCCCGTTTTCGCGGAACCGCTTGCTGTGTTTCGGCTGCGTCTTCGGTTGTGTGGACTGTGGGTCACATTGCTGATCTGTTCAGAGAGCTTCGCTGGTGCTGCTGCTGCAGGTATCCTGTCTATTTAACAAGTAGGCTATACACTACATCTATCCCTCTATTCTTAAAAATTAGGTCCACTCTGAATGTTGATACAGTGTGGGTGTTGTAATTATTATTTTTTTTTTATGACCGTCTTTTCCATTCTTACAACGCACAGTTAACGTGACTGGATTCTGCTTCATCCGGGGAAAGAGGTTGACCCTCAGGCTTTGGACACCTACAGTATTTAGTTGATGACAAACTGTTTCCTTAACCCTCAGGCTTCATTATGATTCATTTCCACTGTGTTAGTGCATATGGCACACTTTCTTGTAAGAAGGTCTCTTGGCAAATTGGAATTCAAATGAAAACATTTTATTAATAGATCAATAGAACACTGAACATTGTTTTCACCATAGACTTGAGTATATGGCAGGAATGTTCACTCCCAAGAATTGTTGTCATAAAAGATTAATACTTTTGTCCTGCATCAGTCCTCCTCAAAACCACCAAATATTCAATCATTTCCATATTACAAATGTCCTCTTTTCAAATTAAGAGGGGAGGGAGTACATGTTTTATCTGATGCTACACAAAACTAACAATGCTTCAAAGTTAATATTGTGGGTAATCTTTGACATATTCAAGACTGATTAAAAAACAATCTCCCAGCCACCCAACATTTGTCATATCTGTTGCCAGTACAACCCATGAAATGCTCATTTGTACTTGTCAGGAAGTCACTGCAGCTCTGACCTTGTAACCTAAATATGTTTCTGCTTCAAAATCACTTTGTTTCATACATGAGGCTAATGTCTGGCAGATTATACCAATCTTAGCCAATCTTCATCACTAAGTTTTATGTTAAATCCTGATTCCCATCTTTTTTTTTATGTATTTTGTAGCATTTTTTTATATAGTCCCAATATAATTCTAATTGTGGTTTCTTTGTATGCGTTGATTATGATGATCTGGATCACACTATTCACTTCTCAGGAGGGGTCCATCCTGATCTCTTTCATATAGTAGTCTCTAAGTTGCAGGAATCCACAGAATTCATGATTGATTATCTAAATCCTTTTTTTCTGTCATATTTTGGAAACTCTCAAGCTGTCATCTTTCACCAAAACACACCATGCTGTGATTCCCTTGGTTGTCCACTGTTTAAATCCTATATCGTACCTAGTCGGTGTAAAATTGCTATCATATTCAATAAATTAGTGTCTTTCTGTATCTTATATTTTTTTATTATGCTGAACCATATTTTGTATGTGAACATCGTGATTGTGTCTATTTGGTTTTGAATCTTCTTGTATGTTTCTTTATCCCCAATTATATTCTGTACTGGGTTTTCTCCAAACTCTTTTTCTATTTCATTTCACTGTGTCTGGTTTGCACCAACCTACAATATATCTCAATTGGGCCGCATGGTAGTATTCCTTTAATTTTGGAAGTCTCATCCCTCCTTCTTCTTTTGGCAGCTGGAGAGTTTCCAGTCTTATCGTGGGTCTTTTGCCACCCCAACTAAACTTTGATATCATTTTATTCCATTTCATAAATTGGGGTTTGGGGGACCTCTACTGGTAGGGCTTGGAATAGGTATAAGGGTCAGGGTCAGCGAGTCGGCAGCACCCCCGCTTTACCCACAGGCTGTAGCAGAGAGCCCCCCTTACAGCAACAACTTTGGCTCTTTCTCTCCCACTCCTGAATTCCCCGCTCCAGAGCCTGATGATGATCATGAAACACCTTTTGTAGAGGTAGAGAAAAAGAAAAGAAAAGCTTGTTATAAAATAAATATATATAAATATATACAGTATATATATTATAAAATGACGACAAACCCACACCATAGCTTCCCCCCAAACATTTATGACCTTCCCCAAAGTTTCATCTTGGAATGCCCATGGCATCCAATCAAATTCTTTTAGTGCCCAACAAATTAAATTCTTGTGAAAACTGACTTTGACATATTATGTTGTCAAGAACTGAGACTAAACACAAGTAAGAGTAAAGAGTAAAGGTATCCAGCAGGTCTAAGTGTAATTTCTATTGGCGAAAGTAAAGCTGATGGTGGGATCTTTTTTCTAAAACTGGTGATGTCACTATTATTCGTAAAACGAATGATTTCCTAATTTAATTCCTTGTAGATTGCTCATGTTGGATAGTTTTTACTGAGGAGAAAAAATACGAACGATACACGTGTACACCTCTCATGAGAAAACAAACATTTTTCAACTTTTTAAAAGACTTAAAGAACCGCTATTGGTCGGATACAAAATTATTTTATGTGGCGACTTTAACACTGTCATCGATGTAAACGACAGAGTGAGCTCTAAAGTCTTGAAACTCAGCTCTGATGGTAATCGCTTGACTCAATTTAATTCTTATGTAGACTAATTGTGATCTTAACAAGTCCTGGCAAATTAAAGTAGGCACAAGCACCATGACGTCCAATCTGAAGCAGCATCCTGCAATTTGTCTTCTTATGTCATCATTTTTTTTCAAAGGATGTATGTTACAGTATTTTAAATAAAATACACATAATGGAAATATATTGGTACAAAATCTGAAGGAATTTTTATCATCTCCAGAAAAGAGCATATTTTGTATTTTAAATATGTATTTTTTTTAATACATGTATCAGAAATACTTCCCATCCCTGCTTAGAGACATTATGTGAAGGTTGAAAATTGGGTCTCTTTAAATAAAACCCATAACATGAGAAAATAAATTGAAGCACAATATATAATGATTATGTATAGAAAATGCACTCGGATTTTCGCAGTTGAAGCACAAGAATCTGGATCTTTACAAAACAAATGTTATCTATCCGCAATTCCTATACTCCTATTCCAAATATGTTTGTGATTTAAACAGCATTTGTCTAGTGTAACATTAGTGATACTTTTGCAGTAGTATATTTATAGTGAGACACAATTGTCCATGCCTCATCCATCTCTTCCTCTCCCTTCTTGTCTTCCTCCTCAGCACATGGAGAAGATCTCCATGCTGGCTTTCCATCCAGTTAAGATGCACAGCTGCTATGAGAAGGTGGTGAACCTGAGCCTTGAGGGTCTGCAGCAACAGTTTGACGTGAGCAGCCCGTCAGTGTTTGTCCAAAGGGCCCAGATCCCCATGAGAGAGGTGAAACCTCAACTACTGACTAACCAGTCTAATATAGGTTATTGGTTAACTGGTTAACACAATGGGAAGTTTCTATGAGAGCTAATCATTTTATTGACACTTATTTTATTTCTTGATCATTTTCCTACACTGTAGCTCCTGTTTGACTAGAGTTTGACAAATAGTTGAATGATGGGGTTCTAACTGTGGCATTGATCAAGGACACAGTAGAACTAAAGGCGAACATCTTTTGGCGGTTTGATAACTCAGTGGACAGTTAAATAGATATAGTTGTCTACAGACATGCCACAATACAGACTGTGGAACTGGGTGTAGTACATTATCACATTATTTCATGGGATATTCCTATATGAGTCAGTTTGTCTGGTGTTACATGCATGTATGTCACAAAGTTAGGTACAAAACTACAAATTGTGTTTTAATTGATGTTTGAGCAGATCCTTCATCAGAGTCAGTCCCACCGTGTGTGATTGACAGCTCTGCATTTCATGTTTGCAAAGTTGCAGTTATAGGTGGATTTGTAGTGGACAAGCTATCAGTATCCATCCCTTCTCTTATAACTATGGTTGTTTCTGGTTTCAAAAACTAACATGGTGTTAGTTTAAACAGGGGAGTCTACCCATCAGTGGCAACCCAAATAGTTGACACTTCCCAACCTTATGAGAACCTGCCTCTCAAAATGGGTTATGGATTCATATTTTATCTCTGACAAATGGAATGTGAACTATGATGAGGAAGGCATGACAATATTATAGCTATATCATGACATGAGACAAGATATGATCTTAGAATTTTGATATTGTCATATCGTGATCGGGTATTTGTGATGAATTTTCCTGGTTTGAGAATTTTGGAGAAAATCAAGCTCAAAAGTCAAGAGTTTGACAATTATTTTGCAACAATTTGTGACTTTGCACTGCCCTCTAGTGGCCTAATATGATTTCCCATGAAATATGTCACCTGCTTTGCATACTACAGCTCCTTATTTTTCCAGTGATCCCCTATATTTCCATATCTACTTTGGACTATAGGAGAAAGTCCATCTCAAATATGAATGCTGACTGAATTCTATTGCAACAATTCCTGAATTTGCACTTCTCCCTACTGGCCGAAACGTGCATTTTTTTTTAAGGTGGAATCGAAACTTAATGAAAATGGGAAGCGAATGTGGAGCCACCTTCAGCATCATCATGTCATTGTTCCCAATAGAATGAGTGCGCGAGTTTTTTTCGAAATTTTTTTAATTGTTCTGCTGTCCCATAACATAAACCTCACAAATGAAGTTAACATCTTAAAAGATTTAGTTCTGTACCCTCAGTGTTTGATTTTGCAATGATTTCACTGTTGGGATGTGTTTTTCTGTTGGTGTCTGTTTGTGTGCGCATTCAGCTGAGATAAGGCTGTTTACGGATTTTTTTCATTTTTCTGCTGTCCCATAACATAAACCTCACAAATGAAGTTAACATCTTAAAATATTTAGTTCTGTACACTCACTGTTTGATTTTGCAATGATTTCACTGTTTGGATGTGTTTTTCTATTGGTGTCTGTTTGTGTGCGCATTCAGCTGAGATAAGGCTGTTTCCGGATTTTTTTCATTTTTCTGCTGTCCCATAACATAAACCTCACAAATGAAGTTAACATCTTAAAATATTTAGTTCTGTACCCTCAGTGTTTGATTTTGCAATGATTTCACTGTTGGGATGTGTTTTTCTATAAGTGTCTGTTTGTGTGCGCATTCAGCTGAGATAAGGCTGTTTCCGGATTTTTTTCATTTTTCTGCTGTCCCATAACATAAACCTCACAAATGAATTTCACATCTTAAAAGATTTAGTTCTGTACACTCACTGATTGATTTTGCAATGATTTCACTGTTTGGATGTGTTTTTCTATTGGTGTCTGTTTGTGTGCGTATTCAGCAAGGCTGTTTCCGGATTTTTTTCATTTTTCTACTTTCCCATAACACAAACCTCACAAATGAAGTTAACATCTTAAACTATTTAGTTCTGTACACTCACTGTTTGATTTTGCAATGATTTCACTGTTTGGATGTGTTTTTCTATTGGTGTCTGTTTGTGTGCGCATTCAGCTGAGATAAGGCTGTTTCCGGATTTTTTTAATTTTTCTGCTGTCCCATAACATAAACCTCACAAATGAAGTTAACATCTTAAAAGATTTAGTTCTGTACCCTCAGTGTTTGATTTTGCAATGATTTCACTGTTTGGATGTGTTTTTCTATTGGTGTCTGTTTGTGTGCGCATTCAGCTGAGATAAGGCTGTTTACGGATTTTTTTCATTTTTCTACTTTCCCATAACACAAACCTCACAAATGAAGTTAACATCTTAAAATATTTAGTTCTGTACCCTCAGTGTTTGATTTTGCAAAGATTTCACTGTTTGGATGTGTTTTTCTATTGGTGTCTGTTTGTGTGCGCATTCAGCTGAGATAAGGCTGTTTCCGGATTTTTTTCATTTTTCTGCTGTCCCATAACATAAACCTCACAAATGAAGTTAACATCTTAAAAGATTTAGTTCTGTACACTCACTGTTTGTTTTTGCAATGATTTCACTGTTTGGATGTGTTTTTCTATTGGTGTCTGTTTGTGTGCGCATTCAGCTGAGATAAGGCTGTTTCCGGATTTTTTTCATTTTTCTACTTTCCCATAACACAAACCTCACAAATGAAGTTAACATCTTAAAATATTTAGTTCTGTACACTCACTGTTTGATTTTGCAATGATTTCACTGTTTGGATGTGTTTTTCTATTGGTGTCTGTTTGTGTGCGCATTCAGCTGAGATAAGGCTGTTTCCGGATTTTTTTCATTTTTCTACTTTCCCATAACACAAACCTCACAAATGAAGTTAACATCTTAAAAGATTTAGTTCTGTACACTCAGTGTTTGATTTTGCAATGATTTCACTGTTTGGATGTGTTTTTCTATTGGTGTCTGTTTTGTGTGCGCATTCAGCTGAGATAAGGCTGTTTCCGGATTTTTTTCATTTTTCTGCTGTCCCATAACATAAACCTCACAAATGAAGTTAACATCTTAAAATATTTAGTTCTGTACACTCACTGTTTGATTTTGCAATGATTTCACTGTTTGGATGTGTTTTTCTATTGGTGTCTGTTTGTGTGCGCATTCAGCTGAGATAAGGCTGTTTCCGGATTTTTTTCATTTTTCTACTTTCCCATAACACAAACCTCACAAATGAAGTTAACATCTTAAAATATTTAGTTCTGTACACTCACTGTTTGATTTTGCAATGATTTCACTGTTTGGATGTGTTTTTCTATTGGTGTCTGTTTGTGTGCGCATTCAGCTGAGATAAGGCTGTTTCCGGATTTTTTTCATTTTTCTACTTTCCCATAACACAAACCTCACAAATGAAGTTAACATCTTAAAAGATTTAGTTCTGTACACTCAGTGTTTGATTTTGCAATGATTTCACTGTTTGGATGTGTTTTTCTATTGGTGTCTGTTTGTGTGCGCATTCAGCTGAGATAAGGCTGTTTCCGGATTTTTTTCATTTTTCTACTTTCCCATAACACAAACCTCACAAATGAAGTTAACATCTTAAAATATTTAGTTCTGTACACTCACTGTTTGATTTTGCAATGATTTCACTGTTTGGATGTGTTTTTCTATTGGTGTCTGTTTGTGTGCGCATTCAGCTGAGATAAGGCTGTTTACGGATTTTTTTCATTTTTCTGCTGTCCCATAACATAAACCTCACAAATGAAGTTAACATCTTAAAAGATTTAGTTCTGTACACTCAGTGTTTGATTTTGCAATGATTTCACTGTTTGGATGTGTTTTTCTATTGGTGTCTGTTTTGTGTGCACATTCAGCTGAGATAAGGCTGTTTCCGGATTTTTTTTCATTTTTCTGCTGTCCCATAACATAAACCTCACAAATGAAGTTAACATCTTAAAAGATTTAGTTCTGTACCCTCAGTGTTTGATTTTGCAATGATTTCACTGTTGGGATGTGTTATTCTATAAGTGTCTGTTTGTGTGCGCATTCAGCTGAGATAAGGCTGTTTCCGGATTTTTTTCATTTTTCTACTTTCCCATAACACAAACCTCACAAATGAAGTTAACATCTTAAACTATTTAGTTCTGTACACTCACTGTTTGATTTTGTAATGATTTCACTGTTTGGATGTGTTTTTCTATTGGTGTCTGTTTGTGTGCGCATTCAGCTGAGATAAGGCTGTTTCCGGATTTTTTTCATTTTTCTACTTTCCCATAACACAAACCTCACAAATGAAGTTAACATCTTAAAATATTTAGTTCTGTACCCTCAGTGTTTGATTTTGCAAAGATTTCACTGTTTGGATGTGTTTTTCTATTGGTGTCTGTTTGTGTGCGCATTCAGCTGAGATAAGGCTGTTTCCGGATTTTTTTCATTTTTCTGCTGTCCCATAACATAAACCTCACAAATGAAGTTAACATCTTAAAAGATTTAGTTCTGTACACTCACTGTTTGTTTTTGCAATGATTTCACTGTTTGGATGTGTTTTTCTATTGGTGTCTGTTTGTGTGCGCATTCAGCTGAGATAAGGCTGTTTCCGGATTTTTTTAATTTTTCTGCTGTCCCATAACATAAACCTCACAAATGAAGTTAACATCTTAAAATATTTAGCTCTGTACACTCACTGTTTGATTTTGCAATGATTTCACTGTTTGGATGTGTTTTTCTATTGGTGTCTGTTTGTGTGCGCATTCAGCTGAGATAAGGCTGTTTCCGGATTTTTTTCATTTGTCTGCTGTCCCATAACATAAACCTCACAAATGAAGTTAACATCTTAAAAGATTTAGTTCTGTACACTCAGTGTTTGATTTTGCAATGATTTCACTGTTTGGATGTGTTTTTCTATTGGTGTCTGTTTTGTGTGCGCATTCAGCTGAGATAAGGCTGTTTCCGGATTTTTTTCATTTTTCTGCTGTCCCATAACATAAACCTCACAAATGAAGTTAACATCTTAAAATATTTAGTTCTGTACACTCACTGTTTGATTTTGCAATGATTTCACTGTTTGGATGTGTTTTTCTATTGGTGTCTGTTTGTGTGCGCATTCAGCTGAGATAAGGCTGTTTCCGGATTTTTTTCATTTTTCTGCTGTCCCATAACATAAACCTCACAAATAAAGTTAACATCTCATAAGATATAGTTATATACCTTCAGTGATTGATTTTGCAATGATTTCACTGTTTGGATGTGTTTTTCTATTGGTGTCTGTTTGTGTGCGCATTCAGCTGCGATAAGGCTGTTTCCGGATTTTTTTTCATTTTTCTGCTGTCCCATAACATAAACCTCACAAATGAAGTTAACATCTTAAAAGATTTAGTTCTGTACCCTCAGTGTTTGATTTTGCAATGATTTCACTGTTGGGATGTGTTATTCTATAAGTGTCTGTTTGTGTGCGCATTCAGCTGAGATAAGGCTGTTTCCGGATTTTTTTCATTTTTCTACTTTCCCATAACACAAACCTCACAAATGAAGTTAACATCTTAAACTATTTAGTTCTGTACACTCACTGTTTGATTTTGTAATGATTTCACTGTTTGGATGTGTTTTTCTATTGGTGTCTGTTTGTGTGCGCATTCAGCTGAGATAAGGCTGTTTCCGGATTTTTTTCATTTTTCTACTTTCCCATAACACAAACCTCACAAATGAAGTTAACATCTTAAAATATTTAGTTCTGTACCCTCAGTGTTTGATTTTGCAAAGATTTCACTGTTTGGATGTGTTTTTCTATTGGTGTCTGTTTGTGTGCGCATTCAGCTGAGATAAGGCTGTTTCCGGATTTTTTTCATTTTTCTGCTGTCCCATAACATAAACCTCACAAATGAAGTTAACATCTTAAAAGATTTAGTTCTGTACACTCACTGTTTGTTTTTGCAATGATTTCACTGTTTGGATGTGTTTTTCTATTGGTGTCTGTTTGTGTGCGCATTCAGCTGAGATAAGGCTGTTTCCGGATTTTTTTAATTTTTCTGCTGTCCCATAACATAAACCTCACAAATGAAGTTAACATCTTAAAATATTTAGCTCTGTACACTCACTGTTTGATTTTGCAATGATTTCACTGTTTGGATGTGTTTTTCTATTGGTGTCTGTTTGTGTGCGCATTCAGCTGAGATAAGGCTGTTTACGGATTTTTTTCATTTTTCTGCTGTCCCATAACATAAACCTCACAAATGAAGTTAACATCTTAAAAGATTTAGTTCTGTACACTCAGTGTTTGATTTTGCAATGATTTCACTGTTTGGATGTGTTTTTCTATTGGTGTCTGTTTTGTGTGCACATTCAGCTGAGATAAGGCTGTTTCCGGATTTTTTTTCATTTTTCTGCTGTCCCATAACATAAACCTCACAAATGAAGTTAACATCTTAAAAGATTTAGTTCTGTACCCTCAGTGTTTGATTTTGCAAAGATTTCACTGTTTGGATGTGTTTTTCTATTGGTGTCTGTTTGTGTGCGCATTCAGCTGAGATAAGGCTGTTTCCGGATTTTTTTCATTTTTCTGCTGTCCCATAACATAAACCTCACAAATAAAGTTAACATCTCATAAGATATAGTTATATACCTTCAGTGATTGATTTTGCAATGATTTCACTGTTTGGATGTGTTTTTCTATTGGTGTCTGTTTGTGTGCGCATTCAGCTGCGATAAGGCTGTTTCCGGATTTTTTTTCATTTTTCTGCTGTCCCATAACATAAACCTCACAAATGAAGTTAACATCTTAAAAGATTTAGTTCTGTACCCTCAGTGTTTGATTTTGCAATGATTTCACTGTTGGGATGTGTTATTCTATAAGTGTCTGTTTGTGTGCGCATTCAGCTGAGATAAGGCTGTTTCCGGATTTTTTTCATTTTTCTACTTTCCCATAACACAAACCTCACAAATGAAGTTAACATCTTAAACTATTTAGTTCTGTACACTCACTGTTTGATTTTGTAATGATTTCACTGTTTGGATGTGTTTTTCTATTGGTGTCTGTTTGTGTGCGCATTCAGCTGAGATAAGGCTGTTTCCGGATTTTTTTCATTTTTCTACTTTCCCATAACACAAACCTCACAAATGAAGTTAACATCTTAAAATATTTAGTTCTGTACCCTCAGTGTTTGATTTTGCAAAGATTTCACTGTTTGGATGTGTTTTTCTATTGGTGTCTGTTTGTGTGCGCATTCAGCTGAGATAAGGCTGTTTCCGGATTTTTTTCATTTTTCTGCTGTCCCATAACATAAACCTCACAAATGAAGTTAACATCTTAAAAGATTTAGTTCTGTACACTCACTGTTTGTTTTTGCAATGATTTCACTGTTTGGATGTGTTTTTCTATTGGTGTCTGTTTGTGTGCGCATTCAGCTGAGATAAGGCTGTTTCCGGATTTTTTTAATTTTTCTGCTGTCCCATAACATAAACCTCACAAATGAAGTTAACATCTTAAAATATTTAGCTCTGTACACTCACTGTTTGATTTTGCAATGATTTCACTGTTTGGATGTGTTTTTCTATTGGTGTCTGTTTGTGTGCGCATTCAGCTGAGATAAGGCTGTTTACGGATTTTTTTCATTTTTCTGCTGTCCCATAACATAAACCTCACAAATGAAGTTAACATCTTAAAAGATTTAGTTCTGTACACTCAGTGTTTGATTTTGCAATGATTTCACTGTTTGGATGTGTTTTTCTATTGGTGTCTGTTTTGTGTGCACATTCAGCTGAGATAAGGCTGTTTCCGGATTTTTTTTCATTTTTCTGCTGTCCCATAACATAAACCTCACAAATGAAGTTAACATCTTAAAAGATTTAGTTCTGTACCCTCAGTGTTTGATTTTGCAAAGATTTCACTGTTTGGATGTGTTTTTCTATTGGTGTCTGTTTGTGTGCGCATTCAGCTGAGATAAGGCTGTTTCCGGATTTTTTTCATTTTTCTGCTGTCCCATAACATAAACCTCACAAATAAAGTTAACATCTCATAAGATATAGTTATATACCTTCAGTGATTGATTTTGCAATGATTTCACTGTTTGGATGTGTTTTTCTATTGGTGTCTGTTTGTGTGCGCATTCAGCTGCGATAAGGCTGTTTCCGGATTTTTTTTCATTTTTCTGCTGTCCCATAACATAAACCTCACAAATGAAGTTAACATCTTAAAAGATTTAGTTCTGTACCCTCAGTGTTTGATTTTGCAATGATTTCACTGTTGGGATGTGTTATTCTATAAGTGTCTGTTTGTGTGCGCATTCAGCTGAGATAAGGCTGTTTCCGGATTTTTTTCATTTTTCTACTTTCCCATAACACAAACCTCACAAATGAAGTTAACATCTTAAACTATTTAGTTCTGTACACTCACTGTTTGATTTTGTAATGATTTCACTGTTTGGATGTGTTTTTCTATTGGTGTCTGTTTGTGTGCGCATTCAGCTGAGATAAGGCTGTTTCCGGATTTTTTTCATTTTTCTACTTTCCCATAACACAAACCTCACAAATGAAGTTAACATCTTAAAATATTTAGTTCTGTACCCTCAGTGTTTGATTTTGCAAAGATTTCACTGTTTGGATGTGTTTTTCTATTGGTGTCTGTTTGTGTGCGCATTCAGCTGAGATAAGGCTGTTTCCGGATTTTTTTCATTTTTCTGCTGTCCCATAACATAAACCTCACAAATGAAGTTAACATCTTAAAAGATTTAGTTCTGTACACTCACTGTTTGTTTTTGCAATGATTTCACTGTTTGGATGTGTTTTTCTATTGGTGTCTGTTTGTGTGCGCATTCAGCTGAGATAAGGCTGTTTCCGGATTTTTTTAATTTTTCTGCTGTCCCATAACATAAACCTCACAAATGAAGTTAACATCTTAAAATATTTAGCTCTGTACACTCACTGTTTGATTTTGCAATGATTTCACTGTTTGGATGTGTTTTTCTATTGGTGTCTGTTTGTGTGCGCATTCAGCTGAGATAAGGCTGTTTCCGGATTTTTTTCATTTGTCTGCTGTCCCATAACATAAACCTCACAAATGAAGTTAACATCTTAAAAGATTTAGTTCTGTACACTCAGTGTTTGATTTTGCAATGATTTCACTGTTTGGATGTGTTTTTCTATTGGTGTCTGTTTTGTGTGCGCATTCAGCTGAGATAAGGCTGTTTCCGGATTTTTTTCATTTTTCTGCTGTCCCATAACATAAACCTCACAAATGAAGTTAACATCTTAAAATATTTAGTTCTGTACACTCACTGTTTGATTTTGCAATGATTTCACTGTTTGGATGTGTTTTTCTATTGGTGTCTGTTTGTGTGCGCATTCAGCTGAGATAAGGCTGTTTACGGATTTTTTTCATTTTTCTACTTTCCCATAACACAAACCTCACAAATGAAGTTAACATCTTAAAATATTTAGTTCTGTACACTCACTGTTTGATTTTGCAATGATTTCACTGTTTGGATGTGTTTTTCTATTGGTGTCTGTTTGTGTGCGCATTCAGCTGAGATAAGGCTGTTTCCGGATTTTTTTCATTTTTCTACTTTCCCATAACACAAACCTCACAAATGAAGTTAACATCTTAAAAGATTTAGTTCTGTCCCCTCAGTGTTTGATTTTGCAAAGATTTCACTGTTGGGATGTGTTTTTCTATTGGTGTCTGTTTGTGTGCGCATTCAGCTGAGATAAGGCTGTTTACGGATTTTTTTCATTTTTCTACTTTCCCATAACACAAACCTCACAAATGAAGTTAACATCTTAAAATATTTAGTTCTGTACACTCACTGTTTGATTTTGCAATGATTTCACTGTTTGGATGTGTTTTTCTATTGGTGTCTGTTTGTGTGCGCATTCAGCTGAGATAAGGCTGTTTACGGATTTTTTTCATTTTTCTGCTGTCCCATAACATAAACCTCACAAATGAAGTTAACATCTTAAAAGATTTAGTTCTGTACACTCAGTGTTTGATTTTGCAATGATTTCACTGTTTGGATGTGTTTTTCTATTGGTGTCTGTTTTGTGTGCGCATTCAGCTGAGATAAGGCTGTTTCCGGATTTTTTTTCATTTTTCTGCTGTCCCATAACATAAACCTCACAAATGAAGTTAACATCTTAAAAGATTTAGTTCTGTACCCTCAGTGTTTGATTTTGCAAAGATTTCACTGTTTGGATGTGTTTTTCTATTGGTGTCTGTTTGTGTGCGCATTCAGCTGAGATAAGGCTGTTTCCGGATTTTTTTCATTTTTCTGCTGTCCCATAACATAAACCTCACAAATAAAGTTAACATCTCATAAGATATAGTTATATACCTTCAGTGATTGATTTTGCAATGATTTCACTGTTTGGATGTGTTTTTCTATTGGTGTCTGTTTGTGTGCGCATTCAGCTGCGATAAGGCTGTTTCCGGATTTTTTTCATTTTTCTGCTGTCCCATAACATAAACCTCACAAATAAAGTTAACATCTCATAAGATATAGTTATATACCTTCAGTGATTGATTTTGCAATGATTTCACTGTTTGGATGTGTTTTTCTATTGGTGTCTGTTTGTGTGCGCATTCAGCTGCGATAAGGCTGTTTCCGGATTTTTTTTCATTTTTCTGCTGTCCCATAACATAAACCTCACAAATGAAGTTAACATCTTAAAAGATTTAGTTCTGTACCCTCAGTGTTTGATTTTGCAATGATTTCACTGTTGGGATGTGTTATTCTATAAGTGTCTGTTTGTGTGCGCATTCAGCTGAGATAAGGCTGTTTCCGGATTTTTTTCATTTTTCTACTTTCCCATAACACAAACCTCACAAATGAAGTTAACATCTTAAACTATTTAGTTCTGTACACTCACTGTTTGATTTTGTAATGATTTCACTGTTTGGATGTGTTTTTCTATTGGTGTCTGTTTGTGTGCGCATTCAGCTGAGATAAGGCTGTTTCCGGATTTTTTTCATTTTTCTACTTTCCCATAACACAAACCTCACAAATGAAGTTAACATCTTAAAATATTTAGTTCTGTACCCTCAGTGTTTGATTTTGCAAAGATTTCACTGTTTGGATGTGTTTTTCTATTGGTGTCTGTTTGTGTGCGCATTCAGCTGAGATAAGGCTGTTTCCGGATTTTTTTCATTTTTCTGCTGTCCCATAACATAAACCTCACAAATGAAGTTAACATCTTAAAAGATTTAGTTCTGTACACTCACTGTTTGTTTTTGCAATGATTTCACTGTTTGGATGTGTTTTTCTATTGGTGTCTGTTTGTGTGCGCATTCAGCTGAGATAAGGCTGTTTCCGGATTTTTTTAATTTTTCTGCTGTCCCATAACATAAACCTCACAAATGAAGTTAACATCTTAAAATATTTAGCTCTGTACACTCACTGTTTGATTTTGCAATGATTTCACTGTTTGGATGTGTTTTTCTATTGGTGTCTGTTTGTGTGCGCATTCAGCTGAGATAAGGCTGTTTCCGGATTTTTTTCATTTGTCTGCTGTCCCATAACATAAACCTCACAAATGAAGTTAACATCTTAAAAGATTTAGTTCTGTACACTCAGTGTTTGATTTTGCAATGATTTCACTGTTTGGATGTGTTTTTCTATTGGTGTCTGTTTTGTGTGCGCATTCAGCTGAGATAAGGCTGTTTCCGGATTTTTTTCATTTTTCTGCTGTCCCATAACATAAACCTCACAAATGAAGTTAACATCTTAAAATATTTAGTTCTGTACACTCACTGTTTGATTTTGCAATGATTTCACTGTTTGGATGTGTTTTTCTATTGGTGTCTGTTTGTGTGCGCATTCAGCTGAGATAAGGCTGTTTACGGATTTTTTTCATTTTTCTACTTTCCCATAACACAAACCTCACAAATGAAGTTAACATCTTAAAATATTTAGTTCTGTACACTCACTGTTTGATTTTGCAATGATTTCACTGTTTGGATGTGTTTTTCTATTGGTGTCTGTTTGTGTGCGCATTCAGCTGAGATAAGGCTGTTTCCGGATTTTTTTCATTTTTCTACTTTCCCATAACACAAACCTCACAAATGAAGTTAACATCTTAAAAGATTTAGTTCTGTCCCCTCAGTGTTTGATTTTGCAAAGATTTCACTGTTGGGATGTGTTTTTCTATTGGTGTCTGTTTGTGTGCGCATTCAGCTGAGATAAGGCTGTTTACGGATTTTTTTCATTTTTCTACTTTCCCATAACACAAACCTCACAAATGAAGTTAACATCTTAAAATATTTAGTTCTGTACACTCACTGTTTGATTTTGCAATGATTTCACTGTTTGGATGTGTTTTTCTATTGGTGTCTGTTTGTGTGCGCATTCAGCTGAGATAAGGCTGTTTACGGATTTTTTTCATTTTTCTGCTGTCCCATAACATAAACCTCACAAATGAAGTTAACATCTTAAAAGATTTAGTTCTGTACACTCAGTGTTTGATTTTGCAATGATTTCACTGTTTGGATGTGTTTTTCTATTGGTGTCTGTTTTGTGTGCGCATTCAGCTGAGATAAGGCTGTTTCCGGATTTTTTTTCATTTTTCTGCTGTCCCATAACATAAACCTCACAAATGAAGTTAACATCTTAAAAGATTTAGTTCTGTACCCTCAGTGTTTGATTTTGCAAAGATTTCACTGTTTGGATGTGTTTTTCTATTGGTGTCTGTTTGTGTGCGCATTCAGCTGAGATAAGGCTGTTTCCGGATTTTTTTCATTTTTCTGCTGTCCCATAACATAAACCTCACAAATAAAGTTAACATCTCATAAGATATAGTTATATACCTTCAGTGATTGATTTTGCAATGATTTCACTGTTTGGATGTGTTTTTCTATTGGTGTCTGTTTGTGTGCGCATTCAGCTGCGATAAGGCTGTTTCCGGATTTTTTTTCATTTTTCTGCTGTCCCATAACATAAACCTCACAAATGAAGTTAACATCTTAAAAGATTTAGTTCTGTACCCTCAGTGTTTGATTTTGCAAAGATTTCACTGTTGGGATGTGTTTTTCTATTGGTGTCTGTTTGTGTGCGCATTCAGCTGAGATAAGGCTGTTTACGGATTTTTTTCATTTTTCTACTTTCCCATAACACAAACCTCACAAATGAAGTTAACATCTTAAAATATTTAGTTCTGTACACTCACTGTTTGATTTTGCAATGATTTCACTGTTTGGATGTGTTTTTCTATTGGTGTCTGTTTGTGTGCGCATTCAGCTGAGATAAGGCTGTTTCCGGATTTTTTTCATTTTTCTACTTTCCCATAACACAAACCTCACAAATGAAGTTAACATCTTAAAATATTTAGTTCTGTACCCTCAGTGTTTGATTTTGCAAAGATTTCACTGTTTGGATGTGTTTTTCTATTGGTGTCTGTTTGTGTGCGCATTCAGCTGAGATAAGGCTGTTTCCGGATTTTTTTCATTTTTCTGCTGTCCCATAACATAAACCTCACAAATGAAGTTAACATCTTAAAAGATTTAGTTCTGTACACTCACTGTTTGTTTTTGCAATGATTTCACTGTTTGGATGTGTTTTTCTATTGGTGTCTGTTTGTGTGCGCATTCAGCTGAGATAAGGCTGTTTCCGGATTTTTTTAATTTTTCTGCTGTCCCATAACATAAACCTCACAAATGAAGTTAACATCTTAAAATATTTAGCTCTGTACACTCACTGTTTGATTTTGCAATGATTTCACTGTTTGGATGTGTTTTTCTATTGGTGTCTGTTTGTGTGCGCATTCAGCTGAGATAAGGCTGTTTCCGGATTTTTTTCATTTGTCTGCTGTCCCATAACATAAACCTCACAAATGAAGTTAACATCTTAAAAGATTTAGTTCTGTACACTCAGTGTTTGATTTTGCAATGATTTCACTGTTTGGATGTGTTTTTCTATTGGTGTCTGTTTTGTGTGCGCATTCAGCTGAGATAAGGCTGTTTACGGATTTTTTTCATTTTTCTGCTGTCCCATAACATAAACCTCACAAATGAAGTTAACATCTTAAAATATTTAGTTCTGTACACTTACTGTTTGATTTTGCAATGATTTCACTGTTTGGATGTGTTTTTCTATTGGTGTCTGTTTGTGTGCGCATTCAGCTGAGATAAGGCTGTTTCCGGATTTTTTTCATTTTTCTACTTTCCCATAACACAAACCTCACAAATGAAGTTAACATCTTAAAATATTTAGTTCTGTACACTCACTGTTTGATTTTGCAATGATTTCACTGTTTGGATGTGTTTTTCTATTGGTGTCTGTTTGTGTGCGCATTCAGCTGAGATAAGGCTGTTTACGGATTTTTTTCATTTTTCTACTTTCCCATAACACAAACCTCACAAATGAAGTTAACATCTTAAAATATTTAGTTCTGTACACTCACTGTTTGATTTTGCAATGATTTCACTGTTTGGATGTGTTTTTCTATTGGTGTCTGTTTGTGTGCGCATTCAGCTGAGATAAGGCTGTTTACGGATTTTTTTCATTTTTCTGCTGTCCCATAACATAAACCTCACAAATGAAGTTAACATCTTAAAAGATTTAGTTCTGTACACTCAGTGTTTGATTTTGCAATGATTTCACTGTTTGGATGTGTTTTTCTATTGGTGTCTGTTTTGTGTGCGCATTCAGCTGAGATAAGGCTGTTTCCGGATTTTTTTTCATTTTTCTGCTGTCCCATAACATAAACCTCACAAATGAAGTTAACATCTTAAAAGATTTAGTTCTGTACCCTCAGTGTTTGATTTTGCAAAGATTTCACTGTTTGGATGTGTTTTTCTATTGGTGTCTGTTTGTGTGCGCATTCAGCTGAGATAAGGCTGTTTCCGGATTTTTTTCATTTTTCTGCTGTCCCATAACATAAACCTCACAAATAAAGTTAACATCTCATAAGATATAGTTATATACCTTCAGTGATTGATTTTGCAATGATTTCACTGTTTGGATGTGTTTTTCTATTGGTGTCTGTTTGTGTGCGCATTCAGCTGCGATAAGGCTGTTTCCGGATTTTTTTTCATTTTTCTGCTGTCCCATAACATAAACCTCACAAATGAAGTTAACATCTTAAAAGATTTAGTTCTGTACCCTCAGTGTTTGATTTTGCAAAGATTTCACTGTTGGGATGTGTTTTTCTATTGGTGTCTGTTTGTGTGCGCATTCAGCTGAGATAAGGCTGTTTACGGATTTTTTTCATTTTTCTACTTTCCCATAACACAAACCTCACAAATGAAGTTAACATCTTAAAATATTTAGTTCTGTACACTTACTGTTTGATTTTGCAATGATTTCACTGTTTGGATGTGTTTTTCTATTGGTGTCTGTTTGTGTGCGCATTCAGCTGAGATAAGGCTGTTTCCGGATTTTTTTCATTTTTCTACTTTCCCATAACACAAACCTCACAAATGAAGTTAACATCTTAAAATATTTAGTTCTGTACACTCACTGTTTGATTTTGCAATGATTTCACTGTTTGGATGTGTTTTTCTATTGGTGTCTGTTTGTGTGCGCATTCAGCTGAGATAAGGCTGTTTACGGATTTTTTTCATTTTTCTGCTGTCCCATAACATAAACCTCACAAATGAAGTTAACATCTTAAAAGATTTAGTTCTGTACACTCACTGTTTGTTTTTGCAATGATTTCACTGTTTGGATGTGTTTTTCTATTGGTGTCTGTTTGTGTGCGCATTCAGCTGAGATAAGGCTGTTTCCGGATTTTTTTAATTTTTCTGCTGTCCCATAACATAAACCTCACAAATGAAGTTAACATCTTAAAATATTTAGCTCTGTACACTCACTGTTTGATTTTGCAATGATTTCACTGTTTGGATGTGTTTTTCTATTGGTGTCTGTTTGTGTGCGCATTCAGCTGAGATAAGGCTGTTTCCGGATTTTTTTCATTTGTCTGCTGTCCCATAACATAAACCTCACAAATGAAGTTAACATCTTAAAAGATTTAGTTCTGTACACTCAGTGTTTGATTTTGCAATGATTTCACTGTTTGGATGTGTTTTTCTATTGGTGTCTGTTTTGTGTGCGCATTCAGCTGAGATAAGGCTGTTTCCGGATTTTTTTCATTTTTCTGCTGTCCCATAACATAAACCTCACAAATGAAGTTAACATCTTAAAATATTTAGTTCTGTACACTCACTGTTTGATTTTGCAATGATTTCACTGTTTGGATGTGTTTTTCTATTGGTGTCTGTTTGTGTGCGCATTCAGCTGAGATAAGGCTGTTTCCGGATTTTTTTCATTTTTCTACTTTCCCATAACACAAACCTCACAAATGAAGTTAACATCTTAAAATATTTAGTTCTGTACACTCACTGTTTGATTTTGCAATGATTTCACTGTTTGGATGTGTTTTTCTATTGGTGTCTGTTTGTGTGCGCATTCAGCTGAGATAAGGCTGTTTACGGATTTTTTTCATTTTTCTACTTTCCCATAACACAAACCTCACAAATGAAGTTAACATCTTAAAATATTTAGTTCTGTACACTCACTGTTTGATTTTGCAATGATTTCACTGTTTGGATGTGTTTTTCTATTGGTGTCTGTTTGTGTGCGCATTCAGCTGAGATAAGGCTGTTTCCGGATTTTTTTCATTTTTCTACTTTCCCATAACACAAACCTCACAAATGAAGTTAACATCTTAAAAGATTTAGTTCTGTCCCCTCAGTGTTTGATTTTGCAAAGATTTCACTGTTGGGATGTGTTTTTCTATTGGTGTCTGTTTGTGTGCGCATTCAGCTGAGATAAGGCTGTTTACGGATTTTTTTCATTTTTCTACTTTCCCATAACACAAACCTCACAAATGAAGTTAACATCTTAAAATATTTAGTTCTGTACACTCACTGTTTGATTTTGCAATGATTTCACTGTTTGGATGTGTTTTTCTATTGGTGTCTGTTTGTGTGCGCATTCAGCTGAGATAAGGCTGTTTACGGATTTTTTTCATTTTTCTGCTGTCCCATAACATAAACCTCACAAATGAAGTTAACATCTTAAAAGATTTAGTTCTGTACCCTCAGTGTTTGATTTTGCAAAGATTTCACTGTTTGGATGTGTTTTTCTATTGGTGTCTGTTTGTGTGCGCATTCAGCTGAGATAAGGCTGTTTCCGGATTTTTTTCATTTTTCTGCTGTCCCATAACATAAACCTCACAAATAAAGTTAACATCTCATAAGATATAGTTATATACCTTCAGTGATTGATTTTGCAATGATTTCACTGTTTGGATGTGTTTTTCTATTGGTGTCTGTTTGTGTGCGCATTCAGCTGCGATAAGGCTGTTTCCGGATTTTTTTTCATTTTTCTGCTGTCCCATAACATAAACCTCACAAATGAAGTTAACATCTTAAAAGATTTAGTTCTGTACCCTCAGTGTTTGATTTTGCAAAGATTTCACTGTTGGGATGTGTTTTTCTATTGGTGTCTGTTTGTGTGCGCATTCAGCTGAGATAAGGCTGTTTACGGATTTTTTTCATTTTTCTACTTTCCCATAACACAAACCTCACAAATGAAGTTAACATCTTAAAATATTTAGTTCTGTACACTCACTGTTTGATTTTGCAATGATTTCACTGTTTGGATGTGTTTTTCTATTGGTGTCTGTTTGTGTGCGCATTCAGCTGAGATAAGGCTGTTTCCGGATTTTTTTCATTTTTCTACTTTCCCATAACACAAACCTCACAAATGAAGTTAACATCTTAAAATATTTAGTTCTGTACACTCACTGTTTGATTTTGCAATGATTTCACTGTTTGGATGTGTTTTTCTATTGGTGTCTGTTTGTGTGCGCATTCAGCTGAGATAAGGCTGTTTACGGATTTTTTTCATTTTTCTGCTGTCCCATAACATAAACCTCACAAATGAAGTTAACATCTTAAAAGATTTAGTTCTGTACACTCAGTGTTTGATTTTGCAATGATTTCACTGTTTGGATGTGTTTTTCTATTGGTGTCTGTTTTGTGTGCGCATTCAGCTGAGATAAGGCTGTTTCCGGATTTTTTTCATTTTTCTGCTGTCCCATAACATAAACCTCACAAATAAAGTTAACATCTCATAAGATATAGTTATATACCTTCAGTGATTGATTTTGCAATGATTTCACTGTTTGGATGTGTTTTTCTATTGGTGTCTGTTTGTGTGCGCATTCAGCTGCGATAAGGCTGTTTCCGGATTTTTTTTCATTTTTCTGCTGTCCCATAACATAAACCTCACAAATGAAGTTAACATCTTAAAAGATTTAGTTCTGTACCCTCAGTGTTTGATTTTGCAAAGATTTCACTGTTGGGATGTGTTTTTCTATTGGTGTCTGTTTGTGTGCGCATTCAGCTGAGATAAGGCTGTTTCCGGATTTTTTTCATTTTTCTGCTGTCCCATAACATAAACCTCACAAATGAAGTTAACATCTTAAAAGATTTAGTTCTGTACCCTCAGTTTTTGATTTTGCAAAGATTTCACTGTTGGGATGTGTTTTTCTATTGGTGTCTGTTTGTGTGCGCATTCAGCTGAGATAAGGCTGTTTCCGGATTTTTTTCATTTTTCTACTTTCCCATAACACAAACCTCACAAATGAAGTTAACATCTTAAAATATTTAGTTCTGTACCCTCAGTGTTTGATTTTGCAAAGATTTCACTGTTTGGATGTGTTTTTCTATTGGTGTCTGTTTGTGTGCGCATTCAGCTGAGATAAGGCTGTTTCCGGATTTTTTTAATTTGTCTGCTGTCCCATAACATAAACCTCACAAATGAAGTTAACATCTTAAAAGATTTAGTTCTGTACACTCAGTGTTTGATTTTGCAATGATTTCACTGTTTGGATGTGTTTTTCTATTGGTGTAACAGGATACCATTCTATTATGGGACAGTAGAAAAATTTAAAAAATCCAGAAACAGCCTTATCTCAGCAGAATGCGCACACAAACAGACACCAATAGAAAAACACATCCAAACAGTGAAATCATTGCAAAATCAAACACTGAGAGTACAGAAGTATATCTTATAAGATGTACATTTCATTTGTTCAGTTAACTGTATGGTTATTTGTCATAATCAAACTTCAAAAAAATATTTCTACAATGTTTTTTTCAACAAATGTTGCTTTCACAGCACACATTATTGTTGTAATCATATCATTATTATTAATATTATTATTATTATTGCTGTTAATAATATTATTGTTATCATCACCATCATTATATTTATATCATTAATACATTGACATTATATTAACATAAAAAAACAAAAACTCGCGCACTCATTATATTGGGAACAATGACATGATGGTGCTGAAGGTGGCTCCACATTCGCTTCCGATTTTCATTAAGTTTCGATTCCACCTTAAAAAAAATGCACGTTTCGGCCAGTAGGGAGAAGTGCAAATTCAGGAATGGTTGCAATAGAATTCAGTCAGCATTCATATTTAAGATGGATAGTAGTAGATAGTCCAAAGTAGATATGGACATATAGGGGATCACTGGAAAATTAAGGAGCTGTAGTATGCAAAGCAGGTGACATATTTCATGGGAAATCATATTAGGCCACTAGAGGGCAGTGCAAAGTCACAAATTGTTGCAAAATAATTGTCAAACTCTTGACTTTTGAGCTTGATTTTCTCCAAAATTCTCAAACCAGGAAAATTCATCACAAATACCCGATCACGATATGACAATATCAAAATTCTAAGATCATATCTTGTCTCATGTCATGATATAGCTATAATATTGTCATGCCTTCCTCATCATAGTTCACATTCCATTTGTCAGACATAAAATATGAATCCATAACCCATTTTGAGAGGCAGGTTCTCATAAGGTTGGGAAGTGTCAACTATTTGGGTTGCCACTGATGGGTAGACTCCCCTGTTTAAATGTTGGAGTTTAGTATTTTGGGCAACACCATGTTAGTTTTTGAAACCAGAAACAACCATAGTTATAAGAGAAGGGATGGATACTGATAGCTTGTCCACTACAAATCCACCTATAACTGCAACTTTGCAAACATGAAATGCAGAGCTGTCAATCACACACGGTGGGACTGACAGCTCTGCATTTAAATGTAAAATTAAATTTACATTGTGGACATGCAGCGCTACTGAAGAGGAACTAAGACCATAAACCCTTTAGAACAATGTATGCAGGACACCAGACTAACTTTTTACTAGGAGCACAGTAGCCCCCCCTATAACTGAATTTTTTAGGAGAGCAAGCAGAACATTTAGGGGCGCACACCTTAAACATTTCCTCTCATTTTCACTGTATTACTGATCAATACTTCGATAATAATTGAATAAATTGCAATGTGCTGTTTAGAATTCCCAGTGAATTTTTATTGTGCACTTGTTTGTTAAAGAATAAGATCACATAAGAGACATTAAGTGTACATAAAATACCATCACTGTCACTACAGTACAATTATTAACTAGAAGTGGCCCGGTACTGTCCAGTACACAGAACCGACACTTTTATTTGTGTACTGGCACATTTCTCAAGATGCCGGTAATCTCTTATCAGTCCACTTGATTATGGTCCAGAGCAATAATGTCTCAGGGTACACTATGTGACGTTCACCTGTTCTCGCAAAAGTCAAGTGTTTATTCCTTGAGTTTGGAGTTTTTATTTTCTATCTAATCTCTATCTGGAAGACGACCGCTGTGGTGACCATCATCATGCTTCAAAAGCATGAGTTAGCTCATCCACACACTCATACTTTCTGATATAATAAAAATAAACATGGAGCTGGCAAGTTGAGGCTTGAAAATATCAGAGGACGATGCACAGAAGGGATTAAGCTGGGATATTGCCCGGTATCCTGGACTCTTGCTCAAAAATTAATAAATTGATAAAGTTGAACCTGAATTTTCCTTAACACTAAAACAAGGCCAGACCAAAAGTTTCACTCCCAGGGCTGGAGTATGCCAGGTGTAATATTATTAGATATTAATGTAGATGTTATGCAAGAATTTGATGCACAAGCCTGTTTTCTTTGTGTATTACTTTAATGACTCTGTCCTGGCAGTGCTGGATGATCTTACACAGCTCCTCTGTACCCTGAGACTCGAGACTTTGATGAAGGATATGCTCAAACATCTAGTAAAACACAATTTGTAGTTTTGTACCTAACTTTGTGACATACATGCATGTAACACCAGACAAACTGACTCATATAGGAATATCCCATGAAATAATGTGATAATGTACTACACCCAGTTCCACAGTCTGTATTGTGGCATGTCTGTAGACAACTATATCTATTTAACTGTCCACTGAGTTATCAAACCGCCAAAAGATGTTCGCCTTTAGTTCTACTGTGTCCTTGATCAATGCCACAGTCAGAACCTCATCATTCAACTATTTGACAAACTCTAGTCAAACAGGAGCTACAGTGTAGGAAAATGATCAAGAAATAAAATGAGTTTCAATAAAATGATTAGCTCTCATAGAAACTTCCCATTGTGTTAACCAGTTAACCAATAACTTATATTAGACTTGGTTAGTCAGTAGTTGAGGTTTCACCTCTCTCATGGGGATCTGGGCCCTTTGGACAAACACTGACGGGCTGCTCACGTCAAACTGTTGCTGAAGACCCTCAAGGCTCAGGTTCACCACCTTCTCATAGCAGCTGTGCATCTTAACTGGATGGAAAGCCAGCATGGAGATCTTCTCCATGTGCTGAGGAGGAAGACAAGAAGGGAGAGGAAGAGATGGATGAGGCATGGACAGATTTGGGAAAAATGTATAATTGTGTCTCACAATAAATATACTACTGCAAAAGTATCACTAATGTTACACTAGACAAATGCTGTTTAAATCACAAACATATTTGGAATAGGAGTATAGGAATTGCGGATAGATAACATTTGTTTTGTAAAGATCCAGATTCTTGTGCTTCAACTGCGAAAATCAGAGTTCATTTTCTATAAATAATCATTATATATTGTGCTTCAATTTATTTTCTCATGTTATGGGTTTTATTTAAAGCGACACAATTTTCAACCTTCACGTAATGTCTCTAAGCAGGGATGGGAAGTATTTCTGATACATGTATTTTGTACCAATATATTTCCATCATGTGTATTTTATTTAAAATACTGTAACATACATCCTTTGAAAAAAAGTGATGACATAAGAAGACAAATTACAGGATGCTGCTTCAGATTGGACGTCATGGTGCTTGTGCCTACTTTAATTTGCCAGGACTTGTTAAGATCACAATTAGTTTACATAAGAATTGAATTGAGTCAAGCGATTACCATCAGAGCTGAGGTTCAAAACTTTAGAGCTCACTCTGTCGTTTACATCGATGACAGTGCTAAAGTCACCACATAAAATAAATTTGTATCCGACCAATAGCGGTTCTTTAAGTCTTTTAAAAAGTTGAAAAATGTTTGTTCTCTCATGAGAGGTGTACACGTGTATCGTTCGTATTTTTTCTCCTCGGTAAAAACAATCCAACATGAGCAATCTACAAGGAATTAAATTAGGAAATCATTCGTTTTACGAATAATAGTGACATCACCAGTTTTAGAAAAAAGATCCCACCATCAGCTTTACTTTCACCAATAGAAATTACTCTTAGACCTTTGTTCCACATGCTGGATACCTTTACTCTTTACTTGTGTTCAGTCTCAGTTCTTGACAACATAATAAGTCAGTTTTCAACAAGAATTTAATTTGTTGGGCTCTAAAAGAATTTGATTGGATGCCATGGGCATTCCAAGATGAAACTTTGGGGAAGGTCATAAATGTTTGGGGGGAAGCTATGGTGTGGGTTTGTCGTCATTTTATAATATATATATATATTTATATATATTTATTTTATAACAAGCTTTTCTTTTCTTTTTCTCTACCTCTACAAAAGGTGTTTCATGATCATCATCAGGCTCTGGAGACCCTTATACCTATTCCAAGCCCTACCAGTAGAGGTCCCCCAAACCCCAATTTTTGAGCTGGAATAAAATGATATCAAAGTTTAGTTGGGGTGGCAAAAGACCCACGATAAGACTGGAAACTCTCCAGCTGCCAAAAGAAGAAGGAGGGATGAGACTTCCAAAATTAAAGGAATACTACCATGCGGCCCAATTGAGATATATTGTAGGTTGGTGCAAAGCAGACACAGTGAAATGAAATAGAAAAAGAGTTTGGAGAAAACCCAGTACAGAATTGGGGGATAAAGAAACATACAAGAAGATTCAAAACCAAATAGACACAATCACGATGTTCACATACAAAATATGGTTCAGCATAATAAAAAAATATAAGATACAGAAAGACACTAATTTATTGAATATGATAGCAATTTTACACCGACTAGGTACGATATAGGATTTAAACAGTGGACAACCAAGGGAATCACAGCATGGTGTGTTTTGGTGAAAGGTGACAGCTTGAGAGTTTCCAAAATATGACAGAAAAAAAGGATTTAGATAATCAATCATGAATTCTGTGGATTCCTGCAACTTAGAGACTACTATATGAAAGAGATCAGGATGGACCCCTCCTGAGAAGTGAATAGTGTGATCCAGATTATCATAATCAACGCATACAAAGAAACCACAATTAGAATTATATTGGGACTATATAAAAAAAATGCTACAAAATACATAAAAAAAAAAGATGGGAATCAGGATTTAACATAAAACTTAGTGATGAAGATTGGCTAAGATTGGTATAATCTGCCAGACATTAGCCTCATGTATGAAACAAAGTGATTTTGAAGCAGAAACATATTTAGGTTACAAGGTCAGAGCTGCAGTGACTTCCTGACAAGTACAAATGAGCATTTCATGGGTTGTACTGGCAACAGATATGACAAATGTTGGGTGGCTGGGAGATTTTTTTTTAATCAGTCTTGAATATGTCAAAGATTACCCACAATATTAACTTTGAAGCATTGTTAGTTTTGTGTAGCATCAGATAAAACATGTACTCCCTCCCCTCTTAATTTGAAAAGAGGACATTTGTAATATGGAAATGATTGAATATTTGGTGGTTTTGAGGAGGACTGATGCAGGACAAAAGTATTAATCTTTTATGACAACAATTCTTGGGAGTGAACATTCCTGCCATATACTCAAGTCTATGGTGAAAACAATGTTCAGTGTTCTATTGATCTATTAATAAAATGTTTTCATTTGAATTCCAATTTGCCAAGAGACCTTCTTACAAGAAAGTGTGCCATATGCACTAACACAGTGGAAATGAATCATAATGAAGCCTGAGGGTTAAGGAAACAGTTTGTCATCAACTAAATACTGTAGGTGTCCAAAGCCTGAGGGTCAACCTCTTTCCCCGGATGAAACAGAATCCAGTCACGTTAACTGTGCGTTGTAAGAATGGAAAAGACTGTCATAAAAAAATAATAATAATTACAACACCCACACTGTATCAACATTCAGAGTGGACCTAATTTTTAAGAATAGAGGGATAGATTTAGTGTATAGCCTACTTGTTAAATAGACAGGATACCTGCAGCAGCAGCACCAGCGAAGCTCTCTGAACAGATCAGCAATGTGACCCACAGTCCTCACAACCGAAGACGCAGCCGAAACACGCAAGCGGTTCCGCGAAAACGGGAGCTTTGCAGCTGCGGGTCCGGGTGAGAGGACATCGGTTCTCACAGTGGAACTGTTCAGACAGAAAGTCTGGCTCCCGTGTAACGTCGCAGACAACACCATCTCAGAGATAGGATACTGACTGCATTTAAACACTAAACTTTCGCAAAAAACAGCAAAGCGAAAAAGAAAAAAAAGAGCATGGAACATTTACATGTGCATATATTATTATTAACTATATTTCGATTAATGCGTGTGTGTTTAAATACATGTGTATGTATGTATGTATTTTCAATGAGTGAAAAGACGTAGTTACTGTAATTAACGAACACATTTTAGCAATGGCCTGCTGTTTAGCTCATTATAATAATGTAAAATTTCACTTACCTCTACATTTTTGAGCATCTTCCTGTGACATGTCAATAGCCTCCCTCTACCACCAACCTCCCAAGTAATTCCTTGGTCAGCGACTGATGCTGCAACTCCATTACATGTTCATCCACCTGCTGAGCAGACACTAACCTGTTCACGTTTTGGATATTAATCCGCTGCTGCTGTGGTGGGGAACTACGTTGCGTTGGAGTGTGATGATGGTCGATAATTATCTTAAAGCTACAGTAGTAGTTGAAATAAACTGCCCCTTTGTTTCACCATACATGCATGGCAGAAATGTTCGCTTCCAAGATTTTTTGTAATAAAAAGATTACAGATTAATCCTCTGCATTCTTTGTGCTTTTGGATTTTTTTTTGAGGATATCTTTGGCTGTGTTGATGCAAATTGCTTCAAATTTGGTGTAGGTGAAGTTATTTTCCACTGTCAGGGAATATCAACATTTTTCATTATCATATAACACACTATTCAATCAATATCTGAAGCTAAAATGATGTGGGTGTATTTTAGGGATATCATAGTATGGTGTGAATGTGGGTTTAGGAATAAATGTGTGTGTGTGTGTGTGTGTGTGTGTGTGTGTGTGTGTCTGTGTCTGTGTGTGTGTGTGTCTGTGTGTATGTGTGTATGTGCAACTCCAGGCACTTCTTGTTCTCACATCAAGTTCAAATCGACATGATACACAGGCACCTACACCTACAAAGAGGCTCATACACACATTCACTCCTTTGAGTAAAAAGAACAAACAGGCATCTTGAGGGACTTCAAAGACTTGCCCTCTACGTGAACCCAAACAAAAGTCTGGTTTTGTTTACACAGGTGCAATTACAGGTAAACACAATGTTTCACTTTGTTTGGGGCTCAATTCATCCTGACTGTCAAAGACACAGCCTCAGACGCTGAAGACCTCGACCTCATCAACATCAGTCACAATGTACTGAAAAAGAAAAAGGTTAAATAATTTATCAAAACTAACCCTAACCCTATCATATTATAGTGATTACATGTAAAATAATTACATCAAATCAAACATAAGCTAGATGTTTTGTATGACCTGTGTGAATATCCGTTTTTGATGAAGTTTAAAATCCATAATTTGTGTTAGTAGTGTATGATTTCACTTTCACTGAACTCAGTACCACTTATACTTCATATACTAGTAGCATGGAGTACTTTTACTGTATACGTTTTGGAGGAATATAGGGTAAAAGTTCACTTTTTGCAACAAACAATAGGGTAACATTTTTTGATGAAGTATAAAATCCTTATTTTTTATCAGTAGTTTATAATTTTACTTTCACTGGACGTATTCAGCTGAGGTAAGGCTGTTTTCGGATTTTTTTCTTTTTTCTACTGTCCCATAATATAAACCTCACTAATGAAGTTAACATCATATAAGATATACTTCTGTACCCTCAGTGTTTGATTTTGCAATGATTTCACTGTTGGGATGTGTTTTTCTATTGGTGTCTGTTTGTGTGCGCATCCAGCCGAGATAAGGCTGTTTTCGGATTTTTTTCTTATTTCTACTGTCCACAGTACTGTGTAAAGGTCAGAAAACAGCCGTATCCCTGCTGAATGCACACAAAAACAGAGACAAATAGAAAAACACATCCAAACAGTGAAATCATTGCAAAATCAAACACTGAAGGTATATAACTATATCTTATAAGATTTTAACTTTATTTGTGAGGTTTATGTTATGGGACAGTAGAAAAATTAAAAAAATCCGAAAACAGCCGTATCCCTGCTGAATGCGCACAAAAACAGACACAAATAGAAAAAAGATTAAAATACCCTCGATCAGCCTTAGTCCCTGATACACATCAGACTCCTGGCTCAATGCCTTTAGGAATTATTACAAAAAACACACCCAAACGGCTGACCATTGACCTTTCCGAAGGTTGCACAGGTCTGAAACTCGGCACCCTGGATCAGCCAGGAGTCCCTGATACACATACGGAGAAATCAGCATCCGGGCTCATTGCCTTTAGGAATTATTGAAGAAAAGACAGTTTCCCACCTTTCTTACGTTTGAATTTTACAGACTGTGTTTTTGGCAGTTTTCTTTGGCCGGGGGAAAAAAGCCCAAAGTCCTGTGTCCAAAAACTGAAAATCAGGTCATGTCAGACTCTATACAGTCTTAGACCCTTTGGCCAGAGTGGAAGTTTTGGAGGAACTACATTTCTACAGGTCGCAGGAGTGTGAATATTTCATATGTCGTTTGGGGTCCCAAGACGAGCGGAACTACAAGGGTTCATAAGTATATCTTATAAGATGTTAACTTTATTTGTGAGGTTTATGTTATGGGACAGTAGAAAAATGAAAAAAAATCAGAAAACAGTCGTATTCCAGCTGAATGCGCACAAAAACAGAGACAAATAGAAAAACACATACAAACAGTGAAATCATTGCAAAATCAAACACTGAGGGTACCGAAGAATATCTTATAAGATGTTAACTTTATTTGTGAGGTTTATGTTATGGGACAGTAGAAAAATGAAAAAAAATATGAAAACAGCCGTATCCCTGCTGAATGCACACAAAAACAGAGACAAATAGAAAAACACATCCAAACAGTGAAATCATTGCAAAATCAAACACTGAAGGTATATAACTATATCTTATAAGATTTTAACTTTATTTGTGAGGTTTATGTTATGGGACAGTAGAAAAATTAAAAAAATCCGAAAACAGCCGTATCCCTGCTGAATGCGCACAAAAACAGACACAAATAGAAAAACACATCCAAACAGTGAAATCATTATAAATTCAAACACTGAGGGTACATCAATATACCTTATAAGATGTTAACTTCATATTATAGGACAGTAGAAAAAAGATTAAAATACCCTCGATCAGCCTTAGTCCCTGATACACATACGGACAAATCAGACTCCTGGCTCAATGCCTTTAGGAACTATTACAAAAAACACACCCAAACGGCTGACCATTGACCTTTCCGAAGGTTGCACAGGTCTGAAACTCGGCACCCTGGATCAGCCAGGAGTCCCTGATACACATACGAAGAAATCAGCATCCGGGCTCATTGCCTTTAGGAATTATTGAAGAAAAGACAGTTTCCCACCTTTCTTACGTTTGAATTTTACAGACTGTGTTTTTGGCAGTTTTCTTTGGCCGGGGGAAAAAAGCCCAAAGTCCTGTGTCCAAAAACTGAAAATCAGGTCATGTCAGACTCTATACAGTCTTAGACCCTTTGGCCAGAGTGGAAGTTTTGGAGGAACTACATTTCTACAGGTCGCAGGAGTGTGAATATTTCATATGTCGTTTGGGGTCCCAAGACGAGCGGAACTACGAGGGTACATAAGTATATCTTATAAGATGTTAACTTTATTTGTGAGGTTTATGTTATGGGACAGTAGAAAAATGAAAAAAAATATGAAAACAGCCGTATCCCTGCTGAATGCACACAAAAACAGACAAAAATAGAAAAACACATACAAACAGTGAAATCATTGCAAAATCAAACACTGAAGGTATATAACTATATCTTATGAGATGTTAACTTTATTTGTGAGGTTTATGTTATGGGATAATAAAAAAATGAAAAAAATCAGAAAACAGCCGTATCCCTGCTGAACGCGCACAAAAACAGACACAAATAGAAAAACACATCCAAACAGTGAAATCATTATAAATTCAAACACTGAGGGTACATCAATATACCTTATAAGATGTTAACTTCATATTATAGGACAGTAGAAAAAGATTAAAATACCCTCGATCAGCCTTACTCCCTGATACACATAAGGAAAAATCAGACTCCTGGCTTAATGCCTTTAGGAATTATTACAAAAAACACACCTAAACGGCTGACCTTTGACCTTTCCGAAGGTTACACAGAATTGAAACTCAGCACCCTAGATTAACCTTAGTCCCTGATACACATACCGAAAAATCAGACTCCTGGCTTAATGCCTTTAGGAATTATTACAAAAAACACACCCGAACGGCTGACCTTTGACCTTTCCGAAGGTTGCACAGGTCTGAAACTCGGCACCCTAGATCAGCCTTAGGTCCTGATACACATAAGGAAAAATCAGACTCCTGGCTTAATGCCTTTAGGAATTATTCCAAAAAACACACCTAAACGGCTGACCTTTGACCTTTCCGAAGGTTGCACAGGTCTGAAACTCGGCACCCTAGATCAGCCTTAGGTCTTGATACACATAAGGAAAAATCAGACTCCTGGCTTAATGCCTTTAGGAATTATTCCAAAAAACACACCTAAACGGCTGACCTTTGACCTTTCCGAAGGTTACACAGGTCTGAAACTCGGCACCCTAGATTAACCTAAATCCCTGATACACATACGGAAAAATCAGACTCCTGGCTGCATGCCTTTAGGAATTATTACAAAAAACACACCCGAACGGCTGACCTTTCACCTTTCCAAAGGTTGCACGGGTCTGAAACTCGGCACCCTGGATTAACCTTAGTCCCTTATACACATACGGAAAAATCAGACTCCTGGCTTAATGCCTTTAGGAATTATTACAAAAAACACACCCGAACGGCTGACCATTGACCTTTCCGAAGGTTGCACAGGTCTGAAACTCTGCACCCGGGATAAGCCTAAATCCCTGATACACATACGGAAAAATTAGACTCCTGGCTCAATGCCTTTAGGAATTATTACAAAAAACACACCCGAACGGCTGACCTTTGACCTTTCCGAAGGTTGCACGGGTCTGAAACTCGGCACCCTGGATCAGCCAGGAGTCCCTGATACACATAAGGAGAAATCAGCATCCGGGCTCATTGCCTTTAGGAATTATTCAAGAAAAGACAGTTTCCTACCTTTCTTACGTTTGAATTTTACAGACTGTGTTTTTGGCAGTTTCTTTTGGCCGTGGGAAAAAAGCCCAAAGTCCTGTGTCCAAAAACTGAAAATCAGGTCATGTCAGACTCTATACAGTCTTAGACCCTTTGGCCAGAGTGGAAGTTTTGGAGGAACTACATTTCTACAGGTCGCAGGAGTGTGAATATTTCATATGTCGTTTGGGGTCCCAAGACGAGCGGAACTACAAGGTTCATAAGTATATCTTATAAGATGTTAACTTTATTTGTGAGGTTTATGTTATGGGACAGTAGAAAAATGAAAAAAAATCAGAAAACAGTCGTATTCCAGCTGAATGCGCACAAAAACAGAGACAAATAGAAAAACACATACAAACAGTGAAATCATTGCAAAATCAAACACTGAGGGTACCGAAGAATATCTTATAAGATGTTAACTTTATTTGTGAGGTTTATGTTATGGGACAGTAGAAAAATGAAAAAAAATATGAAAACAGCCGTATCCCTACTGAATGCACACAAAAACAGAGACAAATAGAAAAACACATCCAAACAGTGAAATCATTGCAAAATCAAACACTGAAGGTATATAACTATATCTTATAAGATTTTAACTTTATTTGTGAGGTTTATGTTATGGGACAGTAGAAAAATTAAAAAAATCCGAAAACAGCCGTATCCCTGCTGAATGCGCACAAAAACAGACACAAATAGAAAAACACATCCAAACAGTGAAATCATTATAAATTCAAACACTGAGGGTACATCAATATACCTTATAAGATGTTAACTTCATATTATAGGACAGTAGAAAAAAGATTAAAATACCCTCGATCAGCCTTAGTCCCTGATACACATACGGACAAATCAGACTCCTGGCTCAATGCCTTTAGGAATTATTACAAAAAACACACCCAAACGGCTGACCATTGACCTTTCCGAAGGTTGCACAGGTCTGAAACTCGGCACCCTGGATCAGCCAGGAGTCCCTGATACACATACGGAGAAATCAGCATCCGGGCTCATTGCCTTTAGGAATTATTGAAGAAAAGACAGTTTCCCACCTTTCTTACGTTTGAATTTTACAGACTGTGTTTTTGGCAGTTTTCTTTGGCCGGGGGAAAAAAGCCCAAAGTCCTGTGTCCAAAAACTGAAAATCAGGTCATGTCAGACTCTATACAGTCTTAGACCCTTTGGCCAGAGTGGAAGTTTTGGAGGAACTACATTTCTACAGGTCGCAGGAGTGTGAATATTTCATATGTCGTTTGGGGTCCCAAGACGAGCGGAACTACGAGGGTACATAAGTATATCTTATAAGATGTTAACTTTATTTGTGAGGTTTATGTTATGGGACAGTAGAAAAATGAAAAAAAATATGAAAACAGCCGTATCCCTACTGAATGCACACAAAAACAGACAAAAATAGAAAAACACATACAAACAGTGAAATCATTGCAAAATCAAACACTGAAGGTATATAACTATATCTTATGAGATGTTAACTTTATTTGTGAGGTTTATGTTATGGGATAATAAAAAAATGAAAAAAATCAGAAAACAGCCGTATCCCTGCTGAACGCGCACAAAAACAGACACAAATAGAAAAACACATCCAAACAGTGAAATCATTATAAATTCAAACACTGAGGGTACATCAATATACCTTATAAGATGTTAACTTCATATTATAGGACAGTAGAAAAAGATTAAAATACCCTCGATCAGCCTTACTCCCTGATACACATAAGGAAAAATCAGACTCCTGGCTTAATGCCTTTAGGAATTATTACAAAAAACACACCTAAACGGCTGACCTTTGACCTTTCCGAAGGTTACACAGAATTGAAACTCAGCACCCTAGATTAACCTTAGTCCCTGATACACATACCGAAAAATCAGACTCCTGGCTTAATGCCTTTAGGAATTATTACAAAAAACACACCCGAACGGCTGACCTTTGACCTTTCCGAAGGTTGCACAGGTCTGAAACTTGGCACCCTAGATCAGCCTTAGGTCCTGATACACATAAGGAAAAATCAGACTCCTGGCTTAATGCCTTTAGGAATTATTCCAAAAAACACACCTAAACGGCTGACCTTTGACCTTTCCGAAGGTTGCACAGGTCTGAAACTCGGCACCGTAGATCAGCCTTAGGTCCTGATACACATAAGGAAAAATCAGACTCCTGGCTTAATGCCTTTAGGAATTATTCCAAAAAACACACCTAAACGGCGGATCTTTGACCTTTCCGAAGGTTACACAGGTCTGAAACTCGACACCCTAGATTAACCTAAATCCCTGATACACATACGGAAAAATCAGACTCCTGGCTCAATGCCTTTAGGAATTATTACAAAAAACACACCCGAACGGCTGACCTTTCACCTTTCCAAAGGTTGCACGGGTCTGAAACTCGGCACCCTGGATTAACCTTAGTCCCTTATACACATACGGAAAAATCAGACTCCTGGCTTAATGCCTTTAGGAATTATTACAAAAAACACACCCGAACGGCTGACCATTGACCTTTCCGAAGGTTGCACAGGTCTGAAACTCTGCACCCGGGATAAGCCTAAATCCCTGATACACATACGGAAAAATTAGACTCCTGGCTCAATGCCTTTAGGAATTATTACAAAAAACACACCCGAACGGCTGACCTTTGACCTTTCCGAAGGTTGCACGGGTCTGAAACTCGGCACCCTGGATCAGCCAGGAGTCCCTGATACACATAAGGAGAAATCAGCATCCGGGCTCATTGCCTTTAGGAATTATTCAAGAAAAGACAGTTTCCTACCTTTCTTACGTTTGAATTTTACAGACTGTGTTTTTGGCAGTTTCTTTTGGCCGTGGGAAAAAAGCCCAAAGTCCTGTGTCCAAAAACTGAAAATCAGGTCATGTCAGACTCTATACAGTCTTAGACCCTTTGGCCAGAGTGGAAGTTTTGGAGGAACTACATTTCTACAGGTCGCAGGAGTGTGAATATTTCATTTGTCGTTTGGGGTCCCAAGACGAGCGGAACGACGAGGGTACATTAGTATGTCTTATAAGATGTTAACTTTATTTGTGAGGTTTATGTTATGGGACAGTAGAAAAATGAAAAAAAATATGAAAACAGCCGTATCCCTGCTGAATGCACACAAAAACAGAGACAAATAGAAAAACACATACAAACAGTGAAATCATTGCAAAATCAAACATTGAGGGTACTGAAGAATATCTTATAAGATGTTAACTTTATTTGTGAGGTTTATGTTATGGGACAGTAGAAAAAAGAAAAAAAATCAGAAAACAGTCGTATTCCAGCTGTATGCGCACAAAAACAGACAAAAATAGAAAAACACATTCAAACAGTGAACTCATTGCAAAATCAAACACTGAAGGTATATAACTATATCTTATGAGATGTTAACTTTATTTGTGAGGTTTATGTTATGGGACAGTAGAAAAATGAAAAAAAATCAGAAAACAGTCGTATTCCAGCTGAATGCGCACAAAAACAGACAAAAATAGAAAAACACATTCAAACAGTGAAATCATTGCAAAATCAAACACTGAAGGTATATAACTATATCTTATGAGATGTTAACTTTATTTGTGAGGTTTATGTTATGGGACAATAAAAAAATGAAAAAAATCAGAAAACAGTCGTATTCCAGCTGAATGCGCACAAAAACAGAGACAAAAATAGAAGACACATTCAAACAGTGAAATCATTGCAAAATCAAACACTGAAGGTATATAACTATATCTTATGAGATGTTAACTTTATTTGTGAGGTTTATGTTATGGGATAATAAAAAAATGAAAAAAATCAGAAAACAGCCGTATCCCTGCTGAATGCACACAAAAACAGAGACAATTAGAAAAACACATCCAAACAGTGAAATCATTGCAAAATCAAACACCGAAGGTATATAACTATATCTTATAAGATTTTAACTTTATTTGTGAAGTTTATGTTATGGGACAGTAGAAAAATGAAAAAAATCCAAAAACAGCCGTATCCCTGCTGAATGCGCACAAAAACAGACACAAATAGAAAAACACATCCAAACAGTGAAATCATTATAAATTCAAACACTGAGGGTACATCAATATACCTTATAAGATGTTAACTTCATATTATAGGACAGTAGAAAAAAGATTAAAATACCCTCGATCAGCCTTAGTCCCTGATACACATAAGGAAAAATCAGACTCCTGGCTTAATGCCTTTAGGAATTATTACAAAAAACACAACCGAACGGCTGACCTTTGACCTTTCCGAAGGTTGCACAGGTCTGAAACTCGGCACCCTGGATCAGCCAGGAGTCCCTGATACACATAAGGAGAAATCAGCATCCGGGATCATTGCCTTTAGGAATTATTCAAGAAAAGACAGTTTCCCACCTTTCTTACGTTTGAATTTTACAGACTGTGTTTTTGGCAGTTTCTTTTGGCCGTGGGAAAAAAGCCCAAAATCCTGTGTCCAAAAACTGAAAATCAGGTCATGTCAGACTCTATACAGTCTTAGACCCTTTGGCCAGAGTGGAAGTTTTGGAGGAACTACATTTCTACAGGTCGCAGGAGTGTGAATATTTCATTTGTCGTTTGGGGTCCCAAGACGAGCGGAACGACGAGGGTACATTAGTATGTCTTATAAGATGTTAACTTTATTTGTGAGGTTTATGTTATGGGACAGTAGAAAAATGAAAAAAAATATGAAAACAGTCGTATCCCTGCTGAATGCGCACAAAAACAGAGACAAAAATAGAAGACACATTCAAACAGTGAAATCATTGCAAAATCAAACACTGAAGGTATATAACTATATCTTATAAGATTTTAACTTTATTTGTGAAGTTTATGTTATGGGACAGTAGAAAAATGAAAAAATATCCAAAAACAGCCGTATCCCTGCTGAATGCGCACAAAAACAGACACAAATAGAAAAACACATCCAAACAGTGAAATCATTATAAATTCAAACACTGAGGGTACATCAATATACCTTATAAGATGTTAACTTCATATTACAGGACAGTAGAAAAAAGATTAAAATACCCTCGATCAGCCTTAGTCCCTGATACACATACGGAAAAATCAGACTCCTGGCTTAATGCCTTTAGGAATTATTACAAAAAACACACCCGAACGGCTGACCTTTGACCTTTCCGAAGGCTGCACAGGTTTGAAACTCGGCACCCTAGATCAGCCTTAGGTCCTGATACACATAAGGAAAAATCAGACTCCTGGCTTAATGCCTTTAGGAATTATTCTAAAAAACACACCTAAACGGCTGACCTTTGACCTTTCCGAAGGTTACACAGGTCTGAAACTCGGCACCCTAGATTAACCTAAATCCCTGATACACATACGGAAAAATCAGACTCCTGGCTCAATGCCTTTAGGAATTATTACAAAAAACACACCCGAACGGCTGACCTTTCACCTTTCCAAAGGTTGCACGGGTCTGAAACTCGGCACCCGGGATAAGCCTAAATCCCTGATACACATACGGAAAAATTAGACTCCTGGCTCAATGCCTTTAGGAATTATTACAAAAAACACACCCGAACGGCTGACCTTTGACCTTTCCGAAGGTTGCACGGGTCTGAAACTCGGCACCCTGGATCAGCCAGGAGTCCCTGATACACATAAGGAGAAATCAGCATCCGGGCTCATTGCCTTTAGGAATTATTGAAGAAAAGACAGTTTCCCACCTTTCTTACGTTTGAATTTTACAGACTGTGTTTTTGGCAGTTTCTTTTGGCCGTGGGAAAAAAGCCCAAAGTCCTGTGTCCAAAAACTGAAAATCAGGTCATGTCAGACTCTATACAGTCTTAGACCCTTTGGCCAGAGTGGAAGTTTTGGAGGAACTACATTTCTACAGGTCGCAGGAGTGTGAATATTTCATTTGTCGTTTGGGGTCCGAAGACGAGCGGAACGACGAGGGTACATTAGTATGTCTTATAAGATGTTAACTTTATTTGTGAGGTTTATGTTATGGGACAGTAGAAAAATGAAAAAAAAATATGAAAACAGCCGTATCCCTGCTGAATGCACACAAAAACAGAGACAAATAGAAAAACACATACAAACAGTGAAATCATTGCAAAATCAAACACTGAGGGTACCGAAGAATATCTTATAAGATGTTAACTTTATTTGTGAGGTTTATGTTATGGGACAGTAGAAAAATAAAAAAAAATCAGAAAACAGTCGTATTCCAGCTGTATGCGCACAAAAACAGACAAAAATAGAAAAACACATTCAAACAGTGAAATCATTGCAAAATCAAACACTGAAGGTATATAACTATATCTTATGAGATGTTAACTTTATTTGTGAGGTTTATGTTATGGGACAATAAAAAAATGAAAAAAATCCGAAAACAGCCGTATCCCTGTTGAATGCGCACAAAAACAAACACAAATAGAAAAACACATCCAAACAGTGAAATCATTATAAATTCAAACACTGAGGGTACATCAATATACCTTATAAGATGTTAACTTCATATTATAGGACAGTAGAAAAAAGATTAAAATACCCTCGATCAGCCTTAGTCCCTGATACACAGACGGAAAAATCAGACTCCTGGCTTAATGCCTTTAGGAATTATTACAAAAAACACACCCGAACAGCTGACCATTGACCTTTTTGAAGGTTGCACAGGTCTGAAACTCGGCACCCTGGATTAGCCTTAGTCCCTGATACACATACGGAAAAATCAGACTCCTGGCTTAATGCCTTTAGGAATTATTACAAAAAACACACCCGAACGGCTGACCATTGACCTTTCCGAAGGTTGCACAGGTCTGAAACTCTGCACCCGGGATAAGCCTAAATCCCTGATACACATACGGAAAAATTAGACTCCTGGCTCAATGCCTTTAGGAATTATTACAAAAAACACACCCGAACGGCTGACCTTTGACCTTTCCGAAGGTTGCACAGGTCTGAAACTCGGCACCCTGGATCAGCCAGGAGTCCCTGATACACATAAGGAGAAATCAGCATCCGGGCTCATTGCCTTTAGGAATTATTGAAGAAAAGACAGTTTCCCACCTTTCTTACGTTTGAATTTTACAGACTGTGTTTTTGACAGTTTCTTTTGGCCGTGCGAAAAAAGCCCAAAGTCCTGTGTCCAAAAACTGAAAATCAGGTCATGTCAGACTCTATACAGTCTTAGACCCTTTGGCCAGAGTGGAAGTTTTGGAGGAACTACATTTCTACAGGTCGCAGGAGTGTGAATATTTCATTTGTCGTTTGGGGTCCCAAGACGAGCGGAACGACGAGGGTACATTAGTATGTCTTATAAGATGTTAACTTTATTTGTGAGGTTTATGTTATGGGACAGTAGAAAAATGAAAAAAAATATGAAAACAGCCGTATCCCTGCTGAATGCACACAAAAACAGAGACAAATAGAAAAACACATACAAACAGTGAAATCATTGCAAAATCAAACACTGAGGGTACCGAAGAATATCTTATAAGATGTTAACTTTATTTGTGAGGTTTATGTTATGGGACAGTAGAAAAATGAAAAAAAATCAGAAAACAGTCGTATTCCAGCTGTATGCGCACAAAAACAGACAAAAATAGAAAAACACATTCAAACAGTGAACTCATTGCAAAATCAAACACTGAAGGTATATAACTATATCTTATGAGATGTTAACTTTATTTGTGAGGTTTACGTTATGGGACAGTAGAAAAATGAAAAAAAATCAGAAAACAGTCGTATTCCAGCTGAATGCGCACAAAAACAGACAAAAATAGAAAAACACATTCAAACAGTGAAATCATTGCAAAATCAAACACTGAAGGTATATAACTATATCTTATGAGATGTTAACTTTATTTGTGAGGTTTATGTTATGGGACAATAAAAAAATGAAAAAAATCAGAAAACAGTCGTATTCCAGCTGAATGCGCACAAAAACAGAGACAAAAATAGAAGACACATTCAAACAGTGAAATCATTGCAAAATCAAACACTGAAGGTATATAACTATATCTTATGAGATGTTAACTTTATTTGTGAGGTTTATGTTATGGGATAATAAAAAAATGAAAAAAATCAGAAAACAGCCGTATCCCTGCTGAATGCACACAAAAACAGAGACAATTAGAAAAACACATCCAAACAGTGAAATCATTGCAAAATCAAACACCGAAGGTATATAACTATATCTTATAAGATTTTAACTTTATTTGTGAAGTTTATGTTATGGGACAGTAGAAAAATGAAAAAAATCCAAAAACAGCCGTATCCCTGCTGAATGCGCACAAAAACAGACAAAAATAGAAAAACACATTCAAACAGTGAACTCATTGCAAAATCAACACTGAAGGTATATAACTATATCTTATGAGATGTTAACTTTATTTGTGAGGTTTATGTTATGGGACAGTAGAAAAATGAAAAAAAATCAGAAAACAGTCGTATTCCAGCTGAATGCGCACAAAAACAGACAAAAATAGAAAAACACATTCAAACAGTGAAATCATTGCAAAATCAAACACTGAAGGTATATAACTATATCTTATGAGATGTTAACTTTATTTGTGAGGTTTATGTTATGGGACAATAAAAAAATGAAAAAAATCAGAAAACAGTCGTATTCCAGCTGAATGCGCACAAAAACAGAGACAAAAATAGAAGACACATTCAAACAGTGAAATCATTGCAAAATCAAACACTGAAGGTATATAACTATATCTTATGAGATGTTAACTTTATTTGTGAGGTTTATGTTATGGGATAATAAAAAAATGAAAAAAATCAGAAAACAGCCGTATCCCTGCTGAATGCGCACAAAAACAGACACAAATAGAAAAACACATCCAAACAGTGAAATCATTATAAATTCAAACACTGAGGGTACATCAATATACCTTATAAGATGTTAACTTCATATTATAGGACAGTAGAAAAAAGATTAAAATACCCTCGATCAGCCTTAGTCCCTGATACACATAAGGAAAAATCAGACTCCTGGCTTAATGCCTTTAGGAATTATTACAAAAAACACAACCGAACGGCTGACCTTTGACCTTTCTGAAGGTTGCACAGGTCTGAAACTCGGCACCCTGGATCAGCCAGGAGTCCCTGATACACAAAAGGAGAAATCAGCATCCGGGATCATTGCCTTTAGGAATTATTCAAGAAAAGACAGTTTCCCACCTTTCTTACGTTTGAATTTTACAGACTGTGTTTTTGGCAGTTTCTTTTGGCCGTGGGAAAAAAGCCCAAAATCCTGTGTCCAAAAACTGAAAATCAGGTCATGTCACACTCTATACAGTCTTAGACCCTTTGGCCAGAGTGGAAGTTTTGGAGGAACTACATTTCTACAGGTCGCAGGAGTGTGAATATTTCATTTGTCTTTTGGGGTCCCAAGACGAGTGGAACGACGAGGGTACATTAGTATGTCTTATAAGATGTTAACCTTATTTGTGAGGTTTATGTTATGGGACAGTAGAAAAATGAAAAAAAATATGAAAACAGCCGTATCCCTGCTGAATGCACACAAAAACAGAGACAAATAGAAAAACACATACAAACAGTGAAATCATTGCAAAATCAAACACTGAAGGTTTATAACTATATCTTATGAGGTGTTAACTATATTTGTGAGGTTTATGTTATGGGATAATAAAAAAATGAAAAAAATCAGAAAACAGTCGTATTCCATCTGAATGCGCACAAACAGACAAAAATAGAAGACACATCCAAACAGTGAAATCATTGCAAAATCAAACACTGAAGGTATATAACTATATCTTATGAGATGTTAACTTTATTTGTGAGGTTTATGTTATGGGATAATAAAAAAATGAAAAAAATCAGAAAACAGCCGTATCCCTGCTGAATGCGCACAAAAACAGACACAAATAGAAAAACACATCCAAACAGTGAAATCATTATAAATTCAAACACTGAGGGTACATCAATATACCTTATAAGATGTTAACTTCATATTATAGGACAGTAGAAAAAAGATTAAAATACCCTCGATCAGCCTTAGTCCCTGATACACATACGGAAAAATCAGACTCCTGGCTTAATGCCTTTAGGAATTATTACAAAAAACACACCCGAACGGCTGACCTTTGACCTTTCCGAAGGGTGCACAGGTCTGAAACTCTGCACCCGGGATAAGCCTAAATCCCTGATACACATACGGAAAAATCAGACTCCTGGCTCAATGCCTTTAGGAATTATTACAAAAAACACACCCGAACGGCTGACCATTGACCTTTCCGAAGGTTGCACAGGTCTGAAACTTGGCACCCTGGATCAGCCTTAGTCCCTGATACACATACGGAAAAATTAGACTCCTGGCTCAATGCCTTTAGGAATTATTACAAAAAACACACCCGAACGGCTGACCTTTGACCTTTCCAAAGGTTGCACGGGTCTGAAACTCGGCACCCTGGATTAGCCTTAGTCCCTTATACACATACGGAAAAATCAGACTCCTGGCTTAATGCCTTTAGGAATTATTACAAAAAACACACCCGAACGGCTGACCATTGACCTTTCCGAAGGTTGCACAGGTCTGAAACTCTGCACCCGGGATAAGCCTAAATCCCTGATACACATACGGAAAAATTAGACTCCTGGCTCAATGCCTTTAGGAATTATTACAAAAAACACACCCGAACGGCTGACCTTTGACCTTTCCGAAGGTTGCACAGTTCTGAAACTCGGCACCCTGGATCAGCCAGGAGTCCCTGATACACATAAGGAGAAATCAGCATCCGGGCTCATTGCCTTTAGGAATTATTGAAGAAAAGACAGTTTCCCACCTTTCTTACGTTTGAATTTTACAGACTGTGTTTTTGGCAGTTTCTTTTGGCCGTGCGAAAAAAGCCCAAAGTCCTGTGTCCAAAAACTGAAAATCAGGTCATGTCAGACTCTATACAGTCTTAGACCCTTTGGCCAGAGTGGAAGTTTTGGAGGAACTACATTTCTACAGGTCGCAGGAGTGTGAATATTTCATTTGTCGTTTGGGGTCCCAAGACGAGCGGAACGACGAGGGTACATTAGTATGTCTTATAAGATGTTAACTTTATTTGTGAGGTTTATGTTATGGGACAGTAGAAAAATGAAAAAAAATATGAAAACAGCCGTATCCCTGCTGAATGCACACAAAAACAGAGACAAATAGAAAAACACATACAAACAGTGAAATCATTGCAAAATCAAACACTGAGGGTACCGAAGAATATCTTATAAGATGTTAACTTTATTTGTGAGGTTTATGTTATGGGACAGTAGAAAAATGAAAAAAAATCAGAAAACAGTCGTATTCCAGCTGTATGCGCACAAAAACAGACAAAAATAGAAAAACACATTCAAACAGTGAACTCATTGCAAAATCAAACACTGAAGGTATATAACTATATCTTATGAGATGTTAACTTTATTTGTGAGGTTTATGTTATGGGACAGTAGAAAAATGAAAAAAAATCAGAAAACAGTCGTATTCCAGCTGAATGCGCACAAAAACAGACAAAAATAGAAAAACACATTCAAACAGTGAAATCATTGCAAAATCAAACACTGAAGATATATAACTATATCTTATGAGATGTTAACTTTACTTGTGAGGTTTATGTTATGGGACAATAAAAAAATGAAAAAAATCAGAAAACAGTCGTATTCCAGCTGAATGCGCACAAAAACAGAGACAAAATAGAAGACACATTCAAACAGTGAACTCATTGCAAAATCAAACACTGAAGGTATATAACTATATCTTATGAGATGTTAACTTTATTTGTGAGGTTTATGTTATGGGACAGTAGAAAAATGAAAAAAAATCAGAAAACAGTCGTATTCCAGCTGAATGCGCACAAAAACAGACAAAAATAGAAAAACACATTCAAACAGTGAAATCATTGCAAAATCAAACACTGAAGGTATATAACTATATCTTATGAGATGTTAACTTTATTTGTGAGGTTTATGTTATGGGACAATAAAAAAATGAAAAAAATCAGAAAACAGTCGTATTCCAGCTGAATGCGCACAAAAACAGAGACAAAAATAGAAGACACATTCAAACAGTGAAATCATTGCAAAATCAAACACTGAAGGTATATAACTATATCTTATGAGATGTTAACTTTATTTGTGAGGTTTATGTTATGGGATAATAAAAAAATGAAAAAAATCAGAAAACAGCCGTATCCCTGCTGAATGCGCACAAAAACAGACACAAATAGAAAAACACATCCAAACAGTGAAATCATTATAAATTCAAACACTGAGGGTACATCAATATACCTTATAAGATGTTAACTTCATATTATAGGACAGTAGAAAAAAGATTAAAATACCCTCGATCAGCCTTAGTCCCTGATACACATAAGGAAAAATTAGACTCCTGGCTCAATGCCTTTAGGAATTATTACAAAAAACACACCCGAACGGCTGACCTTTGACCTTTCCGAAGGTTGCACAGGTCTGAAACTCGGCACCCTGGATCAGCCAGGAGTCCCTGATACACATAAGGAGAAATCAGCATCCGGGCTCATTGCCTTTAGGAATTATTGAAGAAAAGACAGTTTCCCACCTTTCTTACGTTTGAATTTTACAGACTGTGTTTTTGGCAGTTTCTTTTGGCCGTGCGAAAAAAGCCCAAAGTCCTGTGTCCAAAAACTGAAAATCAGGTCATGTCAGACTCTATACAGTCTTAGACCCTTTGGCCAGAGTGGAAGTTTTGGAGGAACTACATTTCTACAGGTCGCAGGAGTGTGAATATTTCATTTGTCGTTTGGGGTCCCAAGACGAGCGGAACGACGAGGGTACATTAGTATGTCTTATAAGATGTTAACTTTATTTGTGAGGTTTATGTTATGGGACAGTAGAAAAATGAAAAAAAATATGAAAACAGCCGTATCCCTGCTGAATGCACACAAAAACAGAGACAAATAGAAAAACACATACAAACAGTGAAATCATTGCAAAATCAAACACTGAGGGTACCGAAGAATATCTTATAAGATGTTAACTTTATTTGTGAGGTTTATGTTATGGGACAGTAGAAAAATGAAAAAAAATCAGAAAACAGTCGTATTCCAGCTGTATGCGCACAAAAACAGACAAAAATAGAAAAACACATTCAAACAGTGAACTCATTGCAAAATCAAACACTGAAGGTATATAACTATATCTTATGAGATGTTAACTTTATTTGTGAGGTTTATGGTATGGGACAGTAGAAAAATGAAAAAAAATCAGAAAACAGTCGTATTCCAGCTGAATGCGCACAAAAACAGAGACAAAAATAGAAGACACATTCAAACAGTGAAATCATTGCAAAATCAAACACTGAAGGTATATAACTACATCTTATGAGATGTTAACTTTATTTGTGAGGTTTATGTTATGGGATAATAAAAAAAATGAAAAAAATCAGAAAACAGCCGTATCCCTGCTGAATGCACACAAAAACAGAGACAATTAGAAAAACACATCCAAACAGTGAAATCATTGCAAAATCAAACACTGAAGGTATATAACTATATCTTATGAGATGTTAACTTTATTTGTGAGGTTTAAGTTATGGGATAATAAAAAAATGAAAAAAATCAGAAAACAGCCGTATCCCTGCTGAATGCGCACAAAAACAGACACAAATAGAAAAACACATCCAAACAGTGAAATCATTATAAATTCAAACACTGAGGGTACATCAATATACCTTATAAGATGTTAACTTCATATTATAGGACAGTAGAAAAAAGATTAAAATACCCTCGATCAGCCTTAGTCCCTGATACACATACGGAAAAATCAGACTCCTGGCTTAATGCCTTTAGGAATTATTACAAAAAACACACCCGAACGGCTGACCTTTGACCTTTCCGAAGGGTGCACAGGTCTGAAACTCTGCACCCGGGATAAGCCTAAATCCCTGATACACATACGGAAAAATCAGACTCCTGGCTCAATGCCTTTAGGAATTATTACAAAAAACACACCCGAACGGCTGACCTTTGACCTTTCCGAAGGTTGCACAGGTCTGAAACTCTGCACCCGGGATAAGCCTAAATCCCTGATACACATACGGAAAAATTAGACTCCTGGCTTAATGCCTTTAGGAATTATTACAAAAAACACACCCGAACGGCTGACCTTTGACCTTTCCGAAGGTTGCACAGGTCTGAAACTCTGCACCCGGGATAAGCCTAAATCCCTGATACACATACGGAAAAATTAGACTCCTTGCTCAATGCCTTTAGGAATTATTACAAAAAACACACCTGAACGGCTGACCTTTGACCTTTCCGAAGGTTGCACAGGTCTGAAACTCGGCACCCTGGATCAGCCAGGAGTCCCTGATACACATAAGGAGAAATCAGCATCCGGGCTCATTGCCTTTAGGAATTATTGAAGAAAAGACAGTTTTCCACCTTTCTTACGTTTGAATTTTACAGACTGTGTTTTTGGCAGTTTCTTTTGGCCGTGGGAAAAAAGCCCAAAGTCCTGTGTCCAAAAACTGAAAATCAGGTCATGTCAGACTCTATACAGTCTTAGACCCTTTGGCCAGAGTGGAAGTTTTGGAGGAACTGCATTTCTACAGGTCGCAGGAGTGTGAATATTTCATTTGTCGTTTGGGGTCCCAAGACGAGCGGAACGACGAGGGTACATTAGTATGTCTTATAAGATGTTAACTTTATTTGTGAGGTTTATGTTATGGGACAGTAGAAAAATGAAAAAAAATATGAAAACAGCCGTATCCCTGCTGAATGCACACAAAAACAGAGACAAATAGAAAAACACATACAAACAGTGAAATCATTGCAAAATCAAACACTGAGGGTACCGAAGAATATCTTATAAGATGTTAACTTTATTTGTGAGGTTTATGTTATGGGACAGTAGTAAAATGAAAAAAAATATGAAAACAGCCGTATCCCTGCTGAATGCGCACAAAAACAGAGACAAATAGAAAAACACATACAAACAGTGAAATCATTGCAAAATCAAACACTGAGGGTACCGAAGAATATCTTATAAGATGTTAACTTTATTTGTGAGGTTTATGTTATGGGACAGTAGAAAAATTAAAAAAAATCCGAAAACAGTCGTATTCCAGCTGAATGCGCACAAAAACAGACAAAAATAGAAAAACCCATCCAAACAGTGAAATCATTATAAATTCAAACACTGAGGGTACATCAATATACCTTATAAGATGTTAACTTCATATTATAGGACAGTAGAAAAAAGATTAAAATACCCTCGATCAGCCTTAGTCCCTGATACACATAAGGAAAAATTAGACTCCTGGCTCAATGCCTTTAGGAATTATTACAAAAAACACACCCGAACGGCTGACCTTTGACCTTTCCGAAGGTTGCACAGGTCTGAAACTCGGCACCCTGGATCAGCCAGGAGTCCCTGATACACATAAGGAGAAATCAGCATCCGGGCTCATTGCCTTTAGGAATTATTGAAGAAAAGACAGTTTCCCACCTTTCTTACGTTTGAATTTTACAGACTGTGTTTTTGGCAGTTTCTTTTGGCCGTGCGAAAAAAGCCCAAAGTCCTGTGTCCAAAAACTGAAAATCAGGTCATGTCAGACTCTATACAGTCTTAGACCCTTTGGCCAGAGTGGAAGTTTTGGAGGAACTACATTTCTACAGGTCGCAGGAGTGTGAATATTTCATTTGTCGTTTGGGGTCCCAAGACGAGCGGAACGACGAGGGTACATTAGTATGTCTTATAAGATGTTAACTTTATTTGTGAGGTTTATGTTATGGGACAGTAGAAAAATGAAAAAAAATATGAAAACAGCCGTATCCCTGCTGAATGCACACAAAAACAGAGACAAATAGAAAAACACATACAAACAGTGAAATCATTGCAAAATCAAACACTGAGGGTACCGAAGAATATCTTATAAGATGTTAACTTTATTTGTGAGGTTTATGTTATGGGACAGTAGAAAAATGAAAAAAAATCAGAAAACAGTCGTATTCCAGCTGTATGCGCACAAAAACAGACAAAAATAGAAAAACACATTCAAACAGTGAACTCATTGCAAAATCAAACACTGAAGGTATATAACTATATCTTATGAGATGTTAACTTTATTTGTGAGGTTTATGGTATGGGACAGTAGAAAAATGAAAAAAAATCAGAAAACAGTCGTATTCCAGCTGAATGCGCACAAAAACAGAGACAAAAATAGAAGACACATTCAAACAGTGAAATCATTGCAAAATCAAACACTGAAGGTATATAACTACATCTTATGAGATGTTAACTTTATTTGTGAGGTTTATGTTATGGGATAATAAAAAAAATGAAAAAAATCAGAAAACAGCCGTATCCCTGCTGAATGCACACAAAAACAGAGACAATTAGAAAAACACATCCAAACAGTGAAATCATTGCAAAATCAAACACTGAAGGTATATAACTATATCTTATGAGATGTTAACTTTATTTGTGAGGTTTAAGTTATGGGATAATAAAAAAATGAAAAAAATCAGAAAACAGCCGTATCCCTGCTGAATGCGCACAAAAACAGACACAAATAGAAAAACACATCCAAACAGTGAAATCATTATAAATTCAAACACTGAGGGTACATCAATATACCTTATAAGATGTTAACTTCATATTATAGGACAGTAGAAAAAAGATTAAAATACCCTCGATCAGCCTTAGTCCCTGATACACATACGGAAAAATCAGACTCCTGGCTTAATGCCTTTAGGAATTATTACAAAAAACACACCCGAACGGCTGACCTTTGACCTTTCCGAAGGGTGCACAGGTCTGAAACTCTGCACCCGGGATAAGCCTAAATCCCTGATACACATACGGAAAAATCAGACTCCTGGCTCAATGCCTTTAGGAATTATTACAAAAAACACACCCGAACGGCTGACCTTTGACCTTTCCGAAGGTTGCACAGGTCTGAAACTCTGCACCCGGGATAAGCCTAAATCCCTGATACACATACGGAAAAATTAGACTCCTGGCTTAATGCCTTTAGGAATTATTACAAAAAACACACCCGAACGGCTGACCTTTGACCTTTCCGAAGGTTGCACAGGTCTGAAACTCTGCACCCGGGATAAGCCTAAATCCCTGATACACATACGGAAAAATTAGACTCCTTGCTCAATGCCTTTAGGAATTATTACAAAAAACACACCTGAACGGCTGACCTTTGACCTTTCCGAAGGTTGCACAGGTCTGAAACTCGGCACCCTGGATCAGCCAGGAGTCCCTGATACACATAAGGAGAAATCAGCATCCGGGCTCATTGCCTTTAGGAATTATTGAAGAAAAGACAGTTTTCCACCTTTCTTACGTTTGAATTTTACAGACTGTGTTTTTGGCAGTTTCTTTTGGCCGTGGGAAAAAAGCCCAAAGTCCTGTGTCCAAAAACTGAAAATCAGGTCATGTCAGACTCTATACAGTCTTAGACCCTTTGGCCAGAGTGGAAGTTTTGGAGGAACTGCATTTCTACAGGTCGCAGGAGTGTGAATATTTCATTTGTCGTTTGGGGTCCCAAGACGAGCGGAACGACGAGGGTACATTAGTATGTCTTATAAGATGTTAACTTTATTTGTGAGGTTTATGTTATGGGACAGTAGAAAAATGAAAAAAAATATGAAAACAGCCGTATCCCTGCTGAATGCACACAAAAACAGAGACAAATAGAAAAACACATACAAACAGTGAAATCATTGCAAAATCAAACACTGAGGGTACCGAAGAATATCTTATAAGATGTTAACTTTATTTGTGAGGTTTATGTTATGGGACAGTAGTAAAATGAAAAAAAATATGAAAACAGCCGTATCCCTGCTGAATGCGCACAAAAACAGAGACAAATAGAAAAACACATACAAACAGTGAAATCATTGCAAAATCAAACACTGAGGGTACCGAAGAATATCTTATAAGATGTTAACTTTATTTGTGAGGTTTATGTTATGGGACAGTAGAAAAATTAAAAAAAATCCGAAAACAGTCGTATTCCAGCTGAATGCGCACAAAAACAGACAAAAATAGAAAAACCCATCCAAACAGTGAAATCATTATAAATTCAAACACTGAGGGTACATCAATATACCTTATAAGATGTTAACTTCATATTATAGGACAGTAGAAAAAAGATTAAAATACCCTCGATCAGCCTTGGTCCCTGATACACATACGGAAAAATCAGACTCCTGGCTTAATGCCTTAAGGAATTATTACAAAAAACACACCCGAACGGCTGACCTTTGACCTTTCCGAAGGTTGCACAGGTCTGAAACTCGGCACCCTAGATCAGCCTTAGGTCCTGATACACATAAGGAAAAATCAGACTCCTGGCTTAATGCCTTTAGGAATTATTCCAAAAAACACACCTAAACGGCTGACCTTTGACCTTTCCGAAGGTTACACAGGTCTGAAACTCGGCACCCTAGATTAACCTAAATCCCTGATACACATACGGAAAAATCAGACTCCTGGCTCAATGCCTTTAGGAATTATTACAAAAAACACACCCGAACGGCTGACAATTGACCTTTTTGAAGATTGCACAGGTCTGAAACTCGGCACCCTGGATCAGCCTTAGTCCCTGATACACATAAGGAAAAATTAGACTCCTGGCTCAATGCCTTTAGGAATTATTACAAAAAACACACCTGAACGGCTGACCTTTGACCTTTCCAAAGGTTGCACGGGTCTGAAACTCAGCACCCTGGATTAGCCTTAGTCCCTTATACACATAAGGAGAAATCAGCATCCGGGCTCATTGCCTTTAGGAATTATTGAAGAAAAGACAGTTTCCCACCTTTCTTACGTTTGAATTTTACAGACTGTGTTTTTGGCAGTTTCTTTTGGCCGTGGGAAAAAAGCCCAAAGTCCTGTGTCCAAAAACTGAAAATCAGGTCATGTCAGACTCTATACAGTCTTAGACCCTTTGGCCAGAGTGGAAGTTTTGGAGGAACTACATTTCTACAGGTCGCAGGAGTGTGAATATTTCATTTATCGTTTGGGGTCCCAAGACGAGCGGAACGACGAGGGTACATTAGTATGTCTTATAAGATGTTAACTTTATTTGTGAGGTTTATGTTATGGGACAGTAGAAAAATGAAAAAAAATATGAAAACAGCCGTATCCCTGCTGAATGCGCACAAAAACAGAGACAAATAGAAAAACACATACAAACAGTGAAATCATTGCAAAATCAAACACTGAGGGTACCGAAGAATATCTTATAAGATGTTAACTTTATTTGAAAGGTTTATGTTATGGGACAGTAGAAAAATGAAAAAAAATATGAAAACAGCCGTATCCCTGCTGAATGCGCACAAAAACAGACAAAAATAGAAAAACACATTCAAACAGTGAAATCATTGCAAAATCAAACACTGAAGGTATATAACTATATCTTATGAGATGTTAACTTTATTTGTGAGGTTTATGTTATGGGACAGTAGAAAAATGAAAAAAAATCAGAAAACAGTCGTATTCCAGCTGAATGCGCACAAAAACAGACAAAAATAGAAAAACACATTCAAACAGTGAAATCATTGCAAAATCAAACACTGAAGGTATATAACTATATCTTATGAGATGTTAACTTTACTTGTGAGGTTTATGTTATGGGACAATAAAAAAATGAAAAAAATCAGAAAACAGTCGTATTCCAGCTGAATGCGCACAAAAACAGAGACAAAAATAGAAGACACATTCAAACAGTGAACTCATTGCAAAATCAAACACTGAAGGTATATAACTATATCTTATGAGATGTTAACTTTATTTGTGAGGTTTATGTTATGGGACAGTAGAAAAATGAAAAAAAATCAGAAAACAGTCGTATTCCAGCTGAATGCGCACAAAAACAGACAAAAATAGAAAAACACATTCAAACAGTGAAATCATTGCAAAATCAAACACTGAAGGTATATAACTATATCTTATGAGATGTTAACTTTATTTGTGAGGTTTATGTTATGGGACAATAAAAAAATGAAAAAAATCAGAAAACAGTCGTATTCCAGCTGAATGCGCACAAAAACAGAGACAAAAATAGAAGACACATTCAAACAGTGAAATCATTGCAAAATCAAACACTGAAGGTATATAACTATATCTTATGAGATGTTAACTTTATTTGTGAGGTTTATGTTATGGGATAATAAAAAAATGAAAAAAATCAGAAAACAGCCGTATCCCTGCTGAATGCGCACAAAAACAGACACAAATAGAAAAACACATCCAAACAGTGAAATCATTATAAATTCAAACACTGAGGGTACATCAATATACCTTATAAGATGTTAACTTCATATTATAGGACAGTAGAAAAAAGATTAAAATACCCTCGATCAGCCTTAGTCCCTGATACACATAAGGAAAAATCAGACTCCTGGCTTAATGCCTTTAGGAATTATTACAAAAAACACAACCGAACGGCTGACCTTTGACCTTTCCGAAGGTTGCACAGGTCTGAAACTCGGCACCCTGGATCAGCCAGGAGTCCCTGATACACATAAGGAGAAATCAGCATCCGGGATCATTGCCTTTAGGAATTATTCAAGAAAAGACAGTTTCCCACCTTTCTTACGTTTGAATTTTACAGACTGTGTTTTTGGCAGTTTCTTTTGGCCGTGGGAAAAAAGCCCAAAATCCTGTGTCCAAAAACTGAAAATCAGGTCATGTCAGACTCTATACAGTCTTAGACCCTTTGGCCAGAGTGGAAGTTTTGGAGGAACTACATTTGTACAGGTCGCAGGAGTGTGAATATTTCATTTGTCTTTTGGGGTCCCAAGACGAGTGGAACGACGAGGGTACATTAGTATGTCTTATAAGATGTTAACTTTATTTGTGAGGTTTATGTTATGGGACAGTAGAAAAATGAAAAAAAATATGAAAACAGCCGTATCCCTGCTGAATGCACACAAAAACAGAGACAAATAGAAAAACACATACAAACAGTGAAATCATTGCAAAATCAAACACTGAAGGTATATAACTATATCTTATGAGATGTTAACTATATTTGTGAGGTTTATGTTATGGGATAATAAAAAAATGAAAAAAATCAGAAAACAGTCGTATTCCATCTGAATGCGCACAAACAGACAAAAATAGAAGACACATCCAAACAGTGAAATCATTGCAAAATCAAACACTGAAGGTATATAACTATATCTTATGAGATGTTAACTTTATTTGTGAGGTTTATGTTATGGGATAATAAAAAAATGAAAAAAATCAGAAAACAGCCGTATCCCTGCTGAATGCGCACAAAAACAGACACAAATAGAAAAACACATCCAAACAGTGAAATCATTATAAATTCAAACACTGAGGGTACATCAATATACCTTATAAGATGTTAACTTCATATTATAGGACAGTAGAAAAAAGATTAAAATACCCTCGATCAGCCTTAGTCCCTGATACACATACGGAAAAATCAGACTCCTGGCTTAATGCCTTTAGGAATTATTACAAAAAACACACCCGAACGGCTGACCTTTGACCTTTCCGAAGGGTGCACAGGTCTGAAACTCTGCACCCGGGATAAGCCTAAATCCCTGATACACATACGGAAAAATCAGACTCCTGGCTCAATGCCTTTAGGAATTATTACAAAAAACACACCCGAACGGCTGACCTTTGACCTTTCCAAAGGTTGCACGGGTCTGAAACTCGGCACCCTGGATTAGCCTTAGTCCCTTATACACATACGGAAAAATCAGACTCCTGGCTTAATGCCTTTAGGAATTATTACAAAAAACACACCCGAACGGCTGACCATTGACCTTTCCGAAGGTTGCACAGGTCTGAAACTCTGCACCCGGGATAAGCCTAAATCCCTGATACACATACGGAAAAATTAGACTCCTGGCTCAATGCCTTTAGGAATTATTACAAAAAACACACCCGAACGGCTGACCTTTGACCTTTCCGAAGGTTGCACAGGTCTGAAACTCGGCACCCTGGATCAGCCAGGAGTCCCTGATACACATAAGGAGAAATCAGCATCCGGGCTCATTGCCTTTAGGAATTATTGAAGAAAAGACAGTTTCCCACCTTTCTTACGTTTGAATTTTACAGACTGTGTTTTTGGCAGTTTCTTTTGGCCGTGCGAAAAAAGCCCAAAGTCCTGTGTCCAAAAACTGAAAATCAGGTCATGTCAGACTCTATACAGTCTTAGACCCTTTGGCCAGAGTGGAAGTTTTGGAGGAACTACATTTCTACAGGTCGCAGGAGTGTGAATATTTCATTTGTCGTTTGGGGTCCCAAGACGAGCGGAACGACGAGGGTACATTAGTATGTCTTATAAGATGTTAACTTTATTTGTGAGGTTTATGTTATGGGACAGTAGAAAAATGAAAAAAAATATGAAAACAGCCGTATCCCTGCTGAATGCGCACAAAAACAGAGACAAATAGAAAAACACATACAAACAGTGAAATCATTGCAAAATCAAACACTGAGGGTACCGAAGAATATCTTATAAGATGTTAACTTTATTTGAAAGGTTTATGTTATGGGACAGTAGAAAAATGAAAAAAAATATGAAAACAGCCGTATCCCTGCTGAATGCGCACAAAAACAGACAAAAATAGAAAAACACATTCAAACAGTGAAATCATTGCAAAATCAAACACTGAAGGTATATAACTATATCTTATGAGATGTTAACTTTATTTGTGAGGTTTATGTTATGGGACAATAAAAAAATGAAAAAAATCCGAAAACAGCCGTATCCCTGCTGAATGCGCACAAAAACAGAGACAAATAGAAAAACACATACAAACAGTGAAATCATTGCAAAATCAAACACTGAGGGTACCGAAGAATATCTTATAAGATGTTAACTTTATTTGTGAGGTTTATGTTATGGGACAGTAGAAAAATGAAAAAAAAATCAGAAAACAGTCGTATTCCAGCTGAATGCGCACAAAAACAGACAAAAATAGAAAAACACATCCAAACAGTGAAATCATTATAAATTCAAACACTGAGGGTACATCAATATACCTTATAAGATGTTAACTTCATATTATAGGACAGTAGAAAAAAGATTAAAATACCCTCGATCAGCCTTAGTCCCTGATACACATACGGAAAAATCAGACTCCTGGCTTAATGCCTTAAGGAATTATTACAAAAAACACACCCGAACGGCTGACCTTTGACCTTTCCGAAGGTTGCACAGGTCTGAAACTCGGCACCCTAGATCAGCCTTAGGTCCTGATACACATAAGGAAAAATCAGACTCCTGGCTCAATGCCTTTAGGAATTATTACAAAAAACACACCCGAACGGCTGACCATTGACCTTTTTGAAGATTGCACAGGTCTGAAACTCGGCAACCTGGATCAGCCTTAGTCCCTGATACACATACGGAAAAATTAGACTCCTGGCTCAATGCCTTTAGGAATTATTACAAAAAACACACCCGAACGGCTGACCTTTGACCTTTCCAAAGGTTGCACGGGTCTGAAACTCGGCACCCTGGATTAGCCTTAGTCCCTGATACACATACGGAAAAATCAGACTCCTGGCTTAATGCCTTTAGGAATTATTACAAAAAACACACCCGAACGGCTGACCTTTGATCTTTCCGAAGGTTGCACAGGTCTGAAACTCGGCACCCTGGATCAGCCAGGAGTCCCTGATACACATGCGGAGAAATCAGCATCCGGGCTCATTGCCTTTAGGAGTTATTGAAGAAAAGACAGTTTCCCACCTTTCTTACGTTTGAATTTTACAGACTGTGTTTATGGCAGTTTTTTTTGGCCAGGGGGAAAAAAGCCCAAAGTCCTGTGTCCAAAAACTGAAAATCAGGTCATGTCAGACTCTATACAGTCTTAGATTTTTTGGCCAAAGTGGAAGTTTTGGAGGAACTACATTTCTACAGGTCGCAGGAGTGTGAATATTTCATATGTCGTTTGGGGTCCCAAGACGAGCGGAACGACAAGGGTACATAAGTATATCTTATAAGATGTTAACTTTATTTGTGAGGTTTATGTTATGGGACAGTAGAAAAATGAAAAAAGATCAGAAAACAGTCGTATTCCAGCTGAATGCGCACAAAAACAGACAAAAATAGAAAAACACATTCAAACAGTGAAATCATTGCAAAATCAAACACTGGAGGTAAATAACTAGATCTTATAAGATTTTAACTTTATTTGTGAGCTTTATGTTATGGGACAGTAGAAAAATGAAAAAAATCAGAAAACAGCCGTATCCCTGCTGAATGCGCACAAAAAAAGAGACAAATAGAAAAACACATATAAACAGTGAAATCATTGCAAAATTGAACACTGGAGGTATATAACTATATCTTATAAGATTTTAACTTTATTTGTGAGGTTTATGTTATGGGACAGTAGAAAAATGAAAAAAATCCGAAAACAGCCGTATCCCTGCTGAATGCGCACAAAAACAGACACAAATAGAAAAACACATTCAAACAGTGAAATCATTGCAAAATCAATCACTGAAGGTATATAACTATATCTTATGAGATGTTAACTATATTTGTGAGGTTTATGTTATGGGACAATAAAAAAATGAAAAAAATCAGAAAACAGCCGTATCCCTGCTGAATGCACACAAAAACAGAGACAAATAGAAAAACACATCCAAACAGTGAAATCATTGCAAAATCAAACACTGAAGGTATATAACTATATCTTATAAGATTTTAACTTTATTTGTGAGGTTTATGTTATGTGACAGTAGAAAAATTAAAAAAATCCGAAAACAGCCGTATCCCTGCTGAATGCGCACAAAAACAGACACAAATAGAAAAACACATCCAAACAGTGAAATCATTATAAATTCAAACACTGAGGGTACATCAATATACCTTATAAGATGTTAACTTCATATTATAGGACAGTAGAAAAAAGATTAAAATACCCTCGATCAGCCTTAGTCCCTGATACACATACGGAAAAATCAGACTCCTGGCTTAATGCCTTTAGGAATTATTACAAAAAACACACCCAAATGGCTGACCTTTGACCTTTCCAAAGTTTGCACGGGTCTGAAACTCGGCACCCTGGATTAGCCTTAGTCCCTGATACACATACGGAAAAATCAGACTAATGGCTTAATGAGTTTAGGAATTATTATAAAAAACACACCCGAACGGCTGACCATTGACCTTTCCGAAGGTTGCACAGGTCTGAAACTCGGCACCCTAGATTAGCCTTAGTCCCTGATACACAAACGGAAAAATCAGACTCCTGACTCAATGCCTTTAGGAATTATTACAAAAAACACACCTGAACGGCTGACCATTGACCTTTCCGAAGGTTGCACAGGTCTGGAACTCTGCACCCGGGATAAGCCTAAATCCCTGATACACATACCGAAAAATCAGACTCCTGGCTCAATGCCTTTAGGAATTATTACAAAAAACACACCCGAACGGCTGATCATTGACTTTTCCGAAGGTTGCACAGGTCTGAAACTCGGCACCCTGGATCAGCCTTAGTCCCTGATACACATACGGACAAATCAGACTCCTGGCTCAATGCCTTTAGGAATTATTACAAAAAACACACCCGAACGGCTGACCATTGACCTTTCCGAAGGTTGCACAGGTCTGAAACTCGGCACCCTGGATCAGCCAGGAGTCCCTGATACACATACGGAGAAATCAGACTCCTGGCTTAATGCCTTTAGGAATTATTACAAAAAACACACCCGAACGGCTGACCTTTGACCTTTCCGAAGGTTGCACAGGTCTGAAACTCTGCACCCGGGATAAGCCTAAATCCCTGATACACATACGGAAAAATTAGACTCCTGGCTTAATGCAATTAGGAATTATTACAAAAAACACACCCGAACGGCTGACCTTTGACCTTTCCGAAGGTTGCACAGGTCTGAAACTCTGCACCCGGGATAAGCCTAAATCCCTGATACACATACGGAAAAATTAGACTCCTGGCTCAATGCCTTTAGGAATTATTACAAAAAACACACCTGAACGGCTGACCTTTGACCTTTCCGAAGGTTGCACAGGTCTGAAACTCGGCACCCTGGATCAGCCAGGAGTCCCTGATACACATAAGGAGAAATCAGCATCCGGGCTCATTGCCTTTAGGAATTATTGAAGAAAAGACAGTTTTCCACCTTTCTTACGTTTGAATTTTACAGACTGTGTTTTTGGCAGTTTCTTTTGGCCGTGGGAAAAAAGCCCAAAGTCCTGTGTCCAAAAACTGAAAATCAGGTCATGTCAGACTCTATACAGTCTTAGACCCTTTGGCCAGAGTGGAAGTTTTGGAGGAACTACATTTCTACAGGTCGCAGGAGTGTGAATATTTCATTTGTCGTTTGGGGTCCCAAGACGAGCGGAACGACGAGGGTACATTAGTATGTCTTATAAGATGTTAACTTTATTTGTGAGGTTTATGTTATGGGACAGTAGAAAAATGAAAAAAAATATGAAAACAGCCGTATCCCTGCTGAATGCACACAAAAACAGAGACAAATAGAAAAACACATACAAACAGTGAAATCATTGCAAAATCAAACACTGAGGGTACCGAAGAATATCTTATAAGATGTTAACTTTATTTGTGAGGTTTATGTTATGGGACAGTAGTAAAATGAAAAAAAATATGAAAACAGCCGTATCCCTGCTGAATGCGCACAAAAACAGAGACAAATAGAAAAACACATACAAACAGTGAAATCATTGCAAAATCAAAAACTGAGGGTACCGAAGAATATCTTATAAGATGTTAACTTTATTTGTGAGGTTTATGTTATGGGACAGTAGAAAAATGAAAAAAAATATGAAAACAGCCGTATCCCTGCTGAATGCGCACAAAAACAGACAAAAATAGAAAAACACATTCAAACAGTGAAATCATTGCAAAATCAAACACTGAAGGTATATAACTATATCTTATGAGATGTTAACTTTATTTGTGAGGTTTATGTTATGGGACAATGAAAAAATGAAAAAAATCCGAAAACAGCCGTATCCCTGCTGAATGCGCACAAAAACAGAGACAAATAGAAAAACACATACAAACAGTGAAATCATTGCAAAATCAAACACTGAGGGTACCGAAGAATATCTTATAAGATGTTAACTTTATTTGTGAGGTTTATGTTATGGGACAGTAGAAAAATTAAAAAAAAAACAGAAAACAGTCGTATTCCAGCTGAATGCGCACAAAAACAGACAAAAATAGAAAAACACATCCAAACAGTGAAATCATTATAAATTCAAACACTGAGGGTACATCAATATACCTTATAAGATGTTAACTTCATATTATAGGACAGTAGAAAAAAGATTAAAATACCCTCGATCAGCCTTAGTCCCTGATACACATACGGAAAAATCAGACTCCTGGCTTAATGCCTTAAGGAATTATTACAAAAAACACACCCGAACGGCTGACCTTTGACCTTTCCGAAGGTTGCACAGGTCTGAAACTCGGCACCCTAGATCAGCCTTAGGTCCTGATACACATAAGGAAAAATCAGACTCCTGGCTTAATGCCTTTAGGAATTATTCCAAAAAACACACCTAAACGGCTGACCTTTCCGAAGGTTTCACAGGTCTGAAACTCGGCACCCTAGATTAACCTAAATCCCTGATACACATACGGAAAAATCAGACTCCTGGCTCAATGCCTTTAGGAATTATTACAAAAAACACACCCGAACGGCTGACCATTGACCTTTTTGAAGATTGCACAGGTCTGAAACTCGGCACCCTGGATCAGCCTTAGTCCCTGAAACACATACGGAAAAATTAGACTCCTGGCTCAATGCCTTTAGGAATTATTACAAAAAACACACCCGAACGGCTGACCTTTGACCTTTCCAAAGGTTGCGCGGGTCTGAAACTCGGCACCCTGGATTAGCCTTAGTCCCTGATACACATACGGAAAAATCAGACTCCTGGCTTAATGCCTTTAGGAATTATTACAAAAAACACACCCAAACGGCTGACCTTTGATCTTTCCGAAGGTTGCACAGGTCTGAAACTCGGCACCCTGGATCAGCCAGGAGTCCCTGACACACATGCGGAGAAATCAGCATCCGGGCTCATTGCCTTTAGGAGTTATTGAAGAAAAGACAGTTTCCCACCTTTCTTACGTTTGAATTTTACAGACTGTGTTTATGGCAGTTTTTTTTGGCCAGGGGGAAAAAAGCCCAAAGTCCTGTGTCCAAAAACTGAAAATCAGGTCATGTCAGACTCTATACAGTCTTAGATTTTTTGGCCAAAGTGGAAGTTTTGGAGGAACTACATTTCTACAGGTCGCAGGAGTGTGAATATTTCATATGTCGTTTGGGGTCCCAAGACGAGCGGAACGACAAGGGTACATAAGTATATCTTATAAGATGTTAACTTTATTTGTGAGGTTTATGTTATGGGACAGTAGAAAAATGAAAAAAGATCAGAAAACAGTCGTATTCCAGCTGAATGCGCACAAAAACAGACAAAAATAGAAAAACACATTCAAACAGTGAAATCATTGCAAAATCAAACACTGGAGGTAAATAACTAGATCTTATAAGATTTTAACTTTATTTGTGAGCTTTATGTTATGGGACAGTAGAAAAATGAAAAAAATCAGAAAACAGCCGTATCCCTGCTGAATGCGCACAAAAAAAGAGACAAATAGAAAAACACATACAAACAGTGAAATCATTGCAAAATTGAACACTGGAGGTATATAACTATATCTTATAAGATTTTAACTTTATTTGTGAGGTTTATGTTATGGGACAGTAGAAAAATGAAAAAAATCCGAAAACAGCCGTATCCCTGCTGAATGCGCACAAAAACAGACACAAATAGAAAAACACATTCAAACAGTGAAATCATTGCAAAATCAATCACTGAAGGTATATAACTATATCTTATGAGATGTTAACTATATTTGTGAGGTTTATGTTATGGGACAATAAAAAAATGAAAAAAATCAGAAAACAGCCGTATCCCTGCTGAATGCACACAAAAACAGAGACAAATAGAAAAACACATCCAAACAGTGAAATCATTGCAAAATCAAACACTGAAGGTATATAACTATATCTTATAAGATTTTAACTTTATTTGTGAGGTTTATGTTATGGGACAGTAGAAAAATTAAAAAAATCCGAAAACAGCCGTATCCCTGCTGAATGCGCACAAAAACAGACACAAATAGAAAAACACATCCAAACAGTGAAATCATTATAAATTCAAACACTGAGGGTACATCAATATACCTTATAAGATGTTAACTTCATATTATAGGACAGTAGAAAAAAGATTAAAATACCCTCGATCAGCCTTAGTCCCTGATACACATACGGAAAAATCAGACTCCTGGCTTAATGCCTTAAGGAATTATTACAAAAAACACACCCGAACGGCTGACCTTTGACCTTTCCGAAGGTTGCACAGGTCTGAAACTCGGCACCCTAGATCAGCCTTAGGTCCTGATACACATAAGGAAAAATCAGACTCCTGGCTTAATGCCTTTAGGAATTATTCCAAAAAACACACCTAAACGGCTGACCTTTGACCTTTCCGAAGGTTACACAGGTCTGAAACTCGGCACCCTAGATTAACCTAAATCCCTGATACACATACGGAAAAATCAGACTCCTGGCTCAATGCCTTTAGGAATTATTACAAAAAACACACCCGAACGGCTGACAATTGACCTTTTTGAAGATTGCACAGGTCTGAAACTCGGCACCCTGGATCAGCCTTAGTCCCTGATACACATAAGGAAAAATTAGACTCCTGGCTCAATGCCTTTAGGAATTATTACAAAAAACACACCCGAACGGCTGACCTTTGACCTTTCCAAAGGTTGCACGGGTCTGAAACTCAGCACCCTGGATTAGCCTTAGTCCCTTATACACATAAGGAGAAATCAGCATCCGGGCTCATTGCCTTTAGGAATTATTGAAGAAAAGACAGTTTCCCACCTTTCTTACGTTTGAATTTTACAGACTGTGTTTTTGGCAGTTTCTTTTGGCCGTGGGAAAAAAGCCCAAAGTCCTGTGTCCAAAAACTGAAAATCAGGTCATGTCAGACTCTATACAGTCTTAGACCCTTTGGCCAGAGTGGAAGTTTTGGAGGAACTACATTTCTACAGGTCGCAGGAGTGTGAATATTTCATTTGTCGTTTGGGGTCCCAAGACGAGCGGAACGACGAGGGTACATTAGTATGTCTTATAAGATGTTAACTTTATTTGTGAGGTTTATGTTATGGGACAGTAGAAAAATGAAAAAAAATATGAAAACAGCCGTATCCCTGCTGAATGCGCACAAAAACAGAGACAAATAGAAAAACACATACAAACAGTGAAATCATTGCAAAATCAAACACTGAGGGTACCGAAGAATATCTTATAAGATGTTAACTTTATTTGAAAGGTTTATGTTATGGGACAGTAGAAAAATGAAAAAAAATATGAAAACAGCCGTATCCCTGTTGAATGCGCACAAAAACAGACAAAAATAGAAAAACACATTCAAACAGTGAAATCATTGCAAAATCAAACACTGAAGGTATATAACTATATCTTATGAGATGTTAACTTTATTTGTGAGGTTTATGTTATGGGACAATAAAAAAATGAAAAAAATCCGAAAACAGCCGTATCCCTGCTGAATGCGCACAAAAACAGAGACAAATAGAAAAACACATACAAACAGTGAAATCATTGCAAAATCAAACACTGAGGGTACCGAAGAATATCTTATAAGATGTTAACTTTATTTGTGAGGTTTATGTTATGGGACAGTAGAAAAATGAAAAAAAAATCAGAAAACAGTCGTATTCCAGCTGAATGCGCACAAAAACAGACAAAAATAGAAAAACACATCCAAACAGTGAAATCATTATAAATTCAAACACTGAGGGTACATCAATATACCTTATAAGATGTTAACTTCATATTATAGGACAGTAGAAAAAAGATTAAAATACCCTCGATCAGCCTTAGTCCCTGATACACATACGGAAAAATCAGACTCCTGGCTTAATGCCTTAAGGAATTATTACAAAAAACACACCCGAACGGCTGACCTTTGACCTTTCCGAAGGTTGCACAGGTCTGAAACTCGGCACCCTAGATCAGCCTTAGGTCCTGATACACATAAGGAAAAATCAGACTCCTGGCTTAATGCCTTTAGGAATTATTCCAAAAAACACACCTAAACGGCTGACCTTTGACCTTTCCGAAGGTTTCACAGGTCTGAAACTCGGCACCCTAGATTAACCTAAATCCCTGATACACATACGGAAAAATTAGACTCCTGGCTCAATGCCTTTAGGAATTATTACAAAAAACACACCCGAACGGCTGACCTTTGACCTTTCCAAAGGTTGCACGGGTCTGAAACTCGGCACCCTGGATTAGCCTTAGTCCCTGATACACATACGGAAAAATCAGACTCCTGGCTTAATGCCTTTAGGAATTATTACAAAAAACACACCCGAACGGCTGACCTTTGATCTTTCCGAAGGTTGCACAGGTCTGAAACTCGGCACCCTGGATCAGCCAGGAGTCCCTGATACACATGCGGAGAAATCAGCATCCGGGCTCATTGCCTTTAGGAGTTATTGAAGAAAAGACAGTTTCCCACCTTTCTTACGTTTGAATTTTACAGACTGTGTTTATGGCAGTTTTTTTTGGCCAGGGGGAAAAAAGCCCAAAGTCCTGTGTCCAAAAACTGAAAATCAGGTCATGTCAGACTCTATACAGTCTTAGATTTTTTGGCCAAAGTGGAAGTTTTGGAGGAACTACATTTCTACAGGTCGCAGGAGTGTGAATATTTCATATGTCGTTTGGGGTCCCAAGACGAGCGGAACGACAAGGGTACATAAGTATATCTTATAAGATGTTAACTTTATTTGTGAGGTTTATGTTATGGGACAGTAGAAAAATGAAAAAAGATCAGAAAACAGTCGTATTCCAGCTGAATGCGCACAAAAACAGACAAAAATAGAAAAACACATTCAAACAGTGAAATCATTGCAAAATCAAACACTGGAGGTAAATAACTAGATCTTATAAGATTTTAACTTTATTTGTGAGCTTTATGTTATGGGACAGTAGAAAAATGAAAAAAATCAGAAAACAGCCGTATCCCTGCTGAATGCGCACAAAAAAAGAGACAAATAGAAAAACACATACAAACAGTGAAATCATTGCAAAATTGAACACTGGAGGTATATAACTATATCTTATAAGATTTTAACTTTATTTGTGAGGTTTATGTTATGGGACAGTAGAAAAATGAAAAAAATCCGAAAACAGCCGTATCCCTGCTGAATGCGCACAAAAACAGACACAAATAGAAAAACACATTCAAACAGTGAAATCATTGCAAAATCAATCACTGAAGGTATATAACTATATCTTATGAGATGTTAACTATATTTGTGAGGTTTATGTTATGGGACAATAAAAAAATGAAAAAAATCAGAAAACAGCCGTATCCCTGCTGAATGCACACAAAAACAGAGACAAATAGAAAAACACATCCAAACAGTGAAATCATTGCAAAATCAAACACTGAAGGTATATAACTATATCTTATAAGATTTTAACTTTATTTGTGAGGTTTATGTTATGGGACAGTAGAAAAATTAAAAAAATCCGAAAACAGCCGTATCCCTGCTGAATGCGCACAAAAACAGACACAAATAGAAAAACACATCCAAACAGTGAAATCATTATAAATTCAAACACTGAGGGTACATCAATATACCTTATAAGATGTTAACTTCATATTATAGGACAGTAGAAAAAAGATTAAAATACCCTCGATCAGCCTTAGTCCCTGATACACATACGGAAAAATCAGACTCCTGGCTTAATGCCTTTAGGAATTATTACAAAAAACACACCCAAATGGCTGACCTTTGACCTTTCCAAAGTTTGCACGGGTCTGAAACTCGGCACCCTGGATTAGCCTTAGTCCCTGATACACATACGGAAAAATCAGACTAATGGCTTAATGAGTTTAGGAATTATTACAAAAAACACACCCGAACGGCTGACCATTGACCTTTCCGAAGGTTGCACAGGTCTGAAACTCGGCACCCTAGATTAGCCTTAGTCCCTGATACACAAACGGAAAAATCAGACTCCTGACTCAATGCCTTTAGGAATTATTACAAAAAACACACCTGAACGGCTGACCTTTGACCTTTCCGAAGGTTGCACAGGTCTGAAACTCTGCACCCGGGATAAGCCTAAATCCCTGACACACATACGGAAAAATTAGACTCCTGGCTCAATGCCTTTAGGAATTATTACAAAAAACACACCTGAACGGCTGACCTTTGACCTTTCCGAAGGTTGCACAGGTCTGAAACTCGGCACCCTGGATCAGCCAGGAGTCCCTGATACACATAAGGAGAAATCAGCATCCGGGCTCATTGCCTTTAGGAATTATTGAAGAAAAGACAGTTTTCCACCTTTCTTACGTTTGAATTTTACAGACTGTGTTTTTGGCAGTTTCTTTTGGCCGTGGGAAAAAAGCCCAAAGTCCTGTGTCCAAAAACTGAAAATCAGGTCATGTCAGACTCTATACAGTCTTAGACCCTTTGGCCAGAGTGGAAGTTTTGGAGGAACTACATTTCTACAGGTCGCAGGAGTGTGAATATTTCATTTGTCGTTTGGGGTCCCAAGACGAGCGGAACGACGAGGGTACATTAGTATGTCTTATAAGATGTTAACTTTATTTGTGAGGTTTATGTTATGGGACAGTAGAAAAATGAAAAAAAATATGAAAACAGCCGTATCCCTGCTGAATGCACACAAAAACAGAGACAAATAGAAAAACACATACAAACAGTGAAATCATTGCAAAATCAAACACTGAGGGTACCGAAGAATATCTTATAAGATGTTAACTTTATTTGTGAGGTTTATGTTATGGGACAGTAGAAAAATGAAAAAAAATCAGAAAACAGTCGTATTCCAGCTGTATGCGCACAAAAACAGACAAAAATAGAAAAACACATTCAAACAGTGAACTCATTGCAAAATCAAACACTGAAGGTATATAACTATATCTTATGAGATGTTAACTTTATTTGTGAGGTTTATGTTATGGGACAGTAGAAAAATGAAAAAAAATATGAAAACAGCCGTATCCCTGCTGAATGCGCACAAAAACAGAGACAAATAGAAAAACACATACAAACAGTGAAATCATTGCAAAATCAAACACTGAGGGTACCGAAGAATATCTTATAAGATGTTAACTTTATTTGAAAGGTTTATGTTATGGGACAGTAGAAAAATGAAAAAAAATATGAAAACAGCCGTATCCCTGTTGAATGCGCACAAAAACAGACAAAAATAGAAAAACACATTCAAACAGTGAAATCATTGCAAAATCAAACACTGAAGGTATATAACTATATCTTATGAGATGTTAACTTTATTTGTGAGGTTTATGTTATGGGACAATAAAAAAATGAAAAAAATCCGAAAACAGCCGTATCCCTGCTGAATGCGCACAAAAACAGAGACAAATAGAAAAACACATACAAACAGTGAAATCATTGCAAAATCAAACACTGAGGGTACCGAAGAATATCTTATAAGATGTTAACTTTATTTGTGAGGTTTATGTTATGGGACAGTAGAAAAATGAAAAAAAAATCAGAAAACAGTCGTATTCCAGCTGAATGCGCACAAAAACAGACAAAAATAGAAAAACACATCCAAACAGTGAAATCATTATAAATTCAAACACTGAGGGTACATCAATATACCTTATAAGATGTTAACTTCATATTATAGGACAGTAGAAAAAAGATTAAAATACCCTCGATCAGCCTTAGTCCCTGATACACATACGGAAAAATCAGACTCCTGGCTTAATGCCTTAAGGAATTATTACAAAAAACACACCCGAACGGCTGACCTTTGACCTTTCCGAAGGTTGCACAGGTCTGAAACTCGGCACCCTAGATCAGCCTTAGGTCCTGATACACATAAGGAAAAATCAGACTCCTGGCTTAATGCCTTTAGGAATTATTTCAAAAAACACACCTAAACGGCTGACCTTTGACCTTTCCGAAGGTTTCACAGGTCTGAAACTCGGCACCCTAGATTAACCTAAATCCCTGATACACATACGGAAAAATTAGACTCCTGGCTCAATGCCTTTAGGAATTATTACAAAAAACACACCCGAACGGCTGACCTTTGACCTTTCCAAAGGTTGCACGGGTCTGAAACTCGGCACCCTGGATTAGCCTTAGTCCCTGATACACATACGGAAAAATCAGACTCCTGGCTTAATGCCTTTAGGAATTATTACAAAAAACACACCCGAACGGCTGACCTTTGATCTTTCCGAAGGTTGCACAGGTCTGAAACTCGGCACCCTGGATCAGCCAGGAGTCCCTGATACACATGCGGAGAAATCAGCATCCGGGCTCATTGCCTTTAGGAGTTATTGAAGAAAAGACAGTTTCCCACCTTTCTTACGTTTGAATTTTACAGACTGTGTTTATGGCAGTTTTTTTTGGCCAGGGGGAAAAAAGCCCAAAGTCCTGTGTCCAAAAACTGAAAATCAGGTCATGTCAGACTCTATACAGTCTTAGATTTTTTGGCCAAAGTGGAAGTTTTGGAGGAACTACATTTCTACAGGTCGCAGGAGTGTGAATATTTCATATGTCGTTTGGGGTCCCAAGACGAGCGGAACGACAAGGGTACATAAGTATATCTTATAAGATGTTAACTTTATTTGTGAGGTTTATGTTATGGGACAGTAGAAAAATGAAAAAAGATCAGAAAACAGTCGTATTCCAGCTGAATGCGCACAAAAACAGACAAAAATAGAAAAACACATTCAAACAGTGAAATCATTGCAAAATCAAACACTGGAGGTAAATAACTAGATCTTATAAGATTTTAACTTTATTTGTGAGCTTTATGTTATGGGACAGTAGAAAAATGAAAAAAATCAGAAAACAGCCGTATCCCTGCTGAATGCGCACAAAAACAGACACAAATAGAAAAACACATTCAAACAGTGAAATCATTGCAAAATCAATCACTGAAGGTATATAACTATATCTTATGAGATGTTAACTATATTTGTGAGGTTTATGTTATGGGACAATAAAAAAATGAAAAAAATCAGAAAACAGCCGTATCCCTGCTGAATGCACACAAAAACAGAGACAAATAGAAAAACACATCCAAACAGTGAAATCATTGCAAAATCAAACACTGAAGGTATATAACTATATCTTATAAGATTTTAACTTTATTTGTGAGGTTTATGTTATGGGACAGTAGAAAAATTAAAAAAATCCGAAAACAGCCGTATCCCTGCTGAATGCGCACAAAAACAGACACAAATAGAAAAACACATCCAAACAGTGAAATCATTATAAATTCAAACACTGAGGGTACATCAATATACCTTATAAGATGTTAACTTCATATTATAGGACAGTAGAAAAAAGATTAAAATACCCTCGATCAGCCTTAGTCCCTGATACACATACGGAAAAATCAGACTCCTGGCTTAATGCCTTTAGGAATTATTACAAAAAACACACCCAAATGGCTGACCTTTGACCTTTCCAAAGTTTGCACGGGTCTGAAACTCGGCACCCTGGATTAGCCTTAGTCCCTGATACACATACGGAAAAATCAGACTAATGGCTTAATGAGTTTAGGAATTATTACAAAAAACACACCCGAACGGCTGACCATTGACCTTTCCGAAGGTTGCACAGGTCTGAAACTCGGCACCCTAGATTAGCCTTAGTCCCTGATACACAAACGGAAAAATCAGACTCCTGACTCAATGCCTTTAGGAATTATTACAAAAAACACACCTGAACGGCTGACCATTGACCTTTCCGAAGGTTGCACAGGTCTGGAACTCTGCACCCGGGATAAGCCTAAATCCCTGATACACATACGGAAAAATCAGACTCCTGGCTCAATGCCTTTAGGAATTATTACAAAAAACACACCCGAACGGCTGACCATTGACTTTTCCGAAGGTTGCACAGGTCTGAAACTCGGCACCCTGGATCAGCCTTAGTCCCTGATACACATACGGACAAATCAGACTCCTGGCTCAATGCCTTTAGGAATTATTACAAAAAACACACCCGAACGGCTGACCATTGACCTTTCCGAAGGTTGCACAGGTCTGAAACTCGGCACCCTGGATCAGCCAGGAGTCCCTGATACACATACGGAGAAATCAGACTCCTGGCTTAATGCCTTTAGGAATTATTACAAAAAACACACCCGAACGGCTGACCTTTGACCTTTCCGAAGGTTGCACAGGTCTGAAACTCTGCACCCGGGATAAGCCTAAATCCCTGATACACATACGGAAAAATTAGACTCCTGGCTTAATGCAATTAGGAATTATTACAAAAAACACACCCGAACGGCTGACCTTTGACCTTTCCGAAGGTTGCACAGGTCTGAAACTCTGCACCCGGGATAAGCCTAAATCCCTGATACACATACGGAAAAATTAGACTCCTGGCTCAATGCCTTTAGGAATTATTACAAAAAACACACCTGAACGGCTGACCTTTGACCTTTCCGAAGGTTGCACAGGTCTGAAACTCGGCACCCTGGATCAGCCAGGAGTCCCTGATACACATAAGGAGAAATCAGCATCCGGGCTCATTGCCTTTAGGAATTATTGAAGAAAAGACAGTTTTCCACCTTTCTTACGTTTGAATTTTACAGACTGTGTTTTTGGCAGTTTCTTTTGGCCGTGGGAAAAAAGCCCAAAGTCCTGTGTCCAAAAACTGAAAATCAGGTCATGTCAGACTCTATACAGTCTTAGACCCTTTGGCCAGAGTGGAAGTTTTGGAGGAACTACATTTCTACAGGTCGCAGGAGTGTGAATATTTCATTTGTCGTTTGGGGTCCCAAGACGAGCGGAACGACGAGGGTACATTAGTATGTCTTATAAGATGTTAACTTTATTTGTGAGGTTTATGTTATGGGACAGTAGAAAAATGAAAAAAAATATGAAAACAGCCGTATCCCTGCTGAATGCACACAAAAACAGAGACAAATAGAAAAACACATACAAACAGTGAAATCATTGCAAAATCAAACACTGAGGGTACCGAAGAATATCTTATAAGATGTTAACTTTATTTGTGAGGTTTATGTTATGGGACAGTAGTAAAATGAAAAAAAATATGAAAACAGCCGTATCCCTGCTGAATGCGCACAAAAACAGAGACAAATAGAAAAACACATACAAACAGTGAAATCATTGCAAAATCAAAAACTGAGGGTACCGAAGAATATCTTATAAGATGTTAACTTTATTTGTGAGGTTTATGTTATGGGACAGTAGAAAAATGAAAAAAAATCAGAAAACAGTCGTATTCCAGCTGAATGCGCACAAAAACAGACAAAAATAGAAAAACACATCCAAACAGTGAAATCATTATAAATTCAAACACTGAGGGTACATCAATATACCTTATAAGATGTTAACTTCATATTATAGGACAGTAGAAAAAAGATTAAAATACCCTCGATCAGCCTTAGTCACTGATACACATACGGAAAAATCAGACTCCTGGCTTAATGCCTTAAGGAATTATTACAAAAAACACACCCGAACGGCTGACCTTTGACCTTTCCGAAGGTTGCACAGGTCTGAAACTCGGCACCCTAGATCAGCCTTAGGTCCTGATACACATAAGGAAAAATCAGACTCCTGGCTTAATGCTTTTAGGAATTATTCCAAAAAACACACCTAAACGGCTGACCTTTGACCTTTCCGAAGGTTACACAGGTCTGAAACTCGGCACCCTAGATTAACCTAAATCCCTGATACACATACAGGAAAAATCAGACTCCTGGCTCAATGCCTTTAGGAATTATTACAAAAAACACACCCGAACGGCTGACCTTTGATCTTTCCGAAGGTTGCACAGGTCTGAAACTCGGCACCCTGGATCAGCCAGGAGTCCCTGATACACATGCGGAGAAATCAGCATCCGGGCTCATTGCCTTTAGGAGTTATTGAAGAAAAGACAGTTTCCCACCTTTCTTACGTTTGAATTTTGCAGACTGTGTTTATGGCAGTTTTTTTTGGCCAGGGGGAAAAAAGCCCAAAGTCCTGTGTCCAAAAACTGAAAATCAGGTCATGTCAGACTCTATACAGTCTTAGATTTTTTGGCCAAAGTGGAAGTTTTGGAGGAACTACATTTCTACAGGTCGCAGGAGTGTGAATATTTCATATGTCGTTTGGGGTCCCAAGACGAGCGGAACGACAAGGGTACATAAGTATATCTTATAAGATGTTAACTTTATTTGTGAGGTTTATGTTATGGGACAGTAGAAAAATGAAAAAAGATCAGAAAACAGTCGTATTCCAGCTGAATGCGCACAAAAACAGACAAAAATAGAAAAACACATTCAAACAGTGAAATCATTGCGAAATCAAACACTGGAGGTAAATAACTAGATCTTATAAGATTTTAACTTTATTTGTGAGCTTTATGTTATGGGACAGTAGAAAAATGAAAAAAATCAGAAAACAGCCGTATCCCTGCTGAATGCGCACAAAAAAAGAGACAAATAGAAAAACACATACAAACAGTGAAATCATTGCAAAATTGAACACTGGAGGTATATAACTATATCTTATAAGATTTTAACTTTATTTGTGAGGTTTATGTTATGGGACAGTAGAAAAATGAAAAAAATCCGAAAACAGCCGTATCCCTGCTGAATGCGCACAAAAACAGACACAAATAGAAAAACACATTCAAACAGTGAAATCATTGCAAAATCAATCACTGAAGGTATATAACTATATCTTATGAGATGTTAACTATATTTGTGAGGTTTATGTTATGGGACAATAAAAAAATGAAAAAAATCAGAAAACAGCCGTATCCCTGCTGAATGCACACAAAAACAGAGACAAATAGAAAAACACATCCAAACAGTGAAATCATTGCAAAATCAAACACTGAAGGTATATAACTATATCTTATAAGATTTTAACTTTATTTGTGAGGTTTATGTTATGGGACAGTAGAAAAATTAAAAAAATCCGAAAACAGCCGTATCCCTGCTGAATGCGCACAAAAACAGACACAAATAGAAAAACACATCCAAACAGTGAAATCATTATAAATTCAAACACTGAGGGTACATCAATATACCTTATAAGATGTTAACTTCATATTATAGGACAGTAGAAAAAAGATTAAAATACCCTCGATCAGCCTTAGTCCCTGATACACATACGGAAAAATCAGACTCCTGGCTTAATGCCTTTAGGAATTATTACAAAAAACACACCCAAATGGCTGACCTTTGACCTTTCCAAAGTTTGCACGGGTCTGAAACTCGGCACCCTGGATTAGCCTTAGTCCCTGATACACATACGGAAAATCAGACTAATGGCTTAATGCATTTAGGAATTATTACAAAAAACACACCCGAACGGCTGACCATTGACCTTTCCGAAGGTTGCACAGGTCTGAAACTCGGCACCCTAGATTAGCCTTAGTCCCTGATACACAAACGGAAAAATCAGACTCCTGACTCAATGCCTTTAGGAATTATTACAAAAAACACACCTGAACGGCTGACCATTGACCTTTCCGAAGGTTGCACAGGTCTGGAACTCTGCACCCAGATAAGCCTAAATCCCTGATACACATACGGAAAAATCAGACTCCTGGCTCAATGCCTTTAGGAATTATTACAAAAAACACACCCGAACGGCTGACCATTGACTTTTCCGAAGGTTGCACAGGTCTGAAACTCGGCACCCTGGATCAGCCTTAGTCCCTGATACACATACGGACAAATCAGACTCCTGGCTCAATGCCTTTAGGAATTATTACAAAAAACACACCCGAACGGCTGACCATTGACCTTTCCGAAGGTTGCACAGGTCTGAATCTAGGCACCCTGGATCAGCCAGGAGTCCCTGATACACATACGGAGAAATCAGACTCCTGGCTTAATGCCTTTAGGAATTATTACAAAAAACACACCCGAACGGCTGACCTTTGACCTTTCCGAAGGTTGCACAGGTCTGAAACTCTGCACCCGGGATAAGCCTAAATCCCTGATACACATACGGAAAAATTAGACTCCTGGCTTAATGCAATTAGGAATTATTACAAAAAACACACCCGAACGGCTGACCTTTGACCTTTCCGAAGGTTGCACAGGTCTGAAACTCTGCACCCGGGATAAGCCTAAATCCCTGATACATATTACGGAAAAATTAGACTCCTGGCTCAATGCCTTTAGGAATTATTACAAAAAACACACCTGAACGGCTGACCTTTGACCTTTCCGAAGGTTGCACAGGTCTGAAACTCGGCACCCTGGATCAGCCAGGAGTCCCTGATACACATAAGGAGAAATCAGCATCCGGGCTCATTGCCTTTAGGAATTATTGAAGAAAAGACAGTTTTCCACCTTTCTTACGTTTGAATTTTACAGACTGTGTTTTTGGCAGTTTCTTTTGGCCGTGGGAAAAAAGCCCAAAGTCCTGTGTCCAAAAACTGAAAATCAGGTCATGTCAGACTCTATACAGTCTTAGACCCTTTGGCCAGAGTGGAAGTTTTGGAGGAACTACATTTCTACAGGTCGCAGGAGTGTGAATATTTCATTTGTCGTTTGGGGTCCCAAGACGAGCGGAACGACGAGGGTACATTAGTATGTCTTATAAGATGTTAACTTTATTTGTGAGGTTTATGTTATGGGACAGTAGAAAAATGAAAAAAAATATGAAAACAGCCGTATCCCTGCTGAATGCACACAAAAACAGAGACAAATAGAAAAACACATACAAACAGTGAAATCATTGCAAAATCAAACACTGAGGGTACCGAAGAATATCTTATAAGATGTTAACTTTATTTGTGAGGTTTATGTTATGGGACAGTAGTAAAATGAAAAAAAATATGAAAACAGCCGTATCCCTGCTGAATGCGCACAAAAACAGAGACAAATAGAAAAACACATACAAACAGTGAAATCATTGCAAAATCAAACACTGAGGGTACCGAAGAATATCTTATAAGATGTTAACTTTATTTGTGAGGTTTATGTTATGGGACAGTAGAAAAATGAAAAAAAATCAGAAAACAGTCGTATTCCAGCTGAATGCGCACAAAAACAGACAAAAATAGAAAAACACATCCAAACAGTGAAATCATTATAAATTCAAACACTGAGGGTACATCAATATACCTTATAAGATGTTAACTTCATATTATAGGACAGTAGAAAAAAGATTAAAATACCCTCGATCAGCCTTAGTCCCTGATACACATACGGAAAAATCAGACTCCTGGCTTAATGCCTTAAGGAATTATTACAAAAAACACACCTGAACGGCTGACCTTTGACCTTTCCAAAGGTTGCACAGGTCTGAAACTCGGCACCCTAGATCAGCCTTAGGTCCTGATACACATAAGGAAAAATCAGACTCCTGGCTTAATGCCTTTAGGAATTATTCCAAAAAACACACCTAAACGGCTGACCTTTGACCTTTCCGAAGGTTACACAGGTCTGAAACTTGGCACCCTGGATTAGCCTTAGTCCCTTATACACATACGGAAAAATCAGACTCCTGGCTTAATGCCTTTAGGAATTATTACAAAAAACACACCCGAACGGCTGACCATTGACCTTTCCGAAGGTTGCACAAGTCTGAAACTCTGCACCCGGGATAAGCCTAAATCCCTGATACACATACGGAAAAATTAGACTCCTGGCTCAATGCCTTTAGGAATTATTACAAAAAACACACCCGAACGGCTGACCATTGACCTTTCCGAAGGTTGCACAGGTCTGAAACTCGGCACCCTGGATCAGCCAGGAGTCCCTGATACACATAAGGAGAAATCAGCATCCGGGCTCATTGCCTTTAGGAATTATTGAAGAAAAGACAGTTTCCCACCTTTCTTACGTTTGAATTTTACAGACTGTGTTTTTGGCAGTTTCTTTTGGCCGTGGGAAAAAAGCCCAAAGTCCTGTGTCCAAAAACTGAAAATCAGGTCATGTCAGACTCTATACAGTCTTAAACCCTTTGGCCAGAGTGGAAGTTTTGGAGGAACTACATTTCTACAGGTCGCAGGAGTGTGAATATTTCATTTGTCGTTTGGGGTCCCAAGACGAGCGGAACGACGAGGGTACATTAGTATGTCTTATAAGATGTTAACTTTATTTGTGAGGTTTATGTTATGGGACAGTAGAAAAATGAAAAAAAATAGGAAAACAGCCGTATCCCTGCTGAATGCGCACAAAAACAGAGACAAATAGAAAAACACATACAAACAGTGAAATCATTGCAAAATCAAACACTGAGGGTACCGAAGAATATCTTATAAGATGTTAACTTTATTGTGAGGTTTATGTTATGGGACAGTAGAAAAATGAAAAAAATCAGAAAACAGTCGTATTCCATCTGAATGCGCACAAAAACAGACAAAAATAGAAGACACATTCAAACAGTGAAATCATTGCAAAATCAAACACTGAAGGTATATAACTAGATCTTATGAGATGTTAACTTTATTTGTGAGGTTTATGTTATGGGACAATAAAAAAATGAAAAAAATCAGAAAACAGTTGTATTCCAGCTGAATGCGCACAAAAACAGACAAAAATAGAAAAACACATTCAAACAGTGAAATCATTGCAAAATCAAATACTGAAGGTATATAACTATATCTTATGAGATGTTAACTTTATTTGTGAGGTTTATGTTATGGGACAATAAAAAAATGAAAAAAATCAGAAAACAGTCGTATTCCAGCTGAATGCGCACAAAAACAGACAAAAATAGAAGACACATTCAAACAGTGAAATCATGAATCAAAAAACACACCCGAACGGCTGACCTTTGACCTTTTCGAAGGTTGCACAGGTCTGAAACTTGGCACCCTGGATCAGCCTTAGTCCCTGATACACATACGGAAAAATCAGACTCCTGGCTCAATGCTTTTAGGAATTATTACAAAAAACACACCCGAACGGCTGACCTTTGACCTTTCCGAAGGTTGCACAGGTCTGAAACTCAGCACCCTGGATCAGCCTTAGTCCCTGATACACATACGGAAAAATTAGACTCCTGACTCAATGCCTTTAGGAATTATTACAAAAAACACACCCGAACGGCTGACCATTGACCTTTCCAAAGGTTGCACGGGTCTGAAACTCGGCACCCAGGATAAGCCTAAATCCCTGATACACATACGGAAAAATCAGAATCCTGGCTTAATGCCTTTAGGAATTATTACAAAAAACACACCCGAACGGCTGACCTTTGACCTTTCCGAAGGTTGCACAGGTCTGAAACTCGGCACCGTGGATTAGCCTTAGTCCCTGATACACACACGGAAAAAGCAGACTCCTGGCTTAATGCCTTTAGGATTTATTACAAAAAACACACCTGAACGGCTGACCATTGACCTGTCCGAAGGTTGCACAGGTCTGAAACTCTGCACCCGGGATAAGCCTAAATCCCTGATACACATACGGAAAAATCAGACTCCTGGCTCAATGGCTTTAGGAATTATTACAAAGAACACACCCGAACGGCTGACCTTTGACCTTTCCGAAGGTTGCACAGGTCTGAAACTCGGCATCCGGGCTCATTGCCTTTAGGAATTATTGAAGAAAAGACAGTTTCCCACCTTTCTTACGTTTGAATTTTACAGACTGTGTTTTTGGCAGTTTCTTTTGGCCGTGGGAAAAAAGCCCAAAGTCCTGTGTCCAAAAACTGAAAATCAGGTCATGTCAGACTCTATACAGTCTTAAACCCTTTGGCCAGAGTGGAAGTTTTGGAGGAACTACATTTCTACAGGTCGCAGGAGTGTGAATATTTCATTTGTCGTTTGGGGTCCCAAGACGAGCGGAACGACGAGGGTACATTAGTATGTCTTATAAGATGTTAACTTTATTTGTGAGGTTTATGTTATGGGACAGTAGAAAAATGAAAAAAAATAGGAAAACAGCCGTATCCCTGCTGAATGCGCACAAAAACAGAGACAAATAGAAAAACACATACAAACAGTGAAATCATTGCAAAATCAAACACTGAGGGTACCGAAGAATATCTTATAAGATGTTAACTTTATTTGTGAGGTTTATGTTATGGGACAGTAGAAAAATGAAAAAAAATCAGAAAACAGTCGTATTCCAGCTGAATGCGCACAAAAACAGACAAAAATGGAAAAACACATTCAAACAGTGAAATCATTGCAAAATCAAACACTGAAGGTATATAACTAGATCTTATGAGATGTTAACTTTATTTGTGAGGTTTATGTTATGGGACAATAAAAAAATGAAAAAAATCAGAAAACAGTCGTATTCCATCTGAATGCGCACAAAAACAGACAAAAATAGAAGACACATTCAAACAGTGAAATCATTGCAAAATCAAACACTGAAGGTATATAACTAGATCTTATGAGATGTTAACTTTATTTGTGAGGTTTATGTTATGGGACAATAAAGAAATGAAAAAAATCAGAAAACAGTCGTATTCCAGCTGAATGCGCACAAAAACAGACAAAAATAGAAAAACACATTCAAACAGTGAAATCATTGCAAAATCAAATACTGAAGGTATATAACTATATCTTATGAGATGTTAACTTTATTTGTGAGGTTTATGTTATGGGACAATAAAAAAATGAAAAAAATCAGAAAACAGTCGTATTTCAGCTGAATGCGCACAAAAACAGACAAAAATAGAAGACACATTCAAACAGTGAAATCATGAATCAAAAAACACACGCGAACGGCTGACCTTTGACCTTTTCGAAGGTTGCACAGGTCTGAAACTTGGCACCCTGGATCAGCCTTAGTCCCTGATACACATACGGAAAAATCAGACTCCTGGCTCAATGCTTTTAGGAATTATTACAAAAAACACACCCGAACGGCTGACCTTTGACCTTTCCGAAGGTTGCACAGGTCTGAAACTCGGCACCCTGGATCAGCCAGGAGTCCCTGATACACATAAGGAGAAATCAACATCCGGGCTCATTGCCTTTAGGAATTATTGAAGAAAAGACAGTTTCCCACCTTTCTTACGTTTGAATTTTACAGACTGTGTTTTTGGCAGTTTCTTTTGGCCGTGGGAAAAAAGCCCAAAGTCCTGTGTCCAAAAACTGAAAATCAGGTCATGTCAGACTCTATACAGTCTTAAACCCTTTGGCCAGAGTGGAAGTTTTGGAGGAACTACATTTCTACAGGTCACAGGAGTGTGAATATTTCATTTGTCGTTTGGGGTCCCAAGACGAGCGGAACGACGAGGGTACATTAGTATGTCTTATAAGATGTTAACTTTATTTGTGAGGTTTATGTTATGGGACAGTAGAAAAATGAAAAAAAATAGGAAAACAGCCGTATCCCTGCTGAATGCGCACAAAAACAGAGACAAATAGAAAAACACATACAAACAGTGAAATCATTGCAAAATCAAACACTGAGGGTACCGAAGAATATCTTATAAGATGTTAACTTTATTTGTGAGGTTTATGTTATGGGACAGTAGAAAAATGAAAAAAAATCAGAAAACAGTCGTATTCCAGCTGAATGCGCACAAAAACAGACAAAAATGGAAAAACACATTCAAACAGTGAAATCATTGCAAAATCAAACACTGAAGGTATATAACTATATCTTATGAGATGTTAACTTTATTTGTGAGGTTTATGTTATGGGACAATAAAAAAATGAAAAAAATCAGAAAACAGTCGTATTCCATCTGAATGCGCACAAAAACAGACAAAAATAGAAGACACATTCAAACAGTGAAATCATTGCAAAATCAAACACTGAAGGTATGTAACTAGATCTTATGAGATGTTAACTTTATTTGTGAGGTTTATGTTATGGGACAATAAAAAAATGAAAAAAATCAGAAAACAGTCGTATTCCAGCTGAATGCGCACAAAAACAGACAAAAATAGAAAAACACATTCAAACAGTGAAATCATTGCAAAATCAAATACTGAAGGTATATAACTATATCTTATGAGATGTTAACTATATTTGTGAGGTTTATGTTATGGGACAATAAAAAAATGAAAAAAATCAGAAAACAGCCGTATCCCTGCTGAATGCACACAAAAACAGAGACAAATAGAAAAACACATCCAAACAGTGAAATCATTGCAAAATCAAACACTGAAGGTATATAACTATATCTTATAAGATTTTAACTTTATTTGTGAGGTTTATGTTATGGGACAGTAGAAAAATTAAAAAAATCCGAAAACAGCCGTATCCCTGCTGAATGCGCACAAAAACAGACACAAATAGAAAAACACATCCAAACAGTGAAATCATTATAAATTCAAACACTGAGGGTACATCAATATACCTTATAAGATGTTAACTTCATATTATAGGACAGTAGAAAAAAGATTAAAATACCCTCGATCAGCCTTAGTCCCTGATACACATACGGAAAAATCAGACTCCTGGCTTAATGCCTTTAGGAATTATTACAAAAAACACACCCAAATGGCTGACCTTTGACCTTTCCAAAGTTTGCACGGGTCTGAAACTCGGCACCCTGGATTAGCCTTAGTCCCTGATACACAAACGGAAAAATCAGACTCCTGACTCAATGCCTTTAGGAATTATTACAAAAAACACACCTGAACGGCTGACCATTGACCTTTCCGAAGGTTGCACAGGTCTGGAACTCTGCACCCAGATAAGCCTAAATCCCTGATACACATACGGAAAAATCAGACTCCTGGCTCAATGCCTTTAGGAATTATTACAAAAAACACACCCGAACGGCTGACCATTGACTTTTCCGAAGGTTGCACAGGTCTGAAACTCGGCACCCTGGATCAGCCTTAGTCCCTGATACACATACGGACAAATCAGACTCCTGGCTCAATGCCTTTAGGAATTATTACAAAAAACACACCCGAACGGCTGACCATTGACCTTTCCGAAGGTTGCACAGGTCTGAATCTAGGCACCCTGGATCAGCCAGGAGTCCCTGATACACATACGGAGAAATCAGACTCCTGGCTTAATGCCTTTAGGAATTATTACAAAAAACACACCCGAACGGCTGACCTTTGACCTTTCCGAAGGTTGCACAGGTCTGAAACTCTGCACCCGGGATAAGCCTAAATCCCTGATACACATACGGAAAAATTAGACTCCTGGCTTAATGCAATTAGGAATTATTACAAAAAACACACCCGAACGGCTGACCTTTGACCTTTCCGAAGGTTGCACAGGTCTGAAACTCTGCACCCGGGATAAGCCTAAATCCCTGATACATATTACGGAAAAATTAGACTCCTGGCTCAATGCCTTTAGGAATTATTACAAAAAACACACCTGAACGGCTGACCTTTGACCTTTCCGAAGGTTGCACAGGTCTGAAACTCGGCACCCTGGATCAGCCAGGAGTCCCTGATACACATAAGGAGAAATCAGCATCCGGGCTCATTGCCTTTAGGAATTATTGAAGAAAAGACAGTTTTCCACCTTTCTTACGTTTGAATTTTACAGACTGTGTTTTTGGCAGTTTCTTTTGGCCGTGGGAAAAAAGCCCAAAGTCCTGTGTCCAAAAACTGAAAATCAGGTCATGTCAGACTCTATACAGTCTTAGACCCTTTGGCCAGAGTGGAAGTTTTGGAGGAACTACATTTCTACAGGTCGCAGGAGTGTGAATATTTCATTTGTCGTTTGGGGTCCCAAGACGAGCGGAACGACGAGGGTACATTAGTATGTCTTATAAGATGTTAACTTTATTTGTGAGGTTTATGTTATGGGACAGTAGAAAAATGAAAAAAAATATGAAAACAGCCGTATCCCTGCTGAATGCACACAAAAACAGAGACAAATAGAAAAACACATACAAACAGTGAAATCATTGCAAAATCAAACACTGAGGGTACCGAAGAATATCTTATAAGATGTTAACTTTATTTGTGAGGTTTATGTTATGGGACAGTAGTAAAATGAAAAAAAATATGAAAACAGCCGTATCCCTGCTGAATGCGCACAAAAACAGAGACAAATAGAAAAACACATACAAACAGTGAAATCATTGCAAAATCAAACACTGAGGGTACCGAAGAATATCTTATAAGATGTTAACTTTATTTGTGAGGTTTATGTTATGGGACAGTAGAAAAATGAAAAAAAATCAGAAAACAGTCGTATTCCAGCTGAATGCGCACAAAAACAGACAAAAATAGAAAAACACATCCAAACAGTGAAATCATTATAAATTCAAACACTGAGGGTACATCAATATACCTTATAAGATGTTAACTTCATATTATAGGACAGTAGAAAAAAGATTAAAATACCCTCGATCAGCCTTAGTCCCTGATACACATACGGAAAAATCAGACTCCTGGCTTAATGCCTTAAGGAATTATTACAAAAAACACACCTGAACGGCTGACCTTTGACCTTTCCAAAGGTTGCACAGGTCTGAAACTCGGCACCCTAGATCAGCCTTAGGTCCTGATACACATAAGGAAAAATCAGACTCCTGGCTTAATGCCTTTAGGAATTATTCCAAAAAACACACCTAAACGGCTGACCTTTGACCTTTCCGAAGGTTACACAGGTCTGAAACTTGGCACCCTGGATTAGCCTTAGTCCCTTATACACATACGGAAAAATCAGACTCCTGGCTTAATGCCTTTAGGAATTATTACAAAAAACACACCCGAACGGCTGACCATTGACCTTTCCGAAGGTTGCACAAGTCTGAAACTCTGCACCCGGGATAAGCCTAAATCCCTGATACACATACGGAAAAATTAGACTCCTGGCTCAATGCCTTTAGGAATTATTACAAAAAACACACCCGAACGGCTGACCATTGACCTTTCCGAAGGTTGCACAGGTCTGAAACTCGGCACCCTGGATCAGCCAGGAGTCCCTGATACACATAAGGAGAAATCAGCATCCGGGCTCATTGCCTTTAGGAATTATTGAAGAAAAGACAGTTTCCCACCTTTCTTACGTTTGAATTTTACAGACTGTGTTTTTGGCAGTTTCTTTTGGCCGTGGGAAAAAAGCCCAAAGTCCTGTGTCCAAAAACTGAAAATCAGGTCATGTCAGACTCTATACAGTCTTAAACCCTTTGGCCAGAGTGGAAGTTTTGGAGGAACTACATTTCTACAGGTCGCAGGAGTGTGAATATTTCATTTGTCGTTTGGGGTCCCAAGACGAGCGGAACGACGAGGGTACATTAGTATGTCTTATAAGATGTTAACTTTATTTGTGAGGTTTATGTTATGGGACAGTAGAAAAATGAAAAAAAATAGGAAAACAGCCGTATCCCTGCTGAATGCGCACAAAAACAGAGACAAATAGAAAAACACATACAAACAGTGAAATCATTGCAAAATCAAACACTGAGGGTACCGAAGAATATCTTATAAGATGTTAACTTTATTGTGAGGTTTATGTTATGGGACAGTAGAAAAATGAAAAAAATCAGAAAACAGTCGTATTCCATCTGAATGCGCACAAAAACAGACAAAAATAGAAGACACATTCAAACAGTGAAATCATTGCAAAATCAAACACTGAAGGTATATAACTAGATCTTATGAGATGTTAACTTTATTTGTGAGGTTTATGTTATGGGACAATAAAAAAATGAAAAAAATCAGAAAACAGTTGTATTCCAGCTGAATGCGCACAAAAACAGACAAAAATAGAAAAACACATTCAAACAGTGAAATCATTGCAAAATCAAATACTGAAGGTATATAACTATATCTTATGAGATGTTAACTTTATTTGTGAGGTTTATGTTATGGGACAATAAAAAAATGAAAAAAATCAGAAAACAGTCGTATTCCAGCTGAATGCGCACAAAAACAGACAAAAATAGAAGACACATTCAAACAGTGAAATCATGAATCAAAAAACACACCCGAACGGCTGACCTTTGACCTTTTCGAAGGTTGCACAGGTCTGAAACTTGGCACCCTGGATCAGCCTTAGTCCCTGATACACATACGGAAAAATCAGACTCCTGGCTCAATGCTTTTAGGAATTATTACAAAAAACACACCCGAACGGCTGACCTTTGACCTTTCCGAAGGTTGCACAGGTCTGAAACTCAGCACCCTGGATCAGCCTTAGTCCCTGATACACATACGGAAAAATTAGACTCCTGACTCAATGCCTTTAGGAATTATTACAAAAAACACACCCGAACGGCTGACCATTGACCTTTCCAAAGGTTGCACGGGTCTGAAACTCGGCACCCAGGATAAGCCTAAATCCCTGATACACATACGGAAAAATCAGAATCCTGGCTTAATGCCTTTAGGAATTATTACAAAAAACACACCCGAACGGCTGACCTTTGACCTTTCCGAAGGTTGCACAGGTCTGAAACTCGGCACCGTGGATTAGCCTTAGTCCCTGATACACACACGGAAAAAGCAGACTCCTGGCTTAATGCCTTTAGGATTTATTACAAAAAACACACCTGAACGGCTGACCATTGACCTGTCCGAAGGTTGCACAGGTCTGAAACTCTGCACCCGGGATAAGCCTAAATCCCTGATACACATACGGAAAAATCAGACTCCTGGCTCAATGGCTTTAGGAATTATTACAAAGAACACACCCGAACGGCTGACCTTTGACCTTTCCGAAGGTTGCACAGGTCTGAAACTCGGCATCCGGGCTCATTGCCTTTAGGAATTATTGAAGAAAAGACAGTTTCCCACCTTTCTTACGTTTGAATTTTACAGACTGTGTTTTTGGCAGTTTCTTTTGGCCGTGGGAAAAAAGCCCAAAGTCCTGTGTCCAAAAACTGAAAATCAGGTCATGTCAGACTCTATACAGTCTTAAACCCTTTGGCCAGAGTGGAAGTTTTGGAGGAACTACATTTCTACAGGTCGCAGGAGTGTGAATATTTCATTTGTCGTTTGGGGTCCCAAGACGAGCGGAACGACGAGGGTACATTAGTATGTCTTATAAGATGTTAACTTTATTTGTGAGGTTTATGTTATGGGACAGTAGAAAAATGAAAAAAAATAGGAAAACAGCCGTATCCCTGCTGAATGCGCACAAAAACAGAGACAAATAGAAAAACACATACAAACAGTGAAATCATTGCAAAATCAAACACTGAGGGTACCGAAGAATATCTTATAAGATGTTAACTTTATTTGTGAGGTTTATGTTATGGGACAGTAGAAAAATGAAAAAAAATCAGAAAACAGTCGTATTCCAGCTGAATGCGCACAAAAACAGACAAAAATGGAAAAACACATTCAAACAGTGAAATCATTGCAAAATCAAACACTGAAGGTATATAACTAGATCTTATGAGATGTTAACTTTATTTGTGAGGTTTATGTTATGGGACAATAAAAAAATGAAAAAAATCAGAAAACAGTCGTATTCCATCTGAATGCGCACAAAAACAGACAAAAATAGAAGACACATTCAAACAGTGAAATCATTGCAAAATCAAACACTGAAGGTATATAACTAGATCTTATGAGATGTTAACTTTATTTGTGAGGTTTATGTTATGGGACAATAAAGAAATGAAAAAAATCAGAAAACAGTCGTATTCCAGCTGAATGCGCACAAAAACAGACAAAAATAGAAAAACACATTCAAACAGTGAAATCATTGCAAAATCAAATACTGAAGGTATATAACTATATCTTATGAGATGTTAACTTTATTTGTGAGGTTTATGTTATGGGACAATAAAAAAATGAAAAAAATCAGAAAACAGTCGTATTTCAGCTGAATGCGCACAAAAACAGACAAAAATAGAAGACACATTCAAACAGTGAAATCATGAATCAAAAAACACACGCGAACGGCTGACCTTTGACCTTTTCGAAGGTTGCACAGGTCTGAAACTTGGCACCCTGGATCAGCCTTAGTCCCTGATACACATACGGAAAAATCAGACTCCTGGCTCAATGCTTTTAGGAATTATTACAAAAAACACACCCGAACGGCTGACCTTTGACCTTTCCGAAGGTTGCACAGGTCTGAAACTCGGCACCCTGGATCAGCCAGGAGTCCCTGATACACATAAGGAGAAATCAACATCCGGGCTCATTGCCTTTAGGAATTATTGAAGAAAAGACAGTTTCCCACCTTTCTTACGTTTGAATTTTACAGACTGTGTTTTTGGCAGTTTCTTTTGGCCGTGGGAAAAAAGCCCAAAGTCCTGTGTCCAAAAACTGAAAATCAGGTCATGTCAGACTCTATACAGTCTTAAACCCTTTGGCCAGAGTGGAAGTTTTGGAGGAACTACATTTCTACAGGTCGCAGGAGTGTGAATATTTCATTTGTCGTTTGGGGTCCCAAGACGAGCGGAACGACGAGGGTACATTAGTATGTCTTATAAGATGTTAACTTTATTTGTGAGGTTTATGTTATGGGACAGTAGAAAAATGAAAAAAAATAGGAAAACAGCCGTATCCCTGCTGAATGCGCACAAAAACAGAGACAAATAGAAAAACACATACAAACAGTGAAATCATTGCAAAATCAAACACTGAGGGTACCGAAGAATATCTTATAAGATGTTAACTTTATTTGTGAGGTTTATGTTATGGGACAGTAGAAAAATGAAAAAAAATCAGAAAACAGTCGTATTCCAGCTGAATGCGCACAAAAACAGACAAAAATAGAAGACACATTCAAACAGTGAAATCATGAATCAAAAAACACACCCGAACGGCTGACCTTTGACCTTTTCGAAGGTTGCACAGGTCTGAAACTTGGCACCCTGGATCAGCCTTAGTCCCTGATACACATACGGAAAAATCAGACTCCTGGCTCAATGCTTTTAGGAATTATTACAAAAAACACACCCGAACGGCTGACCTTTGACCTTTCCGAAGGTTGCACAGGTCTGAAACTCGGCACCCTGGATCAGCCAGGAGTCCCTGATACACATAAGGAGAAATCAACATCCGGGCTCATTGCCTTTAGGAATTATTGAAGAAAAGACAGTTTCCCACCTTTCTTACGTTTGAATTTTACAGACTGTGTTTTTGGCAGTTTCTTTTGGCCGTGGGAAAAAAGCCCAAAGTCCTGTGTCCAAAAACTGAAAATCAGGTCATGTCAGACTCTATACAGTCTTAAACCCTTTGGCCAGAGTGGAAGTTTTGGAGGAACTACATTTCTACAGGTCGCAGGAGTGTGAATATTTCATTTGTCGTTTGGGGTCCCAAGACGAGCGGAACGACGAGGGTACATTAGTATGTCTTATAAGATGTTAACTTTATTTGTGAGGTTTATGTTATGGGACAGTAGAAAAATGAAAAAAAATAGGAAAACAGCCGTATCCCTGCTGAATGCGCACAAAAACAGAGACAAATAGAAAAACACATACAAACAGTGAAATCATTGCAAAATCAAACACTGAGGGTACCGAAGAATATCTTATAAGATGTTAACTTTATTTGTGAGGTTTATGTTATGGGACAGTAGAAAAATGAAAAAAAATCAGAAAACAGTCGTATTCCAGCTGAATGAGCACAAAAACAGACAAAAATGGAAAAACACATTCAAACAGTGAAATCATTGCAAAATCAAACACTGAAGGTATATAACTATATCTTATGAGATGTTAACTTTATTTGTGAGGTTTATGTTATGGGACAATAAAAAAATGAAAAAAATCAGAAAACAGTCGTATTCCATCTGAATGCGCACAAAAACAGACAAAAATAGAAGACACATTCAAACAGTGAAATCATTGCAAAATCAAACACTGAAGGTATATAACTAGATCTTATGAGATGTTAACTTTATTTGTGAGGTTTATGTTATGGGACAATAAAAAAATGAAAAAAATCAGAAAACAGTCGTATTCCAGCTGAATGCGCACAAAAACAGACAAAAATAGAAAAACACATTCAAACAGTGAAATCATTGCAAAATCAAATACTGAAGGTATATAACTATATCTTATGAGATGTTAACTTTATTTGTGAGGTTTATGTTATGGGACAATAAAAAAATGAAAAAAATCAGAAAACAGTCGTATTTCAGCTGAATGCGCACAAAAACAGACAAAAATAGAAGACACATTCAAACAGTGAAATCATGAATCAAAAAACACACCCGAACGGCTGACCTTTGACCTTTTCGAAGGTTGCACAGGTCTGAAACTTGGCACCCTGGATCAGCCTTAGTCCCTGATACACATACGGAAAAATCAGACTCCTGGCTCAATGCTTTTAGGAATTATTACAAAAAACACACCCGAACGGCTGACCTTTGACCTTTCCGAAGGTTGCACAGGTCTGAAACTCGGCACCCTGGATCAGCCAGGAGTCCCTGATACACATAAGGAGAAATCAGCATCCGGGCTCATTGCCTTTAGGAATTATTGAAGAAAAGACAGTTTCCCACCTTTCTTACGTTTGAATTTTACAGACTGTGTTTTTGGCAGTTTCTTTTGGCCGTGCGAAAAAAGCCCAAAGTCCTGTGTCCAAAAACTGAAAATCAGGTCATGTCAGACTCTATACAGTCTTAGACCCTTTGGCCAGAGTGGAAGTTTTGGAGGAACTACATTTCTACAGGTCGCAGGAGTGTGAATATTTCATTTGTCGTTTGGGGTCCCAAGACGAGCGGAACGACGAGGGTACATTAGTATGTCTTATAAGATGTTAACTTTATTTGTGAGGTTTATGTTATGGGACAGTAGAAAAATGAAAAAAAATAGGAAAACAGCCGTATCCCTGCTGAATGCGCACAAAAACAGAGACAAATAGAAAAACACATACAAACAGTGAAATCATTGCAAAATCAAACACTGAGGGTATATAACTATATCTTATGAGATGTTAACTTTATTTGTGAGGTTTATGTTATGGGACAATAAAAAAATGAAAAAAATCAGAAAACAGTCGTATTCCATCTGAATGCGCACAAAAACAGACAAAAATAGAAGACACATTCAAACAGTGAAATCATTGCAAAATCAAACACTGAAGGTATATAACTAGATCTTATGAGATGTTAACTTTATTTGTGAGGTTTATGTTATGGGACAATAAAAAAATGAAAAAAATCAGAAAACAGTCGTATTCCAGCTGAATGCGCACAAAAACAGACAAAAATAGAAAAACACATTCAAACAGTGAAATCATTGCAAAATCAAATACTGAAGGTATATAACTATATCTTATGAGATGTTAACTTTATTTGTGAGGTTTATGTTATGGGACAATAAAAAAATGAAAAAAATCAGAAAACAGTCGTATTTCAGCTGAGTGCGCACAAAAACAGACAAAAATAGAAGACACATTCAAACAGTGAAATCATGAATCAAAAAACACACCCGAACGGCTGACCTTTGACCTTTTCGAAGGTTGCACAGGTCTGAAACTTGGCACCCTGGATCAACCTTAGTCCCTGATACACATACGGAAAAATCAGACTCCTGGCTCAATGCTTTTAGGAATTATTACAAAAAACACACCCGAACGGCTGACCTTTGACCTTTCCGAAGGTTGCACAGGTCTGAAACTCGGCACCCTGGATCAGCCAGGAGTCCCTGATACACATAAGGAGAAATCAACATCCGGGCTCATTGCCTTTAGGAATTATTGAAGAAAAGACAGTTTCCCACCTTTCTTACGTTTGAATTTTACAGACTGTGTTTTTGGCAGTTTCTTTTGGCCGTGGGAAAAAAGCCCAAAGTCCTGTGTCCAAAAACTGAAAATCAGGTCATGTCAGACTCTATACAGTCTTAAACCCTTTGGCCAGAGTGGAAGTTTTGGAGGAACTACATTTCTACAGGTCGCAGGAGTGTGAATATTTCATTTGTCGTTTGGGGTCCCAAGACGAGCGGAACGACGAGGGTACATTAGTATGTCTTATAAGATGTTAACTTTATTTGTGAGGTTTATGTTATGGGACAGTAGAAAAATGAAAAAAAATAGGAAAACAGCCGTATCCCTGCTGAATGCGCACAAAAACAGAGACAAATAGAAAAACACATACAAACAGTGAAATCATTGCAAAATCAAACACTGAGGGTACCGAAGAATATCTTATAAGATGTTAACTTTATTTGTGAGGTTTATGTTATGGGACAGTAGAAAAATGAAAAAAAATCAGAAAACAGTCGTATTCCAGCTGAATGAGCACAAAAACAGACAAAAATGGAAAAACACATTCAAACAGTGAAATCATTGCAAAATCAAACACTGAAGGTATATAACTATATCTTATGAGATGTTAACTTTATTTGTGAGGTTTATGTTATGGGACAATAAAAAAATGAAAAAAATCAGAAAACAGTCGTATTCCATCTGAATGCGCACAAAAACAGACAAAAATAGAAGACACATTCAAACAGTGAAATCATTGCAAAATCAAACACTGAAGGTATATAACTAGATCTTATGAGATGTTAACTTTATTTGTGAGGTTTATGTTATGGGACAATAAAAAAATGAAAAAAATCAGAAAACAGTCGTATTCCAGCTGAATGCGCACAAAAACAGACAAAAATAGAAAAACACATTCAAACAGTGAAATCATTGCAAAATCAAATACTGAAGGTATATAACTATATCTTATGAGATGTTAACTTTATTTGTGAGGTTTATGTTATGGGACAATAAAAAAATGAAAAAAATCAGAAAACAGTCGTATTTCAGCTGAATGCGCACAAAAACAGACAAAAATAGAAGACACATTCAAACAGTGAAATCATGAATCAAAAAACACACCCGAACGGCTGACCTTTGACCTTTTCGAAGGTTGCACAGGTCTGAAACTTGGCACCCTGGATCAGCCTTAGTCCCTGATACACATACGGAAAAATCAGACTCCTGGCTCAATGCTTTTAGGAATTATTACAAAAAACACACCCGAACGGCTGACCTTTGACCTTTCCGAAGGTTGCACAGGTCTGAAACTCGGCACCCTGGATCAGCCAGGAGTCCCTGATACACATAAGGAGAAATCAGCATCCGGGCTCATTGCCTTTAGGAATTATTGAAGAAAAGACAGTTTCCCACCTTTCTTACGTTTGAATTTTACAGACTGTGTTTTTGGCAGTTTCTTTTGGCCGTGCGAAAAAAGCCCAAAGTCCTGTGTCCAAAAACTGAAAATCAGGTCATGTCAGACTCTATACAGTCTTAGACCCTTTGGCCAGAGTGGAAGTTTTGGAGGAACTACATTTCTACAGGTCGCAGGAGTGTGAATATTTCATTTGTCGTTTGGGGTCCCAAGACGAGCGGAACGACGAGGGTACATTAGTATGTCTTATAAGATGTTAACTTTATTTGTGAGGTTTATGTTATGGGACAGTAGAAAAATGAAAAAAAATAGGAAAACAGCCGTATCCCTGCTGAATGCGCACAAAAACAGAGACAAATAGAAAAACACATACAAACAGTGAAATCATTGCAAAATCAAACACTGAGGGTATATAACTATATCTTATGAGATGTTAACTTTATTTGTGAGGTTTATGTTATGGGACAATAAAAAAATGAAAAAAATCAGAAAACAGTCGTATTCCATCTGAATGCGCACAAAAACAGACAAAAATAGAAGACACATTCAAACAGTGAAATCATTGCAAAATCAAACACTGAAGGTATATAACTAGATCTTATGAGATGTTAACTTTATTTGTGAGGTTTATGTTATGGGACAATAAAAAAATGAAAAAAATCAGAAAACAGTCGTATTCCAGCTGAATGCGCACAAAAACAGACAAAAATAGAAAAACACATTCAAACAGTGAAATCATTGCAAAATCAAATACTGAAGGTATATAACTATATCTTATGAGATGTTAACTTTATTTGTGAGGTTTATGTTATGGGACAATAAAAAAATGAAAAAAATCAGAAAACAGTCGTATTTCAGCTGAGTGCGCACAAAAACAGACAAAAATAGAAGACACATTCAAACAGTGAAATCATGAATCAAAAAACACACCCGAACGGCTGACCTTTGACCTTTTCGAAGGTTGCACAGGTCTGAAACTTGGCACCCTGGATCAACCTTAGTCCCTGATACACATACGGAAAAATCAGACTCCTGGCTCAATGCTTTTAGGAATTATTACAAAAAACACACCCGAACGGCTGACCTTTGACCTTTCCGAAGGTTGCACAGGTCTGAAACTCGGCACCCTGGATCAGCCAGGAGTCCCTGATACACATAAGGAGAAATCAACATCCGGGCTCATTGCCTTTAGGAATTATTGAAGAAAAGACAGTTTCCCACCTTTCTTACGTTTGAATTTTACAGACTGTGTTTTTGGCAGTTTCTTTTGGCCGTGGGAAAAAAGCCCAAAGTCCTGTGTCCAAAAACTGAAAATCAGGTCATGTCAGACTCTATACAGTCTTAAACCCTTTGGCCAGAGTGGAAGTTTTGGAGGAACTACATTTCTACAGGTCGCAGGAGTGTGAATATTTCATTTGTCGTTTGGGGTCCCAAGACGAGCGGAACGACGAGGGTACATTAATATGTCTTATAAGATGTTAACTTTATTTGTGAGGTTTATGTTATGGGACAGTAGAAAAATGAAAAAAAATAGGAAAACAGCCGTATCCCTGCTGAATGCGCACAAAAACAGAGACAAATAGAAAAACACATACAAACAGTGAAATCATTGCAAAATCAAACACTGAGGGTACCGAAGAATATCTTATAAGATGTTAACTTTATTTGTGAGGTTTATGTTATGGGACAGTAGAAAAATGAAAAAAAATCAGAAAACAGTCGTATTCCAGCTGAATGCGCACAAAAACAGACAAAAATGGAAAAACACATTCAAACAGTGAAATCATTGCAAAATCAAACACTGAAGGTATATAACTATATCTTATGAGATGTTAACTTTATTTGTGAGGTTTATGTTATGGGACAATAAAAAAATTAAAAAAATCAGAAAACAGTCGTATTCCATCTGAATGCGCACAAAAACAGACAAAAATAGAAGACACATTCAAACAGTGAAATCATTGCAAAATCAAACACTGAAGGTATATAACTAGATCTTATGAGATGTTAACTTTATTTGTGAGGTTTATGTTATGGGACAATAAAAAAATGAAAAAAATCAGAAAACAGTCGTATTCCAGCTGAATGCGCACAAAAACAGACAAAAATAGAAAAACACATTCAAACAGTGAAATCATTGCAAAATCAAATACTGAAGGTATATAACTATATCTTATGAGATGTTAACTTTATTTGTGAGGTTTATGTTATGGGACAATAAAAAAATGAAAAAAATCAGAAAACAGTCGTATTTCAGCTGAATGCGCACAAAAACAGACAAAAATAGAAGACACATTCAAACAGTGAAATCATGAATCAAAAAACACACCCGAACGGATGACCTTTGACCTTTTCGAAGGTTGCACAGGTCTGAAACTTGGCACCCTGGATCAGCCTTAGTCCCTGATACACATACGGAAAAATCAGACTCCTGGCTCAATGCTTTTAGGAATTATTACAAAAAACACACCCGAACGGCTGACCTTTGACCTTTCCGAAGGTTGCACAGGTCTGAAACTCGGCACCCTGGATCAGCCAGGAGTCCCTGATACACATAAGGAGAAATCAGCATCCGGGCTCATTGCCTTTAGGAATTATTGAAGAAAAGACAGTTTCCCACCTTTCTTACGTTTGAATTTTACAGACTGTGTTTTTGGCAGTTTCTTTTGGCCGTGCGAAAAAAGCCCATAGTCCTGTGTCCAAAAACTGAAAATCAGGTCATGTCAGACTCTATACAGTCTTAGACCCTTTGGCCAGAGTGGAAGTTTTGGAGGAACTACATTTCTACAGGTCGCAGGAGTGTGAATATTTCATTTGTCGTTTGGGGTCCCAAGACGAGCGGAACGACGAGGGTACATTAGTATGTCTTATAAGATGTTAACTTTATTTGTGAGGTTTATGTTATGGGACAGTAGAAAAATGAAAAAAAATAGGAAAACAGCCGTATCCCTGCTGAATGCGCACAAAAACAGAGACAAATAGAAAAACACATACAAACAGTGAAATCATTACAAAATCAAACACTGAGGGTACCGAAGAATATCTTATAAGATGTTAACTTTATTTGTGAGGTTTATGTTATGGGACAGTAGAAAAATGAAAAAAAAACAGAAAAAGTCGTATTCCAGCTGAATGCGCACAAAAACAGACAAAAATGGAAAAACACATTCAAACAGTGAAATCATTGCAAAATCAAACACTGAAGGTATATAACTATATCTTATGAGATGTTAACTTTATTTGTGAGGTTTATGTTATGGGACAATAAAAAAATGAAAAAAATCAGAAAACAGTCGTATTCCATCTGAATGCGCACAAAAACAGACAAAAATAGAAGACACATTCAAACAGTGAAATCATTGCAAAATCAAACACTGAAGGTATATAACTAGATCTTATGAGATGTTAACTTTATTTGTGAGTTTTATGTTATGGGACAATAAAAAAATGAAAAAAATCAGAAAACAGTCGTATTCCAGCTGAATGCGCACAAAAACAGACAAAAATAGAAAAACACATTCAAACAGTGAAATCATTGCAAAATCAAATACTGAAGGTATATAACTATATCTTATGAGATGTTAACTTTATTTGTGAGGTTTATGTTATGGGACAATAAAAAAATGAAAAAAATCAGAAAACAGTCGTATTCCAGCTGAATGCGCACAAAAACAGACAAAAATAGAAGACACATTCAAACAGTGAAATCATGAATCAAAAAACACACCCGAACGGCTGACCTTTGACCTTTTCGAAGGTTGCACAGGTCTGAAACTTGGCACCCTGGATCAGCCTTAGTCCCTGATACACATACGGAAAAATCAGACTCCTGGCTCAATGCTTTTAGGAATTATTACAAAAAACACACCCGAACGGCTGACCTTTGACCTTTCCGAAGGTTGCACAGGTCTGAAACTCAGCACCCTGGATCAGCCTTAGTCCCTGATACACATACGGAAAAATTAGACTCCTGACTCAATGCCTTTAGGAATTATTACAAAAAACACACCGAACGGCTGACCATTGACCTTTCCGAAGGTTGCACAGGTCTGAAACTCGGCACCCTGGATCAGACAGGAGTCCCTGATACACATACGGAGAAATCAGCATCCAGGCTCATTGCCTTTAGGAATTATTGAAGAAAAGACAGTTTCCCACCTTTCTTACGTTTGAATTTTACAGACTGTGTTTTGGGCAGTTTTTTTTGGCCAGGGGAAAAAAGTCCTGTGTCCAAAAACTTAAAATCAGGTCATGTCAGACTCTATACAGTCTTAGACCCTTTGGCCAGAGCGAAAGTTTTGGAGGAACTACATTTCTACAGGTCGCAGGAGTGTGAATATTTCATATGTCGTTTGTGGTCCCAAGACGAGAGGAACGACGAGGGTACATTAGTATATCTTATAAGATGTTAACTTTATTTGTGAGGTTTATGTTATGGGACAGTAGAAAAATGAAAAAAAATCAGAAAACAGTCGTATTCCAGCTGAATGCACACAAAAACAGACAAAAATAGAAAAACTCATTCAAACAGTAAAATCATTGCAAAATCAAACACTGAAGGTATATAACTATATCTTATGAGATGTTAACTTTATTTGTGAGGTTTATGTTATGGGACAATAAAAAAATGAAAAAAATCAGAAAACAGCCGTATCCCTGCTGAATGCACAAAAAAACAGAGACAAATAGAAAAACACATCCAAACAGTGAAATCATTGCAAAATCAAACACTGAAGGTATATAACTATATCTTATAAGATGTTATCTTTATTTGTGAGGTTTATGTTATGGGACAGTAGAAAAATTAAAAAAATCAGAAAACAGCCGTATCCCTGCTGAATGCACACAATACAGAGACAAATAGAAAAACACATCCAAACAGTGAAATCATTGCAAAATCAAACACTGAAGGTATATAAATATATCTTATGAGATGTTAACTTTATTTGTGAGGTTTATGTTATGGGACAATAATAAAAAGAAAAAAAATCCGAAAACAGCCGTGTCCCTGCTGAATGCACACAAAAACAGACAAAAATAGAAAAACACATCCAAACAGTGAAATCATTGCAAAATCAAACACTGAAGGTATATAACTATATCTTATAAGATTTTAACTTTATTTGTGAGGTTTATGTTATGGGACAGTAGAAAAATGACAAAAATCCGAAAACAGCCGTATCCCTGCTGAATGCGCACAAAAACAGACACAAATAGAAAAACACATCCAAACAGTGAAATCATTATAAATTCAAACACTGAGGGTACATCAATATACCTTATAAGATGTTAACTTCATATTATAGGACAGTAGAAAAAAGATTAAAATACCCTCGATCAGCCTTAGTCCCTGATACACATAAGGAAAAATCAGACTCCTAGCTTAATGCCTTTAGGAATTATTACAAAAAACACACCTAAACGGCTGACCTTTGACCTTTCCGAAGGTTACACAGGTCTGAAACTCGGCACCCTGGATCAGACAGGAGTCCCTGATACACATACGGAGAAATCAGCATCCAGGCTCATTGCCTTTAGGAATTATTGAAGAAAAGACAGTTTCCCACCTTTCTTACGTTTGAATTTTACAGACTGTGTTTTGGGCAGTTTTTTTTGGCCAGGGGAAAAAAGTCCTGTGTCCAAAAACTTAAAATCAGGTCATGTCAGACTCTATACAGTCTTAGACCCTTTGGCCAGAGCGAAAGTTTTGGAGGAACTACATTTCTACAGGTCGCTGGAGTGTGAATATTTCATATGTCGTTTGTGGTCCCAAGACGAGAGGAACGACGAGGGTACATTAGTATATCTTATAAGATGTTAACTTTATTTGTGAGGTTTATGTTATGGGACAGTAGAAAAATGAAAAAAAATCAGAAAACAGTCGTATTCCAGCTGAATGCACACAAAAACAGACAAAAATAGAAAAACTCATTCAAACAGTAAAATCATTGCAAAATCAAACACTGAAGGTATATAACTATATCTTATGAGATGTTAACTTTATTTGTGAGGTTTATGTTATGGGACAATAAAAAAATGAAAAAAATCAGAAAACAGCCGTATCCCTGCTGAATGCACACAAAAACAGACACAAATAGAAAAACACATCCAAACAGTGAAATCATTATAAATTCAAACACTGAGGGTACAGAAGTATATCTTATATGATGTTAACTTCATTAGTGAGGTTTATATTATGGGACAGTAGAAAAAAGAAAAAAATCAGAAAACAGCCTTACCTCAGCTGAATACGTCCAGTGAAAGTAAAATCATAAACTACTGATAAAAAATAAGGATTTTATACTTCATCAAAAAATGTTACCCTATTGTTTGTTGCAAAAAGTGAACTTTGACCCTATATTCCTCCAAAACGTATACAGTAAAAGTACTCCATACTACTAGTATATGAAGTATAAGTGGTACTGAGTTCAGTGAAAGTAAAATCATAAACTACTGATAAAAAATAAGGATTTTAAACTTCATCAAAAACGGATATTCACACAGGTCATACAAAACATCTAGCTTATGTTTGATTTGATGTAATTATTGTACATGTAATCACTATAATATGATAGGGTTAGGGTTAGTTTTGATAAATTATTTAACCTTTTTCTTTTTCAGTACATTGTGACTGATGTTGATGAGGTCGAGGTCTTCAGCGTCTGAGGCTGTGTCTTTGACAGTCAGGATGAATTGAGCCCCAAACAAAGTGAAACATTGTGTTTACCTGTAATTGCACCTGTGTAAACAAAACCAGACTTTTGTTTGGGTTCACGTAGAGGGCAAGTCTTTGAAGTCCCTCAAGATGCCTGTTTGTGTTTTTTACTCAAAGGAGTGAATGTGTGTATGAGCCTCTTTGTAGGTGTAGGTGCCTGTGTATCATGTCGATTTGAACTTGATGTGAGAACAAGAAGTGCCTGGAGTTGCACATACACACACACACACACACACATTTATTCCTAAACCCACATTCACACCATACTATGATATCCCTAAAATACACCCACATCATTTTAGCGTCAGATATTGATTGAATAGTGTGTTATATGATAATGAAAAATGTTGATATTCCCTGACAGTGGAAAATAACTTCACCTACACCAAATTTGAAGCAATTTGCATCAACACAGCCAAAGATATCCTCAAAAAAAAATCCAAAAGCACAAAGAATGCAGAGGATTGATCTGTAATGTTTTTATTACAAAAAATCTTGGAAGCGAACATTTCTGCCATGCATGTATGGTGAAACAAAGGGGCAGTTTATTTCAACTACTACTGTAGCTTTAAGATAATTATCGACCATCATCACACTCCAACGCAACGTAGTTCCCCACCACAGCAGCAGCGGATTAATATCCAAAACGTGAACAGGTTAGTGTCTGCTCAGCAGGTGGATGAACATGTAATGGAGTTGCAGCATCAGTCGCTGACCAAGGAATTACTGGGGAAGTTGGTGGTAGAGGGAGGCTATTGACATGTCACAGGAAATGCTCAAAAATGTAGAGGTAAGTGAAATTTTACATTATTATAATGAGCTAAACAGCAGGCCATTGCTAAAATGTGTTCGTTAATTACAGTAACTACGTCTTTTCACTCATTGAAAATACATACATACACATGTATTTAAACACACACGCATTAATCGAAATATAGTTAATAATAATATATGCACATGTAAATGTTCCATGCTCTTTTTTTTCTTTTTCGCTTTGCTGTTTTTTGCGAAAGTTTAGTGTTTAAATGCAGTCAGTATCCTATCTCTGAGATGGTGTTGTCTGCGACGTTACACGGGAGCCAGACTTTCTGTCTGAACAGTTCCACTGTGAGAACCGATGTCCTCTCACCCGGACCCGCAGCTGCAAAGCTCCCGTTTTCGCGGAACCGCTTGCTGTGTTTCGGCTGCGTCTTCGGTTGTGTGGACTGTGGGTCACATTGCTGATCTGTTCAGAGAGCTTCGCTGGTGCTGCTGCTGCAGGTATCCTGTCTATTTAACAAGTAGGCTATACACTACATCTATCCCTCTATTCTTAAAAATTAGGTCCACTCTGAATGTTGATACAGTGTGGGTGTTGTAATTATTATTTTTTTTTTATGACCGTCTTTTCCATTCTTACAACGCACAGTTAACGTGACTGGATTCTGCTTCATCCGGGGAAAGAGGTTGACCCTCAGGCTTTGGACACCTACAGTATTTAGTTGATGACAAACTGTTTCCTTAACCCTCAGGCTTCATTATGATTCATTTCCACTGTGTTAGTGCATATGGCACACTTTCTTGTAAGAAGGTCTCTTGGCAAATTGGAATTCAAATGAAAACATTTTATTAATAGATCAATAGAACACTGAACATTGTTTTCACCATAGACTTGAGTATATGGCAGGAATGTTCACTCCCAAGAATTGTTGTCATAAAAGATTAATACTTTTGTCCTGCATCAGTCCTCCTCAAAACCACCAAATATTCAATCATTTCCATATTACAAATGTCCTCTTTTCAAATTAAGAGGGGAGGGAGTACATGTTTTATCTGATGCTACACAAAACTAACAATGCTTCAAAGTTAATATTGTGGGTAATCTTTGACATATTCAAGACTGATTAAAAAACAATCTCCCAGCCACCCAACATTTGTCATATCTGTTGCCAGTACAACCCATGAAATGCTCATTTGTACTTGTCAGGAAGTCACTGCAGCTCTGACCTTGTAACCTAAATATGTTTCTGCTTCAAAATCACTTTGTTTCATACATGAGGCTAATGTCTGGCAGATTATACCAATCTTAGCCAATCTTCATCACTAAGTTTTATGTTAAATCCTGATTCCCATCTTTTTTTTTATGTATTTTGTAGCATTTTTTTATATAGTCCCAATATAATTCTAATTGTGGTTTCTTTGTATGCGTTGATTATGATGATCTGGATCACACTATTCACTTCTCAGGAGGGGTCCATCCTGATCTCTTTCATATAGTAGTCTCTAAGTTGCAGGAATCCACAGAATTCATGATTGATTATCTAAATCCTTTTTTTCTGTCATATTTTGGAAACTCTCAAGCTGTCATCTTTCACCAAAACACACCATGCTGTGATTCCCTTGGTTGTCCACTGTTTAAATCCTATATCGTACCTAGTCGGTGTAAAATTGCTATCATATTCAATAAATTAGTGTCTTTCTGTATCTTATATTTTTTTATTATGCTGAACCATATTTTGTATGTGAACATCGTGATTGTGTCTATTTGGTTTTGAATCTTCTTGTATGTTTCTTTATCCCCAATTATATTCTGTACTGGGTTTTCTCCAAACTCTTTTTCTATTTCATTTCACTGTGTCTGGTTTGCACCAACCTACAATATATCTCAATTGGGCCGCATGGTAGTATTCCTTTAATTTTGGAAGTCTCATCCCTCCTTCTTCTTTTGGCAGCTGGAGAGTTTCCAGTCTTATCGTGGGTCTTTTGCCACCCCAACTAAACTTTGATATCATTTTATTCCATTTCATAAATTGGGGTTTGGGGGACCTCTACTGGTAGGGCTTGGAATAGGTATAAGGGTCAGGGTCAGCGAGTCGGCAGCACCCCCGCTTTACCCACAGGCTGTAGCAGAGAGCCCCCCTTACAGCAACAACTTTGGCTCTTTCTCTCCCACTCCTGAATTCCCCGCTCCAGAGCCTGATGATGATCATGAAACACCTTTTGTAGAGGTAGAGAAAAAGAAAAGAAAAGCTTGTTATAAAATAAATATATATAAATATATACAGTATATATATTATAAAATGACGACAAACCCACACCATAGCTTCCCCCCAAACATTTATGACCTTCCCCAAAGTTTCATCTTGGAATGCCCATGGCATCCAATCAAATTCTTTTAGTGCCCAACAAATTAAATTCTTGTGAAAACTGACTTTGACATATTATGTTGTCAAGAACTGAGACTAAACACAAGTAAAGAGTAAAGGTATCCAGCAGGTCTAAGTGTAATTTCTATTGGCGAAAGTAAAGCTGATGGTGGGATCTTTTTTCTAAAACTGGTGATGTCACTATTATTCGTAAAACGAATGATTTCCTAATTTAATTCCTTGTAGATTGCTCATGTTGGATAGTTTTTACTGAGGAGAAAAAATACGAACGATACACGTGTACACCTCTCATGAGAAAACAAACATTTTTCAACTTTTTAAAAGACTTAAAGAACCGCTATTGGTCGGATACAAAATTATTTTATGTGGCGACTTTAACACTGTCATCGATGTAAACGACAGAGTGAGCTCTAAAGTCTTGAAACTCAGCTCTGATGGTAATCGCTTGACTCAATTTAATTCTTATGTAGACTAATTGTGATCTTAACAAGTCCTGGCAAATTAAAGTAGGCACAAGCACCATGACGTCCAATCTGAAGCAGCATCCTGCAATTTGTCTTCTTATGTCATCATTTTTTTTCAAAGGATGTATGTTACAGTATTTTAAATAAAATACACATAATGGAAATATATTGGTACAAAATCTGAAGGAATTTTTATCATCTCCAGAAAAGAGCATATTTTGTATTTTAAATATGTATTTTTTTTAATACATGTATCAGAAATACTTCCCATCCCTGCTTAGAGACATTATGTGAAGGTTGAAAATTGGGTCTCTTTAAATAAAACCCATAACATGAGAAAATAAATTGAAGCACAATATATAATGATTATGTATAGAAAATGCACTCGGATTTTCGCAGTTGAAGCACAAGAATCTGGATCTTTACAAAACAAATGTTATCTATCTGCAATTCCTATACTCCTATTCCAAATATGTTTGTGATTTAAACAGCATTTGTCTAGTGTAACATTAGTGATACTTTTGCAGTAGTATATTTATAGTGAGACACAATTGTCCATGCCTCATCCATCTCTTCCTCTCCCTTCTTGTCTTCCTCCTCAGCACATGGAGAAGATCTCCATGCTGGCTTTCCATCCAGTTAAGATGCACAGCTGCTATGAGAAGGTGGTGAACCTGAGCCTTGAGGGTCTGCAGCAACAGTTTGACGTGAGCAGCCCGTCAGTGTTTGTCCAAAGGGCCCAGATCCCCATGAGAGAGGTGAAACCTCAACTACTGACTAACCAGTCTAATATAGGTTATTGGTTAACTGGTTAACACAATGGGAAGTTTCTATGAGAGCTAATCATTTTATTGACACTTATTTTATTTCTTGATCATTTTCCTACACTGTAGCTCCTGTTTGACTAGAGTTTGACAAATAGTTGAATGATGGGGTTCTAACTGTGGCATTGATCAAGGACACAGTAGAACTAAAGGCGAACATCTTTTGGCGGTTTGATAACTCAGTGGACAGTTAAATAGATATAGTTGTCTACAGACATGCCACAATACAGACTGTGGAACTGGGTGTAGTACATTATCACATTATTTCATGGGATATTCCTATATGAGTCAGTTTGTCTGGTGTTACATGCATGTATGTCACAAAGTTAGGTACAAAACTACAAATTGTGTTTTAATTGATGTTTGAGCAGATCCTTCATCAGAGTCTCGAGTCTCAGGGTACAGAGGAGCTGTGTAAGATCATCCAGCACTGCCAGGACAGAGTCATTAAGGTAATACACAAAGAAAACAGGCTTGTGCATCAAATTCTTGCATAACATCTACATTAATATCTAATAATATTACACCTGGCATACTCCAGCCCTGGGAGTGAAACTTTTGGTCTGGCCTTGTTTTAGTGTTAAGGAAAATTCAGGTTCAACTTTATCAATTTATTAATTTTTGAGCAAGAGTCCAGGATACCGGGCAATATCCCAGCTTAATCCCTTCTGTGCATCGTCCTCTGATATTTTCAAGCCTCAACTTGCCAGCTCCATGTTTATTTTTATTATATCAGAAAGTATGAGTGTGTGGATGAGCTAACTCATGCTTTTGAAGCATGATGATGGTCGCCACAGCGGTCGTCTTCCAGATAGAGATTAGATAGAAAATAAAAACTCCAAACTCAAGGAATAAACACTTGACTTTTGCGAGAACAGGTGAACGTCACATAGTGTACCCTGAGACATTATTGCTCTGGACCATAATCAAGTGGACTGATAAGAGATTACCGGCATCTTGTGAAATGTGCCAGTACACAAATAAAAGTGTCGGTTCTGTGTACTGGACAGTACCGGGCCACTTCTAGTTAATAATTGTACTGTAGTGACAGTGATGGTATTTTATGTACACTTAATGTCTCTTATGTGATCTTATTCTTTAACAAACAAGTGCACAATAAAAATTCACTGGGAATTCTAAACAGCACATTGCAATTTATTCAATTATTATCGAAGTATTGATCAGTAATACAGTGAAAATGAGAGGAAATGTTTAAGGTGTGCGCCCCTAAATGTTCTGCTTGCTCTCCTAAAAAATTCAGTTATAGGGGGGGCTACTGTGATCCTAGTAAAAAGTTAGTCTGGTGCCCTGCATACATTGTTCTAAAGGGTTTATGGTCTTAGTTCCTCTTCAGTAGCGCTGCATGTCCACAATGTAAATTTAATTTTACATTTAAATGCAGAGCTGTCAGTCCCACCGTGTGTGATTGACAGCTCTGCATTTCATGTTTGCAAAGTTGCAGTTATAGGTGGATTTGTAGTGGACAAGCTATCAGTATCCATCCCTTCTCTTATAACTATGGTTGTTTCTGGTTTCAAAAACTAACATGGTGTTAGTTTAAACAGGGGAGTCTACCCATCAGTGGCAACCCAAATAGTTGACACTTCCCAACCTTATGAGAACCTGCCTCTCAAAATGGGTTATGGATTCATATTTTATCTCTGACAAATGGAATGTGAACTATGATGAGGAAGGCATGACAATATTATAGCTATATCATGACATGAGACAAGATATGATCTTAGAATTTTGATATTGTCATATCGTGATCGGGTATTTGTGATGAATTTTCCTGGTTTGAGAATTTTGGAGAAAATCAAGCTCAAAAGTCAAGAGTTTGACAATTATTTTGCAACAATTTGTGACTTTGCACTGCCCTCTAGTGGCCTAATATGATTTCCCATGAAATATGTCACCTGCTTTGCATACTACAGCTCCTTATTTTTCCAGTGATCCCCTATATTTCCATATCTACTTTGGACTATAGGAGAAAGTCCATCTCAAATATGAATGCTGACTGAATTCTATTGCAACAATTCCTGAATTTGCACTTCTCCCTACTGGCCGAAACGTGCATTTTTTTTTAAGGTGGAATCGAAACTTAATGAAAATGGGAAGCGAATGTGGAGCCACCTTCAGCATCATCATGTCATTGTTCCCAATAGAATGAGTGCGCGAGTTTTTTTCGAAATTTTTTTAATTGTTCTGCTGTCCCATAACATAAACCTCACAAATGAAGTTAACATCTTAAAAGATTTAGTTCTGTACCCTCAGTGTTTGATTTTGCAATGATTTCACTGTTGGGATGTGTTTTTCTGTTGGTGTCTGTTTGTGTGCGCATTCAGCTGAGATAAGGCTGTTTCCGGATATTTAAAATTTTTCTACTGTCCCATAATATAAACCTAACAAATGAACTTAAAATCTTATAAGATATACTTCTTTACCCTCAGTGTTTAATTTTGCAAAGATTTCACTGTTTGAAAGTGTTTTTCTATAAGTGTCTGTTTGTGTGCGCATTCAGCTGAGATAAGGCTGTTTCCGGATTTTTTTCATTTTTCTGCTTTCCCATAACATAAACCTCACAAATGAATTTCACATCTTAAAAGATTTAGTTCTGTACACTCACTGATTGATTTTGCAATGATTTCACTGTGTGGGTGTGTTTTTCTATTGGTGTCTGTTTGTGTGCGCATTCAGCTGAGATAAGGCTGTTTCCGGATTTTTTTCATTTTTCTACTTTCCCATAACATAAACCTCACAAATGAAGTTAACATCTTAAAAGATTTAGTTCTGTACACTCAGTGTTTGATTTTGCAATGATTTCACTGTTGGGATGTGTTTTTCTGTTGGTGTCTGTTTGTGTGCGCATTCAGCTGAGATAAGGCTGTTTACGGATTTTTTTCATTTTTCTGCTGTCCCATAACATAAACCTCACAAATGAAGTTAACATCTTAAAAGATTTAGTACTGTACACTCACTGTTTGATTTTGCAATGATTTCACTGTTTGGATGTGTTTTTCTATTGGTGTCTGTTTGTGTGCGCATTCAGCTGAGATAAGGCTGTTTCCGGATTTTTTTCATTTTTCTACTGTCCCATAACATAAACCTCACAAATGAAGTTTACATCTTAAAATATTTAGTTCTGTACCCTCAGTGTTTGATTTTGCAATGATTTCACTGTTGGGATGTGTTTTTCTATTGGTGTCTGTTTGTGTGCGCATTCAGCTGAGATAAGGCTGTTTCCGGATTTTTTTCATTTTTCTACTTTCCCATAACACAAACCTCACAAATGAAGTTAACATCTTAAACTATTTAGTTCTGTACCCTCAGTGTTTGATTTTGCAATGATTTCACTGTTTGGATGTGTTTTTCTATTGGTGTCTGTTCGTGTGCGCATTCAGCTGAGATAAGGCTGTTTCCGGATTTTTTTCATTTTTCTACTTTCCCATAACACAAACCTCACAAATGAAGTTAACATCTTAAACTATTTAGTTTTGTACACTCACTGTTTGATTTTGCAATGATTTCACTGTTTGGATGTGTTTTTCTATTGGTGTCTGTTTGTGTGCGCATTCAGCTGAGATAAGGCTGTTTCCGGATTTTTTTCATTTTTCTACTTTCCCATAACACAAACCTCACAAATGAAGTTAACATCTTAAACTATTTAGTTCTGTACACTCACTGTTTGATTTTGCAATGATTTCACTGTTTGGATGTGTTTTTCTATTGGTGTCTGTTTGTGTGCGCATTCAGCTGAGATAAGGCTGTTTCCGGATTTTTTTCATTTTTCTACTTTCCCATAACACAAACCTCACAAATGAAGTTAACATCTTAAACTATTTAGTTTTGTACACTCACTGTTTGATTTTGCAATGATTTCACTGTTTGGATGTGTTTCTCTATTGGTGTCTGTTTGTGTGCGCATTCAGCTGAGATAAGGCTGTTTCCGGATTTTTTTCATTTTTCTGCTGTCCCATAACATAAACCTCACAAATGAACTTAAAATCTTATAAGATATACTTCTTTACCCTCAGTGTTTAATTTTGCAAAGATTTCACTGTTTGAAAGTGTTTTTCTATAAGTGTCTGTTTGTGTGCGCATTCAGCTGAGATAAGGCGGATTTTTTTCATTTTTCTGCTTTCCCATAACATAAACCTCACAAATGAATTTCACATCTTAAAAGATTTAGTTCTGTACACTCACTGATTGATTTTGCAATGATTTCACTGTGTGGGTGTGTTTTTCTATTGGTGTCTGTTTGTGTGCGCATTCAGCTGAGATAAGGCTGTTTCCGGATTTTTTTCATTTTTCTACTTTCCCATAACATAAACCTCACAAATGAAGTTAACATCTTAAAAGATTTAGTTCTGTACACTCAGTGTTTGATTTTGCAATGATTTCACTGTTGGGATGTGTTTTTCTGTTGGTGTCTGTTTGTGAGCGCATTCAGCTGAGATAAGGCTGTTTACGGATTTTTTTCATTTTTCTGCTGTCCCATAACATAAACCTCACAAATGAAGTTAACATCTTAAAAGATTTAGTTCTGTACACTCACTGTTTGATTTTGCAATGATTTCACTGTTTGGATGTGTTTTTCTATTGGTGTCTGTTTGTGTGCGCATTCAGCTGAGATAAGGCTGTTTCCGGATTTTTTTCATTTTTCTACTGTCCCATAACATAAACCTCACAAATGAAGTTTACATCTTAAAATATTTAGTTCTGTACCCTCAGTGTTTGATTTTGCAATGATTTCACTGTTGGGATGTGTTTTTCTATAAGTGTCTGTTTGTGTGCGCATTCAGCTGAGATAAGGCTGTTTACGGATTTTTTTCATTTTTCTGCTGTCCCATAACATAAACCTCACAAATGAAGTTAACATCTTAAAATATTTAGTTCTGTACACTCACTGTTTGATTTTGCAATGATTTCACTGTTTGGATGTGTTTTTCTATTGGTGTCTGTTTGTGTGCGCATTCAGCTGAGATAAGGCTGTTTCCGGATTTTTTTCATTTTTCTGCTGTCCCATAACATAAACCTCACAAATGAAGTTAACATCTTAAAATATTTAGTTCTGTACCCTCAGTGTTTGATTTTGCAATGATTTCACTGTTGGGATGTGTTTTTCTATAAGTGTCTGTTTGTGTGCGCATTCAGCTGAGATAAGGCTGTTTCCGGATTTTTTTCATTTTTCTGCTGTCCCATAACATAAACCTCACAAATGAATTTCACATCTTAAAAGATTTAGTTCTGTACACTCACTGATTGATTTTGCAATGATTTCACTGTTGGGATGTGTTTTTCTATAAGTGTCTGTTTGTGTGCGCATTCAGCTGAGATAAGGCTGTTTCCGGATTTTTTTCATTTTTCTGCTGTCCCATAACATAAACCTCACAAATGAATTTCACATCTTAAAAGATTTAGTTCTGTACACTCACTGATTGATTTTGCAATGATTTCACTGTTGGGATGTGTTTTTCTATAAGTGTCTGTTTGTGTGCGCATTCAGCTGAGATAAGGCTGTTTCCGGATTTTTTTCATTTTTCTGCTTTCCCATAACACAAACCTCACAAATGAAGTTAACATCTTAAACTATTTAGTTCTGTACACTCACTGTTTGATTTTGCAATGATTTCACTGTTTGGATGTGTTTTTCTATTGGTGTCTGTTTGTGTGCGTATTCAGCAAGGCTGTTTCCGGATTTTTTTCATTTTTCTACTTTCCCATAACACAAACCTCACAAATGAAGTTAACATCTTAAACTATTTAGTTCTGTACACTCACTGTTTGATTTTGCAATGATTTCACTGTTTGGATGTGTTTTTCTATTGGTGTCTGTTTGTGTGCGCATTCAGCTGAGATAAGGCTGTTTCCGGATTTTTTTCATTTTTCTGCTGTCCCATAACATAAACCTCACAAATGAAGTTAACATCTTAAAATATTTAGTTCTGTACCCTCAGTGTTTGATTTTGCAATGATTTCACTGTTGGGATGTGTTTTTCTATAAGTGTCTGTTTGTGTGCGCATTCAGCTGAGATAAGGCTGTTTCCGGATTTTTTTCATTTTTCTGCTGTCCCATAACATAAACCTCACAAATGAATTTCACATCTTAAAAGATTTAGTTCTGTACACTCACTGATTGATTTTGCAATGATTTCACTGTTGGGATGTGTTTTTCTATAAGTGTCTGTTTGTGTGCGCATTCAGCTGAGATAAGGCTGTTTCCGGATTTTTTTCATTTTTCTGCTTTCCCATAACACAAACCTCACAAATGAAGTTAACATCTTAAACTATTTAGTTCTGTACACTCACTGTTTGATTTTGCAATGATTTCACTGTTTGGATGTGTTTTTCTATTGGTGTCTGTTTGTGTGCGTATTCAGCAAGGCTGTTTCCGGATTTTTTTCATTTTTCTACTTTCCCATAACACAAACCTCACAAATGAAGTTAACATCTTAAACTATTTAGTTCTGTACACTCACTGTTTGATTTTGCAATGATTTCACTGTTTGGATGTGTTTTTCTATTGGTGTCTGTTTGTGTGCGCATTCAGCTGAGATAAGGCTGTTTCCGGATTTTTTTAATTTTTCTGCTGTCCCATAACATAAACCTCACAAATGAAGTTAACATCTTAAAATATTTAGTTCTGTACCCTCAGTGTTTGATTTTGCAATGATTTCACTGTTGGGATGTGTTTTTCTATAAGTGTCTGTTTGTGTGCGCATTCAGCTGAGATAAGGCTGTTTCCGGATTTTTTTCATTTTTCTACTTTCCCATAACACAAACCTCACAAATGAAGTTAACATCTTAAAAGATTTAGTTCTGTACACTCACTGTTTGATTTTGCAATGATTTCACTGTTTGGATGTGTTTTTCTATTGGTGTCTGTTTGTGTGCGCATTCAGCTGGGATAAGGCTGTTTCCGGATTTTTTTCATTCTTCTGCTGTCCCATAACATAAACCTCACAAATGAATTTCACATCTTAAAAGATTTAGTTCTGTACACTCACTGATTGATTTTGCAATGATTTCACTGTGTGGGTGTGTTTTTCTATTGGTGTCTGTTTGTGTGCGCATTCAGCTGAGATAAGGCTGTTTCCGGATTTTTTTCATTTTTCTACTTTCCCATAACATAAACCTCACAAATGAAGTTAACATCTTAAAAGATTTAGTTCTGTACACTCAGTGTTTGATTTTGCAATGATTTCACTGTTGGGATGTGTTTTTCTGTTGGTGTCTGTTTGTGTGCGCATTCAGCTGAGATAAGGCTGTTTACGGATTTTTTTCATTTTTCTACTGTCCCATAACATAAACCTCACAAATGAAGTTTACATCTTAAAATATTTAGTTCTGTACCCTCAGTGTTTGATTTTGCAATGATTTCACTGTTGGGATGTGTTTTTCTATAAGTGTCTGTTTGTGTGCGCATTCAGCTGAGATAAGGCTGTTTACGGATTTTTTTCATTTTTCTGCTGTCCCATAACATAAACCTCACAAATGAAGTTAACATCTTAAACTATTTAGTTCTGTACACTCACTGTTTGATTTTGCAATGATTTCACTGTTTGGATGTGTTTTTCTATTGGTGTCTGTTTGTGTGCGCATTCAGCTGGGATAAGGCTGTTTCCGGATTTTTTTCATTTTTCTGCTGTCCCATAACATAAACCTCACAAATGAATTTCACATCTTAAAAGATTTAGTTCTGTACACTCACTGATTGATTTTGCAATGATTTCACTGTTGGGATGTGTTTTTCTATAAGTGTCTGTTTGTGTGCGCATTCAGCTGAGATAAGGCTGTTTCCGGATTTTTTTCATTTTTCTGCTTTCCCATAACACAAACCTCACAAATGAAGTTAACATCTTAAACTATTTAGTTCTGTACACTCACTGTTTGATTTTGCAATGATTTCACTGTTTGGATGTGTTTTTCTATTGGTGTCTGTTTGTGTGCGTATTCAGCAAGGCTGTTTCCGGATTTTTTTCATTTTTCTACTTTCCCATAACACAAACCTCACAAATGAAGTTAACATCTTAAACTATTTAGTTCTGTACACTCACTGTTTGATTTTGCAATGATTTCACTGTTTGGATGTGTTTTTCTATTGGTGTCTGTTTGTGTGCGCATTCAGCTGAGATAAGGCTGTTTCCGGATTTTTTTAATTTTTCTGCTGTCCCATAACATAAACCTCACAAATGAAGTTAACATCTTAAAATATTTAGTTCTGTACCCTCAGTGTTTGATTTTGCAATGATTTCACTGTTGGGATGTGTTTTTCTATAAGTGTCTGTTTGTGTGCGCATTCAGCTGAGATAAGGCTGTTTCCGGATTTTTTTCATTTTTCTACTTTCCCATAACACAAACCTCACAAATGAAGTTAACATCTTAAAAGATTTAGTTCTGTACACTCACTGTTTGATTTTGCAATGATTTCACTGTTTGGATGTGTTTTTCTATTGGTGTCTGTTTGTGTGCGCATTCAGCTGGGATAAGGCTGTTTCCGGATTTTTTTCATTCTTCTGCTGTCCCATAACATAAACCTCACAAATGAATTTCACATCTTAAAAGATTTAGTTCTGTACACTCACTGATTGATTTTGCAATGATTTCACTGTGTGGGTGTGTTTTTCTATTGGTGTCTGTTTGTGTGCGCATTCAGCTGAGATAAGGCTGTTTCCGGATTTTTTTCATTTTTCTACTTTCCCATAACATAAACCTCACAAATGAAGTTAACATCTTAAAAGATTTAGTTCTGTACACTCAGTGTTTGATTTTGCAATGATTTCACTGTTGGGATGTGTTTTTCTGTTGGTGTCTGTTTGTGTGCGCATTCAGCTGAGATAAGGCTGTTTACGGATTTTTTTCATTTTTCTACTGTCCCATAACATAAACCTCACAAATGAAGTTTACATCTTAAAATATTTAGTTCTGTACCCTCAGTGTTTGATTTTGCAATGATTTCACTGTTGGGATGTGTTTTTCTATAAGTGTCTGTTTGTGTGCGCATTCAGCTGAGATAAGGCTGTTTACGGATTTTTTTCATTTTTCTGCTGTCCCATAACATAAACCTCACAAATGAAGTTAACATCTTAAACTATTTAGTTCTGTACACTCACTGTTTGATTTTGCAATGATTTCACTGTTTGGATGTGTTTTTCTATTGGTGTCTGTTTGTGTGCGCATTCAGCTGGGATAAGGCTGTTTCCGGATTTTTTTCATTTTTCTGCTGTCCCATAACATAAACCTCACAAATGAATTTCACATCTTAAAAGATTTAGTTCTGTACACTCACTGATTGATTTTGCAATGATTTCACTGTTTGGGTGTGTTTTTCTATTGGTGTCTGTTTGTGTGCGCATTCAGCTGAGATAAGGCTGTTTCCGGATTTTTTTCATTTTTCTGCTGTCCCATAACATAAACCTCACAAATGAAGTTAACATCTTAAAATATTTAGTTCTGTACACTCACTGTTTGATTTTGCAATGATTTCACTGTTTGGATGTGTTTTTCTATTGGTGCCTGTTTGTGTGCGCATTCAGCTGAGATAAGGCTGTTTCCGGATTTTTTTCATTTTTCTGCTGTCCCATAACATAAACCTCACAAATGAAGTTAACATCTTCACATATTTAGTTCTGTACACTCACTGTTTGATTTTGCAATGATTTCACTGTTTGGATGTGTTTTTCTATTGGTGTCTGTTTGTGTGCGCATTCAGCTGAGATAAGGCTGTTTACGGATTTTTTTCATTTTTCTGCTGTCCCATAACATAAACCTCACAAATGAAGTTAACATCTTAAAATATTTAGTTCTGTACACTCACCGTTTGATTTTGCAATGATTTCACTGTTTGGATGTGTTTTTCTATTGGTGTCTGTTTGTGTGCGCATTCAGCTGAGATAAGGCTGTTTCCGAATTTTTTTCATTTTTCTGCTGTCCCATAACATAAACCTCACAAATGAAGTTAACATCTTAAAAGATTTAGTTCTGTACACTCACTGTTTGTTTTTGCAATGATTTCACTGTTTGGATGTGTTTTTCTATTGGTGTCTGTTTGTGTGCGCATTCAGCTGAGATAAGGCTGTTTCCGGATTTTTTTAATTTTTCTGCTGTCCCATAACATAAACCTCACAAATGAAGTTAACATCTTAAAATATTTAGCTCTGTACACTCACTGTTTGATTTTGCAATGATTTCACTGTTTGGATGTGTTTTTCTATTGGTGTCTGTTTGTGTGCGCATTCAGCTGAGATAAGGCTGTTTCCGGATTTTTTTCATTTGTCTGCTGTCCCATAACATAAACCTCACAAATGAAGTTAACATCTTAAAAGATTTAGTTCTGTACACTCAGTGTTTGATTTTGCAATGATTTCACTGTTTGGATGTGTTTTTCTATTGGTGTCTGTTTGTGTGCGCATTCAGCTGCGATAAGGCTGTTTCCAGATTTTTTTTCATTTTTCTGCTGTCCCATAACATAAACCTCACAAATGAAGTTAACATCTTAAAAGATTTAGTTCTGTACACTCACTGTTTGATTTTGCAATGATTTCACTGTTTGGATGTGTTTTTCTATTGGTGTCTGTTTGTGTGCGCATTCAGCTGAGATAAGGCTGTTTCCGGATTTTTTTAATTTTTCTGCTGTCCCATAACATAAACCTCACAAATGAAGTTAACATCTTAAAATATTTAGCTCTGTACACTCACTGTTTGATTTTGCAATGATTTCACTGTTTGGATGTGTTTTTCTATTGGTGTCTGTTTGTGTGCGCATTCAGCTGAGATAAGGCTGTTTCCGGATTTTTTTCATTTGTCTGCTGTCCCATAACATAAACCTCACAAATGAAGTTAACATCTTAAAAGATTTAGTTCTGTACACTCAGTGTTTGATTTTGCAATGATTTCACTGTTTGGATGTGTTTTTCTATTGGTGTCTGTTTTGTGTGCGCATTCAGCTGCGATAAGGCTGTTTCCAGATTTTTTTTCATTTTTCTGCTGTCCCATAACATAAACCTCACAAATGAAGTTAACATCTTAAAAGATTTAGTTCTGTACCCTCAGTGTTTGATTTTGCAAAGATTTCACTGTTGGGATGTGTTTTTCTATTGGTGTCTGTTTGTGTGCGCATTCAGCTGAGATAAGGCTGTTTCCGGATTTTTTTCATTTTTCTGCTGTCCCATAACATAAACCTCACAAATGAAGTTAACATCTTAAAAGATTTAGTTCTGTACCCTCAGTGTTTGATTTTGCAAAGATTTCACTGTTGGGATGTGTTTTTCTATTGGTGTCTGTTTGTGTGCGCATTCAGCTGAGATAAGGCTGTTTCCGGATTTTTTTCATTTTTCTACTTTCCCATAACACAAACCTCACAAATGAAGTTAACATCTTAAAATATTTAGTTCTGTACCCTCAGTGTTTGATTTTGCAAAGATTTCACTGTTGGGATGTGTTTTTCTATTGGTGTCTGTTTGTGTGCGCATTCAGCTGAGATAAGGCTGTTTCCGGATTTTTTTCATTTTTCTGCTGTCCCATAACATAAACCTCACAAATGAAGTTAACATCTTAAAAGATTTAGTTCTGTACCCTCAGTGTTTGATTTTGCAAAGATTTCACTGTTGGGATGTGTTTTTCTATTGGTGTCTGTTTGTGTGCGCATTCAGCTGAGATAAGGCTGTTTCCGGATTTTTTTCATTTTTCTGCTGTCCCATAACATAAACCTCACAAATGAAGTTAACATCTTAAAAGATTTAGTTCTGTACCCTCAGTGTTTGATTTTGCAAAGATTTCACTGTTGGGATGTGTTTTTCTATTGGTGTCTGTTTGTGTGCGCATTCAGCTGAGATAAGGCTGTTTCCGGATTTTTTTCATTTTTCTACTTTCCCATAACACAAACCTCACAAATGAAGTTAACATCTTAAAATATTTAGTTCTGTACCCTCAGTGTTTGATTTTGCAAAGATTTCACTGTTTGGATGTGTTTTTCTATTGGTGTCTGTTTGTGTGCGCATTCAGCTGAGATAAGGCTGTTTCCGGATTTTTTTAATTTGTCTGCTGTCCCATAACATAAACCTCACAAATGAAGTTAACATCTTAAAAGATTTAGTTCTGTACACTCAGTGTTTGATTTTGCAATGATTTCACTGTTTGGATGTGTTTTTCTATTGGTGTAACAGGATACCATTCTATTATGGGACAGTAGAAAAATTTAAAAAATCCAGAAACAGCCTTATCTCAGCAGAATGCGCACACAAACAGACACCAATAGAAAAACACATCCAAACAGTGAAATCATTGCAAAATCAAACACTGAGAGTACAGAAGTATATCTTATAAGATGTACATTTCATTTGTTCAGTTAACTGTATGGTTATTTGTCATAATCAAACTTCAAAAAAATATTTCTACAATGTTTTTTTCAACAAATGTTGCTTTCACAGCACACATTATTGTTGTAATCATATCATTATTATAAATATTATTATTATTATTGCTGTTAATAATATTATTGTTATCATCACCATCATTATATTTATATCATTAATACATTGACATTATATTTACATAAAAAAACAAAAACTCGCGCACTCATTCTATTGGGAACAATGACATGATGGTGCTGAAGGTGGCTCCACATTCGCTTCCGATTTTCATTAAGTTTCGATTCCACCTTAAAAAAAATGCACGTTTCGGTCAGTAGGGAGAAGTGCAAATTCCGGAATGGTTGCAATAGAATTCAGTCAGCATTCATATTTAAGATGGATAGTAGTAGATAGTCCAAAGTAGATATGGACATATAGGGGATCACTGGAAAATTAAGGAGCTGTAGTATGCAAAGCAGGTGACATATTTCATGGGAAATCATATTAGGCCACTAGAGGGCAGTGCAAAGTCACAAATTGTTGCAAAATAATTGTCAAACTCTTGACTTTTGAGCTTGATTTTCTCCAAAATTCTCAAACCAGGAAAATTCATCACAAATACCCGATCACGATATGACAATATCAAAATTCTAAGATCATATCTTGTCTCATGTCATGATATAGCTATAATATTGTCATGCCTTCCTCATCATAGTTCACATTCCATTTGTCAGAGATAAAATATGAATCCATAACCCATTTTGAGAGGCAGGTTCTCATAAGGTTGGGAAGTGTCAACTATTTGGGTTGCCACTGATGGGTAGACTCCCCTGTTTAAATGTTGGAGTTTAGTATTTTGGGCAACACCATGTTAGTTTTTGAAACCAGAAACAACCATAGTTATAAGAGAAGGGATGGATACTGATAGCTTGTCCACTACAAATCCACCTATAACTGCAACTTTGCAAACATGAAATGCAGAGCTGTCAATCACACACGGTGGGACTGACAGCTCTGCATTTAAATGTAAAATTAAATTTACATTGTGGACATGCAGCGCTACTGAAGAGGAACTAAGACCATAAACCCTTTAGAACAATGTATGCAGGACACCAGACTAACTTTTTACTAGGAGCACAGTAGCCCCCCCTATAACTGAATTTTTTAGGAGAGCAAGCAGAACATTTAGGGGCGCACACCTTAAACATTTCCTCTCATTTTCACTGTATTACTGATCAATACTTCGATAATAATTGAATAAATTGCAATGTGCTGTTTAGAATTCCCAGTGAATTTTTATTGTGCACTTGTTTGTTAAAGAATAAGAACATAATAGACATTAAGTGTACATAAAATACCATCACTGTCACTACAGTACAATTATTAACTAGAAGTGGCCCGGTACTGTCCAGTACACAGAACCGACACTTTTATTTGTGTACTGGCACATTTCACAAGATGCCGGTAATCTCTTATCAGTCCACTTGATTATGGTCCAGAGCAATAATGTCTCAGGGTACACTATGTGACGTTCACCTGTTCTCGCAAAAGTCAAGTGTTTATTCCTTGAGTTTGGAGTTTTTATTTTCTATCTAATCTCTATCTGGAAGACGACCGCTGTGGCGACCATCATCATGCTTCAAAAGCATGAGTTAGCTCATCCACACACTCATACTTTCTGATATAATAAAAATAAACATGGAGCTGGCAAGTTGAGGCTTGAAAATATCAGAGGACGATGCACAGAAGGGATTAAGCTGGGATATTGCCCGGTATCCTGGACTCTTGCTCAAAAATTAATAAATTGATAAAGTTGAACCTGAATTTTCCTTAACACTAAAACAAGGCCAGACCAAAAGTTTCACTCCCAGGGCTGGAGTATGCCAGGTGTAATATTATTAGATATTAATGTAGATGTTATGCAAGAATTTGATGCACAAGCCTGTTTTCTTTGTGTATTACTTTAATGACTCTGTCCTGGCAGTGCTGGATGATCTTACACAGCTCCTCTGTACCCTGAGACTCGAGACTTTGATGAAGGATATGCTCAAACATCTAGTAAAACATAATTTGTAGTTTTGTACCTAACTTTGTGACATACATGCATGTAACACCAGACAAACTGACTCATATAGGAATATCCCATGAAATAATGTGATAATGTACTACACCCAGTTCCACAGTCTGTATTGTGGCATGTCTGTAGACAACTATATCTATTTAACTGTCCACTGAGTTATCAAACCGCCAAAAGATGTTCGCCTTTAGTTCTACTGTGTCCTTGATCAATGCCACAGTCAGAACCTCATCATTCAACTATTTGACAAACTCTAGTCAAACAAGGAGCTACAGTGTAGGAAAATGATCAAGAAATAAAATGAGTTTCAATAAAATGATTAGCTCTCATAGAAACTTCCCATTGTGTTAACCAGTTAACCAATAACTTATATTAGACTTGGTTAGTCAGTAGTTGAGGTTTCACCTCTCTCATGGGGATCTGGGCCCTTTGGACAAACACTGACGGGCTGCTCACGTCAAACTGTTGCTGAAGACCCTCAAGGCTCAGGTTCACCACCTTCTCATAGCAGCTGTGCATCTTAACTGGATGGAAAGCCAGCATGGAGATCTTCTCCATGTGCTGAGGAGGAAGACAAGAAGGGAGAGGAAGAGATGGATGAGGCATGGACAGATTTGGGAAAAATGTATAATTGTGTCTCACAATAAATATACTACTGCAAAAGTATCACTAATGTTACACTAGACAAATGCTGTTTAAATCACAAACATATTTGGAATAGGAGTATAGGAATTGCGGATAGATAACATTTGTTTTGTAAAGATACAGATTCTTGTGCTTCAACTGCGAAAATCAGAGTTCATTTTCTATAAATAATCATTATATATTGTGCTTCAATTTATTTTCTCATGTTATGGGTTTTATTTAAAGCGACACAATTTTCAACCTTCACGTAATGTCTTTAAGCAGGGATGGGAAGTATTTCTGATACATGTATTTTGTACCAATATATTTCCATCATGTGTATTTTATTTAAAATACTGTAACATACATCCTTTGAAAAAAAGTGATGACATAAGAAGACAAATTACAGGATGCTGCTTCAGATTGGACGTCATGGTGCTTGTGCCTACTTTAATTTGCCAGGACTTGTTAAGATCACAATTAGTTTACATAAGAATTGAATTGAGTCAAGCGATTACCATCAGAGCTGAGGTTCAAAACTTTAGAGCTCACTCTGTCGTTTACATCGATGACAGTGCTAAAGTCACCACATAAAATAAATTTGTATCCGACCAATAGCGGTTCTTTAAGTCTTTTAAAAAGTTGAAAAATGTTTGTTCTCTCATGAGAGGTGTACACGTGTATCGTTCGTATTTTTTCTCCTCGGTAAAAACAATCCAACATGAGCAATCTACAAGGAATTAAATTAGGAAATCATTCGTTTTACGAATAATAGTGACATCACCAGTTTTAGAAAAAAGATCCCACCATCAGCTTTACTTTCACCAATAGAAATTACTCTTAGACCTTTGTTCCACATGCTGGATACCTTTACTCTTTACTTGTGTTCAGTCTCAGTTCTTGACAACATAATAAGTCAGTTTTCAACAAGAATTTAATTTGTTGGGCTCTAAAAGAATTTGATTGGATGCCATGGGCATTCCAAGATGAAACTTTGGGGAAGGTCATAAATGTTTGGGGGGAAGCTATGGTGTGGGTTTGTCGTCATTTTATAATATATATATATATTTATATATATTTATTTTATAACAAGCTTTTCTTTTCTTTTTCTCTACCTCTACAAAAGGTGTTTCATGATCATCATCAGGCTCTGGAGACCCTTATACCTATTCCAAGCCCTACCAGTAGAGGTCCCCCAAACCCCAATTTTTGAGCTGGAATAAAATGATATCAAAGTTTAGTTGGGGTGGCAAAAGACCCACGATAAGACTGGAAACTCTCCAGCTGCCAAAAGAAGAAGGAGGGATGAGACTTCCAAAATTAAAGGAATACTACCATGCGGCCCAATTGAGATATATTGTAGGTTGGTGCAAAGCAGACACAGTGAAATGAAATAGAAAAAGAGTTTGGAGAAAACCCAGTACAGAATTGGGGGATAAAGAAACATACAAGAAGATTCAAAACCAAATAGACACAATCACGATGTTCACATACAAAATATGGTTCAGCATAATAAAAAAATATAAGATACAGAAAGACACTAATTTATTGAATATGATAGCAATTTTACACCGACTAGGTACGATATAGGATTTAAACAGTGGACAACCAAGGGAATCACAGCATGGTGTGTTTTGGTGAAAGGTGACAGCTTGAGAGTTTCCAAAATATGACAGAAAAAAAGGATTTAGATAATCAATCATGAATTCTGTGGATTCCTGCAACTTAGAGACTACTATATGAAAGAGATCAGGATGGACCCCTCCTGAGAAGTGAATAGTGTGATCCAGATTATCATAATCAACGCATACAAAGAAACCACAATTAGAATTATATTGGGACTATATAAAAAAAATGCTACAAAATACATAAAAAAAAAAGATGGGAATCAGGATTTAACATAAAACTTAGTGATGAAGATTGGCTAAGATTGGTATAATCTGCCAGACATTAGCCTCATGTATGAAACAAAGTGATTTTGAAGCAGAAACATATTTAGGTTACAAGGTCAGAGCTGCAGTGACTTCCTGACAAGTACAAATGAGCATTTCATGGGTTGTACTGGCAACAGATATGACAAATGTTGGGTGGCTGGGAGATTTTTTTTTAATCAGTCTTGAATATGTCAAAGATTACCCACAATATTAACTTTGAAGCATTGTTAGTTTTGTGTAGCATCAGATAAAACATGTACTCCCTCCCCTCTTAATTTGAAAAGAGGACATTTGTAATATGGAAATGATTGAATATTTGGTGGTTTTGAGGAGGACTGATGCAGGACAAAAGTATTAATCTTTTATGACAACAATTCTTGGGAGTGAACATTCCTGCCATATACTCAAGTCTATGGTGAAAACAATGTTCCGTGTTCTATTGATCTATTAATAAAATGTTTTCATTTGAATTCCAATTTGCCAAGAGACCTTCTTACAAGAAAGTGTGCCATATGCACTAACACAGTGGAAATGAATCATAATGAAGCCTGAGGGTTAAGGAAACAGTTTGTCATCAACTAAATACTGTAGGTGTCCAAAGCCTGAGGGTCAACCTCTTTCCCCGGATGAAACAGAATCCAGTCACGTTAACTGTGCGTTGTAAGAATGGAAAAGACTGTCATAAAAAAATAATAATAATTACAACACCCACACTGTATCAACATTCAGAGTGGACCTAATTTTTAAGAATAGAGGGATAGATTTAGTGTATAGCCTACTTGTTAAATAGACAGGATACCTGCAGCAGCAGCACCAGCGAAGCTCTCTGAACAGATCAGCAATGTGACCCACAGTCCACACAACCGAAGACGCAGCCGAAACACAGCAAGCGGTTCCGCGAAAACGGGAGCTTTGCAGCTGCGGGTCCGGGTGAGAGGACATCGGTTCTCACAGTGGAACTGTTCAGACAGAAAGTCTGGCTCCCGTGTAACGTCGCAGACAACACCATCTCAGAGATAGGATACTGACTGCATTTAAACACTAAACTTTCGCAAAAAACAGCAAAGCGAAAAAGAAAAAAAAGAGCATGGAACATTTACATGTGCATATATTATTATTAACTATATTTCGATTAATGCGTGTGTGTTTAAATACATGTGTATGTATGTATGTATTTTCAATGAGTGAAAAGACGTAGTTACTGTAATTAACGAACACATTTTAGCAATGGCCTGCTGTTTAGCTCATTATAATAATGTAAAATTTCACTTACCTCTACATTTTTGAGCATCTTCCTGTGACATGTCAATAGCCTCCCTCTACCACCAACCTCCCAAGTAATTCCTTGGTCAGCGACTGATGCTGCAACTCCATTACATGTTCATCCACCTGCTGAGCAGACACTAACCTGTTCACGTTTTGGATATTAATCCGCTGCTGCTGTGGTGGGGAACTACGTTGCGTTGGAGTGTGATGATGGTCGATAATTATCTTAAAGCTACAGTAGTAGTTGAAATAAACTGCCCCTTTGTTTCACCATACATGCATGGCAGAAATGTTCGCTTCCAAGATTTTTTGTAATAAAAAGATTACAGATTAATCCTCTGCATTCTTTGTGCTTTTGGATTTTTTTTTGAGGATATCTTTGGCTGTGTTGATGCAAATTGCTTCAAATTTGGTGTAGGTGAAGTTATTTTCCACTGTCAGGGAATATCAACATTTTTCATTATCATATAACACACTATTCAATCAATATCTGAAGCTAAAATGATGTGGGTGTATTTTAGGGATATCATAGTATGGTGTGAATGTGGGTTTAGGAATAAATGTGTGTGTGTGTGTGTGTGTGTGTGTGTGTGTCTGTGTCTGTGTGTGTGTGTGTGTGTGTGTGTGTGTGTGTCTGTGTGTATGTGTGTATGTGCAACTCCAGGCACTTCTTGTTCTCACATCAAGTTCAAATCGACATGATACACAGGCACCTACACCTACAAAGAGGCTCATACACACATTCACTCCTTTGAGTAAAAAGAACAAACAGGCATCTTGAGGGACTTCAAAGACTTGCCCTCTACGTGAACCCAAACAAAAGTCTGGTTTTGTTTACACAGGTGCAATTACAGGTAAACACAATGTTTCACTTTGTTTGGGGCTCAATTCATCCTGACTGTCAAAGACACAGCCTCAGACGCTGAAGACCTCGACCTCATCAACATCAGTCACAATGTACTGAAAAAGAAAAAGGTTAAATAATTTATCAAAACTAACCCTAACCCTATCATATTATAGTGATTACATGTAAAATAATTACATCAAATCAAACATAAGCTAGATGTTTTGTATGACCTGTGTGAATATCCGTTTTTGATGAAGTTTAAAATCCATAATTTGTGTTAGTAGTGTATGATTTCACTTTCACTGAACTCAGTACCACTTATACTTCATATACTAGTAGTATGGAGTACTTTTACTGTATACGTTTTGGAGGAATATAGGGTAAAAGTTCACTTTTTGCAACAAACAATAGGGTAACATTTTTTGATGAAGTATAAAATCCTTATTTTTTTATCAGTAGTTTATAATTTTACTTTCACTGGACGTATTCAGCTGAGGTAAGGCTGTTTTCGGATTTTTTTCTTTTTTCTACTGTCCCATAATATAAACCTCACTAATGAAGTTAACATCATATAAGATATACTTCTGTACCCTCAGTGTTTGATTTTGCAATGATTTCACTGTTGGGATGTGTTTTTCTATTGGTGTCTGTTTGTGTGCGCATCCAGCCGAGATAAGGCTGTTTTCGGATTTTTTTCTTATTTCTACTGTCCACAGTACTGTGTAAAGGTCAGAAAACAGCCGTATCCCTGCTGAATGCACACAAAAACAGAGACAAATAGAAAAACACATCCAAACAGTGAAATCATTGCAAAATCAAACACTGAAGGTATATAACTATATCTTATAAGATTTTAACTTTATTTGTGAGGTTTATGTTATGGGACAGTAGAAAAATTAAAAAAATCAGAAAACAGCCGTATCCCTGCTGAATGCGCACAAAAACAGACACAAATAGAAAAAAGATTAAAATACCCTCGATCAGCCTTAGTCCCTGATACACATACGGACAAATCAGACTCCTGGCTCAATGCCTTTAGGAATTATTGAAGAAAAGACAGTTTCCCACCTTTCTTACGTTTGAATTTTACAGACTGTGTTTTTGGCAGTTTTCTTTGGCCGGGGGAAAAAAGCCCAAAGTCCTGTGTCCAAAAACTGAAAATCAGGTCATGTCAGACTCTATACAGTCTTAGACCCTTTGGCCAGAGTGGAAGTTTTGGAGGAACTACATTTCTACAGGTCGCAGGAGTGTGAATATTTCATATGTCGTTTGGGGTCCCAAGACGAGCGGAACTACGAGGGTACATAAGTATATCTTATAAGATGTTAACTTTATTTGTGAGGTTTATGTTATGGGACAGTAGAAAAATGAAAAAAAATCAGAAAACAGTCGTATTCCAGCTGAATGCGCACAAAAACAGAGACAAATAGAAAAACACATACAAACAGTGAAATCATTGCAAAATCAAACACTGAGGGAACCGAAGAATATCTTATAAGATGTTAACTTTATTTGTGAGGTTTATGTTATGGGACAGTAGAAAAATGAAAAAAAATATGAAAACAGCCGTATCCCTGCTGAATGCACACAAAAACAGAGACAAATAGAAAAACACATCCAAACAGTGAAATCATTGCAAAATCAAACACTGAAGGTATATAACTATATTTTATAAGATTTTAACTTTATTTGTGAGGTTTATGTTATGGGACAGTAGAAAAATTAAAAAAATCCGAAAACAGCCGTATCCCTGCTGAATGCGCACAAAAACAGACACAAATAGAAAAACACATCCAAACAGTGAAATCATTATAAATTCAAACACTGAGGGTACATCAATATACCTTATAAGATGTTAACTTCATATTATAGGACAGTAGAAAAAAGATTAAAATACCCTCGATCAGCCTTAGTCCCTGATACACATACGGACAAATCAGACTCCTGGCTCAATGCCTTTAGGAATTATTACAAAAAACACACCCAAACGGCTGACCTTTGACCTTTCCGAAGGTTGCACAGGTCTGAAACTCGGCACCCTGGATCAGCCAGGAGTCCCTGATACACATACGGAGAAATCAGCATCCGGGCTCATTGCCTTTAGGAATTATTGAAGAAAAGACAGTTTCTCACCTTTCTTACGTTTGAATTTTACATACTGTGTTTTTGGCAGTTTTCTTTGGCCGGGGGAAAAAAGCCCAAAGTCCTGTGTCCAAAAACTGAAAATCAGGTCATGTCAGACTCTATACAGTCTTAGACCCTTTGGCCAGAGTGGAAGTTTTGGAGGAACTACATTTCTACAGGTCGCAGGAGTGTGAATATTTCATATGTCGTTTGGGGTCCCAAGACGAGCGGAACTACGAGGGTACATAAGTATATCTTATAAGATGTTAACTTTATTTGTGAGGTTTATGTTATGGGACAGTAGAAAAATGAAAAAAAATATGAAAACAGCCGTATCCCTGCTGAATGCACACAAAAACAGACAAAAATAGAAAAACACATACAAACAGTGAAATCATTGCAAAATCAAACACTGAAGGTATATAACTATATCTTATGAGATGTTAACTTTATTTGTGAGGTTTATGTTATGGGATAATAAAAAAATGAAAAAAATCAGAAAACAGCCGTATCCCTGCTGAACGCGCACAAAAACAGACACAAATAGAAAAACACATCCAAACAGTGAAATCATTATAAATTCAAACACTGAGGGTACATCAATATACCTTATAAGATGTTAACTTCATATTATAGGACAGTAGAAAAAGATTAAAATACCCTCGATCAGCCTTACTCCCTGATACACATAAGGAAAAATCAGACTCCTGGCTTAATGCCTTTAGGAATTATTACAAAAAACACACCTAAACGGCTGACCTTTGACCTTTCCGAAGGTTACACAGAATTGAAACTCAGCACCCTAGATTAACCTTAGTCCCTGATACACATACCGAAAAATCAGACTCCTGGCTTAATGCCTTTAGGAATTATTACAAAAAACACACCCGAACGGCTGACCTTTGACCTTTCCGAAGGTTGCACAGGTCTGAAACTCGGCACCCTAGATCAGCCTTAGGTCCTGATACACATAAGGAAAAATCAGACTCCTGGCTTAATGCCTTTAGGAATTATTCCAAAAAACACACCTAAACGGCTGACCTTTGACCTTTCCGAAGGTTGCACAGGTCTGAAACTCGGCACCCTAGATCAGCCTTAGGTCCTGATACACATAAGGAAAAATCAGACTCCTGGCTTAATGCCTTTAGGAATTATTCCAAAAAACACACCTAAACGGCTGACCTTTGACCTTTCCGAAGGTTACACAGGTCTGAAACTCGGCACCCTAGATTAACCTAAATCCCTGATACACATACGGAAAAATCAGACTCCTGGCTCAATGCCTTTAGGAATTATTACAAAAAACACACCCGAACGGCTGACCTTTCACCTTTCCAAAGGTTGCACGGGTCTGAAACTCGGCACCCTGGATTAGCCTTAGTCCCTTATACACATACGGAAAAATCAGACTCCTGGCTTAATGCCTTTAGGAATTATTACAAAAAACACACCCGAACGGCTGACCATTGACCTTTCCGAAGGTTGCACAGGTCTGAAACTCTGCACCCGGGATAAGCCTAAATCCCTGATACACATACGGAAAAATTAGACTCCTGGCTCAATGCCTTTAGGAATTATTACAAAAAACACACCCGAACGGCTGACCTTTGACCTTTCCGAAGGTTGCACGGGTCTGAAACTCGGCACCCTGGATCAGCCAGGAGTCCCTGATACACATAAGGAGAAATCAGCATCCGGGCTCATTGCCTTTAGGAATTATTCAAGAAAAGACAGTTTCCTACCTTTCTTACGTTTGAATTTTACAGACTGTGTTTTTGGCAGTTTCTTTTGGCCGTGGGAAAAAAGCCCAAAGTCCTGTGTCCAAAAACTGAAAATCAGGTCATGTCAGACTCTATACAGTCTTAGACCCTTTGGCCAGAGTGGAAGTTTTGGAGGAACTACATTTCTACAGGTCGCAGGAGTGTGAATATTTCATTTGTCGTTTGGGGTCCCAAGACGAGCGGAACGACGAGGGTACATTAGTATGTCTTATAAGATGTTAACTTTATTTGTGAGGTTTATGTTATGGGACAGTAGAAAAATGAAAAAAAATATGAAAACAGCCGTATCCCTGCTGAATGCACACAAAAACAGAGACAAATAGAAAAACACATACAAACAGTGAAATCATTGCAAAATCAAACATTGAGGGTACTGAAGAATATCTTATAAGATGTTAACTTTATTTGTGAGGTTTATGTTATGGGACAGTAGAAAAAAGAAAAAAAATCAGAAAACAGTCGTATTCCAGCTGTATGCGCACAAAAACAGACAAAAATAGAAAAACACATTCAAACAGTGAACTCATTGCAAAATCAAACACTGAAGGTATATAACTATATCTTATGAGATGTTAACTTTATTTGTGAGGTTTATGTTATGGGACAGTAGAAAAATGAAAAAAAATCAGAAAACAGTCGTATTCCAGCTGAATGCGCACAAAAACAGACAAAAATAGAAAAACACATTCAAACAGTGAACTCATTGCAAAATCAAACACTGAAGGTATATAACTATATCTTATGAGATGTTAACTTTATTTGTGAGGTTTATGTTATGGGACAGTAGAAAAATGAAAAAAAATCAGAAAACAGTCGTATTCCAGCTGAATGCGCACAAAAACAGACAAAAATAGAAAAACACATTCAAACAGTGAAATCATTGCAAAATCAAACACTGAAGGTATATAACTATATCTTATGAGATGTTAACTTTATTTGTGAGGTTTATGTTATGGGACAATAAAAAAATGAAAAAAATCAGAAAACAGTCGTATTCCAGCTGAATGCGCACAAAAACAGAGACAAAAATAGAAGACACATTCAAACAGTGAAATCATTGCAAAATCAAACACTGAAGGTATATAACTATATCTTATGAGATGTTAACTTTATTTGTGAGGTTTATGTTATGGGATAATAAAAAAATGAAAAAAATCAGAAAACAGCCGTATCCCTGCTGAATGCGCACAAAAACAGACACAAATAGAAAAACACATCCAAACAGTGAAATCATTATAAATTCAAACACTGAGGGTACATCAATATACCTTATAAGATGTTAACTTCATATTATAGGACAGTAGAAAAAAGATTAAAATACCCTCGATCAGCCTTAGTCCCTGATACACATAAGGAAAAATCAGACTCCTGGCTTAATGCCTTTAGGAATTATTACAAAAAACACAACCGAACGGCTGACCTTTGACCTTTCCGAAGGTTGCACAGGTCTGAAACTCGGCACCCTGGATCAGCCAGGAGTCCCTGATACACATAAGGAGAAATCAGCATCCGGGATCATTGCCTTTAGGAATTATTCAAGAAAAGACAGTTTCCCACCTTTCTTACGTTTGAATTTTACAGACTGTGTTTTTGGCAGTTTCTTTTGGCCGTGGGAAAAAAGCCCAAAATCCTGTGTCCAAAAACTGAAAATCAGGTCATGTCACACTCTATACAGTCTTAGACCCTTTGGCCAGAGTGGAAGTTTTGGAGGAACTACATTTCTACAGGTCGCAGGAGTGTGAATATTTCATTTGTCTTTTGGGGTCCCAAGACGAGTGAAACGACGAGGGTACATTAGTATGTCTTATAAGATGTTAACCTTATTTGTGAGGTTTATGTTATGGGACAGTAGAAAAATGAAAAAAAATATGAAAACAGCCGTATCCCTGCTGAATGCACACAAAAACAGAGACAAATAGAAAAACACATACAAACAGTGAAATCATTGCAAAATCAAACACTGAAGGTTTATAACTATATCTTATGAGGTGTTAACTATATTTGTGAGGTTTATGTTATGGGATAATAAAAAAATGAAAAAAATCAGAAAACAGTCGTATTCCATCTGAATGCGCACAAACAGACAAAAATAGAAGACACATCCAAACAGTGAAATCATTATAAATTCAAACACTGAGGGTACATCAATATACCTTATAAGATGTTAACTTCATATTATAGGACAGTAGAAAAAAGATTAAAATACCCTCGATCAGCCTTAGTCCCTGATACACATACGGAAAAATCAGACTCCTGGCTTAATGCCTTTAGGAATTATTACAAAAAACACACCCGAACGGCTGACCTTTGACCTTTCCGAAGGGTGCACAGGTCTGAAACTCTGCACCCGGGATAAGCCTAAATCCCTGATACACATACGGAAAAATCAGACTCCTGGCTCAATGCCTTTAGGAATTATTACAAAAAACACACCCGAACGGCTGACCATTGACCTTTCCGAAGGTTGCACAGGTCTGAAACTTGGCACCCTGGATCAGCCTTAGTCCCTGATACACATACGGAAAAATTAGACTCCTGGCTCAATGCCTTTAGGAATTATTACAAAAAACACACCCGAACGGCTGACCTTTGACCTTTCCAAAGGTTGCACGGGTCTGAAACTCTGCACCCGGGATAAGCCTAAATCCCTGATACACATACGGAAAAATTAGACTCCTGGCTCAATGCCTTTAGGAATTATTACAAAAAACACACCTGAACGGCTGACCTTTGACCTTTCCAAAGGTTGCACAGGTCTGAAACTTGGCACCCTGGATCAGCCAGGAGTCCCTGATACACATAAGGAGAAATCAGCATCCGGGCTCATTGCCTTTAGGAATTATTGAAGAAAAGACAGTTTCCCACCTTTCTTACGTTTGAATTTTACAGACTGTGTTTTTGGCAGTTTCTTTTGGCCGTGCGAAAAAAAGCCCAAAGTCCTGTGTCCAAAAACTGAAAATCAGGTCATGTCAGACTCTATACAGTCTTAGACCCTTTGGCCAGAGTGGAAGTTTTGGAGGAACTACATTTCTACAGGTCGCAGGAGTGTGAATATTTCATTTGTCGTTTGGGGTCCCAAGACGAGCGGAACGACGAGGGTACATTAGTATGTCTTATAAGATGTTAACTTTATTTGTGAGGTTTATGTTATGGGACAGTAGAAAAATGAAAAAAAATATGAAAACAGCCGTATCCCTGCTGAATGCACACAAAAACAGAGACAAATAGAAAAACACATACAAACAGTGAAATCATTGCAAAATCAAACACTGAGGGTACCGAAGAATATCTTATAAGATGTTAACTTTATTTGTGAGGTTTATGTTATGGGACAGTAGAAAAATGAAAAAAAATCAGAAAACAGTCGTATTCCAGCTGTATGCGCACAAAAACAGACAAAAATAGAAAAACACATTCAAACAGTGAACTCATTGCAAAATCAAACACTGAAGGTATATAACTATATCTTATGAGATGTTAACTTTATTTGTGAGGTTTATGGTATGGGACAGTAGAAAAATGAAAAAAAATCAGAAAACAGTCGTATTCCAGCTGAATGCGCACAAAAACAGAGACAAAAATAGAAGACACATTCAAACAGTGAAATCATTGCAAAATCAAACACTGAAGGTATATAACTATATCTTATGAGATGTTAACTTTATTTGTGAGGTTTATGTTATGGGATAATAAAAAAAATGAAAAAAATCAGAAAACAGCCGTATCCCTGCTGAATGCACACAAAAACAGAGACAATTAGAAAAACACATCCAAACAGTGAAATCATTGCAAAATCAAACACTGAAGGTATATAACTATATCTTATGAGATGTTAACTTTATTTGTGAGGTTTATGTTATGGGATAATAAAAAAATGAAAAAAATCAGAAAACAGCCGTATCCCTGCTGAATGCGCACAAAAACAGACACAAATAGAAAAACACATCCAAACAGTGAAATCATTATAAATTCAAACACTGAGGGTACATCAATATACCTTATAAGATGTTAACTTCATATTATAGGACAGTAGAAAAAAGATTAAAATACCCTCGATCAGCCTTAGTCCCTGATACACATACGGAAAAATCAGACTCCTGGCTTAATGCCTTTAGGAATTATTACAAAAAACACACCCGAACGGCTGACCTTTGACCTTTCCGAAGGGTGCACAGGTCTGAAACTCTGCACCCGGGATAAGCCTAAATCCCTGATACACATACGGAAAAATCAGACTCCTGGCTCAATGCCTTTAGGAATTATTACAAAAAACACACCCGAACGGCTGACCTTTGACCTTTCCAAAGGTTGCACGGGTCTGAAACTCGGCACCCTGGATTAGCCTTAGTCCCTGATACACATACGGAAAAATCAGACTCCTGGCTTAATGCCTTTAGGAATTATTACAAAAAACACACCCGAACGGCTGACCTTTGATCTTTCCGAAGGTTGCACAGGTCTGAAACTCGGCACCCTGGATCAGCCAGGAGTCCCTGATACACATGCGGAGAAATCAGCATCCGGGCTCATTGACTTTAGGAGTTATTGAAGAAAAGACAGTTTCCCACCTTTCTTACGTTTGAATTTTACAGACTGTGTTTATGGCAGTTTTTTTTGGCCAGGGGGAAAAAAGCCCAAAGTCCTGTGTCCAAAAACTGAAAATCAGGTCATGTCAGACTCTATACAGTCTTAGATTTTTTGGCCAAAGTGGAAGTTTTGGAGGAACTACATTTCTACAGGTCGCAGGAGTGTGAATATATCATATGTCGTTTGGGGTCCCAAGACGAGCGGAACGACAAGGGTACATAAGTATATCTTATAAGATGTTAACTTTATTTGTGAGGTTTATGTTATGGGACAGTAGAAAAATGAAAAAAGATCAGAAAACAGTCGTATTCCAGCTGAATGCGCACAAAAACAGACAAAAATAGAAAAACACATTCAAACAGTGAAATCATTGCAAAATCAAACACTGGAGGTATATAACTATATCTTATAAGATTTTAACTTTATTTGTGAGGTTTATGTTATGGGACAGTAGAAAAATGAAAAAAATCCGAAAACAGCCGTATCCCTGCTGAATGCGCACAAAAACAGACACAAATAGAAAAACACATTCAAACAGTGAAATCATTGCAAAATCAATCACTGAAGGTATATAACTATATCTTATGAGATGTTAACTATATTTGTGAGGTTTATGTTATGGGACAATAAAAAAATGAAAAAAATCAGAAAACAGCCGTATCCCTGCTGAATGCACACAAAAACAGAGACAAATAGAAAAACACATCCAAACAGTGAAATCATTGCAAAATCAAACACTGAAGGTATATAACTATATCTTATAAGATTTTAACTTTATTTGTGAGGTTTATGTTATGGGACAGTAGAAAAATTAAAAAAATCCGAAAACAGCCGTATCCCTGCTGAATGCGCACAAAAACAGACACAAATAGAAAAACACATCCAAACAGTGAAATCATTATAAATTCAAACACTGAGGGTACATCAATATACCTTATAAGATGTTAACTTCATATTATAGGACAGTAGAAAAAAGATTAAAATACCCTCGATCAGCCTTAGTCCCTGATACACATACGGACAAATCAGACTCCTGGCTCAATGCCTTTAGGAATTATTACAAAAAACACACCCAAACGGCTGACCTTTGACCTTTCCGAAGGTTGCACAGGTCTGAAACTCGGCACCCTGGATCAGCCAGGAGTCCCTGATACACATACGGAGAAATCAGCATCCGGGCTCATTGCCTTTAGGAATTATTGAAGAAAAGACAGTTTCTCACCTTTCTTACGTTTGAATTTTACATACTGTGTTTTTGGCAGTTTTCTTTGGCCGGGGGAAAAAAGCCCAAAGTCCTGTGTCCAAAAACTGAAAATCAGGTCATGTCAGACTCTATACAGTCTTAGACCCTTTGGCCAGAGTGGAAGTTTTGGAGGAACTACATTTCTACAGGTCGCAGGAGTGTGAATATTTCATATGTCGTTTGGGGTCCCAAGACGAGCGGAACTACGAGGGTACATAAGTATATCTTATAAGATGTTAACTTTATTTGTGAGGTTTATGTTATGGGACAGTAGAAAAATGAAAAAAAATATGAAAACAGCCGTATCCCTGCTGAATGCACACAAAAACAGACAAAAATAGAAAAACACATACAAACAGTGAAATCATTGCAAAATCAAACACTGAAGGTATATAACTATATCTTATGAGATGTTAACTTTATTTGTGAGGTTTATGTTATGGGATAATAAAAAAATGAAAAAAATCAGAAAACAGCCGTATCCCTGCTGAACGCGCACAAAAACAGACACAAATAGAAAAACACATCCAAACAGTGAAATCATTATAAATTCAAACACTGAGGGTACATCAATATACCTTATAAGATGTTAACTTCATATTATAGGACAGTAGAAAAAGATTAAAATACCCTCGATCAGCCTTACTCCCTGATACACATAAGGAAAAATCAGACTCCTGGCTTAATGCCTTTAGGAATTATTACAAAAAACACACCTAAACGGCTGACCTTTGACCTTTCCGAAGGTTACACAGAATTGAAACTCAGCACCCTAGATTAACCTTAGTCCCTGATACACATACCGAAAAATCAGACTCCTGGCTTAATGCCTTTAGGAATTATTACAAAAAACACACCCGAACGGCTGACCTTTGACCTTTCCGAAGGTTGCACAGGTCTGAAACTCGGCACCCTAGATCAGCCTTAGGTCCTGATACACATAAGGAAAAATCAGACTCCTGGCTTAATGCCTTTAGGAATTATTCCAAAAAACACACCTAAACGGCTGACCTTTGACCTTTCCGAAGGTTGCACAGGTCTGAAACTCGGCACCCTAGATCAGCCTTAGGTCCTGATACACATAAGGAAAAATCAGACTCCTGGCTTAATGCCTTTAGGAATTATTCCAAAAAACACACCTAAACGGCTGACCTTTGACCTTTCCGAAGGTTACACAGGTCTGAAACTCGGCACCCTAGATTAACCTAAATCCCTGATACACATACGGAAAAATCAGACTCCTGGCTCAATGCCTTTAGGAATTATTACAAAAAACACACCCGAACGGCTGACCTTTCACCTTTCCAAAGGTTGCACGGGTCTGAAACTCGGCACCCTGGATTAGCCTTAGTCCCTTATACACATACGGAAAAATCAGACTCCTGGCTTAATGCCTTTAGGAATTATTACAAAAAACACACCCGAACGGCTGACCATTGACCTTTCCGAAGGTTGCACAGGTCTGAAACTCTGCACCCGGGATAAGCCTAAATCCCTGATACACATACGGAAAAATTAGACTCCTGGCTCAATGCCTTTAGGAATTATTACAAAAAACACACCCGAACGGCTGACCTTTGACCTTTCCGAAGGTTGCACGGGTCTGAAACTCGGCACCCTGGATCAGCCAGGAGTCCCTGATACACATAAGGAGAAATCAGCATCCGGGCTCATTGCCTTTAGGAATTATTCAAGAAAAGACAGTTTCCTACCTTTCTTACGTTTGAATTTTACAGACTGTGTTTTTGGCAGTTTCTTTTGGCCGTGGGAAAAAAGCCCAAAGTCCTGTGTCCAAAAACTGAAAATCAGGTCATGTCAGACTCTATACAGTCTTAGACCCTTTGGCCAGAGTGGAAGTTTTGGAGGAACTACATTTCTACAGGTCGCAGGAGTGTGAATATTTCATTTGTCGTTTGGGGTCCCAAGACGAGCGGAACGACGAGGGTACATTAGTATGTCTTATAAGATGTTAACTTTATTTGTGAGGTTTATGTTATGGGACAGTAGAAAAATGAAAAAAAATATGAAAACAGCCGTATCCCTGCTGAATGCACACAAAAACAGAGACAAATAGAAAAACACATACAAACAGTGAAATCATTGCAAAATCAAACATTGAGGGTACTGAAGAATATCTTATAAGATGTTAACTTTATTTGTGAGGTTTATGTTATGGGACAGTAGAAAAAAGAAAAAAAATCAGAAAACAGTCGTATTCCAGCTGTATGCGCACAAAAACAGACAAAAATAGAAAAACACATTCAAACAGTGAACTCATTGCAAAATCAAACACTGAAGGTATATAACTATATCTTATGAGATGTTAACTTTATTTGTGAGGTTTATGTTATGGGACAGTAGAAAAATGAAAAAAAATCAGAAAACAGTCGTATTCCAGCTGAATGCGCACAAAAACAGACAAAAATAGAAAAACACATTCAAACAGTGAACTCATTGCAAAATCAAACACTGAAGGTATATAACTATATCTTATGAGATGTTAACTTTATTTGTGAGGTTTATGTTATGGGACAGTAGAAAAATGAAAAAAAATCAGAAAACAGTCGTATTCCAGCTGAATGCGCACAAAAACAGACAAAAATAGAAAAACACATTCAAACAGTGAAATCATTGCAAAATCAAACACTGAAGGTATATAACTATATCTTATGAGATGTTAACTTTATTTGTGAGGTTTATGTTATGGGACAATAAAAAAATGAAAAAAATCAGAAAACAGTCGTATTCCAGCTGAATGCGCACAAAAACAGAGACAAAAATAGAAGACACATTCAAACAGTGAAATCATTGCAAAATCAAACACTGAAGGTATATAACTATATCTTATGAGATGTTAACTTTATTTGTGAGGTTTATGTTATGGGATAATAAAAAAATGAAAAAAATCAGAAAACAGCCGTATCCCTGCTGAATGCGCACAAAAACAGACACAAATAGAAAAACACATCCAAACAGTGAAATCATTATAAATTCAAACACTGAGGGTACATCAATATACCTTATAAGATGTTAACTTCATATTATAGGACAGTAGAAAAAAGATTAAAATACCCTCGATCAGCCTTAGTCCCTGATACACATAAGGAAAAATCAGACTCCTGGCTTAATGCCTTTAGGAATTATTACAAAAAACACAACCGAACGGCTGACCTTTGACCTTTCCGAAGGTTGCACAGGTCTGAAACTCGGCACCCTGGATCAGCCAGGAGTCCCTGATACACATAAGGAGAAATCAGCATCCGGGATCATTGCCTTTAGGAATTATTCAAGAAAAGACAGTTTCCCACCTTTCTTACGTTTGAATTTTACAGACTGTGTTTTTGGCAGTTTCTTTTGGCCGTGGGAAAAAAGCCCAAAATCCTGTGTCCAAAAACTGAAAATCAGGTCATGTCACACTCTATACAGTCTTAGACCCTTTGGCCAGAGTGGAAGTTTTGGAGGAACTACATTTCTACAGGTCGCAGGAGTGTGAATATTTCATTTGTCTTTTGGGGTCCCAAGACGAGTGAAACGACGAGGGTACATTAGTATGTCTTATAAGATGTTAACCTTATTTGTGAGGTTTATGTTATGGGACAGTAGAAAAATGAAAAAAAATATGAAAACAGCCGTATCCCTGCTGAATGCACACAAAAACAGAGACAAATAGAAAAACACATACAAACAGTGAAATCATTGCAAAATCAAACACTGAAGGTTTATAACTATATCTTATGAGGTGTTAACTATATTTGTGAGGTTTATGTTATGGGATAATAAAAAAATGAAAAAAATCAGAAAACAGTCGTATTCCATCTGAATGCGCACAAACAGACAAAAATAGAAGACACATCCAAACAGTGAAATCATTGCAAAATCAAACACTGAAGGTATATAACTATATCTTATGAGATGTTAACTTTATTTGTGAGGTTTATGTTATGGGATAATAAAAAAACTGAAAAAAATCAGAAAACAGCCGTATCCCTGCTGAATGCGCACAAAAACAGACACAAATAGAAAAACACATCCAAACAGTGAAATCATTATAAATTCAAACACTGAGGGTACATCAATATACCTTATAAGATGTTAACTTCATATTATAGGACAGTAGAAAAAAGATTAAAATACCCTCGATCAGCCTTAGTCCCTGATACACATACGGAAAAATCAGACTCCTGGCTTAATGCCTTTAGGAATTATTACAAAAAACACACCCGAACGGCTGACCTTTGACCTTTCCGAAGGGTGCACAGGTCTGAAACTCTGCACCCGGGATAAGCCTAAATCCCTGATACACATACGGAAAAATCAGACTCCTGGCTCAATGCCTTTAGGAATTATTACAAAAAACACACCCGAACGGCTGACCATTGACCTTTCCGAAGGTTGCACAGGTCTGAAACTTGGCACCCTGGATCAGCCTTAGTCCCTGATACACATACGGAAAAATTAGACTCCTGGCTCAATGCCTTTAGGAATTATTACAAAAAACACACCCGAACGGCTGACCTTTGACCTTTCCAAAGGTTGCACGGGTCTGAAACTCTGCACCCGGGATAAGCCTAAATCCCTGATACACATACGGAAAAATTAGACTCCTGGCTCAATGCCTTTAGGAATTATTACAAAAAACACACCTGAACGGCTGACCTTTGACCTTTCCGAAGGTTGCACAGGTCTGAAACTCGGCACCCTGGATCAGCCAGGAGTCCCTGATACACATACGGAGAAATCAGACTCCTGGCTTAATGCCTTTAGGAATTATTACAAAAAACACACCCGAACGGCTGACCTTTGACCTTTCCGAAGGTTGCACAGGTCTGAAACTCTGCACCCGGGATAAGCCTAAATCCCTGATACACATACGGAAAAATTAGACTCCTGGCTTAATGCCTTTAGGAATTATTACAAAAAACACACCCGAACGGCTGACCTTTGACCTTTCCGAAGGTTGCACAGGTCTGAAACTCTGCACCCGGGATAAGCCTAAATCCCTGATACACATACGGAAAAATTAGACTCCTTGCTCAATGCCTTTAGGAATTATTACAAAAAACACACCTGAACGGCTGACCTTTGACCTTTCCGAAGGTTGCACAGGTCTGAAACTCGGCACCCTGGATCAGCCAGGAGTCCCTGATACACATAAGGAGAAATCAGCATCCGGGCTCATTGCCTTTAGGAATTATTGAAGAAAAGACAGTTTTCCACCTTTCTTACGTTTGAATTTTACAGACTGTGTTTTTGGCAGTTTCTTTTGGCCGTGGGAAAAAAGCCCAAAGTCCTGTGTCCAAAAACTGAAAATCAGGTCATGTCAGACTCTATACAGTCTTAGACCCTTTGGCCAGAGTGGAAGTTTTGGAGGAACTGCATTTCTACAGGTCGCAGGAGTGTGAATATTTCATTTGTCGTTTGGGGTCCCAAGACGAGCGGAACGACGAGGGTACATTAGTATGTCTTATAAGATGTTAACTTTATTTGTGAGGTTTATGTTATGGGACAGTAGAAAAATGAAAAAAAATATGAAAACAGCCGTATCCCTGCTGAATGCACACAAAAACAGAGACAAATAGAAAAACACATACAAACAGTGAAATCATTGCAAAATCAAACACTGAGGGTACCGAAGAATATCTTATAAGATGTTAACTTTATTTGTGAGGTTTATGTTATGGGACAGTAGTAAAATGAAAAAAAATATGAAAACAGCCGTATCCCTGCTGAATGCGCACAAAAACAGAGACAAATAGAAAAACACATACAAACAGTGAAATCATTGCAAAATCAAACACTGAGGGTACCGAAGAATATCTTATAAGATGTTAACTTTATTTGTGAGGTTTATGTTATGGGACAGTAGAAAAATTAAAAAAAATCAGAAAACAGTCGTATTCCAGCTGAATGCGCACAAAAACAGACAAAAATAGAAAAACCCATCCAAACAGTGAAATCATTATAAATTCAAACACTGAGGGTACATCAATATACCTTATAAGATGTAAACTTCATATTATAGGACAGTAGAAAAAAGATTAAAATACCCTCGATCAGCCTTGGTCCCTGATACACATACGGAAAAATCAGACTCCTGGCTTAATGCCTTAAGGAATTATTACAAAAAACACACCCGAACGGCTGACCTTTGACCTTTCCGAAGGTTGCACAGGTCTGAAACTCGGCACCCTAGATCAGCCTTAGGTCCTGATACACATAAGGAAAAATCAGACTCCTGGCTTAATGCCTTTAGGAATTATTCCAAAAAACACACCTAAACGGCTGACCTTTGACCTTTCCGAAGGTTACACAGGTCTGAAACTCGGCACCCTAGATTAACCTAAATCCCTGATACACATACGGAAAAATCAGACTCCTGGCTCAATGCCTTTAGGAATTATTACAAAAAACACACCCGAACGGCTGACAATTGACCTTTTTGAAGATTGCACAGGTCTGAAACTCGGCACCCTGGATCAGCCTTAGTCCCTGATACACATAAGGAAAAATTAGACTCCTGGCTCAATGCCCTTAGGAATTATTACAAAAAACACACCCGAACGGCTGACCTTTGACCTTTCCAAAGGTTGCACGGGTCTGAAACTCAGCACCCTGGATTAGCCTTAGTCCCTTATACACATAAGGAGAAATCAGCATCCGGGCTCATTGCCTTTAGGAATTATTGAAGAAAAGACAGTTTCCCACCTTTCTTACGTTTGAATTTTACAGACTGTGTTTTTGGCAGTTTCTTTTGGCCGTGGGAAAAAAGCCCAAAGTCCTGTGTCCAAAAACTGAAAATCAGGTCATGTCAGACTCTATACAGTCTAAGACCCTTTGGCCAGAGTGGAAGTTTTGGAGGAACTACATTTCTACAGGTCGCAGGAGTGTGAATATTTCATTTGTCGTTTGGGGTCCCAAGACGAGCGGAACGACGAGGGTACATTAGTATGTCTTATAAGATGTTAACTTTATTTGTGAGGTTTATGTTATGGGACAGTAGAAAAATGAAAAAAAATATGAAAACAGCCGTATCCCTGCTGAATGCGCACAAAAACAGAGACAAATAGAAAAACACATACAAACAGTGAAATCATTGCAAAATCAAACACTGAGGGTACCGAAGAATATCTTATAAGATGTTAACTTTATTTGAAAGGTTTATGTTATGGGACAGTAGAAAAATGAAAAAAAATATGAAAACAGCCGTATCCCTGCTGAATGCGCACAAAAACAGACAAAAATAGAAAAACACATTCAAACAGTGAAATCATTGCAAAATCAAACACTGAAGGTATATAACTATATCTTATGAGATGTTAACTTTATTTGTGAGGTTTATGTTATGGGACAATAAAAAAATGAAAAAAATCCGAAAACAGCCGTATCCCTGCTGAATGCGCACAAAAACAGAGACAAATAGAAAAACACATACAAACAGTGAAATCATTGCAAAATCAAACACTGAGGGTACCGAAGAATGTCTTATAAGATGTTAACTTTATTTGTGAGGTTTATGTTATGGGACAGTAGAAAAATGAAAAAAAAATCAGAAAACAGTCGTATTCCAACTGAATGCGCACAAAAACAGACAAAAATAGAAAAACACATCCAAACAGTGAAATCATTATAAATTCAAACACTGAGGGTACATCAATATACCTTATAAGATGTTAACTTCATATTATAGGACAGTAGAAAAAAGATTAAAATACCCTCGATCAGCCTTAGTCCCTGATACACATACGGAAAAATCAGACTCCTGGCTTAATGCCTTAAGGAATTATTACAAAAAACACACCCGAACGGCTGACCTTTGACCTTTCCGAAGGTTGCACAGGTCTGAAACTCGGCACCCTAGATCAGCCTTAGGTCCTGATACACATAAGGAAAAATCAGACTCCTGGCTTAATGCCTTTAGGAATTATTCCAAAAAACACACCTAAACGGCTGACCTTTGACCTTTCCGAAGGTTTCACAGGTCTGAAACTCGGCACCCTAGATTAACCTAAATCCCTGATACACATACGGAAAAATCAGACTCCTGGCTCAATGCCTTTAGGAATTATTACAAAAAACACACCCGAACGGCTGACCATTGACCTTTTTGAAGATTGCACAGGTCTGAAACTCGGCAACCTGGATCAGCCTTAGTCCCTGATACACATACGGAAAAATTAGACTCCTGGCTCAATGCCTTTAGGAATTATTACAAAAAACACACCCGAACGGCTGACCTTTGACCTTTCCAAAGGTTGCACGGGTCTGAAACTCGGCACCCTGGATTAGCCTTAGTCCCTGATACACATACGGAAAAATCAGACTCCTGGCTTAATGCCTTTAGGAATTATTACAAAAAACACACCCGAACGGCTGACCTTTGATCTTTCCGAAGGTTGCACAGGTCTGAAACTCGGCACCCTGGATCAGCCAGGAGTCCCTGATACACATGCGGAGAAATCAGCATCCGGGCTTAATGCCTTTAGGAATTATTACAAAAAACACACCCGAACGGCTGACCTTTGACCTTTCCGAAGGTTGCACAGGTCTGAAACTCTGCACCCGGGATAAGCCTAAATCCCTGATACACATACGGAAAAATTAGACTCCTGGCTTAATGCAATTAGGAATTATTACAAAAAACACACCCGAACGGCTGACCTTTGACCTTTCCGAAGGTTGCACAGGTCTGAAACTCTGCACCCGGGATAAGCCTAAATCCCTGATACACATACGGAAAAATTAGACTCCTGGCTCAATGCCTTTAGGAATTATTACAAAAAACACACCTGAACGGCTGACCTTTGACCTTTCCGAAGGTTGCACAGGTCTGAAACTCGGCACCCTGGATCAGCCAGGAGTCCCTGATACACATAAGGAGAAATCAGCATCCGGGCTCATTGCCTTTAGGAATTATTGAAGAAAAGACAGTTTTCCACCTTTCTTACGTTTGAATTTTACAGACTGTGTTTTTGGCAGTTTCTTTTGGCCGTGGGAAAAAAGCCCAAAGTCCTGTGTCCAAAAACTGAAAATCAGGTCATGTCAGACTCTATACAGTCTTAGACCCTTTGGCCAGAGTGGAAGTTTTGGAGGAACTACATTTCTACAGGTCGCAGGAGTGTGAATATTTCATTTGTCGTTTGGGGTCCCAAGACGAGCGGAACGACGAGGGTACATTAGTATGTCTTATAAGATGTTAACTTTATTTGTGAGGTTTATGTTATGGGACAGTAGAAAAATGAAAAAAAATATGAAAACAGCCGTATCCCTGCTGAATGCACACAAAAACAGAGACAAATAGAAAAACACATACAAACAGTGAAATCATTGCAAAATCAAACACTGAGGGTACCAAAGAATATCTTATAAGATGTTAACTTTATTTGTGAGGTTTATGTTATGGGACAGTAGTAAAATGAAAAAAAATATGAAAACAGCCGTATCCCTGCTGAATGCGCACAAAAACAGAGACAAATAGAAAAACACATACAAACAGTGAAATCATTGCAAAATCAAAAACTGAGGGTACCGAAGAATATCTTATAAGATGTTAACTTTATTTGTGAGGTTTATGTTATGGGACAGTAGAAAAATGAAAAAAAATCAGAAAACAGTCGTATTCCAGCTGAATGCGCACAAAAACAGACAAAAATAGAAAAACACATCCAAACAGTGAAATCATTATAAATTCAAACACTGAGGGTACCGAAGAATATCTTATAAGATGTTAACTTCATTTGAAAGGTTTATGTTATGGGACAGTAGAAAAATGAAAAAAAATATGAAAACAGCCGTATCCCTGCTGAATGCGCACAAAAACAGACAAAAATAGAAAAACACATTCAAACAGTGAAATCATTGCAAAATCAAACACTGAAGGTATATAACTATATCTTATGAGATGTTAACTTTATTTGTGAGGTTTATGTTATGGGACAATAAAAAAATGAAAAAAATCCGAAAACAGCCGTATCCCTGCTGAATGCGCACAAAAACAGAGACAAATAGAAAAACACATACAAACAGTGAAATCATTGCAAAATCAAACACTGAGGGTACCGAAGAATATCTTATAAGATGTTAACTTTATTTGTGAGGTTTATGTTATGGGACAGTAGAAAAATGAAAAAAAAATCAGAAAACAGTCGTATTCCAGCTGAATGCGCACAAAAACAGACAAAAATAGAAAAACACATCCAAACAGTGAAATCATTATAAATTCAAACACTGAGGGTACATCAATATACCTTATAAGATGTTAACTTCATATTATAGGACAGTAGAAAAAAGATTAAAATACCCTCGATCAGCCTTAGTCCCTGATACACATACGGAAAAATCAGACTCCTGGCTTAATGCCTTAAGGAATTATTACAAAAAACACACCCGAACGGCTGACCTTTGACCTTTCCGAAGGTTGCACAGGTCTGAAACTCGGCACCCTAGATCAGCCTTAGGTCCTGATACACATAAGGAAAAATCAGACTCCTGGCTTAATGCCTTTAGGAATTATTCCAAAAAACACACCTAAACGGCTGACCTTTGACCTTTCCGAAGGTTTCACAGGTCTGAAACTCGGCACCCTAGATTAACCTAAATCCCTGATACACATACGGAAAAATCAGACTCCTGGCTCAATGCCTTTAGGAATTATTACAAAAAACACACCCGAACGGCTGACCATTGACCTTTTTGAAGATTGCACAGGTCTGAAACTCGGCACCCTGGATCAGCCTTAGTCCCTGATACACATACGGAAAAATTAGACTCCTGGCTCAATGCCTTTAGGAATTATTACAAAAAACACACCCGAACGGCTGACCTTTGACCTTTCCAAAGGTTGCGCGGGTCTGAAACTCGGCACCCTGGATTAGCCTTAGTCCCTGATACACATACGGAAAAATCAGACTCCTGGCTTAATGCCTTTAGGAATTATTACAAAAAACACACCCGAACGGCTGACCTTTGATCTTTCCGAAGGTTGCACAGGTCTGAAACTCGGCACCCTGGATCAGCCAGGAGTCCCTGATACACATGCGGAGAAATCAGCATCCGGGCTCATTGCCTTTAGGAGTTATTGAAGAAAAGACAGTTTCCCACCTTTCTTACGTTTGAATTTTACAGACTGTGTTTATGGCAGTTTTTTTTGGCCAGGGGGAAAAAAGCCCAAAGTCCTGTGTCCAAAAACTGAAAATCAGGTCATGTCAGACTCTATACAGTCTTAGATTTTTTGGCCAAAGTGGAAGTTTTGGAGGAACTACATTTCTACAGGTCGCAGGAGTGTGAATATTTCATATGTCGTTTGGGGTCCCAAGACGAGCGGAACGACAAGGGTACATAAGTATATCTTATAAGATGTTAACTTTATTTGTGAGGTTTATGTTATGGGACAGTAGAAAAATGAAAAAAGATCAGAAAACAGTCGTATTCCAGCTGAATGCGCACAAAAACAGACAAAAATAGAAAAACACATTCAAACAGTGAAATCATTGCAAAATCAAACACTGGAGGTAAATAACTAGATCTTATAAGATTTTAACTTTATTTGTGAGCTTTATGTTATGGGACAGTAGAAAAATTAAAAAAATCAGAAAACAGCCGTATCCCTGCTGAATGCGCACAAAAAAAGAGACAAATAGAAAAACACATACAAACAGTGAAATCATTGCAAAATTGAACACTGAAGGTATATAACTATATCTTATAAGATTTTAACTTTATTTGTGAGGTTTATGTTATGGGACAGTAGAAAAATGAAAAAAATCCGAAAACAGCCGTATCCCTGCTGAATGCGCACAAAAACAGACACAAATAGAAAAACACATTCAAACAGTGAAATCATTGCAAAATCAATCACTGAAGGTATATAACTATATCTTATGAGATGTTAACTATATTTGTGAGGTTTATGTTATGGGACAATAAAAAAATGAAAAAAATCAGAAAACAGCCGTATCCCTGCTGAATGCACACAAAAACAGAGACAAATAGAAAAACACATCCAAACAGTGAAATCATTGCAAAATCAAACACTGAAGGTATATAACTATATCTTATAAGATTTTAACTTTATTTGTGAGGTTTATGTTATGGGACAGTAGAAAAATTAAAAAAATCCGAAAACAGCCGTATCCCTGCTGAATGCGCACAAAAACAGACACAAATAGAAAAACACATCCAAACAGTGAAATCATTATAAATTCAAACACTGAGGGTACATCAATATACCTTATAAGATGTTAACTTCATATTATAGGACAGTAGAAAAAAGATTAAAATACCCTCGATCAGCCTTAGTCCCTGATACACATACGGAAAAATCAGACTCCTGGCTTAATGCCTTTAGGAATTATTACAAAAAACACACCCAAATGGCTGACCTTTGACCTTTCCAAAGGTTGCACAGGTCTGAAACTCGGCACCCTAGATCAGCCTTAGGTCCTGATACACATAAGGAAAAATCAGACTCCTGGCTTAATGCCTTTAGGAATTATTCCAAAAAACACACCTAAACGGCTGACCTTTGACCTTTCCGAAGGTTACACAGGTCTGAAACTCGGCACCCTAGATTAACCTAAATCCCTGATACACATACGGAAAAATCAGACTCCTGGCTCAATGCCTTTAGGAATTATTACAAAAAACACACCCGAACGGCTGACAATTGACCTTTTTGAAGATTGCACAGGTCTGAAACTCGGCACCCTGGATCAGCCTTAGTCCCTGATACACATAAGGAAAAATTAGACTCCTGGCTCAATGCCTTTAGGAATTATTACAAAAAACACACCCGAACGGCTGACCTTTGACCTTTCCAAAGGTTGCACGGGTCTGAAACTCAGCACCCTGGATTAGCCTTAGTCCCTTATACACATAAGGAGAAATCAGCATCCGGGCTCATTGCCTTTAGGAATTATTGAAGAAAAGACAGTTTCCCACCTTTCTTACGTTTGAATTTTACAGACTGTGTTTTTGGCAGTTTCTTTTGGCCGTGGGAAAAAAGCCCAAAGTCCTGTGTCCAAAAACTGAAAATCAGGTCATGTCAGACTCTATACAGTCTTAGACCCTTTGGCCAGAGTGGAAGTTTTGGAGGAACTACATTTCTACAGGTCGCAGGAGTGTGAATATTTCATTTGTCGTTTGGGGTCCCAAGACGAGCGGAACGACGAGGGTACATTAGTATGTCTTATAAGATGTTAACTTTATTTGTGAGGTTTATGTTATGGGACAGTAGAAAAATGAAAAAAAATATGAAAACAGCCGTATCCCTGCTGAATGCGCACAAAAACAGAGACAAATAGAAAAACACATACAAACAGTGAAATCATTGCAAAATCAAACACTGAGGGTACCGAAGAATATCTTATAAGATGTTAACTTTATTTGAAAGGTTTATGTTATGGGACAGTAGAAAAATGAAAAAAAATATGAAAACAGCCGTATCCCTGCTGAATGCGCACAAAAACAGACAAAAATAGAAAAACACATTCAAACAGTGAAATCATTGCAAAATCAAACACTGAAGGTATATAACTATATCTTATGAGATGTTAACTTTATTTGTGAGGTTTATGTTATGGGACAATAAAAAAATGAAAAAAATCCGAAAACAGCCGTATCCCTGCTGAATGCGCACAAAAACAGAGACAAATAGAAAAACACATACAAACAGTGAAATCATTGCAAAATCAAACACTGAGGGTACCGAAGAATATCTTATAAGATGTTAACTTTATTTGTGAGGTTTATGTTATGGGACAGTAGAAAAATGAAAAAAAAATCAGAAAACAGTCGTATTCCAGCTGAATGCGCACAAAAACAGACAAAAATAGAAAAACACATCCAAACAGTGAAATCATTATAAATTCAAACACTGAGGGTACATCAATATACCTTATAAGATGTTAACTTCATATTATAGGACAGTAGAAAAAAGATTAAAATACCCTCGATCAGCCTTAGTCCCTGATACACATACGGAAAAATCAGACTCCTGGCTTAATGCCTTAAGGAATTATTACAAAAAACACACCCGAACGGCTGACCTTTGACCTTTCCGAAGGTTGCACAGGTCTGAAACTCGGCACCCTAGATCAGCCTTAGGTCCTGATACACATAAGGAAAAATCAGACTCCTGGCTTAATGCCTTTAGGAATTATTCCAAAAAACACACCTAAACGGCTGACCTTTGACCTTTCCGAAGGTTTCACAGGTCTGAAACTCGGCACCCTAGATTAACCTAAATCCCTGATACACATACGGAAAAATCAGACTCCTGGCTCAATGCCTTTAGGAATTATTACAAAAAACACACCCGAACGGCTGACCATTGACCTTTTTGAAGATTGCACAGGTCTGAAACTCGGCAACCTGGATCAGCCTTAGTCCCTGATACACATACGGAAAAATTAGACTCCTGGCTCAATGCCTTTAGGAATTATTACAAAAAACACACCCGAACGGCTGACCTTTGACCTTTCCAAAGGTTGCACGGGTCTGAAACTCGGCACCCTGGATTAGCCTTAGTCCCTGATACACATACGGAAAAATCAGACTCCTGGCTTAATGCCTTTAGGAATTATTACAAAAAACACACCTAAACGGCTGACCTTTGATCTTTCCGAAGGTTGCACAGGTCTGAAACTCGGCACCCTGGATCAGACAGGAGTCCCTGATACACATACGGAGAAATCAGCATCCAGGCTCATTGCCTTTAGGAATTATTGAAGAAAAGACAGTTTCCCACCTTTCTTACGTTTGAATTTTACAGACTGTGTTTTGGGCAGTTTTTTTTGGCCAGGGGAAAAAAGTCCTGTGTCCAAAAACTTAAAATCAGGTCATGTCAGACTCTATACAGTCTTAGACCCTTTGGCCAGAGCGAAAGTTTTGGAGGAACTACATTTCTACAGGTCGCAGGAGTGTGAATATTTCATATGTCGTTTGTGGTCCCAAGACGAGAGGAACGACGAGGGTACATTAGTATATCTTATAAGATGTTAACTTTATTTGTGAGGTTTATGTTATGGGACAGTAGAAAAATGAAAAAAAATCAGAAAACAGTCGTATTCCAGCTGAATGCACACAAAAACAGACAAAAATAGAAAAACTCATTCAAACAGTAAAATCATTGCAAAATCAAACACTGAAGGTATATAACTATATCTTATGAGATGTTAACTTTATTTGTGAGGTTTATGTTATGGGACAATAAAAAAATGAAAAAAATCAGAAAACAGCCGTATCCCTGCTGAATGCACACAAAAACAGACACAAATAGAAAAACACATCCAAACAGTGAAATCATTATAAATTCAAACACTGAGGGTACAGAAGTATATCTTATATGATGTTAACTTCATTAGTGAGGTTTATATTATGGGACAGTAGAAAAAAGAAAAAAATCAGAAAACAGCCTTACCTCAGCTGAATACGTCCAGTGAAAGTAAAATCATAAACTACTGATAAAAAATAAGGATTTTATACTTCATCAAAAAATGTTACCCTATTGTTTGTTGCAAAAAGTGAACTTTGACCCTATATTCCTCCAAAACGTATACAGTAAAAGTACTCCATACTACTAGTATATGAAGTATAAGTGGTACTGAGTTCAGTGAAAGTAAAATCATAAACTACTGATAAAAAATAAGGATTTTAAACTTCATCAAAAACGGATATTCACACAGGTCATACAAAACATCTAGCTTATGTTTGATTTGATGTAATTATTGTACATGTAATCACTATAATATGATAGGGTTAGGGTTAGTTTTGATAAATTATTTAACCTTTTTCTTTTTCAGTACATTGTGACTGATGTTGATGAGGTCGAGGTCTTCAGCGTCTGAGGCTGTGTCTTTGACAGTCAGGATGAATTGAGCCCCAAACAAAGTGAAACATTGTGTTTACCTGTAATTGCACCTGTGTAAACAAAACCAGACTTTTGTTTGGGTTCACGTAGAGGGCAAGTCTTTGAAGTCCCTCAAGATGCCTGTTTGTGTTTTTTACTCAAAGGAGTGAATGTGTGTATGAGCCTCTTTGTAGGTGTAGGTGCCTGTGTATCATGTCGATTTGAACTTGATGTGAGAACAAGAAGTGCCTGGAGTTGCACATACACACACACACACACACACATTTATTCCTAAACCCACATTCACACCATACTATGATATCCCTAAAATACACCCACATCATTTTAGCGTCAGATATTGATTGAATAGTGTGTTATATGATAATGAAAAATGTTGATATTCCCTGACAGTGGAAAATAACTTCACCTACACCAAATTTGAAGCAATTTGCATCAACACAGCCAAAGATATCCTCAAAAAAAAATCCAAAAGCACAAAGAATGCAGAGGATTGATCTGTAATGTTTTTATTACAAAAAATCTTGGAAGCGAACATTTCTGCCATGCATGTATGGTGAAACAAAGGGGCAGTTTATTTCAACTACTACTGTAGCTTTAAGATAATTATCGACCATCATCACACTCCAACGCAACGTAGTTCCCCACCACAGCAGCAGCGGATTAATATCCAAAACGTGAACAGGTTAGTGTCTGCTCAGCAGGTGGATGAACATGTAATGGAGTTGCAGCATCAGTCGCTGACCAAGGAATTACTGGGGAAGTTGGTGGTAGAGGGAGGCTATTGACATGTCACAGGAAATGCTCAAAAATGTAGAGGTAAGTGAAATTTTACATTATTATAATGAGCTAAACAGCAGGCCATTGCTAAAATGTGTTCGTTAATTACAGTAACTACGTCTTTTCACTCATTGAAAATACATACATACACATGTATTTAAACACACACGCATTAATCGAAATATAGTTAATAATAATATATGCACATGTAAATGTTCCATGCTCTTTTTTTTCTTTTTCGCTTTGCTGTTTTTTGCGAAAGTTTAGTGTTTAAATGCAGTCAGTATCCTATCTCTGAGATGGTGTTGTCTGCGACGTTACACGGGAGCCAGACTTTCTGTCTGAACAGTTCCACTGTGAGAACCGATGTCCTCTCACCCGGACCCGCAGCTGCAAAGCTCCCGTTTTCGCGGAACCGCTTGCTGTGTTTCGGCTGCGTCTTCGGTTGTGTGGACTGTGGGTCACATTGCTGATCTGTTCAGAGAGCTTCGCTGGTGCTGCTGCTGCAGGTATCCTGTCTATTTAACAAGTAGGCTATACACTACATCTATCCCTCTATTCTTAAAAATTAGGTCCACTGAATGTTGATACAGTGTGGGTGTTGTAATTATTATTTTTTTTTTATGACCGTCTTTTCCATTCTTACAACGCACAGTTAACGTGACTGGATTCTGCTTCATCCGGGGAAAGAGGTTGACCCTCAGGCTTTGGACACCTACAGTATTTAGTTGATGACAAACTGTTTCCTTAACCCTCAGGCTTCATTATGATTCATTTCCACTGTGTTAGTGCATATGGCACACTTTCTTGTAAGAAGGTCTCTTGGCAAATTGGAATTCAAATGAAAACATTTTATTAATAGATCAATAGAACACTGAACATTGTTTTCACCATAGACTTGAGTATATGGCAGGAATGTTCACTCCCAAGAATTGTTGTCATAAAAGATTAATACTTTTGTCCTGCATCAGTCCTCCTCAAAACCACCAAATATTCAATCATTTCCATATTACAAATGTCCTCTTTTCAAATTAAGAGGGGAGGGAGTACATGTTTTATCTGATGCTACACAAAACTAACAATGCTTCAAAGTTAATATTGTGGGTAATCTTTGACATATTCAAGACTGATTAAAAAACAATCTCCCAGCCACCCAACATTTGTCATATCTGTTGCCAGTACAACCCATGAAATGCTCATTTGTACTTGTCAGGAAGTCACTGCAGCTCTGACCTTGTAACCTAAATATGTTTCTGCTTCAAAATCACTTTGTTTCATACATGAGGCTAATGTCTGGCAGATTATACCAATCTTAGCCAATCTTCATCACTAAGTTTTATGTTAAATCCTGATTCCCATCTTTTTTTTTATGTATTTTGTAGCATTTTTTTATATAGTCCCAATATAATTCTAATTGTGGTTTCTTTGTATGCGTTGATTATGATGATCTGGATCACACTATTCACTTCTCAGGAGGGGTCCATCCTGATCTCTTTCATATAGTAGTCTCTAAGTTGCAGGAATCCACAGAATTCATGATTGATTATCTAAATCCTTTTTTTCTGTCATATTTTGGAAACTCTCAAGCTGTCATCTTTCACCAAAACACACCATGCTGTGATTCCCTTGGTTGTCCACTGTTTAAATCCTATATCGTACCTAGTCGGTGTAAAATTGCTATCATATTCAATAAATTAGTGTCTTTCTGTATCTTATATTTTTTTATTATGCTGAACCATATTTTGTATGTGAACATCGTGATTGTGTCTATTTGGTTTTGAATCTTCTTGTATGTTTCTTTATCCCCAATTATATTCTGTACTGGGTTTTCTCCAAACTCTTTTTCTATTTCATTTCACTGTGTCTGGTTTGCACCAACCTACAATATATCTCAATTGGGCCGCATGGTAGTATTCCTTTAATTTTGGAAGTCTCATCCCTCCTTCTTCTTTTGGCAGCTGGAGAGTTTCCAGTCTTATCGTGGGTCTTTTGCCACCCCAACTAAACTTTGATATCATTTTATTCCATTTCATAAATTGGGGTTTGGGGGACCTCTACTGGTAGGGCTTGGAATAGGTATAAGGGTCAGGGTCAGCGAGTCGGCAGCACCCCCGCTTTACCCACAGGCTGTAGCAGAGAGCCCCCCTTACAGCAACAACTTTGGCTCTTTCTCTCCCACTCCTGAATTCCCCGCTCCAGAGCCTGATGATGATCATGAAACACCTTTTGTAGAGGTAGAGAAAAAGAAAAGAAAAGCTTGTTATAAAATAAATATATATAAATATATACAGTATATATATTATAAAATGACGACAAACCCACACCATAGCTTCCCCCCAAACATTTATGACCTTCCCCAAAGTTTCATCTTGGAATGCCCATGGCATCCAATCAAATTCTTTTAGTGCCCAACAAATTAAATTCTTGTGAAAACTGACTTTGACATATTATGTTGTCAAGAACTGAGACTAAACACAAGTAAAGAGTAAAGGTATCCAGCAGGTCTAAGTGTAATTTCTATTGGCGAAAGTAAAGCTGATGGTGGGATCTTTTTTCTAAAACTGGTGATGTCACTATTATTCGTAAAACGAATGATTTCCTAATTTAATTCCTTGTAGATTGCTCATGTTGGATAGTTTTTACTGAGGAGAAAAAATACGAACGATACACGTGTACACCTCTCATGAGAAAACAAACATTTTTCAACTTTTTAAAAGACTTAAAGAACCGCTATTGGTCGGATACAAAATTATTTTATGTGGCGACTTTAACACTGTCATCGATGTAAACGACAGAGTGAGCTCTAAAGTCTTGAAACTCAGCTCTGATGGTAATCGCTTGACTCAATTTAATTCTTATGTAGACTAATTGTGATCTTAACAAGTCCTGGCAAATTAAAGTAGGCACAAGCACCATGACGTCCAATCTGAAGCAGCATCCTGCAATTTGTCTTCTTATGTCATCATTTTTTTTCAAAGGATGTATGTTACAGTATTTTAAATAAAATACACATAATGGAAATATATTGGTACAAAATCTGAAGGAATTTTTATCATCTCCAGAAAAGAGCATATTTTGTATTTTAAATATGTATTTTTTTTAATACATGTATCAGAAATACTTCCCATCCCTGCTTAGAGACATTATGTGAAGGTTGAAAATTGGGTCTCTTTAAATAAAACCCATAACATGAGAAAATAAATTGAAGCACAATATATAATGATTATGTATAGAAAATGCACTCGGATTTTCGCAGTTGAAGCACAAGAATCTGGATCTTTACAAAACAAATGTTATCTATCCGCAATTCCTATACTCCTATTCCAAATATGTTTGTGATTTAAACAGCATTTGTCTAGTGTAACATTAGTGATACTTTTGCAGTAGTATATTTATAGTGAGACACAATTGTCCATGCCTCATCCATCTCTTCCTCTCCCTTCTTGTCTTCCTCCTCAGCACATGGAGAAGATCTCCATGCTGGCTTTCCATCCAGTTAAGATGCACAGCTGCTATGAGAAGGTGGTGAACCTGAGCCTTGAGGGTCTGCAGCAACAGTTTGACGTGAGCAGCCCGTCAGTGTTTGTCCAAAGGGCCCAGATCCCCATGAGAGAGGTGAAACCTCAACTACTGACTAACCAGTCTAATATAGGTTATTGGTTAACTGGTTAACACAATGGGAAGTTTCTATGAGAGCTAATCATTTTATTGACACTTATTTTATTTCTTGATCATTTTCCTACACTGTAGCTCCTGTTTGACTAGAGTTTGACAAATAGTTGAATGATGGGGTTCTAACTGTGGCATTGATCAAGGACACAGTAGAACTAAAGGCGAACATCTTTTGGCGGTTTGATAACTCAGTGGACAGTTAAATAGATATAGTTGTCTACAGACATGCCACAATACAGACTGTGGAACTGGGTGTAGTACATTATCACATTATTTCATGGGATATTCCTATATGAGTCAGTTTGTCTGGTGTTACATGCATGTATGTCACAAAGTTAGGTACAAAACTACAAATTGTGTTTTAATTGATGTTTGAGCAGATCCTTCATCAGAGTCTCGAGTCTCAGGGTACAGAGGAGCTGTGTAAGATCATCCAGCACTGCCAGGACAGAGTCATTAAGGTAATACACAAAGAAAACAGGCTTGTGCATCAAATTCTTGCATAACATCTACATTAATATCTAATAATATTACACCTGGCATACTCCAGCCCTGGGAGTGAAACTTTTGGTCTGGCCTTGTTTTAGTGTTAAGGAAAATTCAGGTTCAACTTTATCAATTTATTAATTTTTGAGCAAGAGTCCAGGATACCGGGCAATATCCCAGCTTAATCCCTTCTGTGCATCGTCCTCTGATATTTTCAAGCCTCAACTTGCCAGCTCCATGTTTATTTTTATTATATCAGAAAGTATGAGTGTGTGGATGAGCTAACTCATGCTTTTGAAGCATGATGATGGTCGCCACAGCGGTCGTCTTCCAGATAGAGATTAGATAGAAAATAAAAACTCCAAACTCAAGGAATAAACACTTGACTTTTGCGAGAACAGGTGAACGTCACATAGTGTACCCTGAGACATTATTGCTCTGGACCATAATCAAGTGGACTGATAAGAGATTACCGGCATCTTGTGAAATGTGCCAGTACACAAATAAAAGTGTCGGTTCTGTGTACTGGACAGTACCGGGCCACTTCTAGTTAATAATTGTACTGTAGTGACAGTGATGGTATTTTATGTACACTTAATGTCTCTTATGTGATCTTATTCTTTAACAAACAAGTGCACAATAAAAATTCACTGGGAATTCTAAACAGCACATTGCAATTTATTCAATTATTATCGAAGTATTGATCAGTAATACAGTGAAAATGAGAGGAAATGTTTAAGGTGTGCGCCCCTAAATGTTCTGCTTGCTCTCCTAAAAAATTCAGTTATAGGGGGGGCTACTGTGATCCTAGTAAAAAGTTAGTCTGGTGCCCTGCATACATTGTTCTAAAGGGTTTATGGTCTTAGTTCCTCTTCAGTAGCGCTGCATGTCCACAATGTAAATTTAATTTTACATTTAAATGCAGAGCTGTCAGTCCCACCGTGTGTGATTGACAGCTCTGCATTTCATGTTTGCAAAGTTGCAGTTATAGGTGGATTTGTAGTGGACAAGCTATCAGTATCCATCCCTTCTCTTATAACTATGGTTGTTTCTGGTTTCAAAAACTAACATGGTGTTAGTTTAAACAGGGGAGTCTACCCATCAGTGGCAACCCAAATAGTTGACACTTCCCAACCTTATGAGAACCTGCCTCTCAAAATGGGTTATGGATTCATATTTTATCTCTGACAAATGGAATGTGAACTATGATGAGGAAGGCATGACAATATTATAGCTATATCATGACATGAGACAAGATATGATCTTAGAATTTTGATATTGTCATATCGTGATCGGGTATTTGTGATGAATTTTCCTGGTTTGAGAATTTTGGAGAAAATCAAGCTCAAAAGTCAAGAGTTTGACAATTATTTTGCAACAATTTGTGACTTTGCACTGCCCTCTAGTGGCCTAATATGATTTCCCATGAAATATGTCACCTGCTTTGCATACTACAGCTCCTTATTTTTCCAGTGATCCCCTATATTTCCATATCTACTTTGGACTATAGGAGAAAGTCCATCTCAAATATGAATGCTGACTGAATTCTATTGCAACAATTCCTGAATTTGCACTTCTCCCTACTGGCCGAAACGTGCATTTTTTTTTAAGGTGGAATCGAAACTTAATGAAAATGGGAAGCGAATGTGGAGCCACCTTCAGCATCATCATGTCATTGTTCCCAATAGAATGAGTGCGCGAGTTTTTTTCGAAATTTTTTTAATTGTTCTGCTGTCCCATAACATAAACCTCACAAATGAAGTTAACATCTTAAAAGATTTAGTTCTGTACCCTCAGTGTTTGATTTTGCAATGATTTCACTGTTGGGATGTGTTTTTCTGTTGGTGTCTGTTTGTGTGCGCATTCAGCTGAGATAAGGCTGTTTCCGGATATTTAAAATTTTTCTACTGTCCCATAATATAAACCTAACAAATGAACTTAAAATCTTATAAGATATACTTCTTTACCCTCAGTGTTTAATTTTGCAAAGATTTCACTGTTTGAAAGTGTTTTTCTATAAGTGTCTGTTTGTGTGCGCATTCAGCTGAGATAAGGCTGTTTCCGGATTTTTTTCATTTTTCTGCTTTCCCATAACATAAACCTCACAAATGAATTTCACATCTTAAAAGATTTAGTTCTGTACACTCACTGATTGATTTTGCAATGATTTCACTGTGTGGGTGTGTTTTTCTATTGGTGTCTGTTTGTGTGCGCATTCAGCTGAGATAAGGCTGTTTCCGGATTTTTTTCATTTTTCTACTTTCCCATAACATAAACCTCACAAATGAAGTTAACATCTTAAAAGATTTAGTTCTGTACACTCAGTGTTTGATTTTGCAATGATTTCACTGTTGGGATGTGTTTTTCTGTTGGTGTCTGTTTGTGTGCGCATTCAGCTGAGATAAGGCTGTTTACGGATTTTTTTCATTTTTCTGCTGTCCCATAACATAAACCTCACAAATGAAGTTAACATCTTAAAAGATTTAGTACTGTACACTCACTGTTTGATTTTGCAATGATTTCACTGTTTGGATGTGTTTTTCTATTGGTGTCTGTTTGTGTGCGCATTCAGCTGAGATAAGGCTGTTTCCGGATTTTTTTCATTTTTCTACTGTCCCATAACATAAACCTCACAAATGAAGTTTACATCTTAAAATATTTAGTTCTGTACCCTCAGTGTTTGATTTTGCAATGATTTCACTGTTGGGATGTGTTTTTCTATAAGTGTCTGTTTGTGTGCGCATTCAGCTGAGATAAGGCTGTTTACGGATTTTTTTCATTTTTCTGCTGTCCCATAACATAAACCTCACAAATGAAGTTAACATCTTAAAAGATTTAGTTCTGTACACTCACTGTTTGATTTTGCAATGATTTCACTGTTTGGATGTGTTTTTCTATTGGTGTCTGTTTGTGTGCGCATTCAGCTGAGATAAGGCTGTTTCCGGATTTTTTTCATTTTTCTACTTTCCCATAACACAAACCTCACAAATGAAGTTAACATCTTAAACTATTTAGTTCTGTACACTCACTGTTTGATTTTGCAATGATTTCACTGTTTGGATGTGTTTTTCTATTGGTGTCTGTTTGTGTGCGCATTCAGCTGAGATAAGGCTGTTTCCGGATCTTTTCATTTTTCTACTTTCCCATAACACAAACCTCACAAATGAAGTTAACATCTTAAACTATTTAGTTTTGTACACTCACTGTTTGATTTTGCAATGATTTCACTGTTTGGATGTGTTTCTCTATTGGTGTCTGTTTGTGTGCGCATTCAGCTGAGATAAGGCTGTTTCCGGATTTTTTTCATTTTTCTGCTGTCCCATAACATAAACCTCACAAATGAAGTTTACATCTTAAAATATTTAGTTCTGTACCCTCAGTGTTTGATTTTGCAATGATTTCACTGTTGGGATGTGTTTTTCTATAAGTGTCTGTTTGTGTGCGCATTCAGCTGAGATAAGGCTGTTTACGGATTTTTTTCATTTTTCTGCTGTCCCATAACATAAACCTCACAAATGAAGTTAACATCTTAAAAGATTTAGTTCTGTACCCTCAGTGTTTGATTTTGCAATGATTTCACTGTTGGGATGTGTTTTTCTGTTGGTGTCTGTTTGTGTGCGCATTCAGCTGAGATAAGGCTGTTTCCGGATTTTTAAAATTTTTCTACTTTCCCATAACATAAACCTCACAAATGAAGTTAACATCTTAAAAGATTTAGTTCTGTACACTCAGTGTTTGATTTTGCAATGATTTCACTGTTGGGATGTGTTTTTCTGTTGGTGTCTGTTTGTGTGCGCATTCAGCTGAGATAAGGCTGTTTCCGGATTTTTAAAATTTTTCTACTTTCCCATAACATAAACCTCACAAATGAAGTTAACATCTTAAAAGATTTAGTTCTGTACACTCAGTGTTTGATTTTGCAATGATTTCACTGTTGGGATGTGTTTTTCTGTTGGTGTCTGTTTGTGTGCGCATTCAGCTGAGATAAGGCTGTTTACGGATTTTTTTCATTTTTCTGCTGTCCCATAACATAAACCTCACAAATGAAGTTAACATCTTAAAAGATTTAGTACTGTACACTCACTGTTTGATTTTGCAATGATTTCACTGTTTGGATGTGTTTTTCTATTGGTGTCTGTTTGTGTGCGCATTCAGCTGAGATAAGGCTGTTTCCGGATTTTTTTCATTTTTCTACTGTCCCATAACATAAACCTCACAAATGAAGTTTACATCTTAAAATATTTAGTTCTGTACCCTCAGTGTTTGATTTTGCAATGATTTCACTGTTGGGATGTGTTTTTCTATAAGTGTCTGTTTGTGTGCGCATTCAGCTGAGATAAGGCTGTTTACGGATTTTTTTCATTTTTCTGCTGTCCCATAACATAAACCTCACAAATGAAGTTAACATCTTAAAAGATTTAGTTCTGTACACTCACTGTTTGATTTTGCAATGATTTCACTGTTTGGATGTGTTTTTCTATTGGTGTCTGTTTGTGTGCGCATTCAGCTGAGATAAGGCTGTTTCCGGATTTTTTTCATTTTTCTACTTTCCCATAACACAAACCTCACAAATGAAGTTAACATCTTAAACTATTTAGTTCTGTACACTCACTGTTTGATTTTGCAATGATTTCACTGTTTGGATGTGTTTTTCTATTGGTGTCTGTTTGTGTGCGCATTCAGCTGAGATAAGGCTGTTTCCGGATTTTTTTCATTTTTCTACTTTCCCATAACACAAACCTCACAAATGAAGTTAACATCTTAAACTATTTAGTTTTGTACACTCACTGTTTGATTTTGCAATGATTTCACTGTTTGGATGTGTTTCTCTATTGGTGTCTGTTTGTGTGCGCATTCAGCTGAGATAAGGCTGTTTCCGGATTTTTTTCATTTTTCTACTGTCCCATAACATAAACCTCACAAATGAAGTTAACATCTTAAAATATTTAGTTCTGTACCCTCAGTGTTTGATTTTGCAATGATTTCACTGTTGGGATGTGTTTTTCTATAAGTGTCTGTTTGTGTGCGCATTCAGCTGAGATAAGGCTGTTTCCGGATTTTTTTCATTTTTCTGCTGTCCCATAACATAAACCTCACAAATGAAGTTAACATCTTAAAATATTTAGTTCTGTACCCTCAGTGTTTGATTTTGCAATGATTTCACTGTTGGGATGTGTTTTTCTATAAGTGTCTGTTTGTGTGCGCATTCAGCTGAGATAAGGCTGTTTACGGATTTTTTTAATTTTTCTGCTGTCCCATAACATAAACCTCACAAATGAAGTTAACATCTTAAAAGATTTAGTTCTGTAACCTCACTGTTTGATTTTGCAATGATTTCACTGTTTGGATGTGTTTTTCTATTGGTGTCTGTTTGTGTGCGCATTCAGCTGAGATAAGGCTGTTTCCGGATTTTTTTCATTTTTCTACTTTCCCATAACACAAACCTCACAAATGAAGTTAACATCTTAAACTATTTAGTTCTGTACACTCACTGTTTGATTTTGCAATGATTTCACTGTTTGGATGTGTTTTTCTATAAGTGTCTGTTTGTGTGCGCATTCAGCTGAGATAAGGCTGTTTACGGATTTTTTTCATTTTTCTGCTGTCCCATAACATAAACCTCACAAATAAAGTTAACATCTCATAAGATATAGTTATATACCTTCAGTGATTGATTTTGCAATGATTTCACTGTTTGGATGTGTTTTTCTATTGGTGTCTGTTTGTGTGCGCATTCAGCTGCGATAAGGCTGTTTCCGGATTTTTTTTTCATTTTTCTGCTGTCCCATAACATAAACCTCACAAATGAAGTTAACATCTTAAAAGATTTAGTTCTGTACCCTCAGTGTTTGATTTTGCAAAGATTTCACTGTTGGGATGTGTTTTTCTATTGGTGTCTGTTTGTGTGCGCATTCAGCTGAGATAAGGCTGTTTCCGGATTTTTTTCATTTTTCTACTTTCCCATAACACAAACCTCACAAATGAAGTTAACATCTTAAACTATTTAGTTCTGTACACTCACTGTTTGATTTTGCAATGATTTCACTGTTTGGATGTGTTTTTCTATTGGTGTCTGTTTGTGTGCGCATTCAGCTGAGATAAGGCTGTTTCCGGATTTTTTTCATTTTTCTACTGTCCCATAACATAAACCTCACAAATGAAGTTTACATCTTAAAATATTTAGTTCTGTACCCTCAGTGTTTGATTTTGCAATGATTTCACTGTTGGGATGTGTTTTTCTATAAGTGTCTGTTTGTGTGCGCATTCAGCTGAGATAAGGCTGTTTACGGATTTTTTTCATTTTTCTGCTGTCCCATAACATAAACCTCACAAATGAAGTTAACATCTTAAAAGATTTAGTTCTGTACACTCACTGTTTGATTTTGCAATGATTTCACTGTTTGGATGTGTTTTTCTATTGGTGTCTGTTTGTGTGCGCATTCAGCTGAGATAAGGCTGTTTCCGGATTTTTTTCATTTTTCTACTTTCCCATAACACAAACCTCACAAATGAAGTTAACATCTTAAACTATTTAGTTCTGTACACTCACTGTTTGATTTTGCAATGATTTCACTGTTTGGATGTGTTTTTCTATTGGTGTCTGTTTGTGTGCGCATTCAGCTGAGATAAGGCTGTTTCCGGATTTTTTTCATTTTTCTACTTTCCCATAACACAAACCTCACAAATGAAGTTAACATCTTAAACTATTTAGTTTTGTACACTCACTGTTTGATTTTGCAATGATTTCACTGTTTGGATGTGTTTCTCTATTGGTGTCTGTTTGTGTGCGCATTCAGCTGAGATAAGGCTGTTTCCGGATTTTTTTCATTTTTCTGCTGTCCCATAACATAAACCTCACAAATGAAGTTAACATCTTAAAATATTTAGTTCTGTACCCTCAGTGTTTGATTTTGCAATGATTTCACTGTTGGGATGTGTTTTTCTATAAGTGTCTGTTTGTGTGCGCATTCAGCTGAGATAAGGCTGTTTACGGATTTTTTTCATTTTTCTGCTGTCCCATAACATAAACCTCACAAATGAAGTTAACATCTTAAAAGATTTAGTTCTGTACACTCACTGTTTGATTTTGCAATGATTTCACTGTTGGGATGTGTTTTTCTATAAGTGTCTGTTTGTGTGCGCATTCAGCTGAGATAAGGCTGTTTACGGATTTTTTTCATTTTTCTGCTGTCCCATAACATAAACCTCACAAATGAAGTTAACATCTTAAAAGATTTAGTTCTGTACACTCACTGTTTGATTTTGCAATGATTTCACTGTTGGGATGTGTTTTTCTATAAGTGTCTGTTTGTGTGCGCATTCAGCTGAGATAAGGCTGTTTACGGATTTTTTTCATTTTTCTGCTGTCCCATAACATAAACCTCACAAATGAAGTTAACATCTTAAACTATTTAGTTCTGTACACTCACTGTTTGATTTTGCAAAGATTTCACTGTTTGGATGTGTTTTTCTATTGGTGTCTGTTTGTGTGCGCATTCAGCTGAGATAAGGCTGTTTCCGGATTTTTTTCATTTTTCTACTTTCCCATAACACAAACCTCACAAATGAAGTTAACATCTTAAACTATTTAGTTCTGTAACCTCACTGTTTGATTTTGCAATGATTTCACTGTTTGGATGTGTTTTTCTATTGGTGTCTGTTTGTGTGCGCATTCAGCTGAGATAAGGCTGTTTCCGGATTTTTTTCATTTTTCTACTTTCCCATAACACAAACCTCACAAATGAAGTTAACATCTTAAACTATTTAGTTCTGTACACTCACTGTTTGATTTTGCAATGATTTCACTGTTTGGATGTGTTTTTCTATAAGTGTCTGTTTGTGTGCGCATTCAGCTGAGATAAGGCTGTTTACGGATTTTTTTCATTTTTCTGCTGTCCCATAACATAAACCTCACAAATAAAGTTAACATCTCATAAGATATAGTTATATACCTTCAGTGATTGATTTTGCAATGATTTCACTGTTTGGATGTGTTTTTCTATTGGTGTCTGTTTGTGTGCGCATTCAGCTGCGATAAGGCTGTTTCCGGATTTTTTTTTCATTTTTCTGCTGTCCCATAACATAAACCTCACAAATGAAGTTAACATCTTAAAAGATTTAGTTCTGTACCCTCAGTGTTTGATTTTGCAAAGATTTCACTGTTGGGATGTGTTTTTCTATTGGTGTCTGTTTGTGTGCGCATTCAGCTGAGATAAGGCTGTTTCCGGATTTTTTTCATTTTTCTACTTTCCCATAACACAAACCTCACAAATGAAGTTAACATCTTAAACTATTTAGTTTTGTACACTCACTGTTTGATTTTGCAATGATTTCACTGTTTGGATGTGTTTCTCTATTGGTGTCTGTTTGTGTGCGCATTCAGCTGAGATAAGGCTGTTTCCGGATTTTTTTCATTTTTCTGCTGTCCCATAACATAAACCTCACAAATGAAGTTAACATCTTAAAATATTTAGTTCTGTACCCTCAGTGTTTGATTTTGCAATGATTTCACTGTTGGGATGTGTTTTTCTATAAGTGTCTGTTTGTGAGCGCATTCAGCTGAGATAAGGCTGTTTACGGATTTTTTTCATTTTTCTGCTGTCCCATAACATAAACCTCACAAATGAAGTTAACATCTTAAAAGATTTAGTTCTGTACACTCACTGTTTGATTTTGCAATGATTTCACTGTTGGGATGTGTTTTTCTATAAGTGTCTGTTTGTGTGCGCATTCAGCTGAGATAAGGCTGTTTACGGATTTTTTTCATTTTTCTGCTGTCCCATAACATAAACCTCACAAATGAAGTTAACATCTTAAAAGATTTAGTTCTGTACACTCACTGTTTGATTTTGCAATGATTTCACTGTTGGGATGTGTTTTTCTATAAGTGTCTGTTTGTGTGCGCATTCAGCTGAGATAAGGCTGTTTACGGATTTTTTTCATTTTTCTGCTGTCCCATAACATAAACCTCACAAATGAAGTTAACATCTTAAACTATTTAGTTCTGTACACTCACTGTTTGATTTTGCAAAGATTTCACTGTTTGGATGTGTTTTTCTATTGGTGTCTGTTTGTGTGCGCATTCAGCTGAGATAAGGCTGTTTCCGGATTTTTTTTTCATTTTTCTGCTGTCCCATAACATAAACCTCACAAATGAAGTTAACATCTTAAAAGATTTAGTTCTGTACCCTCAGTGTTTGATTTTGCAAAGATTTCACTGTTGGGATGTGTTTTTCTATTGGTGTCTGTTTGTGTGCGCATTCAGCTGAGATAAGGCTGTTTCCGGATTTTTTTCATTTTTCTACTTTCCCATAACACAAACCTCACAAATGAAGTTAACATCTTAAACTATTTAGTTCTGTACACTCACTGTTTGATTTTGCAATGATTTCACTGTTTGGATGTGTTTTTCTATTGGTGTCTGTTTGTGTGCGCATTCAGCTGAGATAAGGCTGTTTCCGGATTTTTTTCATTTTTCTACTGTCCCATAACATAAACCTCACAAATGAAGTTTACATCTTAAAATATTTAGTTCTGTACCCTCAGTGTTTGATTTTGCAATGATTTCACTGTTGGGATGTGTTTTTCTATAAGTGTCTGTTTGTGTGCGCATTCAGCTGAGATAAGGCTGTTTACGGATTTTTTTCATTTTTCTGCTGTCCCATAACATAAACCTCACAAATGAAGTTAACATCTTAAAAGATTTAGTTCTGTACAATCACTGTTTGATTTTGCAATGATTTCACTGTTGGGATGTGTTTTTCTATAAGTGTCTGTTTGTGTGCGCATTCAGCTGAGATAAGGCTGTTTACGGATTTTTTTCATTTTTCTGCTGTCCCATAACATAAACCTCACAAATGAAGTTAACATCTTAAACTATTTAGTTCTGTACACTCACTGTTTGATTTTGCAAAGATTTCACTGTTTGGATGTGTTTTTCTATTGGTGTCTGTTTGTGTGCGCATTCAGCTGAGATAAGGCTGTTTCCGGATTTTTTTTTCATTTTTCTGCTGTCCCATAACATAAACCTCACAAATGAAGTTAACATCTTAAAAGATTTAGTTCTGTACCCTCAGTGTTTGATTTTGCAAAGATTTCACTGTTGGGATGTGTTTTTCTATTGGTGTCTGTTTGTGTGCGCATTCAGCTGAGATAAGGCTGTTTCCGGATTTTTTTCATTTTTCTACTTTCCCATAACACAAACCTCACAAATGAAGTTAACATCTTAAACTATTTAGTTCTGTACACTCACTGTTTGATTTTGCAATGATTTCACTGTTTGGATGTGTTTTTCTATTGGTGTCTGTTTGTGTGCGCATTCAGCTGAGATAAGGCTGTTTCCGGATTTTTTTCATTTTTCTACTGTCCCATAACATAAACCTCACAAATGAAGTTTACATCTTAAAATATTTAGTTCTGTACCCTCAGTGTTTGATTTTGCAATGATTTCACTGTTGGGATGTGTTTTTCTATAAGTGTCTGTTTGTGTGCGCATTCAGCTGAGATAAGGCTGTTTACGGATTTTTTTCATTTTTCTGCTGTCCCATAACATAAACCTCACAAATGAAGTTAACATCTTAAAAGATTTAGTTCTGTACACTCACTGTTTGATTTTGCAATGATTTCACTGTTTGGATGTGTTTTTCTATTGGTGTCTGTTTGTGTGCGCATTCAGCTGAGATAAGGCTGTTTCCGGATTTTTTTCATTTTTCTACTTTCCCATAACACAAACCTCACAAATGAAGTTAACATCTTAAACTATTTAGTTCTGTACACTCACTGTTTGATTTTGCAATGATTTCACTGTTTGGATGTGTTTTTCTATTGGTGTCTGTTTGTGTGCGCATTCAGCTGAGATAAGGCTGTTTCCGGATTTTTTTCATTTTTCTACTTTCCCATAACACAAACCTCACAAATGAAGTTAACATCTTAAACTATTTAGTTTTGTACACTCACTGTTTGATTTTGCAATGATTTCACTGTTTGGATGTGTTTCTCTATTGGTGTCTGTTTGTGTGCGCATTCAGCTGAGATAAGGCTGTTTCCGGATTTTTTTCATTTTTCTGCTGTCCCATAACATAAACCTCACAAATGAAGTTAACATCTTAAAATATTTAGTTCTGTACCCTCAGTGTTTGATTTTGCAATGATTTCACTGTTGGGATGTGTTTTTCTATAAGTGTCTGTTTGTGTGCGCATTCAGCTGAGATAAGGCTGTTTACGGATTTTTTTCATTTTTCTGCTGTCCCATAACATAAACCTCACAAATGAAGTTAACATCTTAAAAGATTTAGTTCTGTACACTCACTGTTTGATTTTGCAATGATTTCACTGTTGGGATGTGTTTTTCTATAAGTGTCTGTTTGTGTGCGCATTCAGCTGAGATAAGGCTGTTTACGGATTTTTTTCATTTTTCTGCTGTCCCATAACATAAACCTCACAAATGAAGTTAACATCTTAAAAGATTTAGTTCTGTACACTCACTGTTTGATTTTGCAATGATTTCACTGTTGGGATGTGTTTTTCTATAAGTGTCTGTTTGTGTGCGCATTCAGCTGAGATAAGGCTGTTTACGGATTTTTTTCATTTTTCTGCTGTCCCATAACATAAACCTCACAAATGAAGTTAACATCTTAAACTATTTAGTTCTGTACACTCACTGTTTGATTTTGCAAAGATTTCACTGTTTGGATGTGTTTTTCTATTGGTGTCTGTTTGTGTGCGCATTCAGCTGAGATAAGGCTGTTTCCGGATTTTTTTCATTTTTCTGCTGTCCCATAACATAAACCTCACAAATGAAGTTAACATCTTAAAAGATTTAGTTCTGTACCCTCAGTTTTTGATTTTGCAAAGATTTCACTGTTGGGATGTGTTTTTCTATTGGTGTCTGTTTGTGTGCGCATTCAGCTGAGATAAGGCTGTTTCCGGATTTTTTTCATTTTTCTACTTTCCCATAACACAAACCTCACAAATGAAGTTAACATCTTAAAATATTTAGTTCTGTACCCTCAGTGTTTGATTTTGCAAAGATTTCACTGTTTGGATGTGTTTTTCTATTGGTGTCTGTTTGTGTGCGCATTCAGCTGAGATACGGCTGTTTCCGGATTTTTTTCATTTTTCTGCTGTCCCATAACATAAACCTCACAAATGAAGTTAACATCTTAAAAGATTTAGTTCTGTACACTCAGTGTTTGATTTTGCAATGATTTCACTGTTTGGATGTGTTTTTCTATTGGTGTCTGTTTTGTGTGCGCATTCAGCTGAGATAAGGCTGTTTACGGATTTTTTTCATTTTTCTGCTGTCCCATAACATAAACCTCACAAATAAAGTTAACATCTCATAAGATATAGTTATATACCTTCAGTGATTGATTTTGCAATGATTTCACTGTTTGGATGTGTTTTTCTATTGGTGTCTGTTTGTGTGCGCATTCAGCTGCGATAAGGCTGTTTCCGGATTTTTTTTCATTTTTCTGCTGTCCCATAACATAAACCTCACAAATGAAGTTAACATCTTAAAAGATTTAGTTCTGTACCCTCAGTGTTTGATTTTGCAAAGATTTCACTGTTGGGATGTGTTTTTCTATTGGTGTCTGTTTGTGTGCGCATTCAGCTGAGATAAGGCTGTTTCCGGATTTTTTTCATTTTTCTGCTGTCCCATAACATAAACCTCACAAATGAAGTTAACATCTTAAAAGATTTAGTTCTGTACCCTCAGTTTTTGATTTTGCAAAGATTTCACTGTTGGGATGTGTTTTTCTATTGGTGTCTGTTTGTGTGCGCATTCAGCTGAGATAAGGCTGTTTCCGGATTTTTTTCATTTTTCTACTTTCCCATAACACAAACCTCACAAATGAAGTTAACATCTTAAAATATTTAGTTCTGTACCCTCAGTGTTTGATTTTGCAAAGATTTCACTGTTTGGATGTTTTTCTATTGGTGTCTGTTTGTGTGCGCATTCAGCTGAGATAAGGCTGTTTCCGGATTTTTTTAATTTGTCTGCTGTCCCATAACATAAACCTCACAAATGAAGTTAACATCTTAAAAGATTTAGTTCTGTACACTCAGTGTTTGATTTTGCAATGATTTCACTGTTTGGATGTGTTTTTCTATTGGTGTAACAGGATACCATTCTATTATGGGACAGTAGAAAAATTTAAAAAATCCAGAAACAGCCTTATCTCAGCAGAATGCGCACACAAACAGACACCAATAGAAAAACACATCCAAACAGTGAAATCATTGCAAAATCAAACACTGAGAGTACAGAAGTATATCTTATAAGATGTACATTTCATTTGTTCAGTTAACTGTATGGTTATTTGTCATAATCAAACTTCAAAAAAATATTTCTACAATGTTTTTTTCAACAAATGTTGCTTTCACAGCACACATTATTGTTGTAATCATATCATTATTATTAATATTATTATTATTATTGCTGTTAATAATATTATTGTTATCATCACCATCATTATATTTATATCATTAATACATTGACATTATATTAACATAAAAAAACAAAAACTCGCGCACTCATTCTATTGGGAACAATGACATGATGGTGCTGAAGGTGGCTCCACATTCGCTTCCGATTTTCATTAAGTTTCGATTCCACCTTAAAAAAAATGCACGTTTCGGCCAGTAGGGAGAAGTGCAAATTCAGGAATGGTTGCAATAGAATTCAGTCAGCATTCATATTTAAGATGGATAGTAGTAGATAGTCCAAAGTAGATATGGACATATAGGGGATCACTGGAAAATTAAGGAGCTGTAGTATGCAAAGCAGGTGACATATTTCATGGGAAATCATATTAGGCCACTAGAGGGCAGTGCAAAGTCACAAATTGTTGCAAAATAATTGTCAAACTCTTGACTTTTGAGCTTGATTTTCTCCAAAATTCTCAAACCAGGAAAATTCATCACAAATACCCGATCACGATATGACAATATCAAAATTCTAAGATCATATCTTGTCTCATGTCATGATATAGCTATAATATTGTCATGCCTTCCTCATCATAGTTCACATTCCATTTGTCAGAGATAAAATATGAATCCATAACCCATTTTGAGAGGCAGGTTCTCATAAGGTTGGGAAGTGTCAACTATTTGGGTTGCCACTGATGGGTAGACTCCCCTGTTTAAATGTTGGAGTTTAGTATTTTGGGCAACACCATGTTAGTTTTTGAAACCAGAAACAACCATAGTTATAAGAGAAGGGATGGATACTGATAGCTTGTCCACTACAAATCCACCTATAACTGCAACTTTGCAAACATGAAATGCAGAGCTGTCAATCACACACGGTCGGACTGACAGCTCTGCATTTAAATGTAAAATTAAATTTACATTGTGGACATGCAGCGCTACTGAAGAGGAACTAAGACCATAAACCCTTTAGAACAATGTATGCAGGACACCAGACTAACTTTTTACTAGGAGCACAGTAGCCCCCCCTATAACTGAATTTTTTAGGAGAGCAAGCAGAACATTTAGGGGCGCACACCTTAAACATTTCCTCTCATTTTCACTGTATTACTGATCAATACTTCGATAATAATTGAATAAATTGCAATGTGCTGTTTAGAATTCCCAGTGAATTTTTATTGTGCACTTGTTTGTTAAAGAATAAGAACATAATAGACATTAAGTGTACATAAAATACCATCACTGTCACTACAGTACAATTATTAACTAGAAGTGGCCCGGTACTGTCCAGTACACAGAACCGACACTTTTATTTGTGTACTGGCACATTTCACAAGATGCCGGTAATCTCTTATCAGTCCACTTGATTATGGTCCAGAGCAATAATGTCTCAGGGTACACTATGTGACGTTCACCTGTTCTCGCAAAAGTCAAGTGTTTATTCCTTGAGTTTGGAGTTTTTATTTTCTATCTAATCTCTATCTGGAAGACGACCGCTGTGGCGACCATCATCATGCTTCAAAAGCATGAGTTAGCTCATCCACACACTCATACTTTCTGATATAATAAAAATAAACATGGAGCTGGCAAGTTGAGGCTTGAAAATATCAGAGGACGATGCACAGAAGGGATTAAGCTGGGATATTGCCCGGTATCCTGGACTCTTGCTCAAAAATTAATAAATTGATAAAGTTGAACCTGAATTTTCCTTAACACTAAAACAAGGCCAGACCAAAAGTTTCACTCCCAGGGCTGGAGTATGCCAGGTGTAATATTATTAGATATTAATGTAGATGTTATGCAAGAATTTGATGCACAAGCCTGTTTTCTTTGTGTATTACTTTAATGACTCTGTCCTGGCAGTGCTGAATGATCTTACACAGCTCCTCTGTACCCTGAGACTCGAGACTTTGATGAAGGATATGCTCAAACATCTAGTAAAACACAATTTGTAGTTTTGTACCTAACTTTGTGACATACATGCATGTAACACCAGACAAACTGACTCATATAGGAATATCCCATGAAATAATGTGATAATGTACTACACCCAGTTCCACAGTCTGTATTGTGGCATGTCTGTAGACAACTATATCTATTTAACTGTCCACTGAGTTATCAAACCGCCAAAAGATGTTCGCCTTTAGTTCTACTGTGTCCTTGATCAATGCCACAGTCAGAACCTCATCATTCAACTATTTGACAAACTCTAGTCAAACAGGAGCTACAGTGTAGGAAAATGATCAAGAAATAAAATGAGTTTCAATAAAATGATTAGCTCTCATAGAAACTTCCCATTGTGTTAACCAGTTAACCAATAACTTATATTAGACTTGGTTAGTCAGTAGTTGAGGTTTCACCTCTCTCATGGGGATCTGGGCCCTTTGGACAAACACTGACGGGCTGCTCACGTCAAACTGTTGCTGAAGACCCTCAAGGCTCAGGTTCACCACCTTCTCATAGCAGCTGTGCATCTTAACTGGATGGAAAGCCAGCATGGAGATCTTCTCCATGTGCTGAGGAGGAAGACAAGAAGGGAGAGGAAGAGATGGATGAGGCATGGACAGATTTGGGAAAAATGTATAATTGTGTCTCACAATAAATATACTACTGCAAAAGTATCACTAATGTTACACTAGACAAATGCTGTTTAAATCACAAACATATTTGGAATAGGAGTATAGGAATTGCGGATAGATAACATTTGTTTTGTAAAGATCCAGATTCTTGTGCTTCAACTGCGAAAATCAGAGTTCATTTTCTATAAATAATCATTATATATTGTGCTTCAATTTATTTTCTCATGTTATGGGTTTTATTTAAAGCGACACAATTTTCAACCTTCACGTAATGTCTCTAAGCAGGGATGGGAAGTATTTCTGATACATGTATTTTGTACCAATATATTTCCATCATGTGTATTTTATTTAAAATACTGTAACATACATCCTTTGAAAAAAAGTGATGACATAAGAAGACAAATTACAGGATGCTGCTTCAGATTGGACGTCATGGTGCTTGTGCCTACTTTAATTTGCCAGGACTTGTTAAGATCACAATTAGTTTACATAAGAATTGAATTGAGTCAAGCGATTACCATCAGAGCTGAGGTTCAAAACTTTAGAGCTCACTCTGTCGTTTACATCGATGACAGTGCTAAAGTCACCACATAAAATAAATTTGTATCCGACCAATAGCGGTTCTTTAAGTCTTTTAAAAAGTTGAAAAATGTTTGTTCTCTCATGAGAGGTGTACACGTGTATCGTTCGTATTTTTTCTCCTCGGTAAAAACAATCCAACATGAGCAATCTACAAGGAATTAAATTAGGAAATCATTCGTTTTACGAATAATAGTGACATCACCAGTTTTAGAAAAAAGATCCCACCATCAGCTTTACTTTCACCAATAGAAATTACTCTTAGACCTTTGTTCCACATGCTGGATACCTTTACTCTTTACTTGTGTTCAGTCTCAGTTCTTGACAACATAATAAGTCAGTTTTCAACAAGAATTTAATTTGTTGGGCTCTAAAAGAATTTGATTGGATGCCATGGGCATTCCAAGATGAAACTTTGGGGAAGGTCATAAATGTTTGGGGGGAAGCTATGGTGTGGGTTTGTCGTCATTTTATAATATATATATATATTTATATATATTTATTTTATAACAAGCTTTTCTTTTCTTTTTCTCTACCTCTACAAAAGGTGTTTCATGATCATCATCAGGCTCTGGAGACCCTTATACCTATTCCAAGCCCTACCAGTAGAGGTCCCCCAAACCCCAATTTTTGAGCTGGAATAAAATGATATCAAAGTTTAGTTGGGGTGGCAAAAGACCCACGATAAGACTGGAAACTCTCCAGCTGCCAAAAGAAGAAGGAGGGATGAGACTTCCAAAATTAAAGGAATACTACCATGCGGCCCAATTGAGATATATTGTAGGTTGGTGCAAAGCAGACACAGTGAAATGAAATAGAAAAAGAGTTTGGAGAAAACCCAGTACAGAATTGGGGGATAAAGAAACATACAAGAAGATTCAAAACCAAATAGACACAATCACGATGTTCACATACAAAATATGGTTCAGCATAATAAAAAAATATAAGATACAGAAAGACACTAATTTATTGAATATGATAGCAATTTTACACCGACTAGGTACGATATAGGATTTAAACAGTGGACAACCAAGGGAATCACAGCATGGTGTGTTTTGGTGAAAGGTGACAGCTTGAGAGTTTCCAAAATATGACAGAAAAAAAGGATTTAGATAATCAATCATGAATTCTGTGGATTCCTGCAACTTAGAGACTACTATATGAAAGAGATCAGGATGGACCCCTCCTGAGAAGTGAATAGTGTGATCCAGATTATCATAATCAACGCATACAAAGAAACCACAATTAGAATTATATTGGGACTATATAAAAAAAATGCTACAAAATACATAAAAAAAAAAGATGGGAATCAGGATTTAACATAAAACTTAGTGATGAAGATTGGCTAAGATTGGTATAATCTGCCAGACATTAGCCTCATGTATGAAACAAAGTGATTTTGAAGCAGAAACATATTTAGGTTACAAGGTCAGAGCTGCAGTGACTTCCTGACAAGTACAAATGAGCATTTCATGGGTTGTACTGGCAACAGATATGACAAATGTTGGGTGGCTGGGAGATTTTTTTTTAATCAGTCTTGAATATGTCAAAGATTACCCACAATATTAACTTTGAAGCATTGTTAGTTTTGTGTAGCATCAGATAAAACATGTACTCCCTCCCCTCTTAATTTGAAAAGAGGACATTTGTAATATGGAAATGATTGAATATTTGGTGGTTTTGAGGAGGACTGATGCAGGACAAAAGTATTAATCTTTTATGACAACAATTCTTGGGAGTGAACATTCCTGCCATATACTCAAGTCTATGGTGAAAACAATGTTCAGTGTTCTATTGATCTATTAATAAAATGTTTTCATTTGAATTCCAATTTGCCAAGAGACCTTCTTACAAGAAAGTGTGCCATATGCACTAACACAGTGGAAATGAATCATAATGAAGCCTGAGGGTTAAGGAAACAGTTTGTCATCAACTAAATACTGTAGGTGTCCAAAGCCTGAGGGTCAACCTCTTTCCCCGGATGAAACAGAATCCAGTCACGTTAACTGTGCGTTGTAAGAATGGAAAAGACTGTCATAAAAAAATAATAATAATTACAACACCCACACTGTATCAACATTCAGAGTGGACCTAATTTTTAAGAATAGAGGGATAGATTTAGTGTATAGCCTACTTGTTAAATAGACAGGATACCTGCAGCAGCAGCACCAGCGAAGCTCTCTGAACAGATCAGCAATGTGACCCACAGTCCTCACAACCGAAGACGCAGCCGAAACACGCAAGCGGTTCCGCGAAAACGGGAGCTTTGCAGCTGCGGGTCCGGGTGAGAGGACATCGGTTCTCACAGTGGAACTGTTCAGACAGAAAGTCTGGCTCCCGTGTAACGTCGCAGACAACACCATCTCAGAGATAGGATACTGACTGCATTTAAACACTAAACTTTCGCAAAAAACAGCAAAGCGAAAAAGAAAAAAAAGAGCATGGAACATTTACATGTGCATATATTATTATTAACTATATTTCGATTAATGCGTGTGTGTTTAAATACATGTGTATGTATGTATGTATTTTCAATGAGTGAAAAGACGTAGTTACTGTAATTAACGAACACATTTTAGCAATGGCCTGCTGTTTAGCTCATTATAATAATGTAAAATTTCACTTACCTCTACATTTTTGAGCATCTTCCTGTGACATGTCAATAGCCTCCCTCTACCACCAACCTCCCAAGTAATTCCTTGGTCAGCGACTGATGCTGCAACTCCATTACATGTTCATCCACCTGCTGAGCAGACACTAACCTGTTCACGTTTTGGATATTAATCCGCTGCTGCTGTGGTGGGGAACTACGTTGCGTTGGAGTGTGATGATGGTCGATAATTATCTTAAAGCTACAGTAGTAGTTGAAATAAACTGCCCCTTTGTTTCACCATACATGCATGGCAGAAATGTTCGCTTCCAAGATTTTTTGTTATAAAAAGATTACAGATTAATCCTCTGCATTCTTTGTGCTTTTGGATTTTTTTTTGAGGATATCTTTGGCTGTGTTGATGCAAATTGCTTCAAATTTGGTGTAGGTGAAGTTATTTTCCACTGTCAGGGAATATCAACATTTTTCATTATCATATAACACACTATTCAATCAATATCTGAAGCTAAAATGATGTGGGTGTATTTTAGGGATATCATAGTATGGTGTGAATGTGGGTTTAGGAATAAATGTGTGTGTGTGTGTGTGTGTGTGTGTGTGTGTCTGTGTCTGTGTGTGTGTGTGTGTGTGTGTGTGTCTGTGTGTATGTGTGTATGTGCAACTCCAGGCACTTCTTGTTCTCACATCAAGTTCAAATCGACATGATACACAGGCACCTACACCTACAAAGAGGCTCATACACACATTCACTCCTTTGAGTAAAAAGAACAAACAGGCATCTTGAGGGACTTCAAAGACTTGCCCTCTACGTGAACCCAAACAAAAGTCTGGTTTTGTTTACACAGGTGCAATTACAGGTAAACACAATGTTTCACTTTGTTTGGGGCTCAATTCATCCTGACTGTCAAAGACACAGCCTCAGACGCTGAAGACCTCGACCTCATCAACATCAGTCACAATGTACTGAAAAAGAAAAAGGTTAAATAATTTATCAAAACTAACCCTAACCCTATCATATTATAGTGATTACATGTAAAATAATTACATCAAATCAAACATAAGCTAGATGTTTTGTATGACCTGTGTGAATATCCGTTTTTGATGAAGTTTAAAATCCATAATTTGTGTTAGTAGTGTATGATTTCACTTTCACTGAACTCAGTACCACTTATACTTCATATACTAGTAGTATGGAGTACTTTTACTGTATACGTTTTGGAGGAATATAGGGTAAAAGTTCACTTTTTGCAACAAACAATAGGGTAACATTTTTTGATGAAGTATAAAATCCTTATTTTTTTATCAGTAGTTTATAATTTTACTTTCACTGGACGTATTCAGCTGAGGTAAGGCTGTTTTCGGATTTTTTTCTTTTTTCTACTGTCCCATAATATAAACCTCACTAATGAAGTTAACATCATATAAGATATACTTCTGTACCCTCAGTGTTTGATTTTGCAATGATTTCACTGTTGGGATGTGTTTTTCTATTGGTGTCTGTTTGTGTGCGCATCCAGCCGAGATAAGGCTGTTTTCGGATTTTTTTCTTATTTCTACTGTCCACAGTACTGTGTAAAGGTCAGAAAACAGCCGTATCCCTGCTGAATGCACACAAAAACAGAGACAAATAGAAAAACACATCCAAACAGTGAAATCATTGCAAAATCAAACACTGAAGGTATATAACTATATCTTATAAGATTTTAACTTTATTTGTGAGGTTTATGTTATGGGACAGTAGAAAAATTAAAAAAATCCGAAAACAGCCGTATCCCTGCTGAATGCGCACAAAAACAGACACAAATAGAAAAAAGATTAAAATACCCTCGATCAGCCTTAGTCCCTGATACACATCAGACTCCTGGCTCAATGCCTTTAGGAATTATTACAAAAAACACACCCAAACGGCTGACCATTGACCTTTCCGAAGGTTGCACAGGTCTGAAACTCGGCACCCTGGATCAGCCAGGAGTCCCTGATACACATACGGAGAAATCAGCATCCGGGCTCATTGCCTTTAGGAATTATTGAAGAAAAGACAGTTTCCCACCTTTCTTACGTTTGAATTTTACAGACTGTGTTTTTGGCAGTTTTCTTTGGCCGGGGGAAAAAAGCCCAAAGTCCTGTGTCCAAAAACTGAAAATCAGGTCATGTCAGACTCTATACAGTCTTAGACCCTTTGGCCAGAGTGGAAGTTTTGGAGGAACTACATTTCTACAGGTCGCAGGAGTGTGAATATTTCATATGTCGTTTGGGGTCCCAAGACGAGCGGAACTACAAGGGTTCATAAGTATATCTTATAAGATGTTAACTTTATTTGTGAGGTTTATGTTATGGGACAGTAGAAAAATGAAAAAAAATCAGAAAACAGTCGTATTCCAGCTGAATGCGCACAAAAACAGAGACAAATAGAAAAACACATACAAACAGTGAAATCATTGCAAAATCAAACACTGAGGGTACCGAAGAATATCTTATAAGATGTTAACTTTATTTGTGAGGTTTATGTTATGGGACAGTAGAAAAATGAAAAAAAATATGAAAACAGCCGTATCCCTGCTGAATGCACACAAAAACAGAGACAAATAGAAAAACACATCCAAACAGTGAAATCATTGCAAAATCAAACACTGAAGGTATATAACTATATCTTATAAGATTTTAACTTTATTTGTGAGGTTTATGTTATGGGACAGTAGAAAAATTAAAAAAATCCGAAAACAGCCGTATCCCTGCTGAATGCGCACAAAAACAGACACAAATAGAAAAACACATCCAAACAGTGAAATCATTATAAATTCAAACACTGAGGGTACATCAATATACCTTATAAGATGTTAACTTCATATTATAGGACAGTAGAAAAAAGATTAAAATACCCTCGATCAGCCTTAGTCCCTGATACACATACGGACAAATCAGACTCCTGGCTCAATGCCTTTAGGAATTATTACAAAAAACACACCCAAACGGCTGACCATTGACCTTTCCGAAGGTTGCACAGGTCTGAAACTCGGCACCCTGGATCAGCCAGGAGTCCCTGATACACATACGGAGAAATCAGCATCCGGGCTCATTGCCTTTAGGAATTATTGAAGAAAAGACAGTTTCCCACCTTTCTTACGTTTGAATTTTACAGACTGTGTTTTTGGCAGTTTTCTTTGGCCGGGGGAAAAAAGCCCAAAGTCCTGTGTCCAAAAACTGAAAATCAGGTCATGTCAGACTCTATACAGTCTTAGACCCTTTGGCCAGAGTGGAAGTTTTGGAGGAACTACATTTCTACAGGTCGCAGGAGTGTGAATATTTCATATGTCGTTTGGGGTCCCAAGACGAGCGGAACTACGAGGGTACATAAGTATATCTTATAAGATGTTAACTTTATTTGTGAGGTTTATGTTATGGGACAGTAGAAAAATGAAAAAAAATATGAAAACAGCCGTATCCCTGCTGAATGCACACAAAAACAGACAAAAATAGAAAAACACATACAAACAGTGAAATCATTGCAAAATCAAACACTGAAGGTATATAACTATATCTTATGAGATGTTAACTTTATTTGTGAGGTTTATGTTATGGGATAATAAAAAAATGAAAAAAATCAGAAAACAGCCGTATCCCTGCTGAACGCGCACAAAAACAGACACAAATAGAAAAACACATCCAAACAGTGAAATCATTATAAATTCAAACACTGAGGGTACATCAATATACCTTATAAGATGTTAACTTCATATTATAGGACAGTAGAAAAAGATTAAAATACCCTCGATCAGCCTTACTCCCTGATACACATAAGGAAAAATCAGACTCCTGGCTTAATGCCTTTAGGAATTATTACAAAAAACACACCCGAACGGCTGACCTTTGACCTTTCCGAAGGTTGCACAGGTCTGAAACTCGGCACCCTAGATCAGCCTTAGGTCCTGATACACATAAGGAAAAATCAGACTCCTGGCTTAATGCCTTTAGGAATTATTCCAAAAAACACACCTAAACGGCTGACCTTTGACCTTTCCGAAGGTTGCACAGGTCTGAAACTCGGCACCCTAGATCAGCCTTAGGTCCTGATACACATAAGGAAAAATCAGACTCCTGGCTTAATGCCTTTAGGAATTATTCCAAAAAACACACCTAAACGGCTGACCTTTGACCTTTCCGAAGGTTACACAGGTCTGAAACTCGGCACCCTAGATTAACCTAAATCCCTGATACACATACGGAAAAATCAGACTCCTGGCTCAATGCCTTTAGGAATTATTACAAAAAACACACCCGAACGGCTGACCTTTCACCTTTCCAAAGGTTGCACGGGTCTGAAACTCGGCACCCTGGATTAACCTTAGTCCCTTATACACATACGGAAAAATCAGACTCCTGGCTTAATGCCTTTAGGAATTATTACAAAAAACACACCCGAACGGCTGACCATTGACCTTTCCGAAGGTTGCACAGGTCTGAAACTCTGCACCCGGGATAAGCCTAAATCCCTGATACACATACGGAAAAATTAGACTCCTGGCTCAATGCCTTTAGGAATTATTACAAAAAACACACCCGAACGGCTGACCTTTGACCTTTCCGAAGGTTGCACGGGTCTGAAACTCGGCACCCTGGATCAGCCAGGAGTCCCTGATACACATAAGGAGAAATCAGCATCCGGGCTCATTGCCTTTAGGAATTATTCAAGAAAAGACAGTTTCCTACCTTTCTTACGTTTGAATTTTACAGACTGTGTTTTTGGCAGTTTCTTTTGGCCGTGGGAAAAAAGCCCAAAGTCCTGTGTCCAAAAACTGAAAATCAGGTCATGTCAGACTCTATACAGTCTTAGACCCTTTGGCCAGAGTGGAAGTTTTGGAGGAACTACATTTCTACAGGTCGCAGGAGTGTGAATATTTCATTTGTCGTTTGGGGTCCCAAGACGAGCGGAACGACGAGGGTACATTAGTATGTCTTATAAGATGTTAACTTTATTTGTGAGGTTTATGTTATGGGACAGTAGAAAAATGAAAAAAAATATGAAAACAGCCGTATCCCTGCTGAATGCACACAAAAACAGAGACAAATAGAAAAACACATACAAACAGTGAAATCATTGCAAAATCAAACATTGAGGGTACTGAAGAATATCTTATAAGATGTTAACTTTATTTGTGAGGTTTATGTTATGGGACAGTAGAAAAAAGAAAAAAAATCAGAAAACAGTCGTATTCCAGCTGTATGCGCACAAAAACAGACAAAAATAGAAAAACACATTCAAACAGTGAACTCATTGCAAAATCAAACACTGAAGGTATATAACTATATCTTATGAGATGTTAACTTTATTTGTGAGGTTTATGTTATGGGACAGTAGAAAAATGAAAAAAAATCAGAAAACAGTCGTATTCCAGCTGAATGCGCACAAAAACAGACAAAAATAGAAAAACACATTCAAACAGTGAAATCATTGCAAAATCAAACACTGAAGGTATATAACTATATCTTATGAGATGTTAACTTTATTTGTGAGGTTTATGTTATTTGATAATAAAAAAATGAAAAAAATCAGAAAACAGCCGTATCCCTGCTGAATGCACACAAAAACAGAGACAATTAGAAAAACACATCCAAACAGTGAAATCATTGCAAAATCAAACACCGAAGGTATATAACTATATCTTATAAGATTTTAACTTTATTTGTGAAGTTTATGTTATGGGACAGTAGAAAAATGAAAAAAATCCAAAAACAGCCGTATCCCTGCTGAATGCGCACAAAAACAGACACAAATAGAAAAACACATCCAAACAGTGAAATCATTATAAATTCAAACACTGAGGGTACATCAATATACCTTATAAGATGTTAACTTCATATTATAGGACAGTAGAAAAAAGATTAAAATACCCTCGATCAGCCTTAGTCCCTGATACACATAAGGAAAAATCAGACTCCTGGCTTAATGCCTTTAGGAATTATTACAAAAAACACAACCGAACGGCTGACCTTTGACCTTTCCGAAGGTTGCACAGGTCTGAAACTCGGCACCCTGGATCAGCCAGGAGTCCCTGATACACATAAGGAGAAATCAGCATCCGGGATCATTGCCTTTAGGAATTATTCAAGAAAAGACAGTTTCCCACCTTTCTTACGTTTGAATTTTACAGACTGTGTTTTTGGCAGTTTCTTTTGGCCGTGGGAAAAAAGCCCAAAATCCTGTGTCCAAAAACTGAAAATCAGGTCATGTCAGACTCTATACAGTCTTAGACCCTTTGGCCAGAGTGGAAGTTTTGGAGGAACTACATTTCTACAGGTCGCAGGAGTGTGAATATTTCATTTGTCGTTTGGGGTCCCAAGACGAGCGGAACGACGAGGGTACATTAGTATGTCTTATAAGATGTTAACTTTATTTGTGAGGTTTATGTTATGGGACAGTAGAAAAATGAAAAAAAATATGAAAACAGCCGTATCCCTGCTGAATGCACACAAAAACAGAGACAAATAGAAAAACACATACAAACAGTGAAATCATTGCAAAATCAAACATTGAGGGTACTGAAGAATATCTTATAAGATGTTAACTTTATTTGTGAGGTTTATGTTATGGGACAGTAGAAAAAAGAAAAAAAATCAGAAAACAGTCGTATTCCAGCGCACAAAAACAGACAAAAATAGAAAAACACATTCAAACAGTGAACTCATTGCAAAATCAAACACTGAAGGTATATAACTATATCTTATGAGATGTTAACTTTATTTGTGAGGTTTATGTTATGGGACAGTAGAAAAATGAAAAAAAATCAGAAAACAGTCGTATTCCAGCTGAATGCGCACAAAAACAGACAAAAATAGAAAAACACATTCAAACAGTGAAATCATTGCAAAATCAAACACTGAAGGTATATAACTATATCTTATGAGATGTTAACTTTATTTGTGAGGTTTATGTTATGGGACAATAAAAAAATGAAAAAAATCAGAAAACAGTCGTATTCCAGCTGAATGCGCACAAAAACAGAGACAAAAATAGAAGACACATTCAAACAGTGAAATCATTGCAAAATCAAACACTGAAGGTATATAACTATATCTTATGAGATGTTAACTTTATTTGTGAGGTTTATGTTATTTGATAATAAAAAAATGAAAAAAATCAGAAAACAGCCGTATCCCTGCTGAATGCACACAAAAACAGAGACAATTAGAAAAACACATCCAAACAGTGAAATCATTGCAAAATCAAACACCGAAGGTATATAACTATATCTTATAAGATTTTAACTTTATTTGTGAAGTTTATGTTATGGGACAGTAGAAAAATGAAAAAAATCCAAAAACAGCCGTATCCCTGCTGAATGCGCACAAAAACAGACACAAATAGAAAAACACATCCAAACAGTGAAATCATTATAAATTCAAACACTGAGGGTACATCAATATACCTTATAAGATGTTAACTTCATATTATAGGACAGTAGAAAAAAGATTAAAATACCCTCGATCAGCCTTAGTCCCTGATACACATAAGGAAAAATCAGACTCCTGGCTTAATGCCTTTAGGAATTATTACAAAAAACACAACCGAACGGCTGACCTTTGACCTTTCCGAAGGTTGCACAGGTCTGAAACTCGGCACCCTGGATCAGCCAGGAGTCCCTGATACACATAAGGAGAAATCAGCATCCGGGATCATTGCCTTTAGGAATTATTCAAGAAAAGACAGTTTCCCACCTTTCTTACGTTTGAATTTTACAGACTGTGTTTTTGGCAGTTTCTTTTGGCCGTGGGAAAAAAGCCCAAAATCCTGTGTCCAAAAACTGAAAATCAGGTCATGTCAGACTCTATACAGTCTTAGACCCTTTGGCCAGAGTGGAAGTTTTGGAGGAACTACATTTCTACAGGTCGCAGGAGTGTGAATATTTCATTTGTCGTTTGGGGTCCCAAGACGAGCGGAACGACGAGGGTACATTAGTATGTCTTATAAGATGTTAACTTTATTTGTGAGGTTTATGTTATGGGACAGTAGAAAAATGAAAAAAAATATGAAAACAGTCGTATCCCTGCTGAATGCGCACAAAAACAGACACAAATAGAAAAACACATCCAAACAGTGAAATCATTATAAATTCAAACACTGAGGGTACATCAATATACCTTATAAGATGTTAACTTCATATTATAGGACAGTAGAAAAAAGATTAAAATACCCTCGATCAGCCTTAGTCCCTGATACACATACGGAAAAATCAGACTCCTGGCTTAATGCCTTTAGGAATTATTACAAAAAACACACCCGAACGGCTGACCTTTGACCTTTCCGAAGGCTGCACAGGTCTGAAACTCGGCACCCTAGATCAGCCTTAGGTCCTGATACACATAAGGAAAAATCAGACTCCTGGCTTAATGCCTTTAGGAATTATTCCAAAAAACACACCTAAACGGCTGACCTTTGACCTTTCCGAAGGTTACACAGGTCTGAAACTCGGCACCCTAGATTAACCTAAATCCCTGATACACATACGGAAAAATCAGACTCCTGGCTCAATGCCTTTAGGAATTATTACAAAAAACACACCCGAATGGCTGACCTTTCACCTTTCCAAAGGTTGCACGGGTCTGAAACTCGGCACCCGGGATAAGCCTAAATCCCTGATACACATACGGAAAAATTAGACTCCTGGCTCAATGCCTTTAGGAATTATTACAAAAAACACACCCGAACGGCTGACCTTTGACCTTTCCGAAGGTTGCACGGGTCTGAAACTCGGCACCCTGGATCAGCAAGGAGTCCCTGATACACATAAGGAGAAATCAGCATCCGGGCTCATTGCCTTTAGGAATTATTGAAGAAAAGACAGTTTCCCACCTTTCTTACGTTTGAATTTTACAGACTGTGTTTTTGGCAGTTTCTTTTGGCCGTGGGAAAAAAGCCCAAAGTCCTGTGTCCAAAAACTGAAAATCAGGTCATGTCAGACTCTATACAGTCTTAGACCCTTTGGCCAGAGTGGAAGTTTTGGAGGAACTACATTTCTACAGGTCACAGGAGTGTGAATATTTCATTTGTCGTTTGGGGTCCGAAGACGAGCGGAACGACGAGGGTACATTAGTATGTCTTATAAGATGTTAACTTTATTTGTGAGGTTTATGTTATGGGACAGTAGAAAAATGAAAAAAAATATGAAAACAGCCGTATCCCTGCTGAATGCACACAAAAACAGAGACAAATAGAAAAACACATACAAACAGTGAAATCATTGCAAAATCAAACACTGAGGGTACCGAAGAATATCTTATAAGATGTTAACTTTATTTGTGAGGTTTATGTTATGGGACAGTAGAAAAATAAAAAAAAATCAGAAAACAGTCGTATTCCAGCTGTATGCGCACAAAAACAGACAAAAATAGAAAAACACATTCAAACAGTGAAATCATTGCAAAATCAAACACTGAAGGTATATAACTATATCTTATGAGATGTTAACTTTATTTGTGAGGTTTATGTTATGGGACAATAAAAAAATGAAAAAAATCCGAAAACAGCCGTATCCCTGTTGAATGCGCACAAAAACAAACACAAATAGAAAAACACATCCAAACAGTGAAATCATTATAAATTCAAACACTGAGGGTACATCAATATACCTTATAAGATGTTAACTTCATATTATAGGACAGTAGAAAAAAGATTAAAATACCCTCGATCAGCCTTAGTCCCTGATACACATACGGAAAAATCAGACTCCTGGCTTAATGCCTTTAGGAATTATTACAAAAAACACACCCGAACAGCTGACCTTTGACCTTTCCGAAGGTTGCACAGGTCTGAAACTCTGCACCCGGGATAAGCCTAAATCCCTGATACACATACGGAAAAATTAGACTCCTGGCTCAATGCCTTTAGGAATTATTACAAAAAACACACCCGAACGGCTGACCTTTGACCTTTCCGAAGGTTGCACAGGTCTGAAACTCGGCACCCTGGATCAGCCAGGAGTCCCTGATACACATAAGGAGAAATCAGCATCCGGGCTCATTGCCTTTAGGAATTATTGAAGAAAAGACAGTTTCCCACCTTTCTTACGTTTGAATTTTACAGACTGTGTTTTTGGCAGTTTCTTTTGGCCGTGCGAAAAAAGCCCAAAGTCCTGTGTCCAAAAACTGAATATCAGGTCATGTCAGACTCTATACAGTCTTAGACCCTTTGGCCAGAGTGGAAGTTTTGGAGGAACTACATTTCTACAGGTCGCAGGAGTGTGAATATTTCATTTGTCGTTTGGGGTCCCAAGACGAGCGGAACGACGAAGGTACATTAGTATGTCTTATAAGATGTTAACTTTATTTGTGAGGTTTATGTTATGGGACAGTAGAAAAATGAAAAAAAATATGAAAACAGCCGTATCCCTGCTGAATGCACACAAAAACAGAGACAAATAGAAAAACACATACAAACAGTGAAATCATTGCAAAATCAAACATTGAGGGTACCGAAGAATATCTTATAAGATGTTAACTTTATTTGTGAGGTTTATGTTATGGGACAGTAGAAAAATGAAAAAAAAATCAGAAAACAGTCGTATTCCAGCTGTATGCGCACAAAAACAGACAAAAATAGAAAAACACATTCAAACAGTGAACTCATTGCAAAATCAAACACTGAAGGTATATAACTATATCTTATGAGATGTTAACTTTATTTGTGAGGTTTATGTTATGGGACAGTAGAAAAATGAAAAAAATTCAGAAAACAGTCGTATTCCAGCTGAATGCGCACAAAAACAGACAAAAATAGAAAAACACATTCAAACAGTGAAATCATTGCAAAATCAAACACTGAAGGTATATAACTATATCTTATGAGATGTTAACTTTATTTGTGAGGTTTATGTTATGGGACAATAAAAAAATGAAAAAAATCAGAAAACAGTCGTATTCCAGCTGAATGCGCACAAAAACAGAGACAAAAATAGAAGACACATTCAAACAGTGAAATCATTGCAAAATCAAACACTGAAGGTATATAACTATATCTTATAAGATTTTAACTTTATTTGTGAAGTTTATGTTATGGGACAGTAGAAAAATGAAAAAATATCCAAAAACAGCCGTATCCCTGCTGAATGCGCACAAAAACAGACACAAATAGAAAAACACATCCAAACAGTGAAATCATTATAAATTCAAACACTGAGGGTACATCAATATACCTTATAAGATGTTAACTTCATATTACAGGACAGTAGAAAAAAGATTAAAATACCCTCGATCAGCCTTAGTCCCTGATACACATATGGAAAAATCAGACTCCTGGCTTAATGCCTTTAGGAATTATTACAAAAAACACACCCGAACGGCTGACCTTTGACCTTTCCGAAGGCTGCACAGGTCTGAAACTCGGCACCCTAGATCAGCCTTAGGTCCTGATACACATAAGGAAAAATCAGACTCCTGGCTTAATGCCTTTAGGAATTATTCCAAAAAACACACCTAAACGGCTGACCTTTGACCTTTCCGAAGGTTACACAGGTCTGAAACTCGGCACCCTAGATTAACCTAAATCCCTGATACACATACGGAAAAATCAGACTCCTGGCTCAATGCCTTTAGGAATTATTACAAAAAACACACCCGAACGGCTGACCATTGACCTTTTTGAAGATTGCACAGGTCTGAAACTCGGCAACCTGGATCAGCCTTAGTCCCTGATACACATACGGAAAAATTAGACTCCTGGCTCAATGCCTTTAGGAATTATTACAAAAAACACACCCGAACGGCTGACCTTTGACCTTTCCAAAGGTTGCACGGGTCTGAAACTCGGCACCCTGGATTAGCCTTAGTCCCTGATACACATACGGAAAAATCAGACTCCTGGCTTAATGCCTTTAGGAATTATTACAAAAAACACACCCGAACGGCTGACCTTTGATCTTTCCGAAGGTTGCACAGGTCTGAAACTCGGCACCCTGGATCAGCCAGGAGTCCCTGATACACATGCGGAGAAATCAGCATCCGGGCTCATTGCCTTTAGGAGTTATTGAAGAAAAGACAGTTTCCCACCTTTCTTACGTTTGAATTTTACAGACTGTGTTTATGGCAGTTTTTTTTGGCCAGGGGGAAAAAAGCCCAAAGTCCTGTGTCCAAAAACTGAAAATCAGGTCATGTCAGACTCTATACAGTCTTAGATTTTTTGGCCAAAGTGGAAGTTTTGGAGGAACTACATTTCTACAGGTCGCAGGAGTGTGAATATTTCATATGTCGTTTGGGGTCCCAAGACGAGCGGAACGACAAGGGTACATAAGTATATCTTATAAGATGTTAACTTTATTTGTGAGGTTTATGTTATGGGACAGTAGAAAAATGAAAAAAGATCAGAAAACAGTCGTATTCCAGCTGAATGCGCACAAAAACAGACAAAAATAGAAAAACACATTCAAACAGTGAAATCATTGCAAAATCAAACACTGGAGGTAAATAACTAGATCTTATAAGATTTTAACTTTATTTGTGAGCTTTATGTTATGGGACAGTAGAAAAATGAAAAAAATCAGAAAACAGCCGTATCCCTGCTGAATGCGCACAAAAAAAGAGACAAATAGAAAAACACATACAAACAGTGAAATCATTGCAAAATTGAACACTGGAGGTATATAACTATATCTTATAAGATTTTAACTTTATTTGTGAGGTTTATGTTATGGGACAGTAGAAAAATGAAAAAAATCCGAAAACAGCCGTATCCCTGCTGAATGCGCACAAAAACAGACACAAATAGAAAAACACATTCAAACAGTGAAATCATTGCAAAATCAATCACTGAAGGTATATAACTATATCTTATGAGATGTTAACTATATTTGTGAGGTTTATGTTATGGGACAATAAAAAAATGAAAAAAATCAGAAAACAGCCGTATCCCTGCTGAATGCACACAAAAACAGAGACAAATAGAAAAACACATCCAAACAGTGAAATCATTGCAAAATCAAACACTGAAGGTATATAACTATATCTTATAAGATTTTAACTTTATTTGTGAGGTTTATGTTATGGGACAGTAGAAAAATTAAAAAAATCCGAAAACAGCCGTATCCCTGCTGAATGCGCACAAAAACAGACACAAATAGAAAAACACATCCAAACAGTGAAATCATTATAAATTCAAACACTGAGGGTACATCAATATACCTTATAAGATGTTAACTTCATATTATAGGACAGTAGAAAAAAGATTAAAATACCCTCGATCAGCCTTAGTCCCTGATACACATACGGAAAAATCAGACTCCTGGCTTAATGCCTTTAGGAATTATTACAAAAAACACACCCAAATGGCTGACCTTTGACCTTTCCAAAGTTTGCATGGGTCTGAAACTCGGCACCCTGGATTAGCCTTAGTCCCTGATACACATACGGAAAAATCAGACTAATGGCTTAATGAGTTTAGGAATTATTACAAAAAACACACCCGAACGGCTGACCATTGACCTTTCCGAAGGTTGCACAGGTCTGAAACTCGGCACCCTAGATTAGCCTTAGTCCCTGATACACAAACGGAAAAATCAGACTCCTGACTCAATGCCTTTAGGAATTATTACAAAAAACACACCTGAACGGCTGACCATTGACCTTTCCGAAGGTTGCACAGGTCTGGAACTCTGCACCCGGGATAAGCCTAAATCCCTGATACACATACGGAAAAATCAGACTCCTGGCTCAATGCCTTTAGGAATTATTACAAAAAACACACCCGAACGGCTGACCATTGACTTTTCCGAAGGTTGCACAGGTCTGAAACTCGGCACCCTGGATCAGCCTTAGTCCCTGATACACATACGGACAAATCAGACTCCTGGCTCAATGCCTTTAGGAATTATTACAAAAAACACACCCGAACGGCTGACCATTGACCTTTCCGAAGGTTGCACAGGTCTGAAACTCGGCACCCTGGATCAGCCAGGAGTCCCTGATACACATACGGAGAAATCAGACTCCTGGCTTAATGCCTTTAGGAATTATTACAAAAAACACACCCGAACGGCTGACCTTTGACCTTTCCGAAGGTTGCACAGGTCTGAAACTCTGCACCCGGGATAAGCCTAAATCCCTGATACACATACGGAAAAATTAGACTCCTGGCTTAATGCAATTAGGAATTATTACAAAAAACACACCCGAACGGCTGACCTTTGACCTTTCCGAAGGTTGCACAGGTCTGAAACTCTGCACCCGGGATAAGCCTAAATCCCTGATACACATACGGAAAAATTAGACTCCTGGCTCAATGCCTTTAGGAATTATTACAAAAAACACACCTGAACGGCTGACCTTTGACCTTTCCGAAGGTTGCACAGGTCTGAAACTCGGCACCCTGGATCAGCCAGGAGTCCCTGATACACATAAGGAGAAATCAGCATCCGGGCTCATTGCCTTTAGGAATTATTGAAGAAAAGACAGTTTTCCACCTTTCTTACGTTTGAATTTTACAGACTGTGTTTTTGGCAGTTTCTTTTGGCCGTGGGAAAAAAGCCCAAAGTCCTGTGTCCAAAAACTGAAAATCAGGTCATGTCAGACTCTATACAGTCTTAGACCCTTTGGCCAGAGTGGAAGTTTTGGAGGAACTACATTTCTACAGGTCGCAGGAGTGTGAATATTTCATTTGTCGTTTGGGGTCCCAAGACGAGCGGAACGACGAGGGTACATTAGTATGTCTTATAAGATGTTAACCTTATTTGTGAGGTTTATGTTATGGGACAGTAGAAAAATGAAAAAAAATATGAAAACAGCCGTATCCCTGCTGAATGCACACAAAAACAGAGACAAATAGAAAACACATACAAACAGTGAAATCATTGCAAAATCAAACACTGAGGGTACCGAAGAATATCTTATAAGATGTTAACTTTATTTGTGAGGTTTATGTTATGGGACAGTAGAAAAATGAAAAAAAATCAGACAACAGTCGTATTCCAGCTGAATGCGCACAAAAACAGAGACAAATAGAAAAACTCATACAAACAGTGAAATCATTGCAAAATCAAACACTGAGGGTACCGAAGAATATCTTATAAGATGTTAACTTTATTTGTGAGGTTTATGTTATGGGACAGTAGAAAAATGAAAAAAAATATGAAAACAGCCGTATCCCTGCTGAATGCGCACAAAAACAGAGACAAATAGAAAAACACATACAAACAGTGAAATCATTGCAAAATCAAACACTGAGGGTACCGAAGAATATCTTATAAGATGTTAACTTTATTTGAAAGGTTTATGTTATGGGACAGTAGAAAAATGAAAAAAAATATGAAAACAGCCGTATCCCTGCTGAATGCGCACAAAAACAGACAAAAATAGAAAAACACATTCAAACAGTGAAATCATTGCAAAATCAAACACTGAAGATATATAACTATATCTTATGAGATGTTAACTTTATTTGTGAGGTTTATGTTATGGGACAATAAAAAAATGAAAAAAATCCGAAAACAGCCGTATCCCTGCTGAATGCGCACAAAAACAGAGACAAATAGAAAAACACATACAAACAGTGAAATCATTGCAAAATCAAACACTGAGGGTACCGAAGAATATCTTATAAGATGTTAACTTTATTTGTGAGGTTTATGTTATGGGACAGTAGAAAAATGAAAAAAAAATCAGAAAACAGTCGTATTCCAGCTGAATGCGCACAAAAACAGACAAAAATAGAAAAACACATCCAAACAGTGAAATCATTATAAATTCAAACACTGAGGGTACATCAATATACCTTATAAGATGTTAACTTCATATTATAGGACAGTAGAAAAAAGATTAAAATACCCTCGATCAGCCTTAGTCCCTGATACACATACGGAAAAATCAGACTCCTGGCTTAATGCCTTAAGGAATTATTACAAAAAACACACCCGAACGGCTGACCTTTGACCTTTCCGAAGGTTGCACAGGTCTGAAACTCGGCACCCTAGATCAGCCTTAGGTCCTGATACACATAAGGAAAAATCAGACTCCTGGCTTAATGCCCTTAGGAATTATTCCAAAAAACACACCTAAACGGCTGACCTTTGACCTTTCCGAAGGTTTCACAGGTCTGAAACTCGGCACCCTAGATTAACCTAAATCCCTGATACACATACGGAAAAATCAGACTCCTGGCTTAATGCCTTTAGGAATTATTACAAAAAACACACCCGAACGGCTGACCTTTGATCTTTCCGAAGGTTGCACAGGTCTGAAACTCGGCACCCTGGATCAGCCAGGAGTCCCTGATACACATGCGGAGAAATCAGCATCCGGGCTCATTGCCTTTAGGAGTTATTGAAGAAAAGACAGTTTCCCACCTTTCTTACGTTTGAATTTTACAGACTGTGTTTATGGCAGTTTTTTTTGGCCAGGGGGAAAAAAGCCCAAAGTCCTGTGTCCAAAAACTGAAAATCAGGTCATGTCAGACTCTATACAGTCTTAGATTTTTTGGCCAAAGTGGAAGTTTTGGAGGAACTACATTTCTACAGGTCGCAGGAGTGTGAATATTTCATATGTCGTTTGGGGTCCCAAGACGAGCGGAACGACAAGGGTACATAAGTATATCTTATAAGATGTTAACTTTATTTGTGAGGTTTATGTTATGGGACAGTAGAAAAATGAAAAAAGATCAGAAAACAGTCGTATTCCAGCTGAATGCGCACAAAAACAGACAAAAATAGAAAAACACATTCAAACAGTGAAATCATTGCAAAATCAAACACTGGAGGTAAATAACTAGATCTTATAAGATTTTAACTTTATTTGTGAGCTTTATGTTATGGGACAGTAGAAAAATTAAAAAAATCAGAAAACAGCCGTATCCCTGCTGAATGCGCACAAAAAAAGACACAAATAGAAAAACACATTCAAACAGTGAAATCATTGCAAAATCAATCACTGAAGGTATATAACTATATCTTATGAGATGTTAACTATATTTGTGAGGTTTATGTTATGGGACAATAAAAAAATGAAAAAAATCAGAAAACAGCCGTATCCCTGCTGAATGCACACAAAAACAGAGACAAATAGAAAAACACATCCAAACAGTGAAATCATTGCAAAATCAAACACTGAAGGTATATAACTATATCTTATAAGATTTTAACTTTATTTGTGAGGTTTATGTTATGGGACAGTAGAAAAATTAAAAAAATCCGAAAACAGCCGTATCCCTGCTGAATGCGCACAAAAACAGACACAAATAGAAAAACACATCCAAACAGTGAAATCATTATAAATTCAAACACTGAGGGTACATCAATATACCTTATAAGATGTTAACTTCATATTATAGGACAGTAGAAAAAAGATTAAAATACCCTCGATCAGCCTTAGTCCCTGATACACATACGGAAAAATCAGACTCCTGGCTTAATGCCTTTAGGAATTATTACAAAAAACACACCCAAATGGCTGACCTTTGACCTTTCCAAAGTTTGCACGGGTCTGAAACTCGGCACCCTGGATTAGCCTTAGTCCCTGATACACATACGGAAAAATCAGACTAATGGCTTAATGAGTTTAGGAATTATTACAAAAAAAACACCCGAACGGCTGACCATTGACCTTTCCGAAGGTTGCACAGGTCTGAAACTCGGCACCCTAGATTAGCCTTAGTCCCTGATACACAAACGGAAAAATCAGACTCCTGACTCAATGCCTTTAGGAATTATTACAAAAAACACACCTGAACGGCTGACCATTGACCTTTCCGAAGGTTGCACAGGTCTGGAACTCTGCACCCGGGATAAGCCTAAATCCCTGATACACATACGGAAAAATCAGACTCCTGGCTTAATGCCTTTAGGAATTATTACAAAAAACACACCCGAACGGCTGACCTTTGACCTTTCCGAAGGTTGCACAGGTCTGAAACTCTGCACCCGGGATAAGCCTAAATCCCTGATACACATACGGAAAAATTAGACTCCTGGCTTAATGCAATTAGGAATTATTACAAAAAACACACCCGAACGGCTGACCTTTGACCTTTCCGAAGGTTGCACAGGTCTGAAACTCTGCACCCGGGATAAGCCTAAATCCCTGATACACATACGGAAAAATTAGACTCCTGGCTCAATGCCTTTAGGAATTATTACAAAAAACACACCTGAACGGCTGACCTTTGACCTTTCCGAAGGTTGCACAGGTCTGAAACTCGGCACCCTGGATCAGCCAGGAGTCCCTGATACACATAAGGAGAAATCAGCATCCGGGCTCATTGCCTTTAGGAATTATTGAAGAAAAGACAGTTTTCCACCTTTCTTACGTTTGAATTTTACAGACTGTGTTTTTGGCAGTTTCTTTTGGCCGTGGGAAAAAAGCCCAAAGTCCTGTGTCCAAAAACTGAAAATCAGGTCATGTCAGACTCTATACAGTCTTAGACCCTTTGGCCAGAGTGGAAGTTTTGGAGGAACTACATTTCTACAGGTCGCAGGAGTGTGAATATTTCATTTGTCGTTTGGGGTCCCAAGACGAGCGGAACGACGAGGGTACATTAGTATGTCTTATAAGATGTTAACTTTATTTGTGAGGTTTATGTTATGGGACAGTAGAAAAATGAAAAAAAATATGAAAACAGCCGTATCCCTGCTGAATGCACACAAAAACAGAGACAAATAGAAAAACACATACAAACAGTGAAATCATTGCAAAATCAAACACTGAGGGTACCGAAGAATATCTTATAAGATGTTAACTTTATTTGTGAGGTTTATGTTATGGGACAGTAGTAAAATGAAAAAAAATATGAAAACAGCCGTATCCCTGCTGAATGCGCACAAAAACAGAGACAAATAGAAAAACACATACAAACAGTGAAATCATTGCAAAATCAAACACTGAGGGTACCGAAGAATATCTTATAAGATGTTAACTTTATTTGTGAGGTTTATGTTATGGGACAGTAGAAAAATGAAAAAAAATCAGAAAACAGTCGTATTCCAGCTGAATGCGCACAAAAACAGACAAAAATAGAAAAACACATCCAAACAGTGAAATCATTATAAATTCAAACACTGAGGGTACATCAATATACCTTATAAGATGTTAACTTCATATTATAGGACAGTAGAAAAAAGATTAAAATACCCTCGATCAGCCTTAGTCCCTGATACACATACGGAAAAATCAGACTCCTGGCTTAATGCCTTAAGGAATTATTACAAAAAACACACCTGAACGGCTGACCTTTGACCTTTCCAAAGGTTGCACAGGTCTGAAACTCGGCACCCTAGATCAGCCTTAGGTCCTGATACACATAAGGAAAAATCAGACTCCTGGCTTAATGCCTTTAGGAATTATTCCAAAAAACACACCTAAACGGCTGACCTTTGACCTTTCCGAAGGTTACACAGGTCTGAAACTTGGCACCCTGGATTAGCCTTAGTCCCTTATACACATACGGAAAAATCAGACTCCTGGCTTAATGCCTTTAGGAATTATTACAAAAAACACACCCGAACGGCTGACCATTGACCTTTCCGAAGGTTGCACAAGTCTGAAACTCTGCACCCGGGATAAGCCTAAATCCCTGATACACATACGGAAAAATTAGACTCCTGGCTCAATGCCTTTAGGAATTATTACAAAAAACACACCCGAACGGCTGACCATTGACCTTTCCGAAGGTTGCACAGGTCTGAAACTCGGCACCCTGGATCAGCCAGGAGTCCCTGATACACATAAGGAGAAATCAGCATCCGGGCTCATTGCCTTTAGGAATTATTGAAGAAAAGACAGTTTCCCACCTTTCTTACGTTTGAATTTTACAGACTGTGTTTTTGGCAGTTTCTTTTGGCCGTGGGAAAAAAGCCCAAAGTCCTGTGTCCAAAAACTGAAAATCAGGTCATGTCAGACTCTATACAGTCTTAAACCCTTTGGCCAGAGTGGAAGTTTTGGAGGAACTACATTTCTACAGGTCGCAGGAGTGTGAATATTTCATTTGTCGTTTGGGGTCCCAAGACGAGCGGAACGACGAGGGTACATTAGTATGTCTTATAAGATGTTAACTTTATTTGTGAGGTTTATGTTATGGGACAGTAGAAAAATGAAAAAAAATAGGAAAACAGCCGTATCCCTGCTGAATGCGCACAAAAACAGAGACAAATAGAAAAACACATACAAACAGTGAAATCATTGCAAAATCAAACACTGAGGGTACCGAAGAATATCTTATAAGATGTTAACTTTATTGTGAGGTTTATGTTATGGGACAGTAGAAAAATGAAAAAAATCAGAAAACAGTCGTATTCCATCTGAATGCGCACAAAAACAGACAAAAATAGAAGACACATTCAAACAGTGAAATCATTGCAAAATCAAACACTGAAGGTATATAACTAGATCTTATGAGATGTTAACTTTATTTGTGAGGTTTATGTTATGGGACAATAAAAAAATGAAAAAAATCAGAAAACAGTGGTATTCCAGCTGAATGCGCACAAAAACAGACAAAAATAGAAAAACACATTCAAACAGTGAAATCATTGCAAAATCAAATACTGAAGGTATATAACTATATCTTATGAGATGTTAACTTTATTTGTGAGGTTTATGTTATGGGACAATAAAAAAATGAAAAAAATCAGAAAACAGTCGTATTCCAGCTGAATGCGCACAAAAACAGACAAAAATAGAAGACACATTCAAACAGTGAAATCATGAATCAAAAAACACACCCGAACGGCTGACCTTTGACCTTTTCGAAGGTTGCACAGGTCTGAAACTTGGCACCCTGGATCAGCCTTAGTCCCTGATACACATACGGAAAAATCAGACTCCTGGCTCAATGCTTTTAGGAATTATTACAAAAAACACACCCGAACGGCTGACCTTTGACCTTTCCGAAGGTTGCACAGGTCTGAAACTCAGCACCCTGGATCAGCCTTAATCCCTGATACACATACGGAAAAATTAGACTCCTGACTCAATGCCTTTAGGAATTATTACAAAAAACACACCCGAACGGCTGACCATTGACCTTTCCAAAGGTTGCACGGGTCTGAAACTCGGCACCCAGGATAAGCCTAAATCCCTGATACACATACGGAAAAATCAGAATCCTGGCTTAATGCCTTTAGGAATTATTACAAAAAACACACCCGAACGGCTGACCTTTGACCTTTCCGAAGGTTGCACAGGTCTGAAACTCGGCACCGTGGATTAGCCTTAGTCCCTGATACACACACGGAAAAGCAGACTCCTGGCTTAATGCCTTTAGGATTTATTACAAAAAACACACCTGAACGGCTGACCATTGACCTGTCCGAAGGTTGCACAGGTCTGAAACTCTGCACCCGGGATAAGCCTAAATCCCTGATACACATACGGAAAAATCAGACTCCTGGCTCAATGGCTTTAGGAATTATTACAAAGAACACACCCGAACGGCTGACCTTTGACCTTTCCGAAGGTTGCACAGGTCTGAAACTCGGCATCCGGGCTCATTGCCTTTAGGAATTATTGAAGAAAAGATAGTTTCCCACCTTTCTTACGTTTGAATTTTACAGACTGTGTTTTTGGCAGTTTCTTTTGGCCGTGGGAAAAAAGCCCAAAGTCCTGTGTCCAAAAACTGAAAATCAGGTCATGTCAGACTCTATACAGTCTTAAACCCTTTGGCCAGAGTGGAAGTTTTGGAGGAACTACATTTCTACAGGTCGCAGGAGTGTGAATATTTCATTTGTCGTTTGGGGTCCCAAGACGAGCGGAACGAGGAGGGTACATTAGTATGTCTTATAAGATGTTAACTTTATTTGTGAGGTTTATGTTATGGGACAGTAGAAAAATGAAAAAAAATAGGAAAACAGCCGTATCCCTGCTGAATGCGCACAAAAACAGAGACAAATAGAAAAACACATACAAACAGTGAAATCATTGCAAAATCAAACACTGAGGGTACCGAAGAATATCTTATAAGATGTTAACTTTATTTGTGAGGTTTATGTTATGGGACAGTAGAAAAATGAAAAAAAATCAGAAAACAGTCGTATTCCAGCTGAATGCGCACAAAAACAGACAAAAATGGAAAAACACATTCAAACAGTGAAATCATTGCAAAATCAAACACTGAAGGTATATAACTATATCTTATGAGATGTTAACTTTATTTGTGAGGTTTATGTTATGGGACAATAAAAAAATGAAAAAAATCAGAAAACAGTCGTATTCCATCTGAATGCGCACAAAAACAGACAAAAATAGAAGACACATTCAAACAGTGAAATCATTGCAAAATCAAACACTGAAGGTATATAACTAGATCTTATGAGATGTTAACTTTATTTGTGAGGTTTATGTTATGGGACAATAAAAAAATGAAAAAAATCAGAAAACAGTCGTATTCCAGCTGAATGCGCACAAAAACAGACAAAAATAGAAAAACACATTCAAACAGTGAAATCATTGCAAAATCAAATACTGAAGGTATATAACTATATCTTATGAGATGTTAACTTTATTTGTGAGGTTTATGTTATGGGACAATAAAAAAATGAAAAAAATCAGAAAACAGTCGTATTTCAGCTGAATGCGCACAAAAACAGACAAAAATAGAAGACACATTCAAACAGTGAAATCATGAATCAAAAAACACACCCGAACGGCTGACCTTTGACCTTTTCGAAGGTTGCACAGGTCTGAAACTTGGCACCCTGGATCAGCCTTAGTCCCTGATACACATACGGAAAAATCAGACTCCTGGCTCAATGCTTTTAGGAATTATTACAAAAAACACACCCGAACGGCTGACCTTTGACCTTTCCGAAGGTTGCACAGGTCTGAAACTCGGCACCCTGGATCAGCCAGGAGTCCCTGATACACATAAGGAGAAATCAGCATCCGGGCTCATTGCCTTTAGGAATTATTGAAGAAAAGACAGTTTCCCACCTTTCTTACGTTTGAATTTTACAGACTGTGTTTTTGGCAGTTTCTTTTGGCCGTGCGAAAAAAGCCCAAAGTCCTGTGTCCAAAAACTGAAAATCAGGTCATGTCAGACTCTATACAGTCTTAGACCCTTTGGCCAGAGTGGAAGTTTTGGAGGAACTACATTTCTACAGGTCGCAGGAGTGTGAATATTTCATTTGTCGTTTGGGGTCCCAAGACGAGCGGAACGACGAGGGTACATTAGTATGTCTTATAAGATGTTAACTTTATTTGTGAGGTTTATGTTATGGGACAGTAGAAAAATGAAAAAAAATAGGAAAACAGCCGTATCCCTGCTGAATGCGCACAAAAACAGAGACAAATAGAAAAACACATACAAACAGTGAAATCATTGCAAAATCAAACACTGAGGGTATATAACTATATCTTATGAGATGTTAACTTTATTTGTGAGGTTTATGTTATGGGACAATAAAAAAATGAAAAAAATCAGAAAACAGTCGTATTCCATCTGAATGCGCACAAAAACAGACAAAAATAGAAGACACATTCAAACAGTGAAATCATTGCAAAATCAAACACTGAAGGTATATAACTAGATCTTATGAGATGTTAACTTTATTTGTGAGGTTTATGTTATGGGACAATAAAAAAATGAAAAAAATCAGAAAACAGTCGTATTCCAGCTGAATGCGCACAAAAACAGAGACAAATAGAAAAACACATACAAACAGTGAAATCATTGCAAAATCAAACACTGAGGGTACCGAAGAATATCTTATAAGATGTTAACTTTATTTGAAAGGTTTATGTTATGGGACAGTAGAAAAATGAAAAAAAATATGAAAACAGCCGTATCCCTGCTGAATGCGCACAAAAACAGACAAAAATAGAAAAACACATTCAAACAGTGAAATCATTGCAAAATCAAACACTGAAGGTATATAACTATATCTTATGAGATGTTAACTTTATTTGTGAGGTTTATGTTATGGGACAATAAAAAAATGAAAAAAATCCGAAAACAGCCGTATCCCTGCTGAATGCGCACAAAAACAGAGACAAATAGAAAAACACATACAAACAGTGAAATCATTGCAAAATCAAACACTGAGGGTACCGAAGAATATCTTATAAGATGTTAACTTTATTTGTGAGGTTTATGTTATGGGACAGTAGAAAAATGAAAAAAAAATCAGAAAACAGTCGTATTCCAGCTGAATGCGCACAAAAACAGACAAAAATAGAAAAACACATCCAAACAGTGAAATCATTATAAATTCAAACACTGAGGGTACATCAATATACCTTATAAGATGTTAACTTCATATTATAGGACAGTAGAAAAAAGATTAAAATACCCTCGATCAGCCTTAGTCCCTGATACACATACGGAAAAATCAGACTCCTGGCTTAATGCCTTAAGGAATTATTACAAAAAACACACCCGAACGGCTGACCTTTGACCTTTCCGAAGGTTGCACAGGTCTGAAACTCGGCACCCTAGATCAGCCTTAGGTCCTGATACACATAAGGAAAAATCAGACTCCTGGCTTAATGCCTTTAGGAATTATTCCAAAAAACACACCTAAACGGCTGACCTTTGACCTTTCCGAAGGTTTCACAGGTCTGAAACTCGGCACCCTAGATTAACCTAAATCCCTGATACACATACGGAAAAATCAGACTCCTGGCTCAATGCCTTTAGGAATTATTACAAAAAACACACCCGAACGGCTGACCATTGACCTTTTTGAAGATTGCACAGGTCTGAAACTCGGCAACCTGGATCAGCCTTAGTCCCTGATACACATACGGAAAAATTAGACTCCTGGCTCAATGCCTTTAGGAATTATTACAAAAAACACACCCGAACGGCTGACCTTTGACCTTTCCAAAGGTTGCACGGGTCTGAAACTCGGCACCCTGGATTAGCCTTAGTCCCTGATACACATACGGAAAAATCAGACTCCTGGCTTAATGCCTTTAGGAATTATTACAAAAAACACACCCGAACGGCTGACCTTTGATCTTTCCGAAGGTTGCACAGGTCTGAAACTCGGCACCCTGGATCAGCCAGGAGTCCCTGATACACATGCGGAGAAATCAGCATCCGGGCTCATTGCCTTTAGGAGTTATTGAAGAAAAGACAGTTTCCCACCTTTCTTACGTTTGAATTTTACAGACTGTGTTTATGGCAGTTTTTTTTGGCCAGGGGGAAAAAAGCCCAAAGTCCTGTGTCCAAAAACTGAAAATCAGGTCATGTCAGACTCTATACAGTCTTAGATTTTTTGGCCAAAGTGGAAGTTTTGGAGGAACTACATTTCTACAGGTCGCAGGAGTGTGAATATTTCATATGTCGTTTGGGGTCCCAAGACGAGCGGAACGACAAGGGTACATAAGTATATCTTATAAGATGTTAACTTTATTTGTGAGGTTTATGTTATGGGACAGTAGAAAAATGAAAAAAGATCAGAAAACAGTCGTATTCCAGCTGAATGCGCACAAAAACAGACAAAAATAGAAAAACACATTCAAACAGTGAAATCATTGCAAAATCAAACACTGGAGGTAAATAACTAGATCTTATAAGATTTTAACTTTATTTGTGAGCTTTATGTTATGGGACAGTAGAAAAATGAAAAAAATCAGAAAACAGCCGTATCCCTGCTGAATGCGCACAAAAAAAGAGACAAATAGAAAAACACATACAAACAGTGAAATCATTGCAAAATTGAACACTGGAGGTATATAACTATATCTTATAAGATTTTAACTTTATTTGTGAGGTTTATGTTATGGGACAGTAGAAAAATGAAAAAAATCCGAAAACAGCCGTATCCCTGCTGAATGCGCACAAAAACAGACACAAATAGAAAAACACATTCAAACAGTGAAATCATTGCAAAATCAATCACTGAAGGTATATAACTATATCTTATGAGATGTTAACTATATTTGTGAGGTTTATGTTATGGGACAATAAAAAAATGAAAAAAATCAGAAAACAGCCGTATCCCTGCTGAATGCACACAAAAACAGAGACAAATAGAAAAACACATCCAAACAGTGAAATCATTGCAAAATCAAACACTGAAGGTATATAACTATATCTTATAAGATTTTAACTTTATTTGTGAGGTTTATGTTATGGGACAGTAGAAAAATTAAAAAAATCCGAAAACAGCCGTATCCCTGCTGAATGCGCACAAAAACAGACACAAATAGAAAAACACATCCAAACAGTGAAATCATTATAAATTCAAACACTGAGGGTACATCAATATACCTTATAAGATGTTAACTTCATATTATAGGACAGTAGAAAAAAGATTAAAATACCCTCGATCAGCCTTAGTCCCTGATACACATACGGAAAAATCAGACTCCTGGCTTAATGCCTTTAGGAATTATTACAAAAAACACACCCGAACGGCTGACCTTTGACCTTTCCGAAGGGTGCACAGGTCTGAAACTCTGCACCCGGGATAAGCCTAAATCCCTGATACACATACGGAAAAATCAGACTCCTGGCTCAATGCCTTTAGGAATTATTACAAAAAACACACCCGAACGGCTGACCATTGACCTTTCCGAAGGTTGCACAGGTCTGAAACTTGGCACCCTGGATCAGCCTTAGTCCCTGATACACATACGGACAAATCAGACTCCTGGCTCAATGCCTTTAGGAATTATTACAAAAAACACACCCGAACGGCTGACCTTTGACCTTTCCAAAGGTTGCACGGGTCTGAAACTCGGCACCCTGGATTAGCCTTAGTCCCTTATACACATACGGAAAAATCAGACTCCTGGCTTAATGCCTTTAGGAATTATTACAAAAAACACACCCGAACGGCTGACCTTTGACCTTTCCGAAGGTTGCACAGGTCTGAAACTCGGCACCCTGGATCAGCCAGGAGTCCCTGATACACATAAGGAGAAATCAGCATCCGGGCTCATTGCCTTTAGGAATTATTGAAGAAAAGACAGTTTCCCACCTTTCTTACGTTTGAATTTTACAGACTGTGTTTTTGGCAGTTTCTTTTGGCCGTGCGAAAAAAGCCCTAAGTCCTGTGTCCAAAAACTGAAAATCAGGTCATGTCAGACTCTATACAGTCTTAGACCCTTTGGCCAGAGTGGAAGTTTTGGAGGAACTACATTTCTACAGGTCGCAGGAGTGTGAATATTTCATTTGTCGTTTGGGGTCCCAAGACGAGCGGAACGACGAGGGTACATTAGTATGTCTTATAAGATGTTAACTTTATTTGTGAGGTTTATGTTATGGGACAGTAGAAAAATGAAAAAAAATATGAAAACAGCCGTATCCCTGCTGAATGCACACAAAAACAGAGACAAATAGAAAAACACATACAAACAGTGAAATCATTGCAAAATCAAACACTGAGGGTACCGAAGAATATCTTATAAGATGTTAACTTTATTTGTGAGGTTTATGTTATGGGACAGTAGAAAAATGAAAAAAAATCAGAAAACAGTCGTATTCCAGCTGTATGCGCACAAAAACAGACAAAAATAGAAAAACACATTCAAACAGTGAACTCATTGCAAAATCAAACACTGAAGGTATATAACTATATCTTATGAGATGTTAACTTTATTTGTGAGGTTTATGGTATGGGACAGTAGAAAAATGAAAAAAAATCAGAAAACAGTCGTATTCCAGCTGAATGCGCACAAAAACAGAGACAAAAATAGAAGACACATTCAAACAGTGAAATCATTGCAAAATCAAACACTGAAGGTATATAACTACATCTTATGAGATGTTAACTTTATTTGTGAGGTTTATGTTATGGGATAATAAAAAAAATGAAAAAAATCAGAAAACAGCCGTATCCCTGCTGAATGCACACAAAAACAGAGACAATTAGAAAAACACATCCAAACAGTGAAATCATTGCAAAATCAAACACTGAAGGTATATAACTATATCTTATAAGATGTTAACTTTATTTGTGAGGTTTATGTTATGGGATAATAAAAAAATGAAAAAAATCAGAAAACAGCCGTATCCCTGCTGAATGCGCACAAAAACAGACACAAATAGAAAAACACATCCAAACAGTGAAATCATTATAAATTCAAACACTGAGGGTACATCAATATACCTTATAAGATGTTAACTTCATATTATAGGACAGTAGAAAAAAGATTAAAATACCCTCGATCAGCCTTAGTCCCTGATACACATACGGAAAAATCAGACTCCTGGCTTAATGCCTTTAGGAATTATTACAAAAAACACACCCGAACGGCTGACCTTTGACCTTTCCGAAGGGTGCACAGGTCTGAAACTCTGCACCCGGGATAAGCCTAAATCCCTGATACACATACGGAAAAATCAGACTCCTGGCTCAATGCCTTTAGGAATTATTACAAAAAACACACCCGAACGGCTGACCATTGACCTTTCCGAAGGTTGCACAGGTCTGAAACTTGGCACCCTGGATCAGCCTTAGTCCCTGATACACATACGGAAAAATTAGACTCCTGGCTCAATGCCTTTAGGAATTATTACAAAAAACACACCCGAACGGCTGACCTTTGACCTTTCCGAAGGTTGCACAGGTCTGAAACTCTGCACCCGGGATAAGCCTAAATCCCTGATACACATACGGAAAATTAGACTCCTGGCTTAATGCCTTTAGGAATTATTACAAAAAACACACCCGAACGGCTGACCTTTGACCTTTCCGAAGGTTGCACAGGTCTGAAACTCTGCACCCGGGATAAGCCTAAATCCCTGATACACATACGGAAAAATTAGACTCCTTGCTCAATGCCTTTAGGAATTATTACAAAAAACACACCTGAACGGCTGACCTTTGACCTTTCCGAAGGTTGCACAGGTCTGAAACTCGGCACCCTGGATCAGCCAGGAGTCCCTGATACACATAAGGAGAAATCAGCATCCGGGCTCATTGCCTTTAGGAATTATTGAAGAAAAGACAGTTTTCCACCTTTCTTACGTTTGAATTTTACAGACTGTGTTTTTGGCAGTTTCTTTTTGCCGTGGGAAAAAAGCCCAAAGTCCTGTGTCCAAAAACTGAAAATCAGGTCATGTCAGACTCTATACAGTCTTAGACCCTTTGGCCAGAGTGGAAGTTTTGGAGGAACTGCATTTCTACAGGTCGCAGGAGTGTGAATATTTCATTTGTCGTTTGGGGTCCCAAGACGAGCGGAACGACGAGGGTACATTAGTATGTCTTATAAGATGTTAACTTTATTTGTGAGGTTTATGTTATGGGACAGTAGAAAAATGAAAAAAAATATGAAAACAGCCGTATCCCTGCTGAATGCACACAAAAACAGAGACAAATAGAAAAACACATACAAACAGTGAAATCATTGCAAAATCAAACACTGAGGGTACCGAAGAATATCTTATAAGATGTTAACTTTATTTGTGAGGTTTATGTTATGGGACAGTAGTAAAATGAAAAAAAATATGAAAACAGCCGTATCCCTGCTGAATGCGCACAAAAACAGAGACAAATAGAAAAACACATACAAACAGTGAAATCATTGCAAAATCAAACACTGAGGGTACCGAAGAATATCTTATAAGATGTTAACTTTATTTGTGAGGTTTATGTTATGGGACAGTAGAAAAATTAAAAAAAATCAGAAAACAGTCGTATTCCAGCTGAATGCGCACAAAAACAGACAAAAATAGAAAAACCCATCCAAACAGTGAAATCATTATAACTCAAACACTGAGGGTACATCAATATACCTTATAAGATGTTAACTTCATATTATAGGACAGTAGAAAAAAGATTAAAATACCCTCGATCAGCCTTGGTCCCTGATACACATACGGAAAAATCAGACTCCTGGCTTAATGCCTTAAGGAATTATTACAAAAAACACACCCGAACGGCTGACCTTTGACCTTTCCGAAGGTTGCACAGGTCTGAAACTCGGCACCCTAGATCAGCCTTAGGTCCTGATACACATAAGGAAAAATCAGACTCCTGGCTTAATGCCTTTAGGAATTATTCCAAAAAACACACCTAAACGGCTGACCTTTGACCTTTCCGAAGGTTACACAGGTCTGAAACTCGGCACCCTAGATTAACCTAAATCCCTGATACACATACGGAAAAATCAGACTACTGGCTCAATGCCTTTAGGAATTATTACAAAAAACACACCCGAACGGCTGACAATTGACCTTTTTGAAGATTGCACAGGTCTGAAACTCGGCACCCTGGATCAGCCTTAGTCCCTGATACACATACGGAAAAATCAGACTCCTGACTCAATGCCTTTAGGAATTATTACAAAAAACACACCTGAACGGCTGACCATTGACCTTTCCGAAGGTTGCACAGGTCTGGAACTCTGCACCCGGGATAAGCCTAAATCCCTGATACACATACCGAAAAATCAGACTCCTGGCTCAATGCCTTTAGGAATTATTACAAAAAACACACCCGAACGGCTGACCATTGACTTTTCCGAAGGTTGCACAGGTCTGAAACTCGGCACCCTGGATCAGCCTTAGTCCCTGATACACATACGGACAAATCAGACTCCTGGCTCAATGCCTTTAGGAATTATTACAAAAAACACACCCGAACGGCTGACCATTGACCTTTCCGAAGGTTGCACAGGTCTGAAACTCGGCACCCTGGATCAGCCAGGAGTCCCTGATACACATACGGAGAAATCAGACTCCTGGCTTAATGCCTTTAGGAATTATTACAAAAAACACACCCGAACGGCTGACCTTTGACCTTTCCGAAGGTTGCACAGGTCTGAAACTCTGCACCCGGGATAAGCCTAAATCCCTGATACACATACGGAAAAATTAGACTCCTGGCTTAATGCAATTAGGAATTATTACAAAAAACACACCCGAACGGCTGACCTTTGACCTTTCCGAAGGTTGCACAGGTCTGAAACTCTGCACCCGGGATAAGCCTAAATCCCTGATACACATACGGAAAAATTAGACTCCTGGCTCAATGCCTTTAGGAATTATTACAAAAAACACACCTGAACGGCTGACCTTTGACCTTTCCGAAGGTTGCACAGGTCTGAAACTCGGCACCCTGGATCAGCCAGGAGTCCCTGATACACATAAGGAGAAATCAGCATCCGGGCTCATTGCCTTTAGGAATTATTGAAGAAAAGACAGTTTTCCACCTTTCTTACGTTTGAATTTTACAGACTGTGTTTTTGGCAGTTTCTTTTGGCCGTGGGAAAAAAGCCCAAAGTCCTTTGTCCAAAAACTGAAAATCAGGTCATGTCAGACTCTATACAGTCTTAGACCCTTTGGCCAGAGTGGAAGTTTTGGAGGAACTACATTTCTACAGGTCGCAGGAGTGTGAATATTTCATTTGTCGTTTGGGGTCCCAAGACGAGCGGAACGACGAGGGTACATTAGTATGTCTTATAAGATGTTAACTTTATTTGTGAGGTTTATGTTATGGGACAGTAGAAAAATGAAAAAAAATATGAAAACAGCCGTATCCCTGCTGAATGCACACAAAAACAGAGACAAATAGAAAAACACATACAAACAGTGAAATCATTGCAAAATCAAACACTGAGGGTACCGAAGAATATCTTATAAGATGTTAACTTTATTTGTGAGGTTTATGTTATGGGACAGTAGTAAAATGAAAAAAAATATGAAAACAGCCGTATCCCTGCTGAATGCGCACAAAAACAGAGACAAATAGAAAAACACATACAAACAGTGAAATCATTGCAAAATCAAAAACTGAGGGTACCGAAGAATATCTTATAAGATGTTAACTTTATTTGTGAGGTTTATGTTATGGGACAGTAGAAAAATGAAAAAAAATCAGAAAACAGTCGTATTCCAGCTGAATGCGCACAAAAACAGACAAAAATAGAAAAACACATCCAAACAGTGAAATCATTATAAATTCAAACACTGAGGGTACCGAAGAATATCTTATAAGATGTTAACTTCATTTGAAAGGTTTATGTTATGGGACAGTAGAAAAATGAAAAAAAATATGAAAACAGCCGTATCCCTGCTGAATGCGCACAAAAACAGACAAAAATAGAAAAACACATTCAAACAGTGAAATCATTGCAAAATCAAACACTGAAGGTATATAACTATATCTTATGAGATGTTAACTTTATTTGTGAGGTTTATGTTATGGGACAATAAAAAAATGAAAAAAATCCGAAAACAGCCGTATCCCTGCTGAATGCGCACAAAAACAGAGACAAATAGAAAAACACATACAAACAGTGAAATCATTGCAAAATCAAACACTGAGGGTACCGAAGAATATCTTATAAGATGTTAACTTTATTTGTGAGGTTTATGTTATGGGACAGTAGAAAAATGAAAAAAAAATCAGAAAACAGTCGTATTCCAGCTGAATGCGCACAAAAACAGACAAAAATAGAAAAACACATCCAAACAGTGAAATCATTATAAATTCAAACACTGAGGGTACATCAATATACCTTATAAGATGTTAACTTCATATTATAGGACAGTAGAAAAAAGATTAAAATACCCTCGATCAGCCTTAGTCCCTGATACACATACGGAAAAATCAGACTCCTGGCTTAATGCCTTAAGGAATTATTACAAAAAACACACCCGAACGGCTGACCTTTGACCTTTCCGAAGGTTGCACAGGTCTGAAACTCGGCACCCTAGATCAGCCTTAGGTCCTGATACACATAAGGAAAAATCAGACTCCTGGCTTAATGCCTTTAGGAATTATTCCAAAAAACACACCTAAACGGCTGACCTTTCCGAAGGTTTCACAGGTCTGAAACTCGGCACCCTAGATTAACCTAAATCCCTGATACACATACGGAAAAATCAGACTCCTGGCTCAATGCCTTTAGGAATTATTACAAAAAACACACTCGAACGGCTGACCATTGACCTTTTTGAAGATTGCACAGGTCTGAAACTCGGCACCCTGGATCAGCCTTAGTCCCTGATACACATACGGAAAAATTAGACTCCTGGCTCAATGCCTTTAGGAATTATTACAAAAAACACACCCGAACGGCTGACCTTTGACCTTTCCAAAGGTTGCGCGGGTCTGAAACTCGGCACCCTGGATTAGCCTTAGTCCCTGATACACATAAGGAGAAATCAGCATCCGGGCTCATTGCCTTTAGGAGTTATTGAAGAAAAGACAGTTTCCCACCTTTCTTACGTTTGAATTTTACAGACTGTGTTTATGGCAGTTTTTTTTGGCCAGGGGGAAAAAAGCCCAAAGTCCTGTGTCCAAAAACTGAAAATCAGGTCATGTCAGACTCTATACAGTCTTAGATTTTTTGGCCAAAGTGGAAGTTTTGGAGGAACTACATTTCTACAGGTCGCAGGAGTGTGAATATTTCATATGTCGTTTGGGGTCCCAAGACGAGCGGAACGACAACGGTACATAAGTATATCTTATAAGATGTTAACTTTATTTGTGAGGTTTATGTTATGGGACAGTAGAAAAATGAAAAAAGATCAGAAAACAGTCGTATTCCAGCTGAATGCGCACAAAAACAGACAAAAATAGAAAAACACATTCAAACAGTGAAATCATTGCAAAATCAAACACTGGAGGTAAATAACTAGATCTTATAAGATTTTAACTTTATTTGTGAGCTTTATGTTATGGGACAGTAGAAAAATGAAAAAAATCAGAAAACAGCCGTATCCCTGCTGAATGCGCACAAAAAAAGAGACAAATAGAAAAACACATACAAACAGTGAAATCATTGCAAAATTGAACACTGGAGGTATATAACTATATCTTATAAGATTTTAACTTTATTTGTGAGGTTTATGTTATGGGACAGTAGAAAAATGAAAAAAATCCGAAAACAGCCGTATCCCTGCTGAATGCGCACAAAAACAGACACAAATAGAAAAACACATTCAAACAGTGAAATCATTGCAAAATCAATCACTGAAGGTATATAACTATATCTTATGAGATGTTAACTATATTTGTGAGGTTTATGTTATGGGACAATAAAAAAATGAAAAAAATCAGAAAACAGCCGTATCCCTGCTGAATGCACACAAAAACAGAGACAAATAGAAAAACACATCCAAACAGTGAAATCATTGCAAAATCAAACACTGAAGGTATATAACTATATCTTATAAGATTTTAACTTTATTTGTGAGGTTTATGTTATGGGACAGTAGAAAAATTAAAAAAATCCGAAAACAGCCGTATCCCTGCTGAATGCGCACAAAAACAGACACAAATAGAAAAACACATCCAAACAGTGAAATCATTATAAATTCAAACACTGAGGGTACATCAATATACCTTATAAGATGTTAACTTCATATTATAGGACAGTAGAAAAAAGATTAAAATACCCTCGATCAGCCTTAGTCCCTGATACACATACGGAAAAATCAGACTCCTGGCTTAATGCCTTAAGGAATTATTACAAAAAACACACCCGAACGGCTGACCTTTGACCTTTCCGAAGGTTGCACAGGTCTGAAACTCGGCACCCTAGATCAGCCTTAGGTCCTGATACACATAAGGAAAAATCAGACTCCTGGCTTAATGCCTTTAGGAATTATTCCAAAAAACACACCTAAACGGCTGACCTTTGACCTTTCCGAAGGTTACACAGGTCTGAAACTCGGCACCCTAGATTAACCTAAATCCCTGATACACATACGGAAAAATCAGACTCCTGGCTCAATGCCTTTAGGAATTATTACAAAAAACACACCCGAACGGCTGACAATTGACCTTTTTGAAGATTGCACAGGTCTGAAACTCGGCACCCTGGATCAGCCTTAGTCCCTGATACACATAAGGAAAAATTAGACTCCTGGCTCAATGCCTTTAGGAATTATTACAAAAAACACACCCGAACGGCTGACCTTTGACCTTTCCAAAGGTTGCACGGGTCTGAAACTCAGCACCCTGGATTAGCCTTAGTCCCTTATACACATAAGGAGAAATCAGCATCCGGGCTCATTGCCTTTAGGAATTATTGAAGAAAAGACAGTTTCCCACCTTTCTTACGTTTGAATTTTACAGACTGTGTTTTTGGCAGTTTCTTTTGGCCGTGGGAAAAAAGCCCAAAGTCCTGTGTCCAAAAACTGAAAATCAGGTCATGTCAGACTCTATACAGTCTTAGACCCTTTGGCCAGAGTGGAAGTTTTGGAGGAACTACATTTCTACAGGTCGCAGGAGTGTGAATATTTCATTTGTCGTTTGGGGTCCCAAGACGAGCGGAACTACGAGGGTACATTAGTATGTCTTATAAGATGTTAACTTTATTTGTGAGGTTTATGTTATGGGACAGTAGAAAAATGAAAAAAAATATGAAAACAGCCGTATCCCTGCTGAATGCGCACAAAAACAGAGACAAATAGAAAAACACATACAAACAGTGAAATCATTGCAAAATCAAACACTGAGGGTACCGAAGAATATCTTATAAGATGTTAACTTTATTTGAAAGGTTTATGTTATGGGACAGTAGAAAAATGAAAAAAAATATGAAAACAGCCGTATCCCTGTTGAATGCGCACAAAAACAGACAAAAATAGAAAAACACATTCAAACAGTGAAATCATTGCAAAATCAAACACTGAAGGTATATAACTATATCTTATGAGATGTTAACTTTATTTGTGAGGTTTATGTTATGGGACAATAAAAAAATGAAAAAAATCCGAAAACAGCCGTATCCCTGCTGAATGCGCACAAAAACAGAGACAAATAGAAAAACACATACAAACAGTGAAATCATTGCAAAATCAAACACTGAGGGTACCGAAGAATATCTTATAAGATGTTAACTTTATTTGTGAGGTTTATGTTATGGGACAGTAGAAAAATGAAAAAAAAATCAGAAAACAGTCGTATTCCAGCTGAATGCGCACAAAAACAGACAAAAATAGAAAAACACATCCAAACAGTGAAATCATTATAAATTCAAACACTGAGGGTACATCAATATACCTTATAAGATGTTAACTTCATATTATAGGACAGTAGAAAAAAGATTAAAATACCCTCGATCAGCCTTAGTCCCTGATACACATACGGAAAAATCAGACTCCTGGCTTAATGCCTTAAGGAATTATTACAAAAAACACACCCGAACGGCTGACCTTTGACCTTTCCGAAGGTTGCACAGGTCTGAAACTCGGCACCCTAGATCAGCCTTAGGTCCTGATACACATAAGGAAAAATCAGACTCCTGGCTCAATGCCTTTAGGAATTATTACAAAAAACACACCCGAACGGCTGACCATTGACCTTTTTGAAGATTGCACAGGTCTGAAACTCGGCAACCTGGATCAGCCTTAGTCCCTGATACACATACGGAAAAATTAGACTCCTGGCTCAATGCCTTTAGGAATTATTACAAAAAACACACCCGAACGGCTGACCTTTGACCTTTCCAAAGGTTGCACGGGTCTGAAACTCGGCACCCTGGATTAGCCTTAGTCCCTGATACACATACGGAAAAATCAGACTCCTGGCTTAATGCCTTTAGGAATTATTACAAAAAACACACCCGAACGGCTGACCTTTGATCTTTCCGAAGGTTGCACAGGTCTGAAACTCGGCACCCTGGATCAGCCAGGAGTCCCTGATACACATGCGGAGAAATCAGCATCCGGGCTCATTGCCTTTAGGAGTTATTGAAGAAAAGACAGTTTCCCACCTTTCTTACGTTTGAATTTTACAGACTGTGTTTATGGCAGTTTTTTTTGGCCAGGGGGAAAAAAGCCCAAAGTCCTGTGTCCAAAAACTGAAAATCAGGTCATGTCAGACTCTATACAGTCTTAGATTTTTTGGCCAAAGTGGAAGTTTTGGAGGAACTACATTTCTACAGGTCGCAGGAGTGTGAATATTTCATATGTCGTTTGGGGTCCCAAGACGAGCGGAACGACAAGGGTACATAAGTATATCTTATAAGATGTTAACTTTATTTGTGAGGTTTATGTTATGGGACAGTAGAAAAATGAAAAAAGATCAGAAAACAGTCGTATTCCAGCTGAATGCGCACAAAAACAGACAAAAATAGAAAAACACATTCAAACAGTGAAATCATTGCAAAATCAAACACTGGAGGTAAATAACTAGATCTTATAAGATTTTAACTTTATTTGTGAGCTTTATGTTATGGGACAGTAGAAAAATGAAAAAAATCAGAAAACAGCCGTATCCCTGCTGAATGCGCACAAAAAAAGAGACAAATAGAAAAACACATACAAACAGTGAAATCATTGCAAAATTGAACACTGGAGGTATATAACTATATCTTATAAGATTTTAACTTTATTTGTGAGGTTTATGTTATGGGACAGTAGAAAAATGAAAAAAATCCGAAAACAGCCGTATCCCTGCTGAATGCGCACAAAAACAGACACAAATAGAAAAACACATTCAAACAGTGAAATCATTGCAAAATCAATCACTGAAGGTATATAACTATATCTTATGAGATGTTAACTATATTTGTGAGGTTTATGTTATGGGACAATAAAAAAATGAAAAAAATCAGAAAACAGCCGTATCCCTGCTGAATGCACACAAAAACAGAGACAAATAGAAAAACACATCCAAACAGTGAAATCATTGCAAAATCAAACACTGAAGGTATATAACTATATCTTATAAGATTTTAACTTTATTTGTGAGGTTTATGTTATGGGACAGTAGAAAAATTAAAAAAATCCGAAAACAGCCGTATCCCTGCTGAATGCGCACAAAAACAGACACAAATAGAAAAACACATCCAAACAGTGAAATCATTATAAATTCAAACACTGAGGGTACATCAATATACCTTATAAGATGTTAACTTCATATTATAGGACAGTAGAAAAAAGATTAAAATACCCTCGATCAGCCTTAGTCCCTGATACACATACGGAAAAATCAGACTCCTGGCTTAATGCCTTTAGGAATTATTACAAAAAACACACCCAAATGGCTGACCTTTGACCTTTCCAAAGTTTGCACGGGTCTGAAACTCGGCACCCTGGATTAGCCTTAGTCCCTGATACACATACGGAAAAATCAGACTAATGGCTTAATGAGTTTAGGAATTATTACAAAAAACACACCCGAACGGCTGACCATTGACCTTTCCGAAGGTTGCACAGGTCTGAAACTCGGCACCCTAGATTAGCCTTAGTCCCTGATACACAAACGGAAAAATCAGACTCCTGACTCAATGCCTTTAGGAATTATTACAAAAAACACACCTGAACGGCTGACCATTGACCTTTCCGAAGGTTGCACAGGTCTGGAACTCTGCACCCGGGATAAGCCTAAATCCCTGATACACATACCGAAAAATCAGACTCCTGGCTCAATGCCTTTAGGAATTATTCCAAAAAACACACCTAAACGGCTGACCTTTGACCTTTCCGAAGGTTTCACAGGTCTGAAACTCGGCACCCTAGATTAACCTAAATCCCTGATACACATACGGAAAAATCAGACTCCTGGCTCAATGCCTTTAGGAATTATTACAAAAAACACACCCGAACGGCTGACCATTGACCTTTTTGAAGATTGCACAGGTCTGAAACTCGGCAACCTGGATCAGCCTTAGTCCCTGATACACATACGGAAAAATTAGACTCCTGGCTCAATGCCTTTAGGAATTATTACAAAAAACACACCCGAACGGCTGACCTTTGACCTTTCCAAAGGTTGCACGGGTCTGAAACTCGGCACCCTGGATTAGCCTTAGTCCCTGATACACATACGGAAAAATCAGACTCCTGGCTTAATGCCTTTAGGAATTATTACAAAAAACACACCCAAACGGCTGACCTTTGATCTTTCCGAAGGTTGCACAGGTCTGAAACTCGGCACCCTGGATCAGCCAGGAGTCCCTGATACACATGCGGAGAAATCAGCATCCGGGCTCATTGCCTTTAGGAGTTATTGAAGAAAAGACAGTTTCCCACCTTTCTTACGTTTGAATTTTACAGACTGTGTTTATGGCAGTTTTTTTTGGCCAGGGGGAAAAAAGCCCAAAGTCCTGTGTCCAAAAACTGAAAATCAGGTCATGTCAGACTCTATACAGTCTTAGATTTTTTGGCCAAAGTGGAAGTTTTGGAGGAACTACATTTCTACAGGTCGCAGGAGTGTGAATATTTCATATGTCGTTTGGGGTCCCAAGACGAGCGGAACGACAAGGGTACATAAGTATATCTTATAAGATGTTAACTTTATTTGTGAGGTTTATGTTATGGGACAGTAGAAAAATGAAAAAAGATCAGAAAACAGTCGTATTCCAGCTGAATGCGCACAAAAACAGACAAAAATAGAAAAACACATTCAAACAGTGAAATCATTGCAAAATCAAACACTGGAGGTAAATAACTAGATCTTATAAGATTTTAACTTTATTTGTGAGCTTTATGTTATGGGACAGTAGAAAAATTAAAAAAATCAGAAAACAGCCGTATCCCTGCTGAATGCGCACAAAAAAAGAGACAAATAGAAAAACACATACAAACAGTGAAATCATTGCAAAATCAAACACTGAGGGTACCGAAGAATATCTTATAAGATGTTAACTTTATTTGAAAGGTTTATGTTATGGGACAGTAGAAAAATGAAAAAAAATATGAAAACAGCCGTATCCCTGTTGAATGCGCACAAAAACAGACAAAAATAGAAAAACACATTCAAACAGTGAAATCATTGCAAAATCAAACACTGAAGGTATATAACTATATCTTATGAGATGTTAACTTTATTTGTGAGGTTTATGTTATGGGACAATAAAAAAATGAAAAAAATCCGAAAACAGCCGTATCCCTGCTGAATGCGCACAAAAACAGAGACAAATAGAAAAACACATACAAACAGTGAAATCATTGCAAAATCAAACACTGAGGGTACCGAAGAATATCTTATAAGATGTTAACTTTATTTGTGAGGTTTATGTTATGGGACAGTAGAAAAATTAAAAAAATCCGAAAACAGCCGTATCCCTGCTGAATGCGCACAAAAACAGACACAAATAGAAAAACACATCCAAACAGTGAAATCATTATAAATTCAAACACTGAGGGTACATCAATATACCTTATAAGATGTTAACTTCATATTATAGGACAGTAGAAAAAAGATTAAAATACCCTCGATCAGCCTTAGTCCCTGATACACATACGGAAAAATCTGACTCCTGGCTTAATGCCTTTAGGAATTATTACAAAAAACACACCCAAATGGCTGACCTTTGACCTTTCCAAAGTTTGCACGGGTCTGAAACTCGGCACCCTGGATTAGCCTTAGTCCCTGATACACATACGGAAAAATCAGACTAATGGCTTAATGAGTTTAGGAATTATTACAAAAAACACACCCGAACGGCTGACCATTGACCTTTCCGAAGGTTGCACAGGTCTGAAACTCGGCACCCTAGATTAGCCTTAGTCCCTGATACACAAACGGAAAAATCAGACTCCTGACTCAATGCCTTTAGGAATTATTACAAAAAACACACCTGAACGGCTGACCATTGACCTTTCCGAAGGTTGCACAGGTCTGGAACTCTGCACCCGGGATAAGCCTAAATCCCTGATACACATACGGAAAAATCAGACTCCTGGCTCAATGCCTTTAGGAATTATTACAAAAAACACACCCGAACGGCTGACCATTGACTTTTCCGAAGGTTGCACAGGTCTGAAACTCGGCACCCTGGATCAGCCTTAGTCCCTGATACACATACGGACAAATCAGACTCCTGGCTCAATGCCTTTAGGAATTATTACAAAAAACACACCCGAACGGCTGACCATTGACCTTTCCGAAGGTTGCACAGGTCTGAAACTCGGCACCCTGGATCAGCCAGGAGTCCCTGATACACATACGGAGAAATCAGACTCCTGGCTTAATGCCTTTAGGAATTATTACAAAAAACACACCCGAACGGCTGACCTTTGACCTTTCCGAAGGTTGCACAGGTCTGAAACTCTGCACCCGGGATAAGCCTAAATCCCTGATACACATACGGAAAAATTAGACTCCTGGCTTAATGCAATTAGGAATTATTACAAAAAACACACCCGAACGGCTGACCTTTGACATTTCCGAAGGTTGCACAGGTCTGAAACTCTGCACCCGGGATAAGCCTAAATCCCTGATACACATACTGAAAAATTAGACTCCTGGCTTAATGCAATTAGGAATTATTACAAAAAACACACCCGAACGGCTGACCTTTGACCTTTCCGAAGGTTGCACAGGTCTGAAACTCTGCACCCGGGATAAGCCTAAATCCCTGATACACATACGGAAAAATTAGACTCCTGGCTCAATGCCTTTAGGAATTATTACAAAAAACACACCTGAACGGCTGACCTTTGACCTTTCCGAAGGTTGCACAGGTCTGAAACTCGGCACCCTGGATCAGCCAGGAGTCCCTGATACACATACGGAGAAATCAGACTCCTGGCTTAATGCCTTTAGGAATTATTACAAAAAACACACCCGAACGGCTGACCTTTGACCTTTCCGAAGGTTGCACAGGTCTGAAACTCTGCACCCGGGATAAGCCTAAATCCCTGATACACATACGGAAAAATTAGACTCCTGGCTTAATGCAATTAGGAATTATTACAAAAAACACACCCGAACGGCTGACCTTTGACCTTTCCGAAGGTTGCACAGGTCTGAAACTCTGCACCCGGGATAAGCCTAAATCCCTGATACACATACGGAAAAATTAGACTCCTGGCTCAATGCCTTTAGGAATTATTACAAAAAACACACCTGAACGGCTGACCTTTGACCTTTCCGAAGGTTGCACAGGTCTGAAACTCGGCACCCTGGATCAGCCAGGAGTCCCTGATACACATAAGGAGAAATCAGCATCCGGGCTCATTGCCTTTAGGAATTATTGAAGAAAAGACAGTTTTCCACCTTTCTTACGTTTGAATTTTACAGACTGTGTTTTTGGCAGTTTCTTTTGGCCGTGGGAAAAAAGCCCAAAGTCCTGTGTCCAAAAACTGAAAATCAGGTCATGTCAGACTCTATACAGTCTTAGACCCTTTGGCCAGAGTGGAAGTTTTGGAGGAACTACATTTCTACAGGTCGCAGGAGTGTGAATATTTCATTTGTCGTTTGGGGTCCCAAGACGAGCGGAACGACGAGGGTACATTAGTATGTCTTATAAGATGTTAACTTTATTTGTGAGGTTTATGTTATGGGACAGTAGAAAAATGAAAAAAAATATGAAAACAGCCGTATCCCTGCTGAATGCACACAAAAACAGAGACAAATAGAAAAACACATACAAACAGTGAAATCATTGCAAAATCAAACACTGAGGGTACCGAAGAATATCTTATAAGATGTTAACTTTATTTGTGAGGTTTATGTTATGGGACAGTAGTAAAATGAAAAAAAATATGAAAACAGCCGTATCCCTGCTGAATGCGCACAAAAACAGAGACAAATAGAAAAACACATACAAACAGTGAAATCATTGCAAAATCAAAAACTGAGGGTACCGAAGAATATCTTATAAGATGTTAACTTTATTTGTGAGGTTTATGTTATGGGACAGTAGAAAAATGAAAAAAAATCAGAAAACAGTCGTATTCCAGCTGAATGCGCACAAAAACAGACAAAAATAGAAAAACACATCCAAACAGTGAAATCATTATAAATTCAAACACTGAGGGTACATCAATATACCTTATAAGATGTTAACTTCATATTATAGGACAGTAGAAAAAAGATTAAAATACCCTCGATCAGCCTTAGTCCCTGATACACATACGGAAAAATCAGACTCCTGGCTTAATGCCTTAAGGAATTATTACAAAAAACACACCCGAACGGCTGACCTTTGACCTTTCCGAAGGTTGCACAGGTCTGAAACTCGGCACCCTAGATCAGCCTTAGGTCCTGATACACATAAGGAAAAATCAGACTCCTGGCTTAATGCTTTTAGGAATTATTCCAAAAAACACACCTAAACGGCTGACCTTTGACCTTTCCGAAGGTTACACAGGTCTGAAACTCGGCACCCTAGATTAACCTAAATCCCTGATACACATACAGGAAAAATCAGACTCCTGGCTCAATGCCTTTAGGAATTATTACAAAAAACACACCCGAACGGCTGACCTTTGATCTTTCCGAAGGTTGCACAGGTCTGAAACTCGGCACCCTGGATCAGCCAGGAGTCCCTGATACACATGCGGAGAAATCAGCATCCGGGCTCATTGCCTTTAGGAGTTATTGAAGAAAAGACAGTTTCCCACCTTTCTTACGTTTGAATTTTGCAGACTGTGTTTATGGCAGTTTTTTTTGGCCAGGGGGAAAAAAGCCCAAAGTCCTGTGTCCAAAAACTGAAAATCAGGTCATGTCAGACTCTATACAGTCTTAGATTTTTTGGCCAAAGTGGAAGTTTTGGAGGAACTACATTTGTACAGGTCGCAGGAGTGTGAATATTTCATATGTCGTTTGGGGTCCCAAGACGAGCGGAACGACAAGGGTACATAAGTATATCTTATAAGATGTTAACTTTATTTGTGAGGTTTATGTTATGGGACAGTAGAAAAATGAAAAAAGATCAGAAAACAGTCGTATTCCAGCTGAATGCGCACAAAAACAGACAAAAATAGAAAAACACATTCAAACAGTGAAATCATTGCGAAATCAAACACTGGAGGTAAATAACTAGATCTTATAAGATTTTAACTTTATTTGTGAGCTTTATGTTATGGGACAGTAGAAAAATGAAAAAAATCAGAAAACAGCCGTATCCCTGCTGAATGCGCACAAAAAAAGAGACAAATAGAAAAACACATACAAACAGTGAAATCATTGCAAAATTGAACACTGGAGGTATATAACTATATCTTATAAGATTTTAACTTTATTTGTGAGGTTTATGTTATGGGACAGTAGAAAAATGAAAAAAATCCGAAAACAGCCGTATCCCTGCTGAATGCGCACAAAAACAGACACAAATAGAAAAACACATTCAAACAGTGAAATCATTGCAAAATCAATCACTGAAGGTATATAACTATATCTTATGAGATGTTAACTATATTTGTGAGGTTTATGTTATGGGACAATAAAAAAATGAAAAAAATCAGAAAACAGCCGTATCCCTGCTGAATGCACACAAAAACAGAGACAAATAGAAAAACACATCCAAACAGTGAAATCATTGCAAAATCAAACACTGAAGGTATATAACTATATCTTATAAGATTTTAACTTTATTTGTGAGGTTTATGTTATGGGACAGTAGAAAAATTAAAAAAATCCGAAAACAGCCGTATCCCTGCTGAATGCGCACAAAAACAGACACAAATAGAAAAACACATCCAAACAGTGAAATCATTATAAATTCAAACACTGAGGGTACATCAATATACCTTATAAGATGTTAACTTCATATTATAGGACAGTAGAAAAAAGATTAAAATACCCTCGATCAGCCTTAGTCCCTGATACACATACGGAAAAATCAGACTCCTGGCTTAATGCCTTTAGGAATTATTACAAAAAACACACCCAAATGGCTGACCTTTGACCTTTCCAAAGTTTGCACGGGTCTGAAACTCGGCACCCTGGATTAGCCTTAGTCCCTGATACACATACGGAAAAATCAGACTAATGGCTTAATGCATTTAGGAATTATTACAAAAAACACACCCGAACGGCTGACCATTGACCTTTCCGAAGGTTGCACAGGTCTGAAACTCGGCACCCTAGATTAGCCTTAGTCCCTGATACACAAACGGAAAAATCAGACTCCTGACTCAATGCCTTTAGGAATTATTACAAAAAACACACCTGAACGGCTGACCATTGACCTTTCCGAAGGTTGCACAGGTCTGGAACTCTGCACCCAGATAAGCCTAAATCCCTGATACACATACGGAAAAATCAGACTCCTGGCTCAATGCCTTTAGGAATTATTACAAAAAACACACCCGAACGGCTGACCATTGACTTTTCCGAAGGTTGCACAGGTCTGAAACTCGGCACCCTGGATCAGCCTTAGTCCCTGATACACATACGGACAAATCAGACTCCTGGCTCAATGCCTTTAGGAATTATTACAAAAAACGAACCCGAACGGCTGACCATTGACCTTTCCGAAGGTTGCACAGGTCTGAAACTAGGCACCCTGGATCAGCCAGGAGTCCCTGATACACATACGGAGAAATCAGACTCCTGGCTTAATGCCTTTAGGAATTATTACAAAAAACACACCCGAACGGCTGACCTTTGACCTTTCCGAAGGTTGCACAGGTCTGAAACTCTGCACCCGGGATAAGCCTAAATCCCTGATACACATACGGAAAAATTAGACTCCTGGCTTAATGCAATTAGGAATTATTACAAAAAACACACCCGAACGGCTGACCTTTGACCTTTCCGAAGGTTGCACAGGTCTGAAACTCTGCACCCGGGATAAGCCTAAATCCCTGATACACATACGGAAAAATTAGACTCCTGGCTCAATGCCTTTAGGAATTATTACAAAAAACACACCTGAACGGCTGACCTTTGACCTTTCCGAAGGTTGCACAGGTCTGAAACTCGGCACCCTGGATCAGCCAGGAGTCCCTGATACACATAAGGAGAAATCAGCATCCGGGCTCATTGCCTTTAGGAATTATTGAAGAAAAGACAGTTTTCCACCTTTCTTACGTTTGAATTTTACAGACTGTGTTTTTGGCAGTTTCTTTTGGCCGTGGGAAAAAAGCCCAAAGTCCTGTGTCCAAAAACTGAAAATCAGGTCATGTCAGACTCTATACAGTCTTAGACCCTTTGGCCAGAGTGGAAGTTTTGGAGGAACTACATTTCTACAGGTCGCAGGAGTGTGAATATTTCATTTGTCGTTTGGGGTCCCAAGACGAGCGGAACGACGAGGGTACATTAGTATGTCTTATAAGATGTTAACTTTATTTGTGAGGTTTATGTTATGGGACAGTAGAAAAATGAAAAAAAATATGAAAACAGCCGTATCCCTGCTGAATGCACACAAAAACAGAGACAAATAGAAAAACACATACAAACAGTGAAATCATTGCAAAATCAAACACTGAGGGTACCGAAGAATATCTTATAAGATGTTAACTTTATTTGTGAGGTTTATGTTATGGGACAGTAGTAAAATGAAAAAAAATATGAAAACAGCCGTATCCCTGCTGAATGCGCACAAAAACAGAGACAAATAGAAAAACACATACAAACAGTGAAATCATTGCAAAATCAAACACTGAGGGTACCGAAGAATATCTTATAAGATGTTAACTTTATTTGTGAGGTTTATGTTATGGGACAGTAGAAAAATGAAAAACAATCAGAAAACAGTCGTATTCCAGCTGAATGCGCACAAAAACAGACAAAAATAGAAAAACACATCCAAACAGTGAAATCATTATAAATTCAAACACTGAGGGTACATCAATATACCTTATAAGATGTTAACTTCATATTATAGGACAGTAGAAAAAAGATTAAAATACCCTCGATCAGCCTTAGTCCCTGATACACATACGGAAAAATCAGACTCCTGGCTTAATGCCTTAAGGAATTATTACAAAAAACACACCTGAACGGCTGACCTTTGACCTTTCCAAAGGTTGCACAGGTCTGAAACTCGGCACCCTAGATCAGCCTTAGGTCCTGATACACATAAGGAAAAATCAGACTCCTGGCTTAATGCCTTTAGGAATTATTCCAAAAAACACACCTAAACGGCTGACCTTTGACCTTTCCGAAGGTTACACAGGTCTGAAACTTGGCACCCTGGATTAGCCTTAGTCCCTGATACACATACGGAAAAATTAGACTCCTGGCTCAATGCCTTTAGGAATTATTACAAAAAACACACCCGAACGGCTGACCTTTGACCTTTCCGAAGGTTGCACAGGTCTGAAACTCGGCACCCTGGATCAGCCAGGAGTCCCTGATACACATAAGGAGAAATCAGCATCCGGGCTCATTGACTTTAGGAATTATTGAAGAAAAGACAGTTTCCCACCTTTCTTACGTTTGAATTTTACAGACTGTGTTTTTGGCAGTTTCTTTTGGCCGTGGGAAAAAAGCCCAAAGTCCTGTGTCCAAAAACTGAAAATCAGGTCATGTCAGACTCTATACAGTCTTAAACCCTTTGGCCAGAGTGGAAGTTTTGGAGGAACTACATTTCTACAGGTCGCAGGAGTGTGAATATTTCATTTGTCGTTTGGGGTCCCAAGACGAGCGGAACGACGAGGGTACATTAGTATGTCTTATAAGATGTTAACTTTATTTGTGAGGTTTATGTTATGGGACAGTAGAAAAATGAAAAAAAATAGGAAAACAGCCGTATCCCTGCTGAATGCGCACAAAAACAGAGACAAATAGAAAAACACATACAAACAGTGAAATCATTGCAAAATCAAACACTGAGGGTACCGAAGAATATCTTATAAGATGTTAACTTTATTGTGAGGTTTATGTTATGGGACAGTAGAAAAATGAAAAAAATCAGAAAACAGTCGTATTCCATCTGAATGCGCACAAAAACAGACAAAAATAGAAGACACATTCAAACAGTGAAATCATTGCAAAATCAAACACTGAAGGTATATAACTAGATCTTATGAGATGTTAACTTTATTTGTGAGGTTTATGTTATGGGACAATAAAAAAATGAAAAAAATCAGAAAACAGTTGTATTCCAGCTGAATGCGCACAAAAACAGACAAAAATAGAAAAACACATTCAAACAGTGAAATCATTGCAAAATCAAATACTGAAGGTATATAACTATATCTTATGAGATGTTAACTTTATTTGTGAGGTTTATGTTATGGGACAATAAAAAAATGAAAAAAATCAGAAAACAGTCGTATTCCAGCTGAATGCGCACAAAAACAGACAAAAATAGAAGACACATTCAAACAGTGAAATCATGAATCAAAAAACACACCCGAACGGCTGACCTTTGACCTTTTCGAAGGTTGCACAGGTCTGAAACTTGGCACCCTGGATCAGCCTTAGTCCCTGATACACATACGGAAAAATCAGACTCCTGGCTCAATGCTTTTAGGAATTATTACAAAAAACACACCCGAACGGCTGACCTTTGACCTTTCCGAAGGTTGCACAGGTCTGAAACTCAGCACCCTGGATCAGCCTTAGTCCCTGATACACATACGGAAAAATTAGACTCCTGACTCAATGCCTTTAGGAATTATTACAAAAAACACACCCGAACGGCTGACCTTTGACCTTTCCGAAGGTTGCACAGGTCTGAAACTCGGCACCGTGGATTAGCCTTAGTCCCTGATACACACACGGAAAAAGCAGACTCCTGGCTTAATGCCTTTAGGATTTATTACAAAAAACACACCTGAACGGCTGACCATTGACCTGTCCGAAGGTTGCACAGGTCTGAAACTCTGCACCCGGGATAAGCCTAAATCCCTGATACACATACGGAAAAATCAGACTCCTGGCTCAATGGCTTTAGGAATTATTACAAAGAACACACCCGAACGGCTGACCTTTGACCTTTCCGAAGGTTGCACAGGTCTGAAACTCGGCATCCGGGCTCATTGCCTTTAGGAATTATTGAAGAAAAGACAGTTTCCCACCTTTCTTACGTTTGAATTTTACAGACTGTGTTTTTGGCAGTTTCTTTTGGCCGTGGGAAAAAAGCCCAAAGTCCTGTGTCCAAAAACTGAAAATCAGGTCATGTCAGACTCTATACAGTCTTAAACCCTTTGGCCAGAGTGGAAGTTTTGGAGGAACTACATTTCTACAGGTCGCAGGAGTGTGAATATTTCATTTGTCGTTTGGGGTCCCAAGACGAGCGGAACGACGAGGGTACATTAGTATGTCTTATAAGATGTTAACTTTATTTGTGAGGTTTATGTTATGGGACAGTAGAAAAATGAAAAAAAATAGGAAAACAGCCGTATCCCTGCTGAATGCGCACAAAAACAGAGACAAATAGAAAAACACATACAAACAGTGAAATCATTGCAAAATCAAACACTGAGGGTACCGAAGAATATCTTATAAGATGTTAACTTTATTTGTGAGGTTTATGTTATGGGACAGTAGAAAAATGAAAAAAAATCAGAAAACAGTCGTATTCCAGCTGAATGCGCACAAAAACAGACAAAAATGGAAAAACACATTCAAACAGTGAAATCATTGCAAAATCAAACACTGAAGGTATATAACTATATCTTATGAGATGTTAACTTTATTTGTGAGGTTTATGTTATGGGACAATAAAAAAATGAAAAAAATCCGAAAACAGCCGTATCCCTGTTGAATGCGCACAAAAACAAACACAAATAGAAAAACACATCCAAACAGTGAAATCATTATAAATTCAAACACTGAGGGTACATCAATATACCTTATAAGATGTTAACTTCATATTATAGGACAGTAGTAAAAAGATTAAAATACCCTCGATCAGCCTTAGTCCCTGATACACATACGGAAAAATCAGACTCCTGGCTTAATGCCTTTAGGAATTATTACAAAAAACACACCCGAACAGCTGACCTTTGACCTTTCCGAAGGTTGCACAGGTCTGAAACTCTGCACCCGGGATAAGCCTAAATCCCTGATACACATACGGAAAAATTAGACTCCTGGCTCAATGCCTTTAGGAATTATTACAAAAAACACACCCGAACGGCTGACCTTTGACCTTTCCGAAGGTTGCACAGGTCTGAAACTCGGCACCCTGGATCAGCCAGGAGTCCCTGATACACATAAGGAGAAATCAGCATCCGGGCTCATTGCCTTTAGGAATTATTGAAGAAAAGACAGTTTCCCACCTTTCTTACGTTTGAATTTTACAGACTGTGTTTTTGGCAGTTTCTTTTGGCCGTGCGAAAAAAGCCCAAAGTCCTGTGTCCAAAAACTGAAAATCAGGTCATGTCAGACTCTTTACAGTCTTAGACCCTTTGGCCAGAGTGGAAGTTTTGGAGGAACTACATTTCTACAGGTCACAGGAGTGTGAATATTTCATTTGTCGTTTGGGGTCCCAAGACGAGCGGAACGACGAGGGTACATTAGTATGTCTTATAAGATGTTAACTTTATTTGTGAGGTTTATGTTATGGGACAGTAGAAAAATGAAAAAAAATATGAAAACAGCCGTATCCCTGCTGAATGCACACAAAAACAGAGACAAATAGAAAAACACATACAAACAGTGAAATCATTGCAAAATCAAACACTGAGGGTACCGAAGAATATCTTATGAGATGTTAACTTTATTTGTGAGGTTTATGTTATGGGACAGTAGAAAAATGAAAAAAAATCAGAAAACAGTCGTATTCCAGCTGAATGCGCACAAAAACAGACAAAAATAGAAAAACACATTCAAACAGTGAAATCATTGCAAAATCAAACACTGAAGGTATATAACTATATCTTATGAGATGTTAACTTTATTTGTGAGGTTTATGTTATGGGACAATAAAAAAATGAAAAAAATCAGAAAACAGTCGTATTCCAGCTGAATGCGCACAAAAACAGAGACAAAAATAGAAGACACATTCAAACAGTGAAATCATTGCAAAATCAAACACTGAAGGTATATAACTATATCTTATGAGATGTTAACTTTATTTGTGAGGTTTATGTTATGGGATAATAAAAAAATGAAAAAAATCAGAAAACAGCCGTATCCCTGCTGAATGCGCACAAAAACAGACACAAATAGAAAAACACATCCAAACAGTGAAATCATTATAAATTCAAACACTGAGGGTACATCAATATACCTTATAAGATGTTAACTTCATATTATAGGACAGTAGTAAAAAGATTAAAATACCCTCGATCAGCCTTAGTCCCTGATACACATACGGAAAAATCAGACTCCTGGCTTAATGCCTTTAGGAATTATTACAAAAAACACACCCGAACAGCTGACCTTTGACCTTTCCGAAGGTTGCACAGGTCTGAAACTCTGCACCCGGGATAAGCCTAAATCCCTGATACACATACGGAAAAATTAGACTCCTGGCTCAATGCCTTTAGGAATTATTACAAAAAACACACCCGAACGGCTGACCTTTGACCTTTCCGAAGGTTGCACAGGTCTGAAACTCGGCACCCTGGATCAGCCAGGAGTCCCTGATACACATAAGGAGAAATCAGCATCCGGGCTCATTGCCTTTAGGAATTATTGAAGAAAAGACAGTTTCCCACCTTTCTTACGTTTGAATTTTACAGACTGTGTTTTTGGCAGTTTCTTTTGGCCGTGCGAAAAAAGCCCAAAGTCCTGTGTCCAAAAACTGAAAATCAGGTCATGTCAGACTCTATACAGTCTTAGACCCTTTGGCCAGAGTGGAAGTTTTGGAGGAACTACATTTCTACAGGTCGCAGGAGTGTGAATATTTCATTTGTCGTTTGGGGTCCCAAGACGAGCGGAACGACGAGGGTACATTAGTATGTCTTATAAGATGTTAACTTTATTTGTGAGGTTTATGTTATGGGACAGTAGAAAAATGAAAAAAAATATGAAAACAGCCGTATCCCTGCTGAATGCACACAAAAACAGAGACAAATAGAAAAACACATACAAACAGTGAAATCATTGCAAAATCAAACACTGAGGGTACCGAAGAATATCTTATAAGATGTTAACTTTATTTGTGAGGTTTATGTTATGGGACAGTAGAAAAATAAAAAAAAATCAGAAAACAGTCGTATTCCAGCTGTATGCGCACAAAAACAGACAAAAATAGAAAAACACATTCAAACAGTGAAATCATTGCAAAATCAAACACTGAAGGTATATAACTATATCTTATGAGATGTTAACTTTATTTGTGAGGTTTATGTTATGGGACAATAAAAAAATGAAAAAAATCCGAAAACAGCCGTATCCCTGTTGAATGCGCACAAAAACAAACACAAATAGAAAAACACATCCAAACAGTGAAATCATTATAAATTCAAACACTGAGGGTACATCAATATACCTTATAAGATGTTAACTTCATATTATAGGACAGTAGAAAAAAGATTAAAATACCCTCGATCAGCCTTAGTCCCTGATACACATACGGAAAAATCAGACTCCTGGCTTAATGCCTTTAGGAATTATTACAAAAAACACACCCGAACAGCTGACCTTTGACCTTTCCGAAGGTTGCACAGGTCTGAAACTCGGCACCCTAGATCAGCCTCAGTCCCTGATACACATACAGAAAAATCCGACTCCTGGCTTAATGCCTTAGGTATTATTACAAAAAACACGCCCGAACTGCTGACCATTGACCTTTTTGAAGGTTGCACAGGTCTGAAACTCGGCACCCTGGATTAGCCTTAGTCCCTGATACACATACGGAAAAATCAGACTCCTGGCTTAATGCCTTTAGGAATTATTACAAAAAACACACCCGAACGGCTGACCATTGACCTTTCCGAAGGTTGCACAGGTCTGAAACTCTGCACCCGGGATAAGCCTAAATCCCTGATACACATACGGAAAAATTAGACTCCTGGCTCCTTTAGGAATTATTACAAAAAACACACCCGAACGGCTGACCTTTGACCTTTCCGAAGGTTGCACAGGTCTGAAACTCGGCACCCTGGATCAGCCAGGAGTCCCTGATACACATAAGGAGAAATCAGCATCCGGGCTCATTGCCTTTAGGAATTATTGAAGAAAAGACAGTTTCCCACCTTTCTTACGTTTGAATTTTACAGACTGTGTTTTTGGCAGTTTCTTTTGGCCGTGCGAAAAAAGCCCAAAGTCCTGTGTCCAAAAACTGAAAATCAGGTCATGTCAGACTCTATACAGTCTTAGACCCTTTGGCCAGAGTGGAAGTTTTGGAGGAACTACATTTCTACAGGTCGCAGGAGTGTGAATATTTCATTTGTCGTTTGGGGTCCCAAGACGAGCGGAACGACGAGGGTACATTAGTATGTCTTATAAGATGTTAACTTTATTTGTGAGGTTTATGTTATGGGACAGTAGAAAAATGAAAAAAAATATGAAAACAGCCGTATCCCTGCTGAATGCACACAAAAACAGAGACAAATAGAAAAACACATACAAACAGTGAAATCATTGCAAAATCAAACACTGAGGGTACCGAAGAATATCTTATAAGATGTTAACTTTATTTGTGAGGTTTATGTTATGGGACAGTAGAAAAATGAAAAAAAATCAGAAAACAGTCGTATTCCAGCTGTATGCGCACAAAAACAGACAAAAATAGAAAAACACATTCAAACAGTGAACTCATTGCAAAATCAAACACTGAAGGTATATAACTATATCTTATGAGATGTTAACTTTATTTGTGAGGTTTATGTTATGGGACAGTAGAAAAATGAAAAAAAATCAGAAAACAGTCGTATTCCAGCTGAATGCGCACAAAAACAGACAAAAATAGAAAAACACATTCAAACAGTGAAATCATTGCAAAATCAAACACTGAAGGTATATAACTATATCTTATGAGATGTTAACTTTATTTGTGAGGTTTATGTTATGGGACAATAAAAAAATGAAAAAAATCAGAAAACAGTCGTATTCCAGCTGAATGCGCACAAAAACAGAGACAAAAATAGAAGACACATTCAAACAGTGAAATCATTGCAAAATCAAACACTGAAGGTATATAACTATATCTTATGAGATGTTAACTTTATTTGTGAGGTTTATGTTATGGGATAATAAAAAAATGAAAAAAATCAGAAAACAGCCGTATACCTGCTGAATGCACACAAAAACAGAGACAATTAGAAAAACACATCCAAACAGTGAAATCATTATAAATTCAAACACTGAGGGTACATCAATATACCTTATAAGATGTTAACGTCATATTATAGGACAGTAGAAAAAAGATTAAAATACCCTCGATCAGCCTTAGTCCCTGATACACATAAGGAAAAATCAGACTCCTGGCTTAATGCCTTTAGGAATTATTACAAAAAACACAACCGAACGGCTGACCTTTGACCTTTCCGAAGGTTACACAGGTCTGAAACTCGGCACCCTAGATTAACCTAAATCCCTGATACACATACGGAAAAATCAGACTCCTGGCTCAATGCCTTTAGGAACTATTACAAAAAACACACCCGAACGGCTGACCTTTCACCTTTCCAAAGGTTGCACGGGTCTGAAACTCGGCACCCTGGATTAGCCTTAGTCCCTTATACACATACGGAAAAATCAGACTCCTGGCTTAATGCCTTTAGGAATTATTACAAAAAACACACCCGAACAGCTGACCATTGACCTTTCCGAAGGTTGCACAGGTCTAAAACTCTGCACCCGGGATAAGCCTAAATCCCTGATACACATACGGAAAAATTAGACTCCTGGCTCAATGCCTTTAGGAATTATTACAAAAAACACACCCGAACGGCTGACCTTTGACCTTTCCGAAGGTTGCACGGGTCTGAAACTCGGCACCCTGGATCAGCCAGGAGTCCCTGATACACATAAGGAGAAATCAGCATCCGGGCTCATTGCCTTTAGGAATTATTGAAGAAAAGACAGTTTCCCACCTTTCTTACGTTTGAATTTTACAGACTGTGTTTTTGGCAGTTTCTTTTGGCCGTGGGAAAAAAGCCCAAAGTCCTGTGTCCAAAAACTGAAAATCAGGTCATGTCAGACTCTATACAGTCTTAGACCCTTTGGCCAGAGTGGAAGTTTTGGAGGAACTACATTTCTACAGGTCGCAGGAGTGTGAATATTTCATTTGTCGTTTGGGGTCCCAAGACGAGCGGAACGACGAGGGTACATTAGTATGTCTTATAAGATGTTAACTTTATTTGTGAGGTTTATGTTATGGGACAGTAGAAAAATGAAAAAAAATATGAAAACAGCCGTATCCCTGCTGAATGCGCACAAAAACAGAGACAAATAGAAAAACACATACAAACAGTGAAATCATTCCAAATTCAAACACTGAGGGTACCGAAGAATATCTTATAAGATGTTAACTTTATTTGTGAGGTTTATGTTATGGGACAGTAGAAAAATGAAAAAAAATCAGAAAACAGTCGTATTCCAGCTGAATGCGCACAAAAACAGACAAAAATAGAAAAACACATTCAAACAGTGAAATCATTGCAAAATCAAACACTGAAGGTATATAACTATATCTTATGAGATGTTAACTTTATTTGTGAGGTTTATGTTATGGGACAATAAAAAAATGAAAAAAATCAGAAAACAGTCGTATTCCATCTGAATGCGCACAAAAACAGACAAAAATAGAAGACACATTCAAACAGTGAAATCATTGCAAAATCAAACACTGAAGGTATATAACTAGATCTTATTAGATGTTAACTTTATTTGTGAGGTTTATGTTATGGGACAATAAAAAAATGAAAAAAATCAGAAAACAGTCGTATTCCAGCTGAATGCGCACAAAAACAGACAAAAATAGAAAAACACAGCCGAACAGTGAAATCATTGCAAAATCAAATACTGAAGGTATATAACTATATCTTATAAGATTTTAACTTTATTTGTGAGGTTTATGTTAAGGGACAGTAGAAAAATGAAAAAAATCCAAAAACAGCCGTATCCCTGCTGAATGCGCACAAAAACAGACACAAATAGAAAAACACATCCAAACAGTGAAATCATTATAAATTCAAACACTGAGGGTACATCAATATACCTTATAAGATGTTAACTTCATATTTTAGGACAGTAGAAAAAAGATTAAAATACCCTCGATCAGCATTAGTCCCTGATACACATACGGAAAAATCAGACTCCTGGCTTAATGCCTTTAGGAATTATTAAAAAAAACACAACCGAACGGCTGACCTTTGACCTTTCCGAAGGTTGCACAGGTCTGAAACTCGGCACCCTGGATCAGCCAGGAGTCCCTGATACACATAAGGAGAAATCAGCATCCGGGATCATTGCCTTTAGGAATTATTCAAGAAAAGACAGTTTCCCACCTTTCTTACGTTTGAATTTTACAGACTGTGTTTTTGGCAGTTTCTTTTGGCCGTGGGAAAAAAGCCCAAAATCCTGTGTCCAAAAACTGAAAATCAGGTCATGTCAGACTCTATACAGTCTTAGACCCTTTGGCCAGAGTGGAAGTTTTGGAGGAACTACATTTCTACAGGTCGCAGGAGTGTGAATATTTCATTTGTCGTTTGGGGTCCCAAGACGAGCGGAACGACGAGGGTACATTAGTATGTCTTATAAGATGTTAACTTTATTTGTGAGGTTTATGTTATGGGACAGTAGAAAAATGAAAAAAATCAGAAAACAGCCGTATCCCTGCTGAATGCGCACAAAAACAGACACAAATAGAAAAACACATCCAAACAGTGAAATCATTATGAATTCAAACACTGAGGGTACATCAATATACCTTATAAGATGTTAACTTCATATTATAGGACAGTAGAAAAAAGATTAATATACCCTCGATCAGCCTTAGTCCCTGATACACATACGGAAAATCAGACTCCTGGCTTAATGCCTTTAGGAATTATTACAAAAAACACACCCGAACGGCTGACCATTGACCTTTCCGAAGGGTGCACAGGTCTTAAACTCTGCACCTGGGATAAGCCTAAATCCTTGATACACATAAGGAAAAATCAGACTCCTGGCTCAATGCCTTTAGGAATTATTACAAAAAACACACCCGAACGGCTGACCATTGACCTTTCCGAAGGTTGCACAGGTCTGAAACTTGGCACCCTGGATCAGCCTTAGTCCCTGATACACATACGGAAAAATTAGACTCCTGACTCAATGCCTTTAGGAATTATTACAAAAAACACACACGAACGGCTGACCATTGACCTTTCCGAAGGTTGCACGGGTCTGAAACTTGGCACCCTGGATCAGCCTTAGTCCCTGATACACATACGGAAAAATTAGACTCCTGGCTCAATGCCTTTAGGAATTATTACAAAAAACACATCCGAACGGCTGACCTTTGACCTTTCCAAAGGTTGCACGGGTCCGAAACGCGGCACCCTGGATTAGCCTTAGTCCCTTATACACATACGGAAAAATCAGACTCCTGACTCAATGCCTTTAGGAATTATTACAAAAAACACACCCGAACGGCTGACCATTGACCTTTCCTAAGGTTGCACAGGTCTGAAACTCGGCACCCTGGATCAGCCAGGAGTCCCTGATACACATAAGGAGAAATCAGCATCCGGGCTCATTGCCTTTAGGAATTATTGAAGAAAAGACAGTTTCCCACCTTTCTTACGTTTGAATTTTACAGACTGTGTTTTTGGCAGTTTCTTTTGGCCGTGGGAAAAAAGCCCAAAGTCCTGTGTCCAAAAACTGAAAATCAGGTCATGTCAGACTCTATACAGTCTTAGACCCTTTGGCCAGAGTGGAAGTTTTGGAGGAACTACATTTCTACAGGTCGCAGGAGTGTGAATATTTCATTTGTCGTTTGGGGTCCCAAGACGAGCGGAACGACGAGGGTACATTAGTATGTCTTATAAGATGTTAACTTTATTTGTGAGGTTTATGTTATGGGACAGTAGAAAAATGAAAAAAAAATATAAAAACAGCCGTATCCCTGCTGAATGCACACAAAAACAGAGACAAATAGAAAAACACATACAAACAGTGAAATCATTGCAAAATCAAACACTGAGGGTACCGAAGAATATCTTATAAGATGTTAACTTTATTTGTGAGGTTTATGTTATGGGACAGTAGAAAAATGAAAAAAAATATGAAAACAGCCGTATCCCTGCTGAATGCGCACAAAAACAGAGACAAATAGAAAAACACATACAAACAGTGAAATCATTGCAAAATCAAACACTGAGGGTACCGAAGAATATCTTATAAGATGTTAACTTTATTTGTGAGGTTTATGTTATGGGACAGTAGAAGAATGAAAAAAAATCAGAAAACAGTCGTATTCCAGCTGAATGCGCACAAAAACAGACAAAAATGGAAAAACACATTCAAACAGTGAAATCATTGCAAAATCAAACACTGAAGGTATATAACTATATCTTATGAGATGTTAACTTTATTTGTGAGGTTTATGTTATGGGACAATAAAAAAATGAAAAAAATCAGAAAACAGTCGTATTCCATCTGAATGCGCACAAAAACAGACAAAAATAGAAGACACATTCAAACAGTGAAATCATTGCAAAATCAAACACTGAAGGTATATAACTAGATCTTATGAGATGTTAACTTTATTTGTGAGGTTTATGTTATGGGACAATAAAAAAATGAAAAAAATCAGAAAACAGTCGTATTCCAGCTGAATGCGCACAAAAACAGACAAAAATAGAAAAACACATTCAAACAGTGAAATCATTGCAAAATCAAATACTGAAGGTATATAACTATATCTTATGAGATGTTAACTTTATTTGTGAGGTTTATGTAATGGGACGATAAAAAAATGAAAAAAATCAGAAAACAGTCGTATTCCAGCTGAATGCGCACAAAAACAGACAAAAATAGAAGACACATTCAAACAGTGAAATCATGAATCAAAAAACACAACTAAACGGCTGACCTTTGACCTTTCCGAAGGTTACACAGGTCTGAAATTCGGCACCCTAGATTAACCTTAGTCCCTGATACACATACAGAAAAATCAGACTCCTGGCTCAATGCCTTTAGGAATTATTACAAAAAACACACCCGAACGGCTGACCATTGACCTTTCCGAAGGTTGCACAGGTCTGAAACTTGGCACCCTGGATCAGCCTTAGTCCCTGATACACATACGGAAAAATTAGACTCCTGGCTTAATGCCTTTAGGAATTATTACAAAAAACACACCCGAACGGCTGACCATTGACCTTTCCGAAGGTTGCACAGGTCTGAAACTTGGCACCCTGGATCAGCCTTAGTCCCTGATACACATACGGAAAAATTAGACTCCTGACTCAATGCCTTTAGGAATTATTACAAAAAACACACCCGAACGGCTGACCATTGACCTTTCCAAAGGTTGCACGGGTCTGAAACTCGGCACCCGGGATAAGCCTAAATCCCTGATACACATACGGAAAAATCAGAATCCTGGCTTAATGCCTTTAGGAATTATTACAAAAAACACACCCGAACGGCTGACCTTTGACCTTTCCGAAGGTTGCACAGGTCTGAAACTCGGCACCGTGGATTAGCCTTAGTCCCTGATACACATACGGAAAAATTAGACTCCTGGCTTAATGCCTTTAGGAATTATTACAAAAAACACACCCGAACGGCTGACCATTGACCTTTCCGAAGGTTGCACAGGTCTGAAACTTGGCACCCTGGATCAGCCTTAGTCCCTGATACACATACGGAAAAATTAGACTCCTGACTCAATGCCTTTAGGAATTATTACAAAAAACACACCCGAACGGCTGACCATTGACCTTTCCAAAGGTTGCACGGGTCTGAAACTCGGCACCCGGGATAAGCCTAAATCCCTGATACACATACGGAAAAATCAGAATCCTGGCTTAATGCCTTTAGGAATTATTACAAAAAACACACCCGAACGGCAGACCTTTGACCTTTCCGAAGGTTGCACAGGTCTGAAACTCGGCACCATGGATTAGCCTTAGTCCCTGATACACACACGGAAAAAGCAGACTCCTGGCTTAATGCCTTTAGGATTTATTACAAAAAACACACCTGAACGGCTGACCATTGACCTGTCCGAAGGTTGCACAGGTCTGAAACTCTGCACCGGGGATAAGCCTAAATCCCTGATACACATACGGAAAAATCAGACTCCTGGCTCAATGCCTTTAGGAATTATTACAAAGAACACACCCGAACGGCTGACCTTTGACCTTTCTGAAGGTTGCACAGGTCTGAAACTCGGCACCCTGGATCAGACAGGAGTCCCTGATACACATACGGAGAAATCAGCATCCAGGCTCATTGCCTTTAGGAATTATTGAAGAAAAGACAGTTTCCCACCTTTCTTACGTTTGAATTTTACAGACTGTGTTTTGGGCAGTTTTTTTTGGCCAGGGGAAAAAAGTCCTGTGTCCAAAAACTTAAAATCAGGTCATGTCAGACTCTATACAGTCTTAGACCCTTTGGCCAGAGCGAAAGTTTTGGAGGAACTACATTTCTACAGGTCGCAGGAGTGTGAATATTTCATATGTCGTTTGTGGTCCCAAGACGAGAGGAACGACGAGGGTACATTAGTATATCTTATAAGATGTTAACTTTATTTGTGAGGTTTATGTTATGGGACAGTAGAAAAATGAAAAAAAATCAGAAAACATTCGTATTCCAGCTGAATGCGCACAAAAACAGACAAAAATGGAAAAACACATTCAAACAGTGAAATCATTGCAAAATCAAACACTGAAGGTATATAACTATATCTTATGAGATGTTAACTTTATTTGTGAGGTTTATGTTATGGGACAATAAAAAAATGAAAAAAATCTGAAAACAGTCGTATTCCAGCTGAATGCGCACAAAAACAGACAAAAATAGAAGACACATTCAAACAGTGAAATCATGAATCAAAAAACACAACTAAACGGCTGACCTTTGACCTTTCCGAAGGTTACACAGGTCTGAAACTCGGCACCCTAGATTAACCTTAGTCCCTGATACACATACAGAAAAATCAGACTCCTGGCTCAATGCCTTTAGGAATTATTACAAAAAACACACCCGAACGGCTGACCTTTGACCTTTCCGAAGGTTGCACAGGTCTGAAATTCGGCACCCTGGATCAGCCAGGAGTCCCTGATACACATACGGAGAAATCAGCATCCGGGCTCATTGCCTTTAGGAATTATTAAAGAAAAGACAGTTTCCCACCTTTCTTACTTTTGAATTTTACAGACTGTGTTTTTGGCAGTTTCTTTTGGCCGTGGGAAAAAAGCCCAAAATCCTGTGTCCAAAAACTGAAAATCAGGTCATGTCAGACTCTATACAGACTTAGACCCTTTGGCCAGAGTGGAAGTTTTGGAGGAACTACATTTCTACAGGTTGCAGGAGTGTGAATATTTCATTTGTCGTTTGGGGTCCCAAGACGAGCGGAACGACAAGGGTACATTAGTATGTCTTATAAGATGTTAACTCTATTTGTGAGGTTTATGTTATGGGACAGTAGAAAAATGAAAAAAAATATGAAAACAGCCGTATCCCTGCTGAATGCGCACAAAAACAGAGACAAATAGAAAAACACATACAAACAGTGAAATCATTGCAAAATCAAACACTGAGGGTACCGAAGAATGTCTTATATGATGTTAACTTTATTTGTGAGGTTTATGTTATGGGACAATAAAAAAATGAAAAAAATCCGAAAACAGCCGTATCCCTGCTGAATGCGCACAAAAACAGACACAAATAGAAAAACACATCCAAACAGTGAAATCATTATAAATTCAAACACTGAGGGTACATCAATATACCTTATAAGATGTTAACTTCATATTATAGGACAGTAGAAAAAAGATTAAAATACCCTCGATCAGCCTTAGTCCCTGATACACATACGGAAAAATCAGACTCCTGGCTTAATGCCTTTAGGAATTATTACAAAAAACACACCCGAACGGCTGACCTTTGACCTTTCCGAAGGTTGCACAGGTCTGAAACTCGGCACCCTAGATCAGCCTTAGTCCCTGATACACATACGGAAAAATCAGAATCCTGGCTCAATGCCTTTAGGAATTATTACAAAAAACACACCCGAACGGCTGACCATTGACCTTTCCGAAGGTTGCACAGGTCTGAAACTTGGCACCCTGGATCAGCCTTAGTCCCTGATACACATACGGAAAAATTAGACTCCTGACTCAATGCCTTTAGGAATTATTACAAAAAACACACACGAACGGCTGACCATTGACCTTTCCGAAGGTTGCACGGGTCTGAAACTTGGCACCCTGGATCAGCCTTAGTCCCTGATACACATACGGAAAAATTAGACTCCTGGCTCAATGCCTTTAGGAATTATTACAAAAAACACATCCGAACGGCTGACCTTTGACCTTTCCAAAGGTTGCACGGGTCCGAAACGCGGCACCCTGGATTAGCCTTAGTCCCTTATACACATACGGAAAAATCAGACTCCTGGCTTAATGCCTTTAGGAATTATTACAAAAAACACACCCGAACGGCTGACCATTGACCTTTCCTAAGGTTGCACAGGTCTGAAACTCGGCACCCTGGATCAGCCAGGAGTCCCTGATACACATAAGGAGAAATCAGCATCCGGGCTCATTGCCTTTAGGAATTATTGAAGAAAAGACAGTTTCCCACCTTTCTTACGTTTGAATTTTACAGACTGTGTTTTTGGCAGTTTTTTTTGGCCGATGGAAAAAAGCCCAAAGTCCTGTGTCCAAGAACTGAAAATCAGGTCATGTCAGACTCTATACAGTCTTAGACCCTTTGGCCAGAGTGGAAGTTTTGGAGGAACTACATTTCTACAGGTCGCAGGAGTGTGAATATATCATTTGTCGTTTGGGGTCCCAAGACGAGCGGAACGACGAGGGTACATTAGTATGTCTTATAAGATGTTAACTTTATTTGTGAGGTTTATGTTATGGGACAGTAGAAAAATGAAAAAAATCAGAAAACAGTCGTATTCCATCTGAATGCGCACAAAAACAGACAAAAATAGAAGACACATTCAAACAGTGAAATCATTGCAAAATCAAACACTGAAGGTATATAACTATATCTTATGAGATGTTAACTTTATTTGTGAGGTTTATGTTATGGGACAATAAAAAAATGAAAAAAATCAGAAAACAGTCGTATTCCAGCTGAATGCGCACAAAAACAGAGACAAAAATAGAAGACACATTCAAACAGTGAAATCATTGCAAAATCAAACACTGAAGGTATATAACTATATCTTATGAGATGTTAACTTTATTTGTGAGGTTTATGTTATGGGATAATAAAAAAATGAAAAAAATCAGAAAACAGCCATATCCCTGCTGAATGCACACAAAAACAGAGACAATTAGAAAAACACATCCAAACAGTGAAATCATTGCAAAATCAAACACTGAAGGTATATAACTATATCTTATAAGATTTTAACTTTATTTGTGAAGTTTATGTTATGGGACAGTAGAAAAATGAAAAAAATCCGAAAACAGCCGTATCCCTGCTGAATGCGCACAAAAACAGACACAAATAGAAAAACACATCCAAACAGTGAAATCATTATAAATTCAAACACTGAGGGTACATCAATATACCTTATAAGATGTTAACTTCATATTATAGGACAGTAGAAAAAAGATTAAAATACCCTCGATCAGCCTTAGTCCCTGATACACATACGGAAAAATCAGACTCCTGGCTTAATGCCTTTAGGAATTATTACAAAAAACACACCCGAACGGCTGACCTTTGACCTTTCCGAAGGTTGCACAGGTCTGAAACTCGGCACCCTAGATCAGCCTTAGTCCCTGATACACATACGGAAAAATCAGAATCCTGGCTCAATGCCTTTAGGAATTATTACAAAAAACACACCCGAACGGCTGACCATTGACCTTTCCGAAGGTTGCACAGGTCTGAAACTTGGCACCCTGGATCAGCCTTAGTCCCTGATACACATACGGAAAAATTAGACTCCTGACTCAATGCCTTTAGGAATTATTACAAAAAACACACACGAACGGCTGACCATTGACCTTTCCGAAGGTTGCACGGGTCTGAAACTTGGCACCCTGGATCAGCCTTAGTCCCTGATACACATACGGAAAAATTAGACTCCTGGCTCAATGCCTTTAGGAATTATTACAAAAAACACATCCGAACGGCTGACCTTTGACCTTTCCAAAGGTTGCACGGGTCCGAAACGCGGCACCCTGGATTAGCCTTAGTCCCTTATACACATACGGAAAAATCAGACTCCTGGCTTAATGCCTTTAGGAATTATTACAAAAAACACACCCGAACGGCTGACCATTGACCTTTCCTAAGGTTGCACAGGTCTGAAACTCGGCACCCTGGATCAGCCAGGAGTCCCTGATACACATAAGGAGAAATCAGCATCCGGGCTCATTGCCTTTAGGAATTATTGAAGAAAAGACAGTTTCCCACCTTTCTTACGTTTGAATTTTACAGACTGTGTTTTTGGCAGTTTTTTTTGGCCGATGGAAAAAAGCCCAAAGTCCTGTGTCCAAGAACTGAAAATCAGGTCATGTCAGACTCTATACAGTCTTAGACCCTTTGGCCAGAGTGGAAGTTTTGGAGGAACTACATTTCTACAGGTCGCAGGAGTGTGAATATATCATTTGTCGTTTGGGGTCCCAAGACGAGCGGAACGACGAGGGTACATTAGTATGTCTTATAAGATGTTAACTTTATTTGTGAGGTTTATGTTATGGGACAGTAGAAAAATGAAAAAAATCAGAAAACAGTCGTATTCCATCTGAATGCGCACAAAAACAGACAAAAATAGAAGACACATTCAAACAGTGAAATCATTGCAAAATCAAACACTGAAGGTATATAACTATATCTTATGAGATGTTAACTTTATTTGTGAGGTTTATGTTATGGGACAATAAAAAAATGAAAAAAATCAGAAAACAGTCGTATTCCAGCTGAATGCGCACAAAAACAGAGACAAAAATAGAAGACACATTCAAACAGTGAAATCATTGCAAAATCAAACACTGAAGGTATATAACTATATCTTATGAGATGTTAACTTTATTTGTGAGGTTTATGTTATGGGATAATAAAAAAATGAAAAAAATCAGAAAACAGCCATATCCCTGCTGAATGCACACAAAAACAGAGACAATTAGAAAAACACATCCAAACAGTGAAATCATTGCAAAATCAAACACTGAAGGTATATAACTATATCTTATAAGATTTTAACTTTATTTGTGAAGTTTATGTTATGGGACAGTAGAAAAATGAAAAAAATCCGAAAACAGCCGTATCCCTGCTGAATGCGCACAAAAACAGACACAAATAGAAAAACACATCCAAACAGTGAAATCATTATAAATTCAAACACTGAGGGTACATCAATATACCTTATAAGATGTTAACTTCATATTATAGGACAGTAGAAAAAAGATTAAAATACCCTCGATCAGCCTTAGTCCCTGATACACATAAGGAAAAATCAGACTCCTGGCTCAATGCCTTTAGGAATTATTACAAAAAACACACCCGAACGGCTGACCTTTGACCTTTCCAAAGGTTGCACGGGTCTGAAACTTGGCACCCTGGATCAGCCTTAGTCCCTGATACACATACGGAAAAATTAGACTCCTGACTCAATGCCTTTAGGAATTATTACAAAAAACACACCCGAACGGCTGACCATTGACCTTTCCGAAGGTTGCACGGGTCTGAAACTTGGCACCCTGGATCAGCCTTAGTCCCTGATACACATACGGAAAAATTAGACTCCTGGCTCAATGCCTTTAGGAATTATTACAAAAAACACACCCGAACGGCTGACCTTTGACCTTTCCAAAGGTTGCACGGGTCTGAAACTCGGCACCCTGGATCAGCCAGGAGTCCCTGATACACATACGGAGAAATCAGCATCCGGGCTCATTGCCTTTAGGAATTATTGAAGAAAAGACAGTTTCCTACCTTTCTTACGTTTGAATTTTACAGACTGTGTTTTTGGCAGTTTTTTTTGGCCGATGGAAAAAAGCCCAAAGTCCTGTGTCCAAAAACTGAAAATCAGGTCATGTCAGACTCTATACAGTCTTAGACCCTTTGGCCAGAGTGGAAGTTTTGGAGGAACTACATTTCTACAGGTCGCAGGAGTGTGAATATTTCATTTGTCGTTTGGGGTCCCAAGACGAGCGGAACGACAAGGGTACATTAGTATGTCTTATAAGATGTTAACTTTATTTGTGAGGTTTATGTTATGGGACAGTAGAAAAATGAAAAAAAATATGAAAACAGCCGTATCCCTGCTGAATGCACACAAAAACAGAGACAAATAGAAAAACACATACAAACAGTGAAATCATTGCAAAATCAAACACTGAGGGTACCGAAGAATATCTTATAAGATGTTAACTTTATTTGTGAGGTTTATGTTATGGGACAGTAGAAAAATGAAAATAAATATGAAAACAGCCGTATCCCTGCTGAATGCGCACAAAAACAGAGACAATTAGAAAAACACATCCAAACAGTGAAATCATTGCAAAATCAAACACTGAGGGTACCGAAGAATATCTTATAAGATGTTAACTTTATTGTGAGGTTTATGTTATTGGACAGTAGAAAAATGAAAAAAAATATGAAAACAGCCGTATCCTTGCTGAATGCGCACAAAAACAGAGACAAATAGAAAAACACATACAAACAGTGAAATCATTGCAAAATCAAACACTGAGGGTACCGAAGGATATCTTATAAGATGTTAACTTTATTTGTGAGGTTTATGTTATGGGACAGTAGAAAAATTAAAATAAATATGAAAACAGCCGTATCCCTGCTGAATGCGCACAAAAACAGAGACAATTAGAAAAACACATCCAAACAGTGAAATCATTGCAAAATCAAACATTGAAGGTATATAACTATATCTTATGAGATCTTAACTTTATTTGTGAGGTTTATGTTATGGGATAATAAAAAAATGAAAAAAATCAGAAAACAGCCGTATCCCTGCTGAATGCGCACAAAAACAGACACAAATAGAAAAACACATCCAAACAGTGAAATCATTATAAATTCAAACACTGAGGGTACATCAATATACCTTATAAGATGTTAACTTCATATTATAGGACAGTAGAAAAAATATTAAAATACCCTCGATCAGCCTTACTCCCTGATACACATAAGGAAAAATCAGACTCCTGGCTTAATGCCTTTAGGAATTATTACAAAAAACACACCCGAAAGGCTGACCTTTGACCTTTCCAAAGGTTGCACGAGTCTGAAACTCGGCACCCTGGATTAGCCTTAGTCCCTTATACACATACGGAAAAATCAGACTCCTGGCTCAATGCCTTTAGGATTTATTACAAAAAACACACCTGAACGGCTGACCATTGACCTGTCCGAAGGTTGCACAGGTCTGAAACTCTGCACCGGGGATAAGCCTAAATCCCTGATACACATACGGAAAAATCAGACTCCTGGCTCAATGCCTTTAGGAATTATTACAAAGAACACACCCGAACGGCTGACCTTTGACGTTTCTGAAGGTTGCACAGGTCTGAAACTCGGCACCCTGGATCAGACAGGAGTCCCTGATACACATACGGAGAAATCAGCATCCAGGCTCATTGCCTTTAGGAATTATTGAAGAAAAGACAGTTTCCCACCTTTCTTACGTTTGAATTTTACAGACTGTGTTTTGGGCAGTTTTTTTTGGCCAGGGGAAAAAAGTCCTGTGTCCAAAAACTTAAAATCAGGTCATGTCAGACTCTATACAGTCTTAGACCCTTTGGCCAGAGCGAAAGTTTTGGAGGAACTACATTTCTACAGGTCGCAGGAGTGTGAATATTTCATATGTCGTTTGTGGTCCCAAGACGAGAGGAACGACGAGGGTACATTAGTATATCTTATAAGATGTTAACTTTATTTGTGAGGTTTATGTTATGGGACAGTAGAAAAATGAAAAAAAATCAGAAAACAGTCGTATTCCAGCTGAATGCGCACAAAAACAGACAAAAATGGAAAAACACATTCAAACAGTGAAATCATTGCAAAATCAAACACTGAAGGTATATAACTATATCTTATGAGATGTTAACTTTATTTGTGAGGTTTATGTTATGGGACAATAAAAAAATGAAAACAATCTGAAAACAATCGTATTCCAGCTGAATGCGCACAAAAACAGACAAAAATAGAAGACACATTCAAACAGTGAAATCATGAATCAAAAAACACAACTAAACGGCTGACCTTTGACCTTTCCGAAGGTTACACAGGTCTGAAACTCGGCACCCTAGATTAACCTTAGTCCCTGATACACATACAGAAAAATCAGACTCCTGGCTCAATGCCTTTAGGAATTATTACAAAAAACACACCCGAACGGCTGACCATTGACCTTTTTGAAGGTTGCACAGGTCTGAAACTCGGCACCCTGGATTAGCCTTAGTCCCTGATACACATACGGAAAAATCAGACTCCTGGCTTAATGCCTTTAGGAATTATTACAAAAAACACACCCGAACGGCTGACCATTGACCTTTCCGAAGGTTGCACAGGTCTGAAACTTGGCACCCTGGATCAGCCTTAGTCCCTGATACACATACGGAAAAATTAGACTCCTGACTGAATGCCTTTAGGAATTATTACAAAAAACACACCCGAACGGCTGACCATTGACCTTTCCAAAGGTTGCACGGGTCTGAAACTCGGCACCCGGGATAAGCCTAAATCCCTGATACACATACGGAAAAATCAGAATCCTGGCTTAATGCCTTTAGGAATTATTACAAAAAACACACCCGAACGGCTGACCTTTGACCTTTCCGAAGGTTGCACAGGTCTGAAACTCGGCACCCTGGATCAGACAGGAGTCCCTGATACACATAAGGAGAAATCAGCATCCAGGCTAATTGCCTTTAGGAATTATTGAAGAAAAGACAGTTTCCCACCTTTCTTACGTTTGAATTTTACAGACTGTGTTTTGGGCAGTTTTTTTTGGCCAGGGGAAAAAAGTCCTGTGTCCAAAAACTTAAAATCAGGTCATGTCAGACTCTATACAGTCTTAGACCCTTTGGCCAGAGCGAAAGTTTTGGAGGAACTACATTTCTACAGGTCGCAGGAGTGTGAATATTTCATATGTCGTTTGGGGTCCCAAGAAGAGAGGAACGACGAGGGTACATTAGTAGATCTTATAAGATGTTAACTTTATTTGTGAGGTTTATGTTATGGGACAGTAGAAAAATGAAAAAAAAATCTGAAAACAGTCGTATTCCAGCTGAATGCGCACAAAAACAGACAAAAATAGAAAAACACATTCAAACAGTGAAATCATTGCAAAATCAAACACTGAAGGTATATAACTATATCTTACGAGATGTTAACTTTATTTGTGAGGTTTATGTTATGGGACAATAAAAAAATGAAAAAGATCAGAAAACAGTCGTATTCCAGCTGAATGCGCACAAAAACAGACACAAATAGAAAAACACATCCAAACAGTGAAATCATTATAAATTCAAACACTGAGGGTACATCAATATACCTTATAAGATGTTAACTTCATATTATAGGACAGTAGAAAAAGATTAAAATACCCTTGATCAGCCTTAGTCCCTGATACACATACGGAAAAATCAGACTCCTGGCTTAATGCCTTTAGGAATTATTACAAAAAACACACCCGAACGGCTGACCATTGACCTTTCCGAAGGTTGCACGGGTCTGAAACTTGGCACCCTGGATTAGCCTTAGTCCCTTATACACATACGGAAAAATCAGCATCCGGGCTCATTGCCTTTAGGAATTATTGAAGAAAAGACAGTTTCCCACCTTTCTTACGTTTGAATTTTACAGACTGTGTTTTTGGCAGTTTCTTTTGGCCGTGGGAAAAAAGCCCAAAGTCCTGTGTCCAAAAACTGAAAATCAGGTCATGTCAGACTCTATACAGTCTTAAACCCTTTGGCCAGAGTGGAAGTTTTGGAGGAACTACATTTCTACAGGTCGCAGGAGTGTGAATATTTCATTTGTCGTTTGGGGTCCCAAGACGAGCGGAACGACGAGGGTACATTAGTATGTCTTATAAGATGTTAACTTTATTTGTGAGGTTTATGTTATGGGACAGTAGAAAAATGAAAAAAAATATGAAAACAGCCGTATCCCTGCTGAATGCGCACAAAAACAGAGACAAATAGAAAAACACATACAAACAGTGAAATCATTGCAAAATCAAACACTGAGGGTACCGAAGAATATCTTATAAGATGTTAACTTTATTTGTGAGGTTTATGTTAAGGGACAGTAGAAAAATGAAAAAAAATCAGAAAACAGTCGTATTCCAGCTGAATGCGCACAAAAACAGACAAAAATGGAAAAACACATTCAAACAGTGAAATCATTGCAAAATCAAACACTGAAGGTATATAACTATATCTTATGAGATGTTAACTTTATTTGTGAGGTTTATGTTATGGGACAATAAAAAAATGAAAAAAATCAGAAAACAGTCGTAATCCATCTGAATGCGCACAAAAACAGACAAAAATAGAAGACACATTCAAACAGTGAAATCATTGCAAAATCAAACACTGAAGGTATATAACTAGATCTTATGAGATGTTAACTTTATTTGTGAGGTTTATGTTATGGGACAATAAAAAAATGAAAAAAATCTGAAAACAGTCGTATTCCAGCTGAATGCGCACAAAAACAGACAAAAATAGAAAAACACATTCAAACAGTGAAATCATTGCAAAATCAAATACTGAAGGTATATAACAATATCTTATGAGATGTTAACTTTATTTGTGAGGTTTATGTTATGGGACAATAAAAAAATGAAAAAAATCTGAAAACAGTCGTATTCCAGCTGAATGCGCACAAAAACAGACAAAAATAGAAGACACATTCAAACAGTGAAATCATGAATCAAAAAACACAACTAAACGGCTGACCTTTGACCTTTCCGAAGGTTACACAGGTCTGAAACTCGGCACCCTAGATTAACCTTAGTCCCTGATACACATACAGAAAAATCAGACTCCTGGCTCAATGCCTTTAGGAATTATTACAAAAAACACACCCGAACGGCTGACCATTGACCTTTTTGAAGGTTGCACAGGTCTGAAACTCGGCACCCTGGATTAGCCTTAGTCCCTGATACACATACGGAAAAATCAGACTCCTGGCTTAATGCCTTTAGGAATTATTACAAAAAACACACCCGAACGGCTGACCTTTGACCTTTCCGAAGGTTGCACAGGTCTGAAACTTGGCACCCTGGATCAGCCTTAGTCCCTGATACACATACGGAAAAATTAGACTCCTGACTCAATGCCTTTAGGAATTATTACAAAAAACACACCTAAACGGCTGACCATTGACCTTTCCAAAGGTTGCACGGGTCTGAAACTCGGCACCCGGGATAAGCCTAAATCCCTGATACACATACGGAAAAATCAGAATCCTGGCTTAATGCCTTTAGGAATTATTACAAAAAACACACCCGAACGGCTGACCTTTGACCTTTCCGAAGGTTGCACAGGTCTGAAACTCGGCACCGTGGATTAGCCTTAGTCCCTGATACACACACGGAAAAAGCAGACTCCTGGCTTAATGCCTTTAGGATTTATTACAAAAAACACACCTGAACGGCTGACCATTGACCTGTCCGAAGGTTGCACAGGTCTGAAACTCTGCACCCGGGATAAGCCTAAATCCCTGATACACATACGGAAAAATCAGACTCCTGGCTCAATGCCTTTAGGAATTATTACAAAGAACACACCCGAACGGCTGACCTTTGACCTTTCCGAAGGTTGCACAGGTCTGAAACTCGGCACCCTGGATCAGACAGGAGTCCCTGATACACATACGGAGAAATCAGCATCCAGGCTCATTGCCTTTTCGGAATTATTGAAGAAAAGACAGTTTCCCACCTTTCTTACGTTTGAATTTTACTGACTGTGTTTTGGGCAGTTTTTTTTGGCCAGGGGAAAAAAGTCCTGTGTCCAAAAACTTAAAATCAGGTCATGTCAGACTCTATACAGTCTTAGAACCTTTGGCCAGAGCGAAAGTTTTGGAGGAACTACATTTCTACAGGTCGCAGGAGTGTGAATATTTCATATGTCGTTTGTGGTCCCAAGACGAGAGGAACGACGAGGGTACATTAGTATATCTTATAAGATGTTAACTTTATTTGTGAGGTTTATGTTATGGGACAGTAGAAAAATGAAAAAAAATCTGAAAACAGTCGTATTCCAGCTGAATGCGCACAAAAACAGACAAAAATAGAAAAACACATTCAAACAGTGAAATCATAGCAAAATCAAACACTGAAGGTATATAACTATATCTTACGAGATGTTAACTTTATTTGTGAGGTTTATGTAATGGGACAATAAAAAAATGAAAAAAATCAGAAAACTGTTGTATTCCAGCTGAATGCGCACAAAAACAGACACAAATAGAAAAACACATCCAAACGGTGAAATCATTATAAATTCAAACACTGAGGGTACATCAATATACCTTATAAGATGTTAACTTCATATTATAGGACAGTAGAAAAAAGATTAAAATACCCTTGATCAGCCTTAGTCCCTGATACACATACGGAAAAATCAGACTCCTGGCTTAATGCCTTTAGGAATTATTACAAAAAACACACCCGAACGGCTGACCATTGACCTTTCCGAAGGTTGCACGGGTCTGAAACTTGGCACCCTGGATCAGCCTTAGTCCCTGATACACATACGGAAAAATTAGACTCCTGGCTCAATGCCTTTAGGAATTATTACAAAAAACACACCCGAACGGCTGACCTTTGACCTTTCCAAAGGTTTCACGGGTCTGAAACTCGGCACCCTGGATTAGCCTTAGTCCCTTATACACATACGGAAAAATCAGCATCCGGGCTCATTGCCTTTAGGAATTATTGAAGAAAAGACAGTTTCCCACCTTTCTTACGTTTGAATTTTACAGACTGTCTTTTTGGCAGTTTCTTTTGGCCGTGGGAAAAAAGCCCAAAGTCCTGTGTCCAAAAACTGAAAATCAGGTCATGTCAGACTCTATACAGTCTTAAACCCTTTGGCCAGAGTGGAAGTTTTGGAGGAACTACATTTCTACAGGTCGCAGGATTGTGAATATTTCATTTGTCGTTTGGGGTCCCAAGACGAGCGGAACGACGAGGGTACATTAGTATGTCTTATAAGATGTTAACTTTATTTGTGAGGTTTATGTTATGGGACAGTAGAAAAATGAAAGAAAATATGAAAACAGCCGTATCCCTGCTGAATGCGCACAAAAACAGAGACAAATAGAAAAACATACAAACAGTGAAATCATTGCAAAATCAAACACTGAGGGTACCGAAGAATATCTTATAAGATGTTAACTTTATTTGTGAGGTTTATGTTATGGGACAGTAGAAAAATGAAAAAAAAAATCAGAAAACAGTCGTATTCCAGCTGAATGCGCACAAAAACAGACAAAAATGGAAAAACACATTCAAACAGTGAAATCATTGCAAAATCAAACACTGAAGGTATATAACTATAACTCGGGATAAGCCTAAATCCCTGATACACATACGGAAAAATCAGAATCCTGGCTTAATGCCTTTAGGAATTATTACAAAAAACACACCCGAACGGCTGACCTTTGACCTTTCCGAAGGTTGCACAGGTCTGAAACTCGGCACCGTGGATTAGCCTTAGTCCCTGATACACACACGGAAAAAGGAGACTCCTGGCTTAATGCCTTTAGGATTTATTACAAAAAACACACCTGAACGGCTGACCATTGACCTGTCCGAAGGTTGCACAGGTCTGAAACTCTGCACCCGGGATAAGCCTAAATCCCTGATACACATACGGAAAAATCAGACTCCTGGCTCAATGCCTTTAGGAATTATTACAAAGAACACACCCGAACGGCTGACCTTTGACCTTTCCGAAGGTTGCACAGGTCTGAAACTCGGCACCCTGGATCAGACAGGAGTCCCTGATACACATACGGAGAAATCAGCATCCAGGCTCATTGCCTTTAGGAATTATTGAAGAAAAGACAGTTTCCCACCTTTCTTACGTTTGAATTTTACAGACTGTGTTTTGGGCAGTTTTTTTTGGCCAGGGGAAAAAAGTCCTGTGTCCAAAAACTTAAAATCAGGTCATGTCAGACTCTATACAGTCTTAGACCCTTTGGCCAGAGCGAAAGTTTTGGAGGAACTACATTTCTACAGGTCGCAGGAGTGTGAATATTTCATATGTCGTTTGTGGTCCCAAGACGAGAGGAACGACGAGGGTACATTAGTATATCTTATAAGATGTTAACTTTATTTGTGAGGTTTATGTTATGGGACAGTAGAAAAATGACAAAAATCCGAAAACAGCCGTATCCCTGCTGAATGCGCACAAAAACAGACACAAATAGAAAAACACATCCAAACAGTGAAATCATTATAAATTCAAACACTGAGGGTACATCAATATACCTTATAAGATGTTAACTTCATATTATAGGACAGTAGAAAAAAGATTAAAATACCCTCGATCAGCCTTAGTCCCTGATACACATACGGAAAAATTAGACTCCTGGCTTAATGCAATTAGGAATTATTACAAAAAACACACCCGAACGGCTGACCTTTGACCTTTCCGAAGGTTGCACAGGTCTGAAACTCTGCACCCGGGATAAGCCTAAATCCCTGATACACATACGGAAAAATTAGACTCCTGGCTCAATGCCTTTAGGAATTATTACAAAAAACACACCTGAACGGCTGACCTTTGACCTTTCCGAAGGTTGCACAGGTCTGAAACTCGGCACCCTGGATCAGCCAGGAGTCCCTGATACACATAAGGAGAAATCAGCATCCGGGCTCATTGCCTTTAGGAATTATTGAAGAAAAGACAGTTTTCCACCTTTCTTACGTTTGAATTTTACAGACTGTGTTTTTGGCAGTTTCTTTTGGCCGTGGGAAAAAAGCCCAAAGTCCTGTGTCCAAAAACTGAAAATCAGGTCATGTCAGACTCTATACAGTCTTAGACCCTTTGGCCAGAGTGGAAGTTTTGGAGGAACTACATTTCTACAGGTCGCAGGAGTGTGAATATTTCATTTGTCGTTTGGGGTCCCAAGACGAGCGGAACGACGAGGGTACATTAGTATGTCTTATAAGATGTTAACTTTATTTGTGAGGTTTATGTTATGGGACAGTAGAAAAATGAAAAAAAATATGAAAACAGTCGTATTCCAGCTGAATGCGCACAAAAACAGACAAAAATAGAAAAACACATTCAAACAGTGAAATCATAGCAAAATCAAACACTGAAGGTATATAACTATATCTTACGAGATGTTAACTTTATTTGTGAGGTTTATGTAATGGGACAATAAAAAAATGAAAAAAATCAGAAAACTGTTGTATTCCAGCTGAATGCGCACAAAAACAGACACAAATAGAAAAACACATCCAAACGGTGAAATCATTATAAATTCAAACACTGAGGGTACATCAATATACCTTATAAGATGTTAACTTCATTTTATAGGACAGTAGAAAAAAGATTAAAATACCCTTGATCAGCCTTAGTCCCTGATACACATACGGAAAAATCAGACTCCTGGCTTAATGCCTTTAGGAATTATTACAAAAAACACACCCGAACGGCTGACCATTGACCTTTCCGAAGGTTGCACGGGTCTGAAACTTGGCACCCTGGATCAGCCTTAGTCCCTGATACACATACGGAAAAATTAGACTCCTGGCTCAATGCCTTTAGGAATTATTACAAAAAACACACCCGAACGGCTGACCTTTGACCTTTCCAAAGGTTTCACGGGTCTGAAACTCGGCACCCTGGATTAGCCTTAGTCCCTTATACACATACGGAAAAATCAGCATCCGGGCTCATTGCCTTTAGGAATTATTGAAGAAAAGACAGTTTCCCACCTTTCTTACGTTTGAATTTTACAGACTGTCTTTTTGGCAGTTTCTTTTGGCCGTGGGAAAAAAGCCCAAAGTCCTGTGTCCAAAAACTGAAAATCAGGTCATGTCAGACTCTATACAGTCTTAGACCCTTTGGCCAGAGTGGAAGTTTTGGAGGAACTACATTTCTACAGGTCGCAGGATTGTGAATATTTCATTTGTCGTTTGGGGTCCCAAGACGAGCGGAACGACGAGGGTACATTAGTATGTCTTATAAGATGTTAACTTTATTTGTGAGGTTTATGTTATGGGACAGTAGAAAAATGAAAGAAAATATGAAAACAGCCGTATCCCTGCTGAATGCGCACAAAAACAGAGACAAATAGAAAAACACATACAAACAGTGAAATCATTGCAAAATCAAACACTGAGGGTACCGAAGAATATCTTATAAGATGTTAACTTTATTTGTGAGGTTTATGTTATGGGACAGTAGAAAAATGAAAAAAAAAATCAGAAAACAGTCGTATTCCAGCTGAATGCGCACAAAAACAGACAAAAATGGAAAAACACATTCAAACAGTGAAATCATTGCAAAATCAAACACTGAAGGTATATAACTATAACTCGGGATAAGCCTAAATCCCTGATACACATACGGAAAAATCAGAATCCTGGCTTAATGCCTTTAGGAATTATTACAAAAAACACACCCGAACGGCTGACCTTTGACCTTTCCGAAGGTTGCACAGGTCTGAAACTCGGCACCGTGGATTAGCCTTAGTCCCTGATACACACACGGAAAAAGCAGACTCCTGGCTTAATGCCTTTAGGATTTATTACAAAAAACACACCTGAACGGCTGACCATTGACCTGTCCGAAGGTTGCACAGGTCTGAAACTCTGCACCCGGGATAAGCCTAAATCCCTGATACACATACGGAAAAATCAGACTCCTGGCTCAATGCCTTTAGGAATTATTACAAAGAACACACCCGAACGGCTGACCTTTGACCTTTCCGAAGGTTGCACAGGTCTGAAACTCGGCACCCTGGATCAGACAGGAGTCCCTGATACACATACGGAGAAATCAGCATCCAGGCTCATTGCCTTTAGGAATTATTGAAGAAAAGACAGTTTCCCACCTTTCTTACGTTTGAATTTTACAGACTGTGTTTTGGGCAGTTTTTTTTGGCCAGGGGAAAAAAGTCCTGTGTCCAAAAACTTAAAATCAGGTCATGTCAGACTCTATACAGTCTTAGACCCTTTGGCCAGAGCGAAAGTTTTGGAGGAACTACATTTCTACAGGTCGCAGGAGTGTGAATATTTCATATGTCGTTTGTGGTCCCAAGACGAGAGGAACGACGAGGGTACATTAGTATATCTTATAAGATGTTAACTTTATTTGTGAGGTTTATGTTATGGGACAGTAGAAAAATGACAAAAATCCGAAAACAGCCGTATCCCTGCTGAATGCGCACAAAAACAGACACAAATAGAAAAACACATCCAAACAGTGAAATCATTATAAATTCAAACACTGAGGGTACATCAATATACCTTATAAGATGTTAACTTTATATTATAGGACAGTAGAAAAAAGATTAAAATACCCTCGATCAGCCTTAGTCCCTGATACACATACGGAAAAATTAGACTCCTGGCTTAATGCAATTAGGAATTATTACAAAAAACACACCCGAACGGCTGACCTTTGACCTTTCCGAAGGTTGCACAGGTCTGAAACTCTGCACCCGGGATAAGCCTAAATCCCTGATACACATACGGAAAAATTAGACTCCTGGCTCAATGCCTTTAGGAATTATTACAAAAAACACACCTGAACGGCTGACCTTTGACCTTTCCGAAGGTTGCACAGGTCTGAAACTCGGCACCCTGGATCAGCCAGGAGTCCCTGATACACATAAGGAGAAATCAGCATCCGGGCTCATTGCCTTTAGGAATTATTGAAGAAAAGACAGTTTTCCACCTTTCTTACGTTTGAATTTTACAGACTGTGTTTTTGGCAGTTTCTTTTGGCCGTGGGAAAAAAGCCCAAAGTCCTGTGTCCAAAAACTGAAAATCAGGTCATGTCAGACTCTATACAGTCTTAGACCCTTTGGCCAGAGTGGAAGTTTTGGAGGAACTACATTTCTACAGGTCGCAGGAGTGTGAATATTTCATTTGTCGTTTGGGGTCCCAAGACGAGCGGAACGACGAGGGTACATTAGTATGTCTTATAAGATGTTAACTTTATTTGTGAGGTTTATGTTATGGGACAGTAGAAAAATGAAAAAAAATATGAAAACAGCCGTATCCCTGCTGAATGCACACAAAAACAGAGACAAATAGAAAAACACATACAAACAGTGAAATCATTGCAAAATCAAACACTGAGGGTACCGAAGAATATCTTATAAGATGTTAACTTTATTTGTGAGGTTTATGTTATGGGACAGTAGAAAAATGAAAAAAAATCAGACAACAGTCGTATTCCAGCTGAATGCGCACAAAAACAGAGACAAATAGAAAAACTCATACAAACAGTGAAATCATTGCAAAATCAAACACTGAGGGTACCGAAGAATATCTTATAAGATGTTAACTTTATTTGTGAGGTTTATGTTATGGGACAGTAGAAAAATGAAAAAAAATATGAAAACAGCCGTATCCCTGCTGAATGCGCACAAAAACAGAGACAAATAGAAAAACACATACAAACAGTGAAATCATTGCAAAATCAAACACTGAGGGTACCGAAGAATATCTTATAAGATGTTAACTTTATTTGAAAGGTTTATGTTATGGGACAGTAGAAAAATGAAAAAAAATATGAAAACAGCCGTATCCCTGCTGAATGCGCACAAAAACAGACAAAAATAGAAAAACACATTCAAACAGTGAAATCATTGCAAAATCAAACACTGAAGGTATATAACTATATCTTATGAGATGTTAACTTTATTTGTGAGGTTTATGTTATGGGACAATAAAAAAATGAAAAAAATCCGAAAACAGCCGTATCCCTGCTGAATGCGCACAAAAACAGAGACAAATAGAAAAACACATACAAACAGTGAAATCATTGCAAAATCAAACACTGAGGGTACCGAAGAATATCTTATAAGATGTTAACTTTATTTGTGAGGTTTATGTTATGGGACAGTAGAAAAATGAAAAAAAAATCAGAAAACAGTCGTATTCCAGCTGAATGCGCACAAAAACAGACAAAAATAGAAAAACACATCCAAACAGTTAAATCATTATAAATTCAAACACTGAGGGTACATCAATATACCTTATAAGATGTTAACTTCATATTATAGGACAGTAGAAAAAAGATTAAAATACCCTCGATCAGCCTTAGTCCCTGATACACATACGGAAAAATCAGACTCCTGGCTTAATGCCTTAAGGAATTATTACAAAAAACACACCCGAACGGCTGACCTTTGACCTTTCCGAAGGTTGCACAGGTCTGAAACTCGGCACCCTAGATCAGCCTTAGGTCCTGATACACATAAGGAAAAATCAGACTCCTGGCTTAATGCCTTTAGGAATTATTCCAAAAAACACACCTAAACGGCTGACCTTTGACCTTTCCGAAGGTTTCACAGGTCTGAAACTCGGCACCCTAGATTAACCTAAATCCCTGATACACATACGGAAAAATCAGACTCCTGGCTCAATGCCTTTAGGAATTATTACAAAAAACACACCCGAACGGCTGACCATTGACCTTTTTGAAGATTGCACAGGTCTGAAACTCGGCACCCTGGATCAGCCTTAGTCCCTGATACACATACGGAAAAATTAGACTCCTGGCTCAATGCCTTTAGGAATTATTACAAAAAACACACCCGAACGGCTGACCTTTGACCTTTCCAAAGGTTGCACGGGTCTGAAACTCGGCACCCTGGATTAGCCTTAGTCCCTGATACACATACGGAAAAATCAGACTCCTGGCTTAATGCCTTTAGGAATTATTACAAAAAACACACCCGAACGGCTGACCTTTGATCTTTCCGAAGGTTGCACAGGTCTGAAACTCGGCACCCTGGATCAGCCAGGAGTCCCTGATACACATGCGGAGAAATCAGCATCCGGGCTCATTGCCTTTAGGAGTTATTGAAGAAAAGACAGTGTCCCACCTTTCTTACGTTTGAATTTTACAGACTGTGTTTATGGCAGTTTTTTTTGGCCAGGGGGAAAAAAGCCCAAAGTCCTGTGTCCAAAAACTGAAAATCAGGTCATGTCAGACTCTATACAGTCTTAGATTTTTTGGCCAAAGTGGAAGTTTTGGAGGAACTACATTTCTACAGGTCGCAGGAGTGTGAATATTTCATATGTCGTTTGGGGTCCCAAGACGAGCGGAACGACAAGGGTACATAAGTATATCTTATAAGATGTTAACTTTATTTGTGAGGTTTATGTTATGGGACAGTAGAAAAATGAAAAAAGATCAGAAAACAGTCGTATTCCAGCTGAATGCGCACAAAAACAGACAAAAATAGAAAAACACATTCAAACAGTGAAATCATTGCAAAATCAAACACTGGAGGTAAATAACTAGATCTTATAAGATTTTAACTTTATTTGTGAGCTGTATGTTATGGGACAGTAGAAAAATGAAAAAAATCAGAAAACAGCCGTATCCCTGCTGAATGCGCACAAAAAAAGAGACAAATAGAAAAACACATACAAACAGTGAAATCATTGCAAAATTGAACACTGGAGGTATATAACTATATCTTATAAGATTTTAACTTTATTTGTGAGGTTTATGTTATGGGACAGTAGAAAAATGAAAAAAATCCGAAAACAGCCGTATCCCTGCTGAATGCGCACAAAAACAGACACAAATAGAAAAACACATTCAAACAGTGAAATCATTGCAAAATCAATCACTGAAGGTATATAACTATATCTTATGAGATGTTAACTATATTTGTGAGGTTTATGTTATGGGACAATAAAAAAATGAAAAAAATCAGAAAACAGCCGTATCCCTGCTGAATGCACACAAAAACAGAGACAAATAGAAAAACACATCCAAACAGTGAAATCATTGCAAAATCAAACACTGAAGGTATATAACTATATCTTATAAGATTTTAACTTTATTTGTGAGGTTTATGTTATGGGACAGTAGAAAAATTAAAAAAATCCGAAAACAGCCGTATCCCTGCTGAATGCGCACAAAAACAGACACAAATAGAAAAACACATCCAAACAGTGAAATCATTATAAATTCAAACACTGAGGGTACATCAATATACCTTATAAGATGTTAACTTCATATTATAGGACAGTAGAAAAAAGATTAAAATACCCTCGATCAGCCTTAGTCCCTGATACACATACGGAAAAATCAGACTCCTGGCTTAATGCCTTTAGGAATTATTACAAAAAACACACCCAAATGGCTGACCTTTGACCTTTCCAAAGTTTGCACGGGTCTGAAACTCGGCACCCTGGATTAGCCTTAGTCCCTGATACACATACGGAAAAATCAGACTAATGGCTTAATGAGTTTAGGAATTATTACAAAAAACACACCCGAACGGCTGACCATTGACCTTTCCGAAGGTTGCACAGGTCTGAAACTCGGCACCCTAGATTAGCCTTAGTCCCTGATACACAAACGGAAAAATCAGACTCCTGACTCAATGCCTTTATGAATTATTACAAAAAACACACCTGAACGGCTGACCATTGACCTTTCCGAAGGTTGCACAGGTCTGGAACTCTGCACCCGGGATAAGCCTAAATCCCTGATACACATACGGAAAAATCAGACTCCTGGCTCAATGCCTTTAGGAATTATTACAAAAAACACACCCGAACGGCTGACCATTGACTTTTCCGAAGGTTGCACAGGTCTGAAACTCGGCACCCTGGATCAGCCTTAGTCCCTGATACACATACGGACAAATCAGACTCCTGGCTCAATGCCTTTAGGAATTATTACAAAAAACACACCCGAACGGCTGACCATTGACCTTTCCGAAGGTTGCACAGGTCTGAAACTCGGCACCCTGGATCAGCCAGGAGTCCCTGATACACATACGGAGAAATCAGACTCCTGGCTTAATGCCTTTAGGAATTATTACAAAAAACACACCCGAACGGCTGACCTTTGACCTTTCCGAAGGTTGCACACGTCTGAAACTGCACCCGGGATAAGCCTAAATCCCTGATACACATACGGAAAAATTAGACTCCTGGCTTAATGCAATTAGGAATTATTACAAAAAACACCGCCGAACGGCTGACCTTTGACCTTTCCGAAGGTTGCACAGGTCTGAAACTCTGCACCCGGGATAAGCCTAAATCCCTGATACACATACGGAAAAATTAGACTCCTGGCTCAATGCCTTTAGGAATTATTACAAAAAACACACCTGAACGGCTGACCTTTGACCTTTCCGAAGGTTGCACAGGTCTGAAACTCGGCACCCTGGATCAGCCAGGAGTCCCTGATACACATAGGGAGAAATCAGCATCCGGGCTCATTGCCTTTAGGAATTATTGAAGAAAAGACAGTTTTCCACCTTTCTTACGTTTGAATTTTACAGACTGTGTTTTTGGCAGTTTCTTTTGGCCGTGGGAAAAAAGCCCAAAGTCCTGTGTCCAAAAACTGAAAATCAGGTCATGTCAGACTCTATACAGTCTTAGACCCTTTGGCCAGAGTGGAAGTTTTGGAGGAACTACATTTCTACAGGTCGCAGGAGTGTGAATATTTCATTTGTCATTTGGGGTCCCAAGACGAGCGGAACGACGAGGGTACATTAGTATGTCTTATAAGATGTTAACTTTATTTGTGAGGTTTATGTTATGGGACAGTAGAAAAATGAAAAAAAATATGAAAACAGCCGTATCCCTGCTGAATGCACACAAAAACAGAGACAAATAGAAAAACACATACAAACAGTGAAATCATTGCAAAATCAAACACTGAGGGTACCGAAGAATATCTTATAAGATGTTAACTTTATTTGTGAGGTTTATGTTATGGGACAGTAGAAAAATGAAAAAAAATCAGAAAACAGTCGTATTCCAGCTGAATGCGCACAAAAACAGACAAAAATAGAAAAACACATCCAAACAGTGAAATCATTATAAATTCAAACACTGAGGGTACATCAATATACCTTATAAGATGTTAACTTCATATTATAAAAGAGAAAAAAGATTAAAATACCCTCGATCAGCCTTAGTCCCTGATACACATACGGAAAAATCAGACTCCTGGCTTAATGCCTTAAGGAATTATTACAAAAAACACACCCGAACGGCTGACCTTTGACCTTTCCGAAGGTTGCACAGGTCTGAAACTCGGCACCCTAGATCAGCCTTAGGTCCTGATACACATAAGGAAAAATCAGACTCCTGGCTTAATGCTTTTAGGAATTATTCCAAAAAACACACCTAAACGGCTGACCTTTGACCTTTCCGAAGGTTACACAGGTCTGAAACTCGGCACCCTAGATTAACCTAAATCCCTGATACACATACAGGAAAAATCAGACTCCTGGCTCAATGCCTTTAGGAATTATTACAAAAAACACACCCGAACGGCTGACCTTTGATCTTTCCGAAGGTTGCACAGGTCTGAAACTCGGCACCCTGGATCAGCCAGGAGTCCCTGATACACATGCGGAGAAATCAGCATCCGGGCTCATTGCCTTTAGGAGTTATTGAAGAAAAGACAGTTTCCCACCTTTCTTACGTTTGAATTTTGCAGACTGTGTTTATGGCAGTTTTTTTTGGCCAGGGGGAAAAAAGCCCAAAGTCCTGTGTCCAAAAACTGAAAATCAGGTCATGTCAGACTCTATACAGTCTTAGATTTTTTGGCCAAAGTGGAAGTTTTGGAGGAACTACATTTCTACAGGTCGCAGGAGTGTGAATATTTCATATGTCGTTTGGGGTCCCAAGACGAGCGGAACGACAAGGGTACATAAGTATATCTTATAAGATGTTAACTTTATTTGTGAGGTTTATGTTATGGGATAGTAGAAAAATGAAAAAAGATCAGAAAACAGTCGTATTCCAGCTGAATGCGCACAAAAACAGACAAAAATAGAAAAACACATTCAAACAGTGAAATCATTGCGAAATCAAACACTGGAGGTAAATAACCAGATCTTATAAGATTTTAACTTTATTTGTGAGCTTTATGTTATGGGACAGTAGAAAAATGAAAAAAATCAGAAAACAGCCGTATCCCTGCTGAATGCGCACAAAAAAAGAGACAAATAGAAAAACACATACAAACAGTGAAATCATTGCAAAATTGAACACTGGAGGTATATAACTATATCTTATAAGATTTTAACTTTATTTGTGAGGTTTATGTTATGGGACAGTAGAAAAATGAAAAAAATCCGAAAACAGCCGTATCCCTGCTGAATGCGCACAAAAACAGACACAAATAGAAAAACACATTCAAAAAGTGAAATCATTGCAAAATCAATCACTGAAGGTATATAACTATATCTTATGAGATGTTAACTATATTTGTGAGGTTTATGTTATGGGACAATATAAAAATGAAAAAAATCAGAAAACAGCCGTATCCCTGCTGAATGCACACAAAAACAGAGACAAATAGAAAAACACATCCAAACAGTGAAATCATTGCAAAATCAAACACTGAAGGTATATAACTATATCTTATAAGATTTTAACTTTATTTGTGAGGTTTATGTTATGGGACAGTAGAAAAATTAAAAAAATCCGAAAACAGCCGTATCCCTGCTGAATGCGCACAAAAACAGACACAAATAGAAAAACACATCCAAACAGTGAAATCATTATAAATTCAAACACTGAGGGTACATCAATATACCTTATAAGATGTTAACTTCATATTATAGGACAGTAGAAAAAAGATTAAAATACCCTCGATCAGCCTTAGTCCCTGATACACATACGGAAAAATCAGACTCCTGGCTTAATGCCTTTAGGAATTATTACACAAAACACACCCAAATGGCTGACCTTTGACCTTTCCAAAGTTTGCACGGGTCTGAAACTCGGCACCCTGGATTAGCCTTAGTCCCTGATACACATACGGAAAAATCAGACTAATGGCTTAATGCATTTAGGAATTATTACAAAAAACACACCCAAACGGCTGACCATTGACCTTTCCGAAGGTTGCACAGGTCTGAAACTCGGCACCCTAGATTAGCCTTAGTCCCTGATACACAAACGGAAAAATCAGACTCCTGACTCAATGCCTTTAGGAATTATTACAAAAAACACACCTGAACGGCTGACCATTGACCTTTCCGAAGGTTGCACAGGTCTGGAACTCTGCACCCGGGATAAGCCTAAATCCCTGATACACATACGGAAAAATCAGACTCCTGGCTCAATGCCTTTAGGAATTATTACAAAAAACACACCCGAACGGCTGACCATTGACTTTTCCGAAGGTTGCACAGGTCTGAAACTCGGCACCCTGGATCAGCCTTAGTCCTTGATACACATACGCACAAATCAGACTCCTGGCTCAATGCCTTTAGGAATTATTACAAAAAACACACCCGAACGGCTGACCATTGACCTTTCCGAAGGTTGCACAGGTCTGAAACTAGGCACCCTGGATCAGCCAGGAGTCCCTGATACACATACGGAGAAATCAGACTCCTGGCTTAATGCCTTTAGGAATTATTACAAAAAACACACCCGAACGGCTGACCTTTGACCTTTCCGAAGGTTGCACAGGTCTGAAACTCTGCACCCGGGATAAGCCTAAATCCCTGATACACATACGGAAAAATTAGACTCCTGGCTTAATGCAATTAGGAATTATTACAAAAAACACACCCGAACGGCTGACCTTTGACCTTTCCGAAGGTTGCACAGGTCTGAAACTCTGCACCCGGGATAAGCCTAAATCCCTGATACACATACGGAAAAATTAGACTCCTGGCTCAATGCCTTTAGGAATTATTACAAAAAACACACCTGAACGGCTGACCTTTGACCTTTCCGAAGGTTGCACAGGTCTGAAACTCGGCACCCTGGATCAGCCAGGAGTCCCTGATACACATAAGGAGAAATCAGCATCCGGGCTCATTGCCTTTAGGAATTATTGAAGAAAAGACAGTTTTCCACCTTTCTTACGTTTGAATTTTACAGACTGTGTTTTTGGCAGTTTCTTTTGGCCGTGGGAAAAAAGCCCAAAGTCCTGTGTCCAAAAACTGAAAATCAGGTCATGTCAGACTCTATACAGTCTTAGACCCTTTGGCCAGAGTGGAAGTTTTGGAGGAACTACATTTCTACAGGTCGCAGGAGTGTGAATATTTCATTTGTCGTTTGGGGTCCCAAGACGAGTGGAACGACGAGGGTACATTAGTATGTCTTATAAGATGTTAACTTTATTTGTGAGGTTTATGTTATGGGACAGTAGAAAAATGAAAAAAAATATGAAAACAGCCGTATCCCTGCTGAATGCACACAAAAACAGAGACAAATAGAAAAACACATACAAACAGTGAAATCATTGCAAAATCAAACACTGAGGGTACCGAAGAATATCTTATAAGATGTTAACTTTATTTGTGAGGTTTATGTTATGGGACAGTAGTAAAATGAAAAAAAATATGAAAACAGCCGTATCCCTGCTGAATGCGCACAAAAACAGAGACAAATAGAAAAACACATACAAACAGTGAAATCATTGCAAAATCAAACACTGAGGGTACCGAAGAATATCTTATAAGATGTTAACTTTATTTGTGAGGTTTATGTTATGGGACAGTAGTAAAATGAAAAAAAATATGAAAACAGCCGTATCCCTGCTGAATGCGCACAAAAACAGAGACAAATAGAAAAACACATACAAACAGTGAAATCATTGCAAAATCAAACACTGAGGGTACCGAAGAATATCTTATAAGATGTTAACTTTATTTGTGAGGTTTATGTTATGGGACAGTAGAAAAATGAAAAAAAATCAGAAAACAGTCGTATTCCAGCTGAATGCGCACAAAAACAGACAAAAATAGAAAAACACATCCAAACAGTGAAATCATTATAAATTCAAACACTGAGGGTACATCAATATACCTTATAAGATGTTAACTTCATATTATAGGACAGTAGAAAAAAGATTAAAATACCCTCGATCAGCCTTAGTCCCTGATACACATACGGAAAAATCAGACTCCTGGCTTAATGCCTTTAGGAATTATTACAAAAAACACACCCGAACGGCTGACCTTTGACCTTTCCGAAGGTTGCACAGGTCTGAAACTCAGCACCCTAGATCAGCCTTAGGTCCTGATACACATAAGGAGAAATCAGACTCCTGGCTTAATGCCTTTAGGAATTATTCCAGAAAACACACCTAAACGGCTGACCTTTGACCTTTCCGAAGGTTACACAGGTCTGAAACTCGGCACCCTAGATTAACCTAAATCCCTGATACACATACCGAAAAATCAGACTCCTGGCTCAATGCCTTTAGGAATTATTACGAAAAACACACCCGAACGGCTGACCATTGACCTTTTTGAAGGTTGCACAGGTCTGAAACTCGGACCCCTGGATAAGCCTTAGTCCCTGATACACATACGGATAAATCAGACTCCTGGCTTAATGACTTTAAGAATTATTACAAAAAACACACCCGAACGGCTGACCATTGACCTTTCCGAAGGGTGCACAGGTCTGAAACTCTGCACCCGGGATAAGCCTAAATCCCTGATACACATACGGAAAAATCAGACTCCTGGCTCAATGCCTTTAGGAATTATTACAAAAAACACACCCGAACGGCTGACCATTGACCTTTCCGAAGGTTGCACAGGTCTGAAACTTGGCACCCTGGATCAGCCTTAGTCCCTGATACACATACGGAAAAATTAGACTCCTGGCTCAATGCCTTTAGGAATTATTACAAAAAACACACCCGAACGGCTGACCATTGACCTTTCCGAAGGTTGCACAGGTCTGAAACTTGGCACCCTGGATCAGCCTTAGTCCCTGATACACATACGGAAAAATTAGACTCCTGACTCAATGCCTTTAGGAATTATTACAAAAAACACACCCGAACGGCTGACCATTGACCTTTCCGAAGGTTGCACGGGTCTGAAACTTGGCACCCTGGATCAGCCTTAGTCCCTGATACACATACGGAAAAATTAGACTCCTGGCGCAATGCCTTTAGGAATTATTACAAAAAACACACCCGAACGGCTGACCTTTGACCTTTCCAAAGGTTGCACGGGTCTGAAACTCGGCACCCTGGATCAGCCAGGAGTCCCTGATACACATACGAAGAAATCAGCATCCGGGCTCATTGCCTTTAGGAATTATTGAAGAAAAGACAGTTTCCTACCTTTCTTACGTTTGAATTTTACAGACTGTGTTTTTGGCAGTTTTTTTTGGCCGATGGAAAAAAGCCCAAAGTCCTGTGTCCAAAAACTTAAAATCAGGTCATGTCAGACTCTATACAGTCTTAGACCCTTTGGCCAGAGTGGAAGTTTTGGAGGAACTACATTTCTACGGGTCGCAGGAGTGTGAATATTTCATTTGTCGTTTGGGGTCCCAAGACGAGCAGAACGACGAGGGTACATTAGTATGTCTTATAAGATGTTAACTTTATTTGTGAGGTTTATGTTATGGGACAGTAGAAAAATGAAAAAAAATATGAAAACAGCCGTATCCCTGCTGAATGCACACAAAAACAGAGACAAATAGAAAAACACATACAAACAGTGAAATCATTGCAAAATCAAACACTGAGGGTACCGAAGAATATCTTATAAGATGTTAACTTTATTGTGAGGTTTATGTTATTGGACAGTAGAAAAATGAAAAAAAATATGAAAACAGCCGTATCCATGCTGAATGCGCACAAAAACAGAGACAAATAGAAAAACACATACAAACAATGAAATCATTGCAAAATCAAACACTGAGGGTACCGAAGGATATCTTATAAGATGTTAACTTTATTTGTGAGGTTTATGTTATGGGACAGTAGAAAAATGAAAAAAAATCAGAAAACAGTCGTATTCCAGCTGAATGCGCACAAAAACAGACAAAAATAGAAAAACACATTCAAACAGTGAAATCATTGCAAAATCAAACACTGAAGGTATATAACTATATCTTATGAGATGTTAACTTTATTTGTGAGGTTTATGTTATGGGACAATAAAAAAATGAAAAAAATCAGAAAACAGTCGTATTCAAGCTGAATGCGCACAAAAACAGACAAAAATAGAAAAACACATTCAAACAGTGAAATCATTGCAAAATCAAACACTGAAGGTATATAACTATATCTTATAAGATTTTAACTTTATTTATGAGGTTTATGTTATGGGACAGTAGAAAAATGAAAAAAAATCAGAAAACAGTCGTATTCCAGCTGAATGCGCACAAAAATAGACAAAAATAGAAAAACACATTCAAACAGTGAAATCATTGCAAAATCAAACACTGAAGGTATATAACTATATCTTATGATATGTTAACTTTATTTGTGAGGTTTATGTTATGGGACAATAAAAAAATGAAAAAAATCAGAAAACAGTCGTATTCCAGCTGAATGCGCACAAAAACAGAGACAAAAATAGAAGACACATTCAAACAGTGAAATCATTGCAAAATCAAACACTGAAGGTATATAACTATATCTTATGAGATGTTAACTTTATTTGTGAGGTTTATGTTATGGGATAATAAAAAAATGAAAAAAATCAGAAAACAGCCGTATCCCTGCTGAATGCGCACAAAAACAGACACAAATAGAAAAACACATCCAAACAGTGAAATCATTATAAATTCAGACACTGAGGGTACATCAATATACCTTATAAGATGTTAACTTCATATTATAGGACAGTAGAAAAAAGATTAAAATACCCTTGATCAGCCTTAGTCCCTGATACACATACAGAAAAATCAGACTCCTGGCTTAATGCCTTCAGGAATTATTACAAAAAACACACCCGAACGGCTGACCATTGACCTTTCCGAAGGGTGCACAGGTCTGAAACTTGGCACCCTGGATCAGCCTTAGTCCCTGATACACATACGGAAAAATTAGACTCCTGACTCAATGCCTTTAGGAATTATTACAAAAAACACACCCGAACGGCTGACCATTGACCTTTCCGAAGGTTGCACGGGTCTGAAACTTGCCACCCTGGATCAGCCTTAGTCCCTGTTACACATACGGAAAAATTAGACTCCTGGCTCAATGCCTTTAGGAATTATTACAAAAAACACACCCGAACGGCTGACCTTTGACCTTTCCAAAGGTTGCACAGGTCTGAAACTCTGCACCCGGGATTAGCCTAAATCCCTGATACACATACGCAAAAATTAGACTCCTGGCTCAATGCCTTTAGGAATTATTACAAAAAACACACCCGAACGGCTGACCTTTGACCTTTCCGAAGGTTGCACAGGTCTGAAACTCGGCACCCTGGATCAGCCAGGAGTCCCTGATACACATAAGGAGAAATCAGCATCCGGGCTCATTGCCTTTAGGAATTATTGAAGAAAAGACAGTTTCCTACCTTTCTTACGTTTGAATTTTACAGACTGTGTTTTTGGCAGTTTCTTTTGGCCGTGGGAAAAAAGCCCAAAGTCCTGTGTCCAAAAACTGAAAATCAGGTCATGTCAGACTCTATACAGTCTTAGACCCTTTGGCCAGAGTGGAAGTTTTGGAGGAACTACATTTCTACAGGTCGCAGGAGTGTGAATATTTCATTTGTCGTTTGGGGTCGCAAGACGAGCGGAACGACGAGGGTACATTAGTATGTCTTATAAGATGTTAACTTTATTTGTGAGGTTTATGTTATGGGACAGTAGAAAAATGAAAAAAAATATGAAAACAGCCGTATCCCTGCTGAATGCACACAAAAACAGAGACAAATAGAAAAACACATACAAACAGTGAAATCATTGCAAAATCAAACACTGAGGGTACCGAAGAATATCTTATAAGATGTTAACTTTATTTGTGAGGTTTATGTTATGGGACAGTAGAAAAATGAAAAAAAATATGAAAACAGCCGTATCCCTGCTGAATGCGCACAAAAACAGAGACAAATAGAAAAACACATACAAACAGTGAAATCATTGCAAAATCAAACACTGGAGGTATATAACTATATCTTATGAGATTTAGGAATTATTACAAAAAACACACCCGAACGGCTGACCTTTGACCTTTTCGAAGGTTGCACAGGTCTGAAACTCGGCACCCTAGATCAGCCTTAGTCCCTGATACACATAAGGAGAAATAAGACTCCTGGCTTAATGCCTTTAGGAATTATTACAAAAAACACACCCGAACGGCTGACCTTTGACCTTTTCGAAGGTTGCACAGGTCTGAAACTCGGCACCCTAGATCAACCTTAGTCCCTGATACACATACAGAAAAATCAGACTCCTGGCTCAATGCCTTTAGGAATTATTACAAAAAACACACCCGAACGGCTGACCATTGACCTTTTTGAAGGTTGCACAGGTCTGAAACTCGGCACCCTGGATTAGCCTTAGTCCCTGATACACATACGGAAAAATCAGACTCCTGTCTTAATGCCTTTAGGAATTATTACAAAAAACACACCCGAACGGCTGACCTTTGACCTTTCCGAAGGTTGCACGGGTCTGAAACTCAGCACCCTGGATCAGCCAGGAGTCCCTGATACACATAAGGAGAAATCAGCATCCGGGCTCATTGCCTTTAGGAATTATTGAATAAAAGACAGTTTCCCACCTTTCTTACGTTTGAATTTTACAGACTGTGTTTTTGGCAGTTTCTTTTGGCCGTGGGAAAAAAGCCCAAAGTCCTGTGTCCAAAAACTGAAAATCAGGTCATGTCAGACTCTATACAGTCTTAGACCCTTTGGCCAGAGTGGAAGTTTTGGAGGAACTACATTTCTACAGGTCGCAGGAGAGTGAATATTTCATATGTCGTTTGGGGTCCCATGACGAGCGGAACGACGAGGGTACATAAGTATATCTTATAAGATGTTAACTTTATTTGTGAGGTTTATGTTATGGGACAGTAGAAAAATGAAAAAAAATATGAAAACAGCCGTATCCCTGCTGAATGCGCACAAAAACAGAGACAAATAGAAAAACACATACAAACAGTGAAATCCTTGCAAAATCAAACACTGAAGGTATATAACTATATCTTATGAGATGTTAACTTTATTTGTGAGGTTTATGTTATGGGACAGTAGAAAAATGAAAAAAAAATATGAAAACAGCCGTATCCCTGCTGAATGCGCACAAAAACAGAGACAAATAGAAAAACACATCCAAACAGTGAAATCATTGCAAAATCAAACACTGGAGGTATATAACTATATCTTATGAGATGTTAACTTTATTTGTGAGGTTTATGTTATGGGACAATAAAAAAATGAAAAAAATCAGAAAACAGTCGTAGTCCAGCTGTATGCGCACAAAAACAGACAAAAATAGAAGACACATTCAAACAGTGAAATCATTGCAAAATCAAACACTGAAGGTATATAAATATATCTTATGAGATGTTAACTTTATTTGTGAGGTTTTTTGTTATGGGATAATAAATAATGAAAAAAATCAGAAAACAGCCGTATCCCTGCTGAATGCACACAAAAACAGAGACAAATAGAAAAACACATACAAACAGTGAAATCATTGCAAAATCAAACACTGAAGGTATATAACTATATCTTATAAGATTTTAACTTTATTTGTGAGGTTTATGTTATGGGACAGTAGAAAAATGAAAAAAATCCGAAAACAGCCGTATCCCTGCTGAATGCGCACAAAAACAGACACAAATAGAAAAACACATCCAAACAGTGAAATCATTATAAATTCAAACACTGAGGGTACATCAATATACCTTATAAGATGTTAACTTCATATTATAGGACAGTAGAAAAAAGATTAAAATACCCTCGATCAGCCTTAGTCCCTGATACACATACGGAAAAATCAGACTCCTGGCTTAATGCCTTTAGGAATTATTACAAAAAACACACTCGAACGGCTGACCTTTGACCTTTTCGAAGGTTGCACAGGTCTGAAACTCTGCACCCTAGATCAGCCTTAGTCCCTGATACACATAAGGAGAAATAAGACTCCTGGCTTAATGCCTTTAGGAATTATTACAAAAAACACACCCGAACGGCTGACCTTTGACCTTTTCGAAGGTTGCACAGGTCTGAAACTCGGCACCCTAGATCAACCTTAGTCCCTGATACACATACAGAAAAATCAGACTCCTGGCTCAATGCCTTTAGGAATTATTACAAAAAACACACCCGAACGGCTGACCATTGACCTTTTTGAAGGTTGCACAGGTCTGAAACTCGGCACCCTGGATTAGCCTTAGTCCCTGATACACATACGGAAAAATCAGACTCCTGTCTTAATGCCTTTATGAATTATTACAAAAAACACACCCGAACGGCTGACCTTTGACCTTTTCGAAGGTTGCACAGGTCTGTAACTCGGCACCCGGGATAAGCCTAAATCCCTGATAAACATACGGAAAAATCAGACTCCTGGCTCAATGCCTTTAGGAATTATTACAAAAAACACACCCGAACGGCTGACCTTTGACCTTTCCGAAGGTTGCACAGGTCTGAAACTCAGCACCCTGGATCAGCCAGGAGTCCCTGATACACATAAGGAGAAATCAGCATCCGGGCTCATTGCCTTTAGGAATTATTGAATAAAAGACAGTTTCCCACCTTTCTTACGTTTGAATTTTACAGACTGTGTTTTTGGCAGTTTCTTTTGGCCGTGGGAAAAAAGCCCAAAGTCCTGTGTCCAAAAACTGAAAATCAGGTCATGTCAGACTCTATACAGTCTTAGACCCTTTGGCCAGAGTCAAAGTTTTGGAGGAACTACATTTCTACAGGTCGCAGGAGTGTGAATATTTCATATGTCGTTTGTGGTCCCAAGACGAGAGGAACGACGAGGGTACATTAGTATATCTTATAAGATGTTAACTTTATTTGTGGGGTTTATGTTTATGTTGACAAAAATAGAAAAACACATCCAAACAGTGAAATCATTGCAAAATCAAACACTGAAGGTATATAACTATATCTTATAAGATGTTAACTTTATTTGAGAGGTTTATGTTATGGGACAATAAAAAAATGAAAAAAATCAGAAAACAGCCGTATCCCTGCTGAATGCACACAAAAACAGACACAGATAGAAAAACACATCCAAACAGTGAAATCATTATAAATTCAAACACTGAGGGTACAGAAGTATATCTTATATGATGTTAACTTCATTAGTGAGGTTTATATTATGGGACAGTAGAAAAAAGAAAAAAATCCGAAAACAGCCTTACCTCAGCTGAATACGTCCAGTGAAAGTAAAATCATAAACTACTGATAAAAAATAAGGATTTTATACTTCATCAAAAATTTTTACCCTATTGTTTGTTGCAAAAAGTGAACTTTGACCCTATATTCCTCCAAAACGTATACAGTAAAAGTACTCCATACTACTAGTATATGAAGTATAAGTGGTACTGAGTTCAGTGAAAGTAAAATCATAAACTACTGATAAAAAATAAGGATTTTAAACTTCATCAAAAACGGATATTCACACAGGTCATACAAAACATCTAGCTTATGTTTGATTTGATGTAATTATTGTACATGTAATCACTATAATATGATAGGGTTAGGGTTAGTTTTGATAAATTATTTAACCTTTTTCTTTTTCAGTACATTGTGACTGATGTTGATGAGGTCGAGGTCTTCAGCGTCTGAGGCTGTGTCTTTGACAGTCAGGATGAATTGAGCCCCAAATAAAACAAAGTGAAACATTGTGTTTACCTGTAATTGCACCTTTGTAAACAAAACCAGACTTTTGTTTGGGTTCACGTAGAGGGCAAGTCTTTGAAGTCCCTCAAGATGCCTGTTTGTGTTTTTTACTCAAAGGAGTGAATGTGTGTATGAGCCTCTTTGTAGGTGTAGGTGCCTGTGTATCATGTCGATTTGAACTTGATGTGAGAACAAGAAGTGCCTGGAGTTGCACATACACACACACACACACACACATTTATTCCTAAACCCACATTCACACCATACTATGATATCCCTAAAATACACCCACATCATTTTAGCGTCAGATATTGATTGAATAGTGTGTTATATGATAATGAAAAATGTTGATATTCCCTGACAGTGGAAAATAACTTCACCTACACCAAATTTGAAGCAATTTGCATCAACACAGCCAAAGATATCCTCAAAAAAAAATCCAAAAGCACAAAGAATGCAGAGGATTAATCTGTAATGTTTTTATTACAAAAAATCTTGGAAGCGAACATTTCTGCCATGCATGTATGGTGAAACAAAGGGGCAGTTTATTTCAACTACTACTGTAGCTTTAAGATAATTATCGACCATCATCACACTCCAACGCAACGTAGTTCCCCACCACAGCAGCAGCGGATTAATATCCAAAACGTGAACAGGTTAGTGTCTGCTCAGCAGGTGGATGAACATGTAATGGAGTTGCAGCATCAGTCGCTGACCAAGGAATTACTGGGGAAGTTGGTGGTAGAGGGAGGCTATTGACATGTCACAGGAAGATGCTCAAAAATGTAGAGGTAAGTGAAATTTTACATTATTGTAATGAGCTAAACAGCAGGCCATTGCTAAAATGTGTTCGTTAATTACAGTAACTACGTCTTTTCACTCATTGAAAATACATACATACACATGTATTTAAACACACACGCATTAATCGAAATATAGTTAATAATAATATATGCACATGTAAACGTTCCATGCTCTTTTTTTTCTTTTTCGCTTTGCTGTTTTTTGCGAGTTTAGTGTTTAAATGCAGTCAGTATCCTATCTCTGAGATGGTGTTGTCTGCGATGTTACACGGGAGCCAGACTTTCTGTCTGAACAGTTCCACTGTGAGAACCGATGTCCTCTCACCCGGACCCGCAGCTGCAAAGCTCCCGTTTTCGCGGAACCGCTTGCTGTGTTTCAGCTGCGTCTTCGGTTGTGTGGACTGTGGGTCACATTGCTGATCTGTTCAGAGAGCTTCGCTGGTGCTGCTGCTGCAGGTATCCTGTCTATTTAACAAGTAGGCTATACACTACATCTATCCCTCTATTCTTAAAAATTAGGTCCACTCTGAATGTTGATACAGTGTGGTTGTTGTAATTATTATTTTTTTTTAATGACAGTCTTTTCCATTCTTACAACGCACAGTTAACGTGACTGGATTCTGCTTCATCCGGGGAAAGAGGTTGACCCTCAGGCTTTGGACACCTACAGTATTTAGTTGATGACAAACTGTTTCCTTAACCCTCAGGCTTCATTATGATTCATTTCCACTGTGTTAGTGCATATGGCACACTTTCTTGTAAGAAGGTCTCTTGGCAAATTGGAATTCAAATGAAAACATTTTATTAATAGATCAATAGAACACTGAACATTGTTTTCACCATAGACTTGAGTATATGGCAGGAATGTTCACTCCCAAGAATTGTTGTCATAAAAGATTAATACTTTTGTCCTGCATCAGTCCTCCTCAAAACCACCAAATATTCAATCATTTCCATATTACAAATGTCCTCTTTTCAAATTAAGAGGGGAGGGAGTACATGTTTTATCTGATGCTACACAAAACTAACAATGCTTCAAAGTTAATATTGTGGGTAATCTTTGACATATTCAAGACTGATTAAAAAAAAATCTCCCAGCCACCCAACATTTGTCATATCTGTTGCCAGTACAACCCATGAAATGCTCATTTGTACTTGTCAGGAAGTCACTGCAGCTCTGACCTTGTAACCTAAATATGTTTCTGCTTCAAAATCACTTTGTTTCATACATGAGGCTAATGTCTGGCAGATTTTACCAATCTTAGCCAATCTTCATCACTAAGTTTTATGTTAAATCCTGATTCCCATCTTTTTTTTATGTATTTTGTAGCATTTTTTTTATATAGTCCCAATATAATTCTAATTGTGGTTTGATTATGATGATCATCATAATCATTATGTTGATTATTATGATCTGGATCACACTATTCAGGAGGGGGTCCATCCTGATCTCTTTCATATAGTAGTCTCTAAGTTGCAGGAATCCACAGAATTCATGATTGATTATCTAAATCCTTTTTTTCTGTCATATTTTGGAAACTCTCAAGCTGTCATCTTTCACCAAAACACACCATGCTGTGATTCCCTTGGTTGTCCACTGTTTAAATCCTATATCGTACCTAGTCGGTGTAAAATTGCTATCATATTCAATAAATTAGTGTCTTTCTGTATCTTATATTTTTTTATTATGCTGAACCATATTTTGTATGTGAACATCGTGATTGTGTCTATTTGGTTTTGAATCTTCTTGTATGTTTCTTTATCCCCAATTATATTCTGTACTGGGTTTTCTCCAAACTCTTTTTCTATTTCATTTCACTGTGTCTGGTTTGCACCAACCTACAATATATCTCAATTGGGCCGCATGGTAGTATTCCTTTAATTTTGGAAGTCTCATCCCTCCTTCTTCTTTTGGCAGCTGGAGAGTTTCCAGTCTTATCGTGGGTCTTTTGCCACCCCAACTAAACTTTGATATCATTTTATTCCAGCTCATAAATTGGGGTTTGGGGGACCTCTACTGGTAGGGCTTGGAATAGGTATAAGGGTCAGGGTCAGCGAGTCGGCAGCACCCCCGCTTTACCCACAGGCTGTAGCAGAGAGCCCCCCTTACAGCAACAACTTTGGCTCTTTCTCTCCCACTCCTGAATTACCCGCTCCAGAGCCTGATGATGATCATGAAACACCTTTTGTAGAGGTAGAGAAAAAGAAAAGAAAAGCTTGTTATAAAATAAATATATATAAATATATACAGTATATATATTATAAAATGACGACAAACCCACACCATAGCTTCCCCCCAAACATTTATGACCTTCCCCAAAGTTTCATCTTGGAATGCCCATGGCATCCAATCAAATTCTTTTAGAGCCCAACAAATTAAATTCTTGTGAAAACTGACTTTGACATATTATGTTGTCAAGAACTGAGACTAAACACAAGTAAAGAGTAAAGGTATCCAGCATGTGGAACAAAGGTCTAAGTGTAATTTCTATTGGCGAAAGTAAAGCTGATGGTGGGATCTTTTTTCTAAAACTGGTGATGTCACTATTATTCGTAAAACGAATGATTTCCTAATTTAATTCCTTGTAGATTGCTCATGGTGGATTGTTTTTACTGAGGAGAAAAAATACGAACGATACACGTGTACACCTCTCATGAGAAAACAAACATTTTTCAACTTTTTAAAAGACTTAAAGAACCGCTATTGGTCGGATACAAAATTATTTTATGTGGCGACTTTAACGCTGTCATCGATGTAAACGACAGAGTGAGCTCTAAAGTCTTGAAACTCAGCTCTGATGGTAATCGCTTGACTCAATTTAATTCTTATGTAGACTAATTGTGATCTTAACAAGTCCTGGCAAATTAAAGTAGGCACAAGCACCATGACGTCCAATCTGAAGCAGCATCCTGCAATTTGTCTTCTTATGTCATCATTTTTTTTCAAAGGATGTATGTTACAGTATTTTAAATAAAATACACATAATGGAAATATATTGGTACAAAATCTGAAGGAATTTTTATCATCTCCAGAAAAGAGCATATTTTGTATTTTAAATATGTATTTTTTTTAATACATGTATCAGAAATACTTCCCATCCCTGCTTAGAGACATTATGTGAAGGTTGAAAATTGTGTCTCTTTAAATAAAACCCATAACATGAGAAAATAAATTGAAGCACAATATATAATGATTATGTATAGAAAATGCACTCGGATTTTCGCAGTTGAAGCACAAGAATCTGGATCTTTACAAAACAAATGTTATCTATCCGCAATTCCTATACTCCTATTCCAAATATGTTTGTGATTTAAACAGCATTTGTCTAGTGTAACATTAGTGATACTTTTGCAGTAGTATATTTATAGTGAGACACAATTATAAATTTTTCCCAAATCTGTCCATGCCTCATCCATCTCTTCCTCTCCCTTCTTGTCTTCCTCCTCAGCACATGGAGAAGATCTCCATTCTGGCTTTCCATCCAGTTAAGATGCACAGCTGCTATGAGAAGTTGGTGAACCTGAGCCTTGAGGGTCTGCAGCAACAGTTTGACGTGAGCAGCCCGTCAGTGTTTGTCCAAAGGGCCCAGATCCCCATGAGAGAGGTGAAACCTCAACTACTGACTAACCAGTCTAATATAGGTTATTGGTTAACTGGTTAACACAATGGGAAGTTTCTATGAGAGCTAATCATTTTATTGACACTCATTTTATTTCTTGATCATTTTCCTACACTGTAGCTCCTGTTTGACTAGAGTTTGTCAAATAGTTGAATGATGAGGTTCTAACTGGCATTGATCAAGGACACAGTAGAACTAAAGGCGAACATCTTTTGGCGGTTTGATAACTCAGTGGACAGTTAAATAGATATAGTTGTCTACAGACATGCCACAATACAGACTGTGGAACTGGGTGTAGTACATTATCACATTATTTCATGGGATATTCCTATATGAGTCAGTTTGTCTGGTGTTACATGCATGTATGTCACAAAGTTAGGTACAAAACTACAAATTGTGTTTTAATTGATGTTTGAGCAGATCCTTCATCAGAGTCTCGAGTCTCAGGGTACAGAGGAGCTGTGTAAGATCATCCAGCACTGCCAGGACAGAGTCATTAAGGTAATACACAAAGAAAACAGGCTTGTGCATCAAATTCTTGCATAACATCTACATTAATATCTAATAATATTACACCTGGCATACTCCAGCCCTGGGAGTGAAACTTTTGGTCTGGCCTTGTTTTAGTGTTAAGGAAAATTCAGGTTCAACTTTATCAATTTATTAATTTTTGAGCAAGAGTCCAGGATACCGGGCAATATCCCAGCTTAATCCCTTCTGTGCATCGTCCTCTGATATTTTCAAGCCTCAACTTGCCAGCTCCATGTTTATTTTTATTATATCAGAAAGTATGAGTGTGTGGATGAGCTAACTCATGCTTTTGAAGCATGATGATGGTCGCCACAGCGGTCGTCTTCCAGATAGAGATTAGATAGAAAATAAAAACTCCAAACTCAAGGAATAAACACTTGACTTTTGCGAGAACAGGTGAACGTCACATAGTGTACCCTGAGACATTATTGCTCTGGACCATAATCAAGTGGACTGATAAGAGATTACCGGCATCTTGTGAAATGTGCCAGTACACAAATAAAAGTGTCGGTTCTGTGTACTGGACAGTACCGGGCCACTTCTAGTTAATAATTGTACTGTAGTGACAGTGATGGTATTTTATGTACACTTAATGTCTCTTATGTGATCTTATTCTTTAACAAACAAGTGCACAATAAAAATTCACTGGGAATTCTAAACAGCACATTGCAATTTATTCAATTATTATCGAAGTATTGATCAGTAATACAGTGAAAATGAGAGGAAATGTTTAAGGTGTGCGCCCCTAAATGTTCTGCTTGCTCTCCTAAAACATTCAGTTATAGGGGGGGGCTACTGTGCTCCTAGTAAAAAGTTAGTCTGGTGCCCTGCATACATTGTTCTAAAGGGTTTATGGTCTTAGTTCCTCTTCAGTAGAGCTGCATGTCTACAATGTAAATTTAATTTTACATTTAAATGCAGAGCTGTCAGTCCCACCGTGTGTGATTGACAGCTCTGCATTTCATGTTTGCAAAGTTGCAGTTATAGGTGGATTTGTAGTGGACAAGCTATCAGTATCCATCCCTTCTCTTATAACTATGGTTGTTTCTGGTTTCAAAAACTAACATGGTGTTGCCCAAAATACTAAACTCCAACATTTAAACAGGGGAGTCTACCCATCAGTGGCAACCCAAATAGTTGACACTTCCCAACCTTATGAGAACCTGCCTCTCAAAATGGGTTATGGATTCATATTTTATCTCTGACAAATGGAATGTGAACTATGATGAGGAAGGCATGACAATATTATAGCTATATCATGACATGAGACAAGATATGATCTTAGAATTTTGATATTGTCATATCGTGATCGGGTATTTGTGATGAATTTTCCTGGTTTGAGAATTTTGGAGAAAATCAAGCTCAAAAGTCAAGAGTTTGACAATTATTTTGCAACAATTTGTGACTTTGCACTGCCCTCTAGTGGCCTAATATGATTTCCCATGAAATATGTCACCTGCTATGCATACTACAGCTCCTTATTTTTCCAGTGATCCCCTATATGTCCATATCTACTTTGGACTATAGGAGAAAGTCCATCTCAAATATGAATGCTGACTGAATTCTAGTGCAACAATTCCTGAATTTGCACTTCTCCCTACTGGCCGAAACGTGCATTTTTTTTTAAGGTGGAATCGAAACTTAATGAAAATCGGAAGCGAATGTGGAGCCACCTTCAGCATCATCATGTCATTGTTCCCAATAGAATGAGTGCGCGAGTTTTTTTCGAGATTTTTTTAATTGTTCTGCTGTCCCATAACATAAACCTCACAAATGAATTTCACATCTTAAAAGATTTAGTTCTGTACACTCACTGTTTGATTTTGCAATGATTTCACTGTTGGGATGTGTTTTTCTATTGGTGTCTGTTTGTGTTCGCATTCAGCTGAGATAAAGCTGTTTCCGGATTTTTTTATTTTTTCTACTGTCCCATAATATAAACCTCACAAATGAAGTTCACATCTTTAAACACTTAGTTATGTACCCTAAGTGTTTGATTTTGCAATGATTTCACTGTTTGGATGTGTTTTTCTATTGGTGTCTGTTTGTGTGCGCATTCAGCTGAGATTAGGCTGTTTCCGGATTTTTTTAATTTTTCTACTGTCCCATAATATAAACCTAACAAATGAACTTAAAATCTTATAAGATATACTTCTTTACCCTCAGTGTTTAATTTTGCAAAGATTTCACTGTTTGAAAGTGTTTTTCTATAAGTGTCTGTTTGTGTGCGCATTCAGCTGAGATAAGGCTGTTTCCGGATTTTTTTCATTTTTCTGCTTTCCCATAACATAAACCTCACAAATGAAATTCACATCTTAAAAGATTTAGTTCTGTACCCTCAGTGTTTGATATTGCAATGATTTCACTGTTTGGATGTATTTTTCTATTGGTGTCTGTTTGTGTGCGCATTCAGCTGAGATAAGGCTGTTTCCGGATTTTTTTAATTTTTCTGCTGTCCCATAACATAAACCTCACAAATGAAGTTAACATCTTAAAATATTTAGTTCTGTGCCCTCAGTGTTTGATTTTGCAATGATTTCACTGTTTGGGATGTGTTTTTCTATTGGTGTCTGTTTGTGTGCGCATTCAGCTGAGATAAGGCTGTTTCCGGATTTTTTTAATTTGTCTGCTGTCCCATAACATAAACCTCACAAATGAAGTTAACATCTTAAAATATTTAGTTCTGTACCCTGAGTGTTTGATTTTGCAATGATTTCACTGTTGGTATGTGTTTTTCCATTGGTGTCTGTTTGTGTGCGCATTCAGCTGAGATAAGGCTGTTTCCCGATTTTTTTAATTTTTCTGCTGTCCCATAACATAAACCTCACAAATGAAGTTAACATCTTAAAATATTTAGTTCTGTACCCTCAGTGTTTGATTTTGCAAATATTTCACTGTTGGGATGTGTTTTTCTATTGGTGTCTGTTTGTGTGCGCATTCAGCTGAGATAAGGCTGTTTCCGGATTTTTTTATTTTTTCTACTGTCCCATAATATAATCCTCACAAATGAAGTTAACATCTTAAAAGATTTAGTTCTGTACCCTCAGTGTTTGATATTGCAATGATTTCACTGTTGGGATGTGTTTTTCTATTGTTGTCTGTTTGTGTGCGCATTCAGCTGAGATAAGGCTGTTTCCGGATTTTTTTCATTTTTCTGCTGTCCCATAACATTAACCTCACAAATGAAGTTAACATCTTAAAATATTTAGTTCTGTACCCTCAGTGTTTGATTTTGCAAAGATTTCACTGTTTGGATGTGTTTTTCTATTGGTGTCTGTTTGTGTGCGCATTCAGCTGAGATAAGGCTGTTTCCGGATTTTTTTCATTTTTCTGCTGTCCCATAACATAAACCTCACAAATGAAGTTAACATCTTAAAAGATTTAGTTCTGTACACTCACTGTTTGATTTTGCAATGATTTCACTGTTGGGATGTGTTTTTCTATTGGTGTCTGTTTGTGTTCGCATTCAGCTGAGATAAGGCTGTTTCCGGATTTTTTTATTTTTTCTACTGTCCCATAATATAAACCTCACAAATGAAGTTCACATCTTAAAAGACTTAGTTATGTACCCTAAGTGTTTGATTTTGCAATGATTTCACTGTTTGGATGTGTTTTTCTATTGGTGTCTGTTTGTGTGCGCATTCAGCTGAGATAAGGCTGTTTCCGGATTTTTTTAATTTTTCTACTGTCCCATAATATAAACCTAACAAATGAACTTAAAATCTTATAAGATATACTTCTTTACCCTCAGTGTTTAATTTTGCAAAGATTTCACTGTTTGAAAGTGTTTTTCTATAAGTGTCTGTTTGTGTGCGCATTCAGCTGAGATAAGGCTGTTTCTGGATTTTTTTCATTTTTCTGCTTTCCCATAACATAAACCTCACAAATGAAATTCACATCTTAAAAGATTTAGTTCTGTACCCTCAGTGTTTGATATTGCAATGATTTCACTGTGTGGATGTATTTTTCTATTGGTGTCTGTTTGTGTGCGCATTCAGCTGAGATAAGGCTGTTTCCGGATTTTTTTAATTTTTCTGCTGTCCCATAACATAAACCTCACAAATGAAGTTAACATCTTAAAATATTTAGTTCTGTGCCCTCAGTGTTTGATTTTGCAATGATTTCACTGTTTGGGATGTGTTTTTCTATTGGTGTCTGTTTGTGTGCGCATTCAGCTGAGATAAGGCTGTTTCCCGATTTTTTAAATTTGTCTGCTGTCCCATAACATAAACCTCACAAATGAAGTTAACATCTTAAAATATTTAGTTCTGTACCCTCAGTGTTTGATTTTGCAATGATTTCACTGTTGGTATGTGTTTTTCTATAAGTGTCTGTTTGTGTGCGCATTCAGCTGAGATAAGGCTGTTTCCGGATTTTTTTCATTTTTCTACTTTCCCATAACATAAACCTCACAAATGAAGTTAAAATCTTAAAAGATTTAGTTCTGTACCCTCAGTGTTTGATATTGCAATGATTTCACTGTTGGGATGTGTTTTTCTATTGGTGTCTGTTTGTGTGCGCATTCAGCTGAGATAAGGCTGTTTCCGGATTTTTTAAATTTGTCTGCTGTCCCATAACATAAACCTCACAAATGAAGTTAACATCTTAAAAGATTTAGTTCTGTACACTCACTGTTTGATTTTGCAATGATTTCACTGTTTGGATGTGTTTTTCTATTGGTGTCTGTTTGTGTGCGCATTCAGCTGAGATAAGGCTATTTCCGGATTTTTTTATTTTTTCTACTGTCCCATAATATAATCCTCACAAATGAGGTTAACATCTTAAAAGATTTAGTTCTGTACCCTCAGTGTTTGATTTTGCAATGATTTCACTGTTGGGATGTGTTTTTCTATAAGTGTCTGTTTGTGTGCGCATTCAGCTGAGATAAGGCTGTTTCCGGATTTTTTTCATTTTTCTGCTTTCCCATAACATAAACCTCACAAATGAAGTTAACATCTTAAAATATTTAGTTCTGTACCCTCAGTGTTTGATATTGCAATGATTTCACTGTTGGGATGTGTTTTTCTATTGGTGTCTGTTTGTGTGCGCATTCAGCTGAGATAAGGCTGTTTCCGGATTTTTTTCATTTTTCTGCTGTCCCATAACATAAACCTCACAAATAAAGTTAACATCTTAAAAGATTTAGTTCTGTACCCTCAGTGTTTGATTTTGCAATGATTTCACTGTTGGTATGTGTTTTTCTATAAGTGTCTGTTTGTGTGCGCATTCAGCTGAGATAAGGCTGTTTCCGGATTTTTTTCATTTTTCTGCTGTCCCATAACATAAACCTCACAAATGAAATTAACATCTTAAAATACTTAGTTCTGTACACTCACTGTTTGATTTTGCAATGATTTCACTGTTTGGATGTGTTTTTCTATTGGTGTCTGTTTGTGTGCGCATTCAGCTGAGATAAGGCTGTTTCCGGATTTTTTAATTTTTTCTACTGTCCCATAACATAAACCTCACAAATAATGAAGTTAACATCTTAAAATATTTAGTTCTGTACCCTCAGTGTTTGATATTGCAATGATTTCACTGTTGGGATGTGTTTTTCTATTGGTGTCTGTTTGTGTGCGCATTCAGCTGAGATAAGGCTGTTTCCGGATTTTTTTCATTTTTCTGCTGTCCCATAACATAAACCTCACAAATGAATTTCACATCTTAAAAGATTTAGTTCTGTACACTCACTGTTTGATTTTGCAATGATTTCACTGTTGGGATGTGTTTTTCTATTGGTGTCTGTTTGTGTGCGCATTCAGCTGAGATAAGGCTGTTTCCGGATTTTTTTCATTTTTCTGCTGTCCCATAACATAAACCTCACAAATGAAATTAACATCTTAAAAGATTTAGTTCTGTACACTCACTGTTTGATTTTGCAATGATTTCACTGTTGGGATGTGTTTTTCTATTGTTGTCTGTTTGTGTTTGCATTCAGCTGAGATAAGGCTGTTTCCGGATTTTTTTATTTTTTCTACTGTCCCATAATATAAACCTCACAAATGAAGTTCACATCTTAAAAGATTTAGTTCTGTACACTCACTGTTTGATTTTGCAATGATTTCACTGTTTGGATGTGTTTTTCTATTGGTGTCTGTTTGTGTGCGCATTCAGCTGAGATAAGGCTGTTTCCGGATTTTTTTATTTTTTCTAATGTCCCATAATATAATCCTCACAAATGAGGTTAACATCTTAAAAGATTTAGTTCTGTACCCTCAGTGTTTGATTTTGCAATGATTTCACTGTTGGGATGTGTTTTTCTATAAGTGTCTGTTTGTGTGCGCATTCAGCTGAGATAAGGCTGTTTCCGGATTTTTTTCATTTTTCTGCTTTCCCATAACATAAACCTCACAAATGAAATTAACATCTTAAAAGACTTAGTTCTGTACACTCATTGTTTGATTTTGCAATGATTTCACTGTTTGGATGTGTTTTTCTATTTGTGTCTGTTTTTGTGCACATTCAGCAGGGATACTGCTGCTTTCTGATTTTTTTTCATTTTTCTACTGTCCCATAACATAAACCTCACCAATAAAGTTAAAATCTCATAAGATATAGTTATAGACCATCAGTGTTTGATTTTGCAATGATTTCACTGTTTGGATGTGTTTTTCTATTTGTGTCTGTTTTTGTGCACATTCAGCAGGGATACTGGTTTCTCATTTTTTTAATTTTTCTACTGTCCCATAACATAAAGCTCAAAAATAAAGTTAACATCTTACGAGATATAGTTATATACCTTTGGTGTTTGATTTTGCAATGATTTCACTGTTTGGATGTGTTTTTCTATTGGTGTCTGTTTGTGTGCGCATTCAGCTGAGATAAGGCTGTTTCCGGATTTTTTTATTTTTTCTACTGTCCCATAATATAATCCTCACAAATGAGGTTAACATCTTAAAAGATTTAGTTCTGTACCCTCAGTGTTTGATTTTGCAATGATTTCACTGTTGGGATGTGTTTTTCTATAAGTGTCTGTTTGTGTGCGCATTCAGCTGAGATAAGGCTGTTTCCGGATTTTTTTCATTTTTCTGCTTTCCCATAACATAAACCTCACAAATGAAATTAACATCTTAAAAGACTTAGTTCTGTACACTCATTGTTTGATTTTGCAATGATTTCACTGTTTGGATGTGTTTTTCTATTTGTGTCTGTTTTTGTGCACATTCAGCAGGGATACTGCTGCTTTCTGATTTTTTTTCATTTTTCTACTGTCCCATAACATAAACCGCACCAATAAAGTTAAAATCTCATAAGATATAGTTATAGACCATCAGTGTTTGATTTTGCAATGATTTCACTGTTTGGATGTGTTTTTCTATTTGTGTCTGTTTTTGTGCACATTCAGCAGGGATACTGGTTTCTCATTTTTTTAATTTTTCTACTGTCCCATAACATAAAGCTCAAAAATAAAGTTAACATCTTACGAGATATAGTTATATACCTTTGGTGTTTGATTTTGCAATGATTTCACTGTTTGGATGTGTTTTTCTATTTGTGTCTGTTTTTGTGCACATTCAGCAGGGATAGGGCTTTTTTCTGATTTATTTCATTTTTCTACTGTCCCATAACATAAACCTCACCAATAAAGTTAACATCTCATAAGATATAGTTAAATAACTTCAGTGTTTAATTTTGCAATGATTTCACTGTTTGGATGTGTTTTTCTATTTGTGTCTGTTTTTGTGCACATTCAGCTGGCTGCTTTCTGATTTTTTTTTCATTTTTCTACTGTCCCATAACATAAACCTCACAAATAAAGTTAACATCTTATGAGATATACTTCTGTACCCTCATTTTTTGATTTTGCAATAATTTCACTGTTTGGATGTATTTCTATTTGTGTCTGTTTTTGTACGCATTCAGCAGGGATACGGCTGTTTTCTGATTTATTTGATTTTTCTACTGTCCCATAACATGAACCTCACAAATGAAGTTAAAATCTTATAATAAATACTAATATACCTTTAGCGTTTGATTTTGCAATGATTTCACTGTTTGGATGTGTTTTTCTATTTGTGTCTGTTTTTGTGCACATTCAGCAAAAATATGGCTGTTTTTGGACTTTTTTCATTTTTCTACTGTCCCATAACATAAACCTCACAAATAAAGTTAAAATCTTATAAGAAATAGTTATATTTCTTTAGCGTTTGATTTTGTAATAATTTCACTGTTAGGATGTGTTTTTCTATTTGTGTCTGTTTTTGTGCACATTCAGCAGGGATACGGCTTTTTTCTGATTTATTTCATTTTTCTACTGTCCCATAACATAAACCTCACCAATAAAGTTAACATCTCATAAGATATAGTTAAATAACTTCAGTGTTTAATTTTGCAATGATTTCACTGTTTGGATGTGTTTTTCTATTTGTGTCTGTTTTTGTGCACATTCAGCAGGGATACTGGTTTCTCATTTTTTTAATTTTTCTACTGTCCCATAACATAAAGCTCAAAAATAAAGTTAACATCTTACGAGATATAGTTATATACCTTTGGTGTTTGATTTTGCAATGATTTCACTGTTTGGATGTGTTTTTCTATTTGTGTCTGTTTTTGTGCACATTCAGCAGGGATAGGGCTTTTTTCTGATTTATTTCATTTTTCTACTGTCCCATAACATAAACCTCACCAATAAAGTTAACATCTCATAAGATATAGTTAAATAACTTCAGTGTTTAATTTTGCAATGATTTCACTGTTTGGATGTGTTTTTCTATTTGTGTCTGTTTTTGTGCACATTCAGCAGGGATAGGGCTTTTTTCTGATTTATTTCATTTTTCTACTGTCCCATAACATAAACCTCACCAATAAAGTTAACATCTCATAAGATATAGTTAAATAACTTCAGTGTTTAATTTTGCAATGATTTCACTGTTTGGATGTGTTTTTCTATTTGTGTCTGTTTTTGTGCACATTCAGCTGGCTGCTTTCTGATTTTTTTTTCATTTTTCTACTGTCCCATAACATAAACCTCACAAATAAAGTTAACATCTTATGAGATATACTTCTGTACCCTCATTTTTTGATTTTGCAATAATTTCACTGTTTGGATGTATTTCTATTTGTGTCTGTTTTTGTACGCATTCAGCAGGGATACGGCTGTTTTCTGATTTATTTGATTTTTCTACTGTCCCATAACATGAACCTCACAAATGAAGTTAAAATCTTATAATAAATACTAATATACCTTTAGCGTTTGATTTTGCAATGATTTCACTGTTTGGATGTGTTTTTCTATTTGTGTCTGTTTTTGTGCACATTCAGCAAAAATATGGCTGTTTTTGGACTTTTTTCATTTTTCTACTGTCCCATAACATAAACCTCACAAATAAAGTTAAAATCTTATAAGAAATAGTTATATTTCTTTAGCGTTTGATTTTGCAATAATTTCACTGTTAGGATGTGTTTTTCTATTTGTGTCTGTTTTTGTGCACATTCAGCAGGGATACGGCTTTTTTCTGATTTATTTCATTTTTCTACTGTCCCATAACATAAACCTCACCAATAAAGTTAACATCTCATAAGATATAGTTAAATAACTTCAGTGTTTAATTTTGCAATGATTTCACTGTTTGGATGTGTTTTTCTATTTGTGTCTGTTTTTGTGCACATTCAGCAGGGATACTGGTTTCTCATTTTTTTAATTTTTCTACTGTCCCATAACATAAAGCTCAAAAATAAAGTTAACATCTTACGAGATATAGTTATATACCTTTGGTGTTTGATTTTGCAATGATTTCACTGTTTGGATGTGTTTTTCTATTTGTGTCTGTTTTTGTGCACATTCAGCAGGGATAGGGCTTTTTTCTGATTTATTTCATTTTTCTACTGTCCCATAACATAAACCTCACCAATAAAGTTAACATCTCATAAGATATAGTTAAATAACTTCAGTGTTTAATTTTGCAATGATTTCACTGTTTGGATGTGTTTTTCTATTTGTGTCTGTTTTTGTGCACATTCAGCTGGCTGCTTTCTGATTTTTTTTTCATTTTTCTACTGTCCCATAACATAAACCTCACAAATAAAGTTAACATCTTATGAGATATACTTCTGTACCCTCATTTTTTGATTTTGCAATAATTTCACTGTTTGGATGTATTTCTATTTGTGTCTGTTTTTGTACGCATTCAGCAGGGATACGGCTGTTTTCTGATTTATTTGATTTTTCTACTGTCCCATAACATGAACCTCACAAATGAAGTTAAAATCTTATAATAAATACTAATATACCTTTAGCGTTTGATTTTGCAATGATTTCACTGTTTGGATGTGTTTTTCTATTTGTGTCTGTTTTTGTGCACATTCAGCAAAAATATGGCTGTTTTTGGACTTTTTTCATTTTTCTACTGTCCCATAACATAAACCTCACAAATAAAGTTAAAATCTTATAAGAAATAGTTATATTTCTTTAGCGTTTGATTTTGCAATAATTTCACTGTTAGGATGTGTTTTTCTATTTGTGTCTGTTTTTGTGCACATTCAGCAGGGATACGGCTTTTTTCTGATTTATTTCATTTTTCTACTGTCCCATAACATAAACCTCACCAATAAAGTTAACATCTCATAAGATATAGTTAAATAACTTCAGTGTTTAATTTTGCAATGATTTCACTGTTTGGATGTGTTTTTCTATTTATGTCTGTTTTTGTGCGCATTCAGCAAGAATACGGCTGTTTTCTGATTTTTTTCATTTTTCTACTGTCCCATAACATGAACCTCACAAATAAAGTTAACATCTTATAAGATACACTTCTGTACCCTCAGTGTTTGATTTTGCAATGATTTCACTGTTTGGATGTGTTTTTCTATTTGTGTCTGTTTTTGTGCGCATTCAGCAAGAATACGGCTGTTTTCTGATTTTTTTCATTTTTCTACTGTCCCATAATATGAACCTCACAAATAAAGTTAAAATCTTATAATAAATAGTTATATACCTTTAGCGATTGATTTTGCAATAATTTCACTGTTTGGATGTGTTTTTCTATTTGTGTCTGTTTTTGTGCTCATTCAGCAAGAATACGGCTGTTTTCTGATTTTTTTCATTTTTCTACTGTCCCATAACATAAACCTCACAAATAAAGTTAAAATCTTATAAGAAATAGTTATATACCTTTAGCGTTTGATTTTGTAATAATTTCACTGTTTGGATGTGTTTTTCTATTTGTGTGTGTTTTTGTGCACATTCAGCAAGAACACGGCTGTTTTCGGATTTTTTTCATTTTTCTACTGTCCCATAACATAAACCTCACAAATAAAGTTAAAATCTTATAATAAACAGTTATATACCTTTAGCGATTGATTTTGCAATAACTTCACTGTTTGGATGTGTTTTTCTATTTGTGTCTGTTTTTGTGCGCATTCAGCAAGAATACGGCTGTTTTCTGATTTTTTTCATTTTTCTACTGTCCCATAACATGAACCTCACAAATAAAGTTAACATCTTTTAAGATACATTTCTGTACCCTCAGTGTTTGATTTTGCAATAATTTCACTGTTTGGATGTGTTTTTCTATTTGTGTGTGTTTTTGTGCACATTCAGCAAGAACACGGCTGTTTTCGGATTTTTTTCATTTTTCTACTGTCCCATAACATAAACCTCACAAATAAAGTTAAAATCTTATAATAAACAGTTATATACCTTTAGCGATTGATTTTGCAATAACTTCACTGTTTGGATGTGTTTTTCTATTTGTGTCTGTTTTTGTGCGCATTCAGCAAGAATACGGCTGTTTTCTGATTTTTTTCATTTTTCTACTGTCCCATAACCTGAACCTCACAAATAAAGTTAAAATCTTATAAGAAATAGTTATATACCTTTAGCGTTTGATTTTGCCATAATTTCACTGTTTGGATGTGTTTTTCTATTTGTGTCTGTTTTTGTGCGCATTCAGCAAGAATACGGCTGTTTTCTGATTTTTTTCATTTTTCTACTGTCCCATAACATGAACCTCACAAATAAAGTTAAAATCTTATAAGAAATAGTTATATTTCTTTAGCGTTTGATTTTGCAATAATTTCACTGTTTGGATGTGTTTTTCTATTTCTGTCTGTTTTTGTGCGCATTCAGCAAGAATACGGCTGTTTTCTGATTTTTTTCATTTTTCTACTGTCCCATAACATGAACCTCACAAATAAAGTTAACATCTTATAAGATACACTTCTGTACCCTCAGTGTTTGATTTTGCAATGATTTCACTGTTTGGATGTGTTTTTCTATTTGTGTCTGTTTTTGTGCACATTCAGCAAGAATACGGCTGTTTTCGGATTTTTTTCATTTTTCTACTGTCCCATAACATAAACCTCACAAATAAAGTTAATATCTTATAAGATATAGTTATAAACGTTTAGCGTTTGATTTTGCAATGATTTCACTGTTTGGACGTGTTTTTCTATTTGTGTCGGTTTTTGTGCACATTCAGCAAGATTACGGCTGTTTTCTGATTTTTTTCATTTTTCTACTGTCCCATAACCTGAACCTCACAAATAAAGTTAAAATCTTATAAGAAATAGTTATATACCTTTAGCGTTGGATTTTGCCATAATTACACTGTTTGGATGTGTTTTTCTATTTGTGTCTGTTTTGGTGCGCATTCAGCAAGAATACGGCTGTTTTCTGATTTTTTTCATTTTCTACTGTCCCATAACATGAACCTCACTTATAAAGTTAACATCTTATAAGATACACTTCTGTACCCTCAGTGTTTGATTTTGCAATGATTTCACTGTTTGGACGTGTTTTTCTATTTGTGTCTGTTTTTGTGCACATTCAGCAAGAATACGGCTGTTTTCTGATTTTTTTCATTTTTCTACTGTCCCATAATATAAACCTCACATATAAAGTTAAAATCTTATAAGAAATAGTTATATACCTTTAGCGTTTGATTTTGCAAAAATTTCACTGTTTGGATGTGTTTTTCTATTTGTGACTGTTTTTTTGCGCATTCAGCAAGAATAAGGCTGTTTTCTGATTTTTTTCATTTTTCTACTGCCCCATAACATGAACCTCACAAATAAAGTTAACATCTTATAAGATTTACTTCTGTACCCTCAGTGTTTGATTTTGCAATGATTTCACTGTTTGGATGTGTTTTTCTATTTGTGTCTGTTTTTGTGCACATTCAGCAAGGATACGGCTGTTTTCTTTTTTTTCTTAATTTTTCTACTGTCCCATAACATGAACCTCACAAATAAAGTTAACATCTTATAAGATATACTTCTGTCCTCTCAGTGTTTGATTTTGCAATGATTTCACTGTTTGGATGTGTTTTTCTATTTGTGTCTGTTTTTGTGCGCATTCAGCAAGAATACGGCTGTTTTCTGATTTTTTTCATTTTTCTACTGTCCCATAACATGAACCTCACTTATAAAGTTAACATCTTATGAGATACAATTCTGTACCCTCAGTGTTTGATTTTGCAATGATTTCACTGTTTGGATGTGTTTTTCTATTTGTGTCTGTTTTTGTGCACATTCAGCAAGAATACGGCTGTTTTCAGATTTTTTTCATTTTTCTACTGTCCCATAACATAAACCTCACAAATAAAGTTAATATCTTATAAGATATAGTTATATACGTTTAGCGTTTGATTTTGCAATGATTTCACTGTTTGGACGTGTTTTTCTATTTGTGTCGGTTTTTGTGCACATTCAGCAAGAATACGGCTGTTTTCTGATTTTTTTCATTTTTCTACTGTCCCATAACCTGAACCTCACAAATAAAGTTAAAATCTTATAAGAAATAGTTATATACCTTTAGCGTTTGATTTTGCCATAATTTCACTGTTTGGATGTGTTTTTCTATTTGTGTCTGTTTTGGTGCGCATTCAGCAAGAATACGTCTGTTTTCTGATTTATTTGATTTTTCTACTGTCCCATAACATGAACCTCACAAATGAAGTTAAAATCTTATAATAAATACTAATATACCTTTAGCGTTTGATTTTGCAATGATTTCACTGTTTGGATGTGTTTTTCTATTTGTGTCTGTTTTTGTGCACATTCAGCAAAAATATGGCTGTTTTTGGACTTTTTTCATTTTTCTACTGTCCCATAACATAAACCTCACAAATAAAGTTAAAATCTTATAAGAAATAGTTATATTTCTTTAGCGTTTGATTTTGCAATAATTTCACTGTTAGGATGTGTTTTTCTATTTGTGTCTGTTTTTGTGCGCATTCAGCAAGAATACGGCTGTTTTCTGATTTTTTTCATTTTTCTACTGTCCCATAACATGAACCTCACAAATAAAGTTAACATCTCATAAGATATAGTTAAATAACTTCAGTGTTTAATTTTGCAATGATTTCACTGTTTGGATGTGTTTTTCTATTTGTGTCTGTTTTTGTGCGCATTCAGCAAGAATACGGCTGTTTTCTGATTTTTTTCATTTTTCTACTGTCCCATAATATGAACCTCACAAATAAAGTTAAAATCTTATAATAAATAGTTATATACCTTTAGCGATTGATTTTGCAATAATTTCACTGTTTGGATGTGTTTTTCTATTTGTGTCTGTTTTTGTGCTCATTCAGCAAGAATACGGCTGTTTTCTGATTTTTTTCATTTTTCTACTGTCCCATAACATAAACCTCACAAATAAAGTTAAAATCTTATAAGAAATAGTTATATACCTTTAGCGTTTGATTTTGTAATAATTTCACTGTTTGGATGTGTTTTTCTATTTGTGTGTGTTTTTGTGCACATTCAGCAAGAACACGGCTGTTTTCGGATTTTTTTCATTTTTCTACTGTCCCATAACATAAACCTCACAAATAAAGTTAAAATCTTATAATAAACAGTTATATACCTTTAGCGATTGATTTTGCAATAACTTCACTGTTTGGATGTGTTTTTCTATTTGTGTCTGTTTTTGTGCGCATTCAGCAAGAATACGGCTGTTTTCTGATTTTTTTCATTTTTCTACTGTCCCATAACATGAACCTCACAAATAAAGTTAACATCTTTTAAGATACATTTCTGTACCCTCAGTGTTTGATTTTGCAATAATTTCACTGTTTGGATGTGTTTTTCTATTTGTGTGTGTTTTTGTGCACATTCAGCAAGAACACGGCTGTTTTCGGATTTTTTTCATTTTTCTACTGTCCCATAACATAAACCTCACAAATAAAGTTAAAATCTTATAATAAACAGTTATATACCTTTAGCGATTGATTTTGCAATAACTTCACTGTTTGGATGTGTTTTTCTATTTGTGTCTGTTTTTGTGCGCATTCAGCAAGAATACGGCTGTTTTCTGATTTTTTTCATTTTTCTACTGTCCCATAACCTGAACCTCACAAATAAAGTTAAAATCTTATAAGAAATAGTTATATACCTTTAGCGTTTGATTTTGCCATAATTTCACTGTTTGGATGTGTTTTTCTATTTGTGTCTGTTTTTGTGCGCATTCAGCAAGAATACGGCTGTTTTCTGATTTTTTTCATTTTTCTACTGTCCCATAACATGAACCTCACAAATAAAGTTAAAATCTTATAAGAAATAGTTAAATTTCTTTAGCGTTTGATTTTGCAATAATTTCACTGTTTGGATGTGTTTTTCTATTTCTGTCTGTTTTTGTGCGCATTCAGCAAGAATACGGCTGTTTTCTGATTTTTTTCATTTTTCTACTGTCCCATAACATGAACCTCACAAATAAAGTTAACATCTTATAAGATACACTTCTGTACCCTCAGTGTTTGATTTTGCAATGATTTCACTGTTTGGATGTGTTTTTCTATTTGTGTCTGTTTTTGTGCACATTCAGCAAGAATACGGCTGTTTTCGGATTTTTTTCATTTTTCTACTGTCCCATAACATAAACCTCACAAATAAAGTTAATATCTTATAAGATATAGTTATAAACGTTTAGCGTTTGATTTTGCAATGATTTCACTGTTTGGACGTGTTTTTCTATTTGTGTCGGTTTTTGTGCACATTCAGCAAGATTACGGCTGTTTTCTGATTTTTTTCATTTTTCTACTGTCCCATAACCTGAACCTCACAAATAAAGTTAAAATCTTATAAGAAATAGTTATATACCTTTAGCGTTGGATTTTGCCATAATTACACTGTTTGGATGTGTTTTTCTATTTGTGTCTGTTTTGGTGCGCATTCAGCAAGAATACGGCTGTTTTCTGATTTTTTTCATTTTCTACTGTCCCATAACATGAACCTCACTTATAAAGTTAACATCTTATAAGATACACTTCTGTACCCTCAGTGTTTGATTTTGCAATGATTTCACTGTTTGGACGTGTTTTTCTATTTGTGTCTGTTTTTGTGCACATTCAGCAAGAATACGGCTGTTTTCTGATTTTTTTCATTTTTCTACTGTCCCATAATATAAACCTCACAAATAAAGTTAAAATCTTATAAGAAATAGTTATATACCTTTAGCGTTTGATTTTGCAAAAATTTCACTGTTTGGATGTGTTTTTCTATTTGTGACTGTTTTTTTGCGCATTCAGCAAGAATAAGGCTGTTTTCTGATTTTTTTCATTTTTCTACTGCCCCATAACATGAACCTCACAAATAAAGTTAACATCTTATAAGATTTACTTCTGTACCCTCAGTGTTTGATTTTGCAATGATTTCACTGTTTGGATGTGTTTTTCTATTTGTGTCTGTTTTTGTGCACATTCAGCAAGGATACGGCTGTTTTCTTTTTTTTCTTAATTTTTCTACTGTCCCATAACATGAACCTCACAAATAAAGTTAACATCTTATAAGATATACTTCTGTCCTCTCAGTGTTTGATTTTGCAATGATTTCACTGTTTGGATGTGTTTTTCTATTTGTGTCTGTTTTTGTGCGCATTCAGCAAGAATACGGCTGTTTTCTGATTTTTTTCATTTTTCTACTGTCCCATAACATGAACCTCACTTATAAAGTTAACATCTTATGAGATACAATTCTGTACCCTCAGTGTTTGATTTTGCAATGATTTCACTGTTTGGATGTGTTTTTCTATTTGTGTCTGTTTTTGTGCACATTCAGCAAGAATACGGCTGTTTTCAGATTTTTTTCATTTTTCTACTGTCCCATAACATAAACCTCACAAATAAAGTTAATATCTTATAAGATATAGTTATATACGTTTAGCGTTTGATTTTGCAATGATTTCACTGTTTGGACGTGTTTTTCTATTTGTGTCGGTTTTTGTGCACATTCAGCAAGAATACGGCTGTTTTCTGATTTTTTTCATTTTTCTACTGTCCCATAACCTGAACCTCACAAATAAAGTTAAAATCTTATAAGAAATAGTTATATACCTTTAGCGTTTGATTTTGCCATAATTTCACTGTTTGGATGTGTTTTTCTATTTGTGTCTGTTTTGGTGCGCATTCAGCAAGAATACGTCTGTTTTCTGATTTTTTTCATTTTTCTACTTTCCCATAACATGAACCTCACAAATAAAGTTAACATCTCATAAGATATACTTCTGTCCTCTCAGTGTTTGATTTTGCAATGATTTCACTGTTTGGATGTGTTTTTCTATTTGTGTCTGTTTTTGTGCGCATTCAGCAAGAATACAGCTGTTTTCTGATTTTTTTCATTTTTCTACTGTCCCATAATATAAATCTCACAAATAAAGTTAATATCTTATAAGATATAGTTATGTACGTTTAGCGTTTGATTTTGCAATGATTTCACTGTTTGGACGTGTTTTTTTATTTGTGTCTGTTTTTGTGCACATTCAGCAAGAATACGGCTGTTTTCTGATTTTTTTCATTTTTCTACTGTCCCATAACATGAACCTCACAAATAAAGTTAACATCTTTTAAGATACATTTCTGTACCCTCAGTGTTTGATTTGCAATAATTTCACTGTTTGGATGTGTTTTTCTATTTGTGTCTGTTTTTGTGCGCATTCTGCAAGAATACGGCTGTTTTCTGATTTTTTTCATTTTTCTACTGTCCCATAACCTGAACCTCACAAATAAAGTTAAAATCTTATAAGAAATAGTTATATACCTTTAGCGTTTGATTTTGCCATAATTTCACTGTTTGGATGTGTTTTTCTATTTGTGTCTGTTTTTGTGCGCATTCAGCAAGAATATGGCTGTTTTCTGATTTTTTTCATTTTTCTACTGTCCCATAACATGAACCTCACAAATAAAGTTAACATCTCATAAGATATACTTCTGTCCTCTCAGTGTTTGATTTTGCAATGATTTCACTGTTTGGATGTGTTTTTCTATTTGTGTCTGTTTTTGTGCACATTCAGCAAGAATATGGCTGTTTTCTGATTTTTTTTCATTTTTCTACAGTCCCATAACATAAACCTCACAAATAAAGTTAATATCTTATAAGATATAGTTATATTCGTTTAGCGTTTGATTTTGCAATGATTTCACTGTTTGGACGTGTTTTTCTATTTGTGTCTGTTTTTGTGCACATTCAGCAAGAATACGGCTGTTTTCTGATTTTTTTCATTTTTCTACTGTCCCATAACATAAACCTCACAAATAAAGTTAAAATCTTATAAGAAATAGTTATATACCTTTAGCGTTTGATTTTGCAACAATTTCACTGTTTGGATGTGTTTTTCTATTTGTGTCTGTTTTTGTGCGCATTCAGCAAGAATACGGCTGTTTTCTGATTTTTTTAATTTTTCTACTGTCCTATAACATAAACCTCACAAATAAAGTTAATATCTTATAAGATATAGTTATATACGTTTAGCGTTTGATTTTGCAATGATTTCACTGTTTGGATGTGTTTTTCTATTTGTGTCTGTTTTTGTGCGCATTCAGCAAGAATACGGCTGTTTTCTGATTTTTTTCATTTTTCTACTGTCCCATAACATAAACCTCACAAATAAAGTTAATATCTTATAAGATATAGTTATATAAGTTTAGCGTTTGATTTTGCAATGATTTCACTGTTTGGACGTGTTTTTCTATTTGTGTCTGTTTTTGTGCACATATAGCAAGAATACGGCTGTTTTCTGATTTTTTTCATTTTTCTACTGTCCCATAACCTGAACCTCACAAATAAAGTTAACATCTTATAAGATATACTTCTGTCCTCTCAGTGTTTGATTTTGCAATGATTTCACTGTTTGGATGTGTTTTTCTATTTGTGTCTGTTTTTGTGCACATTCAGCAAGAATACGGCTGTTTTCTGATTTTTTTCATTTTTCTACTGTCCCATAATATAAACCTCACAAATAAAGTTAAAATCTTATAAGAAATAGTTATATACCTTTAGCGTTTGATTTTGCAAAAGTTTCACTGTTTGGATGTGTTTTTCTATTTGTGACTGTTTTTTTGCGCATTCAGCAAGAATAAGGCTGTTTTCTGATTTTTTTCATTTTTCTACTGCCCCATAACATGAACCTCACAAATAAAGTTAACATCTTATAAGATTTACTTCTGTACCCTCAGTGTTTGATTTTGCAATGATTTCACTGTTTGGATGTGTTTTTCTATTTGTGTCTGTTTTTGTGCACATTCAGCAAGGATACGGCTGTTTTCTTTTTTTTCTTAATTTTTCTACTGTCCCATAACATGAACCTCACAAATAAAGTTAACATCTTATAAGATATACTTCTGTCCTCTCAGTGTTTGATTTTGCAATGATTTCACTGTTTGGATGTGTTTTTCTATTTGTGTCTGTTTTTGTGCGCATTCAGCAAGAATACGGCTGTTTTCTGATTTTTTTCATTTTTCTACTGTCCCATAACATAAACCTCACAAATAAAGTTAACATCTTATAAGATTTACTTCTGTTCCCTCAGTGTTTGATTTTGCAATGATTTCACTGTTTGGATGTGTTTTTCTATTTGTGTCTGTTTTTGTGCACATTCAGCAAGAATACGGCTGTTTTCTGATTTTTTTCATTTTTCTACTGTCCCATAACATGAACCTCACAAATAAAGTTAACATCTTATAAGATACACTTCTGTACCCTCAGTGTTTGATTTTGCAATGATTTCACTGTTTGGATGTGTTTTTCTATTTGTGTCTGTTTTTGTGCACATTCAGCAAGAATACGGCTGTTTTCTGATTTTTTTCATTTTTCTACTGTCCCATAACATGAACCTCACAAATAAAATTAAAATCTTATAAGAAATAGTTATATTTCTTTAGCGTTTGATTTTGCAATAATTTCACTGTTTGGATGTGTTTTTCTATTTCTGTCTGTTTTTGTGCGCATTCAGCAAGAATACGGCTGTTTTCTGATTTTTTTCATTTTTCTACTGTCCCATAACATGAACCTCACAAATAAAGTTAACATCTTATAAGATACACTTCTGTACCCTCAGTGTTTGATTTTGCAATGATTTCACTGTTTGGATGTGTTTTTCTATTTGTGTCTGTTTTTGTGCACATTCAGCAAGAATACGGCTGTTTTCGGATTTTTTTCATTTTTCTACTGTCCCATAACATAAACCTCACAAATAAAGTTAATATCTTATAAGATATAGTTATAAACGTTTAGCGTTTGATTTTGCAATGATTTCAGTGTTTGGATGTGTTTTTCTATTTGTGTCGGTTTTTGTGCACATTCAGCAAGATTACGGCTGTTTTCTGATTTTTTTCATTTTTCTACTGTCCCATAACCTGAACCTCACAAATAATGTTAAAATCTTATAAGAAATAGTTATATACCTTTAGCGTTTGATTTTGCCATAATTACACTGTTTGGATGTGTTTTTCTATTAGTGTCTGTTTTGGTGCGCATTCAGCAAGAATACGGCTGTTTTCTGATTTTTTTCATTTTCTACTGTCCCATAACATGAACCTCACTTATAAAGTTAACATCTTATAAGATACACTTCTGTACCCTCAGTGTTTGATTTTGCAATGATTTCACTGTTTGGATGTGTTTTTCTATTTGTGTCTGTTTTTGTGCACATTCAGCAAGAATACGGCTGTTTTCTGATTTTTTTCATTTTTCTACTGTCCCATAACCTGAACCTCACAAATAAAGTTAACATCTTATAAGATATACTTCTGTCCTCTCAGTGTTTGATTTTGCAATGATTTCACTGTTTGGATGTGTTTTTCTATTTGTGTCTGTTTTTGTGCGCATTCAGCAAGAATACGGCTGTTTCTGATTTTTTTCATTTTTCTACTGTCCCATAACATGAACCTCACTTATAAAGTTAACATCTTTTGAGATACAATTCTGTACCCTCAGTGTTTGATTTTGCAATGATTTCACTGTTTGGATGTGTTTTTCTATTTGTGTCTGTTTTTGTGCACATTCAGCAAGAATACGGCTGTTTTCGGATTTTTTTCATTTTTCTACTGTCCCATAACATAAACCTCACAAATAAAGTTAATATCTTATAAGATATAGTTATATACGTTTAGCGTTTGATTTTGCAATGATTTCACTGTTTGGACGTGTTTTTCTATTTGTGTCGGTTTTTGTGCACATTCAGCAAGAATACGGCTGTTTTCTGATTTTTTTCATTTTTCTACTGTCCCATAACCTGAACCTCACAAATAAAGTTAAAATCTTATAAGAAATAGTTATATACCTTTAGCGTTTGATTTTGCCATAATTTCACTGTTTGGATGTGTTTTTCTATTTGTGTCTGTTTTGGTGCGCATTCAGCAAGAATACGTCTGTTTTCTGATTGTTTTCATTTTTCTACTTTCCCATAACATGAACCTCACAAATAAAGTTAACATCTCATAAGATATACTTCTGTCCTCTCAGTGTTTGATTTTGCAATGATTTCACTGTTTGGATGTGTTTTTCTATTTGTGTCTGTTTTTGTGCGCATTCAGCAAGAATACAGCTGTTTTCTGATTTTTTTCATTTTTCTACTGTCCCATAATATAAATCTCACAAATAAAGTTAATATCTTATAAGATATAGTTATGTACGTTTAGCGTTTGATTTTGCAATGATTTCACTGTTTGGACGTGTTTTTCTATTTGTGTCTGTTTTTGTGCACATTCAGCAAGAATACGGCTGTTTTCTGATTTTTTTCATTTTTCTACTGTCCCATAACATGAACCTCACAAATAAAGTTAACATCTTTTAAGATACATTTCTGTACCCTCAGTGTTTGATTTTGCAATAATTTCACTGTTTGGATGTGTTTTTCTATTTGTGTCTGTTTTTGTGCGCATTCTGCAAGAATACGGCTGTTTTCTGATTTTTTTCATTTTTCTACTGTCCCATAACCTGAACCTCACAAATAAAGTTAAAATCTTATAAGAAATAGTTATATACCTTTAGCGTTTGATTTTGCCATAATTTCACTGTTTGGATGTGTTTTTCTATTTGTGTCTGTTTTTGTGCGCATTCAGCAAGAATATGGCTGTTTTCTGATTTTTTTCATTTTTCTACTGTCCCATAACATGAACCTCACAAATAAAGTTAACATCTCATAAGATATACTTCTGTCCTCTCAGTGTTTGATTTTGCAATGATTTCACTGTTTGGATGTGTTTTTCTATTTGTGTCTGTTTTTGTGCACATTCAGCAAGAATATGGCTGTTTTCTGATTTTTTTTCATTTTTCTACTGTCCCATAACATAAACCTCACAAATAAAGTTAATATCTTATAAGATATAGTTATATACGTTTAGCGTTTGATTTTGCAATGATTTCACTGTTTGGACGTGTTTTTCTATTTGTGTCTGTTTTTGTGCACATTCAGCAAGAACACGGCTGTTTTCTGATTTTTTTCATTTTTCTACTGTCCCATAACATAAACCTCACAAATAAAGTTAAAATCTTATAAGAAATAGTTATATACCTTTAGCGTTTGATTTTGCAACAATTTCACTGTTTGGATGTGTTTTTCTATTTGTGTCTGTTTTTGTGCGCATTCAGCAAGAATATGGCTGTTTTCTGATTTTTTTCATTTTTCTACTGTCCCATAACATAAACCTCACAAATAAAGTTAATATCTTATTAGATATAGTTATATACCTTTAGCGTTTGATTTTGCAATAATTTCACTGTTTGGATGTGTTTTTCTATTTGCGTCTGTTTTTTTGCGCATTCAGCAAGAATAAGGCTGTTTTCTGATTTTTTTCATTTTTCTACTGCCCCATAACATGAACCTCACAAATAAAGTTAACATCTTATAAGATTTACTTCTGTACCCTCAGTGTTTGATTTTGCAATGATTTCACTGTTTGGATGTGTTTTTCTATTTGTGTCTGTTTTTGTGCACATTCAGCAAGGATACGGCTGTTTTCTTTTTTTTCTTAATTTTTCTACTGTCCCATAACATGAACCTCACAAATAAAGTTAACATCTTATAAGATATACTTCTGTCCTCTCAGTGTTTGATTTTGCAATGATTTCACTGTTTGGATGTGTTTTTCTATTTGTGTCTGTTTTTGTGCACATTCAGCAAGAATACGGCTGTTTTCTGATTTTTTTCATTTTTCTACTGTCCCATAACATGAACCTCACAAATAAAGTTAACATCTTATAAGATACACTTCTGTACCCTCAGTGTTTGATTTTGCAATGATTTCACTGTTTGGATGTGTTTTTCTATTTGTGTCTGTTTTTGTGCACATTCAGCAAGAATACGGCTGTTTTCTGATTTTTTTCATTTTTCTACTGTCCCATAACATAAACCTCACAAATAAAGTTCATATCTTATAAGATATAGTTATATACGTTTAGCGTTTGATTTTGCAATGATTTCACTGTTTGGACGTGTTTTTCTATTTGTGTCTGTTTTTGTGCACATATAGCAAGAATACGGCTGTTTTCTGATTTTTTTCATTTTTCTACTATCCCATAACCTGAACCTCACAAATAAAGTTAACATCTTATAAGATATACTTCTGTCCTCTCAGTGTTTGATTTTGCAATGATTTCACTGTTTGGACGTGTTTTTCTATTTGTGTCTGTTTTTGTGCACATTCAGCAAGAATACGGCTGTTTTCTGATTTTTTTCATTTTTCTACTGTCCCATAATATAAACCTCACAAATAAAGTTAAAATCTTATAAGAAATAGTTATATACCTTTAGCGTTTGATTTTGCAATAATTTCACTGTTTGGATGTGTTTTTCTATTTGTGACTGTTTTTTTGCGCATTCAGCAAGAATACGGCTGTTTTCTGATTTTTTTCATTTTTCTACTGTCCCATAACATGAACCTCACAAATAAAGTTAACATCTTATAAGATACACTTCTGTACCCTCAGTGTTTGATTTTGCAATGATTTCACTGTTTGGATGTGTTTTTCTATTTGTGTCTGTTTTTGTGCACATTCAGCAAGAATATGGCTGTTTTCTGATTTTTTTTCATTTTTCTACAGTCCCATAACATAAACCTCACAAATAAAGTTAATATCTTATAAGATATAGTTATATACGTTTAGCGTTTGATTTTGCAATGATTTCACTGTTTGGACGTGTTTTTCTATTTGTGTCTGTTTTTGTGCACATTCAGCAAGAATACGGCTGTTTTCTGATTTTTTTCATTTTTCTACTGTCCCATAACATAAACCTCACAAATAAAGTTAAAATCTTATAAGAAATAGTTATATACCTTTAGCGTTTGATTTTGCAACAATTTCACTGTTTGGATGTGTTTTTCTATTTGTGTCTGTTTTTGTGCGCATTCAGCAAGAATACGGCTGTTTTCTGATTTTTTAAATTTTTCTACTGTCCTATAACATAAACCTCACAAATAAAGTTAATATCTTATAAGATATAGTTATATACGTTTAGCGTTTGATTTTGCAATGATTTCACTGTTTGGATGTGTTTTTCTATTTGTGTCTGTTTTTGTGCGCATTCAGCAAGAATACGGCTGTTTTCTGATTTTTTTCATTTTTCTACTGTCCCATAACATAAACCTCACAAATAAAGTTAATATCTTATTAGATATAGTTATATACCTTTAGCGTTTGATTTTGCAATAATTTCACTGTTTGGATGTGTTTTTCTATTTGCGTCTGTTTTTTTGCGCATTCAGCAAGAATAAGGCTGTTTTCTGATTTTTTTCATTTTTCTACTGCCCCATAACATGAACCTCACAAATAAAGTTAACATCTTATAAGATTTACTTCTGTACCCTCAGTGTTTGATTTTGCAATGATTTCACTGTTTGGATGTGTTTTTCTATTTGTGTCTGTTTTTGTGCATATTCAGCAAGGATACGGCTGTTTTCTTTTTTTTCTTAATTTTTCTACTGTCCCATAACATGAACCTCACAAATAAAGTTAACATCTTATAAGATATACTTCTGTCCTCTCAGTGTTTGATTTTGCAATGATTTCACTGTTTGGATGTGTTTTTCTATTTGTGTCTGTTTTTGTGCACATTCAGCAAGAATACGGCTGTTTTCTGATTTTTTTCATTTTTCTACTGTCCCATAACATGAACCTCACAAATAAAGTTAACATCTTATAAGATACACTTCTGTACCCTCAGTGTTTGATTTTGCAATGATTTCACTGTTTGGATGTGTTTTTCTATTTGTGTCTGTTTTTGTGCACATTCAGCAAGAATACGGCTGTTTTCTGATTTTTTTCATTTTTCTACTGTCCCATAACATAAACCTCACAAATAAAGTTCATATCTTATAAGATATAGTTATATACGTTTAGCGTTTGATTTTGCAATGATTTCACTGTTTGGACGTGTTTTTCTATTTGTGTCTGTTTTTGTGCACATATAGCAAGAATACGGCTGTTTTCTGATTTTTTTCATTTTTCTACTGTCCCATAACATAAACCTCACAAATAAAGTTAATATCTTATAAGATATAGTTATATACGTTTAGCGTTTGATTTTGCAATGATTTCACTGTTTGGACGTGTTTTTCTATTTGTGTCTGTTTTTGTGCACATATAGCAAGAATACGGCTGTTTTCTGATTTTTTTCATTTTTCTACTGTCCCATAACCTGAACCTCACAAATAATGTTAAAATCTTATAAGAAATAGTTATATATCTTTAGCGTTTGATTTTGCCATAATTACACTGTTTGGATGTGTTTTTCTATTAGTGTCTGTTTTGGTGCGCATTCAGCAAGAATACGGCTGTTTTCTGATTTTTTTCATTTTCTACTGTCCCATAACATGAACCTCACTTATAAAGTTAACATCTTATAAGATACACTTCTGTACCCTCAGTGTTTGATTTTGCAATGATTTCACTGTTTGGATGTGTTTTTCTATTTGTGTCTGTTTTTGTGCACATTCAGCAAGAATACGGCTGTTTTCTGATTTTTTTCATTTTTCTACTGTCCCATAACCTGAACCTCACAAATAAAGTTAACATCTTATAAGATATACTTCTGTCCTCTCAGTGTTTGATTTTGCAATGATTTCACTGTTTGGACGTGTTTTTCTATTTGTGTCTGTTTTTGTGCACATTCAGCAAGAATACGGCTGTTTTCTGATTTTTTTCATTTTTCTACTGTCCCATAATATAAACCTCACAAATAAAGTTAAAATCTTATAAGAAATAGTTATATACCTTTAGCGTTTGATTTTGCAATAATTTCACTGTTTGGATGTGTTTTTCTATTTGTGACTGTTTTTTTGCGCATTCAGCAAGAATACGGCTGTTTTCTGATTTTTTTCATTTTTCTACTGTCCCATAACATGAACCTCACAAATAAAGTTAACATCTTATAAGATACACTTCTGTACCCTCAGTGTTTGATTTTGCAATGATTTCACTGTTTGGATGTGTTTTTCTATTTGTGTCTGTTTTTGTGCGCATTCAGCAAGAATACGGCTGTTTTCTGATTTTTTTCATTTTTCTACTGTCCCATAACATGAACCTCACTTATAAAGTTAACATCTTATAAGATACACTTCTGTACCCTCAGTGTTTGATTTTGCAATGATTTCACTGTTTGGATGTGTTTTTCTATTTGTGTCTGTTTTTGTGCACATTCAGCAAGAATACGGCTGTTTTCTGATTTTTTTCATTTTTCTACTGTCCCATAACATGAACCTCACAAATAAAGTTAAAATCTTATAAGAAATAGTTATATTTCTTTAGCGTTTGATTCTGCAATAATTTCACTGTTTGGATGTGTTTTTCTATTTGTGTCTGTTTTTGTGCACATTCAGCAAGAATACGGCTGTTTTCTGATTTTTTTCATTTTTCTACTGTCCCATAACATGAACCTCACAAATAAAGTTAAAATCTTATAAGAAATAGTTATATACCTTTAGCGTTTGATTTTGCCATAATTTCACTGTTTGGATGTGTTTTTCTATTTGTGTCTGTTTTGGTGCGCATTCAGCAAGAATACGTCTGTTTTCTGATTGTTTTCATTTTTCTACTTTCCCATAACATGAACCTCACAAATAAAGTTAACATCTCATAAGATATACTTCTGTCCTCTCAGTGTTTGATTTTGCAATGATTTCACTGTTTGGATGTGTTTTTCTATTTGTGTCTGTTTTTGTGCGCATTCAGCAAGAATACAGCTGTTTTCTGATTTTTTTCATTTTTCTACTGTCCCATAATATAAATCTCACAAATAAAGTTAATATCTTATAAGATATAGTTATGTACGTTTAGCGTTTGATTTTGCAATGATTTCACTGTTTGGACGTGTTTTTCTATTTGTGTCTGTTTTTGTGCACATTCAGCAAGAATACGGCTGTTTTCTGATTTTTTTCATTTTTCTACTGTCCCATAACATGAACCTCACAAATAAAGTTAACATCTTTTAAGATACATTTCTGTACCCTCAGTGTTTGATTTTGCAATAATTTCACTGTTTGGATGTGTTTTTCTATTTGTGTCTGTTTTTGTGCGCATTCTGCAAGAATACGGCTGTTTTCTGATTTTTTTCATTTTTCTACTGTCCCATAACCTGAACCTCACAAATAAAGTTAAAATCTTATAAGAAATAGTTATATACCTTTAGCGTTTGATTTTGCCATAATTTCACTGTTTGGATGTGTTTTTCTATTTGTGTCTGTTTTTGTGCGCATTCAGCAAGAATATGGCTGTTTTCTGATTTTTTTCATTTTTCTACTGTCCCATAACATGAACCTCACAAATAAAGTTAACATCTCATAAGATATACTTCTGTCCTCTCAGTGTTTGATTTTGCAATGATTTCACTGTTTGGATGTGTTTTTCTATTTGTGTCTGTTTTTGTGCACATTCAGCAAGAATATGGCTGTTTTCTGATTTTTTTTCATTTTTCTACTGTCCCATAACATAAACCTCACAAATAAAGTTAATATCTTATAAGATATAGTTATATACGTTTAGCGTTTGATTTTGCAATGATTTCACTGTTTGGACGTGTTTTTCTATTTGTGTCTGTTTTTGTGCACATTCAGCAAGAACACGGCTGTTTTCTGATTTTTTTCATTTTTCTACTGTCCCATAACATAAACCTCACAAATAAAGTTAAAATCTTATAAGAAATAGTTATATACCTTTAGCGTTTGATTTTGCAACAATTTCACTGTTTGGATGTGTTTTTCTATTTGTGTCTGTTTTTGTGCGCATTCAGCAAGAATATGGCTGTTTTCTGATTTTTTTCATTTTTCTACTGTCCCATAACATAAACCTCACAAATAAAGTTAATATCTTATTAGATATAGTTATATACCTTTAGCGTTTGATTTTGCAATAATTTCACTGTTTGGATGTGTTTTTCTATTTGCGTCTGTTTTTTTGCGCATTCAGCAAGAATAAGGCTGTTTTCTGATTTTTTTCATTTTTCTACTGCCCCATAACATGAACCTCACAAATAAAGTTAACATCTTATAAGATTTACTTCTGTACCCTCAGTGTTTGATTTTGCAATGATTTCACTGTTTGGATGTGTTTTTCTATTTGTGTCTGTTTTTGTGCACATTCAGCAAGGATACGGCTGTTTTCTTTTTTTTCTTAATTTTTCTACTGTCCCATAACATGAACCTCACAAATAAAGTTAACATCTTATAAGATATACTTCTGTCCTCTCAGTGTTTGATTTTGCAATGATTTCACTGTTTGGATGTGTTTTTCTATTTGTGTCTGTTTTTGTGCACATTCAGCAAGAATACGGCTGTTTTCTGATTTTTTTCATTTTTCTACTGTCCCATAACATGAACCTCACAAATAAAGTTAACATCTTATAAGATACACTTCTGTACCCTCAGTGTTTGATTTTGCAATGATTTCACTGTTTGGATGTGTTTTTCTATTTGTGTCTGTTTTTGTGCACATTCAGCAAGAATACGGCTGTTTTCTGATTTTTTTCATTTTTCTACTGTCCCATAACATAAACCTCACAAATAAAGTTCATATCTTATAAGATATAGTTATATACGTTTAGCGTTTGATTTTGCAATGATTTCACTGTTTGGACGTGTTTTTCTATTTGTGTCTGTTTTTGTGCACATATAGCAAGAATACGGCTGTTTTCTGATTTTTTTCATTTTTCTACTATCCCATAACCTGAACCTCACAAATAAAGTTAACATCTTATAAGATATACTTCTGTCCTCTCAGTGTTTGATTTTGCAATGATTTCACTGTTTGGACGTGTTTTTCTATTTGTGTCTGTTTTTGTGCACATTCAGCAAGAATACGGCTGTTTTCTGATTTTTTTCATTTTTCTACTGTCCCATAATATAAACCTCACAAATAAAGTTAAAATCTTATAAGAAATAGTTATATACCTTTAGCGTTTGATTTTGCAATAATTTCACTGTTTGGATGTGTTTTTCTATTTGTGACTGTTTTTTTGCGCATTCAGCAAGAATACGGCTGTTTTCTGATTTTTTTCATTTTTCTACTGTCCCATAACATGAACCTCACAAATAAAGTTAACATCTTATAAGATACACTTCTGTACCCTCAGTGTTTGATTTTGCAATGATTTCACTGTTTGGATGTGTTTTTCTATTTGTGTCTGTTTTTGTGCACATTCAGCAAGAATATGGCTGTTTTCTGATTTTTTTTCATTTTTCTACAGTCCCATAACATAAACCTCACAAATAAAGTTAATATCTTATAAGATATAGTTATATACGTTTAGCGTTTGATTTTGCAATGATTTCACTGTTTGGACGTGTTTTTCTATTTGTGTCTGTTTTTGTGCACATTCAGCAAGAATACGGCTGTTTTCTGATTTTTTTCATTTTTCTACTGTCCCATAACATAAACCTCACAAATAAAGTTAAAATCTTATAAGAAATAGTTATATACCTTTAGCGTTTGATTTTGCAACAATTTCACTGTTTGGATGTGTTTTTCTATTTGTGTCTGTTTTTGTGCGCATTCAGCAAGAATACGGCTGTTTTCTGATTTTTTAAATTTTTCTACTGTCCTATAACATAAACCTCACAAATAAAGTTAATATCTTATAAGATATAGTTATATACGTTTAGCGTTTGATTTTGCAATGATTTCACTGTTTGGATGTGTTTTTCTATTTGTGTCTGTTTTTGTGCGCATTCAGCAAGAATACGGCTGTTTTCTGATTTTTTTCATTTTTCTACTGTCCCATAACATAAACCTCACAAATAAAGTTAATATCTTATTAGATATAGTTATATACCTTTAGCGTTTGATTTTGCAATAATTTCACTGTTTGGATGTGTTTTTCTATTTGCGTCTGTTTTTTTGCGCATTCAGCAAGAATAAGGCTGTTTTCTGATTTTTTTCATTTTTCTACTGCCCCATAACATGAACCTCACAAATAAAGTTAACATCTTATAAGATTTACTTCTGTACCCTCAGTGTTTGATTTTGCAATGATTTCACTGTTTGGATGTGTTTTTCTATTTGTGTCTGTTTTTGTGCATATTCAGCAAGGATACGGCTGTTTTCTTTTTTTTCTTAATTTTTCTACTGTCCCATAACATGAACCTCACAAATAAAGTTAACATCTTATAAGATATACTTCTGTCCTCTCAGTGTTTGATTTTGCAATGATTTCACTGTTTGGATGTGTTTTTCTATTTGTGTCTGTTTTTGTGCACATTCAGCAAGAATACGGCTGTTTTCTGATTTTTTTCATTTTTCTACTGTCCCATAACATGAACCTCACAAATAAAGTTAACATCTTATAAGATACACTTCTGTACCCTCAGTGTTTGATTTTGCAATGATTTCACTGTTTGGATGTGTTTTTCTATTTGTGTCTGTTTTTGTGCACATTCAGCAAGAATACGGCTGTTTTCTGATTTTTTTCATTTTTCTACTGTCCCATAACATAAACCTCACAAATAAAGTTCATATCTTATAAGATATAGTTATATACGTTTAGCGTTTGATTTTGCAATGATTTCACTGTTTGGACGTGTTTTTCTATTTGTGTCTGTTTTTGTGCACATATAGCAAGAATACGGCTGTTTTCTGATTTTTTTCATTTTTCTACTGTCCCATAACCTGAACCTCACAAATAATGTTAAAATCTTATAAGAAATAGTTATATATCTTTAGCGTTTGATTTTGCCATAATTACACTGTTTGGATGTGTTTTTCTATTAGTGTCTGTTTTGGTGCGCATTCAGCAAGAATACGGCTGTTTTCTGATTTTTTTCATTTTCTACTGTCCCATAACATGAACCTCACTTATAAAGTTAACATCTTATAAGATACACTTCTGTACCCTCAGTGTTTGATTTTGCAATGATTTCACTGTTTGGATGTGTTTTTCTATTTGTGTCTGTTTTTGTGCACATTCAGCAAGAATACGGCTGTTTTCTGATTTTTTTCATTTTTCTACTGTCCCATAACCTGAACCTCACAAATAAAGTTAACATCTTATAAGATATACTTCTGTCCTCTCAGTGTTTGATTTTGCAATGATTTCACTGTTTGGACGTGTTTTTCTATTTGTGTCTGTTTTTGTGCACATTCAGCAAGAATACGGCTGTTTTCTGATTTTTTTCATTTTTCTACTGTCCCATAATATAAACCTCACAAATAAAGTTAAAATCTTATAAGAAATAGTTATATACCTTTAGCGTTTGATTTTGCAATAATTTCACTGTTTGGATGTGTTTTTCTATTTGTGACTGTTTTTTTGCGCATTCAGCAAGAATACGGCTGTTTTCTGATTTTTTTCATTTTTCTACTGTCCCATAACATGAACCTCACAAATAAAGTTAACATCTTATAAGATACACTTCTGTACCCTCAGTGTTTGATTTTGCAATGATTTCACTGTTTGGATGTGTTTTTCTATTTGTGTCTGTTTTTGTGCGCATTCAGCAAGAATACGGCTGTTTTCTGATTTTTTTCATTTTTCTACTGTCCCATAACATGAACCTCACTTATAAAGTTAACATCTTATAAGATACACTTCTGTACCCTCAGTGTTTGATTTTGCAATGATTTCACTGTTTGGATGTGTTTTTCTATTTGTGTCTGTTTTTGTGCACATTCAGCAAGAATACGGCTGTTTTCTGATTTTTTTCATTTTTCTACTGTCCCATAACATGAACCTCACAAATAAAGTTAAAATCTTATAAGAAATAGTTATATTTCTTTAGCGTTTGATTCTGCAATAATTTCACTGTTTGGATGTGTTTTTCTATTTGTGTCTGTTTTTGTGCGCATTCTGCAAGAATACGGCTGTTTTCTGATTTTTTTCATTTTTCTACTGTCCCATAACCTGAACCTCACAAATAAAGTTAAAATCTTATAAGAAATAGTTATATACCTTTAGCGTTTGATTTTGCCATAATTTCACTGTTTGGATGTGTTTTTCTATTTGTGTCTGTTTTTGTGCGCATTCAGCAAGAATAAGGCTGTTTTCTGATTTTTTTCATTTTTCAACTGCCCCATAACATGAACCTCACAAATAAAGTTAACATCTTATAAGATTTACTTCTGTACCCTCAGTGTTTGATTTTGCAATGATTTCACTGTTTGGATGTGTTTTTCTATTTGTGTCTGTTTTTGTGCGCATTCAGCAAGAATACGGCTGTTTTCGGATTTTTTTCAATTTTCTACTGTCCCATAACATGATCCTCACTTATAAAGTTAACATCTTATAAGATACACTTCTGTACCCTCAGTGTTTGATTTTGCAATGATTTCACTGTTTGGATGTGTTTTTCTATTTGTGTCTGTTTTTGTGCACATTCAGCAAGAATAAGGCTGTTTTCTGATTTTTTTCATTTTTCTACTGTCCCATAACATGAACCTCACAAATAAAGTTAACATCTTATAAGATACACTTCTGTACCCTCAGTGTTTGATTTTGCAATGATTTCACTGTTTGGATGTGTTTTTCTATTTGTGTCTGTTTTTGTGCGCATTCAGCAAGAATACGGCTGTTTTCGGATTTTTTTCAATTTTCTACTGTCCCATAACATGATCCTCACTTATAAAGTTAACATCTTATAAGATACACTTCTGTACCCTCAGTGTTTGATTTTGCAATGATTTCACTGTTTGGATGTGTTTTTCTATTTGTGTCTGTTTTTGTGCACATTCAGCAAGAATACGGCTGTTTTCTGATTTTTTTCATTTTTCTACTGTCCCATAACATGAACCTCACAAATAAAGTTAACATCTTTTAAGATACATTTCTGTACCCTCAGTGTTTGATTTTGCAATAATTTCACTGTTTGGATGTGTTTTTCTATTTGTGTCTGTTTTTGTGCGCATTCTGCAAGAATACGGCTGTTTTCTGATTTTTTTCATTTTTCTACTGTCCCATAACCTGAACCTCACAAATAAAGTTAAAATCTTATAAGAAATAGTTATATACCTTTAGCGTTTGATTTTGCCATAATTTCACTGTTTGGATGTGTTTTTCTATTTGTGTCTGTTTTTGTGCGCATTCAGCAAGAATATGGCTGTTTTCTGATTTTTTTCATTTTTCTACTGTCCCATAACATGAACCTCACAAATAAAGTTAACATCTCATAAGATATACTTCTGTCCTCTCAGTGTTTGATTTTGCAATGATTTCACTGTTTGGATGTGTTTTTCTATTTGTGTCTGTTTTTGTGCACATTCAGCAAGAATATGGCTGTTTTCTGATTTTTTTTCATTTTTCTACAGTCCCATAACATAAACCTCACAAATAAAGTTAATATCTTATAAGATATAGTTATATACGTTTAGCGTTTGATTTTGCAATGATTTCACTGTTTGGACGTGTTTTTCTATTTGTGTCTGTTTTTGTGCACATTCAGCAAGAATACGGCTGTTTTCTGATTTTTTTCATTTTTCTACTGTCCCATAACATAAACCTCACAAATAAAGTTAAAATCTTATAAGAAATAGTTATATACCTTTAGCGTTTGATTTTGCAATGATTTCACTGTTTGGACGTGTTTTTCTATTTGTGTCTGTTTTTGTGCGCATTCAGCAAGAATACGGCTGTTTTCTGATTTTTTTCATTTTTCTACTGTCCCATAACCTGAACCTCACAAATAAAGTTAAAATCTTATAAGAAATAGTTATATACCTTTAGCGTTTGATTTTGCCATAATTTCACTGTTTGGATGTGTTTTTCTATTTGTGTCTGTTTTTGTGCGCATTCAGCAAGAATATGGCTGTTTTCTGATTTTTTTCATTTTTCTACTGTCCCATAACATGAACCTCACAAATAAAGTTAACATCTCATAAGATATACTTCTGTCCTCTCAGTGTTTGATTTTGCAATGATTTCACTGTTTGGATGTGTTTTTCTATTTGTGTCTGTTTTTGTGCACATTCAGCAAGAATATGGCTGTTTTCTGATTTTTTTTCATTTTTCTACAGTCCCATAACATAAACCTCACAAATAAAGTTAATATCTTATAAGATATAGTTATATACGTTTAGCGTTTGATTTTGCAATGATTTCACTGTTTGGACGTGTTTTTCTATTTGTGTCTGTTTTTGTGCACATTCAGCAAGAATACGGCTGTTTTCTGATTTTTTTCATTTTTCTACTGTCCCATAACATAAACCTCACAAATAAAGTTAAAATCTTATAAGAAATAGTTATATACCTTTAGCGTTTGATTTTGCAACAATTTCACTGTTTGGATGTGTTTATCTATTTGTGTCTGTTTTTGTGCGCATTCAGCAAGAATACGGCTGTTTTCTGATTTTTTTAATTTTTCTACTGTCCTATAACATAAACCTCACAAATAAAGTTAATATCTTATAAGATATAGTTATATACGTTTAGCGTTTGATTTTGCAATGATTTCACTGTTTGGATGTGTTTTTCTATTTGTGTCTGTTTTTGTGCGCATTCTGCAAGAATACGGCTATTTTCTGATTTTTTTAATTTTTCTACTGTCCCATAACCGGAACCTCACAAATAAAGTTAAAATCTTATAAGAAATAGTTATATACCTTTAGCGTTTGATTTTGCCATAATTTCACTGTTTGGATGTGTTTTTCTATTTGTGTCTGTTTTTGTGCGCATTCAGCAAGAATAAGGCTGTTTTCTGATTTTTTTCATTTTTCTACTGCCCCATAACATGAACCTCACAAATAAAGTTAACATCTTATAAGATTTACTTCTGTACCCTCAGTGTTTGATTTTGCAATGATTTCACTGTTTGGATGTGTTTTTCTATTTGTGTCTGTTTTTGTGCGCATTCAGCAAGAATACGGCTGTTTTCGGATTTTTTTCAATTTTCTACTGTCCCATAACATGATCCTCACTTATAAAGTTAACATCTTATAAGATACACTTCTGTACCCTCAGTGTTTGATTTTGCAATGATTTCACTGTTTGGATGTGTTTTTCTATTTGTGTCTGTTTTTGTGCACATTCAGCAAGAATACGGCTGTTTTCGGATTTTTTTCATTTTTCTACTGTCCCATAACATAAACCTCACAAATAAAGTTATAATCTTATAAGAAATAGTTATATACCTTTAGCGTTTGATTTTGCAATAATTTCACTGTTTGGATGTGTTTTTCTATTTGTGTCTGTTTTTGTGCACATTCAGCAAGAATACGGCTGTTTTCTGATTTTTTTCATTTTTCTACTGTCCCATAACATAAACCTCACAAATAAAGTTAATATCTTATAAGATATAGTTATGTACGTTTAGCGTTTGATTTTGCAATGATTTCACTGTTTGGACGTGTTTTTCTATTTGTGTCTGTTTTTGTGCACATATAGCAAGAATACGGCTGTTTTCTGATTTTTTTCATTTTTCTACTGTCCCATAACCTGAACCTCACAAATAAAGTTAACATCTTATAAGATATACTTCTGTCCTCTCAGTGTTTGATTTTGCAATGATTTCACTGTTTGGATGTGTTTTTCTATTTGTGTCTGTTTTTGTGCACATTCAGCAAGAATATGGCTGTTTTCTGATTTTTTTCATTTTTCTACAGTCCCATAACATAAACCTCACAAATAAAGTTAATATCTCGTAAGATATAGTTATATACGTTTAGAGTTTGATTTTGCAATGATTTCACTGTTTGGACGTGTTTTTCTATTTGTGTCTGTTTTTGTGCACATTCAGCAAGAATACGGCTGTTTTCTGATTTTTTTCATTTTTCTACTGTCCCATAATATAAACCTCACAAATAAAGTTAAAATCTTATAAGAAATAGTTATATACCTTTAGCGTTTGATTTTGCAATAATTTCACTGTTTGGATGTGTTTTTCAATTTATGACTGTTTTTTTGCGCATTCAGCAAGAATACGGCTGTTTTCTGATTTTTTTCATTTTTCTACTGTCCCATAACCTGAACCTCACAAATAAAGTTAACATCTTATAAGATATACTTCTGTCCTCTCAGTGTTTGATTTTGCAATGATTTCACTGTTTGGATGTGTTTTTCTATTTGTGTCTGTTTTTGTGCACATTCAGCAAGAATATGGCTGTTTTCTGATTTTTTTCATTTTTCTACTTTCCCATAACATGAACCTCACAAATAAAGTTAAAATCTTATAAGAAATAGTTATATACCTTTAGCGTTTGATTTTGCCATAATTTCACTGTTTGGATGTGTTTTTCTATTTGTGTCTGTTTTGGTGCGCATTCAGCAAGAATACGTCTGTTTTCTGATTTTTTTCATTTTTCTACTTTCCCATAACATGAACCTCACAAATAAAGTTAACATCTCATTAAGATATACTTCTGTCCTCTCAGTGTTTGATTTTGCAATGATTTCACTGTTTGGATGTGTTTTTCTATTTGTGTCTGTTTTTGTGCGCATTCAGCAAGAATACGGCTGTTTTCTGATTTTTTTCATTTTTCTACTGTCCCATAACATAAACCTCACAAATAAAGTTAATATCTTATAATATATAGTTATATACCTTTAGCGTTTGATTTTGCCATAATTTCACTGTTTGGATGTGTTTTTCTATTTGTGTCTGTTTTTTTGGGCATTCAGCAAGAATAAGGCTGTTTTCTGATTTTTTTCATTTTTCTACTGCCCCATAACATGAACCTCACAAATAAAGTTAACATCTTATAAGATTTACTTCTGTACCCTCAGTGTTTGATTTTGCAATGATTTCACTGTTTGGATGTGTTTTTCTATTTGTGTCTGTTTTTGTGCACATTCAGCAAGAATACGGCTGTTTTCTGATTTTTTTCATTTTTCTACTGTCCCATAACATGAACCTCACAAATAAAGTTAACATTTTATAAGATACACTTCTGTACCCTCAGTGTTTGATTTTGCAATGATTTCACTGTTTGGATGTGTTTTTCTATTTGTGTCTGTTTTTGTGCGCATTCAGCAAGAATACGGCTGTTTTCGGATTTTTTTCAATTTTCTACTGTCCCATAACATGATCCTCACTTATAAAGTTAACATCTTATAAGATACACTTCTGTACCCTCAGTGTTTGATTTTGCAATGATTTCACTGTTTGGATGTGTTTTTCTATTTGTGTCTGTTTTTGTGCACATTCAGCAAGAATACGGCTGTTTTCGGATTTTTTTCATTTTTCTACTGTCCCATAACATAAACCTCACAAATAAAGTTATAATCTTATAAGAAATAGTTATATACCTTTAGCGTTTGATTTTGCAATAATTTCACTGTTTGGATGTGTTTTTCTATTTGTGTCTGTTTTTGTGCGCATTCAGCAAGAATACGGCTGTTTTCTGATTTTTTTCATTTTTCTACTGTCCCATAACATAAACCTCACAAATAAAGTTAATATCTTATAAGATATAGTTATGTACGTTTAGCGTTTGATTTTGCAATGATTTCACTGTTTGGACGTGTTTTTCTATTTGTGTCTGTTTTTGTGCACATATAGCAAGAATACGGCTGTTTTCTGATTTTTTTCATTTTTCTACTGTCCCATAACCTGAACCTCACAAATAAAGTTAACATCTTATAAGATATACTTCTGTCCTCTCAGTGTTTGATTTTGCAATGATTTCACTGTTTGGATGTGTTTTTCTATTTGTGTCTGTTTTTTTGGGCATTCAGCAAGAATAAGGCTGTTTTCTGATTTTTTTCATTTTTCTACTGCCCCATAACATGAACCTCACAAATAAAGTTAACATCTTATAAGATTTACTTCTGTACCCTCAGTGTTTGATTTTGCAATGATTTCACTGTTTGGATGTGTTTTTCTATTTGTGTCTGTTTTTGTGCACATTCAGCAAGAATACGGCTGTTTTCTGATTTTTTTCATTTTTCTACTGTCCCATAACATGAACCTCACAAATAAAGTTAACATTTTATAAGATACACTTCTGTACCCTCAGTGTTTGATTTTGCAATGATTTCACTGTTTGGATGTGTTTTTCTATTTGTGTCTGTTTTTGTGCGCATTCAGCAAGAATACGGCTGTTTTCTGATTTTTTTCATTTTTCTACTGTCTCATAACATAAACCTCACAAATAAAGTTAATTTCTTATAAGATATAGTTATATACGTTTAGCGTTTGATTTTGCAATGATTTCACTGTTTGGACGTGTTTTTCTATTTGTGTCTGTTTTTGTGCACATATAGCAAGAATACGGCTGTTTTCTGATTTTTTTCATTTTTCTACTGTCCCATAACCTGAACCTCACAAATAAAGTTAACATCTTATAAGATATACTTCTGTCCTCTCAGTGTTTGATTTTGCAATGATTTCACTGTTTGGATGTGTTTTTCTATTTGTGTCTGTTTTTGTGCGCATTCTGCAAGAATACGGCTGTTTTCTGATTTTTTTCATTTTTCTACTGTCCCATAACCTGAACCTCACAAATAAAGTTAAAATCTTATAAGAAATAGTTATATACCTTTAGCGTTTGATTTTGCCATAATTTCACTGTTTGGATGTGTTTTTCTATTTGTGTCTGTTTTTGTGCGCATTCAGCAAGAATATGGCTGTTTTCTGATTTTTTTCATTTTTCTACTGTCCCATAACATGAACCTCACAAATAAAGTTAACATCTCATAAGATATACTTCTGTCCTCTCAGTGTTTGATTTTGCAATGATTTCACTGTTTGGATGTGTTTTTCTATTTGTGTCTGTTTTTGAGGCATTCAGCAAGAATACGGCTGTTTTCTGATTTTTTTCATTTTTCTACTGTCCCATAATATAAACCTCACAAATAAAGTTAATATCTTATAAGATATAGTTATATACATTTAGCGTTTGATTTTGCAATGATTTCACTGTTTGGACGTGTTTTTCTATTTGTGTCTGTTTTTGTGCACATTCAGCAAGAATACGGCTGTTTTCTGATTTTTTTCATTTTTCTACTGTCCCATAACCTGAACCTCACAAATAAAGTTAAAATCTTATAAGAAATAGTTATATACCTTTAGCGTTTGATTTTGCCATAATTTCACTGTTTGGATGTGTTTTTCTATTTGTGTCTGTTTTGGTGCGCATTCAGCAAGAATACGGCTGTTTTCTGATTTTTTTCATTTTTCTACTGTCCCATAACATAAACCTCACAAATAAAGTTAATATCTTAAAAGATATAGTTATATACGTTTAGCGTTTGATTTTGCAATGATTTCACTGTTTGGACGTGTTTTTCTATTTGTGTCTGTTTTTGTGCACATATAGCAAGAATACGGCTGTTTTCTGATTTTTTTCATTTTTCTACTGTCCCATAACCTGAACCTCACAAATAAAGTTAACATCTTATAAGATATACTTCTGTCCTCTCAGTGTTTGATTTTGCAATGATTTCACTGTTTGGATGTGTTTTTCTATTTGTGTCTGTTTTTGTGCGCATTCAGCAAGAATACGGCTGTTTTCTGATTTTTTTCATTTTTCTACTGTCCCATAACATGAACCTCACAAATAAAGTTAACATCTTATAAGATACACTTCTGTACCCTCAGTGTTTGATTTTGCAATGATTTCACTGTTTGGATGTGTTTTTCTATTTGTGTCTGTTTTTGTGCGCATTCAGCAAGAATACGGCTGTTTTCGGATTTTTTTCAATTTTCTACTGTCCCATAACATGATCCTCACTTATAAAGTTAACATCTTATAAGATACACTTCTGTACCCTCAGTGTTTGATTTTGCAATGATTTCACTGTTTGGATGTGTTTTTCTATTTGTGTCTGTTTTTGTGCACATTCAGCAAGAATACGGCTGTTTTCGGATTTTTTTCATTTTTCTACTGTCCCATAACATAAACCTCACAAATAAAGTTAATATCTTATAAGATATAGTTATGTACGTTTAGCGTTTGATTTTGCAATGATTTCACTGTTTGGACGTGTTTTTCTATTTGTGTCTGTTTTTGTGCACATATAGCAAGAATACGGCTGTTTTCTGATTTTTTTCATTTTTCTACTGTCCCATAACCTGAACCTCACAAATAAAGTTAACATCTTATAAGATATACTTCTGTCCTCTCAGTGTTTGATTTTGCAATGATTTCACTGTTTGGATGTGTTTTTCTATTTGTGTCTGTTTTTGTGCGCATTCAGCAAGAATACGGCTGTTTTCGGATTTTTTTCAATTTTCTACTGTCCCATAACATGATCCTCACTTATAAAGTTAACATCTTATAAGATACACTTCTGTACCCTCAGCGTTTGATTTTGCAATGATTTCACTGTTTGGATGTGTTTTTCTATTTGTGTCTGTTTTTGTGCACATTCAGCAAGAATACGGCTGTTTTCGGATTTTTTTCATTTTTCTACTGTCCCATAACATAAACCTCACAAATAAAGTTATAATCTTATAAGAAATAGTTATATACGTTTAGCGTTTGATTTTGCAATAATTTCACTGTTTGGATGTGTTTTTCTATTTGTGTCTGTTTTTGTGCGCATTCAGCAAGAATACGGCTGTTTTCTGATTTTTTTCATTTTTCTACTGTCCCATAACATAAACCTCACAAATAAAGTTAATATCTTATAAGATATAGTTATGTACGTTTAGCGTTTGATTTTGCAATGATTTCACTGTTTGGACGTGTTTTTCTATTTGTGTCTGTTTTTGTGCACATATAGCAAGAATACGGCTGTTTTCTGATTTTTTTCATTTTTCTACTGTCCCATAACCTGAACCTCACAAATAAAGTTAACATCTTATAAGATATACTTCTGTCCTCTCAGTGTTTGATTTTGCAATGATTTCACTGTTTGGACGTGTTTTTCTATTTGTGTCTGTTTTTGTGCACATTCAGCAAGAATACGGCTGTTTTCTGATTTTTTTCATTTTTCTACTGTCCCATAATATAAACCTCACAAATAAAGTTAAAATCTTATAAGAAATAGTTATATACCTTTAGCGTTTGATTTTGCAATAATTTCACTGTTTGGATGTGTTTTTCTATTTGTGACTGTTTTTTTGCGCATTCAGCAAGAATACGGCTGTTTTCTGATTTTTTTCATTTTTCTACTGTTCCATAACATGAACCTCACAAATAAAGTTAACATCTTATAAGATATAGTTATATACGTTTAGCGTTTGATTTTGCAATGATTTCACTGTTTGGACGTGTTTTTCTATTTGTGTCTGTTTTTGTGCACATATAGCAAGAATACGGCTGTTTTCTGATTTTTTTCATTTTTCTACTGTCCCATAACCTGAACCTCACAAATAAAGTTAATATCTTATAAGATATAGTTATATACCTTTAGCATTTGATTTTGCAATAATTTCACTGTTTGGATGTGTTTTTCTATTTGTGTCTGTTTTTTTGCGCATTCAGCAAGAATAAGGCTGTTTTCTGATTTTTTTCATTTTTCTACTGCCCCATAACATGAACCTCACAAATAAAGTTAACATCTTATAAGATTTACTTCTGTACCCTCAGTGTTTGATTTTGCAATGATTTCACTGTTTGGATGTGTTTTTCTATTTGTGTCTGTTTTTGTGCACATTCAGCAAGAATACGGCTGTTTTCTGATTTTTTTCATTTTTCTACTGTCCCATAACATGAACCTCACAAATAAAGTTAACATTTTATAAGATACACTTCTGTACCCTCAGTGTTTGATTTTGCAATGATTTCACTGTTTGGATGTGTTTTTCTATTTGTGTCTGTTTTTGTGCGCATTCAGCAAGAATACGGCTGTTTTCGGATTTTTTTCAATTTTCTACTGTCCCATAACATGATCCTCACTTATAAAGTTAACATCTTATAAGATACACTTCTGTACCCTCAGTGTTTGATTTTGCAATGATTTCACTGTTTGGATGTGTTTTTCTATTTGTGTCTGTTTTTGTGCACATTCAGCAAGAATACGGCTGTTTTCGGATTTTTTTCATTTTTCTACTGTCCCATAACATAAACCTCACAAATAAAGTTATAATCTTATAAGAAATAGTTATATACCTTTAGCGTTTGATTTTGCAATAATTTCACTGTTTGGATGTGTTTTTCTATTTGTGTCTGTTTTTGTGCGCATTCAGCAAGAATACGGCTGTTTTCTGATTTTTTTCATTTTTCTACTGTCCCATAACATGAACCTCACAAATAAAGTTAACATCTTATAAGATATAGTTATATACGTTTAGCGTTTGATTTTGCAATGATTTCACTGTTTGGACGTGTTTTTCTATTTGTGTCTGTTTTTGTGCACATATAGCAAGAATACGGCTGTTTTCTGATTTTTTTCATTTTTCTACTGTCCCATAACCTGAACCTCACAAATAAAGTTAACATCTTATAAGATATACTTCTGTCCTCTCAGTGTTTGATTTTGCAATGATTTCACTGTTTGGATGTGTTTTTCTATTTGTGTCTGTTTTTGTGCGCATTCAGCAAGAATACGGCTGTTTTCTGATTTTTTTCATTTTTCTACTGTCCCATAACATGAACCTCACAAATAAAGTTAACATCTTATAAGATACACTTCTGTACCCTCAGTGTTTGATTTTGCAATGATTTCACTGTTTGGATGTGTTTTTCTATTTGTGTCTGTTTTTGTGCACATTCAGCAAGAATACGGCTGTTTTCTGATTTTTTTCATTTTTCTACTGTCCCATAACATGAACCTCACAAATAAAGTTAACATTTTATAAGATACACTTCTGTACCCTCAGTGTTTGATTTTGCAATGATTTCACTGTTTGGATGTGTTTTTCTATTTGTGTCTGTTTTTGTGCGCATTCAGCAAGAATACGGCTGTTTTCGGATTTTTTTCAATTTTCTACTGTCCCATAACATGATCCTCACTTATAAAGTTAACATCTTATAAGATACACTTCTGTACCCTCAGTGTTTGATTTTGCAATGATTTCACTGTTTGGATGTGTTTTTCTATTTGTGTCTGTTTTTGTGCGCACTCAGCAAGAATACGGCTGTTTTCGGATTTTTTTCAATTTTCTACTGTCCCATAACATGATCCTCACTTATAAAGTTAACATCTTATAAGATACACTTCTGTACCCTCAGTGTTTGATTTTGCAATGATTTCACTGTTTGGATGTGTTTTTCTATTTGTGTCTGTTTTTGTGCACATTCAGCAAGAATACGGCTGTTTTCGGATTTTTTTCATTTTTCTACTGTCCCATAACATAAACCTCACAAATAAAGTTATAATCTTATAAGAAATAGTTATATACCTTTAGCGTTTGATTTTGCAATAATTTCACTGTTTGGATGTGTTTTTCTATTTGTGTCTGTTTTTGTGCGCATTCAGCAAGAATACGGCTGTTTTCTGATTTTTTTCATTTTTCTACTGTCCCATAACATAAACCTCACAAATAAAGTTAATATCTTATAAGATATAGTTATGTACGTTTAGCGTTTGATTTTGCAATGATTTCACTGTTTGGACGTGTTTTTCTATTTGTGTCTGTTTTTGTGCACATATAGCAAGAATACGGCTGTTTTCTGATTTTTTTCATTTTTCTACTGTCCCATAACCTGAACCTCACAAATAAAGTTAACATCTTATAAGATATACTTCTGTCCTCTCAGTGTTTGATTTTGCAATGATTTCACTGTTTGGACGTGTTTTTCTATTTGTGTCTGTTTTTGTGCACATTCAGCAAGAATACGGCTGTTTTCTGATTTTTTTCATTTTTCTACTGTCCCATAATATAAACCTCACAAATAAAGTTAAAATCTTATAAGAAATAGTTATATACCTTTAGCGTTTGATTTTGCAATAATTTCACTGTTTGGATGTGTTTTTCTATTTGTGACTGTTTTTTTGCGCATTCAGCAAGAATACGGCTGTTTTCTGATTTTTTTCATTTTTCTACTGTCCCATAACATGAACCTCACAAATAAAGTTAACATCTTATAAGATATAGTTATATACGTTTAGCGTTTGATTTTGCAATGATTTCACTGTTTGGACGTGTTTTTCTATTTGTGTCTGTTTTTGTGCACATATAGCAAGAATACGGCTGTTTTCTGATTTTTTTCATTTTTCTACTGTCCCATAACCTGAACCTCACAAATAAAGTTAATATCTTTTAAGATATAGTTATATACCTTTAGCGTTTGATTTTGCAATAATTTCACTGTTTGGATGTGTTTTTCTATTTGTGTCTGTTTTTTTGCGCATTCAGCAAGAATAAGGCTGTTTTCTGATTTTTTTCATTTTTCTACTGCCCCATAACATGAACCTCACAAATAAAGTTAACATCTTATAAGATATACTTCTGTACCCTCAGTGTTTGATTTTGCAATGATTTCACTGTTTGGATGTGTTTTTCTATTTGTGTCTGTTTTTGTGCACATTCAGCAAGAATACGGCTGTTTTCTGATTTTTTTCATTTTTCTACTGTCCCATAACATGAACCTCACAAATAAAGTTAACATTTTATAAGATACACTTCTGTACCCTCAGTGTTTGATTTTGCAATGATTTCACTGTTTGGATGTGTTTTTCAATTTATGACTGTTTTTTTGCGCATTCAGCAAGAATACGGCTGTTTTCTGATTTTTTTCATTTTTCTACTGTCCCATAATATAAACCTCACAAATAAAGTTAAAATCTTATAAGAAATAGTTATATACCTTTAGCGTTTGATTTTGCAATAATTTCACTGTTTGGATGTGTTTTTCTATTTGTGTCTGTTTTTGTGCACAATCAGCAAGAATATGGCTGTTTTCTGATTTTTTTCATTTTTCTACAGTCCCATAACATAAACCTCACAAATAAAGTTAATATCTTATAAGATATAGTTATATACGTTTAGCGTTTGATTTTGCAATAATTTCACTGTTTGGATGTGTTTTTCTATTTGTGTCTGTTTTTGTGCACATATAGCAAGAATACGGCTGTTTTCTGATTTTTTTCATTTTTCTACTGTCCCATAACCTGAACCTCACAAATAAAGTTAACATCTTATAAGATATACTTCTGTCCTCTCAGTGTTTGATTTTGCAATGATTTCACTGTTTGGATGTGTTTTTCTATTTGTGTCTGTTTTTGTGCACATTCAGCAAGAATATGGCTGTTTTCTGATTTTTTTCATTTTTCTACTGTCCCATAACATAAACCTCACAAATAAAGTTAATATCTCATAAGATATAGTTATATACGTTTAGAGTTTGATTTTGCAATGATTTCACTGTTTGGACGTGTTTTTCTATTTGTGTCTGTTTTTGTGCACATTCAGCAAGAATACGGCTGTTTTCGGATTTTTTTCATTTTTCTACTGTCCCATAATATAAACCTCACAAATAAAGTTAAAATCTTATAAGAAATAGTTATATACCTTTAGCGTTTGATTTTGCAATAATTTCACTGTTTGGATGTGTTTTTCAATTTATGACTGTTTTTTTGCGCATTCAGCAAGAATACGGCTGTTTTCTGATTTTTTTCATTTTTCTACTGTCCCATAATATAAACCTCACAAATAAAGTTAAAATCTTATAAGAAATAGTTATATACCTTTAGCGTTTGATTTTGCAATAATTTCACTGTTTGGATGTGTTTTTCTATTTGTGACTGTTTTTTTGCGCATTCAGCAAGAATACGGCTGTTTTCTGATTTTTTTCATTTTTCTACTGTCCCATAACATGAACCTCACAAATAAAGTTAACATCTTATAAGATATAGTTATATAAGTTTAGCGTTTGATTTTGCAATGATTTCACTGTTTGGACGTGTTTTTCTATTTGTGTCTGTTTTTGTGCACATATAGCAAGAATACGGCTGTTTTCTGATTTTTTTCATTTTTCTACTGTCCCATAACCTGAACCTCACAAATAAAGTTAATATCTTATAAGATATAGTTATATACCTTTAGCGTTTGATTTTGCAATAATTTCACTGTTTGGATGTGTTTTTCTATTTGTGTCTGTTTTTTTGCGCATTCAGCAAGAATAAGGCTGTTTTCTGATTTTTTTCATTTTTCTACTGCCCCATAACATGAACCTCACAAATAAAGTTAACATCTTATAAGATTTACTTCTGTACCCTCAGTGTTTGATTTTGCAATGATTTCACTGTTTGGATGTGTTTTTCTATTTGTGTCTGTTTTTGTGCACATTCAGCAAGAATACGGCTGTTTTCGGATTTTTTTCAATTTTCTACTGTCCCATAACATGATCCTCACTTATAAAGTTAACATCTTATAAGATACACTTCTGTACCCTCAGTGTTTGATTTTGCAATGATTTCACTGTTTGGATGTGTTTTTCTATTTGTGTCTGTTTTTGTGCACATTCAGCAAGAATACGGCTGTTTTCGGATTTTTTTCATTTTTCTACTGTCCCATAACATAAACCTCACAAATAAAGTTAATATCTTATAAGATATAGTTATGTACGTTTAGCGTTTGATTTTGCAATGATTTCACTGTTTGGACGTGTTTTTCTATTTGTGTCTGTTTTTGTGCACATATAGCAAGAATACGGCTGTTTTCTGATTTTTTTCATTTTTCTACTGTCCCATAACCTGAACCTCACAAATAAAGTTAACATCTTATAAGATATACTTCTGTCCTCTCAGTGTTTGATTTTGCAATGATTTCACTGTTTGGATGTGTTTTTCTATTTGTGTCTGTTTTTGTGCGCATTCAGCAAGAATACGGCTGTTTTCGGATTTTTTTCAATTTTCTACTGTCCCATAACATGATCCTCACTTATAAAGTTAACATCTTATAAGATACACTTCTGTACCCTCAGCGTTTGATTTTGCAATGATTTCACTGTTTGGATGTGTTTTTCTATTTGTGTCTGTTTTTGTGCACATTCAGCAAGAATACGGCTGTTTTCGGATTTTTTTCATTTTTCTACTGTCCCATAACATAAACCTCACAAATAAAGTTATAATCTTATAAGAAATAGTTATATACGTTTAGCGTTTGATTTTGCAATAATTTCACTGTTTGGATGTGTTTTTCTATTTGTGTCTGTTTTTGTGCGCATTCAGCAAGAATACGGCTGTTTTCTGATTTTTTTCATTTTTCTACTGTCCCATAACATAAACCTCACAAATAAAGTTAATATCTTATAAGATATAGTTATGTACGTTTAGCGTTTGATTTTGCAATGATTTCACTGTTTGGACGTGTTTTTCTATTTGTGTCTGTTTTTGTGCACATATAGCAAGAATACGGCTGTTTTCTGATTTTTTTCATTTTTCTACTGTCCCATAACCTGAACCTCACAAATAAAGTTAACATCTTATAAGATATACTTCTGTCCTCTCAGTGTTTGATTTTGCAATGATTTCACTGTTTGGACGTGTTTTTCTATTTGTGTCTGTTTTTGTGCACATTCAGCAAGAATACGGCTGTTTTCTGATTTTTTTCATTTTTCTACTGTCCCATAATATAAACCTCACAAATAAAGTTAAAATCTTATAAGAAATAGTTATATACCTTTAGCGTTTGATTTTGCAATAATTTCACTGTTTGGATGTGTTTTTCTATTTGTGACTGTTTTTTTGCGCATTCAGCAAGAATACGGCTGTTTTCTGATTTTTTTCATTTTTCTACTGTTCCATAACATGAACCTCACAAATAAAGTTAACATCTTATAAGATATAGTTATATACGTTTAGCGTTTGATTTTGCAATGATTTCACTGTTTGGACGTGTTTTTCTATTTGTGTCTGTTTTTGTGCACATATAGCAAGAATACGGCTGTTTTCTGATTTTTTTCATTTTTCTACTGTCCCATAACCTGAACCTCACAAATAAAGTTAATATCTTATAAGATATAGTTATATACCTTTAGCATTTGATTTTGCAATAATTTCACTGTTTGGATGTGTTTTTCTATTTGTGTCTGTTTTTTTGCGCATTCAGCAAGAATAAGGCTGTTTTCTGATTTTTTTCATTTTTCTACTGCCCCATAACATGAACCTCACAAATAAAGTTAACATCTTATAAGATTTACTTCTGTACCCTCAGTGTTTGATTTTGCAATGATTTCACTGTTTGGATGTGTTTTTCTATTTGTGTCTGTTTTTGTGCACATTCAGCAAGAATACGGCTGTTTTCTGATTTTTTTCATTTTTCTACTGTCCCATAACATGAACCTCACAAATAAAGTTAACATTTTATAAGATACACTTCTGTACCCTCAGTGTTTGATTTTGCAATGATTTCACTGTTTGGATGTGTTTTTCTATTTGTGTCTGTTTTTGTGCGCATTCAGCAAGAATACGGCTGTTTTCGGATTTTTTTCAATTTTCTACTGTCCCATAACATGATCCTCACTTATAAAGTTAACATCTTATAAGATACACTTCTGTACCCTCAGTGTTTGATTTTGCAATGATTTCACTGTTTGGATGTGTTTTTCTATTTGTGTCTGTTTTTGTGCACATTCAGCAAGAATACGGCTGTTTTCGGATTTTTTTCATTTTTCTACTGTCCCATAACATAAACCTCACAAATAAAGTTATAATCTTATAAGAAATAGTTATATACCTTTAGCGTTTGATTTTGCAATAATTTCACTGTTTGGATGTGTTTTTCTATTTGTGTCTGTTTTTGTGCGCATTCAGCAAGAATACGGCTGTTTTCTGATTTTTTTCATTTTTCTACTGTCCCATAACATGAACCTCACAAATAAAGTTAACATCTTATAAGATATAGTTATATACGTTTAGCGTTTGATTTTGCAATGATTTCACTGTTTGGACGTGTTTTTCTATTTGTGTCTGTTTTTGTGCACATATAGCAAGAATACGGCTGTTTTCTGATTTTTTTCATTTTTCTACTGTCCCATAACCTGAACCTCACAAATAAAGTTAACATCTTATAAGATATACTTCTGTCCTCTCAGTGTTTGATTTTGCAATGATTTCACTGTTTGGATGTGTTTTTCTATTTGTGTCTGTTTTTGTGCGCATTCAGCAAGAATACGGCTGTTTTCTGATTTTTTTCATTTTTCTACTGTCCCATAACATGAACCTCACAAATAAAGTTAACATCTTATAAGATACACTTCTGTACCCTCAGTGTTTGATTTTGCAATGATTTCACTGTTTGGATGTGTTTTTCTATTTGTGTCTGTTTTTGTGCACATTCAGCAAGAATACGGCTGTTTTCTGATTTTTTTCATTTTTCTACTGTCCCATAACATGAACCTCACAAATAAAGTTAACATTTTATAAGATACACTTCTGTACCCTCAGTGTTTGATTTTGCAATGATTTCACTGTTTGGATGTGTTTTTCTATTTGTGTCTGTTTTTGTGCGCATTCAGCAAGAATACGGCTGTTTTCGGATTTTTTTCAATTTTCTACTGTCCCATAACATGATCCTCACTTATAAAGTTAACATCTTATAAGATACACTTCTGTACCCTCAGTGTTTGATTTTGCAATGATTTCACTGTTTGGATGTGTTTTTCTATTTGTGTCTGTTTTTGTGCACATTCAGCAAGAATACGGCTGTTTTCGGATTTTTTTCATTTTTCTACTGTCCCATAACATAAACCTCACAAATAAAGTTATAATCTTATAAGAAATAGTTATATACCTTTAGCGTTTGATTTTGCAATAATTTCACTGTTTGGATGTGTTTTTCTATTTGTGTCTGTTTTTGTGCGCATTCAGCAAGAATACGGCTGTTTTCTGATTTTTTTCATTTTTCTACTGTCCCATAACATGAACCTCACAAATAAAGTTAACATCTTATAAGATATAGTTATATACGTTTAGCGTTTGATTTTGCAATGATTTCACTGTTTGGACGTGTTTTTCTATTTGTGTCTGTTTTTGTGCACATATAGCAAGAATACGGCTGTTTTCTGATTTTTTTCATTTTTCTACTGTCCCATAACCTGAACCTCACAAATAAAGTTAACATCTTATAAGATATACTTCTGTCCTCTCAGTGTTTGATTTTGCAATGATTTCACTGTTTGGATGTGTTTTTCTATTTGTGTCTGTTTTTGTGCGCATTCAGCAAGAATACGGCTGTTTTCTGATTTTTTTCATTTTTCTACTGTCCCATAACATGAACCTCACAAATAAAGTTAACATCTTATAAGATACACTTCTGTACCCTCAGTGTTTGATTTTGCAATGATTTCACTGTTTGGATGTGTTTTTCTATTTGTGTCTGTTTTTATGCGCACTCAGCAAGAATACGGCTGTTTTCGGATTTTTTTCAATTTTCTACTGTCCCATAACATGATCCTCACTTATAAAGTTAACATCTTATAAGATACACTTCTGTACCCTCAGTGTTTGATTTTGCAATGATTTCACTGTTTGGATGTGTTTTTCTATTTGTGTCTGTTTTTGTGCACATTCAGCAAGAATACGGCTGTTTTCGGATTTTTTTCATTTTTCTACTGTCCCATAACATAAACCTCACAAATAAAGTTATAATCTTATAAGAAATAGTTATATACCTTTAGCGTTTGATTTTGCAATAATTTCACTGTTTGGATGTGTTTTTCTATTTGTGTCTGTTTTTGTGCGCATTCAGCAAGAATACGGCTGTTTTCTGATTTTTTTCATTTTTCTACTGTCCCATAACATAAACCTCACAAATAAAGTTAATATCTTATAAGATATAGTTATGTACGTTTAGCGTTTGATTTTGCAATGATTTCACTGTTTGGACGTGTTTTTCTATTTGTGTCTGTTTTTGTGCACATATAGCAAGAATACGGCTGTTTTCTGATTTTTTTCATTTTTCTACTGTCCCATAACCTGAACCTCACAAATAAAGTTAACATCTTATAAGATATACTTCTGTCCTCTCAGTGTTTGATTTTGCAATGATTTCACTGTTTGGACGTGTTTTTCTATTTGTGTCTGTTTTTGTGCACATTCAGCAAGAATACGGCTGTTTTCTGATTTTTTTCATTTTTCTACTGTCCCATAATATAAACCTCACAAATAAAGTTAAAATCTTATAAGAAATAGTTATATACCTTTAGCGTTTGATTTTGCAATAATTTCACTGTTTGGATGTGTTTTTCTATTTGTGACTGTTTTTTTGCGCATTCAGCAAGAATACGGCTGTTTTCTGATTTTTTTCATTTTTCTACTGTCCCATAACATGAACCTCACAAATAAAGTTAACATCTTATAAGATATAGTTATATACGTTTAGCGTTTGATTTTGCAATGATTTCACTGTTTGGACGTGTTTTTCTATTTGTGTCTGTTTTTGTGCACATATAGCAAGAATACGGCTGTTTTCTGATTTTTTTCATTTTTCTACTGTCCCATAACCTGAACCTCACAAATAAAGTTAATATCTTTTAAGATATAGTTATATACCTTTAGCGTTTGATTTTGCAATAATTTCACTGTTTGGATGTGTTTTTCTATTTGTGTCTGTTTTTTTGCGCATTCAGCAAGAATAAGGCTGTTTTCTGATTTTTTTCATTTTTCTACTGCCCCATAACATGAACCTCACAAATAAAGTTAACATCTTATAAGATATACTTCTGTACCCTCAGTGTTTGATTTTGCAATGATTTCACTGTTTGGATGTGTTTTTCTATTTGTGTCTGTTTTTGTGCACATTCAGCAAGAATACGGCTGTTTTCTGATTTTTTTCATTTTTCTACTGTCCCATAACATGAACCTCACAAATAAAGTTAACATTTTATAAGATACACTTCTGTACCCTCAGTGTTTGATTTTGCAATGATTTCACTGTTTGGATGTGTTTTTCAATTTATGACTGTTTTTTTGCGCATTCAGCAAGAATACGGCTGTTTTCTGATTTTTTTCATTTTTCTACTGTCCCATAATATAAACCTCACAAATAAAGTTAAAATCTTATAAGAAATAGTTATATACCTTTAGCGTTTGATTTTGCAATAATTTCACTGTTTGGATGTGTTTTTCTATTTGTGTCTGTTTTTGTGCACAATCAGCAAGAATATGGCTGTTTTCTGATTTTTTTCATTTTTCTACAGTCCCATAACATAAACCTCACAAATAAAGTTAATATCTTATAAGATATAGTTATATACGTTTAGCGTTTGATTTTGCAATAATTTCACTGTTTGGATGTGTTTTTCTATTTGTGTCTGTTTTTGTGCACATATAGCAAGAATACGGCTGTTTTCTGATTTTTTTCATTTTTCTACTGTCCCATAACCTGAACCTCACAAATAAAGTTAACATCTTATAAGATATACTTCTGTCCTCTCAGTGTTTGATTTTGCAATGATTTCACTGTTTGGATGTGTTTTTCTATTTGTGTCTGTTTTTGTGCACATTCAGCAAGAATATGGCTGTTTTCTGATTTTTTTCATTTTTCTACTGTCCCATAACATAAACCTCACAAATAAAGTTAATATCTCATAAGATATAGTTATATACGTTTAGAGTTTGATTTTGCAATGATTTCACTGTTTGGACGTGTTTTTCTATTTGTGTCTGTTTTTGTGCACATTCAGCAAGAATACGGCTGTTTTCGGATTTTTTTCATTTTTCTACTGTCCCATAATATAAACCTCACAAATAAAGTTAAAATCTTATAAGAAATAGTTATATACCTTTAGCGTTTGATTTTGCAATAATTTCACTGTTTGGATGTGTTTTTCAATTTATGACTGTTTTTTTGCGCATTCAGCAAGAATACGGCTGTTTTCTGATTTTTTTCATTTTTCTACTGTCCCATAATATAAACCTCACAAATAAAGTTAAAATCTTATAAGAAATAGTTATATACCTTTAGCGTTTGATTTTGCAATAATTTCACTGTTTGGATGTGTTTTTCTATTTGTGACTGTTTTTTTGCGCATTCAGCAAGAATACGGCTGTTTTCTGATTTTTTTCATTTTTCTACTGTCCCATAACATGAACCTCACAAATAAAGTTAACATCTTATAAGATATAGTTATATAAGTTTAGCGTTTGATTTTGCAATGATTTCACTGTTTGGACGTGTTTTTCTATTTGTGTCTGTTTTTGTGCACATATAGCAAGAATACGGCTGTTTTCTGATTTTTTTCATTTTTCTACTGTCCCATAACCTGAACCTCACAAATAAAGTTAATATCTTATAAGATATAGTTATATACCTTTAGCGTTTGATTTTGCAATAATTTCACTGTTTGGATGTGTTTTTCTATTTGTGTCTGTTTTTTTGCGCATTCAGCAAGAATAAGGCTGTTTTCTGATTTTTTTCATTTTTCTACTGCCCCATAACATGAACCTCACAAATAAAGTTAACATCTTATAAGATTTACTTCTGTACCCTCAGTGTTTGATTTTGCAATGATTTCACTGTTTGGATGTGTTTTTCTATTTGTGTCTGTTTTTGTGCACATTCAGCAAGAATACGGCTGTTTTCGGATTTTTTTCAATTTTCTACTGTCCCATAACATGATCCTCACTTATAAAGTTAACATCTTATAAGATACACTTCTGTACCCTCAGTGTTTGATTTTGCAATGATTTCACTGTTTGGATGTGTTTTTCTATTTGTGTCTGTTTTTGTGCACATTCAGCAAGAATACGGCTGTTTTCGGATTTTTTTCATTTTTCTACTGTCCCATAACATAAACCTCACAAATAAAGTTATAATCTTATAAGAAATAGTTATATACCTTTAGCGTTTGATTTTGCAATAATTTCACTGTTTGGATGTGTTTTTCTATTTGTGTCTGTTTTTGTGCGCATTCAGCAAGAATACGGCTGTTTTCTGATTTTTTTCATTTTTCTACTGTCCCATAACATAAACCTCACAAATAAAGTTAATTTCTTATAAGATATAGTTATATACGTTTAGCGTTTGATTTTGCAATGATTTCACTGTTTGGACGTGTTTTTCTATTTGTGTCTGTTTTTGTGCACATATAGCAAGAATACGGCTGTTTTCTGATTTTTTTCATTTTTCTACTGTCCCATAACCTGAACCTCACAAATAAAGTTAACATCTTATAAGATATACTTCTGTCCTCTCAGTGTTTGATTTTGCAATGATTTCACTGTTTGGATGTGTTTTTCAATTTTGTCTGTTTTTGTGCACATTCAGCAAGAATATGGCTGTTTTCTGATTTTTTTCATTTTTCTACAGTCCCATAACATAAACCTCACAAATAAAGTTAATATCTCATAAGATATAGTTATATACGTTTAGCGTTTGATTTTGCAATGATTTCACTGTTTGGACGTGTTTTTCTATTTGTGTCTGTTTTTGTGCACATTCAGCAAGAATACGGCTGTTTTCTGATTTTTTTAATTTTTCTACTGTCCCATAACATGAACCTCACAAATAAAGTTAACATCTTATAAGATACACTTCTGTACCCTCAGTGTTTGATTTTGCAATGATTTCACTGTTTGGACGTGTTTTTCTATTTGTGTCTGTTTTTGTGCACATTCAGCAAGAATACGGCTGTTTTCTGATTTTTTTCATTTTTCTACTGTCCCATAACATGAACCTCACAAATAAAGTTAACATTTTATAAGATACACTTCTGTACCCTCAGTGTTTGATTTTGCAATGATTTCACTGTTTGGATGTGTTTTTCTATTTGTGTCTGTTTTTGTGCACATTCAGCAAGAATACGGCTGTTTTCGGATTTTTTTCATTTTTCTACTGTCCCATAACATAAACCTCACAAATAAAGTTATAATCTTATAAGAAATAGTTATATACCTTTAGCGTTTGATTTTGCAATAATTTCACTGTTTGGATGTGTTTTTCTATTTGTGTCTGTTTTTGTGCGCATTCAGCAAGAATACGGCTGTTTTCTGATTTTTTTCATTTTTCTACTGTCCCATAACCTGAACCTCACAAATAAAGTTAACATCTTATAAGATATACTTCTGTCCTCTCAGTGTTTGATTTTGCAATGATTTCACTGTTTGGATGTGTTTTTCTATTTGTGTCTGTTTTTGTGCACATTCAGCAAGAATATGGCTGTTTTCTGATTTTTTTCATTTTTCTACAGTCCCATAACATAAACCTCACAAATAAAGTTAATATCTCATAAGATATAGTTATATACGTTTAGAGTTTGATTTTGCAATGATTTCACTGTTTGGACGTGTTTTTCTATTTGTGTCTGTTTTTGTGCACATTCAGCAAGAATACGGCTGTTTTCGGATTTTTTTCATTTTTCTACTGTCCCATAATATAAACCTCACAAATAAAGTTAAAATCTTATAAGAAATAGTTATATACCTTTAGCGTTTGATTTTGCAATAATTTCACTGTTTGGATGTGTTTTTCAATTTATGACTGTTTTTTTGCGCATTCAGCAAGAATACGGCTGTTTTCTGATTTTTTTCATTTTTCTACTGTCCCATAATATAAACCTCACAAATAAAGTTAAAATCTTATAAGAAATAGTTATATACCTTTAGCGTTTGATTTTGCAATAATTTCACTGTTTGGATGTGTTTTTCTATTTGTGTCTGTTTTTGTGCACAATCAGCAAGAATATGGCTGTTTTCTGATTTTTTTCATTTTTCTACAGTCCCATAACATAAACCTCACAAATAAAGTTAATATCTTATAAGATATAGTTATATACGTTTAGCGTTTGATTTTGCAATAATTTCACTGTTTGGATGTGTTTTTCTATTTGTGTCTGTTTTTGTGCACATATAGCAAGAATACGGCTGTTTTCTGATTTTTTTCATTTTTCTACTGTCCCATAACATAAACCTCACAAATAAAGTTAATATCTCATAAGATATAGTTATATACGTTTAGAGTTTGATTTTGCAATGATTTCACTGTTTGGACGTGTTTTTCTATTTGTGTCTGTTTTTGTGCACATTCAGCAAGAATACGGCTGTTTTCGGATTTTTTTCATTTTTCTACTGTCCCATAATATAAACCTCACAAATAAAGTTAAAATCTTATAAGAAATAGTTATATACCTTTAGCGTTTGATTTTGCAATAATTTCACTGTTTGGATGTGTTTTTCAATTTATGACTGTTTTTTTGCGCATTCAGCAAGAATACGGCTGTTTTCTGATTTTTTTCATTTTTCTACTGTCCCATAACCTGAACCTCACAAATAAAGTTAATATCTTATAAGATATAGTTATATACCTTTAGCGTTTGATTTTGCAATAATTTCACTGTTTGGATGTGTTTTTCTATTTGTGTCTGTTTTTTTGCGCATTCAGCAAGAATAAGGCTGTTTTCTGATTTTTTTCATTTTTCTACTGCCCCATAACATGAACCTCACAAATAAAGTTAACATCTTATAAGATTTACTTCTGTACCCTCAGTGTTTGATTTTGCAATGATTTCACTGTTTGGATGTGTTTTTCTATTTGTGTCTGTTTTTGTGCACATTCAGCAAGAATACGGCTGTTTTCGGATTTTTTTCAATTTTCTACTGTCCCATAACATGATCCTCACTTATAAAGTTAACATCTTATAAGATACACTTCTGTACCCTCAGTGTTTGATTTTGCAATGATTTCACTGTTTGGATGTGTTTTTCTATTTGTGTCTGTTTTTGTGCACATTCAGCAAGAATACGGCTGTTTTCGGATTTTTTTCATTTTTCTACTGTCCCATAACATAAACCTCACAAATAAAGTTATAATCTTATAAGAAATAGTTATATACCTTTAGCGTTTGATTTTGCAATAATTTCACTGTTTGGATGTGTTTTTCTATTTGTGTCTGTTTTTGTGCGCATTCAGCAAGAATACGGCTGTTTTCTGATTTTTTTCATTTTTCTACTGTCCCATAACATAAACCTCACAAATAAAGTTAATTTCTTATAAGATATAGTTATATACGTTTAGCGTTTGATTTTGCAATGATTTCACTGTTTGGACGTGTTTTTCTATTTGTGTCTGTTTTTGTGCACATATAGCAAGAATACGGCTGTTTTCTGATTTTTTTCATTTTTCTACTGTCCCATAACCTGAACCTCACAAATAAAGTTAACATCTTATAAGATATACTTCTGTCCTCTCAGTGTTTGATTTTGCAATGATTTCACTGTTTGGATGTGTTTTTCTATTTGTGTCTGTTTTTGTGCACATTCAGCAAGAATATGGCTGTTTTCTGATTTTTTTCATTTTTCTACAGTCCCATAACATAAACCTCACAAATAAAGTTAATATCTCATAAGATATAGTTATATACGTTTAGAGTTTGATTTTGCAATGATTTCACTGTTTGGACGTGTTTTTCTATTTGTGTCTGTTTTTGTGCACATTCAGCAAGAATACGGCTGTTTTCGGATTTTTTTCATTTTTCTACTGTCCCATAATATAAACCTCACAAATAAAGTTAAAATCTTATAAGAAATAGTTATATACCTTTAGCGTTTGATTTTGCAATAATTTCACTGTTTGGATGTGTTTTTCAATTTATGACTGTTTTTTTGCGCATTCAGCAAGAATACGGCTGTTTTCTGATTTTTTTCATTTTTCTACTGTCCCATAATATAAACCTCACAAATAAAGTTAAAATCTTATAAGAAATAGTTATATACCTTTAGCGTTTGATTTTGCAATAATTTCACTGTTTGGATGTGTTTTTCTATTTGTGTCTGTTTTTGTGCACAATCAGCAAGAATATGGCTGTTTTCTGATTTTTTTCATTTTTCTACAGTCCCATAACATGAACCTCACAAATAAAGTTAATATCTTATAAGATATAGTTATATACGTTTAGCGTTTGATTTTGCAATAATTTCACTGTTTGGATGTGTTTTTCTATTTGTGTCTGTTTTTGTGCGCATTCAGCAAGAATACGGCTGTTTTCTGATTTTTTTCATTTTTCTACTGTCCCATAACATGAACCTCACAAATAAAGTTAACATCTTATAAGATACACTTCTGTACCCTCAGTGTTTGATTTTGCAATGATTTCACTGTTTGGATGTGTTTTTCTATTTGTGTCTGTTTTTGTGCGCATTCAGCAAGAATACGGCTGTTTTCTGATTTTTTTCATTTTTCTACTGTCCCATAACATAAACCTCACAAATAAAGTTAATATCTTATAAGATATAGTTATATACGTTTAGCGTTTGATTTTGCAATGATTTCACTGTTTGGACGTGTTTTTCTATTTGTGTCTGTTTTTGTGCACATATAGCAAGAATACGGCTGTTTTCTGATTTTTTTCATTTTTCTACTGTCCCATAACATAAACCTCACAAATAAAGTTAATATCTCATAAGATATAGTTATATACGTTTAGAGTTTGATTTTGCAATGATTTCACTGTTTGGACGTGTTTTTCTATTTGTGTCTGTTTTTGTGCACATTCAGCAAGAATACGGCTGTTTTCGGATTTTTTTCATTTTTCTACTGTCCCATAATATAAACCTCACAAATAAAGTTAAAATCTTATAAGAAATAGTTATATACCTTTAGCGTTTGATTTTGCAATAATTTCACTGTTTGGATGTGTTTTTCAATTTATGACTGTTTTTTTGCGCATTCAGCAAGAATACGGCTGTTTTCTGATTTTTTTCATTTTTCTACTGTCCCATAACCTGAACCTCACAAATAAAGTTAATATCTTATAAGATATAGTTATATACCTTTAGCGTTTGATTTTGCAATAATTTCACTGTTTGGATGTGTTTTTCTATTTGTGTCTGTTTTTTTGCGCATTCAGCAAGAATAAGGCTGTTTTCTGATTTTTTTCATTTTTCTACTGCCCCATAACATGAACCTCACAAATAAAGTTAACATCTTATAAGATTTACTTCTGTACCCTCAGTGTTTGATTTTGCAATGATTTCACTGTTTGGATGTGTTTTTCTATTTGTGTCTGTTTTTGTGCACATTCAGCAAGAATACGGCTGTTTTCGGATTTTTTTCAATTTTCTACTGTCCCATAACATGATCCTCACTTATAAAGTTAACATCTTATAAGATACACTTCTGTACCCTCAGTGTTTGATTTTGCAATGATTTCACTGTTTGGATGTGTTTTTCTATTTGTGTCTGTTTTTGTGCACATTCAGCAAGAATACGGCTGTTTTCGGATTTTTTTCATTTTTCTACTGTCCCATAACATAAACCTCACAAATAAAGTTATAATCTTATAAGAAATAGTTATATACCTTTAGCGTTTGATTTTGCAATAATTTCACTGTTTGGATGTGTTTTTCTATTTGTGTCTGTTTTTGTGCGCATTCAGCAAGAATACGGCTGTTTTCTGATTTTTTTCATTTTTCTACTGTCCCATAACATAAACCTCACAAATAAAGTTAATTTCTTATAAGATATAGTTATATACGTTTAGCGTTTGATTTTGCAATGATTTCACTGTTTGGACGTGTTTTTCTATTTGTGTCTGTTTTTGTGCACATATAGCAAGAATACGGCTGTTTTCTGATTTTTTTCATTTTTCTACTGTCCCATAACCTGAACCTCACAAATAAAGTTAACATCTTATAAGATATACTTCTGTCCTCTCAGTGTTTGATTTTGCAATGATTTCACTGTTTGGATGTGTTTTTCTATTTGTGTCTGTTTTTGTGCACATTCAGCAAGAATATGGCTGTTTTCTGATTTTTTTCATTTTTCTACAGTCCCATAACATAAACCTCACAAATAAAGTTAATATCTCATAAGATATAGTTATATACGTTTAGAGTTTGATTTTGCAATGATTTCACTGTTTGGACGTGTTTTTCTATTTGTGTCTGTTTTTGTGCACATTCAGCAAGAATACGGCTGTTTTCGGATTTTTTTCATTTTTCTACTGTCCCATAATATAAACCTCACAAATAAAGTTAAAATCTTATAAGAAATAGTTATATACCTTTAGCGTTTGATTTTGCAATAATTTCACTGTTTGGATGTGTTTTTCAATTTATGACTGTTTTTTTGCGCATTCAGCAAGAATACGGCTGTTTTCTGATTTTTTTCATTTTTCTACTGTCCCATAATATAAACCTCACAAATAAAGTTAAAATCTTATAAGAAATAGTTATATACCTTTAGCGTTTGATTTTGCAATAATTTCACTGTTTGGATGTGTTTTTCTATTTGTGTCTGTTTTTGTGCACAATCAGCAAGAATATGGCTGTTTTCTGATTTTTTTCATTTTTCTACAGTCCCATAACATGAACCTCACAAATAAAGTTAATATCTTATAAGATATAGTTATATACGTTTAGCGTTTGATTTTGCAATAATTTCACTGTTTGGATGTGTTTTTCTATTTGTGTCTGTTTTTGTGCGCATTCAGCAAGAATACGGCTGTTTTCTGATTTTTTTCATTTTTCTACTGTCCCATAACATGAACCTCACAAATAAAGTTAACATCTTATAAGATACACTTCTGTACCCTCAGTGTTTGATTTTGCAATGATTTCACTGTTTGGATGTGTTTTTCTATTTGTGTCTGTTTTTGTGCGCATTCAGCAAGAATACGGCTGTTTTCTGATTTTTTTCATTTTTCTACTGTCCCATAACATAAACCTCACAAATAAAGTTAATATCTTATAAGATATAGTTATATACGTTTAGCGTTTGATTTTGCAATGATTTCACTGTTTGGACGTGTTTTTCTATTTGTGTCTGTTTTTGTGCACATATAGCAAGAATACGGCTGTTTTCTGATTTTTTTCATTTTTCTACTGTCCCATAACCTGAACCTCACAAATAAAGTTAATATCTCATAAGATATAGTTATATACCTTTAGCGTTTGATTTTGCAATAATTTCACTGTTTGGATGTGTTTTTCAATTTATGACTGTTTTTTTGCGCATTCAGCAAGAATACGGCTGTTTTCTGATTTTTTTCATTTTTCTACTGTCCCATAATATAAACCTCACAAATAAAGTTAAAATCTTATAAGAAATAGTTATATACCTTTAGCGTTTGATTTTGCAATAATTTCACTGTTTGGATGTGTTTTTCTATTTGTGTCTGTTTTTGTGCACAATCAGCAAGAATATGGCTGTTTTCTGATTTTTTTCATTTTTCTACAGTCCCATAACATAAACCTCACAAATAAAGTTAATATCTTATAAGATATAGTTATATACGTTTAGCGTTTGATTTTGCAATAATTTCACTGTTTGGATGTGTTTTTCTATTTGTGTCTGTTTTTGTGCACATATAGCAAGAATACGGCTGTTTTCTGATTTTTTTCATTTTTCTACTGTCCCATAACATAAACCTCACAAATAAAGTTAATATCTCATAAGATATAGTTATATACGTTTAGAGTTTGATTTTGCAATGATTTCACTGTTTGGACGTGTTTTTCTATTTGTGTCTGTTTTTGTGCACATTCAGCAAGAATACGGCTGTTTTCGGATTTTTTTCATTTTTCTACTGTCCCATAATATAAACCTCACAAATAAAGTTAAAATCTTATAAGAAATAGTTATATACCTTTAGCGTTTGATTTTGCAATAATTTCACTGTTTGGATGTGTTTTTCAATTTATGACTGTTTTTTTGCGCATTCAGCAAGAATACGGCTGTTTTCTGATTTTTTTCATTTTTCTACTGTCCCATAATATAAACCTCACAAATAAAGTTAATATCTTATAAGATATAGTTATATACGTTTAGCGTTTGATTTTGCAATAATTTCACTGTTTGGATGTGTTTTTCTATTTGTGTCTGTTTTTGTGCACATATAGCAAGAATACGGCTGTTTTCTGATTTTTTTCATTTTTCTACTGTCCCATAATATAAACCTCACAAATAAAGTTAAAATCTTATAAGAAATAGTTATATACCTTTAGCGTTTGATTTTGCAATAATTTCACTGTTTGGATGTGTTTTTCTATTTGTGACTGTTTTTTTGCGCATTCAGCAAGAATACGGCTGTTTTCTGATTTTTTTCATTTTTCTACTGTCCCATAACATGAACCTCACAAATAAAGTTAACATCTTATAAGATATAGTTATATAAGTTTAGCGTTTGATTTTGCAATGATTTCACTGTTTGGACGTGTTTTTCTATTTGTGTCTGTTTTTGTGCACATATAGCAAGAATACGGCTGTTTTCTGATTTTTTTCATTTTTCTACTGCCCCATAACATGAACCTCACAAATAAAGTTAACATCTTATAAGATTTACTTCTGTACCCTCAGTGTTTGATTTTGCAATGATTTCACTGTTTGGATGTGTTTTTCTATTTGTGTCTGTTTTTGTGCACATTCAGCAAGAATACGGCTGTTTTCGGATTTTTTTCAATTTTCTACTGTCCCATAACATGATCCTCACTTATAAAGTTAACATCTTATAAGATACACTTCTGTACCCTCAGTGTTTGATTTTGCAATGATTTCACTGTTTGGATGTGTTTTTCTATTTGTGTCTGTTTTTGTGCACATTCAGCAAGAATACGGCTGTTTTCGGATTTTTTTCAATTTTCTACTGTCCCATAACATGATCCTCACTTATAAAGTTAACATCTTATAAGATACACTTCTGTACCCTCAGTGTTTGATTTTGCAATGATTTCACTGTTTGGATGTGTTTTTCTATTTGTGTCTGTTTTTGTGCACATTCAGCAAGAATACGGCTGTTTTCGGATTTTTTTCATTTTTCTACTGTCCCATAACATAAACCTCACAAATAAAGTTATAATCTTATAAGAAATAGTTATATACCTTTAGCGTTTGATTTTGCAATAATTTCACTGTTTGGATGTGTTTTTCTATTTGTGTCTGTTTTTGTGCAAGTATACGGCTGTTTTCTGATTTTTTTCATTTTTCTACTGTCCCATAACATAAACCTCACAAATAAAGTTATAATCTTATAAGAAATAGTTATATACCTTTAGCGTTTGATTTTGCAATGATTTCACTGTTTGGACGTGTTTTTCTATTTGTGTCTGTTTTTGTGCACATATAGCAAGAATACGGCTGTTTTCTGATTTTTTTCATTTTTCTACTGTCCCATAACCTGAACCTCACAAATAAAGTTAACATCTTATAAGATATACTTCTGTCCTCTCAGTGTTTGATTTTGCAATGATTTCACTGTTTGGATGTGTTTTTCTATTTGTGTCTGTTTTTGTGCACATTCAGCAAGAATATGGCTGTTTTCTGATTTTTTTAATTTTTCTACAGTCCCATAACATAAACCTCACAAATAAAGTTAATATCTCATAAGATATAGTTATATACGTTTAGCGTTTGATTTTGCAATGATTTCACTGTTTGGACGTGTTTTTCTATTTGTGTCTGTTTTTGTGCACATTCAGCAAGAATACGGCTGTTTTCTGATTTTTTTAATTTTTCTACTGTCCCATAACATGAACCTCACAAATAAAGTTAACATCTTATAAGATACACTTCTGTACCCTCAGTGTTTGATTTTGCAATGATTTCACTGTTTGGATGTGTTTTTCTATTTGTGTCTGTTTTTGTGCGCATTCAGCAAGAATACGGCTGTTTTCTGATTTTTTTCATTTTTCTACTTTCCCATAACATAAACCTCACAAATTAAGTTAAAATGTTATAAGAAATAGTTATATTTCTTTAGCGTTTGATTTTGCAATAGTTTCACTGTTTGGATGTGTTTTTCTATTTCTGTCTGTTTTTGTGCGCATTCAGCAAGAATACGGCTGTTTTCTGATTTTTTTCATTTTTCTACTGTCCCATAACATGAACCTCACAAATAAAGTTAACATCTTTTAAGATACATTTCTGTACCCTCAGTGTTTGATTTTGCAATGATTTCACTGTTTGGATGTGTTTTTCTAATTGTGTCTGTTTTTGTGCACATTCAGCAAGAATATGGCTGTTTTTGGAGTTTTTTCATTTTTCTACTGTCCCATAACATAAACCTCACAAATAAAGTTAAAATCTTATAAGAAATAGTTATATTTCTTTAGCGTTTGATTTTGCAATGATTTCACTGTTTGGATGTGTTTTTCTATTTCTGTCTGTTTTTGTGCGCATTCAGCAAGAATACGGCTGTTTTCCGATTTTTTTCATTTTTCTACTGTCCCATAACATGAACCTCACAAATAAAGTTAACATCTTATAAGATATACTTATGTCCTCTCAGTGTTTGATTTTGCAATGATTTCACTGTTTGGATGTGTTTTCCTAATTGTGTCTGTTTTTGTGCACATTCAGCAAGAATATGGCTGTTTTTGGAGTTTTTTCATTTTTCTACTGTCCAATAACATAAACCTCACAAATAAAGTTAAAATCTTATAAGAAATAGTTATATTTCTTTAGCGTTTGATTTTGCAATAATTTCACTGTTTGGATGTGTTTTTCTATTTCTGTCTGTTTTTGTGCGCATTCAGCAAGAATACGGCTGTTTTCTGTTTTTTTTCAATTTTCTACTGTCCCATAACATAAACCTCACAAATAAAGTTAAAATCTTATAAGATATACTTCTCTACCCTCAGTGTTTGATTTTGCAATGATTTCACTGTTTGGATGTGTTTTTCTATTTGTGTCTGTTTTTGTGCAAGTATACGGCTGTTTTCTGATTTTTTTCAATTTTCTACTGTCCCATAACATAAACCTCACAAATAAAGTTAAAATCTTATAAGATATACTTCTCTACCCTCAGTGTTTGATTTTGCAATGATTTCACTGTTTGGATGTGTTTTTCTATTTGTGTCTGTTTTTGTGCAAGTATACGGCTGTTTTCTGATTTTTTTCAATTTTCTACTGTCCCATAACATAAACCTCACAAATAAAGTTAAAATCTTATAAGATATAGTTATATGCCTTCAGTGTTTGATTTTGCAATGATTTCACTGTTTGGATGTGTTTTTCTAATTGTGTCTGTTTTTGTGCACATTCAGCAAGAATATGGCTGTTTTTGGAGTTTTTTCATTTTTCTACTGTCCCATAACATAAACCTCACAAATAAAGTTAAAATCTTATAAGAAATAGTTATATTTCTTTAGCGTTTGATTTTGCAATGATTTCACTGTTTGGATGTGTTTTTCTATTTCTGTCTGTTTTTGTGCGCATTCAGCAAGAATACGGCTGTTTTCCGATTTTTTTCATTTTTCTACTGTCCCATAACATGAACCTCACAAATAAAGTTAACATCTTATAAGATATACTTATGTCCTCTCAGTGTTTGATTTTGCAATGATTTCACTGTTTGGATGTGTTTTCCTAATTGTGTCTGTTTTTGTGCACATTCAGCAAGAATATGGCTGTTTTTGGAGTTTTTTCATTTTTCTACTGTCCAATAACATAAACCTCACAAATAAAGTTAAAATCTTATAAGAAATAGTTATATTTCTTTAGCGTTTGATTTTGCAATAATTTCACTGTTTGGATGTGTTTTTCTATTTCTGTCTGTTTTTGTGCGCATTCAGCAAGAATACGGCTGTTTTCTGTTTTTTTTCAATTTTCTACTGTCCCATAACATAAACCTCACAAATAAAGTTAAAATCTTATAAGATATACTTCTCTACCCTCAGTGTTTGATTTTGCAATGATTTCACTGTTTGGATGTGTTTTTCTATTTGTGTCTGTTTTTGTGCAAGTATACGGCTGTTTTCTGATTTTTTTCAATTTTCTACTGTCCCATAACATAAACCTCACAAATAAAGTTAAAATCTTATAAGATATACTTCTCTACCCTCAGTGTTTGATTTTGCAATGATTTCACTGTTTGGATGTGTTTTTCTATTTGTGTCTGTTTTTGTGCAAGTATACGGCTGTTTTCTGATTTTTTTCAATTTTCTACTGTCCCATAACATAAACCTCACAAATAAAGTTAAAATCTTATAAGATATAGTTATATGCCTTCAGTGTTTGATTTTGCAATGATTTCACTGTTTGGATGTGTTTTTCTATTTGTGTCTGTTTTTGTGCAAGTATACGGCTGTTTTCTGATTTTTTTCAATTTTCTACTGTCCCATAACATAAACCTCACAAATAAAGTTAACATCTTATAAGATATACTTCTGTACCCTCAGTGTTTGATTTTGCAATAATTTCACTGTTTGGATGTGTTTTTCTATTTCTGTCTGTTTTTGTGCGCATTCAGCAAGAATACGGCTGTTTTCTGTTTTTTTTCAATTTTCTACTGTCCCATAACATAAACCTCACAAATAAAGTTAAAATCTTATAAGATATACTTCTCTACCCTCAGTGTTTGATTTTGCAATGATTTCACTGTTTGGATGTGTTTTTCTATTTGTGTCTGTTTTTGTGCAAGTATACGGCTGTTTTCTGATTTTTTTCAATTTTCTACTGTCCCATAACATAAACCTCACAAATAAAGTTAAAATCTTATAAGATATACTTCTCTACCCTCAGTGTTTGATTTTGCAATGATTTCACTGTTTGGATGTGTTTTTCTATTTGTGTCTGTTTTTGTGCAAGTATACGGCTGTTTTCTGATTTTTTTCAATTTTCTACTGTCCCATAACATAAACCTCACAAATAAAGTTAAAATCTTATAAGATATAGTTATATGCCTTCAGTGTTTGATTTTGCAATGATTTCACTGTTTGGATGTGTTTTTCTATTTGTGTCTGTTTTTGTGCAAGTATACGGCTGTTTTCTGATTTTTTTCAATTTTCTACTGTCCCATAACATAAACCTCACAAATAAAGTTAACATCTTATAAGATATACTTCTGTACCCTCAGTGTTTGATTTTGCAATGATTTCACTGTTTGGATGTGTTTTTCTATTTGTGTCTGTTTTTGTGCACATTCAGCAAGTATACGGCTGTTTTCTGATTTTTTTCAATTTTCTACTGTCCCATAACATAAACCTCACAAATAAAGTTAAAATCTTATAAGATATACTTCTCTACCCTCAGTGTTTGATTTTGCAATGATTTCACTGTTTGGATGTGTTTTTCTATTTGTGTCTGTTTTTGTGCAAGTATACGGCTGTTTTCTGATTTTTTTCAATTTTCTACTGTCCCATAACATAAACCTCACAAATAAAGTTAACATCTTATAAGATATACTTCTGTACCCTCAGTGTTTGATTTTGCAATGATTTCACTGTTTGGATGTGTTTTTCTATTTGTGTCTGTTTTTGTGCACATTCAGCAAGTATACGGCTGTTTTCTGATTTTTTTCAATTTTCTACTGTCCCATAACATAAACCTCACAAATAAAGTTAAAATCTTATAAGATATACTTCTCTACCCTCAGTGTTTGATTTTGCAATGATTTCACTGTTTGGATGTGTTTTTCTATTTGTGTCTGTTTTTGTGCAAGTATACGGCTGTTTTCTGATTTTTTTCAATTTTCTACTGTCCCATAACATAAACCTCACAAATAAAGTTAACATCTTATAAGATATACTTCTGTACCCTCAGTGTTTGATTTTGCAATGATTTCACTGTTTGGATGTGTTTTTCTATTTGTGTCTGTTTTTGTGCACATTCAGCAAGTATACGGCTGTTTTCTGATTTTTTTCAATTTTCTACTGTCCCATAACATAAACCTCACAAATAAAGTTAAAATCTTATAAGATATACTTCTCTACCCTCAGTGTTTGATTTTGCAATGATTTCACTGTTTGGATGTGTTTTTCTATTTGTGTCTGTTTTTGTGCAAGTATACGGCTGTTTTCTGATTTTTTTCAATTTTCTACTGTCCCATAACATAAACCTCACAAATAAAGTTAACATCTTATAAGATATACTTCTGTACCCTCAGTGTTTGATTTTGCAATGATTTCACTGTTTGGATGTGTTTTTCTATTTGTGTCTGTTTTTGTGCACATTCAGCAAGTATACGGCTGTTTTCTGATTTTTTTCAATTTTCTACTGTCCCATAACATAAACCTCACAAATAAAGTTAAAATCTTATAAGATATACTTCTCTACCCTCAGTGTTTGATTTTGCAATGATTTCACTGTATGGATGTGTTTTTCTATTTGTGTCTGTTTTTGTGCAAGTATACGGCTGTTTTCTGATTTTTTTCAATTTTCTACTGTCCCATAACATAAACCTCACAAATAAAGTTAACATCTTATAAGATATACTTCTGTACCCTCAGTGTTTGATTTTGCAATGATTTCACTGTTTGGATGTGTTTTTCTATTTGTGTCTGTTTTTGTGCAAGTATACGGCTGTTTTCTGATTTTTTTCAATTTTCTACTGTCCCATAACATAAACCTCACAAATAAAGTTAACATCTTATAAGATATACTACTGTACCATCAGTGTTTGATTTTGCAATGATTTCACTGTTTGGATGTGTTTTTCTATTTGTGTCTGTTTTTGTGCACATTCAGCAAGTATACGGCTGTTTTCTGATTTTTTTCAATTTTCTACTGTCCCATAACATAAACCTCACAAATAAAGTTAAAATCTTATAAGATATACTTCTCTACCCTCAGTGTTTGATTTTGCAATGATTTCACTGTTTGGATGTGTTTTTCTATTTGTGTCTGTTTTTGTGCACATTCAGCAAGTATACGGCTGTTTTCTGATTTTTTTCAATTTTCTACTGTCCCATAACATAAACCTCACAAATAAAGTTAACATCTTATAAGATATACTTCTGTACCCTCAGTGTTTGATTTTGCAATGATTTCACTGTTTGGATGTGTTTTTCTATTTGTGTCTGTTTTTGTGCAAGTATACGGCTGTTTTCTGATTTTTTTCAATTTTCTACTGTCCCATAACATAAACCTCACAAATAAAGTTAACATCTTATAAGATATAGATATATGCCTTCAGTGTTTGATTTTGCAATGATTTCACTGTTTGGATGTGTTTTTCTATTTGTGTCTGTTTTTGTGCAAGTATACGGCTGTTTTCTGATTTTTTTCAATTTTCTACTGTCCCATAACATAAACCTCACAAAAAAAGTTAACATCTTATAAGATATACTTCTGTACACTCAGTGTTTGATTTTGCAATGATTTCACTGTTTGGATGTGTTTTTCTATTTGTGTCTGTTTTTGTGCAAGTATACGGCTGTTTTCTGATTTTTTTCAATTTTCTACTGTCCCATAACATAAACCTCACAAATAAAGTTAAAATCTTATAAGATATACTTCTGTACCCTCAGTGTTTGATTTTGCAATGATTTCACTGTTTGGATGTGTTTTTCTATTTGTGTCTGTTTTTGTGCACATTCAGCAAGTATCGACTGTTTTCTGATTTTTTTCAATTTTCTACTGTCCCATAACATAAACCTCACAAATAAAGTTAACATCTTATAAGATATACTTCTGTACCCTCAGTGTTTGATTTTGCAATGATTTCACTGTTTGGATGTGTTTTTCTATTTGTGTCTGTTTTTGTGCAAGTATACGGCTGTTTTCTGATTTTTTTCAATTTTCTACTGTCCCATAACATAAACCTCACAAATAAAGTTAACATCTTATAAGATATACTTCTGTACACTCAGTGTTTGATTTTGCAATGATTTCACTGTTTGGATGTGTTTTTCTATTTGTGTCTGTTTTTGTGCACATTCAGCAAGTATACGGCTGTTTTCTGATTTTTTTCAATTTTCTACTGTCCCATAACATAAACCTCACAAATAAAGTTAACATCTTATAAGATATACTTCTGTACCCTCAGTGTTTGATTTTGCAATGATTTCACTGTTTGGATGTGTTTTTCTATTTGTGTCTGTTTTTGTGCACATTCAGCAAGTATACGGCTGTTTTCTGATTTTTTTCAATTTTCTACTGTCCCATAACATAAACCTCACAAATAAAGTTAACATCTTATAAGATATACTTCTGTACCCTCAGTGTTTGATTTTGCAATGATTTCACTGTTTGGATGTGTTTTTCTATTTGTGTCTGTTTTTGTGCAAGTATACGGCTGTTTTCTGATTTTTTTCAATTTTCTACTGTCCCATAACATAAACCTCACAAATAAAGTTAACATCTTATAAGATATACTTCTGTACACTCAGTGTTTGATTTTGCAATGATTTCACTGTTTGGATGTGTTTTTCTATTTGTGTCTGTTTTTGTGCAAGTATACGGCTGTTTTCTGATTTTTTTCAATTTTCTACTGTCCCATAACATAAACCTCACAAATAAAGTTAAAATCTTATAAGATATACTTCTCTACCCTCAGTGTTTGATTTTGCAATGATTTCACTGTTTGGATGTGTTTTTCTATTTGTGTCTGTTTTTGTGCACATTCAGCAAGTATACGGCTGTTTTCTGATTTTTTTCAATTTTCTACTGTCCCATAACATAAACCTCACAAATAAAGTTAAAATCTTATAAGATATACTTCTGTACCCTCAGTGTTTGATTTTGCAATGATTTCACTGTTTGGATGTGTTTTTCTATTTGTGTCTGTTTTTGTGCACATTCAGCAAGTATCGACTGTTTTCTGATTTTTTTCTATTTTCTACTGTCCCATAACATAAACCTCACAAATAAAGTTAAAATCTTATAAGATATAGATATATGCCTTCAGTGTTTGATTTTGCAATGATTTCAATGTTTGGATGTGTTTTTCTATTTGTGTCTGTTTTTGTGCAAGTATACGGCTGTTTTCTGATTTTTTTCAATTTTCTACTGTCCCATAACATAAACCTCACGAATAAAGTTAACATCTTATAAGATATACTTCTGTACCCTCAGTGTTTGATTTTGCAATGATTTCACTGTTTGGATGTGTTTTTCTATTTGTGTCTGTTTTTGTGCAAGTATACGGCTGTTTTCTGATTTTTTTCAATTTTCTACTGTCCCATAACATAAACCTCACAAATAAAGTTAACATCTTATAAGATATACTTCTGTACACTCAGTGTTTGATTTTGCAATGATTTCACTGTTTGGATGTGTTTTTCTATTTGTGTCTGTTTTTGTGCACATTCAGCAAGTATACGGCTGTTTTCTGATTTTTTTCAATTTTCTACTGTCCCATAACATAAACCTCACAAATAAAGTTAAAATCTTATAAGATATAGATATATGCCTTCAGTGTTTGATTTTGCAATGATTTCAATGTTTGGATGTGTTTTTCTATTTGTGTCTGTTTTTGTGCAAGTATACGGCTGTTTTCTGATTTTTTTCAATTTTCTACTGTCCCATAACATAAACCTCACGAATAAAGTTAACATCTTATAAGATATACTTCTGTACCCTCAGTGTTTGATTTTGCAATGATTTCACTGTTTGGATGTGTTTTTCTATTTGTGTCTGTTTTTGTGCAAGTATACGGCTGTTTTCTGATTTTTTTCAATTTTCTACTGTCCCATAACATAAACCTCACAAATAAAGTTAACATCTTATAAGATATACTTCTGTACACTCAGTGTTTGATTTTGCAATGATTTCACTGTTTGGATGTGTTTTTCTATTTGTGTCTGTTTTTGTGCACATTCAGCAAGTATACGGCTGTTTTCTGATTTTTTTCAATTTTCTACTGTCCCATAACATAAACCTCACAAATAAAGTTAACATCTTATAAGATATACTTCTGTACCCTCAGTGTTTGATTTTGCAATGATTTCACTGTTTGGATGTGTTTTTCTATTTGTGTCTGTTTTTGTGCACATTCAGCAAGTATACGGCTGTTTTCTGATTTTTTTCAATTTTCTACTGTCCCATAACATAAACCTCACAAATAAAGTTAACATCTTATAAGATATACTTATGTACCCTCAGTGTTTGATTTTGCAATGATTTCACTGTTTGGATGTGTTTTTCTATTTGTGTCTGTTTTTGTGCACATTCAGCAAGTATACGGCTGTTTTCTGATTTTTTTCAATTTTCTACTGTCCCATAACATAAACCTCACAAATAAAGTTAAAATCTTATAAGATATACTTCTCTACCCTCAGTGTTTGATTTTGCAATGATTTCACTGTTTGGATGTGTTTTTCTATTTGTGTCTGTTTTTGTGCAAGTATACGGCTGTTTTCTGATTTTTTTCAATTTTCTACTGTCCCATAACATAAACCTCACAAATAAAGTTAACATCTTATAAGATATACTTCTGTACCCTCAGTGTTTGATTTTGCAATGATTTCACTGTTTGGATGTGTTTTTCTATTTGTGTCTGTTTTTGTGCACATTCAGCAAGTATCGACTGTTTTCTGATTTTTTTCTATTTTCTACTGTCCCATAACATAAACCTCACAAATAAAGTTAAAATCTTATAAGATATAGATATATGCCTTCAGTGTTTGATTTTGCAATGATTTCACTGTTTGGATGTGTTTTTCTATTTGTGTCTGTTTTTGTGCAAGTATACGGCTGTTTTCTGATTTTTTTCAATTTTCTACTGTCCCATAACATAAACCTCACAAATAAAGTTAACATCTTATAAGATATACTTCTGTACCCTCAGTGTTTGATTTTGCAATGATTTCACTGTTTGGATGTGTTGTTCTATTTGTATCTGTTTTTGTGCAAGTATACGGCTGTTTTCTGATTTTTTTCAATTTTCTACTGTCCCATAACATAAACCTCACAAATAAAGTTAAAATCCTATAAGATATAGTTATTTACCCTCAGTGTTTGATTTTGCAATGATTTCACTGTTTGGATGTGTTTTTCTATTTGTGTCTGTTTTTGTGCACATTCAGCAAGTATACGGCTGTTTTCTGATTTTTTTCAATTTTCTACTGTCCCATAACATAAACCTCACAAATAAAGTTAACATCTTATAAGATATACTTCTGTACCCTCAGTGTTTGATTTTGCAATGATTTCACTGTTTGGATGTGTTTTTCTATTTGTGTCTGTTTTTGTGCACATTCAGCAAGTATACGGCTGTTTTCTGATTTTTTTCAATTTTCTACTGTCCCATAACATAAACCTCACAAATAAAGTTAAAATCTTATAAGATATACTTCTCTACCCTCAGTGTTTGATTTTGCAATGATTTCACTGTTTGGATGTGTTTTTCTATTTGTGTCTGTTTTTGTGCAAGTATACGGCTGTTTTCTGATTTTTTTCAATTTTCTACTGTCCCATAACATAAACCTCACAAATAAAGTTAACATCTTATAAGATATAGTTATATGCCTTCAGTGTTTGATTTTGCAATGATTTCACTGTTTGGATGTGTTTTTCTATTTGTGTCTGTTTTTGTGCAAGTATACGGCTGTTTTCTGATTTTTTTCAATTTTCTACTGTCCCATAACATAAACCTCACAAATAAAGTTAACATCTTATAAGATATACTTCTGTACCCTCAGTGTTTGATTTTGCAATGATTTCACTGTTTGGATGTGTTTTTCTATTTGTGTCTGTTTTTGTGCACATTCAGCAAGTATACGGCTGTTTTCTGATTTTTTTCAATTTTCTACTGTCCCATAACATAAACCTCACAAATAAAGTTAAAATCTTATAAGATATACTTCTCTACCCTCAGTGTTTGATTTTGCAATGATTTCACTGTTTGGATGTGTTTTTCTATTTGTGTCTGTTTTTGTGCAAGTATACGGCTGTTTTCTGATTTTTTTCAATTTTCTACTGTCCCATAACATAAACCTCACAAATAAAGTTAACATCTTATAAGATATACTTCTGTACCCTCAGTGTTTGATTTTGCAATGATTTCACTGTTTGGATGTGTTTTTCTATTTGTGTCTGTTTTTGTGCACATTCAGCAAGTATACGGCTGTTTTCTGATTTTTTTCAATTTTCTACTGTCCCATAACATAAACCTCACAAATAAAGTTAAAATCTTATAAGATATACTTCTCTACCCTCAGTGTTTGATTTTGCAATGATTTCACTGTTTGGATGTGTTTTTCTATTTGTGTCTGTTTTTGTGCAAGTATACGGCTGTTTTCTGATTTTTTTCAATTTTCTACTGTCCCATAACATAAACCTCACAAATAAAGTTAACATCTTATAAGATATACTTCTGTACCCTCAGTGTTTGATTTTGCAATGATTTCACTGTTTGGATGTGTTTTTCTATTTGTGTCTGTTTTTGTGCACATTCAGCAAGTATACGGCTGTTTTCTGATTTTTTTCAATTTTCTACTGTCCCATAACATAAACCTCACAAATAAAGTTAACATCTTATAAGATATACTTATGTACCCTCAGTGTTTGATTTTGCAATGATTTCACTGTTTGGATGTGTTTTGCTATTTGTGTCTGTTTTTGTGCACATTCAGCAAGTATACGGCTGTTTTCTGATTTTTTTAAATTTTCTACTGTCCCATAACATAAACCTCACAAATAAAGTTAACATCTTATAAGATATACTTCTGTACCCTCAGTGTTTGATTTTGCAATGATTTCACTGTTTGGATGTGTTTTTCTATTTGTGTCTGTTTTTGTGCACATTCAGCAAGTATACGGCTGTTTTCTGATTTTTTTCAATTTTCTACTGTCCCATAACATAAACCTCACAAATAAAGTTAACATCTTATAAGATATACTTCTGTACCCTCAGTGTTTGATTTTGCAATGATTTCACTGTTTGGATGTGTTTTTCTATTTGTGTCTGTTTTTGTGCACATTCAGCAAGTATACGGCTGTTTTCTGATTTTTTTCAATTTTCTACTGTCCCATAACATAAACCTCACAAATAAAGTTAAAATCTTATAAGATATACTTCTCTACCCTCAGTGTTTGATTTTGCAATGATTTCACTGTTTGGATGTGTTTTTCTATTTGTGTCTGTTTTTGTGCAAGTATACGGCTGTTTTCTGATTTTTTTCAATTTTCTACTGTCCCATAACATAAACCTCACAAATAAAGTTAACATCTTATAAGATATACTTCTGTACCCTCAGTGTTTGATTTTGCAATGATTTCACTGTTTGGATGTGTTTTTCTATTTGTGTCTGTTTTTGTGCACATTCAGCAAGTATACGGCTGTTTTCTGATTTTTTTCAATTTTCTACTGTCCCATAACATAAACCTCACAAATAAAGTTAAAATCTTATAAGATATACTTCTCTACCCTCAGTGTTTGATTTTGCAATGATTTCACTGTTTGGATGTGTTTTTCTATTTGTGTCTGTTTTTGTGCAAGTATACGGCTGTTTTCTGATTTTTTTCAATTTTCTACTGTCCCATAACATAAACCTCACAAATAAAGTTAACATCTTATAAGATATACTTCTGTACCCTCAGTGTTTGATTTTGCAATGATTTCACTGTTTGGATGTGTTTTTCTATTTGTGTCTGTTTTTGTGCACATTCAGCAAGTATACGGCTGTTTTCTGATTTTTTTCAATTTTCTACTGTCCCATAACATAAACCTCACAAATAAAGTTAACATCTTATAAGATATACTTATGTACCCTCAGTGTTTGATTTTGCAATGATTTCACTGTTTGGATGTGTTTTGCTATTTGTGTCTGTTTTTGTGCACATTCAGCAAGTATACGGCTGTTTTCTGATTTTTTTAAATTTTCTACTGTCCCATAACATAAACCTCACAAATAAAGTTAACATCTTATAAGATATACTTCTGTACCCTCAGTGTTTGATTTTGCAATGATTTCACTGTTTGGATGTGTTTTTCTATTTGTGTCTGTTTTTGTGCAAGTATACGGCTGTTTTCTGATTTTTTTCAATTTTCTACTGTCCCATAACATAAACCTCACAAATAAAGTTAACATCTTATAAGATATACTTCTGTACCCTCAGTGTTTGATTTTGCAATGATTTCACTGTTTGGATGTGTTTTTCTATTTGTGTCTGTTTTTGTGCACATTCAGCAAGTATACGGCTGTTTTCTGATTTTTTTCAATTTTCTACTGTCCCATAACATAAACCTCACAAATAAAGTTAAAATCTTATAAGATATACTTCTCTACCCTCAGTGTTTGATTTTGCAATGATTTCACTGTTTGGATGTGTTTTTCTATTTGTGTCTGTTTTTGTGCAAGTATACGGCTGTTTTCTGATTTTTTTCAATTTTCTACTGTCCCATAACATAAACCTCACAAATAAAGTTAACATCTTATAAGATATACTTCTGTACCCTCAGTGTTTGATTTTGCAATGATTTCACTGTTTGGATGTGTTTTTCTATTTGTGTCTGTTTTTGTGCAAGTATACGGCTGTTTTCTGATTTTTTTCAATTTTCTACTGTCCCATAACATAAACCTCACAAATAAAGTTAACATCTTATAAGATATACTTCTGTACCCTCAGTGTTTGATTTTGCAATGATTTCACTGTTTGGATGTGTTTTTCTATTTGTGTCTGTTTTTGTGCAAGTATACGGCTGTTTTCTGATTTTTTTCAATTTTCTACTGTCCCATAACATAAACCTCACAAATAAAGTTAAAATCTTATAAGATATACTTCTCTACCCTCAGTGTTTGATTTTGCAATGATTTCACTGTTTGGATGTGTTTTTCTATTTGTGTCTGTTTTTGTGCACATTCAGCAAGTATACGGCTGTTTTCTGATTTTTTTCAATTTTCTACTGTCCCATAACAAAAACCTCACAAATAAAGTTAAAATCTTATAAGATATAGTTATTTACCCTCAGTGTTTGATTTTGCAATGATTTCACTGTTTGGATGTGTTTTTCTATTTGTGTCTGTTTTTGTGCACATTCAGCAAGTATACGACTGTTTTCTGATTTTTTTCAATTTTCTACTGTCCCATAACATAAACCTCACAAATAAAGTTAAAATCTTATAAGATATAGTTATTTACCCTCAGTGTTTGATTTTGCAATGATTTCACTGTTTGGATGTGTTTTTCTATTTGTGTCTGTTTTTGTGCACATTCAGCAAGTATACGGCTGTTTTCTGATTTTTTTCAATTTTCTACTGTCCCATAACATAAACCTCACAAATAAAGTTAACATCTTATAAGATATACTTCTGTACCCTCAGTGTTTGATTTTGCAATGATTTCACTGTTTGGATGTGTTTTTCTATTTGTGTCTGTTTTTGTGCACATTCAGCAAGTATACGGCTGTTTTCTGATTTTTTTCAATTTTCTACTGTCCCATAACATAAACCTCACAAATAAAGTTAACATCTTATAAGATATACTTCTCTACCCTCAGTGTTTGATTTTGCAATGATTTCACTGTTTGGATGTGTTTTTCTATTTGTGTCTGTTTTTGTGCACATTCAGCAAGTATACGGCTGTTTTCTGATTTTTTTCAATTTTCTACTGTCCCATAACATAAACCTCACAAATAAAGTTAAAATCTTATAAGATATAGTTATCTACCCTCAGTGTTTGATTTTGCAATGATTTCACTGTTTGGATGTGTTTTTCTATTTGTGTCTGTTTTTGTGCACATTCAGCAAGTATACGGCTGTTTTCTGATTTTTTTCAATTTTCTACTGTCCCATAACATAAACCTCACAAATAAAGTTAACATCTTATAAGATATACTTCTGTACCCTCAGTGTTTGATTTTGCAATGATTTCACTGTTTCGATGTGTTTTGCTATTTGTGTCTGTTTTTGTGCACATTCAGCAAGTATACGGCTGTTTTCTGATTTTTTTCAATTTTCTACTGTCCCATAACATAAACCTCACAAATAAAGTTAAAATCTTATAAGATATAGGTATATGCCTTCAGTGTTTGATTTTGCAATTATTTCAATGTTTGGATGTGTTTTTCTATTTGTGTCTGTTTTTGTGCAAGTATACGGCTGTTTTCTGATTTTTTTCAATTTTCTACTGTCCCATAACATAAACCTCACAAATAAAGTTAAAATCTTATAAGATATACTTCTCTACCCTCAGTGTTTGATTTTGCAATGATTTCACTGTTTGGATGTGTTTTTCTATTTGTGTCTGTTTTTGTGCAAGTATACGGCTGTTTTCTGATTTTTTTCAATTTTCTACTGTCCCATAACATAAACCTCACAAATAAAGTTAACATCTTATAAGATATACTTCTGTGCCCTCAGTGTTTGATTTTGCAATGATTTCACTGTTTGGATGTGTTTTTCTATTTGTGTCTGTTTTTGTGCAAGTATACGGCTGTTTTCTGATTTTTTTCGAATTTTCTACTGTCCCATAACATAAACCTCACAAATAAAGTTAAAATCTTATAAGATATAGTTATTTACCCTCAGTGTTTGATTTTGCAATGATTTCACTGTTTGGATGTGTTTTTCTATTTGTGTCTGTTTTTGTGCACATTCAGCAAGTATACGGCTGTTTTCTGATTTTTTTCAATTTTCTACTGTCCCATAACATAAACCTCACAAATAAAGTTAAAATCTTATAAGATATAGTTATTTACCCTCAGTGGTTGATTTTGCAATGATTTCACTGTTTCGATGTGTTTTGCTATTTGTGTCTGTTTTTGTGCACATTCAGCAAGTATACGGCTGTTTTCTGATTTTTTTCAATTTTCTACTGTCCCATAACATAAACCTCACAAATAAAGTTAAAATCTTATAAGATATAGGTATATGCCTTCAGTGTTTGATTTTGCAATTATTTCAATGTTTGGATGTGTTTTTCTATTTGTGTCTGTTTTTGTGCACATTCAGCAAGTATACGGCTGTTTTCTGATTTTTTTCAATTTTCTACTGTCCCATAACATAAACCTCACAAATAAAGTTAAAATCTTATAAGATATACTTCTCTACCCTCAGTGTTTGATTTTGCAATGATTTCACTGTTTGGATGTGTTTTTCTATTTGTGTCTGTTTTTGTGCACATTCAGCAAGTATACGGCTGTTTTCTGATTTTTTTCAATTTTCTACTGTCCCATAACATAAACCTCACAAATAAAGTTAAAATCCTATAAGATATAGTTATTTACCCTCAGTGTTTGATTTTGCAATGATTTCACTGTTTGGATGTGTTTTTCTATTTGTGTCTGTTTTTGTGCACATTCAGCAAGTATACGGCTGTTTTCTGATTTTTTTCAATTTTCTACTGTCCCATAACATAAACCTCACAAATAAAGTTAACATCTTATAAGATATACTTCTGTACCCTCAGTGTTTGATTTTGCAATGATTTCACTGTTTGGATGTGTTTTTCTATTTGTGTCTGTTTTTGTGCACATTCAGCAAGTATACGGCTGTTTTCTGTTTTTTTTCAATTTTCTACTGTCCCATAACATAAACCTCACAAATAAAGTTAACATCTTATAAGATATACTTCTGTACCCTCAGTGTTTGATTTTGCAATGATTTCACTGTTTCGATGTGTTTTGCTATTTGTGTCTGTTTTTGTGCACATTCAGCAAGTATACGGCTGTTTTCTGATTTTTTTCAATTTTCTACTGTCCCATAACATAAACCTCACAAATAAAGTTAAAATCTTATAAGATATAGGTATATGCCTTCAGTGTTTGATTTTGCAATTATTTCAATGTTTGGATGTGTTTTTCTATTTGTGTCTGTTTTTGTGCAAGTATACGGCTGTTTTCTGATTTTTTTCAATTTTCTACTGTCCCATAACATAAACCTCACAAATAAAGTTAAAATCTTATAAGATATACTTCTCTACCCTCAGTGTTTGATTTTGCAATGATTTCACTGTTTGGATGTGTTTTGCTATTTGTCTCTGTTTTTGTGCACATTCAGCAAGTATACGGCTGTTTTCTGATTTTTTTCAATTTTCTACTGTCCCATAACATAAACCTCACAAATAAAGTTAAAATCTTATAAGATATACTTCTCTACCCTCAGTGTTTGATTTTGCAATGATTTCACTGTTTGGATGTGTTTTTCTATTTGTGTCTGTTTTTGTGCAAGTATACGGCTGTTTTCTGATTTTTTTTAATTTTCTACTGTCCCATAACATAAACCTCACAAATAAAGTTAAAATCTTATAAGATATACTTCTCTACCCTCAGTGTTTGATTTTGCAATGATTTCACTGTTTGGATGTGTTTTTCTATTTGTGTCTGTTTTTGTGCACATTCAGCAAGTATACGGCTGTTTTCTGATTTTTTTCAATTTTCTACTGTCCCATAACATAAACCTCACAAATAAAGTTAAAATCTTATAAGATATAGTTATCTACCCTCAGTGTTTGATTTTGCAATGATTTCACTGTTTGGATGTGTTTTTCTATTTGTGTCTGTTTTTGTGCACATTCAGCAAGTATACGGCTGTTTTCTGATTTTTTTCAATTTTCTACTGTCCCATAACATAAACCTCACAAATAAAGTTAACATCTTATAAGATATACTTCTGTACCCTCAGTGTTTGATTTTGCAATGATTTCACTGTTTGGATGTGTTTTGCTATTTGTGTCTGTTTTTGTGCACATTCAGCAAGTATACGGCTGTTTTCTGATTTTTTTCAATTTTCTACTCTCCCATAACATAAACCTCACAAATAAAGTTAAAATCTTATAAGATATAGGTATATGCCTTCAGTGTTTGATTTTGCAATTATTTCAATGTTTGGATGTGTTTTTCTATTTGTGTCTGTTTTTGTGCAAGTATACGGCTGTTTTCTGATTTTTTTCAATTTTCTACTGTCCCATAACATAAACCTCACAAATAAAGTTAAAATCTTATAAGATATACTTCTCTACCCTCAGTGTTTGATTTTGCAATGATTTCACTGTTTGGATGTGTTTTTCTATTTGTGTCTGTTTTTGTGCAAGTATACGGCTGTTTTCTGATTTTTTTTAATTTTCTACTGTCCCATAACATAAACCTCACAAATAAAGTTAACATCTTATAAGATATACTTCTGTACCCTCAGTGTTTGATTTTGCAATGATTTCACTGTTTCGATGTGTTTTGCTATTTGTGTCTGTTTTTGTGCACATTCAGCAAGTATACGGCTGTTTTCTGATTTTTTTCAATTTTCTACTCTCCCATAACATAAACCTCACAAATAAAGTTAAAACCTTATAAGATATAGGTATATGCCTTCAGTGTTTGATTTTGCAATTATTTCAATGTTTGGATGTGTTTTTCTATTTGTGTCTGTTTTTGTGCAAGTATACGGCTGTTTTCTGATTTTTTTCAATTTTCTACTGTCCCATAACATAAACCTCACAAATAAAGTTAAAATCTTATAAGATATACTTCTCTACCCTCAGTGTTTGATTTTGCAATGATTTCACTGTTTGGATGTGTTTTTCTATTTGTGTCTGTTTTTGTGCAAGTATACGGCTGTTTTCTGATTTTTTTCAATTTTCTACTGTCCCATAACATAAACCTCACAAATAAAGTTAACATCTTATAAGATATACTTCTGTGCCCTCAGTGTTTGATTTTGCAATGATTTCACTGTTTGGGTGTGTTTTTCTATTTGTGTCTGTTTTTGTGCAAGTATACGGCTGTTTTCTGATTTTTTTCAATTTTCTACTGTCCCATAACATAAACCTCACAAATAAAGTTAAAATCTTATAAGATATAGTTATTTACCCTCAGTGTTTGATTTTGCAATGATTTCACTGTTTGGATGTGTTTTTCTATTTGTGTCTGTTTTTGTGCACATTCAGCAAGTATACGGCTGTTTTCTGTTTTTTTCAATTTTCTACTGTCCCATAACATAAACCTCACAAATAAAGTTAAAATCTTATAAGATATAGTTATTTACCCTCAGTGTTTGATTTTGCAATGATTTCACTGTTTGGATGTGTTTTTCTATTTGTGTCTGTTTTTGTGCACATTCAGCAAGTATAAGGCTGTTTTCTGATTTTTTTCAATTTTCTACTGTCCCATAACATAAACCTCACAAATAAAGTTAAAATCTTATAAGATATACTTCTGTACCCTCAGTGTTTGATTTTGCAATGATTTCACTGTTTGGATGTGTTTTTCTATTTGTGTCTGTTTTTGTGCACATTCAGCAAGTATACGGCTGTTTTCTGATTTTTTTCAATTTTCTACTGTCCCATAACATAAACCTCACAAATAAAGTTAAAATCTTATAAGATATAGTTATTTACCCTCAGTGTTTGATTTTGCAATGATTTCACTGTTTGGATGTGTTTTTCTATTTGTGTCTGTTTTTGTGCAAGTATACGGCTGTTTTCTGATTTTTTTCAATTTTCTACTGTCCCATAACATAAACCTCACAAATAAAGTTAAAATCTTATAAGATATAGTTATATGCCTTCAGTGTTTGATTTTGCAATGATTTCACTGTTTGGATGTGTTTTTCTATTTGTGTCTGTTTTTGTGCACATTCAGCAAGTATACGGCTGTTTTCTGATTTTTTTCAATTTTCTACTGTCCCATAACATAAACCTCACAAATAAAGTTAAAATCTTATAAGATATACTTCTCTACCCTCAGTGTTTGATTTTGCAATGATTTCACTGTTTGGATGTGTTTTTCTATTTGTGTCTGTTTTTGTGCAAGTATACGGCTGTTTTCTGATTTTTTTCAATTTTCTACTGTCCCATAACATAAACCTCACAAATAAAGTTAACATCTTATAAGATATACGTCTGTACCCTCAGTGTTTGATTTTGCAATGATTTCACTGTTTGGATGTGTTTTTCTATTTGTGTCTGTTTTTGTGCACATTCAGCAAGTATACGGCTGTTTTCTGATTTTTATAAATTTTCTACTGTCCCATAACATAAACCTCACAAATAAAGTTAACATCTTATAATATATACTTCTGTACCCTCAGTGTTTGATTTTGCAATGATTTCACTGTTTGGATGTGTTTTTCTATTTGTGTCTGTTTTTGTGCAAGTATACGGCTGTTTTCTGATTTTTTTCAATTTTCTACTGTCCCATAACATAAACCTCACAAATAAAGTTAACATCTTATAAGATATACTTCTGTGCCCTCAGTGTTTGATTTTGCAATGATTTCACTGTTTGGATGTGTTTTTCTATTTGTGTCTGTTTTTGTGCAAGTATACGGCTGTTTTCTGATTTTTTTCAATTTTCTACTGTCCCATAACATAAACCTCACAAATAAAGTTAAAATCTTATAAGATATAGTTATTTACCCTCAGTGTTTGATTTTGCAATGATTTCACTGTTTGGATGTGTTTTTCTATTTGTGTCTGTTTTTGTGCACATTCAGCAAGTATACGGCTGTTTTCTGATTTTTTTCAATTTTCTACTGTCCCATAACATAAACCTCACAAATAAAGTTAACATCTTATAAGATATACTTCTGTACCCTCAGTGTTTGATTTTGCAATGATTTCACTGTTTCGATGTGTTTTGCTATTTGTGTCTGTTTTTGTGCACATTCAGCAAGTATACGGCTGTTTTCTGATTTTTTTCAATTTTCTACTGTCCCATAACATAAACCTCACAAATAAAGTTAAAATCTTATAAGATATAGGTATATGCCTTCAGTGTTTGATTTTGCAATTATTTCAATGTTTGGATGTGTTTTTCTATTTGTGTCTGTTTTTGTGCAAGTATACGGCTGTTTTCTGATTTTTTTAAATTTTCTACTGTCCCATAACATAAACCTCACAAATAAAGTTAAAATCTTATAAGATATACTTCTCTACCCTCAGTGTTTGATTTTGCAATGATTTCACTGTTTGGATGTGTTTTTCTATTTGTGTCTGTTTTTGTGCACATTCAGCAAGTATACGGCTGTTTTCTGATTTTTTTCAATTTTCTACTGTCCCATAACATAAACCTCACAAATAAAGTTAAAATCTTATAAGATATAGTTATTTACCCTCAGTGTTTGATTTTGCAATGATTTCACTGTTTGGATGTGTTTTTCTATTTGTGTCTGTTTTTGTGCAAGTATACGGCTGTTTTCTGATTTTTTTCAATTTTCTACTGTCCCATAACATAAACCTCACAAATAAAGTTAACATCTTATAAGATATACGTCTGTACCCTCAGTGTTTGATTTTGCAATGATTTCACTGTTTGGATGTGTTTTTCTATTTGTGTCTGTTTTTGTGCACATTCAGCAAGTATACGGCTGTTTTCTGATTTTTTTAAATTTTCTACTGTCCCATAACATAAACCTCACAAATAAAGTTAACATCTTATAATATATACTTCTGTACCCTCAGTGTTTGATTTTGCAATGATTTCACTGTTTGGATGTGTTTTTCTATTTGTGTCTGTTTTTGTGCAAGTATACGGCTGTTTTTCTGATTTTTTTCAATTTTCTACTGTCCCATAACATAAACCTCACAAATAAAGTTAAAATCCTATAAGATATAGTTATTTACCCTCAGTGTTTGATTTTGCAATGATTTCACTGTTTGGATGTGTTTTTCTATTTGTGTCTGTTTTTGTGCACATTCAGCAAGTATACGGCTGTTTTCTGATTTTTTTCAATTTTCTACTGTCCCATAACATAAACCTCACAAATAAAGTTAAAATCTTATAAGATATAGGTATATGCCTTCAGTGTTTGATTTTGCAATTATTTCAATGTTTGGATGTGTTTTTCTATTTGTGTCTGTTTTTGTGCACATTCAGCAAGTATACGGCTGTTTTCTGATTTTTTTCAATTTTCTACTGTCCCATAACATAAACCTCACAAATAAAGTTAAAATCTTATAAGATATACTTCTCTACCCTCAGTGTTTGATTTTGCAATGATTTCACTGTTTGGATGTGTTTTTCTATTTGTGTCTGTTTTTGTGCACATTCAGCAAGTATACGGCTGTTTTCTGTTTTTTTCAATTTTCTACTGTCCCATAACATAAACCTCACAAATAAAGTTAAAATCTTATAAGATATAGTTATTTACCCTCAGTGTTTGATTTTGCAATGATTTCACTGTTTGGATGTGTTTTTCTATTTGTGTCTGTTTTTGTGCACATTCAGCAAGTATAAGGCTGTTTTCTGATTTTTTTCAATTTTCTACTGTCCCATAACATAAACCTCACAAATAAAGTTAAAATCTTATAAGATATACTTCTGTACCCTCAGTGTTTGATTTTGCAATGATTTCACTGTTTGGATGTGTTTTTCTATTTGTGTCTGTTTTTGTGCACATTCAGCAAGTATACGGCTGTTTTCTGATTTTTTTCAATTTTCTACTGTCCCATAACATAAACCTCACAAATAAAGTTAAAATCTTATAAGATATAGTTATTTACCCTCAGTGTTTGATTTTGCAATGATTTCACTGTTTGGATGTGTTTTTCTATTTGTGTCTGTTTTTGTGCAAGTATACGGCTGTTTTCTGATTTTTTTCAATTTTCTACTGTCCCATAACATAAACCTCACAAATAAAGTTAAAATCTTATAAGATATAGTTATATGCCTTCAGTGTTTGATTTTGCAATGATTTCACTGTTTGGATGTGTTTTTCTATTTGTGTCTGTTTTTGTGCACATTCAGCAAGTATACGGCTGTTTTCTGATTTTTTTCAATTTTCTACTGTCCCATAACATAAACCTCACAAATAAAGTTAAAATCTTATAAGATATACTTCTCTACCCTCAGTGTTTGATTTTGCAATGATTTCACTGTTTGGATGTGTTTTTCTATTTGTGTCTGTTTTTGTGCAAGTATACGGCTGTTTTCTGATTTTTTTCAATTTTCTACTGTCCCATAACATAAACCTCACAAATAAAGTTAACATCTTATAAGATATACGTCTGTACCCTCAGTGTTTGATTTTGCAATGATTTCACTGTTTGGATGTGTTTTTCTATTTGTGTCTGTTTTTGTGCACATTCAGCAAGTATACGGCTGTTTTCTGATTTTTATAAATTTTCTACTGTCCCATAACATAAACCTCACAAATAAAGTTAACATCTTATAATATATACTTCTGTACCCTCAGTGTTTGATTTTGCAATGATTTCACTGTTTGGATGTGTTTTTCTATTTGTGTCTGTTTTTGTGCAAGTATACGGCTGTTTTCTGATTTTTTTCAATTTTCTACTGTCCCATAACATAAACCTCACAAATAAAGTTAACATCTTATAAGATATACTTCTGTGCCCTCAGTGTTTGATTTTGCAATGATTTCACTGTTTGGATGTGTTTTTCTATTTGTGTCTGTTTTTGTGCAAGTATACGGCTGTTTTCTGATTTTTTTCAATTTTCTACTGTCCCATAACATAAACCTCACAAATAAAGTTAAAATCTTATAAGATATAGTTATTTACCCTCAGTGTTTGATTTTGCAATGATTTCACTGTTTGGATGTGTTTTTCTATTTGTGTCTGTTTTTGTGCACATTCAGCAAGTATACGGCTGTTTTCTGATTTTTTTCAATTTTCTACTGTCCCATAACATAAACCTCACAAATAAAGTTAACATCTTATAAGATATACTTCTGTACCCTCAGTGTTTGATTTTGCAATGATTTCACTGTTTCGATGTGTTTTGCTATTTGTGTCTGTTTTTGTGCACATTCAGCAAGTATACGGCTGTTTTCTGATTTTTTTCAATTTTCTACTGTCCCATAACATAAACCTCACAAATAAAGTTAAAATCTTATAAGATATAGGTATATGCCTTCAGTGTTTGATTTTGCAATTATTTCAATGTTTGGATGTGTTTTTCTATTTGTGTCTGTTTTTGTGCAAGTATACGGCTGTTTTCTGATTTTTTTAAATTTTCTACTGTCCCATAACATAAACCTCACAAATAAAGTTAAAATCTTATAAGATATACTTCTCTACCCTCAGTGTTTGATTTTGCAATGATTTCACTGTTTGGATGTGTTTTTCTATTTGTGTCTGTTTTTGTGCACATTCAGCAAGTATACGGCTGTTTTCTGATTTTTTTCAATTTTCTACTGTCCCATAACATAAACCTCACAAATAAAGTTAAAATCTTATAAGATATAGTTATTTACCCTCAGTGTTTGATTTTGCAATGATTTCACTGTTTGGATGTGTTTTTCTATTTGTGTCTGTTTTTGTGCAAGTATACGGCTGTTTTCTGATTTTTTTCAATTTTCTACTGTCCCATAACATAAACCTCACAAATAAAGTTAACATCTTATAAGATATACGTCTGTACCCTCAGTGTTTGATTTTGCAATGATTTCACTGTTTGGATGTGTTTTTCTATTTGTGTCTGTTTTTGTGCACATTCAGCAAGTATACGGCTGTTTTCTGATTTTTTTAAATTTTCTACTGTCCCATAACATAAACCTCACAAATAAAGTTAAAATCCTATAAGATATAGTTATTTACCCTCAGTGTTTGATTTTGCAATGATTTCACTGTTTGGATGTGTTTTTCTATTTGTGTCTGTTTTTGTGCACATTCAGCAAGTATACGGCTGTTTTCTGATTTTTTTCAATTTTCTACTGTCCCATAACATAAACCTCACAAATAAAGTTAAAATCTTATAAGATATAGGTATATGCCTTCAGTGTTTGATTTTGCAATTATTTCAATGTTTGGATGTGTTTTTCTATTTGTGTCTGTTTTTGTGCACATTCAGCAAGTATACGGCTGTTTTCTGATTTTTTTCAATTTTCTACTGTCCCATAACATAAACCTCACAAATAAAGTTAAAATCTTATAAGATATAGGTATATGCCTTCAGTGTTTGATTTTGCAATTATTTCAATGTTTGGATGTGTTTTTCTATTTGTGTCTGTTTTTGTGCAAGTATACGGCTGTTTTCTGATTTTTTTAAATTTTCTACTGTCCCATAACATAAACCTCACAAATAAAGTTAAAATCTTATAAGATATACTTCTCTACCCTCAGTGTTTGATTTTGCAATGATTTCACTGTTTGGATGTGTTTTTCTATTTGTGTCTGTTTTTGTGCACATTCAGCAAGTATACGGCTGTTTTCTGATTTTTTTCAATTTTCTACTGTCCCATAACATAAACCTCACAAATAAAGTTAAAATCTTATAAGATATAGTTATTTACCCTCAGTGTTTGATTTTGCAATGATTTCACTGTTTGGATGTGTTTTTCTATTTGTGTCTGTTTTTGTGCAAGTATACGGCTGTTTTCTGATTTTTTTCAATTTTCTACTGTCCCATAACATAAACCTCACAAATAAAGTTAACATCTTATAAGATATACGTCTGTACCCTCAGTGTTTGATTTTGCAATGATTTCACTGTTTGGATGTGTTTTTCTATTTGTGTCTGTTTTTGTGCACATTCAGCAAGTATACGGCTGTTTTCTGATTTTTTTAAATTTTCTACTGTCCCATAACATAAACCTCACAAATAAAGTTAAAATCCTATAAGATATAGTTATTTACCCTCAGTGTTTGATTTTGCAATGATTTCACTGTTTGGATGTGTTTTTCTATTTGTGTCTGTTTTTGTGCACATTCAGCAAGTATACGGCTGTTTTCTGATTTTTTTCAATTTTCTACTGTCCCATAACATAAACCTCACAAATAAAGTTAAAATCTTATAAGATATAGGTATATGCCTTCAGTGTTTGATTTTGCAATTATTTCAATGTTTGGATGTGTTTTTCTATTTGTGTCTGTTTTTGTGCAAGTATACGGCTGTTTTCTGATTTTTTTAAATTTTCTACTGTCCCATAACATAAACCTCACAAATAAAGTTAAAATCTTATAAGATATACTTCTCTACCCTCAGTGTTTGATTTTGCAATGATTTCACTGTTTGGATGTGTTTTTCTATTTGTGTCTGTTTTTGTGCACATTCAGCAAGTATACGGCTGTTTTCTGATTTTTTTCAATTTTCTACTGTCCCATAACATAAACCTCACAAATAAAGTTAAAATCTTATAAGATATAGTTATTTACCCTCAGTGTTTGATTTTGCAATGATTTCACTGTTTGGATGTGTTTTTCTATTTGTGTCTGTTTTTGTGCAAGTATACGGCTGTTTTCTGATTTTTTTCAATTTTCTACTGTCCCATAACATAAACCTCACAAATAAAGTTAACATCTTATAAGATATACGTCTGTACCCTCAGTGTTTGATTTTGCAATGATTTCACTGTTTGGATGTGTTTTTCTATTTGTGTCTGTTTTTGTGCACATTCAGCAAGTATACGGCTGTTTTCTGATTTTTTTAAATTTTCTACTGTCCCATAACATAAACCTCACAAATAAAGTTAAAATCCTATAAGATATAGTTATTTACCCTCAGTGTTTGATTTTGCAATGATTTCACTGTTTGGATGTGTTTTTCTATTTGTGTCTGTTTTTGTGCACATTCAGCAAGTATACGGCTGTTTTCTGATTTTTTTCAATTTTCTACTGTCCCATAACATAAACCTCACAAATAAAGTTAAAATCTTATAAGATATAGGTATATGCCTTCAGTGTTTGATTTTGCAATTATTTCAATGTTTGGATGTGTTTTTCTATTTGTGTCTGTTTTTGTGCACATTCAGCAAGTATACGGCTGTTTTCTGATTTTTTTCAATTTTCTACTGTCCCATAACATAAACCTCACAAATAAAGTTAAAATCTTATAAGATATACTTCTCTACCCTCAGTGTTTGATTTTGCAATGATTTCACTGTTTGGATGTGTTTTTCTATTTGTGTCTGTTTTTGTGCACATTCAGCAAGTATACGGCTGTTTTCTGATTTTTTTCAATTTTCTACTGTCCCATAACATAAACCTCACAAATAAAGTTAAAATCCTATAAGATATAGTTATTTACCCTCAGTGTTTGATTTTGCAATGATTTCACTGTTTGGATGTGTTTTTCTATTTGTGTCTGTTTTTGTGCACATTCAGCAAGTATACGGCTGTTTTCTGATTTTTTTCAATTTTCTACTGTCCCATAACATAAACCTCACAAATAAAGTTAACATCTTATAAGATATACTTCTGTACCCTCAGTGTTTGATTTTGCAATGATTTCACTGTTTGGATGTGTTTTTCTATTTGTGTCTGTTTTTGTGCACATTCAGCAAGTATACGGCTGTTTTCTGTTTTTTTTCAATTTTCTACTGTCCCATAACATAAACCTCACAAATAAAGTTAACATCTTATAAGATATACTTCTGTACCCTCAGTGTTTGATTTTGCAATGATTTCACTGTTTCGATGTGTTTTGCTATTTGTGTCTGTTTTTGTGCAAGTATACGGCTGTTTTCTGATTTTTTTCAATTTTCTACTGTCCCATAACATGAACCTCACAAATAAAGTTAACATCTTATAAGATATACTTCTGTACCCTCAGTGTTTGATTTTGCAATGATTTCATTGTTTGGATGTGTTTTGCTATTTGTGTCTGTTTTTGTGCACATTCAGCAAGTATACGGCTGTTTTCTGATTTTTTTCAATTTTCTACTGTCCCATAACATAAACCTCACAAATAAAGTTAAAATCTTATAAGATATAGTTATTTACCCTCAGTGTTTGATTTTGCAATGATTTCACTGTTTGGATGTGTTTTTCTATTTGTGTCTGTTTTTGTGCACATTCAGCAAGTATACGGCTGTTTTCTGATTTTTTTCAATTTTCTACTGTCCCATAACATAAACCTCACAAATAAAGTTAAAATCTTATAAGATATAGTTATTTACCCTCAGTGGTTGATTTTGCAATGATTTCACTGTTTGGATGTGTTTTTCTATTTGTGTCTGTTTTTGTGCAAGTATACGGCTGTTTTCTGATTTTTTTCAATTTTCTACTGTCCCATAACATAAACCTCACAAATAAAGTTAACATCTTATAAGATATACGTCTGTACCCTCAGTGTTTGATTTTGCAATGATTTCACTGTTTGGATGTGTTTTTCTATTTGTGTCTGTTTTTGTGCACATTCAGCAAGTATACGGCTGTTTTCTGATTTTTATAAATTTTCTACTGTCCCATAACATAAACCTCACAAATAAAGTTAACATCTTATAATATATACTTCTGTACCCTCAGTGTTTGATTTTGCAATGATTTCACTGTTTGGATGTGTTTTTCTATTTGTGTCTGTTTTTGTGCAAGTATACGGCTGTTTTCTGATTTTTTTCAATTTTCTACTGTCCCATAACATAAACCTCACAAATAAAGTTAAAATCTTATAAGATATAGTTATATGCCTTCAGTGTTTGATTTTGCAATGATTTCACTGTTTGGATGTGTTTTTCTATTTGTGTCTGTTTTTGTGCACATTCAGCAAGTATACGGCTGTTTTCTGATTTTTTTCAATTTTCTACTGTCCCATAACATAAACCTCACAAATAAAGTTAAAATCTTATAAGATATACTTCTCTACCCTCAGTGTTTGATTTTGCAATGATTTCACTGTTTGGATGTGTTTTTCTATTTGTGTCTGTTTTTGTGCACATTCAGCAAGTATACGGCTGTTTTCTGATTTTTTTCAATTTTCTACTGTCCCATTACATAAACCTCACAAATAAAGTTAAAATCTTATAAGATATAGTTATCTACCCTCAGTGTTTGATTTTGCAATGATTTCACTGTTTGGATGTGTTTTTCTATTTGTGTCTGTTTTTGTGCACATTCAGCAAGTATACGGCTGTCTTCTGATTTTTTTCAATTTTCTACTGTCCCATAACATAAACCTCACAAATAAAGTTAACATCTTATAAGATATACTTCTGTACCCTCAGTGTTTGATTTTGCAATGATTTCACTGTTTCGATGTGTTTTGCTATTTGTGTCTGTTTTTGTGCACATTCAGCAAGTATACGGCTGTTTTCTGATTTTTTTCAATTTTCTACTGTCCCATAACATAAACCTCACAAATAAAGTTAAAATCTTATAAGATATAGGTATATGCCTTCAGTGTTTGATTTTGCAATTATTTCAATGTTTGGATGTGTTTTTCTATTTGTGTCTGTTTTTGTGCAAGTATACGGCTGTTTTCTGATTTTTTTCAATTTTCTACTGTCCCATAACATAAACCTCACAAATAAAGTTAAAATCTTATAAGATATACTTCTGTGCCCTCAGTGTTTGATTTTGCAATGATTTCACTGTTTGGATGTGTTTTTCTATTTGTGTCTGTTTTTGTGCAAGTATACGGCTGTTTTCTGATTTTTTTCAATTTTCTACTGTCCCATAACATGAACCTCACAAATAAAGTTAACATCTTATAAGATATACTTCTGTGCCCTCAGTGTTTGATTTTGCAATGATTTCACTGTTTGGATGTGTTTTTCTATTTGTGTCTGTTTTTGTGCACATTCAGCAAGTATACGGCTGTTTTCTGATTTTTTTCAATTTTCTACTGTCCCATAACATAAACCTCACAAATAAAGTTAAAATCGTGTAAGATATAGGTATATGCCTTCAGTGTTTGATTTTGCAATGATTTCAATGTTTGGATGTGTTTTTCTATTTGTGTCTGTTTTTGTGCAAGTATACGGCTGTTTTCTGATTTTTTTCAATTTTCTACTGTCCCATAACATGAACCTCACAAATAAAGTTAACATCTTATAAGATATACTTCTGTACCCTCAGTGTTTGATTTTGCAATGATTTCATTGTTTGGATGTGTTTTGCTATTTGTGTCTGTTTTTGTGCACATTCAGCAAGTATACGGCTGTTTTCTGATTTTTTTCAATTTTCTACTGTCCCATAACATAAACCTCACAAATAAAGTTAAAATCTTATAAGATATAGTTATTTACCCTCAGTGTTTGATTTTGCAATGATTTCACTGTTTGGATGTGTTTTTCTATTTGTGTCTGTTTTTGTGCACATTCAGCAAGTATACGGCTGTTTTCTGATTTTTTTCAATTTTCTACTGTCCCATAACATAAACCTCACAAATAAAGTTAAAATCTTATAAGATATACTTCTCTACCCTCAGTGTTTGATTTTGCAATGATTTCACTGTTTGGATGTGTTTTTCTATTTGTGTCTGTTTTTGTGCACATTCAGCAAGTATACGGCTGTTTTCTGATTTTTTTCAATTTTCTACTGTCCCATAACATAAACCTCACAAATAAAGTTAAAATCTTATAAGATATAGTTATTTACCCTCAGTGTTTGATTTTGCAATGATTTCACTGTTTGGATGTGTTTTTCTATTTGTGTCTGTTTTTGTGCAAGTATACGGCTGTTTTCTGATTTTTTTCAATTTTCTACTGTCCCATAACATAAACCTCACAAATAAAGTTAACATCTTATAAGATATACGTCTGTACCCTCAGTGTTTGATTTTGCAATGATTTCACTGTTTGGATGTGTTTTTCTATTTGTGTCTGTTTTTGTGCACATTCAGCAAGTATACGGCTGTTTTCTGATTTTTTTAAATTTTCTACTGTCCCATAACATAAACCTCACAAATAAAGTTAACATCTTATAATATATACTTCTGTACCCTCAGTGTTTGATTTTGCAATGATTTCACTGTTTGGATGTGTTTTTCTATTTGTGTCTGTTTTTGTGCAAGTATACGGCTGTTTTCTGATTTTTTTCAATTTTCTACTGTCCCATAACATAAACCTCACAAATAAAGTTAAAATCTTATAAGATATAGTTATTTACCCTCAGTGTTTGATTTTGCAATGATTTCACTGTTTGGATGTGTTTTTCTATTTGTGTCTGTTTTTGTGCACATTCAGCAAGTATACGGCTGTTTTCTGATTTTTTTCAATTTTCTACTGTCCCATAAGATAAACCTCACAAATAAAGTTGAAATCGTATAAGATATAGGTATATGCCTTCAGTGTTTAATTTTGCAATGATTTCACTGTTTGGATGTGTTTTTCTATTTGTGTCTGTTTTTGTGCAAGTATACGGCTGTTTTCTGATTTTTTTCAATTTTCTACTGTCCCATAACATAAACCTCACAAATAAAGTTAAAATCTTATAAGATATACTTCTCTACCCTCAGTGTTTGATTTTGCAATGATTTCACTGTTTGGATGTGTTTTTCTATTTGTGTCTGTTTTTGTGCACATTCAGCAAGTATACGGCTGTTTTCTGATTTTTTTCAATTTTCTACTGTCCCATAACATAAACCTCACAAATAAAGTTAAAATCTTATAAGATATAGTTATTTACCCTCAGTGTTTGATTTTGCAATGATTTCACTGTTTGGATGTGTTTTTCTATTTGTGTCTGTTTTTGTGCAAGTATAGGGCTGTTTTCTGATTTTTTTCAATTCTCTACTGTCCCATAACATAAACCTCACAAATAAAGTTAACATCTTATAAGATATACGTCTGTACCCTCAGTGTTTGATTTTGCAATGATTTCACTGTTTGGATGTGTTTTTCTATTTGTGTCTGTTTTTGTGCAAGTATACGGCTGTTTTCTGATTTTTTTCAATTGTCTACTGTCCCATAACATAAACCTCACAAATAAAGTTAAAATCTTATAAGATATAGTTATTTACCCTCAGTGTTTGATTTTGCAATGATTTCACTGTTTGGATGTGTTTTTCTATTTGTGTCTGTTTTTGTGCACATTCAGCAAGTATACGGCTGTTTTCTGATTTTTTTCAATTTTCTACTGTCCCATAACATAAACCTCACAAATAAAGTTAAAATCTTATAAGATATACTTCTCTACCCTCAGTGTTTGATTTTGCAATGATTTCACTGTTTGGATGTGTTTTTCTATTTGTGTCTGTTTTTGTGCACATTCAGCAAGTATACGGCTGTTTTCTGATTTTTTTCAATTTTCTACTGTCCCATAACATAAACCTCACAAATAAAGTTAAAATCTTATAAGATATAGTTATCTACCCTCAGTGTTTGATTTTGCAATGATTTCACTGTTTGGATGTGTTTTTCTATTTGTGTCTGTTTTTGTGCACATTCAGCAAGTATACGGCTGTCTTCTGATTTTTTTCAATTTTCTACTGTCCCATAACATAAACCTCACAAATAAAGTTAACATCTTATAAGATATACTTCTGTGCCCTCAGTGTTTGATTTTGCAATGATTTCACTGTTTGGATGTGTTTTTCTATTTGTGTCTGTTTTTGTGCAAGTATACGGCTGTTTTCTGATTTTTTTCAATTTTCTACTGTCCCATAACATAAACCTCACAAATAAAGTTAAAATCTTATAAGATATAGTTATTTACCCTCAGTGTTTGATTTTGCAATGATTTCACTGTTTGGATGTGTTTTTCTATTTGTGTCTGTTTTTGTGCACATTCAGCAAGTATACGGCTGTTTTCTGATTTTTTTCAATTTTCTACTGTCCCATAACATAAACCTCACAAATAAAGTTAAAATCGTGTAAGATATAGGTATATGCCTTCAGTGTTTGATTTTGCAATGATTTCAATGTTTGGATGTGTTTTTCTATTTGTGTCTGTTTTTGTGCAAGTATACGGCTGTTTTCTGATTTCTTTCAATTTTCTACTGTCCCATAACATGAACCTCACAAATAAAGTTAACATCTTATAAGATATACTTCTGTACCCTCAGTGTTTGATTTTGCAATGATTTCATTGTTTGGATGTGTTTTGCTATTTGTGTCTGTTTTTGTGCACATTCAGCAAGTATACGGCTGTTTTCTGATTTTTTTCAATTTTCTACTGTCCCATAACATAAACCTCACAAATAAAGTTAAAATCTTATAAGATATAGTTATTTACCCTCAGTGTTTGATTTTGCAATGATTTCACTGTTTGGATGTGTTTTTCTATTTGTGTCTGTTTTTGTGCACATTCAGCAAGTATACGGCTGTTTTCTGATTTTTTTCAATTTTCTACTGTCCCATAACATAAACCTCACAAATAAAGTTAAAATCTTATAAGATATACTTCTCTACCCTCAGTGTTTGATTTTGCAATGATTTCACTGTTTGGATGTGTTTTTCTATTTGTGTCTGTTTTTGTGCACATTCAGCAAGTATACGGCTGTTTTCTGATTTTTTTCAATTTTCTACTGTCCCATAACATAAACCTCACAAATAAAGTTAAAATCTTATAAGATATAGTTATTTACCCTCAGTGTTTGATTTTGCAATGATTTCACTGTTTGGATGTGTTTTTCTATTTGTGTCTGTTTTTGTGCAAGTATACGGCTGTTTTCTGATTTTTTTCAATTTTCTACTGTCCCATAACATAAACCTCACAAATAAAGTTAACATCTTATAAGATATACGTCTGTACCCTCAGTGTTTGATTTTGCAATGATTTCACTGTTTGGATGTGTTTTTCTATTTGTGTCTGTTTTTGTGCACATTCAGCAAGTATACGGCTGTTTTCTGATTTTTTTCAATTTTCTACTGTCCCATAACATAAACCTCACAAATAAAGTTAACATCTTATAATATATACTTCTGTACCCTCAGTGTTTGATTTTGCAATGATTTCACTGTTTGGATGTGTTTTTCTATTTGTGTCTGTTTTTGTGCAAGTATACGGCTGTTTTCTGATTTTTTTCAATTTTCTACTGTCCCATAACATAAACCTCACAAATAAAGTTAAAATCTTATAAGATATAGTTATTTACCCTCAGTGTTTGATTTTGCAATGATTTCACTGTTTGGATGTGTTTTTCTATTTGTGTCTGTTTTTGTGCACATTCAGCAAGTATACGGCTGTTTTCTGATTTTTTTCAATTTTCTACTGTCCCATAACATAAACCTCACAAATAAAGTTGAAATCGTATAAGATATAGGTATATGCCTTCAGTGTTTGATTTTGCAATGATTTCACTGTTTGGATGTGTTTTTCTATTTGTGTCTGTTTTTGTGCAAGTATACGGCTGTTTTCTGATTTTTTTAAATTTTCTACTGTCCCATAACATAAACCTCACAAATAAAGTTAAAATCTTATAAGATATACTTCTCTACCCTCAGTGTTTGATTTTGCAATGATTTCACTGTTTGGATGTGTTTTTCTATTTGTGTCTGTTTTTGTGCACATTCAGCAAGTATACGGCTGTTTTCTGATTTTTTTCAATTTTCTACTGTCCCATAACATAAACCTCACAAATAAAGTTAAAATCTTATAAGATATACTTCTCTACCCTCAGTGTTTGATTTTGCAATGATTTCACTGTTTGGATGTGTTTTTCTATTTGTGTCTGTTTTTGTGCAAGTATACGGCTGTTTTCTGATTTTTTTCAATTTTCTACTGTCCCATAACATAAACCTCACAAATAAAGTTAACATCTTATAAGATATACTTCTGTACCCTCAGTGTTTGATTTTGCAATGATTTCACTGTTTGGATGTGTTTTTCTATTTGTGTCTGTTTTTGTGCAAGTATACGGCTGTTTTCTGATTTTTTTCAATTTTCTACTGTCCCATAACATAAACCTCACAAATAAAGTTAACATCTTATAAGATATACTTCTGTACACTCAGTGTTTGATTTTGCAATGATTTCACTGTTTGGATGTGTTTTTCTATTTGTGTCTGTTTTTGTGCAAGTATACGGCTGTTTTCTGATTTTTTTCAATTTTCTACTGTCCCATAACATAAACCTCACAAATAAAGTTAAAATCTTATAAGATATAGATATATGCCTTCAGTGTTTGATTTTGCAATGATTTCAATGTTTGGATGTGTTTTTCTATTTGTGTCTGTTTTTGTGCAAGTATACGGCTGTTTTCTGATTTTTTTCAATTTTCTACTGTCCCATAACATAAACCTCACAAATAAAGTTAAAATCTTATAAGATATACTTCTCTACCCTCAGTGTTTGATTTTGCAATGATTTCACTGTTTGGATGTGTTTTTCTATTTGTGTCTGTTTTTGTGCACATTCAGCAAGTATACGACTGTTTTCTGATTTTTTTCAATTTTCTACTGTCCCATAACATAAACCTCACAAATAAAGTTAAAATCTTATAAGATATACTTCTCTACCCTCAGTGTTTGATTTTGCAATGATTTCACTGTTTGGATGTGTTTTTCTATTTGTGTCTGTTTTTGTGCACATTCAGCAAGTATACGGCTGTTTTCTGATTTTTTTCAATTTTCTACTGTCCCATAACATAAACCTCACAAATAAAGTGAACATCTTATAAGATATACTTCTGTACCATCAGTGTTTGATTTTGCAATGATTTCACTGTTTGGATGTGTTTTTCTATTTGTGTCTGTTTTTGTGCAAGTATACGGCTGTTTTCTGATTTTTTTCAATTTTCTACTGTCCCATAACATAAACCTCACAAATAAAGTTAAAATCTTATAAGATATAGTTATTTACCCTCAGTGTTTGATTTTGCAATGATTTCACTGTTTGGATGTGTTTTTCTATTTGTGTCTGTTTTTGTGCACATTCAGCAAGTATACGGCTGTTTTCTGATTTTTTTCAATTTTCTACTGTCCCATAACATAAACCTCACAAATAAAGTTAAAATCTTATAAGATATACTTCTCTACCCTCAGTGTTTGATTTTGCAATGATTTCACTGTTTGGATGTGTTTTTCTATTTGTGTCTGTTTTTGTGCACATTCAGCAAGTATACGGCTGTTTTCTGATTTTTTTCAATTTTCTACTGTCCCATAACATAAACCTCACAAATAAAGTTAACATCTTATAAGATATACTTCTGTACCCTCAGTGTTTGATTTTGCAATGATTTCACTGTTTGGATGTGTTTTTCTATTTGTGTCTGTTTTTGTGCAAGTATACGGCTGTTTTCTGATTTTTTTCAATTTTCTACTGTCCCATAACATAAACCTCACAAATAAAGTTAACATCTTATAAGATATAGATATATGCCTTCAGTGTTTGATTTTGCAATGATTTCACTGTTTGGATGTGTTTTTCTATTTGTGTCTGTTTTTGTGCAAGTATACGGCTGTTTTCTGATTTTTTTCAATTTTCTACTGTCCCATAACATAAACCTCACAAATAAAGTTAACATCTTATAAGATATACTTCTGTACACTCAGTGTTTGATTTTGCAATGATTTCACTGTTTGGATGTGTTTTTCTATTTGTGTCTGTTTTTGTGCAAGTATACGGCTGTTTTCTGATTTTTTTCAATTTTCTACTGTCCCATAACATAAACCTCACAAATAAAGTTAACATCTTATAAGATATACTTCTGTACACTCAGTGTTTGATTTTGCAATGATTTCACTGTTTGGATGTGTTTTTCTATTTGTGTCTGTTTTTGTGCAAGTATACGGCTGTTTTCTGATTTTTTTCAATTTTCTACTGTCCCATAACATAAACCTCACAAATAAAGTTAAAATCTTATAAGATATACTTCTCTACCCTCAGTGTTTGATTTTGCAATGATTTCACTGTTTGGATGTGTTTTTCTATTTGTGTCTGTTTTTGTGCACATTCAGCAAGTATACGGCTGTTTTCTGATTTTTTTCAATTTTCTACTGTCCCATAACATAAACCTCACAAATAAAGTTAAAATCTTATAAGATATACTTCTCTACCCTCAGTGTTTGATTTTGCAATGATTTCACTGTTTGGATGTGTTTTTCTATTTGTGTCTGTTTTTGTGCACATTCAGCAAGTATACGGCTGTTTTCTGATTTTTTTCAATTTTCTACTGTCCCATAACATAAACCTCACAAATAAAGTTAAAATCTTATAAGATATAGTTATTTACCCTCAGTGTTTGATTTTGCAATGATTTCACTGTTTGGATGTGTTTTTCTATTTGTGTCTGTTTTTGTGCAAGTATACGGCTGTTTTCTGATTTTTTTCAATTTTCTACTGTCCCATAACATAAACCTCACAAATAAAGTTAACATCTTATAAGATATACGTCTGTACCCTCAGTGTTTGATTTTGCAATGATTTCACTGTTTGGATGTGTTTTTCTATTTGTGTCTGTTTTTGTGCACATTCAGCAAGTATACGGCTGTTTTCTGATTTTTTTAAATTTTCTACTGTCCCATAACATAAACCTCACAAATAAAGTTAACATCTTATAATATATACTTCTGTACCCTCAGTGTTTGATTTTGCAATGATTTCACTGTTTGGATGTGTTTTTCTATTTGTGTCTGTTTTTGTGCAAGTATACGGCTGTTTTCTGATTTTTTTCAATTTTCTACTGTCCCATAACATAAACCTCACAAATAAAGTTAAAATCTTATAAGATATAGTTATTTACCCTCAGTGTTTGATTTTGCAATGATTTCACTGTTTGGATGTGTTTTTCTATTTGTGTCTGTTTTTGTGCACATTCAGCAAGTATACGGCTGTTTTCTGATTTTTTTCAATTTTCTACTGTCCCATAACATAAACCTCACAAATAAAGTTGAAATCGTATAAGATATAGGTATATGCCTTCAGTGTTTGATTTTGCAATGATTTCACTGTTTGGATGTGTTTTTCTATTTGTGTCTGTTTTTGTGCAAGTATACGGCTGTTTTCTGATTTTTTTCAATTTTCTACTGTCCCATAACATAAACCTCACAAATAAAGTTAACATCTTATAAGATATACTTCTGTACCCTCAGTGTTTGATTTTGCAATGATTTCACTGTTTGGATGTGTTTTTCTATTTGTGTCTGTTTTTGTGCAAGTATACGGCTATTTTCTGATTTTTTTCAATTTTCTACTGTCCCATAACATAAACCTCACAAATAAAGTTAACATCTTATAAGATATACTTCTGTACACTCAGTGTTTGATTTTGCAATGATTTCACTGTTTGGATGTGTTTTTCTATTTGTGTCTGTTTTTGTGCACATTCAGCAAGTATACGGCTGTTTTCTGATTTTTTTCAATTTTCTACTGTCCCATAACATAAACCTCACAAATAAAGTTAACATCTTATAAGATATACTTCTGTACCCTCAGTGTTTGATTTTGCAATGATTTCACTGTTTGGATGTGTTTTTCTATTTGTGTCTGTTTTTGTGCACATTCAGCAAGTATACGGCTGTTTTCTGATTTTTTTCAATTTTCTACTGTCCCATAACATAAACCTCACAAATAAAGTTAACATCTTATAAGATATACTTATGTACCCTCAGTGTTTGATTTTGCAATGATTTCACTGTTTGGATGTGTTTTGCTATTTGTGTCTGTTTTTGTGCACATTCAGCAAGTATACGGCTGTTTTCTGATTTTTTTAAATTTTCTACTGTCCCATAACATAAACCTCACAAATAAAGTTAACATCTTATAAGATATACTTCTGTACCCTCAGTGTTTGATTTTGCAATGATTTCACTGTTTGGATGTGTTTTTCTATTTGTGTCTGTTTTTGTGCACATTCAGCAAGTATACGGCTGTTTTCTGATTTTTTTAAATTTTCTACTGTCCCATAACATAAACCTCACAAATAAAGTTAACATCTTATAAGATATACTTCTGTACCCTCAGTGTTTGATTTTGCAATGATTTCACTGTTTGGATGTGTTTTTCTATTTGTGTCTGTTTTTGTGCACATTCAGCAAGTATACGGCTGTTTTCTGATTTTTTTCAATTTTCTACTGTCCCATAACATAAACCTCACAAATAAAGTTAAAATCTTATAAGATATACTTCTCTACCCTCAGTGTTTGATTTTGCAATGATTTCACTGTTTGGATGTGTTTTTCTATTTGTGTCTGTTTTTGTGCAAGTATACGGCTGTTTTCTGATTTTTTTCAATTTTCTACTGTCCCATAACATAAACCTCACAAATAAAGTTAACATCTTATAAGATATACTTCTGTACCCTCAGTGTTTGATTTTGCAATGATTTCACTGTTTGGATGTGTTTTTCTATTTGTGTCTGTTTTTGTGCACATTCAGCAAGTATCGACTGTTTTCTGATTTTTTTCTATTTTCTACTGTCCCATAACATAAACCTCACAAATAAAGTTAAAATCTTATAAGATATAGATATATGCCTTCAGTGTTTGATTTTGCAATGATTTCACTGTTTGGATGTGTTTTTCTATTTGTGTCTGTTTTTGTGCACATTCAGCAAGTATATGGCTGTTTTCTGATTTTTTTCAATTTTCTACTGTCCCATAATATAAACCTCACAAATAAAGTTAAAATCTTATAAGATATACTTCTGTACCCTCAGTGTTTGATTTTGCAATGATTTCACTGTTTGGATGTGTTTTTCTATTTGTGTCTGTTTTTGTGCAAGTATACGGCTGGTTTCTGATTTTTTTCAATTTTCTACTGTCCCATAACATAAACCTCACAAATAAAGTTAACATCTTATAAGATATACTTCTGTACCCTCAGTGTTTGATTTTGCAATGATTTCACTGTTTGGATGTGTTTTTCTATTTGTGTCTGTTTTTGTGCACATTCAGCAAGTATACGGCTGTTTTCTGATTTTTTTCAATTTTCTACTGTCCCATAACATAAACCTCACAAATAAAGTTAAAATCTTATAAGATATACTTCTGTACCCTCAGTGTTTGATTTTGCAATGATTTCACTGTTTGGATGTGTTTTTCTATTTGTGTCTGTTTTTGTGCACATTCAGCAAGTATACGGCTGTTTTCTGATTTTTTTCAATTTTCTACTGTCCCATAACATAAACCTCACAAATAAAGTTAAAATCTTATAAGATATAGGTATATGCCTTCAGTGTTTGATTTTGCAATGATTTCAATGTTTGGATGTGTTTTTCTATTTGTGTCTGTTTTTGTGCAAGTATACGGCTGTTTTCTGATTTTTTTTCAATTTTCTACTGTCCCATAACATAAACCTCACAAATAAAGTTAAAATCTTATAAGATATACTTCTGTACCCTCAGTGTTTGATTTTGCAATGATTTCACTGTTTGGATGTGTTTTTCTATTTGTGTCTGTTTTTGTGCACATTCAGCAAGTATACGGCTGTTTTCTGATTTTTTTCAATTTTCTACTGTCCCATAACATAAACCTCACAAATAAAGTTAAAATCTTATAAGATATACTTCTGTACCCTCAGTGTTTGATTTTGCAATGATTTCACTGTTTGGATGTGTTTTTCTATTTGTGTCTGTTTTTGTGCAAGTATACGGCTGTTTTCTGATTTTTTTCAATTTTCTACTGTCCCATAACATATACCTCACAAATAAAGTTAACATCTTATAAGATATACTTCTGTACCCTCAGTGTTTGATTTTGCAATGATTTCACTGTTTGGATGTGTTTTTCTATTTGTGTCTGTTTTTGTGCAAGTATACGGCTGTTTTCTGATTTTTTTCAATTTTCTACTGTCCCATAACATAAACCTCACAAATAAAGTTAAAATCTTATAAGATATAGTTATATGCCTTCAGTGTTTGATTTTGCAATGATTTCACTGTTTGGATGTGTTTTTCTATTTGTGTCTGTTTTTGTGCACATTCAGCAAGTATACGGCTGTTTTCTGATTTTTTTCAATTTTCTACTGTCCCATAACATAAACCTCACAAATAAAGTTAAAATCCTATAAGATATAGTTATTTACCCTCAGTGTTTGATTTTGCAATGATTTCACTGTTTGGATGTGTTTTTCTATTTGTGTCTGTTTTTGTGCACATTCAGCAAGTATACGGCTGTTTTCTGATTTTTTTCAATTTTCTACTGTCCCATAACATAAACCTCACAAATAAAGTTAACATCTTATAAGATATACTTATGTACCCTCAGTGTTTGATTTTGCAATGATTTCACTGTTTGGATGTGTTTTGCTATTTGTGTCTGTTTTTGTGCACATTCAGCAAGTATACGGCTGTTTTCTGATTTTTTTAAATTTTCTACTGTCCCATAACATAAACCTCACAAATAAAGTTAACATCTTATAAGATATACTTCTGTACCCTCAGTGTTTGATTTTGCAATGATTTCACTGTTTGGATGTGTTTTTCTATTTGTGTCTGTTTTTGTGCACATTCAGCGAGTATACGGCTGTTTTCTGATTTTTTTCAATTTTCTACTGTCCCATAACATAAACCTCACAAATAAAGTTAAAATCTTATAAGATATAGGTATATGCCTTCAGTGTTTGATTTTGCAATGATTTCAATGTTTGGATGTGTTTTTCTATTTGTGTCTGTTTTTGTGCAAGTATACGGCTGTTTTCTGATTTTTTTCAATTTTCTACTGTCCCATAACATAAACCTCACAAATAAAGTTAAAATCTTATAAGATATACTTCTCTACCCTCAGTGTTTGATTTTGCAATGATTTCACTGTTTGGATGTGTTTTTCTATTTGTGTCTGTTTTTGTGCACATTCAGCAAGTATACGGCTGTTTTCTGATTTTTTTCAATTTTCTACTGTCCCATAACATAAACCTCACAAATAAAGTTAAAATCTTATAAGATATAGGTATATGCCTTCAGTGTTTGATTTTGCAATGATTTCAATGTTTGGATGTGTTTTTCTATTTGTGTCTGTTTTTGTGCAAGTATACGGCTGTTTTCTGATTTTTTTCAATTTTCTACTGTCCCATAACATATACCTCACAAATAAAGTTAACATCTTATAAGATATACTTCTGTACCCTCAGTGTTTGATTTTGCAATGATTTCACTGTTTGGATGTGTTTTTCTATTTGTGTCTGTTTTTGTGCAAGTATACGGCTGTTTTCTGATTTTTTTCAATTTTCTACTGTCCCATAACATAAACCTCACAAATAAAGTTAAAATCTTATAAGATATAGTTATTTACCCTCAGTGTTTGATTTTGCAATGATTTCACTGTTTGGATGTGTTTTTCTATTTGTGTCTGTTTTTGTGCACATTCAGCAAGTATACGGCTGTTTTCTGATTTTTTTAAATTTTCTACTGTCCCATAACATAAACCTCACAAATAAAGTTAAAATCTTATAAGATATAGTTATTTACCCTCAGTGTTTGATTTTGCAATGATTTCACTGTTTGGATGTGTTTTTCTATTTGTGTCTGTTTTTGTGCACATTCAGCAAGTATACGGCTGTTTTCTGATTTTTTTCAATTTTCTACTGTCCCATAACATAAACCTCACAAATAAAGTTAAAATCTTATAAGATATAGTTATCTACCCTCAGTGTTTGATTTTGCAATGATTTCACTGTTTGGATGTGTTTTTCTATTTGTGTCTGTTTTTGTGCAAGTATACGGCTGTTTTCTGATTTTTTTCAATTTTCTACTGTCCCATAACATAAACCTCACAAATAAAGTTAACATCTTATAAGATATACTTCTGTGCCCTCAGTGTTTGATTTTGCAATGATTTCACTGTTTGGATGTGTTTTTCTATTTGTGTCTGTTTTTGTGCAAGTATACGGCTGTTTTCTGATTTTTTTCAATTTTCTACTGTCCCATAACATAAACCTCACAAATAAAGTTAAAATCTTATAAGATATAGTTATTTACCCTCAGTGTTTGATTTTGCAATGATTTCACTGTTTGGATGTGTTTTTCTATTTGTGTCTGTTTTTGTGCACATTCAGCAAGTATACGGCTGTTTTCTGATTTTTTTCAATTTTCTACTGTCCCATAACATAAACCTCACAAATAAAGTTAAAATCTTATAAGATATAGTTATTTACCCTCAGTGTTTGATTTTGCAATGATTTCACTGTTTGGATGTGTTTTTCTATTTGTGTCTGTTTCTGTGCACATTCAGCAAGTATACGGCTGTTTTCTGATTTTTTTCAATTTTCTACTGTCCCATAACATAAACCTCACAAATAAAGTTAACATCTTATAAGATATACTTCTGTACCCTTAGTGTTTGATTTTGCAATGATTTCACTGTTTGGATGTGTTTTTCTATTTGTGTCTGTTTTTGTGCACATTCAGCAAGTATACGGCTGTTTTCTGATTTTTTTCAATTTTCTACTGTCCCATAACATAAACCTCACAAATAAAGTTAAAATCTTATAAGATATAGTTATTTACCCTCAGTGTTTGATTTTGCAATGATTTCACTGTTTGGATGTGTTTTTCTATTTGTGTCTGTTTCTGTGCACATTCAGCAAGTATACGGCTGTTTTCTGATTTTTTTCAATTTTCTACTGTCCCATAACATAAACCTCACAAATAAAGTTAACATCTTATAAGATATACTTCTGTACCCTCAGTGTTTGATTTTGCAATGATTTCACTGTTTGGATGTGTTTTTCTATTTGTGTCTGTTTTTGTGCACATTCAGCAAGTATACGGCTGTTTTCTGATTTTTTTCAATTTTCTACTGTCCCATAACATAAACCTCACAAATAAAGTTAAAATCTTATAAGATATAGTTATTTACCCTCAGTGTTTGATTTTGCAATGATTTCACTGTTTGGATGTGTTTTTCTATTTGTGTCTGTTTTTGTGCACATTCAGCAAGTATACGGCTGTTTTCTGATTTTTTTCAATTTTCTACTGTCCCATAACATAAACCTCACAAATAAAGTTAAAATCTTATAAGATATAGTTATTTACCCTCAGTGTTTGATTTTGCAATGATTTCACTGTTTGGATGTGTTTTTCTATTTGTGTCTGTTTTTGTGCACATTCAGCAAGTATACGGCTGTTTTCTGATTTTTTTCAATTTTCTACTGTCCCATAACATAAACCTCACAAATAAAGTTAAAATCTTATAAGATATAGTTATCTACCCTCAGTGTTTGATTTTGCAATGATTTCACTGTTTGGATGTGTTTTTCTATTTGTGTCTGTTTTTGTGCAAGTATACGGCTGTTTTCTGATTTTTTTCAATTTTCTACTGTCCCATAACATAAACCTCACAAATAAAGTTAACATCTTATAAGATATACTTCTGTGCCCTCAGTGTTTGATTTTGCAATGATTTCACTGTTTGGATGTGTTTTTCTATTTGTGTCTGTTTTTGTGCAAGTATACGGCTGTTTTCTGATTTTTTTCAATTTTCTACTGTCCCATAACATAAACCTCACAAATAAAGTTAAAATCTTATAAGATATAGTTATTTACCCTCAGTGTTTGATTTTGCAATGATTTCACTGTTTGGATGTGTTTTTCTATTTGTGTCTGTTTTTGTGCACATTCAGCAAGTATACAGCTGTTTTCTGATTTTTTTCAATTTTCTACTGTCCCATAACATAAACCTCACAAATAAAGTTAACATCTTATAAGATATACTTCTGTACCCTCAGTGTTTGATTTTGCAATGATTTCACTGTTTGGATGTGTTTTTCTATTTGTGTCTGTTTTTGTGCACATTCAGCAAGTATACGGCTGTTTTCTGATTTTTTTCAATTTTCTACTGTCCCATAACATAAACCTCACAAATAAAGTTAAAATCTTATAAGATATAGTTATTTACCCTCAGTGTTTGATTTTGCAATGCTTTCACTGTTTGGATGTGTTTTTCTATTTGTGTCTGTTTTTGTGCACATTCAGCAAGTATACGGCTGTTTTCTGATTTTTTTCAATTTTCTACTGTCCCATAACATAAACCTCACAAATAAAGTTAAAATCTTATAAGATATAGTTATTTACCCTCAGTGTTTGATTTTGCAATGATTTCACTGTTTGGATGTGTTTTTCTATTTGTGTCTGTTTTTGTGCACATTCAGCAAGTATACGGCTGTTTTCTGATTTTTTTCAATTTTCTACTGTCCCATAACATAAACCTCACAAATAAAGTTAACATCTTATAAGATATACTTCTGTGCCCTCAGTGTTTGATTTTGCAATGATTTCACTGTTTGGATGTGTTTTTCTATTTGTGTCTGTTTTTGTGCAAGTATACGGCTGTTTTCTGATTTTTTTCAATTTTCTACTGTCCCATAACATAAACCTCACAAATAAAGTTAAAATCTTATAAGATATAGTTATTTACCCTCAGTGTTTGATTTTGCAATGATTTCACTGTTTGGATGTGTTTTTCTATTTGTGTCTGTTTTTGTGCACATTCAGCAAGTATACAGCTGTTTTCTGATTTTTTTCAATTTTCTACTGTCCCATAACATAAACCTCACAAATAAAGTTAACATCTTATAAGATATACTTCTGTACCCTCAGTGTTTGATTTTGCAATGATTTCACTGTTTGGATGTGTTTTTCTATTTGTGTCTGTTTTTGTGCACATTCAGCAAGTATACGGCTGTTTTCTGATTTTTTTCAATTTTCTACTGTCCCATAACATAAACCTCACAAATAAAGTTAAAATCTTATAAGATATAGTTATTTACCCTCAGTGTTTGATTTTGCAATGCTTTCACTGTTTGGATGTGTTTTTCTATTTGTGTCTGTTTTTGTGCACATTCAGCAAGTATACGGCTGTTTTCTGATTTTTTTCAATTTTCTACTGTCCCATAACATAAACCTCACAAATAAAGTTAACATCTTATAAGATATACTTCTGTACCCTCAGTGTTTGATTTTGCAATGATTTCACTGTTTGGATGTGTTTTTCTATTTGTGTCTGTTTTTGTGCACATTCAGCAAGTATACGGCTGTTTTCTGATTTTTTTCAATTTTCTACTGTCCCATAACATAAACCTCACAAATAAAGTTAAAATCTTATAAGATATAGTTATCTACCCTCAGTGTTTGATTTTGCAATGATTTCACTGTTTGAATGTGTTTTTCTATTTGTGTCTGTTTTTGTGCAAGTATACGGCTGTTTTCTGATTTTTTTCAATTTTCTACTGTCCCATAACATAAACCTCACAAATAAAGTTAACATCTTATAAGATATACTTCTGTGCCCTCAGTGTTTGATTTTGCAATGATTTCACTGTTTGGATGTGTTTTTCTATTTGTGTCTGTTTTTGTGCAAGTATACGGCTGTTTTCTGATTTTTTTCAATTTTCTACTGTCCCATAACATAAACCTCACAAATAAAGTTAAAATCTTATAAGATATAGTTATTTACCCTCAGTGTTTGATTTTGCAATGATTTCACTGTTTGGATGTGTTTTTCTATTTGTGTCTGTTTTTGTGCACATTCAGCAAGTATACGGCTGTTTTCTGATTTTTTTCAATTTTCTACTGTCCCATAACATAAACCTCACAAATAAAGTTAACATCTTATAAGATATACTTCTGTACCCTCAGTGTTTGATTTTGCAATGATTTCACTGTTTGGATGTGTTTTTCTATTTGTGTCTGTTTTTGTGCACATTCAGCAAGTATACGGCTGTTTTCTGATTTTTTTCAATTTTCTACTGTCCCATAACATAAACCTCACAAATAAAGTTAAAATCTTATAAGATATAGTTATTTACCCTCAGTGTTTGATTTTGCAATGATTTCACTGTTTGGATGTGTTTTTCTATTTGTGTCTGTTTTTGTGCACATTCAGCAAGTATACGGCTGTTTTCTGATTTTTTTCAATTTTCTACTGTCCCATAACATAAACCTCACAAATAAAGTTAAAATCTTATAAGATATAGTTATCTACCCTCAGTGTTTGATTTTGCAATGATTTCACTGTTTGGATGTGTTTTTCTATTTGTGTCTGTTTTTGTGCAAGTATACGGCTGTTTTCTGATTTTTTTCAATTTTCTACTGTCCCATAACATAAACCTCACAAATAAAGTTAACATCTTATAAGATATACTTCTGTGCCCTCAGTGTTTGATTTTGCAATGATTTCACTGTTTGGATGTGTTTTTCTATTTGTGTCTGTTTTTGTGCAAGTATACGGCTGTTTTCTGATTTTTTTCAATTTTCTACTGTCCCATAACATAAACCTCACAAATAAAGTTAAAATCTTATAAGATATAGTTATCTACCCTCAGTGTTTGATTTTGCAATGATTTCACTGTTTGGATGTGTTTTTCTATTTGTGTCTGTTTTTGTGCACATTCAGCAAGTATACGGCTGTTTTCTGATTTTTTTCAATTTTCTACTGTCCCATAACATAAACCTCACAAATAAAGTTAACATCTTATAAGATATACTTCTGTACCCTCAGTGTTTGATTTTGCAATGATTTCACTGTTTCGATGTGTTTTGCTATTTGTGTCTGTTTTTGTGCACATTCAGCAAGTATACGGCTGTTTTCTGATTTTTTTCAATTTTCTACTGTCCCATAACATAAACCTCACAAATAAAGTTAAAATCTTATAAGATATAGGTATATGCCTTCAGTGTTTGATTTTGCAATTATTTCAATGTTTGGATGTGTTTTTCTATTTGTGTCTGTTTTTGTGCAAGTATACGGCTGTTTTCTGATTTTTTTCAATTTTCTACTGTCCCATAACATAAACCTCACAAATAAAGTTAAAATCTTATAAGATATACTTCTCTACCCTCAGTGTTTGATTTTGCAATGATTTCACTGTTTGGATGTGTTTTTCTATTTGTGTCTGTTTTTGTGCACATTCAGCAAGTATACGGCTGTTTTCTGTTTTTTTTCAATTTTCTACTGTCCCATAACATAAACCTCACAAATAAAGTTAAAATCTTATAAGATATAGTTATTTACCCTCAGTGTTTGATTTTGCAATGATTTCACTGTTTGGATGTGTTTTTCTATTTGTGTCTGTTTTTGTGCACATTCAGCAAGTATACGGCTGTCTTCTGATTTTTTTCAATTTTCTACTGTCCCATAACATAAACCTCACAAATAAAGTTAACATCTTATAAGATATACTTCTGTACCCTCAGTGTTTGATTTTGCAATGATTTCACTGTTTCGATGTGTTTTGCTATTTGTGTCTGTTTTTGTGCACATTCAGCAAGTATACGGCTGTTTTCTGATTTTTTTCAATTTTCTACTGTCCCATAACATAAACCTCACAAAGAAAGTTAAAATCTTATAAGATATAGGTATATGCCTTCAGTGTTTGATTTTGCAATTATTTCAATGTTTGGATGTGTTTTTCTATTTGTGTCTGTTTTTGTGCAAGTATACGGCTGTTTTCTGATTTTTTTCAATTTTCTACTGTCCCATAACATAAACCTCACAAATAAAGTTAAAATCTTATAAGATATACTTCTCTACCCTCAGTGTTTGATTTTGCAATGATTTCACTGTTTGGATGTGTTTTTCTATTTGTGTCTGTTTTTGTGCAAGTATACGGCTGGTTTCTGATTTTTTTCAATTTTCTACTGTCCCATAACATAAACCTCACAAATAAAGTTAACATCTTATAAGATATACTTCTGTGCCCTCAGTGTTTGATTTTGCAATGATTTCACTGTTTGGATGTGTTTTTCTATTTGTGTCTGATTTTGTGCAAGTATACGGCTGTTTTCTGATTTTTTTCAATTTTCTACTGTCCCATAACATGAACCTCACAAATAAAGTTAACATCTTATAAGATATACTTCTGTGCCCTCAGTGTTTGATTTTGCAATGATTTCACTGTTTGGATGTGTTTTTCTATTTGTGTCTGTTTTTGTGCAAGTATACGGCTGTTTTCTGATTTTTTTCAATTTTCTACTGTCCCATAACATAAACCTCACAAATAAAGTTAAAATCTTATAAGATATAGTTATTTACCCTCAGTGTTTGATTTTGCAATGATTTCACTGTTTGGATGTGTTTTTCTATTTGTGTCTGTTTTTGTGCACATTCAGCAAGTATACGGCTGTTTTCTGATTTTTTTCAATTTTCTACTGTCCCATAACATAAACCTCACAAATAAAGTTAACATCTTATAAGATATACTTCTGTACCCTCAGTGTTTGATTTTGCAATGATTTCACTGTTTGGATGTGTTTTTCTATTTGTGTCTGTTTTTGTGCACATTCAGCAAGTATACGGCTGTTTTCTGATTTTTTTCAATTTTCTACTGTCCCATAACATAAACCTCACAAATAAAGTTAACATCTTATAAGATATACTTCTCTACCCTCAGTGTTTGATTTTGCAATGATTTCACTGTTTGGATGTGTTTTTCTATTTGTGTCTGTTTTTGTGCACATTCAGCAAGTATACGGCTGTTTTCTGATTTTTTTCAATTTTCTACTGTCCCATAACATAAACCTCACAAATAAAGTTAAAATCTTATAAGATATAGTTATCTACCCTCAGTGTTTGATTTTGCAATGATTTCACTGTTTGGATGTGTTTTTCTATTTGTGTCTGTTTTTGTGCAAGTATACGGCTGTTTTCTGATTTTTTTCAATTTTCTACTGTCCCATAACATAAACCTCACAAATAAAGTTAACATCTTATAAGATATACTTCTGTGCCCTCAGTGTTTGATTTTGCAATGATTTCACTGTTTGGATGTGTTTTTCTATTTGTGTCTGATTTTGTGCAAGTATACGGCTGTTTTCTGATTTTTTTCAATTTTCTACTGTCCCATAACATGAACCTCACAAATAAAGTTAACATCTTATAAGATATACTTCTGTACCCTCAGTGTTTGATTTTGCAATGATTTCACTGTTTGGATGTGTTTTTCTATTTGTGTCTGTTTTTGTGCAAGTATACGGCTGTTTTCTGATTTTTTTCAATTTTCTACTGTCCCATAACATAAACCTCACAAATAAAGTTAACATCTTATAAGATATACTTCTGTGCCCTCAGTGTTTGATTTTGCAATGATTTCACTGTTTGGATGTGTTTTTCTATTTGTGTCTGTTTTTGTGCAAGTATACGGCTGTTTTCTGATTTTTTTCAATTTTCTACTGTCCCATAACATAAACCTCACAAATAAAGTTAAAATCTTATAAGATATAGTTATTTACCCTCAGTGTTTGATTTTGCAATGATTTCACTGTTTGGATGTGTTTTTCTATTTGTGTCTGTTTTTGTGCACATTCAGCAAGTATACGGCTGTTTTCTGATTTTTTTCAATTTTCTACTGTCCCATAACATAAACCTCACAAATAAAGTTAACATCTTATAAGATATACTTCTGTACCCTCAGTGTTTGATTTTGCAATGATTTCACTGTTTGGATGTGTTTTTCTATTTGTGTCTGTTTTTGTGCACATTCAGCAAGTATACGGCTGTTTTCTGATTTTTTTCAATTTTCTACTGTCCCATAACATAAACCTCACAAATAAAGTTAACATCTTATAAGATATACTTCTCTACCCTCAGTGTTTGATTTTGCAATGATTTCACTGTTTGGATGTGTTTTTCTATTTGTGTCTGTTTTTGTGCACATTCAGCAAGTATACGGCTGTTTTCTGATTTTTTTCAATTTTCTACTGTCCCATAACATAAACCTCACAAATAAAGTTAAAATCTTATAAGATATAGTTATCTACCCTCAGTGTTTGATTTTGCAATGATTTCACTGTTTGGATGTGTTTTTCTATTTGTGTCTGTTTTTGTGCACATTCAGCAAGTATACGGCTGTTTTCTGATTTTTTTCAATTTTCTACTGTCCCATAACATAAACCTCACAAATAAAGTTAAAATCTTATAAGATATAGGTATATGCCTTCAGTGTTTGATTTTGCAATTATTTCAATGTTTGGATGTGTTTTTCTATTTGTGTCTGTTTTTGTGCAAGTATACGGCTGTTTTCTGATTTTTTTCAATTTTCTACTGTCCCATAACATAAACCTCACAAATAAAGTTAAAATCTTATAAGATATACTTCTCTACCCTCAGTGTTTGATTTTGCAATGATTTCACTGTTTGGATGTGTTTTTCTATTTGTGTCTGTTTTTGTGCAAGTATACGGCTGTTTTCTGATTTTTTTCAATTTTCTACTGTCCCATAACATAAACCTCACAAATAAAGTTAACATCTTATAAGATATACTTCTGTGCCCTCAGTGTTTGATTTTGCAATGATTTCACTGTTTGGATGTGTTTTTCTATTTGTGTCTGTTTTTGTGCAAGTATACGGCTGTTTTCTGATTTTTTTCGAATTTTCTACTGTCCCATAACATAAACCTCACAAATAAAGTTAAAATCTTATAAGATATAGTTATTTACCCTCAGTGTTTGATTTTGCAATGATTTCACTGTTTGGATGTGTTTTTCTATTTGTGTCTGTTTTTGTGCACATTCAGCAAGTATACGGCTGTTTTCTGATTTTTTTCAATTTTCTACTGTCCCATAACATAAACCTCACAAATAAAGTTAAAATCTTATAAGATATAGTTATTTACCCTCAGTGGTTGATTTTGCAATGATTTCACTGTTTCGATGTGTTTTGCTATTTGTGTCTGTTTTTGTGCACATTCAGCAAGTATACGGCTGTTTTCTGATTTTTTTCAATTTTCTACTGTCCCATAACATAAACCTCACAAATAAAGTTAAAATCTTATAAGATATAGGTATATGCCTTCAGTGTTTGATTTTGCAATTATTTCAATGTTTGGATGTGTTTTTCTATTTGTGTCTGTTTTTGTGCACATTCAGCAAGTATACGGCTGTTTTCTGATTTTTTTCAATTTTCTACTGTCCCATAACATAAACCTCACAAATAAAGTTAAAATCTTATAAGATATAGTTATTTACCCTCAGTGTTTGATTTTGCAATGATTTCACTGTTTGGATGTGTTTTTCTATTTGTGTCTGTTTTTGTGCACATTCAGCAAGTATACGGCTGTTTTCTGATTTTTTTCAATTTTCTACTGTCCCATAACATAAACCTCACAAATAAAGTTAACATCTTATAAGATATACTTCTGTACCCTCAGTGTTTGATTTTGCAATGATTTCACTGTTTGGATGTGTTTTTCTATTTGTGTCTGTTTTTGTGCACATTCAGCAAGTATACGGCTGTTTTCTGATTTTTTTCAATTTTCTACTGTCCCATAACATAAACCTCACAAATAAAGTTAACATCTTATAAGATATACTTCTCTACCCTCAGTGTTTGATTTTGCAATGATTTCACTGTTTGGATGTGTTTTTCTATTTGTGTCTGTTTTTGTGCACATTCAGCAAGTATACGGCTGTTTTCTGATTTTTTTCAATTTTCTACTGTCCCATAACATAAACCTCACAAATAAAGTTAAAATCTTATAAGATATAGTTATCTACCCTCAGTGTTTGATTTTGCAATGATTTCACTGTTTGGATGTGTTTTTCTATTTGTGTCTGTTTTTGTGCAAGTATACGGCTGTTTTCTGATTTTTTTCAATTTTCTACTGTCCCATAACATAAACCTCACAAATAAAGTTAACATCTTATAAGATATACTTCTGTGCCCTCAGTGTTTGATTTTGCAATGATTTCACTGTTTGGATGTGTTTTTCTATTTGTGTCTGATTTTGTGCAAGTATACGGCTGTTTTCTGATTTTTTTCAATTTTCTACTGTCCCATAACATGAACCTCACAAATAAAGTTAACATCTTATAAGATATACTTCTGTACCCTCAGTGTTTGATTTTGCAATGATTTCACTGTTTGGATGTGTTTTTCTATTTGTGTCTGTTTTTGTGCAAGTATACGGCTGTTTTCTGATTTTTTTCAATTTTCTACTGTCCCATAACATAAACCTCACAAATAAAGTTAACATCTTATAAGATATACTTCTGTGCCCTCAGTGTTTGATTTTGCAATGATTTCACTGTTTGGATGTGTTTTTCTATTTGTGTCTGTTTTTGTGCAAGTATACGGCTGTTTTCTGATTTTTTTCAATTTTCTACTGTCCCATAACATAAACCTCACAAATAAAGTTAAAATCTTATAAGATATAGTTATTTACCCTCAGTGTTTGATTTTGCAATGATTTCACTGTTTGGATGTGTTTTTCTATTTGTGTCTGTTTTTGTGCACATTCAGCAAGTATACGGCTGTTTTCTGATTTTTTTCAATTTTCTACTGTCCCATAACATAAACCTCACAAATAAACTTAACATCTTATAAGATATACTTCTGTACCCTCAGTGTTTGATTTTGCAATGATTTCACTGTTTGGATGTGTTTTTCTATTTGTGTCTGTTTTTGTGCACATTCAGCAAGTATACGGCTGTTTTCTGATTTTTTTCAATTTTCTACTGTCCCATAACATAAACCTCACAAATAAAGTTAACATCTTATAAGATATACTTCTCTACCCTCAGTGTTTGATTTTGCAATGATTTCACTGTTTGGATGTGTTTTTCTATTTGTGTCTGTTTTTGTGCACATTCAGCAAGTAGACGGCTGTTTTCTGATTTTTTTCAATTTTCTACTGTCCCATAACATAAACCTCACAAATAAAGTTAAAATCTTATAAGATATAGTTATCTACCCTCAGTGTTTGATTTTGCAATGATTTCACTGTTTGGATGTGTTTTTCTATTTGTGTCTGTTTTTGTGCACATTCAGCAAGTATACGGCTGTTTTCTGATTTTTTTCAATTTTCTACTGTCCCATAACATAAACCTCACAAATAAAGTTAAAATCTTATAAGATATAGGTATATGCCTTCAGTGTTTGATTTTGCAATTATTTCAATGTTTGGATGTGTTTTTCTATTTGTGTCTGTTTTTGTGCAAGTATACGGCTGTTTTCTGATTTTTTTCAATTTTCTACTGTCCCATAACATAAACCTCACAAATAAAGTTAAAATCTTATAAGATATACTTCTCTACCCTCAGTGTTTGATTTTGCAATGATTTCACTGTTTGGATGTGTTTTTCTATTTGTGTCTGTTTTTGTGCAAGTATACGGCTGTTTTCTGATTTTTTTCAATTTTCTACTGTCCCATAACATAAACCTCACAAATAAAGTTAACATCTTATAAGATATACTTCTGTGCCCTCAGTGTTTGATTTTGCAATGATTTCACTGTTTGGATGTGTTTTTCTATTTGTGTCTGTTTTTGTGCAAGTATACGGCTGTTTTCTGATTTTTTTCGAATTTTCTACTGTCCCATAACATAAACCTCACAAATAAAGTTAAAATCTTATAAGATATAGTTATTTACCCTCAGTGTTTGATTTTGCAATGATTTCACTGTTTGGATGTGTTTTTCTATTTGTGTCTGTTTTTGTGCACATTCAGCAAGTATACGGCTGTTTTCTGATTTTTTTCAATTTTCTACTGTCCCATAACATAAACCTCACAAATAAAGTTAAAATCTTATAAGATATAGTTATTTACCCTCAGTGGTTGATTTTGCAATGATTTCACTGTTTCGATGTGTTTTGCTATTTGTGTCTGTTTTTGTGCACATTCAGCAAGTATACGGCTGTTTTCTGATTTTTTTCAATTTTCTACTGTCCCATAACATAAACCTCACAAATAAAGTTAAAATCTTATAAGATATAGGTATATGCCTTCAGTGTTTGATTTTGCAATTATTTCAATGTTTGGATGTGTTTTTCTATTTGTGTCTGTTTTTGTGCACATTCAGCAAGTATACGGCTGTTTTCTGATTTTTTTCAATTTTCTACTGTCCCATAACATAAACCTCACAAATAAAGTTAAAATCTTATAAGATATACTTCTCTACCCTCAGTGTTTGATTTTGCAATGATTTCACTGTTTGGATGTGTTTTTCTATTTGTGTCTGTTTTTGTGCACATTCAGCAAGTATACGGCTGTTTTCTGATTTTTTTCAATTTTCTACTGTCCCATAACATAAACCTCACAAATAAAGTTAAAATCCTATAAGATATAGTTATTTACCCTCAGTGTTTGATTTTGCAATGATTTCACTGTTTGGATGTGTTTTTCTATTTGTGTCTGTTTTTGTGCACATTCAGCAAGTATACGGCTGTTTTCTGATTTTTTTCAATTTTCTACTGTCCCATAACATAAACCTCACAAATAAAGTTAACATCTTATAAGATATACTTCTGTACCCTCAGTGTTTGATTTTGCAATGATTTCACTGTTTGGATGTGTTTTTCTATTTGTGTCTGTTTTTGTGCACATTCAGCAAGTATACGGCTGTTTTCTGTTTTTTTTCAATTTTCTACTGTCCCATAACATAAACCTCACAAATAAAGTTAACATCGTATAAGATATACTTCTGTACCCTCAGTGTTTGATTTTGCAATGATTTCACTGTTTCGATGTGTTTTGCTATTTGTGTCTGTTTTTGTGCACATTCAGCAAGTATACGGCTGTTTTCTGATTTTTTTCAATTTTCTACTGTCCCATAACATAAACCTCACAAATAAAGTTAAAATCTTATAAGATATAGGTATATGCCTTCAGTGTTTGATTTTGCAATTATTTCAATGTTTGGATGTGTTTTTCTATTTGTGTCTGTTTTTGTGCAAGTATACGGCTGTTTTCTGATTTTTTTCAATTTTCTACTGTCCCATAACATAAACCTCACAAATAAAGTTAAAATCTTATAAGATATACTTCTCTACCCTCAGTGTTTGATTTTGCAATGATTTCACTGTTTGGATGTGTTTTTCTATTTGTGTCTGTTTTTGTGCACATTCAGCAAGTATACGGCTGTTTTCTGATTTTTTTCAATTTTCTACTGTCCCATAACATAAACCTCACAAATAAAGTTAAAATCTTATAAGATATAGTTATTTACCCTCAGTGTTTGATTTTGCAATGATTTCACTGTTTGGATGTGTTTTTCTATTTGTGTCTGTTTTTGTGCACATTCAGCAAGTATACGGCTGTTTTCTGATTTTTTTCAATTTTCTACTGTCCCATAACATAAACCTCACAAATAAAGTTAAAATCTTATAAGATATACTTCTCTACCCTCAGTGTTTGATTTTGCAATGATTTCACTGTTTGGATGTGTTTTTCTATTTGTGTCTGTTTTTGTGCAAGTATACGGCTGTTTTCTGATTTTTTTTAATTTTCTACTGTCCCATAACATAAACCTCACAAATAAAGTTAAAATCTTATAAGATATAGTTATTTACCCTCAGTGTTTGATTTTGCAATGATTTCACTGTTTGGATGTGTTTTTCTATTTGTGTCTGTTTTTGTGCACATTCAGCAAGTATACGGCTGTTTTCTGATTTTTTTCAATTTTCTACTGTCCCATAACATAAACCTCACAAATAAAGTTAAAATCTTATAAGATATAGGTATATGCCTTCAGTGTTTGATTTTGCAATTATTTCAATGTTTGGATGTGTTTTTCTATTTGTGTCTGTTTTTGTGCAAGTATACGGCTGTTTTCTGATTTTTTTCAATTTTCTACTGTCCCATAACATAAACCTCACAAATAAAGTTAAAATCTTATAAGATATACTTCTCTACCCTCAGTGTTTGATTTTGCAATGATTTCACTGTTTGGATGTGTTTTTCTATTTGTGTCTGTTTTTGTGCAAGTATACGGCTGTTTTCTGATTTTTTTCAATTTTCTACTGTCCCATAACATAAACCTCACAAATAAAGTTAACATCTTATAAGATATACTTCTGTGCCCTCAGTGTTTGATTTTGCAATGATTTCACTGTTTGGATGTGTTTTTCTATTTGTGTCTGTTTTTGTGCAAGTATACGGCTGTTTTCTGATTTTTTTCAATTTTCTACTGTCCCATAACATAAACCTCACAAATAAAGTTAAAATCTTATAAGATATAGTTATTTACCCTCAGTGTTTGATTTTGCAATGATTTCACTGTTTGGATGTGTTTTTCTATTTGTGTCTGTTTTTGTGCACATTCAGCAAGTATACGGCTGTTTTCTGATTTTTTTCAATTTTCTACTGTCCCATAACATAAACCTCACAAATAAAGTTAAAATCTTATAAGATATACTTCTCTACCCTCAGTGTTTGATTTTGCAATGATTTCACTGTTTGGATGTGTTTTTCTATTTGTGTCTGTTTTTGTGCAAGTATACGGCTGTTTTCTGATTTTTTTTAATTTTCTACTGTCCCATAACATAAACCTCACAAATAAAGTTAAAATCTTATAAGATATACTTCTCTACCCTCAGTGTTTGATTTTGCAATGATTTCACTGTTTGGATGTGTTTTTCTATTTGTGTCTGTTTTTGTGCACATTCAGCAAGTATACGGCTGTTTTCTGATTTTTTTCAATTTTCTACTGTCCCATAACATAAACCTCACAAATAAAGTTAAAATCTTATAAGATATAGTTATCTACCCTCAGTGTTTGATTTTGCAATGATTTCACTGTTTGGATGTGTTTTTCTATTTGTGTCTGTTTTTGTGCACATTCAGCAAGTATACGGCTGTTTTCTGATTTTTTTCAATTTTCTACTGTCCCATAACATAAACCTCACAAATAAAGTTAACATCTTATAAGATATACTTCTGTACCCTCAGTGTTTGATTTTGCAATGATTTCACTGTTTGGATGTGTTTTGCTATTTGTGTCTGTTTTTGTGCACATTCAGCAAGTATACGGCTGTTTTCTGATTTTTTTCAATTTTCTACTCTCCCATAACATAAACCTCACAAATAAAGTTAAAATCTTATAAGATATAGGTATATGCCTTCAGTGTTTGATTTTGCAATTATTTCAATGTTTGGATGTGTTTTTCTATTTGTGTCTGTTTTTGTGCAAGTATACGGCTGTTTTCTGATTTTTTTCAATTTTCTACTGTCCCATAACATAAACCTCACAAATAAAGTTAAAATCTTATAAGATATACTTCTCTACCCTCAGTGTTTGATTTTGCAATGATTTCACTGTTTGGATGTGTTTTTCTATTTGTGTCTGTTTTTGTGCAAGTATACGGCTGTTTTCTGATTTTTTTTAATTTTCTACTGTCCCATAACATAAACCTCACAAATAAAGTTAACATCTTATAAGATATACTTCTGTACCCTCAGTGTTTGATTTTGCAATGATTTCACTGTTTCGATGTGTTTTGCTATTTGTGTCTGTTTTTGTGCACATTCAGCAAGTATACGGCTGTTTTCTGATTTTTTTCAATTTTCTACTCTCCCATAACATAAACCTCACAAATAAAGTTAAAATCTTATAAGATATAGAATAGAATAGAATAGAATAGAAAATACTTTATTAATCCCTTGCGGGAAATTCTTTTGTCACAGCGCTCCAGTGTACAAAGGTAACAAATGTTGTAACAGCAATTTTTTTGGAAATTACAAAATTACAAACTATAAGAAGAAGTAGGAGTAAACATAGGAATAAAATTACAAAATTAAAGAATACTATTAAAATAAGAATAAATTTACAGAGTTCTATTAAAATAAGAATAAATTTACAGAGTTATTTATCATACAGAGGAATTGTACAGCTTAATGGCCACAGGCAGGAATGATTTCCTGTGGCGTTCTGTGGTGCAGCGTGGTAGAATAAGTCTCTTGCTGAATGTGCTTCTGTGGCTGGTCAGCACATCATGTAGAGGATGGAGGGAGTTGTCCAGTATGGACCTAATCCTGGACAACATCCTTCTCTCTGACACTGCTGTCAGGGAGTCAATCTCCTCTCCAACAACATGGCTGGCTTTGCGGATGAGTTTGTTAAGTCTGTTGGCGTCCCGCACCTTCAGTCTGCTGCCCCAGCACGCCACAGCGTAGAGAATGGCACTGGCCACCACAGACTCGTAAAACATCCGCAGCATTTTCCGGCAGATGTTGAAGGACCTCAGCCGCCTCAGAAAATAGAGACGGCTTTGACCCTTCCTGTAGAGTGCGTCTGTGTTTTTAGTCCAGTCCAGTTTATTGTCCAAGTACACCCCTAAGTACTTGTAATCCTCAACTATGTCCACGTTAACCCCACGGATGGAGATAGGGGTCACTGGAGCCCTGGTCCTCCTCAGGTCCACCACCAGTTCTTTAGTTTTTGTCGCGTTGAGCTGCAGATGGTTCTGCTCACACCACGTGACAAAGTTGTCCACCACACCCCTGTACTCAGTCTCCTCACCCTTACTGATAAGTCCAACTACTGCAGAGTCGTCAGAAAACTTCTGAAGATGGCAGGTCTCTGTGCAGCAGCTGAAGTTCGTGGTGTAGAGGGTGAAGAGGAAGGGAGAGAGGACCGTCCCCTGCGGTGCCCCGGTGTTGCTGATCAGTCTGTCTGATGTGCAGTGCTGCAGGCGCACATACTGTGGTCTGCCAGTCAGGTAATCCACAATCCAGGACACAAGGGGGGGCTCCACCCGCATAGCTGTCAGTTTCTCACTCAGTAGAGCTGGCCTGATGGTGTTGAATGCACTGGAGAAGTCAAAAAACATGACTCTTACAGTGCTCGCCGGCTTGTCCAGGTGAGCGTAGACACGGTCTAGCAGGTAGATGATGGCATCCTCAACTCCTAGTCGGGGCTGGTAGGCGAACTGGAGGGGGTCTAGCAGTGGTCTCACCATGGGCCGGAGCTGATCCAGGATGAGTCTCTCCAGGGTCTTCATTATGTGTGACGTCAGTGCCACCGGTCTGTAGTCCTTGGATCCGCTGGGGCGTGGTATCTTGGGCACAGGAACGATGCATGACGTCTTCCACAGCACGGGGACCCTGTGAAGACTCAGACTCAGGCTGAAGATGTGTTGTAGCACTCCACATAGCTGGAGGGAACAAGCTTTCAGAACCCTGGGGCTCACACCATCAGGTCCTGCAGACTTGCCTGCATGGAGTCTCTTCAGCTGCCTCATGATTTGGTCAGCAGTGATGTGGAGTGAGGGGGTGACCTGTGGGGGAGGGGTAGGGGTGTTGTCTTGGAGAGTGTTGTCACTTTGGGAGCCGGGGGAGGAGGAGGTGTGTGGGGGGCCATCACTGGGGGAAGAGTGGCTGTAGGAGGGGGGAGGGAGAGAGAGTGGAGTGGGCGCTAACTGCAGGCATGCAGGAGAGGAGCCCATGGGAGGATGAGCCGGGGTCACCGAGTCAAATCTGTTAAAAAACAGATTCATCGCGTTTGCACAGTCCATGCTGCCCCCAACTCCTCTATTGCTGGTTGGTCTGAAGCCAGTGATGGTTCTCATTCCACTCCAGACCTCCCTCATGTTGTTCTGCTGGAGCTTCCACTCCAGCTTCCTCCTATACTTCTGTTTGGCCTCCTTGATCTTCACCTTCAGCTCCTTCTGGATTGTTCGCACCTCCTCCCTGTTGCCAGCTGTGAAAGCCCTCTTCTTCTCATTGAGGATGGTTTTGACTTCCTTTGTTACCCACGGTTTGTTATTTGGGTAACAAAGGACAGTCTCCGGTGGGACGATGGTGTCAACACAGAAGTTGATATAGTCCGTTACACACACTGTGAGCCCATCAATGTCCTCTCCATGCGGCTCACAGAGCGTCTGCCAGTCTGTCACTTCAAAGCATCCCCGCAGTGTCTCATAGGCCTCATCAGACCATCTCCTCACGATCTTTGTGGTTACAGGCTGGCTCTTCACCACCGGCACATAACAGGGTTTGAGGTGAATCAGGTTGTGATCTGACCTGCCAAGTGGGGGGAGAGGAGAGGAGCTGTATGCCTCCTTAGCATTAGCATACAGCAAGTCAATGGTTCTCTCCTCTCTGGTGGGACAGCTCACATACTGTGTGAATGTGGGGAGTGTAGTGTCCATGGTGATATGATTAAAGTCACCCGAGATAGCAATGAATGCACTTGGGTGCTGAGTCTGTAGCTGGGCTATGGCAGAGTGAATAGAGTCATTTGCCGACGTCGGGTTTGCAGAGGGGGGGACATAAACAGCCACCATGATTACCTGTGAAAACTCCCTGGGCAGATAATATGGTCGAAGTCCAACAGCACAAAGTTCCATGTTCGGGTCACAGATGATCTCCTTGATGGTGATGTGAGCGGGGTTGCACCATCGGTTGTTTACCAGCACAGCGACACCCCCACCTTTGCGCTTGCCGCTCTTGGCGCAGTCTCTGTCGGCCCGTACGGTGTGGAAGCCCGCGATGGAGACGTTGTCATCAGGAATATCCTGGTGCAGCCATGTCTCTGTAAAACACATTATGCTGCATTCCCGATACTCCTTCTGGCTCCGGGCTAGCGCTGTCAGCTCGTCCATCTTGTTGCCCAGGGACCTCACGTTCCCCATGATGAGAGAGGGGAGACACGTCTTAAATCTCCGCTTTTCTAACCTCCGCTGTCTCAACCCGTCGTTTTTCTTCTGTTTCAATCCTCCTCTGCGTCCCCGATGCGTTTTTCTCCGTAGCTCCGCTGGAACCTCTGCCGGTCTGTCCGCTGGGCCAGCCGGCTTCAGGTCGATCAGCTGTTCTCTGGAGTAAACAATCTGATCGGCTTGGACTCGTTGTGCTGCGATGCCGGTTTGTAGCAGTATCACAGCGAGCAAAAAGGCAATAATATTAACAACCAGCATAATTAAATAGAGGGTTTTAAATAAAATAAAATAGTTTAAAAGTAAAGAAGTTTAACAAGAGAAAAAACGAATAAAATACGAAAGAATAGGAAAGTTACACGGAGCGACTGCAACAGGCTGCACGCGTGTTGACGCATGCGCACTCATAGCGCTCATTTCTATAGGTATATGCCTTCAGTGTTTGATTTTGCAATTATTTCAATGTTTGGATGTGTTTTTCTATTTGTGTCTGTTTTTGTGCAAGTATACGGCTGTTTTCTGATTTTTTTCAATTTTCTACTGTCCCATAACATAAACCTCACAAATAAAGTTAAAATCTTATAAGATATACTTCTCTACCCTCAGTGTTTGATTTTGCAATGATTTCACTGTTTGGATGTGTTTTTCTATTTGTGTCTGTTTTTGTGCAAGTATACGGCTGTTTTCTGATTTTTTTCAATTTTCTACTGTCCCATAACATAAACCTCACAAATAAAGTTAACATCTTATAAGATATACTTCTGTGCCCTCAGTGTTTGATTTTGCAATGATTTCACTGTTTGGGTGTGTTTTTCTATTTGTGTCTGTTTTTGTGCAAGTATACGGCTGTTTTCTGATTTTTTTCAATTTTCTACTGTCCCATAACATAAACCTCACAAATAAAGTTAAAATCTTATAAGATATAGTTATTTACCCTCAGTGTTTGATTTTGCAATGATTTCACTGTTTGGATGTGTTTTTCTATTTGTGTCTGTTTTTGTGCACATTCAGCAAGTATACGGCTGTTTTCTGTTTTTTTCAATTTTCTACTGTCCCATAACATAAACCTCACAAATAAAGTTAAAATCTTATAAGATATAGTTATTTACCCTCAGTGTTTGATTTTGCAATGATTTCACTGTTTGGATGTGTTTTTCTATTTGTGTCTGTTTTTGTGCACATTCAGCAAGTATACGGCTGTTTTCTGATTTTTTTCAATTTTCTACTGTCCCATAACATAAACCTCACAAATAAAGTTAAAATCTTATAAGATATACTTCTCTACCCTCAGTGTTTGATTTTGCAATGATTTCACTGTTTGGATGTGTTTTTCTATTTGTGTCTGTTTTTGTGCAAGTATACGGCTGTTTTCTGATTTTTTTTAATTTTCTACTGTCCCATAACATAAACCTCACAAATAAAGTTAAAATCTTATAAGATATACTTCTCTACCCTCAGTGTTTGATTTTGCAATGATTTCACTGTTTGGATGTGTTTTTCTATTTGTGTCTGTTTTTGTGCACATTCAGCAAGTATACGGCTGTTTTCTGATTTTTTTCAATTTTCTACTGTCCCATAACATAAACCTCACAAATAAAGTTAAAATCTTATAAGATATAGTTATCTACCCTCAGTGTTTGATTTTGCAATGATTTCACTGTTTGGATGTGTTTTTCTATTTGTGTCTGTTTTTGTGCACATTCAGCAAGTATACGGCTGTTTTCTGATTTTTTTCAATTTTCTACTCTCCCATAACATAAACCTCACAAATAAAGTTAAAATCTTATAAGATATAGGTATATGCCTTCAGTGTTTGATTTTGCAATTATTTCAATGTTTGGATGTGTTTTTCTATTTGTGTCTGTTTTTGTGCAAGTATACGGCTGTTTTCTGATTTTTTTCAATTTTCTACTGTCCCATAACATAAACCTCACAAATAAAGTTAAAATCTTATAAGATATACTTCTCTACCCTCAGTGTTTGATTTTGCAATGATTTCACTGTTTGGATGTGTTTTTCTATTTGTGTCTGTTTTTGTGCAAGTATACGGCTGTTTTCTGATTTTTTTTAATTTTCTACTGTCCCATAACATAAACCTCACAAATAAAGTTAACATCTTATAAGATATACTTCTGTACCCTCAGTGTTTGATTTTGCAATGATTTCACTGTTTCGATGTGTTTTGCTATTTGTGTCTGTTTTTGTGCACATTCAGCAAGTATACGGCTGTTTTCTGATTTTTTTCAATTTTCTACTCTCCCATAACATAAACCTCACAAATAAAGTTAAAATCTTATAAGATATAGGTATATGCCTTCAGTGTTTGATTTTGCAATTATTTCAATGTTTGGATGTGTTTTTCTATTTGTGTCTGTTTTTGTGCAAGTATACGGCTGTTTTCTGATTTTTTTCAATTTTCTACTGTCCCATAACATAAACCTCACAAATAAAGTTAAAATCTTATAAGATATACTTCTCTACCCTCAGTGTTTGATTTTGCAATGATTTCACTGTTTGGATGTGTTTTTCTATTTGTGTCTGTTTTTGTGCAAGTATACGGCTGTTTTCTGATTTTTTTCAATTTTCTACTGTCCCATAACATAAACCTCACAAATAAAGTTAACATCTTATAAGATATACTTCTGTGCCCTCAGTGTTTGATTTTGCAATGATTTCACTGTTTGGGTGTGTTTTTCTATTTGTGTCTGTTTTTGTGCAAGTATACGGCTGTTTTCTGATTTTTTTCAATTTTCTACTGTCCCATAACATAAACCTCACAAATAAAGTTAAAATCTTATAAGATATAGTTATTTACCCTCAGTGTTTGATTTTGCAATGATTTCACTGTTTGGATGTGTTTTTCTATTTGTGTCTGTTTTTGTGCACATTCAGCAAGTATACGGCTGTTTTCTGTTTTTTTCAATTTTCTACTGTCCCATAACATAAACCTCACAAATAAAGTTAAAATCTTATAAGATATAGTTATTTACCCTCAGTGTTTGATTTTGCAATGATTTCACTGTTTGGATGTGTTTTTCTATTTGTGTCTGTTTTTGTGCACATTCAGCAAGTATAAGGCTGTTTTCTGATTTTTTTCAATTTTCTACTGTCCCATAACATAAACCTCACAAATAAAGTTAAAATCTTATAAGATATACTTCTGTACCCTCAGTGTTTGATTTTGCAATGATTTCACTGTTTGGATGTGTTTTTCTATTTGTGTCTGTTTTTGTGCACATTCAGCAAGTATACGGCTGTTTTCTGATTTTTTTCAATTTTCTACTGTCCCATAACATAAACCTCACAAATAAAGTTAACATCTTATAAGATATACGTCTGTACCCTCAGTGTTTGATTTTGCAATGATTTCACTGTTTGGATGTGTTTTTCTATTTGTGTCTGTTTTTGTGCACATTCAGCAAGTATACGGCTGTTTTCTGATTTTTTTAAATTTTCTACTGTCCCATAACATAAACCTCACAAATAAAGTTAACATCTTATAATATATACTTCTGTACCCTCAGTGTTTGATTTTGCAATGATTTCACTGTTTGGATGTGTTTTTCTATTTGTGTCTGTTTTTGTGCAAGTATACGGCTGTTTTTCTGATTTTTTTCAATTTTCTACTGTCCCATAACATAAACCTCACAAATAAAGTTAAAATCTTATAAGATATAGTTATATGCCTTCAGTGTTTGATTTTGCAATGATTTCACTGTTTGGATGTGTTTTTCTATTTGTGTCTGTTTTTGTGCACATTCAGCAAGTATACGGCTGTTTTCTGATTTTTTTCAATTTTCTACTGTCCCATAACATAAACCTCACAAATAAAGTTAAAATCGTATAAGATGTAGGTATATGCCTTCAGTGTTTGATTTTGCAATGATTTCAATGTTTGGATGTGTTTTTCTATTTGTGTCTGTTTTTGTGCAAGTATACGGCTGTTTTCTGATTTTTTTCAATTTTCTACTGTCCCATAACATGAACCTCACAAATAAAGTTAACATCTTATAAGATATACTTCTGTACCCTCAGTGTTTGATTTTGCAATGATTTCATTGTTTGGATGTGTTTTGCTATTTGTGTCTGTTTTTGTGCACATTCAGCAAGTATACGGCTGTTTTCTGATTTTTTTCAATTTTCTACTGTCCCATAACATAAACCTCACAAATAAAGTTAAAATCTTATAAGATATAGTTATTTACCCTTAGTGTTTGATTTTGCAATGATTTCACTGTTTGGATGTGTTTTTCTATTTGTGTCTGTTTTTGTGCACATTCAGCAAGTATACGGCTGTTTTCTGATTTTTTTCAATTTTCTACTGTCCCATAACATAAACCTCACAAATAAAGTTAAAATCTTATAAGATATACTTCTGTACCCTCAGTGTTTGATTTTGCAATGATTTCACTGTTTCGATGTGTTTTGCTATTTGTGTCTGTTTTTGTGCACATTCAGCAAGTATACGGCTGTTTTCTGATTTTTTTCAATTTTCTACTGTCCCATAACATAAACCTCACAAATAAAGTTAAAATCGTATAAGATATAGGTATATGCCTTCAGTGTTTGATTTTGCAATGATTTCAATGTTTGGATGTGTTTTTCTATTTGTGTCTGTTTTTGTGCAAGTATACGGCTGTTTTCTGATTTTTTTCAATTTTCTACTGTCCCATAACATGAACCTCACAAATAAAGTTAACATCTTATAAGATATACTTCTGTACCCTCAGTGTTTGATTTTGCAATGATTTCATTGTTTGGATGTGTTTTGCTATTTGTGTCTGTTTTTGTGCACATTCAGCAAGTATACGGCTGTTTTCTGATTTTTTTCAATTTTCTACTGTCCCATAACATAAACCTCACAAATAAAGTTAAAATCTTATAAGATATAGTTATTTACCCTCAGTGTTTGATTTTGCAATGATTTCACTGTTTGGATGTGTTTTTCTATTTGTGTCTGTTTTTGTGCACATTCAGCAAGTATACGGCTGTTTTCTGATTTTTTTCAATTTTCTACTGTCCCATAACATAAACCTCACAAATAAAGTTAAAATCTTATAAGATATAGTTATTTACCCTCAGTGGTTGATTTTGCAATGATTTCACTGTTTGGATGTGTTTTTCTATTTGTGTCTGTTTTTGTGCACATTCAGCAAGTATACGGCTGTTTTCTGATTTTTTTCAATTTTCTACTGTCCCATTACATAAACCTCACAAATAAAGTTAAAATCTTATAAGATATAGTTATCTACCCTCAGTGTTTGATTTTGCAATGATTTCACTGTTTGGATGTGTTTTTCTATTTGTGTCTGTTTTTGTGCACATTCAGCAAGTATACGGCTGTCTTCTGATTTTTTTCAATTTTCTACTGTCCCATAACATAAACCTCACAAATAAAGTTAACATCTTATAAGATATACTTCTGTACCCTCAGTGTTTGATTTTGCAATGATTTCACTGTTTCGATGTGTTTTGCTATTTGTGTCTGTTTTTGTGCACATTCAGCAAGTATACGGCTGTTTTCTGATTTTTTTCAATTTTCTACTGTCCCATAACATAAACCTCACAAATAAAGTTAAAATCTTATAAGATATAGGTATATGCCTTCAGTGTTTGATTTTGCAATTATTTCAATGTTTGGATGTGTTTTTCTATTTGTGTCTGTTTTTGTGCAAGTATACGGCTGTTTTCTGATTTTTTTCAATTTTCTACTGTCCCATAACATAAACCTCACAAATAAAGTTAAAATCTTATAAGATATACTTCTGTGCCCTCAGTGTTTAGTTTTGCAATGATTTCACTGTTTGGATGTGTTTTTCTATTTGTGTCTGTTTTTGTGCAAGTATACGGCTGTTTTCTGATTTTTTTCAATTTTCTACTGTCCCATAACATGAACCTCACAAATAAAGTTAACATCTTATAAGATATACTTCTGTGCCCTCAGTGTTTGATTTTGCAATGATTTCACTGTTTGGATGTGTTTTTCTATTTGTGTCTGTTTTTGTGCAAGTATACGGCTGTTTTCTGATTTTTTTCAATTTTCTACTGTCCCATAACATAAACCTCACAAATAAAGTTAAAATCTTATAAGATATAGTTATTTACCCTCAGTGTTTGATTTTGCAATGATTTCACTGTTTGGATGTGTTTTTCTATTTGTGTCTGTTTTTGTGCACATTCAGCAAGTATACGGCTGTTTTCTGATTTTTTTAAATTTTCTACTGTCCCATAACATGAACCTCACAAATAAAGTTAACATCTTATAAGATATACTTCTGTGCCCTCAGTGTTTGATTTTGCAATGATTTCACTGTTTGGATGTGTTTTTCTATTTGTGTCTGTTTTTGTGCAAGTATACGGCTGTTTTCTGATTTTTTTCAATTTTCTACTGTCCCATAACATAAACCTCACAAATAAAGTTAAAATCTTATAAGATATAGTTATTTACCCTCAGTGTTTGATTTTGCAATGATTTCACTGTTTGGATGTGTTTTTCTATTTGTGTCTGTTTTTGTGCACATTCAGCAAGTATACGGCTGTTTTCTGATTTTTTTCAATTTTCTACTGTCCCATAACATAAACCTCACAAATAAAGTTGAAATCGTATAAGATATAGGTATATGCCTTCAGTGTTTGATTTTGCAATGATTTCACTGTTTGGATGTGTTTTTCTATTTGTGTCTGTTTTTGTGCAAGTATACGGCTGTTTTCTGATTTTTTTCAATTTTCTACTGTCCCATAACATAAACCTCACAAATAAAGTTAAAATCTTATAAGATATACTTCTCTACCCTCAGTGTTTGATTTTGCAATGATTTCACTGTTTGGATGTGTTTTTCTATTTGTGTCTGTTTTTGTGCACATTCAGCAAGTATACGGCTGTTTTCTGATTTTTTTCAATTTTCTACTGTCCCATAACATAAACCTCACAAATAAAGTTAAAATCTTATAAGATATAGTTATTTACCCTCAGTGTTTGATTTTGCAATGATTTCACTGTTTGGATGTGTTTTTCTATTTGTGTCTGTTTTTGTGCAAGTATAGGGCTGTTTTCTGATTTTTTTCAATTCTCTACTGTCCCATAACATAAACCTCACAAATAAAGTTAACATCTTATAAGATATACGTCTGTACCCTCAGTGTTTGATTTTGCAATGATTTCACTGTTTGGATGTGTTTTTCTATTTGTGTCTGTTTTTGTGCAAGTATACGGCTGTTTTCTGATTTTTTTCAATTGTCTACTGTCCCATAACATAAACCTCACAAATAAAGTTAAAATCTTATAAGATATAGTTATTTACCCTCAGTGTTTGATTTTGCAATGATTTCACTGTTTGGATGTGTTTTTCTATTTGTGTCTGTTTTTGTGCACATTCAGCAAGTATACGGCTGTTTTCTGATTTTTTTCAATTTTCTACTGTCCCATAACATAAACCTCACAAATAAAGTTAAAATCTTATAAGATATACTTCTCTACCCTCAGTGTTTGATTTTGCAATGATTTCACTGTTTGGATGTGTTTTTCTATTTGTGTCTGTTTTTGTGCACATTCAGCAAGTATACGGCTGTTTTCTGATTTTTTTCAATTTTCTACTGTCCCATAACATAAACCTCACAAATAAAGTTAAAATCTTATAAGATATAGTTATTTACCCTCAGTGTTTGATTTTGCAATGATTTCACTGTTTGGATGTGTTTTTCTATTTGTGTCTGTTTTTGTGCAAGTATACGGCTGTTTTCTGATTTTTTTCAATTTTCTACTGTCCCATAACATAAACCTCACAAATAAAGTTAACATCTTATAAGATATACGTCTGTACCCTCAGTGTTTGATTTTGCAATGATTTCACTGTTTGGATGTGTTTTTCTATTTGTGTCTGTTTTTGTGCACATTCAGCAAGTATACGGCTGTTTTCTGATTTTTTTAAATTTTCTACTGTCCCATAACATAAACCTCACAAATAAAGTTAAAATCTTATAAGATATAGTTATTTACCCTCAGTGTTTGATTTTGCAATGATTTCACTGTTTGGATGTGTTTTTCTATTTGTGTCTGTTTTTGTGCAAGTATAGGGCTGTTTTCTGATTTTTTTCAATTCTCTACTGTCCCATAACATAAACCTCACAAATAAAGTTAACATCTTATAAGATATACGTCTGTACCCTCAGTGTTTGATTTTGCAATGATTTCACTGTTTGGATGTGTTTTTCTATTTGTGTCTGTTTTTGTGCAAGTATACGGCTGTTTTCTGATTTTTTTCAATTGTCTACTGTCCCATAACATAAACCTCACAAATAAAGTTAAAATCTTATAAGATATAGTTATTTACCCTCAGTGTTTGATTTTGCAATTATTTCCCTGTTTAGATGTGTTTTGCTATTTGTGTCTGTTTTTGTGCACATTCAGCAAGTATACGGCTGTTTTCTGATTTTTTTAAATTTTCTACTGTCCCATAACATAAACCTCACAAATAAAGTTAACATCTTATAATATATACTTCTGTACCCTCAGTGTTTGATTTTGCAATGATTTCACTGTTTGGATGTGTTTTTCTATTTGTGTCTGTTTTTGTGCACATTCAGCAAGTATACGGCTGTTTTCTGATTTTTTTCAATTTTCTACTGTCCCATAACATAAACCTCACAAATAAAGTTAACATCTTATAAGATATACTTCTGTACCCTCAGTGTTTGATTTTGCAATGATTTCACTGTTTGGATGTGTTTTGCTATTTGTGTCTGTTTTTGTGCACATTCAGCAAGTATACGGCTGTTTTCTGATTTTTTTCAATTTTCTACTGTCCCATAACATAAACCTCACAAATAAAGTTAAAATCTTATAAGATATAGTTATATGCCTTCACTGTTTGATTTTGCAATGATTTCACTGTTTGGATGTGTTTTTCTATTTGTGTCTGTTTTTGTGCAAGTATACGGCTGTTTTCTGATTTTTTTCAATTTTCTACTGTCCCATAACATAAACCTGACAAATAAAGTTAAAATCTTATAAGATATAGTTATATGCCTTCAGTGTTTGATTTTGCAATGATTTCAATGTTTGGATGTGTTTTTCTATTTGTGTCTGTTTTTGTGCACATTCAGCAAGTATACGGCTGTTTTCTGATTTTTTTCAATTTTCTACTGTCCCATAACATAAACCTCACAAATAAAGTTAACATCTTATAAGATATACTTCTGTACCCTCAGTGTTTGATTTTGCAATGATTTCACTGTTTGGATGTGTTTTTCTATTTGTGTCTGTTTTTGTGCACATTCAGCAAGTATACGGCTGTTTTCTGATTTTTTTCTATTTTCTACTGTCCCATAACATAAACCTCACAAATAAAGTTCAAATCTTATAAGATATAGTTATATGCCTTCAGTGTTTGATTTTGCAATGATTTCACTGTTTGGATGTGTTTTGCTATTTGTGTCTGTTTTTGTGCACATTCAGCAAGTATACGGCTGTTTTCTGATTTTTTTCAATTTTCTACTGTCCCATAACATAAACCTCACAAATAAAGTTAAAATCTTATAAGATATAGTTATATGCCTTCACTGTTTGATTTTGCAATGATTTCACTGTTTGGATGTGTTTTTCTATTTGTGTCTGTTTTTGTGCAAGTATACGGCTGTTTTCTGATTTTTTTCAATTTTCTACTGTCCCATAACATAAACCTGACAAATAAAGTTAAAATCTTATAAGATATAGTTATATGCCTTCAGTGTTTGATTTTGCAATGATTTCAATGTTTGGATGTGTTTTTCTATTTGTGTCTGTTTTTGTGCACATTCAGCAAGTATACGGCTGTTTTCTGATTTTTTTCAATTTTCTACTGTCCCATAACATAAACCTCACAAATAAAGTTAACATCTTATAAGATATACTTCTGTACCCTCAGTCTTTGATTTTGCAATGATTTCACTGTTTGGATGTGTTTTTCTATTTGTGTCTGTTTTTGTGCAAGTATACGGCTGGTTTCTGATTTTTTTCAATTTTCTACTGTCCCATAACATAAACCTCACAAATAAAGTTAACATCTTATAAGATATACTTCTGTACCCTCAGTGTTTGATTTTGCAATGATTTCACTGTTTGGATGTGTTTTTCTATTTGTGTCTGTTTTTGTGCACATTCAGCAAGTATACGGCTGTTTTCTGATTTTTTTCAATTTTCTACTGTCCCATAACATAAACCTCACAAATAAAGTTAAAATCTTATAAGATATAGTTATTTACCCTCAGTGTTTGATTTTGCAATTATTTCCCTGTTTAGATGTGTTTTTCTATTTGTGTCTGTTTTTGTGCACATTCAGCAAGTATACGGCTGTTTTCTGATTTTTTTCAATTTTCTACTGTCCCATAACATAAACCTCACAAATAAAGTTAACATCTTATAAGATATACTTCTGTACCCTCAGTGTTTGATTTTGCAATGATTTCACTGTTTGGATGTGTTTTTCTATTTGTGTCTGTTTTTGTGCACATTCAGCAAGTATACGGCTGTTTTCTGATTTTTTTCAATTTTCTACTGTCCCATAACATAAACCTCACAAATAAAGTTAAAATCTTATAAGATATAGTTATTTACCCTCAGTGTTTGATTTTGCAATTATTTCCCTGTTTAGATGTGTTTTTCTATTTGTGTCTGTTTTTGTGCACATTCAGCAAGTATACGGCTGTTTTCTGATTTTTTTCAATTTTCTACTGTCCCATAACATAAACCTCACAAATAAAGTTAAAATCTTATAAGATATACTTCTGTACCCTCAGTGTTTGATTTTGCAATGATTTCACTGTTTGGATGTGTTTTTCTATTTGTGTCTGTTTTTGTGCACATTCAGCAAGTATACGGCTGTTTTCTGATTTTTTTCAATTTTCTACTGTCCCATAACATAAACCTCACAAATAAAGTTAAAATCTTATAAGATATAGTTATTTACCCTCAGTGTTTGATTTTGCAATTATTTCCCTGTTTAGATGTGTTTTTCTATTTGTGTCTGTTTTTGTGCACATTCAGCAAGTATACGGCTGTTTTCTGATTTTTTTCAATTTTCTACTGTCCCATAACATAAACCTCACAAATAAAGTTAACATCTTATAATATATACTTCTGTACCCTCAGTGTTTGATTTTGCAATGATTTCACTGTTTGGATGTGTTTTTCTATTTGTGTCTGTTTTTGTGCACATTCAGCAAGTATACGGCTGTTTTCTGATTTTTTTCAATTTTCTACTGTCCCATAACATAAACCTCACAAATAAATTTAACATCTTATAAGATATACTTCTGTACCCTCAGTGTTTGATTTTGCAATGATTTCACTGTTTGGATGTGTTTTTCTATTTGTGTCTGTTTTTGTGCAAGTATACGGCTGGTTTCTGATTTTTTTCAATTTTCTACTGTCCCATAACATAAACCTCACAAATAAAGTTAACATCTTATAAGATATACTTCTGTACCCTCAGTGTTTGATTTTGCAATGATTTCACTGTTTGGATGTGTTTTTCTATTTGTGTCTGTTTTTGTGCACATTCAGCAAGTATACGGCTGTTTTCTGATTTTTTTCTATTTTCTACTGTCCCATAACATAAACCTCACAAATAAAGTTCAAATCTTATAAGATATAGTTATTTACCCTCAGTGTTTGATTTTGCAATGATTTCACTGTTTGGATGTGTTTTTCTATTTGTGTCTGTTTTTGTGCACATTCAGCAAGTATACGGCTGTTTTCTGATTTTTTTCAATTTTCTACTGTCCCATAACATAAACCTCACAAATAAAGTTAAAATCTTATAAGATATACTTCTCTACCCTCAGTGTTTGATTTTGCAATGATTTCACTGTTTGGATGTGTTTTTCTATTTGTGTCTGTTTTTGTGCACATTCAGCAAGTATACGGCTGTTTTCTGATTTTTTTCTATTTTCTACTGTCCCATAACATAACATAAACCTCACAAATAAAGTTCAAATCTTATAAGATATAGTTATATGCCTTCAGTGTTTGATTTTGCAATGATTTCACTGTTTGGATGTGTTTTGCTATTTGTGTCTGTTTTTGTGCACATTCAGCAAGTATACGGCTGTTTTCTGATTTTTTTAAATTTTCTACTGTCCCATAACATAAACCTCACAAATAAAGTTAACATCTTATAATATATACTTCTCTACCCTCAGTGTTTGATTTTGCAATGATTTCACTGTTTGGATGTGTTTTTCTATTTGTGTCTGTTTTTGTGCAAGTATACGGCTGTTTTCTGATTTTTTTCAATTTTCTACTGTCCCATAACATAAACCTCACAAATAAAGTTAAAATCTTATAAGATATAGTTATATGCCTTCAGTGTTTGATTTTGCAATGATTTCACTGTTTGGATGTGTTTTTCTATTTGTGTCTGTTTTTGTGCAAGTATACGGCTGTTTTCTGATTTTTTTCAATTTTCTACTGTCCCATAACATAAACCTGACAAATAAAGTTAAAATCTTATAAGATATAGTTATCTACCCTCAGTGTTTGATTTTGCAATGATTTCACTGTTTGGATGTGTTTTTCTATTTGTGTCTGTTTTTGTGCACATTCAGCAAGTATACGGCTGTTTTCTGATTTTTTTCAATTTTCTACTGTCCCATAACATAAACCTCACAAATAAAGTTAAAATCTTATAAGATATACTTCTGTACCCTCAGTGTTTGATTTTGCAATGATTTCACTGTTTGGATGTGTTTTTCTATTTGTGTCTGTTTTTGTGCACATTCAGCAAGTATACGGCTGTTTTCTGATTTTTTTCAATTTTCTACTGTCCCATAACATAAACCTCACAAATAAAGTTAAAATCTTATAAGATATAGTTATTTACCCTCAGTGTTTGATTTTGCAATTATTTCCCTGTTTAGATGTGTTTTTCTATTTGTGTCTGTTTTTGTGCACATTCAGCAAGTATACGGCTGTTTTCTGATTTTTTTCAATTTTCTACTGTCCCATAACATAAACCTCACAAATAAAGTTAACATCTTATAATATATACTTCTGTACCCTCAGTGTTTGATTTTGCAATGATTTCACTGTTTGGATGTGTTTTTCTATTTGTGTCTGTTTTTGTGCACATTCAGCAAGTATACGGCTGTTTTCTGATTTTTTTCAATTTTCTACTGTCCCATAACATAAACCTCACAAATAAATTTAACATCTTATAAGATATACTTCTGTACCCTCAGTGTTTGATTTTGCAATGATTTCACTGTTTGGATGTGTTTTTCTATTTGTGTCTGTTTTTGTGCAAGTATACGGCTGGTTTCTGATTTTTTTCAATTTTCTACTGTCCCATAACATAAACCTCACAAATAAAGTTAACATCTTATAAGATATACTTCTGTACCCTCAGTGTTTGATTTTGCAATGATTTCACTGTTTGGATGTGTTTTTCTATTTGTGTCTGTTTTTGTGCACATTCAGCAAGTATACGGCTGTTTTCTGATTTTTTTCTATTTTCTACTGTCCCATAACATAAACCTCACAAATAAAGTTCAAATCTTATAAGATATAGTTATTTACCCTCAGTGTTTGATTTTGCAATGATTTCACTGTTTGGATGTGTTTTTCTATTTGTGTCTGTTTTTGTGCACATTCAGCAAGTATACGGCTGTTTTCTGATTTTTTTCAATTTTCTACTGTCCCATAACATAAACCTCACAAATAAAGTTAAAATCTTATAAGATATACTTCTCTACCCTCAGTGTTTGATTTTGCAATGATTTCACTGTTTGGATGTGTTTTTCTATTTGTGTCTGTTTTTGTGCACATTCAGCAAGTATACGGCTGTTTTCTGATTTTTTTCTATTTTCTACTGTCCCATAACATAACATAAACCTCACAAATAAAGTTCAAATCTTATAAGATATAGTTATATGCCTTCAGTGTTTGATTTTGCAATGATTTCACTGTTTGGATGTGTTTTGCTATTTGTGTCTGTTTTTGTGCACATTCAGCAAGTATACGGCTGTTTTCTGATTTTTTTAAATTTTCTACTGTCCCATAACATAAACCTCACAAATAAAGTTAACATCTTATAATATATACTTCTCTACCCTCAGTGTTTGATTTTGCAATGATTTCACTGTTTGGATGTGTTTTTCTATTTGTGTCTGTTTTTGTGCAAGTATACGGCTGTTTTCTGATTTTTTTCAATTTTCTACTGTCCCATAACATAAACCTCACAAATAAAGTTAAAATCTTATAAGATATAGTTATATGCCTTCAGTGTTTGATTTTGCAATGATTTCACTGTTTGGATGTGTTTTTCTATTTGTGTCTGTTTTTGTGCAAGTATACGGCTGTTTTCTGATTTTTTTCAATTTTCTACTGTCCCATAACATAAACCTGACAAATAAAGTTAAAATCTTATAAGATATAGTTATCTACCCTCAGTGTTTGATTTTGCAATGATTTCACTGTTTGGATGTGTTTTTCTATTTGTGTCTGTTTTTGTGCACATTCAGCAAGTATACGGCTGTTTTCTGATTTTTTTCAATTTTCTACTGTCCCATAACATAAACCTCACAAATAAAGTTAACATCTTATAAGATATACTTCTGTACCCTCAGTGTTTGATTTTGCAATGATTTCACTGTTTGGATGTGTTTTTCTATTTGTGTCTGTTTTTGTGCACATTCAGCAAGTATACGGCTGTTTTCTGATTTTTTTCAATTTTCTACTGTCCCATAACATAAACCTCACAAATAAAGTTAAAATCTTATAAGATATAGGTATATGCCTTCAGTGTTTGATTTTGCAATTATTTCAATGTTTGGATGTGTTTTTCTATTTGTGTCTGTTTTTGTGCAAGTATACGGCTGTTTTCTGATTTTTTTCAATTTTCTACTGTCCCATAACATAAACCTCACAAATAAAGTTAACATCTTATAAGATATACTTCTGTGCCCTCAGTGTTTGATTTTGCAATGATTTCACTGTTTGGATGTGTTTTTCTATTTGTGTCTGTTTTTGTGCAAGTATACGGCTGTTTTCTGATTTTTTTCAATTTTCTACTGTCCCATAACATAAACCTCACAAATAAAGTTAACATCTTATAAGATATACGTCTGTACCCTCAGTGTTTGATTTTGCAATGATTTCACTGTTTGGATGTGTTTTTCTATTTGTGTCTGTTTTTGTGCACATTCAGCAAGTATACGGCTGTTTTCTGATTTTTTTAAATTTTCTACTGTCCCATAACATAAACCTCACAAATAAAGTTAACATCTTATAATATATACTTCTGTACCCTCAGTGTTTGATTTTGCAATGATTTCACTGTTTGGATGTGTTTTTCTATTTGTGTCTGTTTTTGTGCAAGTATACGGCTGTTTTCTGATTTTTTTCAATTTTCTACTGTCCCATAACATAAACCTCACAAATAAAGTTAAAATCTTATAAGATATAGTTATATGCCTTCAGTGTTTGATTTTGCAATGATTTCACTGTTTGGATGTGTTTTTCTATTTGTGTCTGTTTTTGTGCACATTCAGCAAGTATACGGCTGTTTTCTGATTTTTTTCAATTTTCTACTGTCCCATAACATAAACCTCACAAATAAAGTTAAAATCTTATAAGATATACTTCTCTACCCTCAGTGTTTGATTTTGCAATGATTTCACTGTTTGGATGTGTTTTTCTATTTGTGTCTGTTTTTGTGCACATTCAGCAAGTATACGGCTGTTTTCTGATTTTTTTCAATTTTCTACTGTCCCATAACATAAACCTCACAAATAAAGTTAAAATCTTATAAGATATAGTTATCTACCCTCAGTGTTTGATTTTGCAATGATTTCACTGTTTGGATGTGTTTTTCTATTTGTGTCTGTTTTTGTGCACATTCAGCAAGTATACGGCTGTTTTCTGATTTTTTTCAATTTTCTACTGTCCCATAACATAAACCTCACAAATAAAGTTAACATCTTATAAGATATACTTCTGTACCCTCAGTGTTTGATTTTGCAATGATTTCACTGTTTCGATGTGTTTTTCTATTTGTGTCTGTTTTTGTGCAAGTATACGGCTGTTTTCTGATTTTTTTCAATTTTCTACTGTCCCATAACATAAACCTCACAAATAAAGTTAACATCTTATAAGATATACTTCTGTGCCCTCAGTGTTTGATTTTGCAATGATTTCACTGTTTGGATGTGTTTTTCTATTTGTGTCTGTTTTTGTGCAAGTATACGGCTGTTTTCTGATTTTTTTCAATTTTCTACTGTCCCATAACATAAACCTCACAAATAAAGTTAAAATCTTATAAGATATACTTCTGTACCCTCAGTGTTTGATTTTGCAATGATTTCACTGTTTGGATGTGTTTTTCTATTTGTGTCTGTTTTTGTGCACATTCAGCAAGTATACGGCTGTTTTCTGATTTTTTTCAATTTTCTACTGTCCCATAACATAAACCTCACAAATAAAGTTAAAATCTTATAAGATATAGTTATTTACCCTCAGTGTTTGATTTTGCAATGATTTCACTGTTTGGATGTGTTTTTCTATTTGTGTCTGTTTTTGTGCAAGTATACGGCTGTTTTCTGATTTTTTTCAATTTTCTACTGTCCCATAACATAAACCTCACAAATAAAGTTAACATCTTATAAGATATACGTCTGTACCCTCAGTGTTTGATTTTGCAATGATTTCACTGTTTGGATGTGTTTTTCTATTTGTGTCTGTTTTTGTGCACATTCAGCAAGTATACGGCTGTTTTCTGATTTTTTTAAATTTTCTACTGTCCCATAACATAAACCTCACAAATAAAGTTAACATCTTATAATATATACTTCTGTACCCTCAGTGTTTGATTTTGCAATGATTTCACTGTTTGGATGTGTTTTTCTATTTGTGTCTGTTTTTGTGCAAGTATACGGCTGTTTTCTGATTTTTTTCAATTTTCTACTGTCCCATAACATAAACCTCACAAATAAAGTTAAAATCTTATAAGATATAGTTATATGCCTTCAGTGTTTGATTTTGCAATGATTTCACTGTTTGGATGTGTTTTTCTATTTGTGTCTGTTTTTGTGCACATTCAGCAAGTATACGGCTGTTTTCTGATTTTTTTCAATTTTCTACTGTCCCATAACATAAACCTCACAAATAAAGTTAAAATCTTATAAGATATACTTCTCTACCCTCAGTGTTTGATTTTGCAATGATTTCACTGTTTGGATGTGTTTTTCTATTTGTGTCTGTTTTTGTGCACATTCAGCAAGTATACGGCTGTTTTCTGATTTTTTTCAATTTTCTACTGTCCCATTACATAAACCTCACAAATAAAGTTAAAATCTTATAAGATATACTTCTCTACCCTCAGTGTTTGATTTTGCAATGATTTCACTGTTTGGATGTGTTTTTCTATTTGTGTCTGTTTTTGTGCACATTCAGCAAGTATACGGCTGTCTTCTGATTTTTTTCAATTTTCTACTGTCCCATAACATAAACCTCACAAATAAAGTTAACATCTTATAAGATATACTTCTGTACCCTCAGTGTTTGATTTTGCAATGATTTCACTGTTTCGATGTGTTTTGCTATTTGTGTCTGTTTTTGTGCACATTCAGCAAGTATACGGCTGTTTTCTGATTTTTTTCAATTTTCTACTGTCCCATAACATAAACCTCACAAATAAAGTTAAAATCTTATAAGATATAGGTATATGCCTTCAGTGTTTGATTTTGCAATTATTTCAATGTTTGGATGTGTTTTTCTATTTGTGTCTGTTTTTGTGCAAGTATACGGCTGTTTTCTGATTTTTTTCAATTTTCTACTGTCCCATAACATAAACCTCACAAATAAAGTTAAAATCTTATAAGATATACTTCTCTACCCTCAGTGTTTGATTTTGCAATGATTTCACTGTTTGGATGTGTTTTTCTATTTGTGTCTGTTTTTGTGCAAGTATACGGCTGTTTTCTGATTTTTTTCAATTTTCTACTGTCCCATAACATAAACCTCACAAATAAAGTTAACATCTTATAAGATATACTTCTGTGCCCTCAGTGTTTGATTTTGCAATGATTTCACTGTTTGGATGTGTTTTTCTATTTGTGTCTGTTTTTGTGCAAGTATACGGCTGTTTTCTGATTTTTTTCAATTTTCTACTGTCCCATAACATAAACCTCACAAATAAAGTTAAAATCTTATAAGATATACTTCTGTACCCTCAGTGTTTGATTTTGCAATGATTTCACTGTTTCGATGTGTTTTTCTATTTGTGTCTGTTTTTGTGCAAGTATACGGCTGTTTTCTGATTTTTTTCAATTTTCTACTGTCCCATAACATAAACCTCACAAATAAAGTTAACATCTTATAAGATATACTTCTGTGCCCTCAGTGTTTGATTTTGCAATGATTTCACTGTTTGGATGTGTTTTTCTATTTGTGTCTGTTTTTGTGCAAGTATACGGCTGTTTTCTGTTTTTTTTCAATTTTCTACTGTCCCATAACATAAACCTCACAAATAAAGTTAAAATCTTATAAGATATAGTTATTTACCCTCAGTATTTGATTTTGCAATGATTTCACTGTTTGGATGTGTTTTTCTATTTGTGTCTGTTTTTGTGCACATTCAGCAAGTATACGGCTGTTTTCTGATTTTTTTCAATTTTCTACTGTCCCATAACATAAACCTCACAAATAAAGTTAAAATCTTATAAGATATACTTCTGTACCCTCAGTGTTTGATTTTGCAATGATTTCACTGTTTGGATGTGTTTTTCTATTTGTGTCTGTTTTTGTGCACATTCAGCAAGTATACGGCTGTTTTCTGATTTTTTTCAATTTTCTACTGTCCCATAACATAAACCTCACAAATAAAGTTAAAATCTTATAAGATATAGTTATTTACCCTCAGTGTTTGATTTTGCAATGATTTCACTGTTTGGATGTGTTTTTCTATTTGTGTCTGTTTTTGTGCAAGTATACGGCTGTTTTCTGATTTTTTTCAATTTTCTACTGTCCCATAACATAAACCTCACAAATAAAGTTAACATCTTATAAGATATACGTCTGTACCCTCAGTGTTTGATTTTGCAATGATTTCACTGTTTGGATGTGTTTTTCTATTTGTGTCTGTTTTTGTGCACATTCAGCAAGTATACGGCTGTTTTCTGATTTTTTTAAATTTTCTACTGTCCCATAACATAAACCTCACAAATAAAGTTAACATCTTATAATATATACTTCTGTACCCTCAGTGTTTGATTTTGCAATGATTTCACTGTTTGGATGTGTTTTTCTATTTGTGTCTGTTTTTGTGCAAGTATACGGCTGTTTTCTGATTTTTTTCAATTTTCTACTGTCCCATAACATAAACCTCACAAATAAAGTTAAAATCTTATAAGATATAGTTATATGCCTTCAGTGTTTGATTTTGCAATGATTTCACTGTTTGGATGTGTTTTTCTATTTGTGTCTGTTTTTGTGCACATTCAGCAAGTATACGGCTGTTTTCTGATTTTTTTCAATTTTCTACTGTCCCATAACATAAACCTCACAAATAAAGTTAAAATCTTATAAGATATACTTCTCTACCCTCAGTGTTTGATTTTGCAATGATTTCACTGTTTGGATGTGTTTTTCTATTTGTGTCTGTTTTTGTGCACATTCAGCAAGTATACGGCTGTTTTCTGATTTTTTTCAATTTTCTACTGTCCCATTACATAAACCTCACAAATAAAGTTAAAATCTTATAAGATATACTTCTCTACCCTCAGTGTTTGATTTTGCAATGATTTCACTGTTTGGATGTGTTTTTCTATTTGTGTCTGTTTTTGTGCACATTCAGCAAGTATACGGCTGTCTTCTGATTTTTTTCAATTTTCTACTGTCCCATAACATAAACCTCACAAATAAAGTTAACATCTTATAAGATATACTTCTGTACCCTCAGTGTTTGATTTTGCAATGATTTCACTGTTTCGATGTGTTTTGCTATTTGTGTCTGTTTTTGTGCACATTCAGCAAGTATACGGCTGTTTTCTGATTTTTTTCAATTTTCTACTGTCCCATAACATAAACCTCACAAATAAAGTTAAAATCTTATAAGATATAGGTATATGCCTTCAGTGTTTGATTTTGCAATTATTTCAATGTTTGGATGTGTTTTTCTATTTGTGTCTGTTTTTGTGCAAGTATACGGCTGTTTTCTGATTTTTTTCAATTTTCTACTGTCCCATAACATAAACCTCACAAATAAAGTTAAAATCTTATAAGATATACTTCTCTACCCTCAGTGTTTGATTTTGCAATGATTTCACTGTTTGGATGTGTTTTTCTATTTGTGTCTGTTTTTGTGCAAGTATACGGCTGTTTTCTGATTTTTTTCAATTTTCTACTGTCCCATAACATAAACCTCACAAATAAAGTTAACATCTTATAAGATATACTTCTGTGCCCTCAGTGTTTGATTTTGCAATGATTTCACTGTTTGGATGTGTTTTTCTATTTGTGTCTGTTTTTGTGCAAGTATACGGCTGTTTTCTGATTTTTTTCAATTTTCTACTGTCCCATAACATAAACCTCACAAATAAAGTTAAAATCTTATAAGATATAGTTATTTACCCTCAGTGTTTGATTTTGCAATGATTTCACTGTTTGGATGTGTTTTTCTATTTGTGTCTGTTTTTGTGCACATTCAGCAAGTATACGGCTGTTTTCTGATTTTTTTCAATTTTCTACTGTCCCATAACATAAACCTCACAAATAAAGTTAACATCTTATAAGATATACTTCTGTACCCTCAGTGTTTGATTTTGCAATGATTTCACTGTTTCGATGTGTTTTGCTATTTGTGTCTGTTTTTGTGCACATTCAGCAAGTATACGGCTGTTTTCTGATTTTTTTCAATTTTCTACTGTCCCATAACATAAACCTCACAAATAAAGTTAAAATCTTATAAGATATAGGTATATGCCTTCAGTGTTTGATTTTGCAATTATTTCAATGTTTGGATGTGTTTTTCTATTTGTGTCTGTTTTTGTGCAAGTATACGGCTGTTTTCTGATTTTTTTCAATTTTCTACTGTCCCATAACATAAACCTCACAAATAAAGTTAAAATCTTATAAGATATACTTCTCTACCCTCAGTGTTTGATTTTGCAATGATTTCACTGTTTGGATGTGTTTTTCTATTTGTGTCTGTTTTTGTGCAAGTATACGGCTGTTTTCTGATTTTTTTCAATTTTCTACTGTCCCATAACATAAACCTCACAAATAAAGTTAACATCTTATAAGATATACTTCTGTGCCCTCAGTGTTTGATTTTGCAATGATTTCACTGTTTGGATGTGTTTTTCTATTTGTGTCTGTTTTTGTGCAAGTATACGGCTGTTTTCTGATTTTTTTCAATTTTCTACTGTCCCATAACATAAACCTCACAAATAAAGTTAAAATCTTATAAGATATAGTTATTTACCCTCAGTGTTTGATTTTGCAATGATTTCACTGTTTGGATGTGTTTTTCTATTTGTGTCTGTTTTTGTGCACATTCAGCAAGTATACGGCTGTTTTCTGTTTTTTTTCAATTTTCTACTGTCCCATAACATAAACCTCACAAATAAAGTTAAAATCTTATAAGATATAGTTATTTACCCTCAGTGTTTGATTTTGCAATGATTTCACTGTTTGGATGTGTTTTTCTATTTGTGTCTGTTTTTGTGCACATTCAGCAAGTATACGGCTGTTTTCTGATTTTTTTCAATTTTCTACTGTCCCATAACATAAACCTCACAAATAAAGTTAAAATCTTATAAGATATACTTCTGTACCCTCAGTGTTTGATTTTGCAATGATTTCACTGTTTGGATGTGTATTTCTATTTGTGTCTGTTTTTGTGCAAGTATACGGCTGTTTTCTGATTTTTTTCAATTTTCTACTGTCCCATAACATAAACCTCACAAATAAAGTTAACATCTTATAAGATATACTTCTGTGCCCTCAGTGTTTGATTTTGCAATGATTTCACTGTTTGGATGTGTTTTTCTATTTGTGTCTGTTTTTGTGCAAGTATACGGCTGTTTTCTGATTTTTTTCAATTTTCTACTGTCCCATAACATGAACCTCACAAATAAAGTTAACATCTTATAAGATATACTTCTGTACCCTCAGTGTTTGATTTTGCAATGATTTCACTGTTTGGATGTGTTTTGCTATTTGTGTCTGTTTTTGTGCACATTCAGCAAGTATACGGCTGTTTTCTGATTTTTTTCAATTTTCTACTGTCCCATAACATAAACCTCACAAATAAAGTTAAAATCGTATAAGATATAGGTATATGCCTTCAGTGTTTGATTTTGCAATGATTTCAATGTTTGGATGTGTTTTTCTATTTGTGTCTGTTTTTGTGCAAGTATACGGCTGTTTTCTGATTTTTTTCAATTTTCTACTGTCCCATAACATGAACCTCACAAATAAAGTTAACATCTTATAAGATATACTTCTGTACCCTCAGTGTTTGATTTTGCAATGATTTCACTGTTTGGATGTGTTTTGCTATTTGTGTCTGTTTTTGTGCACATTCAGCAAGTATACGGCTGTTTTCTGATTTTTTTCAATTTTCTACTGTCCCATAACATAAACCTCACAAATAAAGTTAAAATCTTATAAGATATACTTCTCTACCCTCAGTGTTTGATTTTGCAATGATTTCACTGTTTGGATGTGTTTTTCTATTTGTGTCTGTTTTTGTGCACATTCAGCAAGTATACGGCTGTTTTCTGATTTTTTTCAATTTTCTACTGTCCCATAACATAAACCTCACAAATAAAGTTAAAATCGTATAAGATATAGGTATATGCCTTCAGTGTTTGATTTTGCAATGATTTCAATGTTTGGATGTGTTTTTCTATTTGTGTCTGTTTTTGTGCAAGTATACGGCTGTTTTCTGATTTTTTTCAATTTTCTACTGTCCCATAACATGAACCTCACAAATAAAGTTAACATCTTATAAGATATACTTCTGTACCCTCAGTGTTTGATTTTGCAATGATTTCACTGTTTGGATGTGTTTTGCTATTTGTGTCTGTTTTTGTGCACATTCAGCAAGTATACGGCTGTTTTCTGATTTTTTTCAATTTTCTACTGTCCCATAACATAAACCTCACAAATAAAGTTAAAATCTTATAAGATATACTTCTCTACCCTCAGTGTTTGATTTTGCAATGATTTCACTGTTTGGATGTGTTTTTCTATTTGTGTCTGTTTTTGTGCACATTCAGCAAGTATACGGCTGTTTTCTGATTTTTTTCAATTTTCTACTGTCCCATAACATAAACCTCACAAATAAAGTTAAAATCTTATAAGATATAGTTATTTACCCTCAGTGTTTGATTTTGCAATGATTTCACTGTTTGGATGTGTATTTCTATTTGTGTCTGTTTTTGTGCAAGTATACAGCTGTTTTCTGATTTTTTTCAATTTTCTAGTGTCCCATAACATAAACCTCACAAATAAAGTTAAAATCTTATAAGATATAGTTATTTACCCTCAGTGTTTGATTTTGCAATGATTTCACTGTTTGGATGTGTTTTTCTATTTGTGTCTGTTTTTGTGCACATTCAGCAAGTATACGGCTGTCTTCTGATTTTTTTCAATTTTCTACTGTCCCATAACATAAACCTCACAAATAAAGTTAACATCTTATAAGATATACTTCTGTACCCTCAGTGTTTGATTTTGCAATGATTTCACTGTTTGGATGTGTTTTGCTATTTGTGTCTGTTTTTGTGCACATTCAGCAAGTATACGGCTGTTTTCTGATTTTTTTCAATTTTCTACTGTCCCATAACATAAACCTCACAAATAAAGTTAAAATCTTATAAGATATAGGTATATGCCTTCAGTGTTTGATTTTGCAATGATTTCAATGTTTGGATGTGTTTTTCTATTTGTGTCTGTTTTTGTGCAAGTATACGGCTGTTTTCTGATTTTTTTCAATTTTCTACTGTCCCATAACATGAACCTCACAAATAAAGTTAACATCTTATAAGATATACTTCTGTACCCTCAGTGTTTGATTTTGCAATGATTTCACTGTTTGGATGTGTTTTGCTATTTGTGTCTGTTTTTGTGCACATTCAGCAAGTATACGGCTGTTTTCTGATTTTTTTCAATTTTCTACTGTCCCATAACATAAACCTCACAAATAAAGTTAACATCTTATAAGATATACTTCTGTACCCTCAGTGTTTGATTTTGCAATGATTTCACTGTTTCGATGTGTTTTGCTATTTGTGTCTGTTTTTGTGCACATTCAGCAAGTATACGGCTGTTTTCTGATTTTTTTCAATTTTCTACTGTCCCATAACATAAACCTCACAAATAAAGTTAAAATCTTATAAGATATACTTCTCTACCCTCAGTGTTTGATTTTGCAATGATTTCACTGTTTGGATGTGTTTTTCTATTTGTGTCTGTTTTTGTGCACATTCAGCAAGTATACGGCTGTTTTCTGATTTTTTTCAATTTTCTACTGTCCCATAACATAAACCTCACAAATAAAGTTAAAATCTTATAAGATATAGTTATTTACCCTCAGTGTTTGATTTTGCAATGATTTCACTGTTTGGATGTGTATTTCTATTTGTGTCTGTTTTTGTGCAAGTATACAGCTGTTTTCTGATTTTTTTCAATTTTCTAGTGTCCCATAACATAAACCTCACAAATAAAGTTAAAATCTTATAAGATATAGTTATTTACCCTCAGTGTTTGATTTTGCAATGATTTCACTGTTTGGATGTGTTTTTCTATTTGTGTCTGTTTTTGTGCACATTCAGCAAGTATACGGCTGTCTTCTGATTTTTTTCAATTTTCTACTGTCCCATAACATAAACCTCACAAATAAAGTTAACATCTTATAAGATATACTTCTGTACCCTCAGTGTTTGATTTTGCAATGATTTCACTGTTTGGATGTGTTTTGCTATTTGTGTCTGTTTTTGTGCACATTCAGCAAGTATACGGCTGTTTTCTGATTTTTTTCAATTTTCTACTGTCCCATAACATAAACCTCACAAATAAAGTTAAAATCTTATAAGATATAGGTATATGCCTTCAGTGTTTGATTTTGCAATGATTTCAATGTTTGGATGTGTTTTTCTATTTGTGTCTGTTTTTGTGCAAGTATACGGCTGTTTTCTGATTTTTTTCAATTTTCTACTGTCCCATAACATGAACCTCACAAATAAAGTTAACATCTTATAAGATATACTTCTGTACCCTCAGTGTTTGATTTTGCAATGATTTCACTGTTTGGATGTGTTTTGCTATTTGTGTCTGTTTTTGTGCACATTCAGCAAGTATACGGCTGTTTTCTGATTTTTTTCAATTTTCTACTGTCCCATAACATAAACCTCACAAATAAAGTTAACATCTTATAAGATATACTTCTGTACCCTCAGTGTTTGATTTTGCAATGATTTCACTGTTTCGATGTGTTTTGCTATTTGTGTCTGTTTTTGTGCACATTCAGCAAGTATACGGCTGTTTTCTGATTTTTTTCAATTTTCTACTGTCCCATAACATAAACCTCACAAATAAAGTTAAAATCTTATAAGATATAGGTATATGCCTTCAGTGTTTGATTTTGCAATGATTTCAATGTTTGGATGTGTTTTTCTATTTGTGTCTGTTTTTGTGCAAGTATACGGCTGTTTTCTGATTTTTTTCAATTTTCTACTGTCCCATAACATAAACCTCACAAATAAAGTTAACATCTTATAAGATATACTTCTGTGCCCTCAGTGTTTGATTTTGCAATGATTTCACTGTTTGGATGTGTTTTTCTATTTGTGTCTGTTTTTGTGCAAGTATACGGCTGTTTTCTGATTTTTTTCAATTTTCTACTGTCCCATAACATAAACCTCACAAATAAAGTTAAAATCTTATAAGATATAGTTATTTACCCTCAGTGTTTGATTTTGCAATGATTTCACTGTTTGGATGTGTTTTTCTATTTGTGTCTGTTTTTGTGCACATTCAGCAAGTATACGGCTGTTTTCTGTTTTTTTTCAATTTTCTACTGTCCCATAACATAAACCTCACAAATAAAGTTAAAATCTTATAAGATATAGTTATTTACCCTCAGTGTTTGATTTTGCAATGATTTCACTGTTTGGATGTGTATTTCTATTTGTGTCTGTTTTTGTGCAAGTATACAGCTGTTTTCTGATTTTTTTCAATTTTCTAGTGTCCCATAACATAAACCTCACAAATAAAGTTAAAATCTTATAAGATATAGTTATTTACCCTCAGTGTTTGATTTTGCAATGATTTCACTGTTTGGATGTGTTTTTCTATTTGTGTCTGTTTTTGTGCACATTCAGCAAGTATACGGCTGTCTTCTGATTTTTTTCAATTTTCTACTGTCCCATAACATAAACCTCACAAATAAAGTTAACATCTTATAAGATATACTTCTGTACCCTCAGTGTTTGATTTTGCAATGATTTCACTGTTTCGATGTGTTTTGCTATTTGTGTCTGTTTTTGTGCACATTCAGCAAGTATACGGCTGTTTTCTGATTTTTTTCAATTTTCTACTGTCCCATAACATAAACCTCACAAATAAAGTTAAAATCTTATAAGATATAGGTATATGCCTTCAGTGTTTGATTTTGCAATGATTTCAATGTTTGGATGTGTTTTTCTATTTGTGTCTGTTTTTGTGCAAGTATACGGCTGTTTTCTGATTTTTTTCAATTTTCTACTGTCCCATAACATGAACCTCACAAATAAAGTTAACATCTTATAAGATATACTTCTGTACCCTCAGTGTTTGATTTTGCAATGATTTCACTGTTTGGATGTGTTTTGCTATTTGTGTCTGTTTTTGTGCACATTCAGCAAGTATACGGCTGTTTTCTGATTTTTTTCAATTTTCTACTGTCCCATAACATAAACCTCACAAATAAAGTTAACATCTTATAAGATATACTTCTGTACCCTCAGTGTTTGATTTTGCAATGATTTCACTGTTTCGATGTGTTTTGCTATTTGTGTCTGTTTTTGTGCACATTCAGCAAGTATACGGCTGTTTTCTGATTTTTTTCAATTTTCTACTGTCCCATAACATAAACCTCACAAATAAAGTTAAAATCTTATAAGATATAGGTATATGCCTTCAGTGTTTGATTTTGCAATGATTTCAATGTTTGGATGTGTTTTTCTATTTGTGTCTGTTTTTGTGCAAGTATACGGCTGTTTTCTGATTTTTTTCAATTTTCTACTGTCCCATAACATAAACCTCACAAATAAAGTTAAAATCTTATAAGATATAGTTATTTACCCTCAGTGTTTGATTTTGCAATGATTTCACTGTTTGGATGTGTTTTTCTATTTGTGTCTGTTTTTGTGCACATTCAGCAAGTATACGGCTGTTTTCTGTTTTTTTTCAATTTTCTACTGTCCCATAACATAAACCTCACAAATAAAGTTAAAATCTTATAAGATATAGTTATTTACCCTCAGTGTTTGATTTTGCAATGATTTCACTGTTTGGATGTGTTTTTCTATTTGTGTCTGTTTTTGTGCACATTCAGCAAGTATACGGCTGGTTTCTGATTTTTTTCAATTTTCTACTGTCCCATAACATAAACCTCACAAATAAAGTTAAAATCTTATAAGATATACTTCTGTACCCTCAGTGTTTGATTTTGCAATGATTTCACTGTTTGGATGTGTTTTTCTATTTGTGTCTGTTTTTGTGCACATTCAGCAAGTATACGGCTGTTTTCTGATTTTTTTCAATTTTCTACTGTCCCATAACATAAACCTCACAAATAAAGTTAAAATCTTATAAGATATAGTTATTTACCCTCAGTGTTTGATTTTGCAATGATTTCACTGTTTGGATGTGTTTTTCTATTTGTGTCTGTTTTTGTGCACATTCAGCAAGTATACGGCTGTTTTCTGATTTTTTTCAATTTTCTACTGTCCCATAACATAAACCTCACAAATAAAGTTAACATCTTATAAGATATACTTCTGTACCCTCAGTGTTTGATTTTGCAATGATTTCACTGTTTGGATGTGTTTTTCTATTTGTGTCTGTTTTTGTGCAAGTATACAGCTGTTTTCTGATTTTTTTTCAATTTTCTAGTGTCCCATAACATAAACCTCACAAATAAAGTTAAAATCTTATAAGATATAGTTATTTACCCTCAGTGTTTGATTTTGCAATGATTTCACTGTTTGGATGTGTTTTTCTATTTGTGTCTGTTTTTGTGCACATTCAGCAAGTATACGGCTGTTTTCTGATTTTTTTCAATTTTCTACTGTCCCATAACATAAACCTCACAAATAAAGTTAACATCTTATAAGATATACTTATGTACCCTCAGTGTTTGATTTTGCAATGATTTCACTGTTTGGATGTGTTTTTCTATTTGTGTCTGTTTTTGTGCATATTCAGCAAGTATACGGCTGTTTTCTGATTTTTTTCAATTTTCTACTGTCCCATAACATAAACCTCACAAATAAAGTTAACATCTTATAAGATATACTTATGTACCCTCAGTGTTTGATTTTGCAATGATTTCACTGTTTGGATGTGTTTTTCTATTTGTGTCTGTTTTTGTGCACATTCAGCAAGTATACGGCTGTTTTCTGATTTTTTTCTATTTTCTACTGTCCCATAACATAAACCTCACAAATAAATTTAAAATCTTATAAGATATAGTTATATGCCTTCAGTGTTTGATTTTGCAATGATTTCACTGTTTGGATGTGTTTTGCTATTTGTGTCTGTTTTTGTGCAAGTATACGGCTGTTTTCTGATTTTTTTCAATTTTCTACTGTCCCATAACATAAACCTCACAAATAAAGTTAAAATCTTATAAGATATAGTAATATGCCTTCAGTGTTTGATTTTGCAATGATTTCACTGTTTGGATGTGTTTTTCTATTTGTGTCTGTTTTTGTGCACATTCAGCAAGTATACGGCTGTTTTCTGATTTTTTTCTATTTTCTACTGTCCCATAACATAAACCTCACAAATAAATTTAAAATCTTTTAAGATATAGTTATATGCCTTCAGTGTTTGATTTTGCAATGATTTCACTGTTTGGATGTGTTTTGCTATTTGTGTCTGTTTTTGTGCACATTCAGCAAGTATACGGCTGTTTTCTGATTTTTTTAAATTTTCTACTGTCCCATAACATAAACCTGACAAATAAAGTTAAAATCTTATAAGATATAGTTATATGCCTTCAGTGTTTGATTTTGCAATGATTTCACTGTTTGGATGTGTTTTTCTATTTGTGTCTGTTTTTGTGCAAGTATACGGCTGTTTTCTGATTTTTTTCAATTTTCTACTGTCCCATAACATAAACCTCACAAATAAAGTTAAAATCTTATAAGATATAGTTATATGCCTTCAGTGTTTGATTTTGCAATGATTTCACTGTTTGGATGTGTTTTTCTATTTGTGTCTGTTTTTGTGCAAGTATACGGCTGTTTTCTGATTTTTTTCAATTTTCTACTGTCCCATAACATAAACCTCACAAATAAAGTTAAAATCTTATAAGATATACTTCTCTACCCTCAGTGTTTGATTTTGCAATGATTTCACTGTTTGGATGTGTTTTTCTATTTGTGTCTGTTTTTGTGCAATTATACGGCTGTTTATTGATTTTTTTCAATTTTCTACTGTCCCATAACATAAACCTCACAAATAAAGTTAAAATCTTATAAGATATACTTCTCTACCCTCAGTGTTTGATTTTGCAATGATTTCACTGTTTGGATGTGTTTTTCTATTTGTGTCTGTTTTTGTGCACATTCAGCAAGTATACGGCTGTTTTCTGATTTTTTTCAATTTTCTACTGTCCCATAACATAAACCTCACAAATAAAGTTAAAATCTTATAAGATATACTTCTCTACCCTCAGTGTTTGATTTTGCAATGATTTCACTGTTTGGATGTGTTTTTCTATTTGTGTCTGTTTTTGTGCACATTCAGCAAGTATACGGCTGTTTTCTGATTTTTTTCAATTTTCTACTGTCCCATAACATAAACCTCACAAATAAAGTTAAAATCCTATAAGATATAGTTATTTACCCTCAGTGTTTGATTTTGCAATGATTTCACTGTTTGGATGTGTTTTTCTATTTGTGTCTGTTTTTGTGCACATTCAGCAAGTATACGGCTGTTTTCTGATTTTTTTCAATTTTCTACTGTCCCATAACATAAACCTCACAAATAAAGTTAAAATCTTATAAGATATAGTTATCTACCCTCAGTGTTTGATTTTGCAATGATTTCACTGTTTGGATGTGTTTTTCTATTTGTGTCTGTTTTTGTGCACATTCAGCAAGTATACGGCTGTCTTCTGATTTTTTTCAATTTTCTACTGTCCCATAACATAAACCTCACAAATAAAGTTAAAATCTTATAAGATATAGGTATATGCCTTCAGTGTTTGATTTTGCAATTATTTCAATGTTTGGATGTGTTTTTCTATTTGTGTCTGTTTTTGTGCAAGTATACGGCTGTTTTCTGATTTTTTTCAATTTTCTACTGTCCCATAACATAAACCTCACAAATAAAGTTAAAATCTTATAAGATATACTTCTCTACCCTCAGTGTTTGATTTTGCAATGATTTCACTGTTTGGATGTGTTTTTCTATTTGTGTCTGTTTTTGTGCAAGTATACGGCTGTTTTCTGATTTTTTTCAATTTTCTACTGTCCCATAACATAAACCTCACAAATAAAGTTAAAATCTTATAAGATATAGTTATTTACCCTCAGTGTTTGATTTTGCAATGATTTCACTGTTTGGATGTGTTTTTCTATTTGTGTCTGTTTTTGTGCACATTCAGCAAGTATACGGCTGTTTTCTGATTTTTTTCAATTTTCTACTGTCCCATAACATAAACCTCACAAATAAAGTTAACATCTTATAAGATATACTTCTGTACCCTCAGTGTTTGATTTTGCAATGATTTCACTGTTTGGATGTGTTTTTCTATTTGTGTCTGTTTTTGTGCACATTCAGCAAGTATACGGCTGTTTTCTGTTTTTTTTCAATTTTCTACTGTCCCATAACATAAACCTCACAAATAAAGTTAACATCTTATAAGATATACTTCTGTACCCTCAGTGTTTGATGTTGCAATGATTTCACTGTTTCGATGTGTTTTGCTATTTGTGTCTGTTTTTGTGCACATTCAGCAAGTATACGGCTGTTTTCTGATTTTTTTCAATTTTCTACTGTCCCATAACATAAACCTCACAAATAAAGTTAACATCTTATAAGATATAGTTATTTACCCTCAGTGTTTGATTTTGCAATGATTTCACTGTTTGGATGTGTTTTTCTATTTGTGTCTGTTTTTGTGCACATTCAGCAAGTATACGGCTGTTTTCTGATTTTTTTCAATTTTCTACTGTCCCATAACATAAACCTCACAAATAAAGTTAAAATCTTATAAGATATACTTCTCTACCCTCAGTGTTTGATTTTGCAATGATTTCACTGTTTGGATGTGTTTTTCTATTTGTGTCTGTTTTTGTGCACATTCAGCAAGTATACGGCTGTTTTCTGATTTTTTTCAATTTTCTACTGTCCCATAACATAAACCTCACAAATAAAGTTAAAATCTTATAAGATATACTTCTCTACCCTCAGTGTTTGATTTTGCAATGATTTCACTGTTTGGATGTGTTTTTCTATTTGTGTCTGTTTTTGTGCACATTCAGCAAGTATACGGCTGTTTTCTGATTTTTTTCAATTTTCTACTGTCCCATAACATAAACCTCACAAATAAAGTTAAAATCTTATAAGATATACTTCTCTACCCTCAGTGTTTGATTTTGCAATGATTTCACTGTTTGGATGTGTTTTTCTATTTGTGTCTGTTTTTGTGCACATTCAGCAAGTATACGGCTGTTTTCTGATTTTTTTCAATTTTCTACTGTCCCATAACATAAACCTCACAAATAAAGTTAAAATCCTATAAGATATAGTTATTTACCCTCAGTGTTTGATTTTGCAATGATTTCACTGTTTGGATGTGTTTTTCTATTTGTGTCTGTTTTTGTGCACATTCAGCAAGTATACGGCTGTTTTCTGATTTTTTTCAATTTTCTACTGTCCCATAACATAAACCTCACAAATAAAGTTAAAATCTTATAAGATATAGTTATCTACCCTCAGTGTTTGATTTTGCAATGATTTCACTGTTTGGATGTGTTTTTCTATTTGTGTCTGTTTTTGTGCACATTCAGCAAGTATACGGCTGTCTTCTGATTTTTTTCAATTTTCTACTGTCCCATAACATAAACCTCACAAATAAAGTTAAAATCTTATAAGATATAGGTATATGCCTTCAGTGTTTGATTTTGCAATTATTTCAATGTTTGGATGTGTTTTTCTATTTGTGTCTGTTTTTGTGCAAGTATACGGCTGTTTTCTGATTTTTTTCAATTTTCTACTGTCCCATAACATAAACCTCACAAATAAAGTTAAAATCTTATAAGATATACTTCTCTACCCTCAGTGTTTGATTTTGCAATGATTTCACTGTTTGGATGTGTTTTTCTATTTGTGTCTGTTTTTGTGCAAGTATACGGCTGTTTTCTGATTTTTTTCAATTTTCTACTGTCCCATAACATAAACCTCACAAATAAAGTTAAAATCTTATAAGATATAGTTATTTACCCTCAGTGTTTGATTTTGCAATGATTTCACTGTTTGGATGTGTTTTTCTATTTGTGTCTGTTTTTGTGCACATTCAGCAAGTATACGGCTGTTTTCTGATTTTTTTCAATTTTCTACTGTCCCATAACATAAACCTCACAAATAAAGTTAACATCTTATAAGATATACTTCTGTACCCTCAGTGTTTGATTTTGCAATGATTTCACTGTTTGGATGTGTTTTTCTATTTGTGTCTGTTTTTGTGCACATTCAGCAAGTATACGGCTGTTTTCTGTTTTTTTTCAATTTTCTACTGTCCCATAACATAAACCTCACAAATAAAGTTAACATCTTATAAGATATACTTCTGTACCCTCAGTGTTTGATGTTGCAATGATTTCACTGTTTCGATGTGTTTTGCTATTTGTGTCTGTTTTTGTGCACATTCAGCAAGTATACGGCTGTTTTCTGATTTTTTTCAATTTTCTACTGTCCCATAACATAAACCTCACAAATAAAGTTAAAATCTTATAAGATATAGGTATATGCCTTCAGTGTTTGATTTTGCAATTATTTCAATGTTTGGATGTGTTTTTCTATTTGTGTCTGTTTTTGTGCAAGTATACGGCTGTTTTCTGATTTTTTTCAATTTTCTACTGTCCCATAACATAAACCTCACAAATAAAGTTAAAATCTTATAAGATATACTTCTCTACCCTCAGTGTTTGATTTTGCAATGATTTCACTGTTTGGATGTGTTTTTCTATTTGTGTCTGTTTTTGTGCAAGTATACGGCTGTTTTCTGATTTTTTTCAATTTTCTACTGTCCCATAACATAAACCTCACAAATAAAGTTAACATCTTATAAGATATACTTCTGTGCCCTCAGTGTTTGATTTTGCAATGATTTCACTGTTTGGATGTGTTTTTCTATTTGTGTCTGTTTTTGTGCAAGTATACGGCTGTTTTCTGATTTTTTTAAATTTTCTACTGTCCCATAACATAAACCTCACAAATAAAGTTAAAATCTTATAAGATATAGTTATTTACCCTCAGTGTTTGATTTTGCAATGATTTCACTGTTTGGATGTGTTTTTCTATTTGTGTCTGTTTTTGTGCACATTCAGCAAGTATACGGCTGTTTTCTGTTTTTTTTCAATTTTCTACTGTCCCATAACATAAACCTCACAAATAAAGTTAAAATCTTATAAGATATAGTTATTTACCCTCAGTGTTTGATTTTGCAATGATTTCACTGTTTGGATGTGTTTTTCTATTTGTGTCTGTTTTTGTGCACATTCAGCAAGTATACGGCTGTTTTCTGATTTTTTTCAATTTTCTACTGTCCCATAACATAAACCTCACAAATAAAGTTAAAATCTTATAAGATATACTTCTGTACCCTCAGTGTTTGATTTTGCAATGATTTCACTGTTTGGATGTGTTTTTCTATTTGTGTCTGTTTTTGTGCACATTCAGCAAGTATACGGCTGTTTTCTGATTTTTTTCAATTTTCTACTGTCCCATAACATAAACCTCACAAATAAAGTTAAAATCTTATAAGATCCAGTTATTTACCCTCAGTGTTTGATTTTGCAATGATTTCACTGTTTGGATGTGTTTTTCTATTTGTGTCTGTTTTTGTGCAAGTATACGGCTGTCTTCTGATTTTTTTCAATTTTCTACTGTCCCATAACATAAACCTCACAAATAAAGTTAACATCTTATAAGATATACGTCTGTACCCTCAGTGTTTGATTTTGCAATGATTTCACTGTTTGGATGTGTTTTTCTATTTGTGTCTGTTTTTGTGCAAGTATACGGCTGTTTTCTGATTTTTTTCAATTTTCTACTGTCCCATAACATAAACCTCACAAATAAAGTTAAAATCTTATAAGATATAGTTATATGCCTTCAGTGTTTGATTTTGCAATGATTTCACTGTTTGGATGTGTTTTTCTATTTGTGTCTGTTTTTGTGCAAGTATACGGCTGTTTTCTGATTTTTTTCAATTTTCTACTGTCCCATAACATAAACCTCACAAATAAAGTTAACATCTTATAAGATATACGTCTGTACCCTCAGTGTTTGATTTTGCAATGATTTCACTGTTTGGATGTGTTTTTCTATTTGTGTCTGTTTTTGTGCAAGTATACAGCTGTTTTCTGATTTTTTTCAATTTTCTAGTGTCCCATAACATAAACCTCACAAATAAAGTTAAAATCTTATAAGATATAGTTATTTACCCTCAGTGTTTGATTTTGCAATGATTTCACTGTTTGGATGTGTTTTTCTATTTGTGTCTGTTTTTGTGCACATTCAGCAAGTATACGGCTGTTTTCTGATTTTTTTCAATTTTCTACTGTCCCATAACATAAACCTCACAAATAAAGTTAACATCTTATAAGATATACTTCTGTACCCTCAGTGTTTGATTTTGCAATGATTTCACTGTTTGGATGTGTTTTGCTATTTGTGTCTGTTTTTGTGCACATTCAGCAAGTATACGGCTGTTTTCTGATTTTTTTCAATTTTCTACTGTCCCATAACATAAACCTCACAAATAAAGTTAAAATCGTATAAGATATAGGTATATGCCTTCAGTGTTTGATTTTGCAATGATTTCAATGTTTGGATGTGTTTTTCTATTTGTGTCTGTTTTTGTGCCATTATACGGCTGTTTTCTGATTTTTTTCAATTTTCTACTGTCCCATAACATAAACCTCACAAATAAAGTTAAAATCTTATAAGATATACTTCTCTACTCTCAGTGTTTGATTTTGCAATGATTTCACTGTTTGGATGTGTTTTTCTATTTGTGTCTGTTTTTGTGCACATTCAGCAAGTATACGGCTGTTTTCTGATTTTTTTCAATTTTCTACTGTCCCATAACATAAACCTCACAAATAAAGTTAAAATCATATAAGATATAGTTATTTACCCTCAGTGTTTGATTTTGCAATGATTTCACTGTTTGGATGTGTTTTTCTATTTGTGTCTGTTTTTGTGCACATTCAGCAAGTATACGGCTGTTTTCTGATTTTTTTCAATTTTCTACTGTCCCATAACATAAACCTCACAAATAAAGTTAACATCTTATAAGATATACTTCTGTACCATCAGTGTTTGATTTTGCAATGATTTCACTGTTTGGATGTGTTTTTCTATTTGTGTCTGTTTTTGTGCACATTCAGCAAGTATACGGCTGTCTTCTGATTTTTTTCAATTTTCTACTGTCCCATAACATAAACCTCACAAATAAAGTTAACATCTTATAAGATATACTTCTGTACCCTCAGTGTTTGATTTTGCAATGATTTCACTGTTTCGATGTGTTTTGCTATTTGTGTCTGTTTTTGTGCACATTCAGCAAGTATACGGCTGTTTTCTGATTTTTTTCAATTTTCTACTGTCCCATAACATAAACCTCACAAATAAAGTTAAAATCTTATAAGATATAGGTATATGCCTTCAGTGTTTGATTTTGCAATTATTTCAATGTTTGGATGTGTTTTTCTATTTGTGTCTGTTTTTGTGCAAGTATACGGCTGTTTTCTGATTTTTTTCAATTTTCTACTGTCCCATAACATAAACCTCACAAATAAAGTTAAAATCTTATAAGATATACTTCTCTACCCTCAGTGTTTGATTTTGCAATGATTTCACTGTTTGGATGTGTTTTTCTATTTGTGTCTGTTTTTGTGCAAGTATACGGCTGTTTTCTGATTTTTTTCAATTTTCTACTGTCCCATAACATAAACCTCACAAATAAAGTTAACATCTTATAAGATATACTTCTGTGCCCTCAGTGTTTGATTTTGCAATGATTTCACTGTTTGGATGTGTTTTTCTATTTGTGTCTGTTTTTGTGCAAGTATACGGCTGTTTTCTGATTTTTTTCAATTTTCTACTGTCCCATAACATGAACCTCACAAATAAAGTTAACATCTTATAAGATATACTTCTGTACCCTCAGTGTTTGATTTTGCAATGATTTCACTGTTTGGATGTGTTTTGCTATTTGTGTCTGTTTTTGTGCACATTCAGCAAGTATACGGCTGTTTTCTGATTTTTTTCAATTTTCTACTGTCCCATAACATAAACCTCACAAATAAAGTTAAAATCTTATAAGATATAGTTATTTACCCTCAGTGTTTGATTTTGCAATGATTTCACTGTTTGGATGTGTTTTGCTATTTGTGTCTGTTTTTGTGCACATTCAGCAAGTATACGGCTGTTTTCTGATTTTTTTCAATTTTCTACTGTCCCATAACATAAACCTCACAAATAAAGTTAACATCTTATAAGATATAGTTATTTACCCTCAGTGTTTGATTTTGCAATGATTTCACTGTTTGGATGTGTTTTTCTATTTGTGTCTGTTTTTGTGCACATTCAGCAAGTATACGGCTGTTTTCTGATTTTTTTCAATTTTCTACTGTCCCATAACATAAACCTCACAAATAAAGTTAACATCTTATAAGATATACTTCTGTACCCTCAGTGTTTGATTTTGCAATGATTTCACTGTTTGGATGTGTTTTGCTATTTGTGTCTGTTTTTGTGCACATTCAGCAAGTATACGGCTGTTTTCTGATTTTTTTCAATTTTCTACTGTCCCATAACATAAACCTCACAAATAAAGTTGAAATCGTATAAGATATAGGTATATGCCTTCAGTGTTTGATTTTGCAATGATTTCACTGTTTGGATGTGTTTTTCTATTTGTGTCTGTTTTTGTGCACATTCAGCAAGTATACGGCTGTTTTCTGATTTTTTTCAATTTTCTACTGTCCCATAACATAAACCTCACAAATAAAGTTAAAATCTTATAAGATATACTTCTGTACCCTCAGTGTTTGATTTTGCAATGATTTCACTGTTTGGATGTGTTTTTCTATTTGTGTCTGTTTTTGTGCAAGTATACGGCTGTTTTCTGATTTTTTTCAATTTTCTACTGTCCCATAACATAAACCTCACAAATAAAGTTAACATCTTATAAGATATACTTCTGTGCCCTCAGTGTTTGATTTTGCAATGATTTCACTGTTTGGATGTGTTTTTCTATTTGTGTCTGTTTTTGTGCAAGTATACGGCTGTTTTCTGATTTTTTTCAATTTTCTACTGTCCCATAACATAAACCTCACAAATAAAGTTAAAATCTTATAAGATATAGTTATTTACCCTCAGTGTTTGATTTTGCAATGATTTCACTGTTTGGATGTGTTTTTCTATTTGTGTCTGTTTTTGTGCACATTCAGCAAGTATACGGCTGTTTTCTGATTTTTTTCAATTTTCTACTGTCCCATAACATAAACCTCACAAATAAAGTTAACATCTTATAAGATATACTTCTGTACCCTCAGTGTTTGATTTTGCAATGATTTCACTGTTTGGATGTGTTTTTCTATTTGTGTCTGTTTTTGTGCACATTCAGCAAGTATACGGCTGTTTTCTGATTTTTTTCAATTTTCTACTGTCCCATAACATAAACCTCACAAATAAAGTTAAAATCTTATAAGATATACTTCTCTACCCTCAGTGTTTGATTTTGCAATGATTTCACTGTTTGGATGTGTTTTTCTATTTGTGTCTGTTTTTGTGCAAGTATACGGCTGTTTTCTGATTTTTTTCTATTTTCTACTGTCCCATAACATAAACCTCACAAATAAAGTTCAAATCTTATAAGATATAGTTATATGCCTTCAGTGTTTGATTTTGCAATGATTTCACTGTTTGGATGTGTTTTGCTATTTGTGTCTGTTTTTGTGCACATTCAGCAAGTATACGGCTGTTTTCTGATTTTTTTAAATTTTCTACTGTCCCATAACATAAACCTGACAAATAAAGTTAAAATCTTATAAGATATAGTTATATGCCTTCAGTGTTTGATTTTGCAATGATTTCACTGTTTGGATGTGTTTTTCTATTTGTGTCTGTTTTTGTGCAAGTATACGGCTGTTTTCTGATTTTTTTCAATTTTCTACTGTCCCATAACATAAACCTCACAAATAAAGTTAAAATCTTATAAGATATAGGTATATGCCTTCAGTGTTTGATTTTGCAATTATTTCAATGTTTGGATGTGTTTTTCTATTTGTGTCTGTTTTTGTGCAAGTATACGGCTGTTTTCTGATTTTTTTCAATTTTCTACTGTCCCATAACATAAACCTCACAAATAAAGTTAAAATCTTATAAGATATACTTCTCTACCCTCAGTGTTTGATTTTGCAATGATTTCACTGTTTGGATGTGTTTTTCTATTTGTGTCTGTTTTTGTGCACATTCAGCAAGTATACGGCTGTTTTCTGTTTTTTTTCAATTTTCTACTGTCCCATAACATAAACCTCACAAATAAAGTTAACATCTTATAAGATATACTTCTGTACCCTCAGTGTTTGATGTTGCAATGATTTCACTGTTTCGATGTGTTTTGCTATTTGTGTCTGTTTTTGTGCACATTCAGCAAGTATACGGCTGTTTTCTGATTTTTTTCAATTTTCTACTGTCCCATAACATAAACCTCACAAATAAAGTTAACATCTTATAAGATATAGTTATTTACCCTCAGTGTTTGATTTTGCAATGATTTCACTGTTTGGATGTGTTTTTCTATTTGTGTCTGTTTTTGTGCACATTCAGCAAGTATACGGCTGTTTTCTGATTTTTTTCAATTTTCTACTGTCCCATAACATAAACCTCACAAATAAAGTTAAAATCTTATAAGATATACTTCTCTACCCTCAGTGTTTGATTTTGCAATGATTTCACTGTTTGGATGTGTTTTTCTATTTGTGTCTGTTTTTGTGCACATTCAGCAAGTATACGGCTGTTTTCTGATTTTTTTCAATTTTCTACTGTCCCATAACATAAACCTCACAAATAAAGTTAAAATCTTATAAGATATACTTCTCTACCCTCAGTGTTTGATTTTGCAATGATTTCACTGTTTGGATGTGTTTTTCTATTTGTGTCTGTTTTTGTGCACATTCAGCAAGTATACGGCTGTTTTCTGATTTTTTTCAATTTTCTACTGTCCCATAACATAAACCTCACAAATAAAGTTAAAATCTTATAAGATATACTTCTCTACCCTCAGTGTTTGATTTTGCAATGATTTCACTGTTTGGATGTGTTTTTCTATTTGTGTCTGTTTTTGTGCACATTCAGCAAGTATACGGCTGTTTTCTGATTTTTTTCAATTTTCTACTGTCCCATAACATAAACCTCACAAATAAAGTTAACATCTTATAAGATATACTTCTGTACCCTCAGTGTTTGATTTTGCAATGATTTCACTGTTTGGATGTGTTTTTCTATTTGTGTCTGTTTTTGTGCACATTCAGCAAGTATACGGCTGTTTTCTGTTTTTTTTCAATTTTCTACTGTCCCATAACATAAACCTCACAAATAAAGTTAACATCTTATAAGATATACTTCTGTACCCTCAGTGTTTGATGTTGCAATGATTTCACTGTTTCGATGTGTTTTGCTATTTGTGTCTGTTTTTGTGCACATTCAGCAAGTATACGGCTGTTTTCTGATTTTTTTCAATTTTCTACTGTCCCATAACATAAACCTCACAAATAAAGTTAAAATCTTATAAGATATAGGTATATGCCTTCAGTGTTTGATTTTGCAATTATTTCAATGTTTGGATGTGTTTTTCTATTTGTGTCTGTTTTTGTGCAAGTATACGGCTGTTTTCTGATTTTTTTCAATTTTCTACTGTCCCATAACATAAACCTCACAAATAAAGTTAAAATCTTATAAGATATACTTCTCTACCCTCAGTGTTTGATTTTGCAATGATTTCACTGTTTGGATGTGTTTTTCTATTTGTGTCTGTTTTTGTGCAAGTATACGGCTGTTTTCTGATTTTTTTCAATTTTCTACTGTCCCATAACATAAACCTCACAAATAAAGTTAACATCTTATAAGATATACTTCTGTGCCCTCAGTGTTTGATTTTGCAATGATTTCACTGTTTGGATGTGTTTTTCTATTTGTGTCTGTTTTTGTGCAAGTATACGGCTGTTTTCTGATTTTTTTAAATTTTCTACTGTCCCATAACATAAACCTCACAAATAAAGTTAAAATCTTATAAGATATAGTTATTTACCCTCAGTGTTTGATTTTGCAATGATTTCACTGTTTGGATGTGTTTTTCTATTTGTGTCTGTTTTTGTGCACATTCAGCAAGTATACGGCTGTTTTCTGTTTTTTTTCAATTTTCTACTGTCCCATAACATAAACCTCACAAATAAAGTTAAAATCTTATAAGATATAGTTATTTACCCTCAGTGTTTGATTTTGCAATGATTTCACTGTTTGGATGTGTTTTTCTATTTGTGTCTGTTTTTGTGCACATTCAGCAAGTATACGGCTGTTTTCTGATTTTTTTCAATTTTCTACTGTCCCATAACATAAACCTCACAAATAAAGTTAAAATCTTATAAGATATACTTCTGTACCCTCAGTGTTTGATTTTGCAATGATTTCACTGTTTGGATGTGTTTTTCTATTTGTGTCTGTTTTTGTGCACATTCAGCAAGTATACGGCTGTTTTCTGATTTTTTTCAATTTTCTACTGTCCCATAACATAAACCTCACAAATAAAGTTAAAATCTTATAAGATCCAGTTATTTACCCTCAGTGTTTGATTTTGCAATGATTTCACTGTTTGGATGTGTTTTTCTATTTGTGTCTGTTTTTGTGCAAGTATACGGCTGTCTTCTGATTTTTTTCAATTTTCTACTGTCCCATAACATAAACCTCACAAATAAAGTTAACATCTTATAAGATATACGTCTGTACCCTCAGTGTTTGATTTTGCAATGATTTCACTGTTTGGATGTGTTTTTCTATTTGTGTCTGTTTTTGTGCAAGTATACGGCTGTTTTCTGATTTTTTTCAATTTTCTACTGTCCCATAACATAATCCTCACAAATAAAGTTAAAATCTTATAAGATATAGTTATATGCCTTCAGTGTTTGATTTTGCAATGATTTCACTGTTTGGATGTGTTTTTCTATTTGTGTCTGTTTTTGTGCAAGTATACGGCTGTTTTCTGATTTTTTTCAATTTTCTACTGTCCCATAACATAAACCTCACAAATAAAGTTAACATCTTATAAGATATACGTCTGTACCCTCAGTGTTTGATTTTGCAATGATTTCACTGTTTGGATGTGTTTTTCTATTTGTGTCTGTTTTTGTGCAAGTATACAGCTGTTTTCTGATTTTTTTCAATTTTCTAGTGTCCCATAACATAAACCTCACAAATAAAGTTAAAATCTTATAAGATATAGTTATTTACCCTCAGTGTTTGATTTTGCAATGATTTCACTGTTTGGATGTGTTTTTCTATTTGTGTCTGTTTTTGTGCACATTCAGCAAGTATACGGCTGTTTTCTGATTTTTTTCAATTTTCTACTGTCCCATAACATAAACCTCACAAATAAAGTTAACATCTTATAAGATATACTTCTGTACCCTCAGTGTTTGATTTTGCAATGATTTCACTGTTTGGATGTGTTTTGCTATTTGTGTCTGTTTTTGTGCACATTCAGCAAGTATACGGCTGTTTTCTGATTTTTTTCAATTTTCTACTGTCCCATAACATAAACCTCACAAATAAAGTTAAAATCGTATAAGATATAGGTATATGCCTTCAGTGTTTGATTTTGCAATGATTTCAATGTTTGGATGTGTTTTTCTATTTGTGTCTGTTTTTGTGCCATTATACGGCTGTTTTCTGATTTTTTTCAATTTTCTACTGTCCCATAACATAAACCTCACAAATAAAGTTAAAATCTTATAAGATATAGTTATTTACCCTCAGTGTTTGATTTTGCAATGATTTCACTGTTTGGATGTGTTTTTCTATTTGTGTCTGTTTTTGTGCACATTCAGCAAGTATACGGCTGTTTTCTGATTTTTTTCAATTTTCTACTGTCCCATAACATAAACCTCACAAATAAAGTTAACATCTTATAAGATATACTTCTGTACCCTCAGTGTTTGATTTTGCAATGATTTCACTGTTTGGATGTGTTTTGCTATTTGTGTCTGTTTTTGTGCACATTCAGCAAGTATACGGCTGTTTTCTGATTTTTTTCAATTTTCTACTGTCCCATAACATAAACCTCACAAATAAAGTTAAAATCGTATAAGATATAGGTATATGCCTTCAGTGTTTGATTTTGCAATGATTTCAATGTTTGGATGTGTTTTTCTATTTGTGTCTGTTTTTGTGCCATTATACGGCTGTTTTCTGATTTTTTTCAATTTTCTACTGTCCCATAACATAAACCTCACAAATAAAGTTAAAATCTTATAAGATATACTTCTCTACTCTCAGTGTTTGATTTTGCAATGATTTCACTGTTTGGATGTGTTTTTCTATTTGTGTCTGTTTTTGTGCACATTCAGCAAGTATACGGCTGTTTTCTGATTTTTTTCAATTTTCTACTGTCCCATAACATAAACCTCACAAATAAAGTTAAAATCATATAAGATATAGTTATTTACCCTCAGTGTTTGATTTTGCAATGATTTCACTGTTTGGATGTGTTTTTCTATTTGTGTCTGTTTTTGTGCACATTCAGCAAGTATACGGCTGTTTTCTGATTTTTTTCAATTTTCTACTGTCCCATAACATAAACCTCACAAATAAAGTTAACATCTTATAAGATATACTTCTGTACCATCAGTGTTTGATTTTGCAATGATTTCACTGTTTGGATGTGTTTTTCTATTTGTGTCTGTTTTTGTGCACATTCAGCAAGTATACGGCTGTTTTCTGATTTTTTTCAATTTTCTACTGTCCCATAACATAAACCTCACAAATAAAGTTAACATCTTATAAGATATACTTCTGTACCATCAGTGTTTGATTTTGCAATGATTTCACTGTTTGGATGTGTTTTTCTATTTGTGTCTGTTTTTGTGCAAGTATACGGCTGTTTTCTGATTTTTTTCAATTTTCTACTGTCCCATAACATAAACCTCACAAATAAAGTTAAAATCTTATAAGATATAGTTATTTACCCTCAGTGTTTGATTTTGCAATGATTTCACTGTTTGGATGTGTTTTTCTATTTGTGTCTGTTTTTGTGCACATTCAGCAAGTATACGGCTGTTTTCTGATTTTTTTCAATTTTCTACTGTCCCATAACATAAACCTCACAAATAAAGTTAACATCTTATAAGATATACTTCTGTACCCTCAGTGTTTGATTTTGCAATGATTTCACTGTTTGGATGTGTTTTGCTATTTGTGTCTGTTTTTGTGCACATTCAGCAAATATACGGCTGTTTTCTGATTTTTTTCAATTTTCTACTGTCCCATAACATAAACCTCACAAATAAAGTTAAAATCGTATAAGATATAGGTATATGCCTTCAGTGTTTGATTTTGCAATGATTTCACTGTTTGGATGTGTTTTGCTATTTGTGTCTGTTTTTGTGCACATTCAGCAAGTATACGGCTGTTTTCTGATTTTTTTCAATTTTCTACTGTCCCATAACATAAACCTCACAAATAAAGTTAAAATCTTATAAGATATACTTCTCTACCCTCAGTGTTTGATTTTGCAATGATTTCACTGTTTGGATGTGTTTTTCTATTTGTGTCTGTTTTTGTGCAAGTATACGGCTGTTTTCTGATTTTTTTCAATTTTCTACTGTCCCATAACATAAACCTCACAAATAAAGTTAAAATCGTTCAAGATATAGGTATATGCCTTCAGTGTTTGATTTTGCAATGATTTCAATGTTTGGATGTGTTTTTCTATTTGTGTCTGTTTTTGTGCAAGTATACGGCTGTTTTCTGATTTTTTTCAATTTTCTACTGTCCCATAACATGAACCTCACAAATAAAGTTAACATCTTATAAGATATACTTCTGTACCCTCAGTGTTTGATTTTGCAATGATTTCACTGTTTGGATGTGTTTTGCTATTTGTGTCTGTTTTTGTGCACATTCAGCAAGTATACGGCTGTTTTCTGATTTTTTTCAATTTTCTACTGTCCCATAACATAAACCTCACAAATAAAGTTAAAATCTTATAAGATATACTTCTCTACCCTCAGTGTTTGATTTTGCAATGATTTCACTGTTTGGATGTGTTTTTCTATTTGTGTCTGTTTTTGTGCAAGTATACGGCTGTTTTCTGATTTTTTTCAATTTTCTACTGTCCCATAACATAAACCTCACAAATAAAGTTAAAATCGTATAAGATATAGGTATATGCCTTCAGTGTTTGATTTTGCAATGATTTCAATGTTTGGATGTGTTTTTCTATTTGTGTCTGTTTTTGTGCACATTCAGCAAGTATACGGCTGTTTTCTGATTTTTTTCAATTTTCTACTGTCCCATAACATGAACCTCACAAATAAAGTTAACATCTTATAAGATATAGTTATTTACCCTCAGTGTTTGATTTTGCAATGATTTCACTGTTTGGATGTGTTTTTCTATTTGTGTCTGTTTTTGTGCACATTCAGCAAGTATACGGCTGTTTTCTGATTTTTTTCAATTTTCTACTGTCCCATAACATAAACCTCACAAATAAAGTTAACATCTTATAAGATATACTTCTGTACCCTCAGTGTTTGATTTTGCAATGATTTCACTGTTTGGATGTGTTTTGCTATTTGTGTCTGTTTTTGTGCACATTCAGCAAGTATACGGCTGTTTTCTGATTTTTTTCAATTTTCTACTGTCCCATAACATAAACCTCACAAATAAAGTTAAAATCGTATAAGATATAGGTATATGCCTTCAGTGTTTGATTTTGCAATGATTTCAATGTTTGGATGTGTTTTTCTATTTGTGTCTGTTTTTGTGCCATTATACGGCTGTTTTCTGATTTTTTTCAATTTTCTACTGTCCCATAACATAAACCTCACAAATAAAGTTAAAATCTTATAAGATATACTTCTCTACTCTCAGTGTTTGATTTTGCAATGATTTCACTGTTTGGATGTGTTTTTCTATTTGTGTCTGTTTTTGTGCACATTCAGCAAGTATACGGCTGTTTTCTGATTTTTTTCAATTTTCTACTGTCCCATAACATAAACCTCACAAATAAAGTTAAAATCATATAAGATATAGTTATTTACCCTCAGTGTTTGATTTTGCAATGATTTCACTGTTTGGATGTGTTTTTCTATTTGTGTCTGTTTTTGTGCACATTCAGCAAGTATACGGCTGTTTTCTGATTTTTTTCAATTTTCTACTGTCCCATAACATAAACCTCACAAATAAAGTTAACATCTTATAAGATATACTTCTGTACCATCAGTGTTTGATTTTGCAATGATTTCACTGTTTGGATGTGTTTTTCTATTTGTGTCTGTTTTTGTGCCATTATACGGCTGTTTTCTGATTTTTTTTCAATTTTCTACTGTCCCATAACATAAACCTCACAAATAAAGTTAAAATCTTAACATCTTATAAGATATACTTCTGTACCCTCAGTGTTTGATTTTGCAATGATTTCACTGTTTCGATGTGTTTTGCTATTTGTGTCTGTTTTTGTGCACATTCAGCAAGTATACGGCTGTTTTCTGATTTTTTTCAATTTTCTACTGTCCCATAACATAAACCTCACAAATAAAGTTAAAATCTTATAAGATATAGGTATATGCCTTCAGTGTTTGATTTTGCAATTATTTCAATGTTTGGATGTGTTTTTCTATTTGTGTCTGTTTTTGTGCAAGTATACGGCTGTTTTCTGATTTTTTTCAATTTTCTACTGTCCCATAACATAAACCTCACAAATAAAGTTAAAATCTTATAAGATATACTTCTCTACCCTCAGTGTTTGATTTTGCAATGATTTCACTGTTTGGATGTGTTTTTCTATTTGTGTCTGTTTTTGTGCAAGTATACGGCTGTTTTCTGATTTTTTTCAATTTTCTACTGTCCCATAACATAAACCTCACAAATAAAGTTAACATCTTATAAGATATACTTCTGTGCCCTCAGTGTTTGATTTTGCAATGATTTCACTGTTTGGATGTGTTTTTCTATTTGTGTCTGTTTTTGTGCAAGTATACGGCTGTTTTCTGATTTTTTTCAATTTTCTACTGTCCCATAACATGAACCTCACAAATAAAGTTAACATCTTATAAGATATACTTCTGTACCCTCAGTGTTTGATTTTGCAATGATTTCACTGTTTGGATGTGTTTTGCTATTTGTGTCTGTTTTTGTGCACATTCAGCAAGTATACGGCTGTTTTCTGATTTTTTTCAATTTTCTACTGTCCCATAACATAAACCTCACAAATAAAGTTAAAATCTTATAAGATATACTTCTCTACCCTCAGTGTTTGATTTTGCAATGATTTCACTGTTTGGATGTGTTTTTCTATTTGTGTCTGTTTTTGTGCACATTCAGCAAGTATACGGCTGTTTTCTGATTTTTTTCAATTTTCTACTGTCCCATAACATAAACCTCACAAATAAAGTTAAAATCTTATAAGATATAGTTATTTACCCTCAGTGTTTGATTTTGCAATGATTTCACTGTTTGGATGTGTTTTGCTATTTGTGTCTGTTTTTGTGCACATTCAGCAAGTATACGGCTGTTTTCTGATTTTTTTCAATTTTCTACTGTCCCATAACATAAACCTCACAAATAAAGTTAACATCTTATAAGATATAGTTATTTACCCTCAGTGTTTGATTTTGCAATGATTTCACTGTTTGGATGTGTTTTTCTATTTGTGTCTGTTTTTGTGCACATTCAGCAAGTATACGGCTGTTTTCTGATTTTTTTCAATTTTCTACTGTCCCATAACATAAACCTCACAAATAAAGTTAACATCTTATAAGATATACTTCTGTACCCTCAGTGTTTGATTTTGCAATGATTTCACTGTTTGGATGTGTTTTGCTATTTGTGTCTGTTTTTGTGCACATTCAGCAAGTATACGGCTGTTTTCTGATTTTTTTCAATTTTCTACTGTCCCATAACATAAACCTCACAAATAAAGTTGAAATCGTATAAGATATAGGTATATGCCTTCAGTGTTTGATTTTGCAATGATTTCACTGTTTGGATGTGTTTTTCTATTTGTGTCTGTTTTTGTGCACATTCAGCAAGTATACGGCTGTTTTCTGATTTTTTTCAATTTTCTACTGTCCCATAACATAAACCTCACAAATAAAGTTAAAATCTTATAAGATATACTTCTGTACCCTCAGTGTTTGATTTTGCAATGATTTCACTGTTTGGATGTGTTTTTCTATTTGTGTCTGTTTTTGTGCAAGTATACGGCTGTTTTCTGATTTTTTTCAATTTTCTACTGTCCCATAACATAAACCTCACAAATAAAGTTAACATCTTATAAGATATACTTCTGTGCCCTCAGTGTTTGATTTTGCAATGATTTCACTGTTTGGATGTGTTTTTCTATTTGTGTCTGTTTTTGTGCAAGTATACGGCTGTTTTCTGATTTTTTTCAATTTTCTACTGTCCCATAACATAAACCTCACAAATAAAGTTAAAATCTTATAAGATATAGTTATTTACCCTCAGTGTTTGATTTTGCAATGATTTCACTGTTTGGATGTGTTTTTCTATTTGTGTCTGTTTTTGTGCACATTCAGCAAGTATACGGCTGTTTTCTGATTTTTTTCAATTTTCTACTGTCCCATAACATAAACCTCACAAATAAAGTTAACATCTTATAAGATATACTTCTGTACCCTCAGTGTTTGATTTTGCAATGATTTCACTGTTTGGATGTGTTTTTCTATTTGTGTCTGTTTTTGTGCACATTCAGCAAGTATACGGCTGTTTTCTGATTTTTTTCAATTTTCTACTGTCCCATAACATAAACCTCACAAATAAAGTTAAAATCTTATAAGATATACTTCTCTACCCTCAGTGTTTGATTTTGCAATGATTTCACTGTTTGGATGTGTTTTTCTATTTGTGTCTGTTTTTGTGCAAGTATACGGCTGTTTTCTGATTTTTTTCTATTTTCTACTGTCCCATAACATAAACCTCACAAATAAAGTTCAAATCTTATAAGATATAGTTATATGCCTTCAGTGTTTGATTTTGCAATGATTTCACTGTTTGGATGTGTTTTGCTATTTGTGTCTGTTTTTGTGCACATTCAGCAAGTATACGGCTGTTTTCTGATTTTTTTAAATTTTCTACTGTCCCATAACATAAACCTGACAAATAAAGTTAAAATCTTATAAGATATAGTTATATGCCTTCAGTGTTTGATTTTGCAATGATTTCACTGTTTGGATGTGTTTTTCTATTTGTGTCTGTTTTTGTGCAAGTATACGGCTGTTTTCTGATTTTTTTCAATTTTCTACTGTCCCATAACATAAACCTCACAAATAAAGTTAAAATCTTATAAGATATAGGTATATGCCTTCAGTGTTTGATTTTGCAATTATTTCAATGTTTGGATGTGTTTTTCTATTTGTGTCTGTTTTTGTGCAAGTATACGGCTGTTTTCTGATTTTTTTCAATTTTCTACTGTCCCATAACATAAACCTCACAAATAAAGTTAAAATCTTATAAGATATACTTCTCTACCCTCAGTGTTTGATTTTGCAATGATTTCACTGTTTGGATGTGTTTTTCTATTTGTGTCTGTTTTTGTGCAAGTATACGGCTGTTTTCTGATTTTTTTCAATTTTCTACTGTCCCATAACATAAACCTCACAAATAAAGTTAAAATCTTATAAGATATAGTTATTTACCCTCAGTGTTTGATTTTGCAATGATTTCACTGTTTGGATGTGTTTTTCTATTTGTGTCTGTTTTTGTGCACATTCAGCAAGTATACGGCTGTTTTCTGATTTTTTTCAATTTTCTACTGTCCCATAACATAAACCTCACAAATAAAGTTAACATCTTATAAGATATACTTCTCTACCCTCAGTGTTTGATTTTGCAATGATTTCACTGTTTGGATGTGTTTTTCTATTTGTGTCTGTTTTTGTGCACATTCAGCAAGTATACGGCTGTTTTCTGATTTTTTTCAATTTTCTACTGTCCCATAACATAAACCTCACAAATAAAGTTAAAATCTTATAAGATATAGTTATTTACCCTCAGTGTTTGATTTTGCAATGATTTCACTGTTTGGATGTGTTTTGCTATTTGTGTCTGTTTTTGTGCACATTCAGCAAGTATACGGCTGTTTTCTGATTTTTTTCAATTTTCTACTGTCCCATAACATAAACCTCACAAATAAAGTTAACATCTTATAAGATATAGTTATTTACCCTCAGTGTTTGATTTTGCAATGATTTCACTGTTTGGATGTGTTTTTCTATTTGTGTCTGTTTTTGTGCACATTCAGCAAGTATACGGCTGTTTTCTGATTTTTTTCAATTTTCTACTGTCCCATAACATAAACCTCACAAATAAAGTTAACATCTTATAAGATATACTTCTGTACCCTCAGTGTTTGATTTTGCAATGATTTCACTGTTTGGATGTGTTTTGCTATTTGTGTCTGTTTTTGTGCACATTCAGCAAGTATACGGCTGTTTTCTGATTTTTTTCAATTTTCTACTGTCCCATAACATAAACCTCACAAATAAAGTTGAAATCGTATAAGATATAGGTATATGCCTTCAGTGTTTGATTTTGCAATGATTTCACTGTTTGGATGTGTTTTTCTATTTGTGTCTGTTTTTGTGCACATTCAGCAAGTATACGGCTGTTTTCTGATTTTTTTCAATTTTCTACTGTCCCATAACATAAACCTCACAAATAAAGTTAAAATCTTATAAGATATACTTCTGTACCCTCAGTGTTTGATTTTGCAATGATTTCACTGTTTGGATGTGTTTTTCTATTTGTGTCTGTTTTTGTGCAAGTATACGGCTGTTTTCTGATTTTTTTCAATTTTCTACTGTCCCATAACATAAACCTCACAAATAAAGTTAACATCTTATAAGATATACTTCTGTGCCCTCAGTGTTTGATTTTGCAATGATTTCACTGTTTGGATGTGTTTTTCTATTTGTGTCTGTTTTTGTGCAAGTATACGGCTGTTTTCTGATTTTTTTCAATTTTCTACTGTCCCATAACATAAACCTCACAAATAAAGTTAAAATCTTATAAGATATAGTTATTTACCCTCAGTGTTTGATTTTGCAATGATTTCACTGTTTGGATGTGTTTTTCTATTTGTGTCTGTTTTTGTGCACATTCAGCAAGTATACGGCTGTTTTCTGATTTTTTTCAATTTTCTACTGTCCCATAACATAAACCTCACAAATAAAGTTAACATCTTATAAGATATACTTCTGTACCCTCAGTGTTTGATTTTGCAATGATTTCACTGTTTGGATGTGTTTTTCTATTTGTGTCTGTTTTTGTGCACATTCAGCAAGTATACGGCTGTTTTCTGATTTTTTTCAATTTTCTACTGTCCCATAACATAAACCTCACAAATAAAGTTAAAATCTTATAAGATATACTTCTCTACCCTCAGTGTTTGATTTTGCAATGATTTCACTGTTTGGATGTGTTTTTCTATTTGTGTCTGTTTTTGTGCAAGTATACAGCTGTTTTCTGATTTTTTTCTATTTTCTACTGTCCCATAACATAAACCTCACAAATAAAGTTCAAATCTTATAAGATATAGTTATATGCCTTCAGTGTTTGATTTTGCAATGATTTCACTGTTTGGATGTGTTTTGCTATTTGTGTCTGTTTTTGTGCACATTCAGCAAGTATACGGCTGTTTTCTGATTTTTTTAAATTTTCTACTGTCCCATAACATAAACCTGACAAATAAAGTTAAAATCTTATAAGATATAGGTATATGCCTTCAGTGTTTGATTTTGCAATTATTTCAATGTTTGGATGTGTTTTTCTATTTGTGTCTGTTTTTGTGCAAGTATACGGCTGTTTTCTGATTTTTTTCAATTTTCTACTGTCCCATAACATAAACCTCACAAATAAAGTTAAAATCTTATAAGATATACTTCTCTACCCTCAGTGTTTGATTTTGCAATGATTTCACTGTTTGGATGTGTTTTTCTATTTGTGTCTGTTTTTGTGCAAGTATACGGCTGTTTTCTGATTTTTTTCAATTTTCTACTGTCCCATAACATAAACCTCACAAATAAAGTTAAAATCTTATAAGATATAGTTATTTACCCTCAGTGTTTGATTTTGCAATGATTTCACTGTTTGGATGTGTTTTTCTATTTGTGTCTGTTTTTGTGCACATTCAGCAAGTATACGGCTGTTTTCTGATTTTTTTCAATTTTCTACTGTCCCATAACATAAACCTCACAAATAAAGTTAACATCTTATAAGATATACTTCTGTACCCTCAGTGTTTGATTTTGCAATGATTTCACTGTTTGGATGTGTTTTTCTATTTGTGTCTGTTTTTGTGCACATTCAGCAAGTATACGGCTGTTTTCTGTTTTTTTTCAATTTTCTACTGTCCCATAACATAAACCTCACAAATAAAGTTAACATCTTATAAGATATACTTCTGTACCCTCAGTGTTTGATGTTGCAATGATTTCACTGTTTCGATGTGTTTTGCTATTTGTGTCTGTTTTTGTGCACATTCAGCAAGTATACGGCTGTTTTCTGATTTTTTTCAATTTTCTACTGTCCCATAACATAAACCTCACAAATAAAGTTAAAATCTTATAAGATATAGGTATATGCCTTCAGTGTTTGATTTTGCAATTATTTCAATGTTTGGATGTGTTTTTCTATTTGTGTCTGTTTTTGTGCAAGTATACGGCTGTTTTCTGATTTTTTTCAATTTTCTACTGTCCCATAACATAAACCTCACAAATAAAGTTAAAATCTTATAAGATATACTTCTCTACCCTCAGTGTTTGATTTTGCAATGATTTCACTGTTTGGATGTGTTTTTCTATTTGTGTCTGTTTTTGTGCAAGTATACGGCTGTTTTCTGATTTTTTTCAATTTTCTACTGTCCCATAACATAAACCTCACAAATAAAGTTAACATCTTATAAGATATACTTCTGTGCCCTCAGTGTTTGATTTTGCAATGATTTCACTGTTTGGATGTGTTTTTCTATTTGTGTCTGTTTTTGTGCAAGTATACGGCTGTTTTCTGATTTTTTTAAATTTTCTACTGTCCCATAACATAAACCTCACAAATAAAGTTAAAATCTTATAAGATATAGTTATTTACCCTCAGTGTTTGATTTTGCAATGATTTCACTGTTTGGATGTGTTTTTCTATTTGTGTCTGTTTTTGTGCACATTCAGCAAGTATACGGCTGTTTTCTGTTTTTTTTCAATTTTCTACTGTCCCATAACATAAACCTCACAAATAAAGTTAAAATCTTATAAGATATAGTTATTTACCCTCAGTGTTTGATTTTGCAATGATTTCACTGTTTGGATGTGTTTTTCTATTTGTGTCTGTTTTTGTGCACATTCAGCAAGTATACGGCTGTTTTCTGATTTTTTTCAATTTTCTACTGTCCCATAACATAAACCTCACAAATAAAGTTAAAATCTTATAAGATATACTTCTGTACCCTCAGTGTTTGATTTTGCAATGATTTCACTGTTTGGATGTGTTTTTCTATTTGTGTCTGTTTTTGTGCACATTCAGCAAGTATACGGCTGTTTTCTGATTTTTTTCAATTTTCTACTGTCCCATAACATAAACCTCACAAATAAAGTTAAAATCTTATAAGATCCAGTTATTTACCCTCAGTGTTTGATTTTGCAATGATTTCACTGTTTGGATGTGTTTTTCTATTTGTGTCTGTTTTTGTGCAAGTATACGGCTGTCTTCTGATTTTTTTCAATTTTCTACTGTCCCATAACATAAACCTCACAAATAAAGTTAACATCTTATAAGATATACGTCTGTACCCTCAGTGTTTGATTTTGCAATGATTTCACTGTTTGGATGTGTTTTTCTATTTGTGTCTGTTTTTGTGCAAGTATACGGCTGTTTTCTGATTTTTTTCAATTTTCTACTGTCCCATAACATAATCCTCACAAATAAAGTTAAAATCTTATAAGATATAGTTATATGCCTTCAGTGTTTGATTTTGCAATGATTTCACTGTTTGGATGTGTTTTTCTATTTGTGTCTGTTTTTGTGCAAGTATACGGCTGTTTTCTGATTTTTTTCAATTTTCTACTGTCCCATAACATAAACCTCACAAATAAAGTTAACATCTTATAAGATATACGTCTGTACCCTCAGTGTTTGATTTTGCAATGATTTCACTGTTTGGATGTGTTTTTCTATTTGTGTCTGTTTTTGTGCAAGTATACAGCTGTTTTCTGATTTTTTTCAATTTTCTAGTGTCCCATAACATAAACCTCACAAATAAAGTTAAAATCTTATAAGATATAGTTATTTACCCTCAGTGTTTGATTTTGCAATGATTTCACTGTTTGGATGTGTTTTTCTATTTGTGTCTGTTTTTGTGCACATTCAGCAAGTATACGGCTGTTTTCTGATTTTTTTCAATTTTCTACTGTCCCATAACATAAACCTCACAAATAAAGTTAACATCTTATAAGATATACTTCTGTACCCTCAGTGTTTGATTTTGCAATGATTTCACTGTTTGGATGTGTTTTGCTATTTGTGTCTGTTTTTGTGCACATTCAGCAAGTATACGGCTGTTTTCTGATTTTTTTCAATTTTCTACTGTCCCATAACATAAACCTCACAAATAAAGTTAAAATCGTATAAGATATAGGTATATGCCTTCAGTGTTTGATTTTGCAATGATTTCAATGTTTGGATGTGTTTTTCTATTTGTGTCTGTTTTTGTGCCATTATACGGCTGTTTTCTGATTTTTTTCAATTTTCTACTGTCCCATAACATAAACCTCACAAATAAAGTTAAAATCTTATAAGATATAGTTATTTACCCTCAGTGTTTGATTTTGCAATGATTTCACTGTTTGGATGTGTTTTTCTATTTGTGTCTGTTTTTGTGCACATTCAGCAAGTATACGGCTGTTTTCTGATTTTTTTCAATTTTCTACTGTCCCATAACATAAACCTCACAAATAAAGTTAACATCTTATAAGATATACTTCTGTACCCTCAGTGTTTGATTTTGCAATGATTTCACTGTTTGGATGTGTTTTGCTATTTGTGTCTGTTTTTGTGCACATTCAGCAAGTATACGGCTGTTTTCTGATTTTTTTCAATTTTCTACTGTCCCATAACATAAACCTCACAAATAAAGTTAAAATCGTATAAGATATAGGTATATGCCTTCAGTGTTTGATTTTGCAATGATTTCAATGTTTGGATGTGTTTTTCTATTTGTGTCTGTTTTTGTGCCATTATACGGCTGTTTTCTGATTTTTTTCAATTTTCTACTGTCCCATAACATAAACCTCACAAATAAAGTTAAAATCTTATAAGATATACTTCTCTACTCTCAGTGTTTGATTTTGCAATGATTTCACTGTTTGGATGTGTTTTTCTATTTGTGTCTGTTTTTGTGCACATTCAGCAAGTATACGGCTGTTTTCTGATTTTTTTCAATTTTCTACTGTCCCATAACATAAACCTCACAAATAAAGTTAAAATCATATAAGATATAGTTATTTACCCTCAGTGTTTGATTTTGCAATGATTTCACTGTTTGGATGTGTTTTTCTATTTGTGTCTGTTTTTGTGCACATTCAGCAAGTATACGGCTGTTTTCTGATTTTTTTCAATTTTCTACTGTCCCATAACATAAACCTCACAAATAAAGTTAACATCTTATAAGATATACTTCTGTACCATCAGTGTTTGATTTTGCAATGATTTCACTGTTTGGATGTGTTTTTCTATTTGTGTCTGTTTTTGTGCACATTCAGCAAGTATACGGCTGTTTTCTGATTTTTTTCAATTTTCTACTGTCCCATAACATAAACCTCACAAATAAAGTTAACATCTTATAAGATATACTTCTGTACCATCAGTGTTTGATTTTGCAATGATTTCACTGTTTGGATGTGTTTTTCTATTTGTGTCTGTTTTTGTGCAAGTATACGGCTGTTTTCTGATTTTTTTCAATTTTCTACTGTCCCATAACATAAACCTCACAAATAAAGTTAAAATCTTATAAGATATAGTTATTTACCCTCAGTGTTTGATTTTGCAATGATTTCACTGTTTGGATGTGTTTTTCTATTTGTGTCTGTTTTTGTGCACATTCAGCAAGTATACGGCTGTTTTCTGATTTTTTTCAATTTTCTACTGTCCCATAACATAAACCTCACAAATAAAGTTAACATCTTATAAGATATACTTCTGTACCCTCAGTGTTTGATTTTGCAATGATTTCACTGTTTGGATGTGTTTTGCTATTTGTGTCTGTTTTTGTGCACATTCAGCAAATATACGGCTGTTTTCTGATTTTTTTCAATTTTCTACTGTCCCATAACATAAACCTCACAAATAAAGTTAAAATCGTATAAGATATAGGTATATGCCTTCAGTGTTTGATTTTGCAATGATTTCACTGTTTGGATGTGTTTTGCTATTTGTGTCTGTTTTTGTGCACATTCAGCAAGTATACGGCTGTTTTCTGATTTTTTTCAATTTTCTACTGTCCCATAACATAAACCTCACAAATAAAGTTAAAATCTTATAAGATATACTTCTCTACCCTCAGTGTTTGATTTTGCAATGATTTCACTGTTTGGATGTGTTTTTCTATTTGTGTCTGTTTTTGTGCAAGTATACGGCTGTTTTCTGATTTTTTTCAATTTTCTACTGTCCCATAACATAAACCTCACAAATAAAGTTAAAATCGTTCAAGATATAGGTATATGCCTTCAGTGTTTGATTTTGCAATGATTTCAATGTTTGGATGTGTTTTTCTATTTGTGTCTGTTTTTGTGCAAGTATACGGCTGTTTTCTGATTTTTTTCAATTTTCTACTGTCCCATAACATGAACCTCACAAATAAAGTTAACATCTTATAAGATATACTTCTGTACCCTCAGTGTTTGATTTTGCAATGATTTCACTGTTTGGATGTGTTTTGCTATTTGTGTCTGTTTTTGTGCACATTCAGCAAGTATACGGCTGTTTTCTGATTTTTTTCAATTTTCTACTGTCCCATAACATAAACCTCACAAATAAAGTTAAAATCTTATAAGATATACTTCTCTACCCTCAGTGTTTGATTTTGCAATGATTTCACTGTTTGGATGTGTTTTTCTATTTGTGTCTGTTTTTGTGCAAGTATACGGCTGTTTTCTGATTTTTTTCAATTTTCTACTGTCCCATAACATAAACCTCACAAATAAAGTTAAAATCGTATAAGATATAGGTATATGCCTTCAGTGTTTGATTTTGCAATGATTTCAATGTTTGGATGTGTTTTTCTATTTGTGTCTGTTTTTGTGCACATTCAGCAAGTATACGGCTGTTTTCTGATTTTTTTCAATTTTCTACTGTCCCATAACATGAACCTCACAAATAAAGTTAACATCTTATAAGATATAGTTATTTACCCTCAGTGTTTGATTTTGCAATGATTTCACTGTTTGGATGTGTTTTTCTATTTGTGTCTGTTTTTGTGCACATTCAGCAAGTATACGGCTGTTTTCTGATTTTTTTCAATTTTCTACTGTCCCATAACATAAACCTCACAAATAAAGTTAACATCTTATAAGATATACTTCTGTACCCTCAGTGTTTGATTTTGCAATGATTTCACTGTTTGGATGTGTTTTGCTATTTGTGTCTGTTTTTGTGCACATTCAGCAAGTATACGGCTGTTTTCTGATTTTTTTCAATTTTCTACTGTCCCATAACATAAACCTCACAAATAAAGTTAAAATCGTATAAGATATAGGTATATGCCTTCAGTGTTTGATTTTGCAATGATTTCAATGTTTGGATGTGTTTTTCTATTTGTGTCTGTTTTTGTGCCATTATACGGCTGTTTTCTGATTTTTTTCAATTTTCTACTGTCCCATAACATAAACCTCACAAATAAAGTTAAAATCTTATAAGATATACTTCTCTACTCTCAGTGTTTGATTTTGCAATGATTTCACTGTTTGGATGTGTTTTTCTATTTGTGTCTGTTTTTGTGCACATTCAGCAAGTATACGGCTGTTTTCTGATTTTTTTCAATTTTCTACTGTCCCATAACATAAACCTCACAAATAAAGTTAAAATCATATAAGATATAGTTATTTACCCTCAGTGTTTGATTTTGCAATGATTTCACTGTTTGGATGTGTTTTTCTATTTGTGTCTGTTTTTGTGCACATTCAGCAAGTATACGGCTGTTTTCTGATTTTTTTCAATTTTCTACTGTCCCATAACATAAACCTCACAAATAAAGTTAACATCTTATAAGATATACTTCTGTACCATCAGTGTTTGATTTTGCAATGATTTCACTGTTTGGATGTGTTTTTCTATTTGTGTCTGTTTTTGTGCACATTCAGCAAGTATACGGCTGTTTTCTGATTTTTTTCAATTTTCTACTGTCCCATAACATAAACCTCACAAATAAAGTTAACATCTTATAAGATATACTTCTGTACCATCAGTGTTTGATTTTGCAATGATTTCACTGTTTGGATGTGTTTTTCTATTTGTGTCTGTTTTTGTGCAAGTATACGGCTGTTTTCTGATTTTTTTCAATTTTCTACTGTCCCATAACATAAACCTCACAAATAAAGTTAAAATCTTATAAGATATAGTTATTTACCCTCAGTGTTTGATTTTGCAATGATTTCACTGTTTGGATGTGTTTTTCTATTTGTGTCTGTTTTTGTGCACATTCAGCAAGTATACGGCTGTTTTCTGATTTTTTTCAATTTTCTACTGTCCCATAACATAAACCTCACAAATAAAGTTAACATCTTATAAGATATACTTCTGTACCCTCAGTGTTTGATTTTGCAATGATTTCACTGTTTGGATGTGTTTTGCTATTTGTGTCTGTTTTTGTGCACATTCAGCAAATATACGGCTGTTTTCTGATTTTTTTCAATTTTCTACTGTCCCATAACATAAACCTCACAAATAAAGTTAAAATCGTATAAGATATAGGTATATGCCTTCAGTGTTTGATTTTGCAATGATTTCACTGTTTGGATGTGTTTTGCTATTTGTGTCTGTTTTTGTGCACATTCAGCAAGTATACGGCTGTTTTCTGATTTTTTTCAATTTTCTACTGTCCCATAACATAAACCTCACAAATAAAGTTAAAATCTTATAAGATATACTTCTCTACCCTCAGTGTTTGATTTTGCAATGATTTCACTGTTTGGATGTGTTTTTCTATTTGTGTCTGTTTTTGTGCAAGTATACGGCTGTTTTCTGATTTTTTTCAATTTTCTACTGTCCCATAACATAAACCTCACAAATAAAGTTAAAATCGTTCAAGATATAGGTATATGCCTTCAGTGTTTGATTTTGCAATGATTTCAATGTTTGGATGTGTTTTTCTATTTGTGTCTGTTTTTGTGCAAGTATACGGCTGTTTTCTGATTTTTTTCAATTTTCTACTGTCCCATAACATGAACCTCACAAATAAAGTTAACATCTTATAAGATATACTTCTGTACCCTCAGTGTTTGATTTTGCAATGATTTCACTGTTTGGATGTGTTTTGCTATTTGTGTCTGTTTTTGTGCACATTCAGCAAGTATACGGCTGTTTTCTGATTTTTTTCAATTTTCTACTGTCCCATAACATAAACCTCACAAATAAAGTTAAAATCTTATAAGATATACTTCTCTACCCTCAGTGTTTGATTTTGCAATGATTTCACTGTTTGGATGTGTTTTTCTATTTGTGTCTGTTTTTGTGCAAGTATACGGCTGTTTTCTGATTTTTTTCAATTTTCTACTGTCCCATAACATAAACCTCACAAATAAAGTTAAAATCTTATAAGATATACTTCTCTACCCTCAGTGTTTGATTTTGCAATGATTTCACTGTTTGGATGTGTTTTTCTATTTGTGTCTGTTTTTGTGCAAGTATACGGCTGTTTTCTGATTTTTTTCAATTTTCTACTGTCCCATAACATAAACCTCACAAATAAAGTTAAAATCGTTCAAGATATAGGTATATGCCTTCAGTGTTTGATTTTGCAATGATTTCAATGTTTGGATGTGTTTTTCTATTTGTGTCTGTTTTTGTGCAAGTATACGGCTGTTTTCTGATTTTTTTCAATTTTCTACTGTCCCATAACATGAACCTCACAAATAAAGTTAACATCTTATAAGATATACTTCTGTACCCTCAGTGTTTGATTTTGCAATGATTTCACTGTTTGGATGTGTTTTGCTATTTGTGTCTGTTTTTGTGCACATTCAGCAAGTATACGGCTGTTTTCTGATTTTTTTCAATTTTCTACTGTCCCATAACATAAACCTCACAAATAAAGTTAAAATCTTATAAGATATACTTCTCTACCCTCAGTGTTTGATTTTGCAATGATTTCACTGTTTGGATGTGTTTTTCTATTTGTGTCTGTTTTTGTGCAAGTATACGGCTGTTTTCTGATTTTTTTCAATTTTCTACTGTCCCATAACATAAACCTCACAAATAAAGTTAAAATCGTATAAGATATAGGTATATGCCTTCAGTGTTTGATTTTGCAATGATTTCAATGTTTGGATGTGTTTTTCTATTTGTGTCTGTTTTTGTGCACATTCAGCAAGTATACGGCTGTTTTCTGATTTTTTTCAATTTTCTACTGTCCCATAACATGAACCTCACAAATAAAGTTAACATCTTATAAGATATAGTTATTTACCCTCAGTGTTTGATTTTGCAATGATTTCACTGTTTGGATGTGTTTTTCTATTTGTGTCTGTTTTTGTGCACATTCAGCAAGTATACGGCTGTTTTCTGATTTTTTTCAATTTTCTACTGTCCCATAACATAAACCTCACAAATAAAGTTAACATCTTATAAGATATACTTCTGTACCCTCAGTGTTTGATTTTGCAATGATTTCACTGTTTGGATGTGTTTTGCTATTTGTGTCTGTTTTTGTGCACATTCAGCAAGTATACGGCTGTTTTCTGATTTTTTTCAATTTTCTACTGTCCCATAACATAAACCTCACAAATAAAGTTAAAATCGTATAAGATATAGGTATATGCCTTCAGTGTTTGATTTTGCAATGATTTCAATGTTTGGATGTGTTTTTCTATTTGTGTCTGTTTTTGTGCCATTATACGGCTGTTTTCTGATTTTTTTCAATTTTCTACTGTCCCATAACATAAACCTCACAAATAAAGTTAAAATCTTATAAGATATACTTCTCTACTCTCAGTGTTTGATTTTGCAATGATTTCACTGTTTGGATGTGTTTTTCTATTTGTGTCTGTTTTTGTGCACATTCAGCAAGTATACGGCTGTTTTCTGATTTTTTTCAATTTTCTACTGTCCCATAACATAAACCTCACAAATAAAGTTAAAATCATATAAGATATAGTTATTTACCCTCAGTGTTTGATTTTGCAATGATTTCACTGTTTGGATGTGTTTTTCTATTTGTGTCTGTTTTTGTGCACATTCAGCAAGTATACGGCTGTTTTCTGATTTTTTTCAATTTTCTACTGTCCCATAACATAAACCTCACAAATAAAGTTAACATCTTATAAGATATACTTCTGTACCATCAGTGTTTGATTTTGCAATGATTTCACTGTTTGGATGTGTTTTTCTATTTGTGTCTGTTTTTGTGCCATTATACGGCTGTTTTCTGATTTTTTTTCAATTTTCTACTGTCCCATAACATAAACCTCACAAATAAAGTTAAAATCTTATAAGATATAGTTATTTACCCTCAGTGTTTGATTTTGCAATGATTTCACTGTTTGGATGTGTTTTTCTATTTGTGTCTGTTTTTGTGCACATTCAGCAAGTATACGGCTGTTTTCTGATTTTTTTCAATTTTCTACTGTCCCATAACATAAACCTCACAAATAAAGTTAACATCTTATAAGATATACTTCTGTACCCTCAGTGTTTGATTTTGCAATGATTTCACTGTTTGGATGTGTTTTGCTATTTGTGTCTGTTTTTGTGCACATTCAGCAAGTATACGGCTGTTTTCTGATTTTTTTCAATTTTCTACTGTCCCATAACATAAACCTCACAAATAAAGTTAAAATCGTATAAGATATAGGTATATGCCTTCAGTGTTTGATTTTGCAATGATTTCAATGTTTGGATGTGTTTTTCTATTTGTGTCTGTTTTTGTGCCATTATACGGCTGTTTTCTGATTTTTTTCAATTTTCTACTGTCCCATAACATAAACCTCACAAATAAAGTTAAAATCTTATAAGATATACTTCTCTACTCTCAGTGTTTGATTTTGCAATGATTTCACTGTTTGGATGTGTTTTTCTATTTGTGTCTGTTTTTGTGCACATTCAGCAAGTATACGGCTGTTTTCTGATTTTTTTCAATTTTCTACTGTCCCATAACATAAACCTCACAAATAAAGTTAAAATCATATAAGATATAGTTATTTACCCTCAGTGTTTGATTTTGCAATGATTTCACTGTTTGGATGTGTTTTTCTATTTGTGTCTGTTTTTGTGCACATTCAGCAAGTATACGGCTGTTTTCTGATTTTTTTCAATTTTCTACTGTCCCATAACATAAACCTCACAAATAAAGTTAAAATCTTATAAGATATAGTTATTTACCCTCAGTGTTTGATTTTGCAATGATTTCACTGTTTGGATGTGTTTTTCTATTTGTGTCTGTTTTTGTGCACATTCAGCAAGTATACGGCTGTTTTCTGATTTTTTTCAATTTTCTACTGTCCCATAACATAAACCTCACAAATAAAGTTAACATCTTATAAGATATACTTCTGTACCCTCAGTGTTTGATTTTGCAATGATTTCACTGTTTGGATGTGTTTTGCTATTTGTGTCTGTTTTTGTGCACATTCAGCAAATATACGGCTGTTTTCTGATTTTTTTCAATTTTCTACTGTCCCATAACATAAACCTCACAAATAAAGTTAAAATCGTATAAGATATAGGTATATGCCTTCAGTGTTTGATTTTGCAATGATTTCACTGTTTGGATGTGTTTTGCTATTTGTGTCTGTTTTTGTGCACATTCAGCAAGTATACGGCTGTTTTCTGATTTTTTTCAATTTTCTACTGTCCCATAACATAAACCTCACAAATAAAGTTAAAATCTTATAAGATATACTTCTCTACCCTCAGTGTTTGATTTTGCAATGATTTCACTGTTTGGATGTGTTTTTCTATTTGTGTCTGTTTTTGTGCAAGTATACGGCTGTTTTCTGATTTTTTTCAATTTTCTACTGTCCCATAACATAAACCTCACAAATAAAGTTAAAATCGTTCAAGATATAGGTATATGCCTTCAGTGTTTGATTTTGCAATGATTTCAATGTTTGGATGTGTTTTTCTATTTGTGTCTGTTTTTGTGCAAGTATACGGCTGTTTTCTGATTTTTTTCAATTTTCTACTGTCCCATAACATGAACCTCACAAATAAAGTTAACATCTTATAAGATATACTTCTGTACCCTCAGTGTTTGATTTTGCAATGATTTCACTGTTTGGATGTGTTTTGCTATTTGTGTCTGTTTTTGTGCACATTCAGCAAGTATACGGCTGTTTTCTGATTTTTTTCAATTTTCTACTGTCCCATAACATAAACCTCACAAATAAAGTTAAAATCTTATAAGATATACTTCTCTACCCTCAGTGTTTGATTTTGCAATGATTTCACTGTTTGGATGTGTTTTTCTATTTGTGTCTGTTTTTGTGCAAGTATACGGCTGTTTTCTGATTTTTTTCAATTTTCTACTGTCCCATAACATAAACCTCACAAATAAAGTTAAAATCGTATAAGATATAGGTATATGCCTTCAGTGTTTGATTTTGCAATGATTTCAATGTTTGGATGTGTTTTTCTATTTGTGTCTGTTTTTGTGCACATTCAGCAAGTATACGGCTGTTTTCTGATTTTTTTCAATTTTCTACTGTCCCATAACATGAACCTCACAAATAAAGTTAACATCTTATAAGATATACTTCTGTACCCTCAGTGTTTGATTTTGCAATGATTTCACTGTTTGGATGTGTTTTGCTATTTGTGTCTGTTTTTGTGCACATTCAGCAAGTATACGGCTGTTTTCTGATTTTTTTCAATTTTCTACTGTCCCATAACATAAACCTCACAAATAAAGTTAAAATCGTATAAGATATAGGTATATGCCTTCAGTGTTTGATTTTGCAATGATTTCACTGTTTGGATGTGTTTTGCTATTTGTGTCTGTTTTTGTGCACATTCAGCAAGTATACGGCTGTTTTCTGATTTTTTTCAATTTTCTACTGTCCCATAACATAAACCTCACAAATAAAGTTAAAATCTTATAAGATATACTTCTCTACCCTCAGTGTTTGATTTTGCAATGATTTCACTGTTTGGATGTGTTTTTCTATTTGTGTCTGTTTTTGTGCAAGTATACAGCTGTTTTCTGATTTTTTTCAATTTTCTAGTGTCCCATAACATAAACCTCACAAATAAAGTTAAAATCTTATAAGATATAGTTATTTACCCTCAGTGTTTGATTTTGCAATGATTTCACTGTTTGGATGTGTTTTGCTATTTGTGTCTGTTTTTGTGCACATTCAGCAAGTATACGGCTGTTTTCTGATTTTTTTCAATTTTCTACTGTCCCATAACATAAACCTCACAAATAAAGTTAAAATCGTATAAGATATAGGTATATGCCTTCAGTGTTTGATTTTGCAAAGATTTCAATGTTTGGATGTGTTTTTCTATTTGTGTCTGTTTTTGTGCAAGTATACGGCTGTTTTCTGATTTTTTTCAATTTTCTACTGTCCCATAACATAAACCTCACAAATAAAGTTAAAATCTTATAAGATATACTTCTCTACCCTCAGTGTTTGATTTTGCAATGATTTCACTGTTAGGATGTGTTTTTCTATTTGTGTCTGTTTTTGTGCAAGTATACGGCTGTTTTCTGATTTTTTTCAATTTTCTACTGTCCCATAACATAAACCTCACAAATAAAATTAAAATCTTATAAGATATAGTTATTTACCCTCAGTGTTTGATTTTGCAATGATTTCACTGTTTGGATGTGTTTTTCTATTTGTGTCTGTTTTTATGCACATTCAGCAAGTCTACGGCTGTTTTCTGATTTTTTTCAATTTTCTACTGTCCCATAACATAAACCTCACAAATAAAGTTAACATCTTATAAGATATACTTCTGTACCCTCAGTGTTTGATTTTGCAATGATTTCACTGTTTGGATGTGTTTTGCTATTTGTGTCTGTTTTTGTGCACATTCAGCAAGTATACGGCTGTTTTCTGATTTTTTTCAATTTTCTACTGTCCCATAACATAAACCTCACAAATAAAGTTAAAATCTTATAAGATATACTTCTCTACCCTCAGTGTTTGATTTTGCAATGATTTCACTGTTTGGATGTGTTTTTCTATTTGTGTCTGTTTTTGTGCAAGTATACGGCTGTTTTCTGATTTTTTTAAATTTTCTACTGTCCCATAACATAAACCTCACAAATAAAGTTAAAATCTTATAAGATATACTTCTCTACCCTCAGTGTTTGATTTTGCAATGATTTCACTGTTTGGATGTGTTTTTCTATTTGTGTCTGTTTTTGTGCAAGTATACGGCTGTTTTCTGATTTTTTTCAATTTTCTACTGTCCCATAACATAAACCTCACAAATAAAGTTAAAATCTTATAAGATATACTTCTCTACCCTCAGTGTTTGATTTTGCAATGATTTCACTGTTTGGATGTGTTTTTCTATTTGTGTCTGTTTTTGTGCACATTCAGCAAGTATACGGCTGTTTTCTGATTTTTTTCAATTTTCTACTGTCCCATAACATAAACCTCACAAATAAAGTTAACATCTTATAAGATATACTTCTGTACCATCAGTGTTTGTTTTTGCAATGATTTCACTGTTTGGATGTGTTTTTCTATTTGTGTCTGTTTTTGTGCAAGTATACGGCTGTTTTCTGATTTTTTTTAATTTTCTACTGTCCCATAACATGAACCTCACAAATAAAGTTAACATCTAATAAGATATACTTCTGTACCCTCAGTGTTTGATTTTGCAATGATTTCACTGTTTGGATGTGTTTTGCTATTTGTGTCTGTTTTTGTGCACATTCAGCAAGTATACGGCTGTTTTCTGATTTTTTTCAATTTTCTACTGTCCCATAACATAAACCTCACAAATAAAGTTAAAATCTTATAAGATATACTTCTCTACCCTCAGTGTTTGATTTTGCAATGATTTCACTGTTTGGATGTGTTTTTCTATTTGTGTCTGTTTTTGTGCAAGTATACGGCTGTTTTCTGATTTTTTTCAATTTTCTACTGTCCCATAACATGAACCTCACAAATAAAGTTAACATCTTATAAGATATAGTTATTTACCCTCAGTGTTTGATTTTGCAATGATTTCACTGTTTGGATGTGTTTTTCTATTTGTGTCTGTTTTTGTGCACATTCAGCAAGTATACGGCTGTTTTCTGATTTTTTTCAATTTTCTAGTGTCCCATAACATAAACCTCACAAATAAAGTTAAAATCTTATAAGATATAGTTATTTACCCTCAGTGTTTGATTTTGCAATGATTTCACTGTTTGGATGTGTTTTGCTATTTGTGTCTGTTTTTGTGCACATTCAGCAAGTATACGGCTGTTTTCTGATTTTTTTCAATTTTCTACTGTCCCATAACATAAACCTCACAAATAAAGTTAAAATCGTATAAGATATAGGTATATGCCTTCAGTGTTTGATTTTGCAATGATTTCAATGTTTGGATGTGTTTTTCTATTTGTGTCTGTTTTTGTGCACATTCAGCAAGTATACGGCTGTTTTCTGATTTTTTTCAATTTTCTACTGTCCCATAACATGAACCTCACAAATAAAGTTAACATCTTATAAGATATACTTCTGTACCCTCAGTGTTTGATTTTGCAATGATTTCACTGTTTGGATGTGTTTTGCTATTTGTGTCTGTTTTTGTGCACATTCAGCAAGTATACGGCTGTTTTCTGATTTTTTTCAATTTTCTACTGTCCCATAACATAAACCTCACAAATAAAGTTAAAATCGTATAAGATATAGGTATATGCCTTCAGTGTTTGATTTTGCAATGATTTCACTGTTTGGATGTGTTTTGCTATTTGTGTCTGTTTTTGTGCACATTCAGCAAGTATACGGCTGTTTTCTGATTTTTTTCAATTTTCTACTGTCCCATAACATAAACCTCACAAATAAAGTTAAAATCTTATAAGATATACTTCTCTACCCTCAGTGTTTGATTTTGCAATGATTTCACTGTTTGGATGTGTTTTTCTATTTGTGTCTGTTTTTGTGCAAGTATACGGCTGTTTTCTGATTTTTTTCAATTTTCTACTGTCCCATAACATAAACCTCACAAATAAAGTTAAAATCGTTCAAGATATAGGTATATGCCTTCAGTGTTTGATTTTGCAATGATTTCACTGTTTGGATATGTTTTGCTATTTGTGTCTGTTTTTGTGCACATTCAGCAAGTATACGGCTGTTTTCTGATTTTTTTCAATTTTCTACTGTCCCATAACATAAACCTCACAAATAAAATTAAAAACAGTATAAGATATAGGTATATGCCTTCAGTGTTTGATTTTGCAATGATTTCAATGTTTGGATGTGTTTTTCTATTTGTGTCTGTTTTTGTGCAAGTATACGGCTGTTTTCTGATTTTTTTCAATTTTCTACTGTCCCATAACATAAACCTCACAAATAAAGTTAAAATCTTATAAGATATACTTCTGTACCCTCAGTGTTTGATTTTGCAATGATTTCACTGTTTGGATGTGTTTTTCTATTTGTGTCTGTTTTTGTGCAAGTATACGGCTGTTTTCTGATTTTTTTCAATTTTCTACTGTCCCATAACATAAACCTCACAAATAAAGTTAAAATCTTATAAGATATAGTTATTTACCCTCAGTGTTTGATTTTGCAATGATTTCACTGTTTGGATGTGTTTTGCTATTTGTGTCTGTTTTTGTGCACATTCAGCAAGTATACGGCTGTTTTCTGATTTTTTTCAATTTTCTACTGTCCCATAACATGAACCTCACAAATAAAGTTAACATCTTATAAGATATACTTCTGTACCCTCAGTGTTTGATTTTGCAATGATTTCACTGTTTGGATGTGTTTTGCTATTTGTGTCTGTTTTTGTGCACATTCAGCAAGTATACGGCTGTTTTCTGATTTTTTTCAATTTTCTACTGTCCCATAACATAAACCTCACAAATAAAGTTAAAATCTTATAAGATATACTTCTCTACCCTCAGTGTTTGATTTTGCAATGATTTCACTGTTTGGATGTGTTTTTCTATTTGTGTCTGTTTTTGTGCAAGTATACGGCTGTTTTCTGATTTTTTTCAATTTTCTACTGTCCCATAACATAAACCTCACAAATAAAGTTAAAATCGTATAAGATATAGGTATATGCCTTCAGTGTTTGATTTTGCAATGATTTCAATGTTTGGATGTGTTTTTCTATTTGTGTCTGTTTTTGTGCAAGTATACGGCTGTTTTCTGATTTTTTTCAATTTTCTACTGTCCCATAACATGAACCTCACAAATAAAGTTAACATCTTATAAGATATACTTCTGTACCCTCAGTGTTTGATTTTGCAATGATTTCACTGTTTGGATGTGTTTTGCTATTTGTGTCTGTTTTTGTGCACATTCAGCAAGTATACGGCCGTTTTCTGATTTTTTTCAATTTTCTACTGTCCCATAACATAAACCTCACAAATAAAGTTAAAATCGTATAAGATATAGGTATATGCCTTCAGTGTTTGATTTTGCAATGATTTCAATGTTTGGATGTGTTTTTCTATTTGTGTCTGTTTTTGTGCAAGTATACGGCTGTTTTCTGATTTTTTTCAATTTTCTACTGTCCCATAACATGAACCTCACAAATAAAGTTAACATCTTATAAGATATACTTCTGTACCCTCAGTGTTTGATTTTGCAATGATTTCACTGTTTGGATGTGTTTTGCTATTTGTGTCTGTTTTTGTGCACATTCAGCAAGTATACGGCTGTTTTCTGATTTTTTTCAATTTTCTACTGTCCCATAACATAAACCTCACAAATAAAGTTAAAATCTTATAAGATATACTTCTCTACCCTCAGTGTTTGATTTTGCAATGATTTCACTGTTTGGATGTGTTTTTCTATTTGTGTCTGTTTTTGTGCAAGTATACGGCTGTTTTCTGATTTTTTTCAATTTTCTACTGTCCCATAACATGAACCTCACAAATAAAGTTAACATCTTATAAGATATAGTTATTTACCCTCAGTGTTTGATTTTGCAATGATTTCACTGTTTGGATGTGTTTTTCTATTTGTGTCTGTTTTTGTGCACATTCAGCAAGTATACGGCTGTTTTCTGATTTTTTTCAATTTTCTAGTGTCCCATAACATAAACCTCACAAATAAAGTTAAAATCTTATAAGATATAGTTATTTACCCTCAGTGTTTGATTTTGCAATGATTTCACTGTTTGGATGTGTTTTGCTATTTGTGTCTGTTTTTGTGCACATTCAGCAAGTATACGGCTGTTTTCTGATTTTTTTAAATTTATTACTGTCCCATAACATAAACCTCACAAATAAAGTTAAAATCGTATAAGATATAGGTATATGCCTTCAGTGTTTGATTTTGCAATGATTTCAATGTTTGGATGTGTTTTTCTATTTGTGTCTGTTTTTGTGCAAGTATACGGCTGTTTTCTGATTTTTTTCAATTTTCTACTGTCCCATAACATGAACCTCACAAATAAAGTTAACATCTTATAAGATATACTTCTGTACCCTCAGTGTTTGATTTTGCAATGATTTCACTGTTTGGATGTGTTTTGCTATTTGTGTCTGTTTTTGTGCACATTCAGCAAGTATACGGCTGTTTTCTGATTTTTTTCAATTTTCTACTGTCCCATAACATAAACCTCACAAATAAAGTTAAAATCGTATAAGATATACTTCTCTACCCTCAGTGTTTGATTTTGCAATGATTTCACTGTTTGGATGTGTTTTTCTATTTGTGTCTGTTTTTGTGCAAGTATACGGCTGTTTTCTGATTTTTTTCAATTTTCTACTGTCCCATAACATAAACCTCACAAATAAAGTTAAAATCGTTCAAGATATAGGTATATGCCTTCAGTGTTTGATTTTGCAATGATTTCACTGTTTGGATGTGTTTTGCTATTTGTGTCTGTTTTTGTGCACATTCAGCAAGTATACGGCTGTTTTCTGATTTTTTTCAATTTTCTACTGTCCCATAACATAAACCTCACAAATAAAGTTAAAATCTTATAAGATATACTTCTGTTCCCTCAGTGTTTGATTTTGCAATGATTTCACTGTTTGGATGTGTTTTGCTATTTGTGTCTGTTTTTGTGCAAGTATACGGCTGTTTTCTGATTTTTTTCAATTTTCTACTGTCCCATAACATAAACCTCACAAATAAAGTTAAAATCTTATAAGATATACTTCTCTACCCTCAGTGTTTGATTTTGCAATGATTTCACTGTTTGGATGTGTTTTTCTATTTGTGTCTGTTTTTGTGCAAGTATACGGCTGTTTTCTGATTTTTTTCAATTTTCTACTGTCCCATAACATAAACCTCACAAATAAAGTTAAAATCTTATAAGATATAGTTATTTACCCTCGGTGTTTGATTTTGCAATGATTTCACTGTTTGGATGTGTTTTGCTATTTGTGTCTGTTTTTGTGCACATTCAGCAAGTATATGGCTGTTTTCTGATTTTTTTCAATTTTCTACTGTCCCATAACATAAACCTCACAAATAAAGTTAAAATCGTATAAGATATAGGTATATGCCTTCAGTGTTTGATTTTGCAATGATTTCAATGTTTGGATGTGTTTTTCTATTTGTGTCTGTTTTTGTGCAAGTATACGGCTGTTTTCTGATTTTTTTCAATTTTCTACTGTCCCATAACATGAACCTCACAAATAAAGTTAACATCTTATAAGATATACTTCTGTACCCTCAGTGTTTGATTTTGCAATGATTTCACTGTTTGGATGTGTTTTGCTATTTGTGTCTGTTTTTGTGCACATTCAGCAAGTATACGGCTGTTTTCTGATTTTTTTCAATTTTCTACTGTCCCATAACATAAACCTCACAAATAAAGTTAAAATCTTATAAGATATACTTCTCTACCCTCAGTGTTTGATTTTGCAATGATTTCACTGTTTGGATGTGTTTTTCTATTTGTGTCTGTTTTTGTGCAAGTATACGGCTGTTTTCTGATTTTTTTCAATTTTCTACTGTCCCATAACATGAACCTCACAAATAAAGTTAACATCTTATAAGATATAGTTATTTACCCTCAGTGTTTGATTTTGCAATGATTTCACTGTTTGGATGTGTTTTTCTATTTGTGTCTGTTTTTGTGCACATTCAGCAAGTATACGGCTGTTTTCTGATTTTTTTCAATTTTCTAGTGTCCCATAACATAAACCTCACAAATAAAGTTAAAATCTTATAAGATATAGTTATTTACCCTCAGTGTTTGATTTTGCAATGATTTCACTGTTTGGATGTGTTTTGCTATTTGTGTCTGTTTTTGTGCACATTCAGCAAGTATACGGCTGTTTTCTGATTTTTTTAAATTTATTACTGTCCCATAACATAAACCTCACAAATAAAGTTAAAATCGTATAAGATATAGGTATATGCCTTCAGTGTTTGATTTTGCAATGATTTCAATGTTTGGATGTGTTTTTCTATTTGTGTCTGTTTTTGTGCAAGTATACGGCTGTTTTCTGATTTTTTTCAATTTTCTACTGTCCCATAACATGAACCTCACAAATAAAGTTAACATCTTATAAGATATACTTCTGTACCCTCAGTGTTTGATTTTGCAATGATTTCACTGTTTGGATGTGTTTTGCTATTTGTGTCTGTTTTTGTGCACATTCAGCAAGTATACGGCTGTTTTCTGATTTTTTTCAATTTTCTACTGTCCCATAACATAAACCTCACAAATAAAGTTAAAATCGTATAAGATATAGGTATATGCCTTCAGTGTTTGATTTTGCAATGATTTCACTGTTTGGATGTGTTTTGCTATTTGTGTCTGTTTTTGTGCACATTCAGCAAGTATACGGCTGTTTTCTGATTTTTTTCAATTTTCTACTGTCCCATAACATAAACCTCACAAATAAAGTTAAAATCTTATAAGATATACTTCTCTACCCTCAGTGTTTGATTTTGCAATGATTTCACTGTTTGGATGTGTTTTTCTATTTGTGTCTGTTTTTGTGCAAGTATACGGCTGTTTTCTGATTTTTTTCAATTTTCTACTGTCCCATAACATAAACCTCACAAATAAAGTTAAAATCGTTCAAGATATAGGTATATGCCTTCAGTGTTTGATTTTGCAATGATTTCACTGTTTGGATGTGTTTTGCTATTTGTGTCTGTTTTTGTGCACATTCAGCAAGTATACGGCTGTTTTCTGATTTTTTTCAATTTTCTACTGTCCCATAACATAAACCTCACAAATAAAGTTAAAATCTTATAAGATATACTTCTGTTCCCTCAGTGTTTGATTTTGCAATGATTTCACTGTTTGGATGTGTTTTGCTATTTGTGTCTGTTTTTGTGCAAGTATACGGCTGTTTTCTGATTTTTTTCAATTTTCTACTGTCCCATAACATAAACCTCACAAATAAAGTTAAAATCTTATAAGATATACTTCTCTACCCTCAGTGTTTGATTTTGCAATGATTTCACTGTTTGGATGTGTTTTTCTATTTGTGTCTGTTTTTGTGCAAGTATACGGCTGTTTTCTGATTTTTTTCAATTTTCTACTGTCCCATAACATAAACCTCACAAATAAAGTTAAAATCTTATAAGATATAGTTATTTACCCTCGGTGTTTGATTTTGCAATGATTTCACTGTTTGGATGTGTTTTGCTATTTGTGTCTGTTTTTGTGCACATTCAGCAAGTATATGGCTGTTTTCTGATTTTTTTCAATTTTCTACTGTCCCATAACATAAACCTCACAAATAAAGTTAAAATCGTATAAGATATAGGTATATGCCTTCAGTGTTTGATTTTGCAATGATTTCAATGTTTGGATGTGTTTTTCTATTTGTGTCTGTTTTTGTGCAAGTATACGGCTGTTTTCTGATTTTTTTCAATTTTCTACTGTCCCATAACATGAACCTCACAAATAAAGTTAACATCTTATAAGATATACTTCTGTACCCTCAGTGTTTGATTTTGCAATGATTTCACTGTTTGGATGTGTTTTGCTATTTGTGTCTGTTTTTGTGCACATTCAGCAAGTATACGGCTGTTTTCTGATTTTTTTCAATTTTCTACTGTCCCATAACATAAAACTCACAAATAAAGTTAAAATCTTATAAGATATACTTCTCTACCCTCAGTGTTTGATTTTGCAATGATTTCACTGTTTGGATGTGTTTTTCTATTTGTGTCTGTTTTTGTGCAAGTATACGGCTGTTTTCTGATTTTTTTCAATTTTCTACTGTCCCATAACATAAACCTCACAAATAAAGTTAAAATCGTATAAGATATAGGTATATGCCTTCAGTGTTTGATTTTGCAATGATTTCAATGTTTGGATGTGTTTTTCTATTTGTGTCTGTTTTTGTGCAAGTATACGGCTGTTTTCTGATTTTTTTCAATTTTCTACTGTCCCATAACATGAACCTCACAAATAAAGTTAACATCTTATAAGATATACTTCTGTACCCTCAGTGTTTGATTTTGCAATGATTTCACTGTTTGGATGTGTTTTGCTATTTGTGTCTGTTTTTGTGCACATTCAGCAAGTATACGGCTGTTTTCTGATTTTTTTCAATTTTCTACTGTCCCATAACATAAACCTCACAAATAAAGTTAAAATCTTATAAGATATACTTCTCTACCCTCAGTGTTTGATTTTGCAATGATTTCACTGTTTGGATGTGTTTTTCTATTTGTGTCTGTTTTTGTGCAAGTATACGGCTGTTTTCTGATTTTTTTAAATTTTCTACTGTCCCATAACATAAACCTCACAAATAAAGTTAAAATCTTATAAGATATACTTCTCTACCCTCAGTGTTTGATTTTGCAATGATTTCACTGTTTGGATGTGTTTTTCTATTTGTGTCTGTTTTTGTGCAAGTATACGGCTGTTTTCTGATTTTTTTCAATTTTCTACTGTCCCATAACATAAACCTCACAAATAAAGTTAAAATCTTATAAGATATACTTCTCTACCCTCAGTGTTTGATTTTGCAATGATTTCACTGTTTGGATGTGTTTTTCTATTTGTGTCTGTTTTTGTGCACATTCAGCAAGTATACGGCTGTTTTCTGATTTTTTTCAATTTTCTACTGTCCCATAACATAAACCTCACAAATAAAGTTAAAATCTTATAAGATATACTTCTCTACCCTCAGTGTTTGATTTTGCAATGATTTCACTGTTTGGATGTGTTTTTCTATTTGTGTCTGTTTTTGTGCAAGTATACGGCTGTTTTCTGATTTTTTTAAATTTTCTACTGTCCCATAACATAAACCTCACAAATAAAGTTAAAATCTTATAAGATATACTTCTCTACCCTCAGTGTTTGATTTTGCAATGATTTCACTGTTTGGATGTGTTTTTCTATTTGTGTCTGTTTTTGTGCAAGTATACGGCTGTTTTCTGATTTTTTTCAATTTTCTACTGTCCCATAACATAAACCTCACAAATAAAGTTAAAATCGTTCAAGATATAGGTATATGCCTTCAGTGTTTGATTTTGCAATGATTTCACTGTTTGGATGTGTTTTGCTATTTGTGTCTGTTTTTGTGCACATTCAGCAAGTATACGGCTGTTTTCTGATTTTTTTCAATTTTCTACTGTCCCATAACATAAACCTCACAAATAAAGTTAAAATCTTATAAGATATACTTCTGTTCCCTCAGTGTTTGATTTTGCAATGATTTCACTGTTTGGATGTGTTTTGCTATTTGTGTCTGTTTTTGTGCAAGTATACGGCTGTTTTCTGATTTTTTTCAATTTTCTACTGTCCCATAACATAAACCTCACAAATAAAGTTAAAATCTTATAAGATATACTTCTCTACCCTCAGTGTTTGATTTTGCAATGATTTCACTGTTTGGATGTGTTTTTCTATTTGTGTCTGTTTTTGTGCAAGTATACGGCTGTTTTCTGATTTTTTTCAATTTTCTACTGTCCCATAACATAAACCTCACAAATAAAGTTAAAATCTTATAAGATATACTTCTCTACCCTCAGTGTTTGATTTTGCAATGATTTCACTGTTTGGATGTGTTTTTCTATTTGTGTCTGTTTTTGTGCACATTCAGCAAGTATACGGCTGTTTTCTGATTTTTTTCAATTTTCTACTGTCCCATAACATAAACCTCACAAATAAAGTTAAAATCTTATAAGATATACTTCTCTACCCTCAGTGTTTGATTTTGCAATGATTTCACTGTTTGGATGTGTTTTTCTATTTGTGTCTGTTTTTGTGCAAGTATACGGCTGTTTTCTGATTTTTTTAAATTTTCTACTGTCCCATAACATAAACCTCACAAATAAAGTTAAAATCTTATAAGATATACTTCTCTACCCTCAGTGTTTGATTTTGCAATGATTTCACTGTTTGGATGTGTTTTTCTATTTGTGTCTGTTTTTGTGCAAGTATACGGCTGTTTTCTGATTTTTTTCAATTTTCTACTGTCCCATAACATAAACCTCACAAATAAAGTTAAAATCGTTCAAGATATAGGTATATGCCTTCAGTGTTTGATTTTGCAATGATTTCACTGTTTGGATGTGTTTTGCTATTTGTGTCTGTTTTTGTGCACATTCAGCAAGTATACGGCTGTTTTCTGATTTTTTTCAATTTTCTACTGTCCCATAACATAAACCTCACAAATAAAGTTAAAATCTTATAAGATATACTTCTGTTCCCTCAGTGTTTGATTTTGCAATGATTTCACTGTTTGGATGTGTTTTGCTATTTGTGTCTGTTTTTGTGCAAGTATACGGCTGTTTTCTGATTTTTTTCAATTTTCTACTGTCCCATAACATAAACCTCACAAATAAAGTTAAAATCTTATAAGATATACTTCTCTACCCTCAGTGTTTGATTTTGCAATGATTTCACTGTTTGGATGTGTTTTTCTATTTGTGTCTGTTTTTGTGCAAGTATACGGCTGTTTTCTGATTTTTTTCAATTTTCTACTGTCCCATAACATAAACCTCACAAATAAAGTTAAAATCTTATAAGATATAGTTATTTACCCTCGGTGTTTGATTTTGCAATGATTTCACTGTTTGGATGTGTTTTGCTATTTGTGTCTGTTTTTGTGCACATTCAGCAAGTATATGGCTGTTTTCTGATTTTTTTCAATTTTCTACTGTCCCATAACATAAACCTCACAAATAAAGTTAAAATCGTATAAGATATAGGTATATGCCTTCAGTGTTTGATTTTGCAATGATTTCAATGTTTGGATGTGTTTTTCTATTTGTGTCTGTTTTTGTGCAAGTATACGGCTGTTTTCTGATTTTTTTCAATTTTCTACTGTCCCATAACATGAACCTCACAAATAAAGTTAACATCTTATAAGATATACTTCTGTACCCTCAGTGTTTGATTTTGCAATGATTTCACTGTTTGGATGTGTTTTGCTATTTGTGTCTGTTTTTGTGCACATTCAGCAAGTATACGGCTGTTTTCTGATTTTTTTCAATTTTCTACTGTCCCATAACATAAACCTCACAAATAAAGTTAAAATCTTATAAGATATACTTCTCTACCCTCAGTGTTTGATTTTGCAATGATTTCACTGTTTGGATGTGTTTTTCTATTTGTGTCTGTTTTTGTGCAAGTATACGGCTGTTTTCTGATTTTTTTCAATTTTCTACTGTCCCATAACATAAACCTCACAAATAAAGTTAAAATCGTATAAGATATAGGTATATGCCTTCAGTGTTTGATTTTGCAATGATTTCAATGTTTGGATGTGTTTTTCTATTTGTGTCTGTTTTTGTGCAAGTATACGGCTGTTTTCTGATTTTTTTCAATTTTCTACTGTCCCATAACATGAACCTCACAAATAAAGTTAACATCTTATAAGATATACTTCTGTACCCTCAGTGTTTGATTTTGCAATGATTTCACTGTTTGGATGTGTTTTGCTATTTGTGTCTGTTTTTGTGCACATTCAGCAAGTATACAGCTGTTTTCTGATTTTTTTCAATTTTCTACTGTCCCATAACATAAACCTCACAAATAAAGTTAAAATCTTATAAGATATACTTCTCTACCCTCAGTGTTTGATTTTGCAATGATTTCACTGTTTGGATGTGTTTTTCTATTTGTGTCTGTTTTTGTGCAAGTATACGGCTGTTTTCTGATTTTTTTAAATTTTCTACTGTCCCATAACATAAACCTCACAAATAAAGTTAAAATCTTATAAGATATACTTCTCTACCCTCAGTGTTTGATTTTGCAATGATTTCACTGTTTGGATGTGTTTTTCTATTTGTGTCTGTTTTTGTGCAAGTATACGGCTGTTTTCTGATTTTTTTCAATTTTCTACTGTCCCATAACATAAACCTCACAAATAAAGTTAAAATCTTATAAGATATACTTCTCTACCCTCAGTGTTTGATTTTGCAATGATTTCACTGTTTGGATGTGTTTTTCTATTTGTGTCTGTTTTTGTGCACATTCAGCAAGTATACGGCTGTTTTCTGATTTTTTTCAATTTTCTACTGTCCCATAACATAAACCTCACAAATAAAGTTAACATCTTATAAGATATACTTCTGTACCATCAGTGTTTGTTTTTGCAATGATTTCACTGTTTGGATGTGTTTTTCTATTTGTGTCTGTTTTTGTGCAAGTATACGGCTGTTTTCTGATTTTTTTTAATTTTCTACTGTCCCATAACATAAACCTCACAAATAAAGTTAAAATCTTATAAGATATAGTTATTTACCCTCAGTGTTTGATTTTGCAATGATTTCACTGTTTGGATGTGTTTTTCTATTTGTGTCTGTTTTTGTGCACATTCAGCAAGTATACGGCTGTTTTCTGATTTTTTTCAATTTTCTACTGTCCCATAACATGAACCACACAAATAAAGTTAACATCTTATAAGATATACTTCTGTACCCTCAGTGTTTGATTTTGCAATGATTTCACTGTTTGGATGTGTTTTGCTATTTGTGTCTGTTTTTGTGCAAGTATACGGCTGTTTTCTGATTTTTTTCAATTTTCTACTGTCCCATAACATGAACCTCACAAATAAAGTTAACATCTTATAAGATATAGTTATTTACCCTCAGTGTTTGATTTTGCAATGATTTCACTGTTTGGATGTGTTTTTCTATTTGTGTCTGTTTTTGTGCACATTCAGCAAGTATACGGCTGTTTTCTGATTTTTTTCAATTTTCTAGTGTCCCATAACATAAACCTCACAAATAAAGTTAAAATCTTATAAGATATAGTTATTTACCCTCAGTGTTTGATTTTGCAATGATTTCACTGTTTGGATGTGTTTTGCTATTTGTGTCTGTTTTTGTGCACATTCAGCAAGTATACGGCTGTTTTCTGATTTTTTTCAATTTTCTACTGTCCCTTAACATAAACCTCACAAATAAAGTTAAAATCGTATAAGATATAGGTATATGCCTTCAGTGTTTGATTTTGCAATGATTTCAATGTTTGGATGTGTTTTTCTATTTGTGTCTGTTTTTGTGCAAGTATACGGCTGTTTTCTGATTTTTTTCAATTTTCTACTGTCCCATAACATGAACCTCACAAATAAAGTTAACATCTTATAAGATATACTTCTGTACCCTCAGTGTTTGATTTTGCAATGATTTCACTGTTTGGATTTGTTTTGCTATTTGTGTCTGTTTTTGTGCACATTCAGCAAGTATACGGCTGTTTTCTGATTTTTTTCAATTTTCTACTGTCCCATAACATAAACCTCACAAATAAAGTTAAAATCTTATAAGATATAGTTATTTACCCTCAGTGTTTGATTTTGCAATGATTTCACTGTTTGGATGTGTTTTTCTATTTGTGTCTGTTTTTGTGCACATTCAGCAAGTATACGGCTGTTTTCTGATTTTTTTCAATTTTCTACTGTCCCATAACATGAACCTCACAAATAAAGTTAACATCTTATAAGATATACTTCTGTACCCTCAGTGTTTGATTTTGCAATGATTTCACTGTTTGGATGTGTTTTGCTATTTGTGTCTGTTTTTGTGCACATTCAGCAAGTATACGGCTGTTTTCTGATTTTTTTCAATTTTCTACTGTCCCATAACATAAACCTCACAAATAAAGTTAAAATCTTATAAGATATACTTCTCTACCCTCAGTGTTTGATTTTGCAATGATTTCACTGTTTGGATGTGTTTTTCTATTTGTGTCTGTTTTTGTGCAAGTATACGGCTGTTTTCTGATTTTTTTCAATTTTCTACTGTCCCATAACATGAACCTCACAAATAAAGTTAACATCTTATAAGATATACTTCTGTACCCTCAGTGTTTGATTTTGCAATGATTTCACTGTTTGGATGTGTTTTGCTATTTGTGTCTGTTTTTGTGCACATTCAGCAAGTATACGGCTGTTTTCTGATTTTTTTCAATTTTCTACTGTCCCATAACATAAACCTCACAAATAAAGTTAAAATCGTATAAGATATAGGTATATGCCTTCAGTGTTTGATTTTGCAATGATTTCAATGTTTGGATGTGTTTTTCTATTTGTGTCTGTTTTTGTGCAAGTATACGGCTGTTTTCTGATTTTTTTCAATTTTCTACTGTCCCATAACATAAACCTCACAAATAAAGTTAAAATCGTATAAGATATAGGTATATGCCTTCAGTGTTTGATTTTGCAATGATTTCAATGTTTGGATGTGTTTTTCTATTTGTGTCTGTTTTTGTGCAAGTATACGGCTGTTTTCTGATTTTTTTCAATTTTCTACTGTCCCATAACATGAACCTCACAAATAAAGTCAACATCTTATAAGGTATACTTCTGTACCCTCAGTGTTTGATTTTGCAATGATTTCACTGTTTGGATGTGTTTTGCTATTTGTGTCTGTTTTTGTGCACATTCAGCAAGTATACGGCTGTTTTCTGATTTTTTTCAATTTTCTACTGTCCCATAACATAAACCTCACAAATAAAGTTAAAATCTTATAAGATATACTTCTCTACCCTCAGTGTTTGATTTTGCAATGATTTCACTGTTTGGATGTGTTTTTCTATTTGTGTCTGTTTTTGTGCACATTCAGCAAGTATACGGCTGTTTTCTGATCTTTTTCAATTTTCTACTGTCCCATAACATAAACCTCACAAATAAAGTTAACATCTTATAAGATATACTTCTGTACCATCAGTGTTTGATTTTGCAATGATTTCACTGTTTGGATGTGTTTTTCTATTTGTGTCTGTTTTTGTGCAAGTATACGGCTGTTTTCTGATTTTTTTCAATTTTCTACTGTCCCATAACATAAACCTCACAAATAAAGTTAACATCTTATAAGATATACTTCTGTACCATCAGTGTTTGATTTTGCAATGATTTCACTGTTTGGATGTGTTTTTCTATTTGTGTCTGTTTTTGTGCACATTCAGCAAGTATACGGCTGTTTTCTGATTTTTTTCAATTTTCTACTGTCCCATAACATAAACCTCACAAATAAAGTTAACATCTTATAAGATATACTTCTGTACCATCAGTGTTTGATTTTGCAATGATTTCACTGTTTGGATGTGTTTTTCTATTTGTGTCTGTTTTTGTGCAAGTATACGGCTGTTTTCTGATTTTTTTCAATTTTCTACTGTCCCATAACATAAACCTCACAAATAAAGTTAACATCTCATAAGATATACTTCTGTACCATCAGTGTTTGATTTTGCAATGATTTCACTGTTTGGATGTGTTTTTCTATTTGTGTCTGTTTTTGTGCAAGTATACGGCTGTTTTCTGATTTTTTTCAATTTTCTACTGTCCCATAACATAAACCTCACAAATAAAGTTAACATCTTATAAGATATACTTCTGTACCCTCAGTGTTTGATTTCGCAATGATTTCACTGTTTGGATGTGTTTTTCTATTTGTGTCTGTTTTTGTGCACATTCAGCAAGTATACGGCTGTTTTCTGATTTTTTTCAATTTTCTACTGTCCCATAACATAAACCTCACAAATAAAGTTAAAATCTTATAAGATATAGTTATTTACCCTCAGTGTTTGATTTTGCAATGATTTCACTGTTTGGATGTGTTTTGCTATTTGTGTCTGTTTTTGTGCACATTCAGCAAGTATACGGCTGTTTTCTGATTTTTTTCAATTTTCTACTGTCCCATAACATAAACCTCACAAATAAAGTTAAAATCGTATAAGATATAGGTATATGCCTTCAGTGTTTGATTTTGCAATGATTTCACTGTTTGGATGTGTTTTTCTATTTGTGTCTGTTTTTGTGCAAGTATACGGCTGTTTTCTGATTTTTTTCAATTTTCTACTGTCCCATAACATAAACCTCACAAATAAAGTTAACATCTTATAAGATATACTTCTGTACCATCAGTGTTTGATTTTGCAATGATTTCACTGTTTGGATGTGTTTTTCTATTTGTGTCTGTTTTTGTGCACATTCAGCAAGTATACGGCTGTTTTCTGATTTTTTTCAATTTTCTACTGTCCCATAACATAAACCTCACAAATAAAGTTAACATCTCATAAGATATACTTCTGTACCATCAGTGTTTGATTTTGCAATGATTTCACTGTTTGGATGTGTTTTTCTATTTGTGTCTGTTTTTGTGCAAGTATACGGCTGTTTTCTGATTTTTTTTAATTTTCTACTGTCCCATAACATAAACCTCACAAATAAAGTTAACATCTTATAAGATATACGTCTGTACCCTCAGTGTTTGATTTTGCAATGATTTCACTGTTTGGATGTGTTTTTCTATTTGTGTCTGTTTTTGTGCACATTCAGCAAGTATACGGCTGTTTTCTGATTTTTTTCAATTTTCTACTGTCCCATAACATAAACCTCACAAATAAAGTTAAAATCTTATAAGATATAGTTATTTACCCTCAGTGTTTGATTTTGCAATGATTTCACTGTTTGGATGTGTTTTGCTATTTGTGTCTGTTTTTGTGCACATTCAGCAAGTATACGGCTGTTTTCTGATTTTTTTCAATTTTCTACTGTCCCATAACATAAACCTCACAAATAAAGTTAAAATCGTATAAGATATAGGTATATGCCTTCAGTGTTTGATTTTGCAATGATTTCAATGTTTGGATGTGTTTTTCTATTTGTGTCTGTTTTTGTGCAAGTATACGGCTGTTTTCTGATTTTTTTCAATTTTCTACTGTCCCATAACATGAACCTCACAAATAAAGTCAACATCTTATAAGGTATACTTCTGTACCCTCAGTGTTTGATTTTGCAATGATTTCACTGTTTGGATGTGTTTTGCTATTTGTGTCTGTTTTTGTGCACATTCAGCAAGTATACGGCTGTTTTCTGATTTTTTTCAATTTTCTACTGTCCCATAACATAAACCTCACAAATAAAGTTAAAATCTTATAAGATATACTTCTCTACCCTCAGTGTTTGATTTTGCAATGATTTCACTGTTTGGATGTGTTTTTCTATTTGTGTCTGTTTTTGTGCAAGTATACGGCTGTTTTCTGATTTTTTTCAATTTTCTACTGTCCCATAACATAAACCTCACAAATAAAGTTAAAATCGTATAAGATATAGGTATATGCCTTCAGTGTTTGATTTTGCAATGATTTCAATGTTTGGATGTGTTTTTCTATTTGTGTCTGTTTTTGTGCAAGTATACGGCTGTTTTCTGATTTTTTTCAATTTTCTACTGTCCCATAACATGAACCTCACAAATAAAGTTAACATCTTATAAGATATACTTCTGTACCCTCAGTGTTTGATTTTGCAATGATTTCACTGTTTGGATGTGTTTTGCTATTTGTGTCTGTTTTTGTGCACATTCAGCAAGTATACGGCTGTTTTCTGATTTTTTTCAATTTTCTACTGTCCCATAACATAAACCTCACAAATAAAGTTAAAATCTTATAAGATATACTTCTCTACCCTCAGTGTTTGATTTTGCAATGATTTCACTGTTTGGATGTGTTTTTCTATTTGTGTCTGTTTTTGTGCAAGTATACGGCTGTTTTCTGATTTTTTTAAATTTTCTACTGTCCCATAACATAAACCTCACAAATAAAGTTAAAATCTTATAAGATATACTTCTCTACCCTCAGTGTTTGATTTTGCAATGATTTCACTGTTTGGATGTGTTTTTCTATTTGTGTCTGTTTTTGTGCAAGTATACGGCTGTTTTCTGATTTTTTTCAATTTTCTACTGTCCCATAACATAAACCTCACAAATAAAGTTAAAATCTTATAAGATATACTTCTCTACCCTCAGTGTTTGATTTTGCAATGATTTCACTGTTTGGATGAGTTTTTCTATTTGTGTCTGTTTTTGTGCACATTCAGCAAGTATACGGCTGTTTTCTGATTTTTTTCAATTTTCTACTGTCCCATAACATAAACCTCACAAATAAAGTTAACATCTTATAAGATATACTTCTGTACCATCAGTGTTTGATTTTGCAATGATTTCACTGTTTGGATGTGTTTTTCTATTTGTGTCTGTTTTTGTGCAAGTATACGGCTGTTTTCTGATTTTTTTCAATTTTCTACTGTCCCATAACATAAACCTCACAAATAAAGTTAAAATCTTATAAGATATAGTTATTTACCCTCAGTGTTTGATTTTGCAATGATTTCACTGTTTGGATGTGTTTTGCTATTTGTGTCTGTTTTTGTGCACATTCAGCAAGTATACGGCTGTTTTCTGATTTTTTTCAATTTTCTACTGTCCCATAACATAAACCTCACAAATAAAGTTAAAATCGTATAAGATATAGGTATATGCCTTCAGTGTTTGATTTTGCAATGATTTCACTGTTTGGATGTGTTTTTCTATTTGTGTCTGTTTTTGTGCAAGTATACGGCTGTTTTCTGATTTTTTTCAATTTTCTACTGTCCCATAACATGAACCTCACAAATAAAGTCAACATCTTATAAGGTATACTTCTGTACCCTCAGTGTTTGATTTTGCAATGATTTCACTGTTTGGATGTGTTTTGCTATTTGTGTCTGTTTTTGTGCACATTCAGCAAGTATACGGCTGTTTTCTGATTTTTTTCAATTTTCTACTGTCCCATAACATAAACCTCACAAATAAAGTTAAAATCTTATAAGATATACTTCTCTACCCTCAGTGTTTGATTTTGCAATGATTTCACTGTTTGGATGTGTTTTTCTATTTGTGTCTGTTTTTGTGCACATTCAGCAAGTATACGGCTGTTTTCTGATCTTTTTCAATTTTCTACTGTCCCATAACATAAACCTCACAAATAAAGTTAACATCTTATAAGATATACTTCTGTACCATCAGTGTTTGATTTTGCAATGATTTCACTGTTTGGATGTGTTTTGCTATTTGTGTCTGTTTTTGTGCACATTCAGCAAGTATACGGCTGTTTTCTGATTTTTTTCAATTTTCTACTGTCCCATAACATAAACCTCACAAATAAAGTTAACATCTTATAAGATATACTTCTGTACCATCAGTGTTTGATTTTGCAATGATTTCACTGTTTGGATGTGTTTTTCTATTTGTGTCTGTTTTTGTGCAAGTATACGGCTGTTTTCTGATTTTTTTCAATTTTCTACTGTCCCATAACATAAACCTCACAAATAAAGTTAAAATCTTATAAGATATAGTTATTTACCCTCAGTGTTTGATTTTGCAATGATTTCACTGTTTGGATGTGTTTTGCTATTTGTGTCTGTTTTTGTGCACATTCAGCAAGTATACGGCTGTTTTCTGATTTTTTTCAATTTTCTACTGTCCCATAACATAAACCTCACAAATAAAGTTAACATCTTATAAGATATACTTCTGTACCCTCAGTGTTTGATTTTGCAATGATTTCACTGTTTGGATGTGTTTTTCTATTTGTGTCTGTTTTTGTGCACATTCAGCAAGTATACGGCTGTTTTCTGATTTTTTTCAATTTTCTACTGTCCCATAACATAAACCTCACAAATAAAGTTAAAATCTTATAAGATATACTTCTCTACCCTCAGTGTTTGATTTTGCAATGATTTCACTGTTTGGATGTGTTTTTCTATTTGTGTCTGTTTTTGTGCAAGTATACGGCTGTTTTCTGATTTTTTTCAATTTTCTACTGTCCCATAACATAAACCTCACAAATAAAGTTAACATCTTATAAGATATACTTCTGTACCATCAGTGTTTGATTTTGCAATGATTTCACTGTTTGGATGTGTTTTTCTATTTGTGTCTGTTTTTGTGCAAGTATACGGCTGTTTTCTGATTTTTTTCAATTTTCTACTGTCCCATAACATAAACCTCACAAATAAAGTTAAAATCTTATAAGATATAGTTATTTACCCTCAGTGTTTGATTTTGCAATGATTTCACTGTTTGGATGTGTTTTGCTATTTGTGTCTGTTTTTGTGCACATTCAGCAAGTATACGGCTGTTTTCTGATTTTTTTCAATTTTCTACTGTCCCATAACATAAACCTCACAAATAAAGTTAAAATCGTATAAGATATAGGTATATGCCTTCAGTGTTTGATTTTGCAATGATTTCAATGTTTGGATGTGTTTTTCTATTTGTGTCTGTTTTTGTGCAAGTATACGGCTGTTTTCTGATTTTTTTCAATTTTCTACTGTCCCATAACATGAACCTCACAAATAAAGTCAACATCTTATAAGGTATACTTCTGTACCCTCAGTGTTTGATTTTGCAATGATTTCACTGTTTGGATGTGTTTTGCTATTTGTGTCTGTTTTTGTGCACATTCAGCAAGTATACGGCTGTTTTCTGATTTTTTTCAATTTTCTACTGTCCCATAACATAAACCTCACAAATAAAGTTAAAATCTTATAAGATATACTTCTCTACCCTCAGTGTTTGATTTTGCAATGATTTCACTGTTTGGATGTGTTTTTCTATTTGTGTCTGTTTTTGTGCACATTCAGCAAGTATACGGCTGTTTTCTGATCTTTTTCAATTTTCTACTGTCCCATAACATAAACCTCACAAATAAAGTTAACATCTTATAAGATATACTTCTGTACCATCAGTGTTTGATTTTGCAATGATTTCACTGTTTGGATGTGTTTTGCTATTTGTGTCTGTTTTTGTGCACATTCAGCAAGTATACGGCTGTTTTCTGATTTTTTTCAATTTTCTACTGTCCCATAACATAAACCTCACAAATAAAGTTAACATCTTATAAGATATACTTCTGTACCATCAGTGTTTGATTTTGCAATGATTTCACTGTTTGGATGTGTTTTTCTATTTGTGTCTGTTTTTGTGCAAGTATACGGCTGTTTTCTGATTTTTTTCAATTTTCTACTGTCCCATAACATAAACCTCACAAATAAAGTTAAAATCTTATAAGATATAGTTATTTACCCTCAGTGTTTGATTTTGCAATGATTTCACTGTTTGGATGTGTTTTGCTATTTGTGTCTGTTTTTGTGCACATTCAGCAAGTATACGGCTGTTTTCTGATTTTTTTCAATTTTCTACTGTCCCATAACATAAACCTCACAAATAAAGTTAACATCTTATAAGATATACTTCTGTACCCTCAGTGTTTGATTTTGCAATGATTTCACTGTTTGGATGTGTTTTTCTATTTGTGTCTGTTTTTGTGCACATTCAGCAAGTATACGGCTGTTTTCTGATTTTTTTCAATTTTCTACTGTCCCATAACATAAACCTCACAAATAAAGTTAAAATCTTATAAGATATACTTCTCTACCCTCAGTGTTTGATTTTGCAATGATTTCACTGTTTGGATGTGTTTTTCTATTTGTGTCTGTTTTTGTGCAAGTATACGGCTGTTTTCTGATTTTTTTCAATTTTCTACTGTCCCATAACATAAACCTCACAAATAAAGTTAACATCTCATAAGATATACTTCTGTACCATCAGTGTTTGATTTTGCAATGATTTCACTGTTTGGATGTGTTTTTCTATTTGTGTCTGTTTTTGTGCAAGTATACGGCTGTTTTCTGATTTTTTTTAATTTTCTACTGTCCCATAACATAAACCTCACAAATAAAGTTAAAATCTTATAAGATATAGTTATTTACCCTCAGTGTTTGATTTTGCAATGATTTCACTGTTTGGATGTGTTTTTCTATTTGTGTCTGTTTTTGTGCACATTCAGCAAGTATACGGCTGTTTTCTGATTTTTTTCAATTTTCTACTGTCCCATAACATAAACCTCATAAATAAAGTTAACATCTTATAAGATATACTTCTGTACCATCAGTGTTTGATTTTGCAATGATTTCACTGTTTGGATGTGTTTTTCTATTTGTGTCTGTTTTTGTGCAAGTATACGGCTGTTTTCTGATTTTTTTCAATTTTCTACTGTCCCATAACATAAACCTCACAAATAAAGTTAAAATCTTATAAGATATAGTTATTTACCCTCAGTGTTTGATTTTGCAATGATTTCACTGTTTGGATGTGTTTTGCTATTTGTGTCTGTTTTTGTGCACATTCAGCAAGTATACGGCTGTTTTCTGATTTTTTTCAATTTTCTACTGTCCCATAACATAAACCTCACAAATAAAGTTAAAATCGTATAAGATATAGGTATATGCCTTCAGTGTTTGATTTTGCAATGATTTCAATGTTTGGATGTGTTTTTCTATTTGTGTCTGTTTTTGTGCAAGTATACGGCTGTTTTCTGATTTTTTTCAATTTTCTACTGTCCCATAACATAAACCTCACAAATAAAGTTAACATCTCATAAGATATACTTCTGTACCATCAGTGTTTGATTTTGCAATGATTTCACTGTTTGGATGTGTTTTTCTATTTGTGTCTGTTTTTGTGCAAGTATACGGCTGTTTTCTGATTTTTTTCAATTTTCTACTGTCCCATAACATAAACCTCACAAATAAAGTTAACATCTTATAAGATATACTTCTGTACCCTCAGTGTTTGATTTCGCAATGATTTCACTGTTTGGATGTGTTTTTCTATTTGTGTCTGTTTTTGTGCACATTCAGCAAGTATACGGCTGTTTTCTGATTTTTTTCAATTTTCTACTGTCCCATAACATAAACCTCACAAATAAAGTTAAAATCTTATAAGATATAGTTATTTACCCTCAGTGTTTGATTTTGCAATGATTTCACTGTTTGGATGTGTTTTGCTATTTGTGTCTGTTTTTGTGCACATTCAGCAAGTATACGGCTGTTTTCTGATTTTTTTCAATTTTCTACTGTCCCATAACATAAACCTCACAAATAAAGTTAAAATCGTATAAGATATAGGTATATGCCTTCAGTGTTTGATTTTGCAATGATTTCACTGTTTGGATGTGTTTTTCTATTTGTGTCTGTTTTTGTGCAAGTATACGGCTGTTTTCTGATTTTTTTCAATTTTCTACTGTCCCATAACATAAACCTCACAAATAAAGTTAACATCTTATAAGATATACTTCTGTACCATCAGTGTTTGATTTTGCAATGATTTCACTGTTTGGATGTGTTTTTCTATTTGTGTCTGTTTTTGTGCACATTCAGCAAGTATACGGCTGTTTTCTGATTTTTTTCAATTTTCTACTGTCCCATAACATAAACCTCACAAATAAAGTTAACATCTCATAAGATATACTTCTGTACCATCAGTGTTTGATTTTGCAATGATTTCACTGTTTGGATGTGTTTTTCTATTTGTGTCTGTTTTTGTGCAAGTATACGGCTGTTTTCTGATTTTTTTTAATTTTCTACTGTCCCATAACATAAACCTCACAAATAAAGTTAAAATCTTATAAGATATAGTTATTTACCCTCAGTGTTTGATTTTGCAATGATTTCACTGTTTGGATGTGTTTTTCTATTTGTGTCTGTTTTTGTGCACATTCAGCAAGTATACGGCTGTTTTCTGATTTTTTTCAATTTTCTACTGTCCCATAACATAAACCTCACAAATAAAGTTAACATCTTATAAGATATACTTCTGTACCATCAGTGTTTGATTTTGCAATGATTTCACTGTTTGGATGTGTTTTTCTATTTGTGTCTGTTTTTGTGCAAGTATACGGCTGTTTTCTGATTTTTTTCAATTTTCTACTGTCCCATAACATAAACCTCACAAATAAAGTTAAAATCTTATAAGATATAGTTATTTACCCTCAGTGTTTGATTTTGCAATGATTTCACTGTTTGGATGTGTTTTGCTATTTGTGTCTGTTTTTGTGCACATTCAGCAAGTATACGGCTGTTTTCTGATTTTTTTCAATTTTCTACTGTCCCATAACATAAACCTCACAAATAAAGTTAAAATCGTATAAGATATAGGTATATGCCTTCAGTGTTTGATTTTGCAATGATTTCAATGTTTGGATGTGTTTTTCTATTTGTGTCTGTTTTTGTGCAAGTATACGGCTGTTTTCTGATTTTTTTCAATTTTCTACTGTCCCATAACATGAACCTCACAAATAAAGTCAACATCTTATAAGGTATACTTCTGTACCCTCAGTGTTTGATTTTGCAATGATTTCACTGTTTGGATGTGTTTTGCTATTTGTGTCTGTTTTTGTGCACATTCAGCAAGTATACGGCTGTTTTCTGATGTTTTTCAATTTTCTACTGTCCCATAACATAAACCTCACAAATAAAGTTAAAATCTTATAAGATATACTTCTCTACCCTCAGTGTTTGATTTTGCAATGATTTCACTGTTTGGATGTGTTTTTCTATTTGTGTCTGTTTTTGTGCACATTCAGCAAGTATACGGCTGTTTTCTGATCTTTTTCAATTTTCTACTGTCCCATAACATAAACCTCACAAATAAAGTTAACATCTTATAAGATATACTTCTGTACCATCAGTGTTTGATTTTGCAATGATTTCACTGTTTGGATGTGTTTTTCTATTTGTGTCTGTTTTTGTGCACATTCAGCAAGTATACGGCTGTTTTCTGATTTTTTTCAATTTTCTACTGTCCCATAACATAAACCTCACAAATAAAGTTAACATCTTATAAGATATACTTCTGTACCATCAGTGTTTGATTTTGCAATGATTTCACTGTTTGGATGTGTTTTTCTATTTGTGTCTGTTTTTGTGCAAGTATACGGCTGTTTTCTGATTTTTTTCAATTTTCTACTGTCCCATAACATAAACCTCACAAATAAAGTTAAAATCTTATAAGATATAGTTATTTACCCTCAGTGTTTGATTTTGCAATGATTTCACTGTTTGGATGTGTTTTGCTATTTGTGTCTGTTTTTGTGCACATTCAGCAAGTATACGGCTGTTTTCTGATTTTTTTCAATTTTCTACTGTCCCATAACATAAACCTCACAAATAAAGTTAACATCTTATAAGATATACTTCTGTACCCTCAGTGTTTGATTTTGCAATGATTTCACTGTTTGGATTTGTTTTTCTATTTGTGTCTGTTTTTGTGCACATTCAGCAAGTATACGGCTGTTTTCTGATTTTTTTCAATTTTCTACTGTCCCATAACATAAACCTCACAAATAAAGTTAAAATCTTATAAGATATACTTCTCTACCCTCAGTGTTTGATTTTGCAATGATTTCACTGTTTGGATGTGTTTTTCTATTTGTGTCTGTTTTTGTGCAAGTATACGGCTGTTTTCTGATTTTTTTAAATTTTCTACTGTCCCATAACATAAACCTCACAAATAAAGTTAAAATCTTATAAGATATACTTCTCTACCCTCAGTGTTTGATTTTGCAATGATTTCACTGTTTGGATGTGTTTTTCTATTTGTGTCTGTTTTTGTGCAAGTATACGGCTGTTTTCTGATTTTTTTCAATTTTCTACTGTCCCATAACATAAACCTCACAAATAAAGTTAAAATCTTATAAGATATAGTTATTTACCCTCAGTGTTTGATTTTGCAATGATTTCACTGTTTGGATGTGTTTTGCTATTTGTGTCTGTTTTTGTGCACATTCAGCAAGTATACGGCTGTTTTCTGATTTTTTTCAATTTTCTACTGTCCCATAACATAAACCTCACAAATAAAGTTAAAATCGTATAAGATATAGGTATATGCCTTCAGTGTTTGATTTTGCAATGATTTCAATGTTTGGATGTGTTTTTCTATTTGTGTCTGTTTTTGTGCAAGTATACGGCTGTTTTCTGATTTTTTTCAATTTTCTACTGTCCCATAACATGAACCTCACAAATAAAGTCAACATCTTATAAGGTATACTTCTGTACCCTCAGTGTTTGATTTTGCAATGATTTCACTGTTTGGATGTGTTTTGCTATTTGTGTCTGTTTTTGTGCACATTCAGCAAGTATACGGCTGTTTTCTGATTTTTTTCAATTTTCTACTGTCCCATAACATAAACCTCACAAATAAAGTTAAAATCTTATAAGATATACTTCTCTACCCTCAGTGTTTGATTTTGCAATGATTTCACTGTTTGGATGTGTTTTTCTATTTGTGTCTGTTTTTGTGCACATTCAGCAAGTATACGGCTGTTTTCTGATTTTTTTCAATTTTCTACTGTCCCATAACATAAACCTCACAAATAAAGTTAACATCTTATAAGATATACTTCTGTACCATCAGTGTTTGATTTTGCAATGATTTCACTGTTTGGATGTGTTTTTCTATTTGTGTCTGTTTTTGTGCACATTCAGCAAGTATACGGCTGTTTTCTGATTTTTTTCAATTTTCTACTGTCCCATAACATAAACCTCACAAATAAAGTTAAAATCGTATAAGATATAGGTATATGCCTTCAGTGTTTGATTTTGCAATGATTTCAATGTTTGGATGTGTTTTTCTATTTGTGTCTGTTTTTGTGCAAGTATACGGCTGTTTTCTGATTTTTTTCAATTTTCTACTGTCCCATAACATAAACCTCACAAATAAAGTTAACATCTTATAAGATATACTTCTGTACCCTCAGTGTTTGATTTCGCAATGATTTCACTGTTTGGATGTGTTTTTCTATTTGTGTCTGTTTTTGTGCACATTCAGCAAGTATACGGCTGTTTTCTGATTTTTTTCAATTTTCTACTGTCCCATAACATAAACCTCACAAATAAAGTTAAAATCTTATAAGATATAGTTATTTACCCTCAGTGTTTGATTTTGCAATGATTTCACTGTTTGGATGTGTTTTGCTATTTGTGTCTGTTTTTGTGCACATTCAGCAAGTATACGGCTGTTTTCTGATTTTTTTCAATTTTCTACTGTCCCATAACATAAACCTCACAAATAAAGTTAAAATCGTATAAGATATAGGTATATGCCTTCAGTGTTTGATTTTGCAATGATTTCAATGTTTGGATGTGTTTTTCTATTTGTGTCTGTTTTTGTGCAAGTATACGGCTGTTTTCTGATTTTTTTCAATTTTCTACTGTCCCATAACATGAACCTCACAAATAAAGTCAACATCTTATAAGGTATACTTCTGTACCCTCAGTGTTTGATTTTGCAATGATTTCACTGTTTGGATGTGTTTTGCTATTTGTGTCTGTTTTTGTGCACATTCAGCAAGTATACGGCTGTTTTCTGATTTTTTTCAATTTTCTACTGTCCCATAACATAAACCTCACAAATAAAGTTAAAATCTTATAAGATATACTTCTCTACCCTCAGTGTTTGATTTTGCAATGATTTCACTGTTTGGATGTGTTTTTCTATTTGTGTCTGTTTTTGTGCACATTCAGCAAGTATACGGCTGTTTTCTGATCTTTTTCAATTTTCTACTGTCCCATAACATAAACCTCACAAATAAAGTTAACATCTTATAAGATATACTTCTGTACCATCAGTGTTTGATTTTGCAATGATTTCACTGTTTGGATGTGTTTTTCTATTTGTGTCTGTTTTTGTGCAAGTATACGGCTGTTTTCTGATTTTTTTCAATTTTCTACTGTCCCATAACATAAACCTCACAAATAAAGTTAACATCTTATAAGATATACTTCTGTACCATCAGTGTTTGATTTTGCAATGATTTCACTGTTTGGATGTGTTTTTCTATTTGTGTCTGTTTTTGTGCACATTCAGCAAGTATACGGCTGTTTTCTGATTTTTTTCAATTTTCTACTGTCCCATAACATAAACCTCACAAATAAAGTTAAAATCGTATAAGATATAGGTATATGCCTTCAGTGTTTGATTTTGCAATGATTTCAATGTTTGGATGTGTTTTTCTATTTGTGTCTGTTTTTGTGCAAGTATACGGCTGTTTTCTGATTTTTTTCAATTTTCTACTGTCCCATAACATAAACCTCACAAATAAAGTTAACATCTCATAAGATATACTTCTGTACCATCAGTGTTTGATTTTGCAATGATTTCACTGTTTGGATGTGTTTTTCTATTTGTGTCTGTTTTTGTGCAAGTATACGGCTGTTTTCTGATTTTTTTCAATTTTCTACTGTCCCATAACATAAACCTCACAAATAAAGTTAACATCTTATAAGATATACTTCTGTACCCTCAGTGTTTGATTTCGCAATGATTTCACTGTTTGGATGTGTTTTTCTATTTGTGTCTGTTTTTGTGCACATTCAGCAAGTATACGGCTGTTTTCTGATTTTTTTCAATTTTCTACTGTCCCATAACATAAACCTCACAAATAAAGTTAAAATCTTATAAGATATAGTTATTTACCCTCAGTGTTTGATTTTGCAATGATTTCACTGTTTGGATGTGTTTTGCTATTTGTGTCTGTTTTTGTGCACATTCAGCAAGTATACGGCTGTTTTCTGATTTTTTTCAATTTTCTACTGTCCCATAACATAAACCTCACAAATAAAGTTAAAATCGTATAAGATATAGGTATATGCCTTCAGTGTTTGATTTTGCAATGATTTCACTGTTTGGATGTGTTTTTCTATTTGTGTCTGTTTTTGTGCAAGTATACGGCTGTTTTCTGATTTTTTTCAATTTTCTACTGTCCCATAACATAAACCTCACAAATAAAGTTAACATCTTATAAGATATACTTCTGTACCATCAGTGTTTGATTTTGCAATGATTTCACTGTTTGGATGTGTTTTTCTATTTGTGTCTGTTTTTGTGCAAGTATACGGCTGTTTTCTGATTTTTTTCAATTTTCTACTGTCCCATAACATAAACCTCACAAATAAAGTTAACATCTTATAAGATATACTTCTGTACCCTCAGTGTTTGATTTCGCAATGATTTCACTGTTTGGATGTGTTTTTCTATTTGTGTCTGTTTTTGTGCACATTCAGCAAGTATACGGCTGTTTTCTGATTTTTTTCAATTTTCTACTGTCCCATAACATAAACCTCACAAATAAAGTTAAAATCTTATAAGATATAGTTATTTACCCTCAGTGTTTGATTTTGCAATGATTTCACTGTTTGGATGTGTTTTGCTATTTGTGTCTGTTTTTGTGCACATTCAGCAAGTATACGGCTGTTTTCTGATTTTTTTCAATTTTCTACTGTCCCATAACATAAACCTCACAAATAAAGTTAAAATCGTATAAGATATAGGTATATGCCTTCAGTGTTTGATTTTGCAATGATTTCAATGTTTGGATGTGTTTTTCTATTTGTGTCTGTTTTTGTGCAAGTATACGGCTGTTTTCTGATTTTTTTCAATTTTCTACTGTCCCATAACATGAACCTCACAAATAAAGTCAACATCTTATAAGGTATACTTCTGTACCCTCAGTGTTTGATTTTGCAATGATTTCACTGTTTGGATGTGTTTTGCTATTTGTGTCTGTTTTTGTGCACATTCAGCAAGTATACGGCTGTTTTCTGATTTTTTTCAATTTTCTACTGTCCCATAACATAAACCTCACAAATAAAGTTAAAATCTTATAAGATATACTTCTCTACCCTCAGTGTTTGATTTTGCAATGATTTCACTGTTTGGATGTGTTTTTCTATTTGTGTCTGTTTTTGTGCACATTCAGCAAGTATACGGCTGTTTTCTGATCTTTTTCAATTTTCTACTGTCCCATAACATAAACCTCACAAATAAAGTTAACATCTTATAAGATATACTTCTGTACCATCAGTGTTTGATTTTGCAATGATTTCACTGTTTGGATGTGTTTTTCTATTTGTGTCTGTTTTTGTGCAAGTATACGGCTGTTTTCTGATTTTTTTCAATTTTCTACTGTCCCATAACATAAACCTCACAAATAAAGTTAACATCTTATAAGATATACTTCTGTACCATCAGTGTTTGATTTTGCAATGATTTCACTGTTTGGATGTGTTTTTCTATTTGTGTCTGTTTTTGTGCACATTCAGCAAGTATACGGCTGTTTTCTGATTTTTTTCAATTTTCTACTGTCCCATAACATAAACCTCACAAATAAAGTTAAAATCGTATAAGATATAGGTATATGCCTTCAGTGTTTGATTTTGCAATGATTTCAATGTTTGGATGTGTTTTTCTATTTGTGTCTGTTTTTGTGCAAGTATACGGCTGTTTTCTGATTTTTTTCAATTTTCTACTGTCCCATAACATAAACCTCACAAATAAAGTTAACATCTCATAAGATATACTTCTGTACCATCAGTGTTTGATTTTGCAATGATTTCACTGTTTGGATGTGTTTTTCTATTTGTGTCTGTTTTTGTGCAAGTATACGGCTGTTTTCTGATTTTTTTCAATTTTCTACTGTCCCATAACATAAACCTCACAAATAAAGTTAACATCTTATAAGATATACTTCTGTACCCTCAGTGTTTGATTTCGCAATGATTTCACTGTTTGGATGTGTTTTTCTATTTGTGTCTGTTTTTGTGCACATTCAGCAAGTATACGGCTGTTTTCTGATTTTTTTCAATTTTCTACTGTCCCATAACATAAACCTCACAAATAAAGTTAAAATCTTATAAGATATAGTTATTTACCCTCAGTGTTTGATTTTGCAATGATTTCACTGTTTGGATGTGTTTTGCTATTTGTGTCTGTTTTTGTGCACATTCAGCAAGTATACGGCTGTTTTCTGATTTTTTTCAATTTTCTACTGTCCCATAACATAAACCTCACAAATAAAGTTAAAATCGTATAAGATATAGGTATATGCCTTCAGTGTTTGATTTTGCAATGATTTCACTGTTTGGATGTGTTTTTCTATTTGTGTCTGTTTTTGTGCAAGTATACGGCTGTTTTCTGATTTTTTTCAATTTTCTACTGTCCCATAACATAAACCTCACAAATAAAGTTAACATCTTATAAGATATACTTCTGTACCATCAGTGTTTGATTTTGCAATGATTTCACTGTTTGGATGTGTTTTTCTATTTGTGTCTGTTTTTGTGCACATTCAGCAAGTATACGGCTGTTTTCTGATTTTTTTCAATTTTCTACTGTCCCATAACATAAACCTCACAAATAAAGTTAACATCTCATAAGATATACTTCTGTACCATCAGTGTTTGATTTTGCAATGATTTCACTGTTTGGATGTGTTTTTCTATTTGTGTCTGTTTTTGTGCAAGTATACGGCTGTTTTCTGATTTTTTTTAATTTTCTACTGTCCCATAACATAAACCTCACAAATAAAGTTAAAATCTTATAAGATATAGTTATTTACCCTCAGTGTTTGATTTTGCAATGATTTCACTGTTTGGATGTGTTTTTCTATTTGTGTCTGTTTTTGTGCACATTCAGCAAGTATACGGCTGTTTTCTGATTTTTTTCAATTTTCTACTGTTTGGATGTGTTTTTCTATTTGTGTCTGTTTTTGTGCACATTCAGCAAGTATACGGCTGTTTTCTGATTTTTTTCAATTTTCTACTGTCCCATAACATAAACCTCACAAATAAAGTTAACATCTTATAAGATATACTTCTGTACCATCAGTGTTTGATTTTGCAATGATTTCACTGTTTGGATGTGTTTTTCTATTTGTGTCTGTTTTTGTGCAAGTATACGGCTGTTTTCTGATTTTTTTCAATTTTCTACTGTCCCATAACATAAACCTCACAAATAAAGTTAAAATCTTATAAGATATAGTTATTTACCCTCAGTGTTTGATTTTGCAATGATTTCACTGTTTGGATGTGTTTTGCTATTTGTGTCTGTTTTTGTGCACATTCAGCAAGTATACGGCTGTTTTCTGATTTTTTTCAATTTTCTACTGTCCCATAACATAAACCTCACAAATAAAGTTAAAATCGTATAAGATATAGGTATATGCCTTCAGTGTTTGATTTTGCAATGATTTCAATGTTTGGATGTGTTTTTCTATTTGTGTCTGTTTTTGTGCAAGTATACGGCTGTTTTCTGATTTTTTTCAATTTTCTACTGTCCCATAACATGAACCTCACAAATAAAGTCAACATCTTATAAGGTATACTTCTGTACCCTCAGTGTTTGATTTTGCAATGATTTCACTGTTTGGATGTGTTTTGCTATTTGTGTCTGTTTTTGTGCACATTCAGCAAGTATACGGCTGTTTTCTGATTTTTTTCAATTTTCTACTGTCCCATAACATAAACCTCACAAATAAAGTTAAAATCTTATAAGATATACTTCTCTACCCTCAGTGTTTGATTTTGCAATGATTTCACTGTTTGGATGTGTTTTTCTATTTGTGTCTGTTTTTGTGCACATTCAGCAAGTATACGGCTGTTTTCTGATCTTTTTCAATTTTCTACTGTCCCATAACATAAACCTCACAAATAAAGTTAACATCTTATAAGATATACTTCTGTACCATCAGTGTTTGATTTTGCAATGATTTCACTGTTTGGATGTGTTTTTCTATTTGTGTCTGTTTTTGTGCACATTCAGCAAGTATACGGCTGTTTTCTGATTTTTTTCAATTTTCTACTGTCCCATAACATAAACCTCACAAATAAAGTTAACATCTTATAAGATATACTTCTGTACCATCAGTGTTTGATTTTGCAATGATTTCACTGTTTGGATGTGTTTTTCTATTTGTGTCTGTTTTTGTGCAAGTATACGGCTGTTTTCTGATTTTTTTCAATTTTCTACTGTCCCATAACATAAACCTCACAAATAAAGTTAAAATCTTATAAGATATACTTCTCTACCCTCAGTGTTTGATTTTGCAATGATTTCACTGTTTGGATGTGTTTTTCTATTTGTGTCTGTTTTTGTGCAAGTATACGGCTGTTTTCTGATTTTTTTCAATTTTCTACTGTCCCATAACATAAACCTCACAAATAAAGTTAAAATCTTATAAGATATACTTCTCTACCCTCAGTGTTTGATTTTGCAATGATTTCACTGTTTGGATGAGTTTTTCTATTTGTGTCTGTTTTTGTGCACATTCAGCAAGTATACGGCTGTTTTCTGATTTTTTTCAATTTTCTACTGTCCCATAACATAAACCTCACAAATAAAGTTAACATCTCATAAGATATACTTCTGTACCATCAGTGTTTGATTTTGCAATGATTTCACTGTTTGGATGTGTTTTTCTATTTGTGTCTGTTTTTGTGCAAGTATACGGCTGTTTTCTGATTTTTTTTAATTTTCTACTGTCCCATAACATAAACCTCACAAATAAAGTTAAAATCTTATAAGATATAGTTATTTACCCTCAGTGTTTGATTTTGCAATGATTTCACTGTTTGGATGTGTTTTTCTATTTGTGTCTGTTTTTGTGCACATTCAGCAAGTATACGGCTGTTTTCTGATTTTTTTCAATTTTCTACTGTCCCATAACATAAACCTCACAAATAAAGTTAAAATCGTATAAGATATAGGTATATGCCTTCAGTGTTTGATTTTGCAATGATTTCAATGTTTGGATGTGTTTTTCTATTTGTGTCTGTTTTTGTGCAAGTATATGGCTGTTTTCTGATTTTTTTCAATTTTCTACTGTCCCATAACATGAACCTCACAAATAAAGTCAACATCTTATAAGGTATACTTCTGTACCCTCAGTGTTTGATTTTGCAATGATTTCACTGTTTGGATGTGTTTTGCTATTTGTGTCTGTTTTTGTGCACATTCAGCAAGTATACGGCTGTTTTCTGATTTTTTTCAATTTTCTACTGTCCCATAACATAAACCTCACAAATAAAGTTAAAATCTTATAAGATATACTTCTCTACCCTCAGTGTTTGATTTTGCAATGATTTCACTGTTTGGATGTGTTTTTCTATTTGTGTCTGTTTTTGTGCACATTCAGCAAGTATACGGCTGTTTTCTGATCTTTTTCAATTTTCTACTGTCCCATAACATAAACCTCACAAATAAAGTTAACATCTTATAAGATATACTTCTGTACCATCAGTGTTTGATTTTGCAATGATTTCACTGTTTGGATGTGTTTTTCTATTTGTGTCTGTTTTTGTGCACATTCAGCAAGTATACGGCTGTTTTCTGATCTTTTTCAATTTTCTACTGTCCCATAACATAAACCTCACAAATAAAGTTAACATCTTATAAGATATACTTCTGTACCATCAGTGTTTGATTTTGCAATGATTTCACTGTTTGGATGTGTTTTTCTATTTGTGTCTGTTTTTGTGCACATTCAGCAAGTATACGGCTGTTTTCTGATTTTTTTCAATTTTCTACTGTCCCATAACATAAACCTCACAAATAAAGTTAACATCTTATAAGATATACTTCTGTACCATCAGTGTTTGATTTTGCAATGATTTCACTGTTTGGATGTGTTTTTCTATTTGTGTCTGTTTTTGTGCAAGTATACGGCTGTTTTCTGATTTTTTTCAATTTTCTACTGTCCCATAACATAAACCTCACAAATAAAGTTAAAATCTTATAAGATATAGTTATTTACCCTCAGTGTTTGATTTTGCAATGATTTCACTGTTTGGATGTGTTTTGCTATTTGTGTCTGTTTTTGTGCACATTCAGCAAGTATACGGCTGTTTTCTGATTTTTTTCAATTTTCTACTGTCCCATAACATAAACCTCACAAATAAAGTTAAAATCGTATAAGATATAGGTATATGCCTTCAGTGTTTGATTTTGCAATGATTTCAATGTTTGGATGTGTTTTTCTATTTGTGTCTGTTTTTGTGCAAGTATACGGCTGTTTTCTGATTTTTTTCAATTTTCTACTGTCCCATAACATGAACCTCACAAATAAAGTCAACATCTTATAAGGTATACTTCTGTACCCTCAGTGTTTGATTTTGCAATGATTTCACTGTTTGGATGTGTTTTGCTATTTGTGTCTGTTTTTGTGCACATTCAGCAAGTATACGGCTGTTTTCTGATTTTTTTCAATTTTCTACTGTCCCATAACATAAACCTCACAAATAAAGTTAAAATCTTATAAGATATACTTCTCTACCCTCAGTGTTTGATTTTGCAATGATTTCACTGTTTGGATGTGTTTTTCTATTTGTGTCTGTTTTTGTGCACATTCAGCAAGTATACGGCTGTTTTCTGATCTTTTTCAATTTTCTACTGTCCCATAACATAAACCTCACAAATAAAGTTAACATCTTATAAGATATACTTCTGTACCATCAGTGTTTGATTTTGCAATGATTTCACTGTTTGGATGTGTTTTTCTATTTGTGTCTGTTTTTGTGCAAGTATACGGCTGTTTTCTGATTTTTTTCAATTTTCTACTGTCCCATAACATAAACCTCACAAATAAAGTTAACATCTTATAAGATATACTTCTGTACCATCAGTGTTTGATTTTGCAATGATTTCACTGTTTGGATGTGTTTTTCTATTTGTGTCTGTTTTTGTGCACATTCAGCAAGTATACGGCTGTTTTCTGATTTTTTTCAATTTTCTACTGTCCCATAACATAAACCTCACAAATAAAGTTAAAATCGTATAAGATATAGGTATATGCCTTCAGTGTTTGATTTTGCAATGATTTCAATGTTTGGATGTGTTTTTCTATTTGTGTCTGTTTTTGTGCAAGTATACGGCTGTTTTCTGATTTTTTTCAATTTTCTACTGTCCCATAACATAAACCTCACAAATAAAGTTAACATCTCATAAGATATACTTCTGTACCATCAGTGTTTGATTTTGCAATGATTTCACTGTTTGGATGTGTTTTTCTATTTGTGTCTGTTTTTGTGCAAGTATACGGCTGTTTTCTGATTTTTTTCAATTTTCTACTGTCCCATAACATAAACCTCACAAATAAAGTTAACATCTTATAAGATATACTTCTGTACCCTCAGTGTTTGATTTCGCAATGATTTCACTGTTTGGATGTGTTTTTCTATTTGTGTCTGTTTTTGTGCACATTCAGCAAGTATACGGCTGTTTTCTGATTTTTTTCAATTTTCTACTGTCCCATAACATAAACCTCACAAATAAAGTTAAAATCTTATAAGATATAGTTATTTACCCTCAGTGTTTGATTTTGCAATGATTTCACTGTTTGGATGTGTTTTGCTATTTGTGTCTGTTTTTGTGCACATTCAGCAAGTATACGGCTGTTTTCTGATTTTTTTCAATTTTCTACTGTCCCATAACATAAACCTCACAAATAAAGTTAAAATCGTATAAGATATAGGTATATGCCTTCAGTGTTTGATTTTGCAATGATTTCACTGTTTGGATGTGTTTTTCTATTTGTGTCTGTTTTTGTGCAAGTATACGGCTGTTTTCTGATTTTTTTCAATTTTCTACTGTCCCATAACATAAACCTCACAAATAAAGTTAACATCTTATAAGATATACTTCTGTACCATCAGTGTTTGATTTTGCAATGATTTCACTGTTTGGATGTGTTTTTCTATTTGTGTCTGTTTTTGTGCACATTCAGCAAGTATACGGCTGTTTTCTGATTTTTTTCAATTTTCTACTGTCCCATAACATAAACCTCACAAATAAAGTTAACATCTCATAAGATATACTTCTGTACCATCAGTGTTTGATTTTGCAATGATTTCACTGTTTGGATGTGTTTTTCTATTTGTGTCTGTTTTTGTGCAAGTATACGGCTGTTTCCTGATTTTTTTCAATTTTCTACTGTCCCATAACATAAACCTCACAAATAAAGTTAAAATCTTATAAGATATAGTTATTTACCCTCAGTGTTTGATTTTGCAATGATTTCACTGTTTGGATGTGTTTTGCTATTTGTGTCTGTTTTTGTGCACATTCAGCAAGTATACGGCTGTTTTCTGATTTTTTTCAATTTTCTACTGTCCCATAACATAAACCTCACAAATAAAGTTAAAATCTTATAAGATATACTTCTCTACCCTCAGTGTTTGATTTTGCAATGATTTCACTGTTTGGATGTGTTTTTCTATTTGTGTCTGTTTTTGTGCACATTCAGCAAGTATACGGCTGTTTTCTGATCTTTTTCAATTTTCTACTGTCCCATAACATAAACCTCACAAATAAAGTTAACATCTTATAAGATATACTTCTGTACCATCAGTGCTTGATTTTGTAATGATTTCACTGTTTGGATGTGTTTTTCTATTTGTGTCTGTTTTTGTGCACATTCAGCAAGTATACGGCTGTTTTCTGATTTTTTTCAATTTTCTACTGTCCCATAACATAAACCTCACAAATAAAGTTAACATCTTATAAGATATACTTCTGTACCATCAGTGTTTGATTTTGCAATGATTTCACTGTTTGGATGTGTTTTTCTATTTGTGTCTGTTTTTGTGCACATTCAGCAAGTATACGGCTGTTTTCTGATTTTTTTCAATTTTCTACTGTCCCATAACATAAACCTCACAAATAAAGTTAACATCTCATAAGATATACTTCTGTACCATCAGTGTTTGATTTTGCAATGATTTCACTGTTTGGATGTGTTTTTCTATTTGTGTCTGTTTTTGTGCAAGTATACGGCTGTTTCCTGATTTTTTTCAATTTTCTACTGTCCCATAACATAAACCTCACAAATAAAGTTAAAATCTTATAAGATATAGTTATTTACCCTCAGTGTTTGATTTTGCAATGATTTCACTGTTTGGATGTGTTTTTCTATTTGTGTCTGTTTTTGTGCACATTCAGCAAGTATACGGCTGTTTTCTGATTTTTTTCAATTTTCTACTGTCCCATAACATAAACCTCACAAATAAAGTTAACATCTTATAAGATATACTTCTGTACCATCAGTGTTTGATTTTGCAATGATTTCACTGTTTGGATGTGTTTTTCTATTTGTGTCTGTTTTTGTGCACATTCAGCAAGTATACGGCTGTTTTCTGATTTTTTTCAATTTTCTACTGTCCCATAACATAAACCTCACAAATAAAGTTAACATCTCATAAGATATACTTCTGTACCATCAGTGTTTGATTTTGCAATGATTTCACTGTTTGGATGTGTTTTTCTATTTGTGTCTGTTTTTGTGCACATTCAGCAAGTATACGGCTGTTTTCTGATTTTTTTCAATTTTCTACTGTCCCATAACATAAACCTCACAAATAAAGTTAACATCTCATAAGATATACTTCTGTACCATCAGTGTTTGATTTTGCAATGATTAAACTGTTTGGATGTGTTTTTCTATTTGTGTCTGTTTTTGTGCACATTCAGCAAGTATACGGCTGTTTTCTGATTTTTTTCAATTTTCTACTGTCCCATAACATAAACCTCACAAATAAAGTTAAAATCTTATAAGATATAGTTATTTACCCTCAGTGTTTGATTTTGCAATGATTTCACTGTTTGGATGTGTTTTTCTATTTGTGTCTGTTTTTGTGCACATTCAGCAAGTATACGGCTGTTTTCTGATTTTTTTCAATTTTCTACTGTCCCATAACATAAACCTCACAAATAAAGTTAACATCTTATAAGATATACTTCTGTACCATCAGTGTTTGATTTTGCAATGATTTCACTGTTTGGATGTGTTTTTCTATTTGTGTCTGTTTTTGTGCACATTCAGCAAGTATACGGCTGTTTTCTGATTTTTTTCAATTTTCTACTGTCCCATAACATAAACCTCACAAATAAAGTTAAAATCGTATAAGATATAGGTATATGCCTTCAGTGTTTGATTTTGCAATGATTTCAATGTTTGGATGTGTTTTTCTATTTGTGTCTGTTTTTGTGCAAGTATACGGCTGTTTTCTGATTTTTTTCAATTTTCTACTGTCCCATAACATGAACCTCACAAATAAAGTCAACATCTTATAAGATATACTTCTGTACCCTCAGTGTTTGATTTTGCAATGATTTCACTGTTTGGATGTGTTTTGCTATTTGTGTCTGTTTTTGTGCACATTCAGCAAGTATACGGCTGTTTTCTGATTTTTTTCAATTTTCTACTGTCCCATAACATAAACCTCACAAATAAAGTTAAAATCTTATAAGATATACTTCTCTACCCTCAGTGTTTGATTTTGCAATGATTTCACTGTTTGGATGTGTTTTTCTATTTGTGTCTGTTTTTGTGCACATTCAGCAAGTATACGGCTGTTTTCTGATCTTTTTCAATTTTCTACTGTCCCATAACATAAACCTCACAAATAAAGTTAACATCTTATAAGATATACTTCTGTACCATCAGTGCTTGATTTTGTAATGATTTCACTGTTTGGATGTGTTTTTCTATTTGTGTCTGTTTTTGTGCACATTCAGCAAGTATACGGCTGTTTTCTGATTTTTTTCAATTTTCTACTGTCCCATAACATAAACCTCACAAATAAAGTTAACATCTTATAAGATATACTTCTGTACCATCAGTGTTTGATTTTGCAATGATTTCACTGTTTGGATGTGTTTTTCTATTTGTGTCTGTTTTTGTGCACATTCAGCAAGTATACGGCTGTTTTCTGATTTTTTTCAATTTTCTACTGTCCCATAACATAAACCTCACAAATAAAGTTAAAATCTTATAAGATATAGTTATTTACCCTCAGTGTTTGATTTTGCAATGATTTCACTGTTTGGATGTGTTTTTCTATTTGTGTCTGTTTTTGTGCAAGTATACGGCTGTTTTCTGATTTTTTTCAATTTTCTACTGTCCCATAACATAAACCTCACAAATAAAGTTAACATCTTATAAGATATACTTCTGTACCCTCAGTGTTTGATTTTGCAATGATTTCAGTGTTTGGATGTGTTTTTCTATTTGTGTCTGTTTTTGTGCAAGTATACGGCTGTTTTCTGATTTTTTTCAATTTTCTACTGTCCCATAACATAAACCTCACAAATAAAGTTAACATCTTATAAGATATACGTCTGTACCCTCAGTGTTTGATTTTGCAATGATTTCACTGTTTGGATGTGTTTTTCTATTTGTGTCTGTTTTTGTGCACATTCAGCAAGTATACGGCTGTTTTCTGATTTTTTTCAATTTTCTACTGTCCCATAACATAAACCTCACAAATAAAGTTAAAATCTTATAAGATATAGGTATATGCCTTCAGTGTTTGATTTTGCAATTATTTCAATGTTTGGATGTGTTTTTCTATTTGTGTCTGTTTTTGTGCAAGTATACGGCTGTTTTCTGATTTTTTTCAATTTTCTACTGTCCCATAACATAAACCTCACAAATAAAGTTAAAATCTTATAAGATATACTTCTCTACCCTCAGTGTTTGATTTTGCAATGATTTCACTGTTTGGATGTGTTTTTCTATTTGTGTCTGTTTTTGTGCAAGTATACGGCTGTTTTCTGATTTTTTTCAATTTTCTACTGTCCCATAACATAAACCTCACAAATAAAGTTAACATCTTATAAGATATACTTCTGTGCCCTCAGTGTTTGATTTTGCAATGATTTCACTGTTTGGATGTGTTTTTCTATTTGTGTCTGTTTTTGTGCAAGTATACGGCTGTTTTCTGATTTTTTTCAATTTTCTACTGTCCCATAACATAAACCTCACAAATAAAGTTAACATCTTATAAGATATACTTCTGTACCCTCAGTGTTGGATTTTGCAATGATTTCACTGTTTGGATGTGTTTTTCTATTTGTGTCTGTTTTTGTGCAAGTATACAGCTGTTTTCTGATTTTTTTTCAATTTTCTAGTGTCCCATAACATAAACCTCACAAATAAAGTTAAAATCTTATAAGATATAGTTATTTTCCCTCAGTGTTTGATTTTGCAATGATTTCACTGTTTGGATGTGTTTTTCTATTTGTGTCTGTTTTTGTGCACATTCAGCAAGTATACGGCTGTTTTCTGATTTTTTTCAATTTTCTACTGTCCCATAACATAAACCTCACAAATAAAGTTAACATCTTATACTATATACTTCTGTACCCTCAGTGTTTGATTTTGCAATGATTTCACTGTTTGGATGTGTTTTTCTATTTGTGTCTGTTTTTGTGCAAGTATACGGCTGTTTTCTGATTTTTTTCAATTTTCTACTGTCCCATAACATAAACCTCACAAATAAAGTTAAAATCTTATAAGATATACTTCTCTACCCTCAGTGTTTGATTTTGCAATGATTTCACTGTTTGGATGTGTTTTTCTATTTGTGTCTGTTTTTGTGCAAGTATACGGCTGTTTTCTGATTTTTTTCAATTTTCTACTGTCCCATAACATAAACCTCACAAATAAAGTTAACATCTTATAAGATATACTTCTGTACCCTCAGTGTTTGATTTTGCAATGATTTCACTGTTTGGATGTGTTTTTCTATTTGTGTCTGTTTTTGTGCACATTCAGCAAGTATACGGCTGTTTTCTGATTTTTTTCTATTTTCTACTGTCCCATAACATAAACCTCACAAATAAATTTAAAATCTTATAAGATATAGTTATATGCCTTCAGTGTTTGATTTTGCAATGATTTCACTGTTTGGATGTGTTTTGCTATTTGTGTCTGTTTTTGTGCACATTCAGCAAGTATACGGCTGTTTTCTGATTTTCTTCAATTTTCTACTGTCCCATAACATAAACCTCACAAATAAAGTTAAAATCTTATAAGATATAGTTATTTACCCTCAGTGTTTGATTTTGCAATGATTTCACTGTTTGGATGTGTTTTTCTATTTGTGTCTGTTTTTGTGCACATTCAGCAAGTATACGGCTGTTTTCTGATTTTTTTCAATTTTCTACTGTCCCATAACATAAACCTCACAAATAAAGTTAACATCTTATACTATATACTTCTGTACCCTCAGTGTTTGATTTTGCAATGATTTCACTGTTTGGATGTGTTTTGCTATTTGTGTCTGTTTTTGTGCACATTCAGCAAGTATACGGCTGTTTTCTGATTTTTTTCAATTTTCTACTGTCCCATAACATAAACCTCACAAATAAAGTTAACATCTTATAAGATATACTTCTGTACCCTCAGTGTTTGATTTTGCAATGATTTCACTGTTTGGATGTGTTTTGCTATTTGTGTCTGTTTTTGTGCAAGTATACAGCTGTTTTCTGATTTTTTTCAATTTTCTAGTGTCCCATAACATAAACCTCACAAATAAAGTTAACATCTTATAAGATATACTTCTGTACCCTCAGTGTTTGATTTTGCAATGATTTCACTGTTTGGATGTGTTTTGCTATTTGTGTCTGTTTTTGTGCACATTCAGCAAGTATACGGCTGTTTTCTGATTTTTTTCAATTTTCTACTGTCCCATAACATAAACCTCACAAATAAAGTTAAAATCTTATAAGATATAGTTATATGCCTTCAGTGTTTGATTTTGCAATGATTTCACTGTTTGGATGTGTTTTTCTATTTGTGTCTGTTTTTGTGCAAGTATACGGCTGTTTTCTGATTTTTTTTCAATTTTCTACTGTCCCATAACATAAACCTCACAAATAAAGTTAAAATCTTATAAGATATAGTTATTTACCCTCAGTGTTTGATTTTGCAATGATTTCACTGTTTGGATGTGTTTTTCTATTTGTGTCTGTTTTTGTGCACATTCAGCAAGTATACGGCTGTTTTCAGATTTTTTTCAATTTTCTACTGTCCCATAACATAAACCTCACAAATAAAGTTAACATCTTATAAGATATACTTATGTACCCTCAGTGTTTGATTTTGCAATGATTTCACTGTTTGGATGTGTTTTTCTATTTGTGTCTGTTTTTGTGCAAGTATACGGCTGTTTTCTGATTTTTTTAAATTTTCTACTGTCCCATAACATAAACCTCACAAATAAAGTTAACATCTTATAAGATATAGTTCTGTACCATCAGTGTTTGATTTTGCTATGATTTCACTGTTTGGATGTGTTTTTCTATTTGTGTCTGTTTTTGTGCAAGTATACGGCTGTTTTCTGATTTTTTTCAATTTTCTACTGTCCCATAACATAAACCTCACAAATAAAGTTAACATCTTATAAGATATACTTCTGTACCCTCAGTGTTTGATTTTGCAATGATTTCACTGTTTGGATGTGTTTTGCTATTTGTGTCTGTTTTTGTGCACATTCAGCAAGTATACGGCTGTTTTCTGATTTTTTTCAATTTTCTACTGTCCCATAACATAAACCTCACAAATAAAGTTAAAATCGTATAAGATATAGGTATATGCCTTCAGTGTTTGATTTTGCAATGATTTCAATGTTTGGATGTGTTTTTCTATTTGTGTCTGTTTTTGTGCAAGTATACGGCTGTTTTCTGATTTTTTTCAATTTTCTACTGTCCCATAACATAAACCTCACAAATAAAGTTAAAATCTTATAAGATATACTTCTCTACCCTCAGTGTTTGATTTTGCAATGATTTCACTGTTTGGATGTGTTTTTCTATTTGTGTCTGTTTTTGTGCAAGTATACGGCTGTTTTCTGATTTTTTTCAATTTTCTACTGTCCCATAACATAAACCTCACAAATAAAGTTAAAATCTTATAAGATATACTTCTCTACCCTCAGTGTTTGATTTTGCAATGATTTCACTGTTTGGATGTGTTTTTCTATTTGTGTCTGTTTTTGTGCACATTCAGCAAGTATACGGCTGTTTTCTGATTTTTTTCAATTTTCTACTGTCCCATAACATAAACCTCACAAATAAAGTTAAAATCTTATAAGATATAGTTATTTACCCTCAGTGTTTGATTTTGCAATGATTTCACTGTTTGGATGTGTTTTTCTATTTGTGTCTGTTTTTGTGCACATTCAGCAAGTATACGGCTGTTTTCTGATTTTTTTCAATTTTCTACTGTCCCATAACATAAACCTCACAAATAAAGTTAACATCTTATAAGATATACTTCTGTACCATCAGTGTTTGATTTTGCAATGATTTCACTGTTTGGATGTGTTTTTCTATTTGTGTCTGTTTTTGTGCACATTCAGCAAGTATACGGCTGTTTTCTGATTTTTTTCAATTTTCTACTGTCCCATAACATAAACCTCACAAATAAAGTTAACATCTTATAAGATATACTTCTGTACCATCAGTGTTTGATTTTGCAATGATTTCACTGTTTGGATGTGTTTTTCTATTTGTGTCTGTTTTTGTGCAAGTATACGGCTGTTTTCTGATTTTTTTCAATTTTCTACTGTCCCATAACATAAACCTCACAAATAAAGTTAACATCTTATAAGATATACTTCTGTACCCTCAGTGTTTGATTTTGCAATGATTTCACTGTTTGGATGTGTTTTGCTATTTGTGTCTGTTTTTGTGCACATTCAGCAAGTATACGGCTGTTTTCTGATTTTTTTCAATTTTCTACTGTCCCATAACATAAACCTCACAAATAAAGTTAAAATCGTATAAGATATAGGTATATGCCTTCAGTGTTTGATTTTGCAATGATTTCAATGTTTGGATGTGTTTTTCTATTTGTGTCTGTTTTTGTGCAAGTATACGGCTGTTTTCTGATTTTTTTCAATTTTCTACTGTCCCATAACATAAACCTCACAAATAAAGTTAACATCTTATAAGATATACTTCTGTACCATCAGTGTTTGATTTTGCAATGATTTCAATGTTTGGATGTGTTTTTCTATTTGTGTCTGTTTTTGTGCAAGTATACGGCTGTTTTCTGATTTTTTTCAATTTTCTACTGTCCCATAACATGAACCTCACAAATAAAGTTAACATCTTATAAGATATACTTCTGTACCCTCAGTGTTTGATTTTGCAATGATTTCACTGTTTGGATGTGTTTTTCTATTTGTGTCTGTTTTTGTGCAAGTATACGGCTGTTTTCTGATTTTTTTCAATTTTCTACTGTCCCATAACATAAACCTCACAAATAAAGTTAAAATCTTATAAGATATAGTTATTTACCCTCAGTGTTTGATTTTGCAATGATTTCACTGTTTGGATGTGTTTTTCTATTTGTGTCTGTTTTTGTGCAAGTATACGGCTGTTTTCTGATTTTTTTCAATTTTCTACTGTCCCATAACATAAACCTCACAAATAAAGTTAAAATCTTATAAGATATAGTTATTTACCCTCAGTGTTTGATTTTGCAATGATTTCACTGTTTGGATGTGTTTTTCTATTTGTGTCTGTTTTTGTGCATATTCAGCAAGTATACGGCTGTTTTCTGATTTTTTTCAATTTTCTACTGTCCCATAACATAAACCTCACAAATAAAGTTAACATCTTATAAGATATACTTATGTACCCTCAGTGTTTGATTTTGCAATGATTTCACTGTTTGGATGTGTTTTTCTATTTGTGTCTGTTTTTGTGCAAGTATACGGCTGTTTTCTGATTTTTTTAAATTTTCTACTGTCCCATAACATAAACCTCACAAATACAGTTAACATCTTATAAGATATACGTCTATACCCTCAGTGTTTGATTTTGCAATGATTTCACTGTTTGGATGTGTTTTTCTATTTGTGTCTGTTTTTGTGCACATTCAGCAAGTATACGGCTGTTTTCTGATTTTTTTCAATTTTCTACTGTCCCATAACATAAACCTCACAAATAAATTTAAAATCTTATAAGATATAGTTATATGCCTTCAGTGTTTGATTTTGCAATGATTTCACTGTTTGGATGTGTTTTGCTATTTGTGTCTGTTTTTGTGCACATTCAGCAAGTATACGGCTGTTTTCTGATTTTTTTCAATTTTCTACTGTCCCATAACATAAACCTCACAAATAAAGTTAACATCTTATAAGATATACTTCTGTACCATCAGTGTTTGATTTTGCAATGATTTCACTGTTTGGATGTGTTTTTCTATTTGTGTCTGTTTTTGTGCACATTCAGCAAGTATACGGCTGTTTTCTGATTTTTTTCAATTTTCTACTGTCCCATAACATAAACCTCACAAATAAAGTTAAAATCGTATAAGATATAGGTATATGCCTTCAGTGTTTGATTTTGCAATGATTTCAATGTTTGGATGTGTTTTTCTATTTGTGTCTGTTTTTGTGCAAGTATACGGCTGTTTTCTGATTTTTTTCAATTTTCTACTGTCCCATAACATGAACCTCACAAATAAAGTTAACATCTTATAAGATATACTTCTGTACCCTCAGTGTTTGATTTTGCAATGATTTCACTGTTTGGATGTGTTTTGCTATTTGTGTCTGTTTTTGTGCACATTCAGCAAGTATACGGCTGTTTTCTGATTTTTTTCAATTTTCTACTGTCCCATAACATAAACCTCACAAATAAAGTTAACATCTTATAAGATATACTTCTGTACCCTCAGTGTTTGATTTTGCAATGATTTCACTGTTTGGATGTGTTTTGCTATTTGTGTCTGTTTTTGTGCACATTCAGCAAGTATACGGCTGTTTTCTGATTTTTTTCAATTTTCTACTGTCCCATAACATAAACCTCACAAATAAAGTTAAAATCGTATAAGATATAGGTATATGCCTTCAGTGTTTGATTTTGCAATGATTTCAATGTTTGGATGTGTTTTTCTATTTGTGTCTGTTTTTGTGCAAGTATACGGCTGTTTTCTGATTTTTTTCAATTTTCTACTGTCCCATAACATAAACCTCACAAATAAAGTTAAAATCTTATAAGATATACTTCTCTACCCTCAGTGTTTGATTTTGCAATGATTTCACTGTTTGGATGTGTTTTTCTATTTGTGTCTGTTTTTGTGCACATTCAGCAAGTATACGGCTGTTTTCTGATTTTTTTCAATTTTCTACTGTCCCATAACATAAACCTCACAAATAAAGTTAAAATCTTATAAGATATAGTTATTTACCCTCAGTGTTTGATTTTGCAATGATTTCACTGTTTGGATGTGTTTTTCTATTTGTGTCTGTTTTTGTGCACATTCAGCAAGTATACGGCTGTTTTCTGATTTTTTTCAATTTTCTACTGTCCCATAACATAAACCTCACAAATAAAGTTAACATCTTATAAGATATACTTCTGTACTCCAGTGTTTGATTTTGCAATGATTTCACTGTTTGGATGTGTTTTTCTATTTGTGTCTGTTTTTGTGCAAGTATACAGCTGTTTTCTGATTTTTTTCAATTTTCTAGTGTCCCATAACATAAACCTCACAAATAAAGTTAAAATCTTATAAGATATACTTCTGTACCCTCAGTGTTTGATTTTGCAATGATTTCACTGTTTGGATGTGTTTTGCTATTTGTGTCTGTTTTTGTGCACATTCAGCAAGTATACGGCTGTTTTCTGATTTTTTTCAATTTTCTACTGTCCCATAACATAAACCTCACAAATAAAGTTAAAATCGTATAAGATATAGGTATATGCCTTCAGTGTTTGATTTTGCAATGATTTCAATGTTTGGATGTGTTTTTCTATTTGTGTCTGTTTTTGTGCAAGTATACGGCTGTTTTCTGATTTTTTTCAATTTTCTACTGTCCCATAACATGAACCTCACAAATAAAGTTAACATCTTATAAGATATACTTCTGTACCCTCAGTGTTTGATTTTGCAATGATTTCACTGTTTGGATGTGTTTTGCTATTTGTGTCTGTTTTTGTGCACATTCAGCAAGTATACGGCTGTTTTCTGATTTTTTTCAATTTTCTACTGTCCCATAACATAAACCTCACAAATAAAGTTAAAATCTTATAAGATATACTTCTCTACCCTCAGTGTTTGATTTTGCAATGATTTCACTGTTTGGATGTGTTTTTCTATTTGTGTCTGTTTTTGTGCAAGTATACGGCTGTTTTCTGATTTTTTTCCATTTTCTACTGTCCCATAACATAAACCTCACAAATAAAGTTAAAATCTTATAAGATATACTTCTCTACCCTCAGTGTTTGATTTTGCAATGATTTCACTGTTTGGATGTGTTTTTCTATTTGTGTCTGTTTTTGTGCAAGTATACGGCTGTTTTCTGATTTTTTTCAATTTTCTACTGTCCCATAACATAAACCTCACAAATAAAGTTAAAATCTTATAAGATATACTTCTCTACCCTCAGTGTTTGATTTTGCAATGATTTCACTGTTTGGATGTGTTTTTCTATTTGTGTCTGTTTTTGTGCACATTCAGCAAGTATACGGCTGTTTTCTGATTTTTTTCAATTTTCTACTGTCCCATAACATAAACCTCACAAATAAAGTTAAAATCTTATAAGATATAGTTATTTACCCTCAGTGTTTGATTTTGCAATGATTTCACTGTTTGGATGTGTTTTTCTATTTGTGTCTGTTTTTGTGCACATTCAGCAAGTATACGGCTGTTTTCTGATTTTTTTCAATTTTCTACTGTCCCATAACATAAACCTCACAATTAAAGTTAACATCTTATAAGATATACTTCTGTACCATCAGTGTTTGATTTTGCAATGATTTCACTGTTTGGATGTGTTTTTCTATTTGTGTCTGTTTTTGTGCAAGTATACGGCTGTTTTCTGATTTTTTTCAATTTTCTACTGTCCCATAACATAAACCTCACAAATAAAGTTAAAATCTTATAAGATATAGTTATTTACCCTCAGTGTTTGATTTTGCAATGATTTCACTGTTTGGATGTGTTTTTCTATTTGTGTCTGTTTTTGTGCACATTCAGCAAGTATACGGCTGTTTTCTGATTTTTTTCAATTTTCTACTGTCCCATAACATAAACCTCACAAATAAAGTTAACATCTTATAAGATATACTTCTGTACCCTCAGTGTTTGATTTTGCAATGATTTCACTGTTTGGATGTGTTTTTCTATTTGTGTCTGTTTTTGTGCAAGTATACGGCTGTTTTCTGATTTTTTTCAATTTTCTACTGTCCCATAACATAAACCTCACAAATAAAGTTAAAATCTTATAAGATATACTTCTCTACCCTCAGTGTTTGATTTTGCAATGATTTCACTGTTTGGATGTGTTTTTCTATTTGTGTCTGTTTTTGTGCACATTCAGCAAGTATACGGCTGTTTCTGATTTTTTTCAATTTTCTACTGTCCCATAACATAAACCTCACAAATAAAGTTAAAATCTTATAAGATATAGTTATTTACCCTCAGTGTTTGATTTTGCAATGATTTCACTGTTTGGATGTGTTTTTCTATTTGTGTCTGTTTTTGTGCACATTCAGCAAGTATACGGCTGTTTTCTGATTTTTTTCAATTTTCTACTGTCCCATAACATAAACCTCACAAATAAAGTTAAAATCGTATAAGATATAGGTATATGCCTTCAGTGTTTGATTTTGCAATGATTTCAATGTTTGGATGTGTTTTTCTATTTGTGTCTGTTTTTGTGCAAGTATACGGCTGTTTTCTGATTTTTTTCAATTTTCTACTGTCCCATAACATAAACCTCACAAATAAAGTTAAAATCTTATAAGATATAGTTATTTACCCTCAGTGTTTGATTTTGCAATGATTTCACTGTTTGGATGTGTTTTTCTATTTGTGTCTGTTTTTGTGCACATTCAGCAAGTATACGGCTGTTTTCTGATTTTTTTCAATTTTCTACTGTCCCATAACATAAACCTCACAAATAAAGTTAACATCTTATAAGATATACTTCTGTACCATCAGTGTTTGATTTTGCAATGATTTCAATGTTTGGATGTGTTTTTCTATTTGTGTCTGTTTTTGTGCAAGTATACGGCTGTTTTCTGATTTTTTTAAATTTTCTACTGTCCCATAACATGAACCTCACAAATAAAGTTAACATCTTATAAGATATACTTCTGTACCCTCAGTGTTTGATTTTGCAATGATTTCACTGTTTGGATGTGTTTTGCTATTTGTGTCTGTTTTTGTGCACATTCAGCAAGTATACGGCTGTTTTCTGATTTTTTTCAATTTTCTACTGTCCCATAACATAAACCTCACAAATAAAGTTAAAATCTTATAAGATATACTTCTGTACCATCAGTGTTTGATTTTGCAATGATTTCACTGTTTGGATGTGTTTTTCTATTTGTGTCTGTTTTTGTGCAAGTATACGGCTGTTTTCTGATTTTTTTCAATTTTCTACTGTCCCATAACATAAACCTCACAAATAAAGTTAAAATCTTATAAGATATACTTCTCTACCCTCAGTGTTTGATTTTGCAATGATTTCACTGTTTGGATGTGTTTTTCTATTTGTGTCTGTTTTTGTGCACATTCAGCAAGTATACGGCTGTTTTCTGATTTTTTTCAATTTTCTACTGTCCCATAACATAAAACTCACAAATAAAGTTAACATCTTATAATATATACTTCTGTACCCTCAGTGTTTGATTTTGCAATGATTTCACTGTTTGGATGTGTTTTTCTATTTGTGTCTGTTTTTGTGCAAGTATACGGCTGTTTTCTGATTTTTTTCAATTTTCTACTGTCCCATAACATAAACCTCACAAATAAAGTTAAAATCTTATAAGATATAGTTATTTACCCTCAGTGTTTGATTTTGCAATGATTTCACTGTTTGGATGTGTTTTTCTATTTGTGTCTGTTTTTGTGCATATTCAGCAAGTATACGGCTGTTTTCTGATTTTTTTCAATTTTCTACTGTCCCATAACATAAACCTCACAAATAAAGTTAACATCTTATAAGATATACTTATGTACCCTCAGTGTTTGATTTTGCAATGATTTCACTGTTTGGATGTGTTTTTCTATTTGTGTCTGTTTTTGTGCAAGTATACGGCTGTTTTCTGATTTTTTTAAATTTTCTACTGTCCCATAACATAAACCTCACAAATAAAGTTAACATCTTATAAGATATACGTCTATACCCTCAGTGTTTGATTTTGCAATGATTTCACTGTTTGGATGTGTTTTTCTATTTGTGTCTGTTTTTGTGCACATTCAGCAAGTATACGGCTGTTTTCTGATTTTTTTCAATTTTCTACTGTCCCATAACATAAACCTCACAAATAAATTTAAAATCTTATAAGATATAGTTATATGCCTTCAGTGTTTGATTTTGCAATGATTTCACTGTTTGGATGTGTTTTGCTATTTGTGTCTGTTTTTGTGCACATTCAGCAAGTATACGGCTGTTTTCTGATTTTTTTCAATTTTCTACTGTCCCATAACATAAACCTCACAAATAAAGTTAACATCTTATAAGATATACTTCTGTACCATCAGTGTTTGATTTTGCAATGATTTCACTGTTTGGATGTGTTTTTCTATTTGTGTCTGTTTTTGTGCACATTCAGCAAGTATACGGCTGTTTTCTGATTTTTTTCAATTTTCTACTGTCCCATAACATAAACCTCACAAATAAAGTTAACATCTTATAAGATATACTTCTGTACCATCAGTGTTTGATTTTGCAATGATTTCACTGTTTGGATGTGTTTTTCTATTTGTGTCTGTTTTTGTGCAAGTATACGGCTGTTTTCTGATTTTTTTCAATTTTCTACTGTCCCATAACATAAACCTCACAAATAAAGTTAACATCTTATAAGATATACTTCTGTACCCTCAGTGTTTGATTTTGCAATGATTTCACTGTTTGGATGTGTTTTTCTATTTGTGTCTGTTTTTGTGCACATTCAGCAAGTATACGGCTGTTTTCTGATTTTTTTCAATTTTCTACTGTCCCATAACATAAACCTCACAAATAAAGTTAAAATCGTATAAGATATAGGTATATGCCTTCAGTGTTTGATTTTGCAATGATTTCAATGTTTGGATGTGTTTTTCTATTTGTGTCTGTTTTTGTGCAAGTATACGGCTGTTTTCTGATTTTTTTCAATTTTCTACTGTCCCATAACATGAACCTCACAAATAAAGTTAACATCTTATAAGATATACTTCTGTACCCTCAGTGTTTGATTTTGCAATGATTTCACTGTTTGGATGTGTTTTGCTATTTGTGTCTGTTTTTGTGCACATTCAGCAAGTATACGGCTGTTTTCTGATTTTTTTCAATTTTCTACTGTCCCATAACATGAACCTCACAAATAAAGTTAACATCTTATAAGATATACTTCTGTACCCTCAGTGTTTGATTTTGCAATGATTTCACTGTTTGGATGTGTTTTTCTATTTGTGTCTGTTTTTGTGCACATTCAGCAAGTATACGGCTGTTTTCTGATTTTTTTCAATTTTCTACTGTCCCATAACATAAACCTCACAGATAAAGTTAACATCTTATAAGATATACTTCTGTACCCTCAGTGTTTGATTTTGCAATGATTTCACTGTTTGGATGTGTTTTGCTATTTGTGTCTGTTTTTGTGCACATTCAGCAAGTATACGGCTGTTTTCTGATTTTTTTCAATTTTCTACTGTCCCATAACATAAACCTCACAAATAAAGTTAAAATCGTATAAGATATAGGTATATGCCTTCAGTGTTTGATTTTGCAATGATTTCACTGTTTGGATGTGTTTTTCTATTTGTGTCTGTTTTTGTGCAAGTATACGGCTGTTTTCTGATTTTTTTCAATTTTCTACTGTCCCATAACATAAACCTCACAAATAAAGTTAACATCTTATAAGATATACTTCTGTACCATCAGTGTTTGATTTTGCAATGATTTCACTGTTTGGATGTGTTTTTCTATTTGTGTCTGTTTTTGTGCACATTCAGCAAGTATACGGCTGTTTTCTGATTTTTTTCAATTTTCTACTGTCCCATAACATAAACCTCACAAATAAAGTTAAAATCGTATAAGATATAGGTATATGCCTTCAGTGTTTGATTTTGCAATGATTTCAATGTTTGGATGTGTTTTTCTATTTGTGTCTGTTTTTGTGCAAGTATACGGCTGTTTTCTGATTTTTTTCAATTTTCTACTGTCCCATAACATAAACCTCACAAATAAAGTTAACATCTCATAAGATATACTTCTGTACCATCAGTGTTTGATTTTGCAATGATTTCACTGTTTGGATGTGTTTTTCTATTTGTGTCTGTTTTTGTGCAAGTATACGGCTGTTTCCTGATTTTTTTTAATTTTCTACTGTCCCATAACATAAACCTCACAAATAAAGTTAAAATCTTATAAGATATAGTTATTTACCCTCAGTGTTTGATTTTGCAATGATTTCACTGTTTGGATGTGTTTTTCTATTTGTGTCTGTTTTTGTGCACATTCAGCAAGTATACGGCTGTTTTCTGATTTTTTTCAATTTTCTACTGTCCCATAACATAAACCTCACAAATAAAGTTAACATCTTATAAGATATACTTCTGTACCATCAGTGTTTGATTTTGCAATGATTTCACTGTTTGGATGTGTTTTTCTATTTGTGTCTGTTTTTGTGCACATTCAGCAAGTATACGGCTGTTTTCTGATTTTTTTCAATTTTCTACTGTCCCATAACATAAACCTCACAAATAAAGTTAACATCTCATAAGATATACTTCTGTACCATCAGTGTTTGATTTTGCAATGATTTCACTGTTTGGATGTGTTTTTCTATTTGTGTCTGTTTTTGTGCACATTCAGCAAGTATACGGCTGTTTTCTGATTTTTTTCAATTTTCTACTGTCCCATAACATAAACCTCACAAATAAAGTTAACATCTCATAAGATATACTTCTGTACCATCAGTGTTTGATTTTGCAATGATTAAACTGTTTGGATGTGTTTTTCTATTTGTGTCTGTTTTTGTGCACATTCAGCAAGTATACGGCTGTTTTCTGATTTTTTTCAATTTTCTACTGTCCCATAACATAAACCTCACAAATAAAGTTAAAATCTTATAAGATATAGTTATTTACCCTCAGTGTTTGATTTTGCAATGATTTCACTGTTTGGATGTGTTTTTCTATTTGTGTCTGTTTTTGTGCACATTCAGCAAGTATACGGCTGTTTTCTGATTTTTTTCAATTTTCTACTGTCCCATAACATAAACCTCACAAATAAAGTTAACATCTTATAAGATATACTTCTGTACCATCAGTGTTTGATTTTGCAATGATTTCACTGTTTGGATGTGTTTTTCTATTTGTGTCTGTTTTTGTGCACATTCAGCAAGTATACGGCTGTTTTCTGATTTTTTTCAATTTTCTACTGTCCCATAACATAAACCTCACAAATAAAGTTAAAATCGTATAAGATATAGGTATATGCCTTCAGTGTTTGATTTTGCAATGATTTCAATGTTTGGATGTGTTTTTCTATTTGTGTCTGTTTTTGTGCAAGTATACGGCTGTTTTCTGATTTTTTTCAATTTTCTACTGTCCCATAACATGAACCTCACAAATAAAGTCAACATCTTATAAGATATACTTCTGTACCCTCAGTGTTTGATTTTGCAATGATTTCACTGTTTGGATGTGTTTTGCTATTTGTGTCTGTTTTTGTGCACATTCAGCAAGTATACGGCTGTTTTCTGATTTTTTTCAATTTTCTACTGTCCCATAACATAAACCTCACAAATAAAGTTAAAATCTTATAAGATATACTTCTCTACCCTCAGTGTTTGATTTTGCAATGATTTCACTGTTTGGATGTGTTTTTCTATTTGTGTCTGTTTTTGTGCACATTCAGCAAGTATACGGCTGTTTTCTGATCTTTTTCAATTTTCTACTGTCCCATAACATAAACCTCACAAATAAAGTTAACATCTTATAAGATATACTTCTGTACCATCAGTGCTTGATTTTGTAATGATTTCACTGTTTGGATGTGTTTTTCTATTTGTGTCTGTTTTTGTGCACATTCAGCAAGTATACGGCTGTTTTCTGATTTTTTTCAATTTTCTACTGTCCCATAACATAAACCTCACAAATAAAGTTAACATCTTATAAGATATACTTCTGTACCATCAGTGTTTGATTTTGCAATGATTTCACTGTTTGGATGTGTTTTTCTATTTGTGTCTGTTTTTGTGCACATTCAGCAAGTATACGGCTGTTTTCTGATTTTTTTCAATTTTCTACTGTCCCATAACATAAACCTCACAAATAAAGTTAACATCTTATAAGATATACTTCTGTACCCTCAGTGTTTGATTTTGCAATGATTTCACTGTTTGGATGTGTTTTTCTATTTGTGTCTGTTTTTGTGCAAGTATACGGCTGTTTTCTGATTTTTTTCAATTTTCTACTGTCCCATAACATAAACCTCACAAATAAAGTTAACATCTTATAAGATATACTTCTGTACCCTCAGTGTTTGATTTTGCAATGATTTCAGTGTTTGGATGTGTTTTTCTATTTGTGTCTGTTTTTGTGCAAGTATACGGCTGTTTTCTGATTTTTTTCAATTTTCTACTGTCCCATAACATAAACCTCACAAATAAAGTTAACATCTTATAAGATATACGTCTGTACCCTCAGTGTTTGATTTTGCAATGATTTCACTGTTTGGATGTGTTTTTCTATTTGTGTCTGTTTTTGTGCACATTCAGCAAGTATACGGCTGTTTTCTGATTTTTTTCAATTTTCTACTGTCCCATAACATAAACCTCACAAATAAAGTTAAAATCTTATAAGATATAGGTATATGCCTTCAGTGTTTGATTTTGCAATTATTTCAATGTTTGGATGTGTTTTTCTATTTGTGTCTGTTTTTGTGCAAGTATACGGCTGTTTTCTGATTTTTTTCAATTTTCTACTGTCCCATAACATAAACCTCACAAATAAAGTTAAAATCTTATAAGATATACTTCTCTACCCTCAGTGTTTGATTTTGCAATGATTTCACTGTTTGGATGTGTTTTTCTATTTGTGTCTGTTTTTGTGCAAGTATACGGCTGTTTTCTGATTTTTTTCAATTTTCTACTGTCCCATAACATAAACCTCACAAATAAAGTTAACATCTTATAAGATATACTTCTGTGCCCTCAGTGTTTGATTTTGCAATGATTTCACTGTTTGGATGTGTTTTTCTATTTGTGTCTGTTTTTGTGCAAGTATACGGCTGTTTTCTGATTTTTTTTCAATTTTCTAGTGTCCCATAACATAAACCTCACAAATAAAGTTAAAATCTTATAAGATATAGTTATTTTCCCTCAGTGTTTGATTTTGCAATGATTTCACTGTTTGGATGTGTTTTTCTATTTGTGTCTGTTTTTGTGCACATTCAGCAAGTATACGGCTGTTTTCTGATTTTTTTCAATTTTCTACTGTCCCATAACATAAACCTCACAAATAAAGTTAACATCTTATAAGATATACTTCTGTGCCCTCAGTGTTTGATTTTGCAATGATTTCACTGTTTGGATGTGTTTTTCTATTTGTGTCTGTTTTTGTGCACATTCAGCAAGTATACGGCTGTTTTCTGATTTTTTTCAATTTTCTACTGTCCCATAACATAAACCTCACAAATAAAGTTAACATCTTATAAGATATACTTCTGTGCCCTCAGTGTTTGATTTTGCAATGATTTCACTGTTTGGATGTGTTTTTCTATTTGTGTCTGTTTTTGTGCAAGTATACGGCTGTTTTCTGATTTTTTTCAATTTTCTACTGTCCCATAACATAAACCTCACAAATAAAGTTAAAATCTTATAAGATATACTTCTCTACCCTCAGTGTTTGATTTTGCAATGATTTCACTGTTTGGATGTGTTTTTCTATTTGTGTCTGTTTTTGTGCAAGTATACGGCTGTTTTCTGATTTTTTTCAATTTTCTACTGTCCCATAACATAAACCTCACAAATAAAGTTAACATCTTATAAGATATACTTCTGTACCCTCAGTGTTTGATTTTGCAATGATTTCACTGTTTGGATGTGTTTTTCTATTTGTGTCTGTTTTTGTGCACATTCAGCAAGTATACGGCTGTTTTCTGATTTTTTTCAATTTTCTACTGTCCCATAACATAAACCTCACAAATAAAGTTAACATCTTATACTATATACTTCTGTACCCTCAGTGTTTGATTTTGCAATGATTTCACTGTTTGGATGTGTTTTTCTATTTGTGTCTGTTTTTGTGCAAGTATACGGCTGTTTTCTGATTTTTTTCAATTTTCTACTGTCCCATAACATAAACCTCACAAATAAAGTTAAAATCTTATAAGATATACTTCTCTACCCTCAGTGTTTGATTTTGCAATGATTTCACTGTTTGGATGTGTTTTTCTATTTGTGTCTGTTTTTGTGCAAGTATACGGCTGTTTTCTGATTTTTTTCAATTTTCTACTGTCCCATAACATAAACCTCACAAATAAAGTTAACATCTTATAAGATATACTTCTGTACCCTCAGTGTTTGATTTTGCAATGATTTCACTGTTTGGATGTGTTTTTCTATTTGTGTCTGTTTTTGTGCACATTCAGCAAGTATACGGCTGTTTTCTGATTTTTTTCTATTTTCTACTGTCCCATAACATAAACCTCACAAATAAATTTAAAATCTTATAAGATATAGTTATATGCCTTCAGTGTTTGATTTTGCAATGATTTCACTGTTTGGATGTGTTTTGCTATTTGTGTCTGTTTTTGTGCACATTCAGCAAGTATACGGCTGTTTTCTGATTTTCTTCAATTTTCTACTGTCCCATAACATAAACCTCACAAATAAAGTTAAAATCTTATAAGATATAGTTATTTACCCTCAGTGTTTGATTTTGCAATGATTTCACTGTTTGGATGTGTTTTTCTATTTGTGTCTGTTTTTGTGCACATTCAGCAAGTATACGGCTGTTTTCTGATTTTTTTCAATTTTCTACTGTCCCATAACATAAACCTCACAAATAAAGTTAACATCTTATACTATATACTTCTGTACCCTCAGTGTTTGATTTTGCAATGATTTCACTGTTTGGATGTGTTTTGCTATTTGTGTCTGTTTTTGTGCACATTCAGCAAGTATACGGCTGTTTTCTGATTTTTTTCAATTTTCTACTGTCCCATAACATAAACCTCACAAATAAAGTTAACATCTTATAAGATATACTTCTGTACCCTCAGTGTTTGATTTTGCAATGATTTCACTGTTTGGATGTGTTTTGCTATTTGTGTCTGTTTTTGTGCAAGTATACAGCTGTTTTCTGATTTTTTTCAATTTTCTAGTGTCCCATAACATAAACCTCACAAATAAAGTTAACATCTTATAAGATATACTTCTGTACCCTCAGTGTTTGATTTTGCAATGATTTCACTGTTTGGATGTGTTTTGCTATTTGTGTCTGTTTTTGTGCACATTCAGCAAGTATACGGCTGTTTTCTGATTTTTTTCAATTTTCTACTGTCCCATAACATAAACCTCACAAATAAAGTTAAAATCTTATAAGATATAGTTATATGCCTTCAGTGTTTGATTTTGCAATGATTTCACTGTTTGGATGTGTTTTTCTATTTGTGTCTGTTTTTGTGCAAGTATACGGCTGTTTTCTGATTTTTTTCAATTTTCTACTGTCCCATAACATAAACCTCACAAATAAAGTTAAAATCTTATAAGATATAGTTATTTACCCTCAGTGTTTGATTTTGCAATGATTTCACTGTTTGGATGTGTTTTTCTATTTGTGTCTGTTTTTGTGCACATTCAGCAAGTATACGGCTGTTTTCAGATTTTTTTCAATTTTCTACTGTCCCATAACATAAACCTCACAAATAAAGTTAACATCTTATAAGATATACTTATGTACCCTCAGTGTTTGATTTTGCAATGATTTCACTGTTTGGATGTGTTTTTCTATTTGTGTCTGTTTTTGTGCAAGTATACGGCTGTTTTCTGATTTTTTTAAATTTTCTACTGTCCCATAACATAAACCTCACAAATAAAGTTAACATCTTATAAGATATAGTTCTGTACCATCAGTGTTTGATTTTGCAATGATTTCACTGTTTGGATGTGTTTTTCTATTTGTGTCTGTTTTTGTGCAAGTATACGGCTGTTTTCTGATTTTTTTCAATTTTCTACTGTCCCATAACATAAACCTCACAAATAAAGTTAACATCTTATAAGATATACTTCTGTACCCTCAGTGTTTGATTTTGCAATGATTTCACTGTTTGGATGTGTTTTGCTATTTGTGTCTGTTTTTGTGCACATTCAGCAAGTATACGGCTGTTTTCTGATTTTTTTCAATTTTCTACTGTCCCATAACATAAACCTCACAAATAAAGTTAAAATCGTATAAGATATAGGTATATGCCTTCAGTGTTTGATTTTGCAATGATTTCAATGTTTGGATGTGTTTTTCTATTTGTGTCTGTTTTTGTGCAAGTATACGGCTGTTTTCTGATTTTTTTCAATTTTCTACTGTCCCATAACATAAACCTCACAAATAAAGTTAAAATCTTATAAGATATACTTCTCTACCCTCAGTGTTTGATTTTGCAATGATTTCACTGTTTGGATGTGTTTTTCTATTTGTGTCTGTTTTTGTGCAAGTATACGGCTGTTTTCTGATTTTTTTCAATTTTCTACTGTCCCATAACATAAACCTCACAAATAAAGTTAAAATCTTATAAGATATACTTCTCTACCCTCAGTGTTTGATTTTGCAATGATTTCACTGTTTGGATGTGTTTTTCTATTTGTGTCTGTTTTTGTGCACATTCAGCAAGTATACGGCTGTTTTCTGATTTTTTTCAATTTTCTACTGTCCCATAACATAAACCTCACAAATAAAGTTAAAATCTTATAAGATATAGTTATTTACCCTCAGTGTTTGATTTTGCAATGATTTCACTGTTTGGATGTGTTTTTCTATTTGTGTCTGTTTTTGTGCACATTCAGCAAGTATACGGCTGTTTTCTGATTTTTTTCAATTTTCTACTGTCCCATAACATAAACCTCACAAATAAAGTTAACATCTTATAAGATATACTTCTGTACCATCAGTGTTTGATTTTGCAATGATTTCACTGTTTGGATGTGTTTTTCTATTTGTGTCTGTTTTTGTGCACATTCAGCAAGTATACGGCTGTTTTCTGATTTTTTTCAATTTTCTACTGTCCCATAACATAAACCTCACAAATAAAGTTAACATCTTATAAGATATACTTCTGTACCATCAGTGTTTGATTTTGCAATGATTTCACTGTTTGGATGTGTTTTTCTATTTGTGTCTGTTTTTGTGCAAGTATACGGCTGTTTTCTGATTTTTTTCAATTTTCTACTGTCCCATAACATAAACCTCACAAATAAAGTTAAAATCTTATAAGATATACTTCTCTACCCTCAGTGTTTGATTTTGCAATGATTTCACTGTTTGGATGTGTTTTTCTATTTGTGTCTGTTTTTGTGCACATTCAGCAAGTATACGGCTGTTTTCTGATTTTTTTCAATTTTCTACTGTCCCATAACATAAACCTCACAAATAAAGTTAAAATCTTATAAGATATAGTTATTTACCCTCAGTGTTTGATTTTGCAATGATTTCACTGTTTGGATGTGTTTTTCTATTTGTGTCTGTTTTTGTGCACATTCAGCAAGTATACGGCTGTTTTCTGATTTTTTTCAGTTTTCTACTGTCCCATAACATAAACCTCACAAATAAAGTTAACATCTTATAAGATATACTTCTGTACCATCAGTGTTTGATTTTGCAATGATTTCACTGTTTGGATGTGTTTTTCTATTTGTGTCTGTTTTTGTGCACATTCAGCAAGTATACGGCTGTTTTCTGATTTTTTTCAGTTTTCTACTGTCCCATAACATAAACCTCACAAATAAAGTTAACATCTTATAAGATATACTTCTGTACCATCAGTGTTTGATTTTGCAATGATTTCACTGTTTGGATGTGTTTTTCTATTTGTGTCTGTTTTTGTGCACATTCAGCAAGTATACGGCTGTTTTCTGATTTTTTTCAATTTTCTACTGTCCCATAACATGAACCTCACAAATAAAGTTAACATCTTATAAGATATACTTCTGTACCCTCAGTGTTTGATTTTGCAATGATTTCACTGTTTGGATGTGTTTTGCTATTTGTGTCTGTTTTTGTGCACATTCAGCAAGTATACGGCTGTTTTCTGATTTTTTTCAATTTTCTACTGTCCCATAACATAAACCTCACAAATAAAGTTAAAATCGTATAAGATATAGGTATATGCCTTCAGTGTTTGATTTTGCAATGATTTCAATGTTTGGATGTGTTTTTCTATTTGTGTCTGTTTTTGTGCAAGTATACGGCTGTTTTCTGATTTTTTTCAATTTTCTACTGTCCCATAACATGAACCTCACAAATAAAGTTAACATCTTATAAGATATACTTCTGTACCCTCAGTGTTTGATTTTGCAATGATTTCACTGTTTGGATGTGTTTTTCTATTTGTGTCTGTTTTTGTGCAAGTATACGGCTGTTTTCTGATTTTTTTCAATTTTCTACTGTCCCATAACATAAACCTCACAAATAAAGTTAAAATCTTATAAGATATAGTTATTTACCCTCAGTGTTTGATTTTGCAATGATTTCACTGTTTGGATGTGTTTTTCTATTTGTGTCTGTTTTTGTGCAAGTATACGGCTGTTTTCTGATTTTTTTCAATTTTCTACTGTCCCATAACATAAACCTCACAAATAAAGTTAAAATCTTATAAGATATAGTTATTTACCCTCAGTGTTTGATTTTGCAATGATTTCACTGTTTGGATGTGTTTTTCTATTTGTGTCTGTTTTTGTGCATATTCAGCAAGTATACGGCTGTTTTCTGATTTTTTTCAATTTTCTACTGTCCCATAACATAAACCTCACAAATAAAGTTAACATCTTATAAGATATACTTATGTACCCTCAGTGTTTGATTTTGCAATGATTTCACTGTTTGGATGTGTTTTTCTATTTGTGTCTGTTTTTGTGCAAGTATACGGCTGTTTTCTGATTTTTTTAAATTTTCTACTGTCCCATAACATAAACCTCACAAATACAGTTAACATCTTATAAGATATACGTCTATACCCTCAGTGTTTGATTTTGCAATGATTTCACTGTTTGGATGTGTTTTTCTATTTGTGTCTGTTTTTGTGCACATTCAGCAAGTATACGGCTGTTTTCTGATTTTTTTCAATTTTCTACTGTCCCATAACATAAACCTCACAAATAAATTTAAAATCTTATAAGATATAGTTATATGCCTTCAGTGTTTGATTTTGCAATGATTTCACTGTTTGGATGTGTTTTGCTATTTGTGTCTGTTTTTGTGCACATTCAGCAAGTATACGGCTGTTTTCTGATTTTTTTCAATTTTCTACTGTCCCATAACATAAACCTCACAAATAAAGTTAACATCTTATAAGATATACTTCTGTACCATCAGTGTTTGATTTTGCAATGATTTCACTGTTTGGATGTGTTTTTCTATTTGTGTCTGTTTTTGTGCACATTCAGCAAGTATACGGCTGTTTTCTGATTTTTTTCAATTTTCTACTGTCCCATAACATAAACCTCACAAATAAAGTTAAAATCGTATAAGATATAGGTATATGCCTTCAGTGTTTGATTTTGCAATGATTTCAATGTTTGGATGTGTTTTTCTATTTGTGTCTGTTTTTGTGCAAGTATACGGCTGTTTTCTGATTTTTTTCAATTTTCTACTGTCCCATAACATGAACCTCACAAATAAAGTTAACATCTTATAAGATATACTTCTGTACCCTCAGTGTTTGATTTTGCAATGATTTCACTGTTTGGATGTGTTTTGCTATTTGTGTCTGTTTTTGTGCACATTCAGCAAGTATACGGCTGTTTTCTGATTTTTTTCAATTTTCTACTGTCCCATAACATAAACCTCACAAATAAAGTTAACATCTTATAAGATATACTTCTGTACCCTCAGTGTTTGATTTTGCAATGATTTCACTGTTTGGATGTGTTTTGCTATTTGTGTCTGTTTTTGTGCACATTCAGCAAGTATACGGCTGTTTTCTGATTTTTTTCAATTTTCTACTGTCCCATAACATAAACCTCACAAATAAAGTTAAAATCGTATAAGATATAGGTATATGCCTTCAGTGTTTGATTTTGCAATGATTTCAATGTTTGGATGTGTTTTTCTATTTGTGTCTGTTTTTGTGCAAGTATACGGCTGTTTTCTGATTTTTTTCAATTTTCTACTGTCCCATAACATAAACCTCACAAATAAAGTTAAAATCTTATAAGATATACTTCTCTACCCTCAGTGTTTGATTTTGCAATGATTTCACTGTTTGGATGTGTTTTTCTATTTGTGTCTGTTTTTGTGCACATTCAGCAAGTATACGGCTGTTTTCTGATTTTTTTCAATTTTCTACTGTCCCATAACATAAACCTCACAAATAAAGTTAAAATCTTATAAGATATAGTTATTTACCCTCAGTGTTTGATTTTGCAATGATTTCACTGTTTGGATGTGTTTTTCTATTTGTGTCTGTTTTTGTGCACATTCAGCAAGTATACGGCTGTTTTCTGATTTTTTTCAATTTTCTACTGTCCCATAACATAAACCTCACAAATAAAGTTAACATCTTATAAGATATACTTCTGTACTCCAGTGTTTGATTTTGCAATGATTTCACTGTTTGGATGTGTTTTTCTATTTGTGTCTGTTTTTGTGCAAGTATACAGCTGTTTTCTGATTTTTTTCAATTTTCTAGTGTCCCATAACATAAACCTCACAAATAAAGTTAAAATCTTATAAGATATACTTCTGTACCCTCAGTGTTTGATTTTGCAATGATTTCACTGTTTGGATGTGTTTTGCTATTTGTGTCTGTTTTTGTGCACATTCAGCAAGTATACGGCTGTTTTCTGATTTTTTTCAATTTTCTACTGTCCCATAACATAAACCTCACAAATAAAGTTAAAATCGTATAAGATATAGGTATATGCCTTCAGTGTTTGATTTTGCAATGATTTCAATGTTTGGATGTGTTTTTCTATTTGTGTCTGTTTTTGTGCAAGTATACGGCTGTTTTCTGATTTTTTTCAATTTTCTACTGTCCCATAACATGAACCTCACAAATAAAGTTAACATCTTATAAGATATACTTCTGTACCCTCAGTGTTTGATTTTGCAATGATTTCACTGTTTGGATGTGTTTTGCTATTTGTGTCTGTTTTTGTGCACATTCAGCAAGTATACGGCTGTTTTCTGATTTTTTTCAATTTTCTACTGTCCCATAACATAAACCTCACAAATAAAGTTAAAATCTTATAAGATATACTTCTCTACCCTCAGTGTTTGATTTTGCAATGATTTCACTGTTTGGATGTGTTTTTCTATTTGTGTCTGTTTTTGTGCACATTCAGCAAGTATACGGCTGTTTTCTGATTTTTTTCAATTTTCTACTGTCCCATAACATAAACCTCACAAATAAAGTTAAAATCTTATAAGATATAGTTATTTACCCTCAGTGTTTGATTTTGCAATGATTTCACTGTTTGGATGTGTTTTTCTATTTGTGTCTGTTTTTGTGCACATTCAGCAAGTATACGGCTGTTTTCTGATTTTTTTCAATTTTCTACTGTCCCATAACATAAACCTCACAATTAAAGTTAACATCTTATAAGATATACTTCTGTACCATCAGTGTTTGATTTTGCAATGATTTCACTGTTTGGATGTGTTTTTCTATTTGTGTCTGTTTTTGTGCAAGTATACGGCTGTTTTCTGATTTTTTTCAATTTTCTACTGTCCCATAACATAAACCTCACAAATAAAGTTAAAATCTTATAAGATATAGTTATTTACCCTCAGTGTTTGATTTTGCAATGATTTCACTGTTTGGATGTGTTTTTCTATTTGTGTCTGTTTTTGTGCACATTCAGCAAGTATACGGCTGTTTTCTGATTTTTTTCAATTTTCTACTGTCCCATAACATAAACCTCACAAATAAAGTTATCATCTTATAAGATATACTTCTGTACCCTCAGTGTTTGATTTTGCAATGATTTCACTGTTTGGATGTGTTTTTCTATTTGTGTCTGTTTTTGTGCAAGTATACGGCTGTTTTCTGATTTTTTTCAATTTTCTACTGTCCCATAACATAAACCTCACAAATAAAGTTAAAATCTTATAAGATATACTTCTCTACCCTCAGTGTTTGATTTTGCAATGATTTCACTGTTTGGATGTGTTTTTCTATTTGTGTCTGTTTTTGTGCACATTCAGCAAGTATACGGCTGTTTCTGATTTTTTTCAATTTTCTACTGTCCCATAACATAAACCTCACAAATAAAGTTAAAATCTTATAAGATATAGTTATTTACCCTCAGTGTTTGATTTTGCAATGATTTCACTGTTTGGATGTGTTTTTCTATTTGTGTCTGTTTTTGTGCACATTCAGCAAGTATACGGCTGTTTTCTGATTTTTTTCAATTTTCTACTGTCCCATAACATAAACCTCACAAATAAAGTTAAAATCGTATAAGATATAGGTATATGCCTTCAGTGTTTGATTTTGCAATGATTTCAATGTTTGGATGTGTTTTTCTATTTGTGTCTGTTTTTGTGCAAGTATACGGCTGTTTTCTGATTTTTTTCAATTTTCTACTGTCCCATAACATAAACCTCACAAATAAAGTTAAAATCTTATAAGATATAGTTATTTACCCTCAGTGTTTGATTTTGCAATGATTTCACTGTTTGGATGTGTTTTTCTATTTGTGTCTGTTTTTGTGCACATTCAGCAAGTATACGGCTGTTTTCTGATTTTTTTCAATTTTCTACTGTCCCATAACATAAACCTCACAAATAAAGTTAACATCTTATAAGATATACTTCTGTACCATCAGTGTTTGATTTTGCAATGATTTCAATGTTTGGATGTGTTTTTCTATTTGTGTCTGTTTTTGTGCAAGTATACGGCTGTTTTCTGATTTTTTTAAATTTTCTACTGTCCCATAACATGAACCTCACAAATAAAGTTAACATCTTATAAGATATACTTCTGTACCCTCAGTGTTTGATTTTGCAATGATTTCACTGTTTGGATGTGTTTTGCTATTTGTGTCTGTTTTTGTGCACATTCAGCAAGTATACGGCTGTTTTCTGATTTTTTTCAATTTTCTACTGTCCCATAACATAAACCTCACAAATAAAGTTAAAATCTTATAAGATATACTTCTGTACCATCAGTGTTTGATTTTGCAATGATTTCACTGTTTGGATGTGTTTTTCTATTTGTGTCTGTTTTTGTGCAAGTATACGGCTGTTTTCTGATTTTTTTCAATTTTCTACTGTCCCATAACATAAACCTCACAAATAAAGTTAAAATCTTATAAGATATACTTCTCTACCCTCAGTGTTTGATTTTGCAATGATTTCACTGTTTGGATGTGTTTTTCTATTTGTGTCTGTTTTTGTGCACATTCAGCAAGTATACGGCTGTTTTCTGATTTTTTTCAATTTTCTACTGTCCCATAACATAAAACTCACAAATAAAGTTAACATCTTATAATATATACTTCTGTACCCTCAGTGTTTGATTTTGCAATGATTTCACTGTTTGGATGTGTTTTTCTATTTGTGTCTGTTTTTGTGCAAGTATACGGCTGTTTTCTGATTTTTTTCAATTTTCTACTGTCCCATAACATAAACCTCACAAATAAAGTTAAAATCTTATAAGATATAGTTATTTACCCTCAGTGTTTGATTTTGCAATGATTTCACTGTTTGGATGTGTTTTTCTATTTGTGTCTGTTTTTGTGCATATTCAGCAAGTATACGGCTGTTTTCTGATTTTTTTCAATTTTCTACTGTCCCATAACATAAACCTCACAAATAAAGTTAACATCTTATAAGATATACTTATGTACCCTCAGTGTTTGATTTTGCAATGATTTCACTGTTTGGATGTGTTTTTCTATTTGTGTCTGTTTTTGTGCAAGTATACGGCTGTTTTCTGATTTTTTTAAATTTTCTACTGTCCCATAACATAAACCTCACAAATAAAGTTAACATCTTATAAGATATACGTCTATACCCTCAGTGTTTGATTTTGCAATGATTTCACTGTTTGGATGTGTTTTTCTATTTGTGTCTGTTTTTGTGCACATTCAGCAAGTATACGGCTGTTTTCTGATTTTTTTCAATTTTCTACTGTCCCATAACATAAACCTCACAAATAAATTTAAAATCTTATAAGATATAGTTATATGCCTTCAGTGTTTGATTTTGCAATGATTTCACTGTTTGGATGTGTTTTGCTATTTGTGTCTGTTTTTGTGCACATTCAGCAAGTATACGGCTGTTTTCTGATTTTTTTCAATTTTCTACTGTCCCATAACATAAACCTCACAAATAAAGTTAACATCTTATAAGATATACTTCTGTACCATCAGTGTTTGATTTTGCAATGATTTCACTGTTTGGATGTGTTTTTCTATTTGTGTCTGTTTTTGTGCACATTCAGCAAGTATACGGCTGTTTTCTGATTTTTTTCAATTTTCTACTGTCCCATAACATAAACCTCACAAATAAAGTTAACATCTTATAAGATATACTTCTGTACCATCAGTGTTTGATTTTGCAATGATTTCACTGTTTGGATGTGTTTTTCTATTTGTGTCTGTTTTTGTGCAAGTATACGGCTGTTTTCTGATTTTTTTCAATTTTCTACTGTCCCATAACATAAACCTCACAAATAAAGTTAAAATCTTATAAGATATAGTTATTTACCCTCAGTGTTTGATTTTGCAATGATTTCACTGTTTGGATGTGTTTTTCTATTTGTGTCTGTTTTTGTGCACATTCAGCAAGTATACGGCTGTTTTCTGATTTTTTTCAATTTTCTACTGTCCCATAACATAAACCTCACAAATAAAGCTAACATCTTATAAGATATACTTCTGTACCCTCAGTGTTTGATTTTGCAATGATTTCACTGTTTGGATGTGTTTTGCTATTTGTGTCTGTTTTTGTGCACATTCAGCAAGTATACGGCTGTTTTCTGATTTTTTTCAATTTTCTACTGTCCCATAACATAAACCTCACAAATAAAGTTAACATCTTATAAGATATACTTCTGTACCATCAGTGTTTGATTTTGCAATGATTTCACAGTTTGGATGTGTTTTTCTATTTGTGTCTGTTTTTGTGCAAGTATACGGCTGTTTTCTGATTTTTTTCAATTTTCTACTGTCCCATAACATAAACCTCACAAATAAAGTTAAAATCTTATAAGATATACTTCTCTACCCTCAGTGTTTGATTTTGCAATGATTTCACTGTTTGGATGTGTTTTTCTATTTGTGTCTGTTTTTGTGCAAGTATACGGCTGTTTTCTGATTTTTTTCAATTTTCTACTGTCCCATAACATAAACCTCACAAATAAAGTTAACATCTTATAAGATATACTTCTGTACCATCAGTGTTTGATTTTGCAATGATTTCACTGTTTGGATGTGTTTTTCTATTTGTGTCTGTTTTTGTGCACATTCAGCAAGTATACGGCTGTTTTCTGATTTTTTTCAATTTTCTACTGTCCCATAACATAAACCTCACAAATAAAGTTAAAATCGTATAAGATATAGGTATATGCCTTCAGTGTTTGATTTTGCAATGATTTCAATGTTTGGATGTGTTTTTCTATTTGTGTCTGTTTTTGTGCAAGTATACGGCTGTTTTCTGATTTTTTTCAATTTTCTACTGTCCCATAACATGAACCTCACAAATAAAGTTAACATCTTATAAGATATACTTCTGTACCCTCAGTGTTTGATTTTGCAATGATTTCACTGTTTGGATGTGTTTTGCTATTTGTGTCTGTTTTTGTGCACATTCAGCAAGTATACGGCTGTTTTCTGATTTTTTTCAATTTTCTACTGTCCCATAACATAAACCTCACAAATAAAGTTAAAATCTTGTAAGATATACTTCTCTACCCTCAGTGTTTGATTTTGCAATGATTTCACTGTTTGGATGTGTTTTTCTATTTGTGTCTGTTTTTGTGCAAGTATACAGCTGTTTTCTGATTTTTTTCAATTTTCTAGTGTCCCATAACATAAACCTCACAAATAAAGTTAAAATCTTATAAGATATAGTTATTTACCCTCAGTGTTTGATTTTGCAATGATTTCACTGTTTGGATGTGTTTTTCTATTTGTGTCTGTTTTTGTGCACATTCAGCAAGTATACGGATGTTTTCTGATTTTTTTCAATTTTCTACTGTCCCATAACATAAACCTCACAAATAAAGTTAAAATCTTATAAGATATACTTCTGTACCCTCAGTGTTTGATTTTGCAATGATTTCACTGTTTGGATGTGTTTTGCTATTTGTGTCTGTTTTTGTGCACATTCAGCAAGTATACGGCTGTTTTCTGATTTTTTTCAATTTTCTACTGTCCCATAACATAAACCTCACAAATAAAGTTAAAATCTTATAAGATATAGTTATTTACCCTCAGTGTTTGATTTTGCAATGATTTCACTGTTTGGATGTGTTTTTCTATTTGTGTCTGTTTTTGTGCACATTCAGCAAGTATACGGCTGTTTTCTGATTTTTTTCAATTTTCTACTGTCCCATAACATAAACCTCACAAATAAAGTTAAAATCTTATAAGATATACTTCTCTACCCTCAGTGTTTGATTTTGCAATGATTTCACTGTTTGGATGTGTTTTTCTATTTGTGTCTGTTTTTGTGCACATTCAGCAAGTATACGGCTGTTTTCTGATTTTTTTCAATTTTCTACTGTCCCATAACATAAACCTCACAAATAAAGTTAAAATCTTATAAGATATAGTTATTTACCCTCAGTGTTTGATTTTGCAATGATTTCACTGTTTGGATGTGTTTTTCTATTTGTGTCTGTTTTTGTGCACATTCAGCAAGTATACGGCTGTTTTCTGATTTTTTTCAATTTTCTACTGTCCCATAACATAAACCTCACAAATAAAGTTAAAATCTTATAAGATATACTTCTCTACCCTCAGTGTTTGATTTTGCAATGATTTCACTGTTTGGATGTGTTTTTCTATTTGTGTCTGTTTTTGTGCAAGTATACGGCTGTTTTCTGATTTTTTTCAATTTTCTACTGTCCCATAACATAAACCTCACAAATAAAGTTAACATCTTATAAGATATACTTCTGTACCCTCAGTGTTTGATTTTGCAATGATTTCACTGTTTGGATGTGTTTTTCTATTTGTGTCTGTTTTTGTGCACATTCAGCAAGTATACGGCTGTTTTCTGATTTTTTTCAATTTTCTACTGTCCCATAACATAAACCTCACAAATAAAGTTAAAATCGTATAAGATATAGGTATATGCCTTCAGTGTTTGATTTTGCAATGATTTCAATGTTTGGATGTGTTTTTCTATTTGTGTCTGTTTTTGTGCAAGTATACGGCTGTTTTCTGATTTTTTTCAATTTTCTACTGTCCCATAACATGAACCTCACAAATAAAGTTAACATCTTATAAGATATACTTCTGTACCCTCAGTGTTTGATTTTGCAATGATTTCACTGTTTGGATGTGTTTTTCTATTTGTGTCTGTTTTTGTGCAAGTATACGGCTGTTTTCTGATTTTTTTCAATTTTCTACTGTCCCATAACATAAACCTCACAAATAAAGTTAAAATCTTATAAGATATACTTCTCTACCCTCAGTGTTTGATTTTGCAATGATTTCACTGTTTGGATGTGTTTTTCTATTTGTGTCTGTTTTTGTGCAAGTATACAGCTGTTTTCTGATTTTTTTCAATTTTCTAGTGTCCCATAACATAAACCTCACAAATAAAGTTAAAATCTTATAAGATATAGTTATTTACCCTCAGTGTTTGATTTTGCAATGATTTCACTGTTTGGATGTGTTTTTCTATTTGTGTCTGTTTTTGTGCACATTCAGCAAGTATACGGCTGTTTTCTGATTTTTTTCAATTTTCTACTGTCCCATAACATAAACCTCACAAATAAAGTTAACATCTTATAAGATATACTTCTGTACCCTCAGTGTTTGATTTTGCAATGATTTCAATGTTTGGATGTGTTTTGCTATTTGTCTCTGTTTTTGTGCACATTCAGCAAGTATACGGCTGTTTTCTGATTTTTTTCAATTTTCTACTGTCCCATAACATAAACCTCACAAATAAAGTTAAAATCGTATAAGATATAGGTATATGCCTTCAGTGTTTGATTTTGCAATGATTTCAATGTTTGGATGTGTTTTTCTATTTGTGTCTGTTTTTGTGCAAGTATACGGCTGTTTTCTGATTTTTTTCAATTTTCTACTGTCCCATAACATGAACCTCACAAATAAAGTTAACATCTTATAAGATATACTTCTGTACCCTCAGTGTTTGATTTTGCAATGATTTCACTGTTTGGATGTGTTTTGCTATTTGTGTCTGTTTTTGTGCACATTCAGCAAGTATACGGCTGTTTTCTGATTTTTTTCAATTTTCTACTGTCCCATAACATAAACCTCACAAATAAAGTTAAAATCGTATAAGATATAGGTATATGCCTTCAGTGTTTGATTTTGCAATGATTTCAATGTTTGGATGTGTTTTTCTATTTGTGTCTGTTTTTGTGCAAGTATACGGCTGTTTTCTGATTTTTTTCAATTTTCTACTGTCCCATAACATAAACCTCACAAATAAAGTTAAAATCTTATAAGATATAGTTATTTACCCTCAGTGTTTGATTTTGCAATGATTTCACTGTTTGGATGTGTTTTTCTATTTGTGTCTGTTTTTGTGCACATTCAGCAAGTATACGGCTGTTTTCTGATTTTTTTCAATTTTCTACTGTCCCATAACATAAACCTCACAAATAAAGTTAACATCTTATAAGATATACTTCTGTACCCTCAGTGTTTGATTTTGCAATGATTTCACTGTTTGGATGTGTTTTTCTATTTGTGTCTGTTTTTGTGCAAGTATACAGCTGTTTTCTGATTTTTTTCAATTTTCTAGTGTCCCATAACATAAACCTCACAAATAAAGTTAAAATCTTATAAGATATAGTTATTTACCCTCAGTGTTTGATTTTGCAATGATTTCACTGTTTGGATGTGTTTTTCTATTTGTGTCTGTTTTTGTGCACATTCAGCAAGTATACGGCTGTTTTCTGATTTTTTTCAATTTTCTACTGTCCCATAACATAAACCTCACAAATAAAGTTAAAATCTTATAAGATATAGTTATTTACCCTCAGTGTTTGATTTTGCAATGATTTCACTGTTTGGATGTGTTTTGCTATTTGTGTCTGTTTTTGTGCACATTCAGCAAGTATACGGCTGTTTTCTGATTTTTTTCAATTTTCTACTGTCCCATAACATAAACCTCACAAATAAAGTTAAAATCTTATAAGATATAGGTATATGCCTTCAGTGTTTGATTTTGCAATGATTTCAATGTTTGGATGTGTTTTTCTATTTGTGTCTGTTTTTGTGCAAGTATACGGCTGTTTTCTGATTTTTTTCAATTTTCTACTGTCCCATAACATAAACCTCACAAATTAAGTTAAAATCTTATAAGATATACTTCTCTACCCTCAGTGTTTGATTTTGCAATGATTTCACTGTTTGGATGTGTTTTTCTATTTGTGTCTGTTTTTGTGCACATTCAGCAAGTATACGGCTGTTTTCTGATTTTTTTCAATTTTCTACTGTCCCATAACATAAACCTCACAAATAAAGTTAAAATCTTATAAGATATAGTTATTTACCCTCAGTGTTTGATTTTGCAATGATTTCACTGTTTGGATGTGTTTTTCTATTTGTGTCTGTTTTTGTGCAAGTATACAGCTGTTTTCTGATTTTTTTCAATTTTCTAGTGTCCCATAACATAAACCTCACAAATAAAGTTAAAATCTTATAAGATATAGTTATTTACCCTCAGTGTTTGATTTTGCAATGATTTCACTGTTTGGATGTGTTTTTCTATTTGTGTCTGTTTTTGTGCACATTCAGCAAGTATACGGCTGTTTTCTGATTTTTTTCAATTTTCTACTGTCCCATAACATAAACCTCACAAATAAAGTTAAAATCTTATAAGATATACTTCTCTACCCTCAGTGTTTGATTTTGCAATGATTTCACTGTTTGGATGTGTTTTTCTATTTGTGTCTGTTTTTGTGCACATTCAGCAAGTATACGGCTGTTTTCTGATTTTTTTCAATTTTCTACTGTCCCATAACATAAACCTCACAAATAAAGTTAACATCTTATAAGATATACTTCTGTACCCTCAGTGTTTGATTTTGCAATGATTTCACTGTTTGGATGTGTTTTGCTATTTGTGTCTGTTTTTGTGCACATTCAGCAAGTATACGGCTGTTTTCTGATTTTTTTCAATTTTCTACTGTCCCATAACATAAACCTCACAAATAAAGTTAAAATCGTATAAGATATAGGTATATGCCTTCAGTGTTTGATTTTGCAATGATTTCAATGTTTGGATGTGTTTTTCTATTTGTGTCTGTTTTTGTGCAAGTATACGGCTGTTTTCTGATTTTTTTCAATTTTCTACTGTCCCATAACATAAACCTCACAAATAAAGTTAAAATCTTATAAGATATAGTTATTTACCCTCAGTGTTTGATTTTGCAATGATTTCACTGTTTGGATGTGTTTTTCTATTTGTGTCTGTTTTTGTGCACATTCAGCAAGTATACGGCTGTTTTCTGATTTTTTTCAATTTTCTACTGTCCCATAACATAAACCTCACAAATAAAGTTAACATCTTATAAGATATACTTCTGTACCATCAGTGTTTGATTTTGCAATGATTTCACTGTTTGGATGTGATTTTCTATTTGTGTCTGTTTTTGTGCAAGTATACGGCTGTTTTCTGATTTTTTTCAATTTTCTACTGTCCCATAACATAAACCTCACAAATAAAGTTAAAATCTTATAAGATATAGTTATTTACCCTCAGTGTTTGATTTTGCAATGATTTCACTGTTTGGATGTGTTTTTCTATTTGTGTCTGTTTTTGTGCACATTCAGCAAGTATACGGCTGTTTTCTGATTTTTTTCAATTTTCTACTGTCCCATAACATAAACCTCACAAATAAAGTTAACATCTTATAAGATATACTTCTGTACCATCAGTGTTTGATTTTGCAATGATTTCACTGTTTGGATGTGTTTTTCTATTTGTGTCTGTTTTTGTGCACATTCAGCAAGTATACGGCTGTTTTCTGATTTTTTTCAATTTTCTACTGTCCCATAACATAAACCTCACAAATAAAGTTAACATCTTATAAGATATACTTCTGTACCATCAGTGTTTGATTTTGCAATGATTTCACTGTTTGGATGTGTTTTTCTATTTGTGTCTGTTTTTGTGCAAGTATACGGCTGTTTTCTGATTTTTTTCAATTTTCTACTGTCCCATAACATAAACCTCACAAATAAAGTTAAAATCTTATAAGATATAGTTATTTACCCTCAGTGTTTGATTTTGCAATGATTTCACTGTTTGGATGTGTTTTGCTATTTGTGTCTGTTTTTGTGCACATTCAGCAAGTATACGGCTGTTTTCTGATTTTTTTCAATTTTCTACTGTCCCATAACATAAACCTCACAAATAAAGTTAAAATCGTATAAGATATAGGTATATGCCTTCAGTGTTTGATTTTGCAATGATTTCAATGTTTGGATGTGTTTTTCTATTTGTGTCTGTTTTTGTGCAAGTATACGGCTGTTTTCTGATTTTTTTCAATTTTTTACTGTCCCATAACATGAACCTCACAAATAAAGTTAACATCTTATAAGATATACTTCTGTACCCTCAGTGTTTGATTTTGCAATGATTTCACTGTTTGGATGTGTTTTGCTATTTGTGTCTGTTTTTGTGCACATTCAGCAAGTATACGGCTGTTTTCTGATTTTTTTCAATTTTCTACTGTCCCATAACATAAACCTCACAAATAAAGTTAAAATCTCATAAGATATACTTCTCTACCCTCAGTGTTTGATTTTGCAATGATTTCACTGTTTGGATGTGTTTTTCTATTTGTGTCTGTTTTTGTGCACATTCAGCAAGTATACGGCTGTTTTCTGATTTTTTTCAATTTTCTACTGTCCCATAACATAAACCTCACAAATAAAGTTAACATCTTATAAGATATACTTCTGTACCATCAGTGTTTGATTTTGCAATGATTTCACTGTTTGGATGTGATTTTCTATTTGTGTCTGTTTTTGTGCAAGTATACGGCTGTTTTCTGATTTTTTTCAATTTTCTACTGTCCCATAACATAAACCTCACAAATAAAGTTAACATCTTATAAGATATACTTCTGTACCCTCAGTGTTTGATTTTGCAATGATTTCACTGTTTGGATGTGTTTTGCTATTTGTGTCTGTTTTTGTGCACATTCAGCAAGTATACGGCTGTTTTCTGATTTTTTTCAATTTTCTACTGTCCCATAACATAAACCTCACAAATAAAGTTAACATCGTATAAGATATACTTCTGTACCCTCAGTGTTTGATTTTGCAATGATTTCACTGTTTGGATGTGTTTTGCTATTTGTGTCTGTTTTTGTGCACATTCAGCAAGTATACGGCTGTTTTCTGATTTTTTTCAATTTTCTACTGTCCCATAACATAAACCTCACAAATAAAGTTAAAATCGTATAAGATATAGGTATATGCCTTCAGTGTTTGATTTTGCAATGATTTCAATGTTTGGATGTGTTTTTCTATTTGTGTCGGTTTTTGTGCAAGTATACGGCTGTTTTCTGATTTTTTTCAATTTTCTACTGTCCCATAACATAAACCTCACAAATAAAGTTAACATCTTATAAGATATACTTCTGTACCCTCAGTGTTTGATTTTGCAATGATTTCACTGTTTGGATGTGTTTTGCTATTTGTGTCTGTTTTTGTGCACATTCAGCAAGTATACGGCTGTTTTCTGATTTTTTTCAATTTTCTACTGTCCCATAACATAAACCTCACAAATAAAGTTAAAATCGTATCAGATATAGGTATATGCCTTCAGTGTTTGATTTTGCAATGATTTCAATGTTTGGATGTGTTTTTCTATTTGTGTCTGTTTTTGTGCAAGTATACGGCTGTTTTCTGATTTTTTTCAATTTTCTACTGTCCCATAACATAAACCTCACAAATAAAGTTAAAATCTTATAAGATATAGTTATTTACCCTCAGTGTTTGATTTTGCAATGATTTCACTGTTTGGATGTGTTTTGCTATTTGTGTCTGTTTTTGTGCACATTCAGCAAGTATACGGCTGTTTTCTGATTTTTTTCAATTTTCTACTGTCCCATAACATAAACCTCACAAATAAAGTTAAAATCGTATAAGATATAGGTATATGCCTTCAGTGTTTGATTTTGCAATGATTTCAATGTTTGGATGTGTTTTTCTATTTGTGTCTGTTTTTGTGCAAGTATACGGCTGTTTTCTGATTTTTTTCAATTTTTTACTGTCCCATAACATGAACCTCACAAATAAAGTTAACATCTTATAAGATATACTTCTGTACCCTCAGTGTTTGATTTTGCAATGATTTCACTGTTTGGATGTGTTTTGCTATTTGTGTCTGTTTTTGTGCACATTCAGCAAGTATACGGCTGTTTTCTGATTTTTTTCAATTTTCTACTGTCCCATAACATAAACCTCACAAATAAAGTTAAAATCTCATAAGATATACTTCTCTACCCTCAGTGTTTGATTTTGCAATGATTTCACTGTTTGGATGTGTTTTTCTATTTGTGTCTGTTTTTGTGCACATTCAGCAAGTATACGGCTGTTTTCTGATTTTTTTCAATTTTCTACTGTCCCATAACATAAACCTCACAAATAAAGTTAACATCTTATAAGATATACTTCTGTACCATCAGTGTTTGATTTTGCAATGATTTCACTGTTTGGATGTGATTTTCTATTTGTGTCTGTTTTTGTGCAAGTATACGGCTGTTTTCTGATTTTTTTCAATTTTCTACTGTCCCATAACATAAACCTCACAAATAAAGTTAACATCTTATAAGATATACTTCTGTACCCTCAGTGTTTGATTTTGCAATGATTTCACTGTTTGGATGTGTTTTGCTATTTGTGTCTGTTTTTGTGCACATTCAGCAAGTATACGGCTGTTTTCTGATTTTTTTCAATTTTCTACTGTCCCATAACATAAACCTCACAAATAAAGTTAACATCGTATAAGATATACTTCTGTACCCTCAGTGTTTGATTTTGCAATGATTTCACTGTTTGGATGTGTTTTGCTATTTGTGTCTGTTTTTGTGCACATTCAGCAAGTATACGGCTGTTTTCTGATTTTTTTCAATTTTCTACTGTCCCATAACATAAACCTCACAAATAAAGTTAAAATCGTATAAGATATAGGTATATGCCTTCAGTGTTTGATTTTGCAATGATTTCAATGTTTGGATGTGTTTTTCTATTTGTGTCGGTTTTTGTGCAAGTATACGGCTGTTTTCTGATTTTTTTCAATTTTCTACTGTCCCATAACATAAACCTCACAAATAAAGTTAACATCTTATAAGATATACTTCTGTACCCTCAGTGTTTGATTTTGCAATGATTTCACTGTTTGGATGTGTTTTGCTATTTGTGTCTGTTTTTGTGCACATTCAGCAAGTATACGGCTGTTTTCTGATTTTTTTCAATTTTCTACTGTCCCATAACATAAACCTCACAAATAAAGTTAAAATCGTATCAGATATAGGTATATGCCTTCAGTGTTTGATTTTGCAATGATTTCAATGTTTGGATGTGTTTTTCTATTTGTGTCTGTTTTTGTGCAAGTATACGGCTGTTTTCTGATTTTTTTCAATTTTCTACTGTCCCATAACATGAACCTCACAAATAAAGTTAACATCTTATAAGATATACTTCTGTACCCTCAGTGTTTGATTTTGCAATGATTTCACTGTTTGGATGTGTTTTGCTATTTGTGTCTGTTTTTGTGCACATTCAGCAAGTATACGGCTGTTTTCTGATTTTTTTCAATTTTCTACTGTCCCATAACATAAACCTCACAAATAAAGTTAACATCGTATAAGATATACTTCTGTACCCTCAGTGTTTGATTTTGCAATGATTTCACTGTTTGGATGTGTTTTGCTATTTGTGTCTGTTTCGGTGCACATTCAGCAAGTATACGGCTGTTTTCTGATTTTTTTCAATTTTCTACTGTCCCATAACATAAACCTCACAAATAAAGTTAAAATCTTATAAGATATACTTCTCTACCCTCAGTGTTTGATTTTGCAATGATTTCACTGTTTGGATGTGTTTTTCTATTTGTGTCTGTTTTTGTGCAAGTATACAGCTGTTTTCTGATTTTTTTCAATTTTCTAGTGTCCCATAACATAAACCTCACAAATAAAGTTAAAATCTTATAAGATATAGTTATTTACCCTCAGTGTTTGATTTTGCAATGATTTCACTGTTTGGATGTGTTTTGCTATTTGTGTCTGTTTTTGTGCACATTCAGCAAGTATACGGCTGTTTTCTGATTTTTTTCAATTTTCTACTGTCCCATAACATAAACCTCACAAATAAAGTTAACATCTTATAAGATATACTTCTCTACCCTCAGTGTTTGATTTTGCAATGATTTCACTGTTTGGATGTGTTTTTCTATTTGTGTCTGTTTTTGTGCAAGTATACAGCTGTTTTCTGATTTTTTTCAATTTTCTACTGTCCCATAACATAAACCTCACAAATAAAGTTAAAATCGTATAAGATATAGGTATATGCCTTCAGTGTTTGATTTTGCAATGATTTCAATGTTTGGATGTGTTTTTCTATTTGTGTCTGTTTTTGTGCAAGTATACGGCTGTTTTCTGATTTTTTTCAATTTTCTACTGTCCCATAACATAAACCTCACAAATAAAGTTAACATCTTATAAGATATACTTCTGTACCATCAGTGTTTGATTTTGCAATGATTTCACTGTTTGGATGTGTTTTTCTATTTGTGTCTGTTTTTGTGCACATTCAGCAAGTATACGGCTGTTTTCTGATTTTTTTCAATTTTCTACTGTCCCATAACATAAACCTCACAAATAAAGTTAACATCGTATAAGATATACTTCTGTACCCTCAGTGTTTGATTTTGCAATGATTTCACTGTTTGGATGTGTTTTTCTATTTGTGTCTGTTTTTGTGCAAGTATACAGCTGTTTTCTGATTTTTTTCAATTTTCTACTGTCCCATAACATAAACCTCACAAATAAAGTTAAAATCGTATAACATATAGGTATATGCCTTCAGTGTTTGATTTTGCAATGATTTCAATGTTTGGATGTGTTTTTCTATTTGTGTCTGTTTTTGTGCAAGTATACGGCTGTTTTCTGATTTTTTTCAATTTTCTACTGTCCCATAACATGAACCTCACAAATAAAGTTAACATCTTATAAGATATACTTCTGTACCCTCAGTGTTTGATTTTGCAATGATTTCACTGTTTGGATGTGTTTTGCTATTTGTGTCTGTTTTTGTGCACATTCAGCAAGTATACGGCTGTTTTCTGATTTTTTTCAATTTTCTACTGTCCCATAACATAAACCTCACAAATAAAGTTAAAATCTTATAAGATATACTTCTCTACCCTCAGTGTTTGATTTTGCAATGATTTCACTGTTTGGATGTGTTTTTCTATTTGTGTCTGTTTTTGTGCAAGTATACGGCTGTTTTCTGATTTTTTTCAATTTTCTACTGTCCCATAACATAAACCTCACAAATAAAGTTAAAATCGTATAAGATATAGGTATATGCCTTCAGTGTTTGATTTTGCAATGATTTCAATGTTTGGATGTGTTTTTCTATTTGTGTCTGTTTTTGTGCAAGTATACGGCTGTTTTCTGATTTTTTTCAATTTTCTACTGTCCCATAACATGAACCTCACAAATAAAGTTAACATCTTATAAGATATACTTCTGTACCCTCAGTGTTTGATTTTGCAATGATTTCACTGTTTGGATGTGTTTTGCTATTTGTGTCTGTTTTTGTGCACATTCAGCAAGTATACGGCTGTTTTCTGATTTTTTTCAATTTTCTACTGTCCCATAACATAAACCTCACAAATAAAGTTAAAATCTTATAAGATATACTTCTCTACCCTCAGTGTTTGATTTTGCAATGATTTCACTGTTTGGATGTGTTTTTCTATTTGTGTCTGTTTTTGTGCAAGTATACGGCTGTTTTCTGATTTTTTTCAATTTTCTAGTGTCCCATAACATAAACCTCACAAATAAAGTTAAAATCTTATAAGATATAGTTATTTACCCTCAGTGTTTGATTTTGCAATGATTTCACTGTTTGGATGTGTTTTGCTATTTGTGTCTGTTTTTGTGCACATTCAGCAAGTATACGGCTGTTTTCTGATTTTTTTCAATTTTCTACTGTCCCATAACATAAACCTCACAAATAAAGTTAAAATCTTATAAGATATACTTCTCTACCCTCAGTGTTTGATTTTGCAATGATTTCACTGTTTGGATGTGTTTTTCTATTTGTGTCTGTTTTTGTGCACATTCAGCAAGTATACGGCTGTTTTCTGATTTTTTTCAATTTTCTACTGTCCCATAACATAAACCTCACAAATAAAGTTAAAATCTTATAAGATATAGTTATTTACCCTCAGTGTTTGATTTTGCAATGATTTCACTGTTTGGATGTGTTTTTCTATTTGTGTCTGTTTTTGTGCACATTCAGCAAGTATACGGCTGTTTTCTGATTTTTTTCAATTTTCTACTGTCCCATAACATGAACCTCACAAATAAAGTTAACATCTTATAAGATATACTTCTGTACCCTCAGTGTTTGATTTTGCAATGATTTCACTGTTTGGATGTGTTTTGCTATTTGTGTCTGTTTTTGTGCACATTCAGCAAGTATACGGCTGTTTTCTGATTTTTTTCAATTTTCTACTGTCCCATAACATAAACCTCACAAATAAAGTTAACATCTTATAAGATATACTTCTGTACCATCAGTGTTTGATTTTGCAATGATTTCACTGTTTGGATGTGTTTTTCTATTTGTGTCTGTTTTTGTGCAAGTATACGGCTGTTTTCTGATTTTTTTCAATTTTCTACTGTCCCATAACATAAACCTCACAAATAAAGTTAAAATCTTATAAGATATAGTTATTTACCCTCAGTGTTTGATTTTGCAATGATTTCACTGTTTGGATGTGTTTTTCTATTTGTGTCTGTTTTTGTGCAAGTATACAGCTGTTTTCTGATTTTTTTCAATTTTCTAGTGTCCCATAACATAAACCTCACAAATAAAGTTAAAATCTTATAAGATATAGTTATTTACCCTCAGTGTTTGATTTTGCAATGATTTCACTGTTTGGATGTGTTTTGCTATTTGTCTCTGTTTTTGTGCACATTCAGCAAGTATACGGCTGTTTTCTGATTTTTTTCAATTTTCTACTGTCCCATAACATAAACCTCACAAATAAAGTTAAAATCGTATAAGATATAGGTATATGCCTTCAGTGTTTGATTTTGCAATGATTTCAATGTTTGGATGTGTTTTTCTATTTGTGTCTGTTTTTGTGCAAGTATACGGCTGTTTTCTGATTTTTTTCAATTTTCTACTGTCCCATAACATGAACCTCACAAATAAAGTTAACATCTTATAAGATATACTTCTGTACCCTCAGTGTTTGATTTTGCAATGATTTCACTGTTTGGATGTGTTTTGCTATTTGTGTCTGTTTTTGTGCACATTCAGCAAGTATACGGCTGTTTTCTGATTTTTTTCAATTTTCTAGTGTCCCATAACATAAACCTCACAAATAAAGTTAAAATCTTATAAGATATAGTTATTTACCCTCAGTGTTTGATTTTGCAATGATTTCACTGTTTGGATGTGTTTTTCTATTTGTGTCTGTTTTTGTGCACATTCAGCAAGTATACGGCTGTTTTCTGATTTTTTTCAATTTTCTACTGTCCCATAACATAAACCTCACAAATAAAGTTAACATCTTATAAGATATACTTCTGTACCCTCAGTGTTTGATTTTGCAATGATTTCACAGTTTGGATGTGTTTTGCTATTTGTGTCTGTTTTTGTGCACATTCAGCAAGTATACGGCTGTTTTCTGATTTTTTTCAATTTTCTACTGTCCCATAACATAAACCTCACAAATAAAGTTAAAATCGTATAAGATATAGGTATATGCCTTCAGTGTTTGATTTTGCAATGATTTCAATGTTTGGATGTGTTTTTCTATTTGTGTCTGTTTTTGTGCAAGTATACGGCTGTTTTCTGATTTTTTTCAATTTTCTACTGTCCCATAACATAAACCTCACAAATAAAGTTAACATCTTATAAGATATACTTCTGTACCATCAGTGTTTGATTTTGCAATGATTTCACTGTTTGGATGTGTTTTTCTATTTGTGTCTGTTTTTGTGCAAGTATACGGCTGTTTTCTGATTTTTTTCAATTTTCTACTGTCCCATAACATAAACCTCACAAATAAAGTTAAAATCTTATAAGATATAGTTATTTACCCTCAGTGTTTGATTTTGCAATGATTTCACTGTTTGGATGTGTTTTTCTATTTGTGTCTGTTTTTGTGCACATTCAGCAAGTATACGGCTGTTTTCTGATTTTTTTCAATTTTCTACTGTCCCATAACATAAACCTCACAAATAAAGTTAACATCTTATAAGATATACTTCTGTACCCTCAGTGTTTGATTTTGCAATGATTTCACTGTTTGGATGTGTTTTTCTATTTGTGTCTGTTTTTGTGCAAGTATACAGCTGTTTTCTGATTTTTTTCAATTTTCTAGTGTCCCATAACATAAACCTCACAAATAAAGTTAAAATCTTATAAGATATAGTTATTTACCCTCAGTGTTTGATTTTGCAATGATTTCACTGTTTGGATGTGTTTTTCTATTTGTGTCTGTTTTTGTGCACATTCAGCAAGTATACGGCTGTTTTCTGATTTTTTTCAATTTTCTACTGTCCCATAACATAAACCTCACAAATAAAGTTAAAATCTTATAAGATATAGTTATTTACCCTCAGTGTTTGATTTTGCAATGATTTCACTGTTTGGATGTGTTTTGCTATTTGTGTCTGTTTTTGTGCACATTCAGCAAGTATACGGCTGTTTTCTGATTTTTTTCAATTTTCTACTGTCCCATAACATAAACCTCACAAATAAAGTTAAAATCTTATAAGATATAGGTATATGCCTTCAGTGTTTGATTTTGCAATGATTTCAATGTTTGGATGTGTTTTTCTATTTGTGTCTGTTTTTGTGCAAGTATACGGCTGTTTTCTGATTTTTTTCAATTTTCTACTGTCCCATAACATAAACCTCACAAATTAAGTTAAAATCTTATAAGATATACTTCTCTACCCTCAGTGTTTGATTTTGCAATGATTTCACTGTTTGGATGTGTTTTTCTATTTGTGTCTGTTTTTGTGCACATTCAGCAAGTATACGGCTGTTTTCTGATTTTTTTCAATTTTCTACTGTCCCATAACATAAACCTCACAAATAAAGTTAAAATCTTATAAGATATAGTTATTTACCCTCAGTGTTTGATTTTGCAATGATTTCACTGTTTGGATGTGTTTTTCTATTTGTGTCTGTTTTTGTGCAAGTATACAGCTGTTTTCTGATTTTTTTCAATTTTCTAGTGTCCCATAACATAAACCTCACAAATAAAGTTAAAATCTTATAAGATATAGTTATTTACCCTCAGTGTTTGATTTTGCAATGATTTCACTGTTTGGATGTGTTTTTCTATTTGTGTCTGTTTTTGTGCACATTCAGCAAGTATACGGCTGTTTTCTGATTTTTTTCAATTTTCTACTGTCCCATAACATAAACCTCACAAATAAAGTTAACATCTTATAAGATATACTTCTCTACCCTCAGTGTTTGATTTTGCAATGATTTCACTGTTTGGATGTGTTTTTCTATTTGTGTCTGTTTTTGTGCAAGTATACAGCTGTTTTCTGATTTTTTTCAATTTTCTACTGTCCCATAACATAAACCTCACAAATAAAGTTAAAATCGTATAAGATATAGGTATATGCCTTCAGTGTTTGATTTTGCAATGATTTCAATGTTTGGATGTGTTTTTCTATTTGTGTCTGTTTTTTTGCAAGTATACGGCTGTTTTCTGATTTTTTTCAATTTTCTACTGTCCCATAACATGAACCTCACAAATAAAGTTAACATCTTATAAGATATACTTCTGTACCCTCAGTGTTTGATTTTGCAATGATTTCACTGTTTGGATGTGTTTTTCTATTTGTGTCTGTTTTTGTGCAAGTATACAGCTGTTTTCTGATTTTTTTCAATTTTCTAGTGTCCCATAACATAAACCTCACAAATAAAGTTAAAATCTTATAAGATATAGTTATTTACCCTCAGTGTTTGATTTTGCAATGATTTCACTGTTTGGATGTGTTTTTCTATTTGTGTCTGTTTTTGTGCACATTCAGCAAGTATACGGCTGTTTTCTGATTTTTTTCAATTTTCTACTGTCCCATAACATAAACCTCACAAATAAAGTTAAAATCTTATAAGATATAGTTATTTACCCTCAGTGTTTGATTTTGCAATGATTTCACTGTTTGGATGTGTTTTGCTATTTGTGTCTGTTTTTGTGCACATTCAGCAAGTATACGGCTGTTTTCTGATTTTTTTCAATTTTCTACTGTCCCATAACATAAACCTCACAAATAAAGTTAAAATCTTATAAGATATAGGTATATGCCTTCAGTGTTTGATTTTGCAATGATTTCAATGTTTGGATGTGTTTTTCTATTTGTGTCTGTTTTTGTGCAAGTATACGGCTGTTTTCTGATTTTTTTCAATTTTCTACTGTCCCATAACATAAACCTCACAAATTAAGTTAAAATCTTATAAGATATACTTCTCTACCCTCAGTGTTTGATTTTGCAATGATTTCACTGTTTGGATGTGTTTTTCTATTTGTGTCTGTTTTTGTGCACATTCAGCAAGTATACGGCTGTTTTCTGATTTTTTTCAATTTTCTACTGTCCCATAACATAAACCTCACAAATAAAGTTAAAATCTTATAAGATATAGTTATTTACCCTCAGTGTTTGATTTTGCAATGATTTCACTGTTTGGATGTGTTTTTCTATTTGTGTCTGTTTTTGTGCAAGTATACAGCTGTTTTCTGATTTTTTTCAATTTTCTAGTGTCCCATAACATAAACCTCACAAATAAAGTTAAAATCTTATAAGATATAGTTATTTACCCTCAGTGTTTGATTTTGCAATGATTTCACTGTTTGGATGTGTTTTTCTATTTGTGTCTGTTTTTGTGCACATTCAGCAAGTATACGGCTGTTTTCTGATTTTTTTCAATTTTCTACTGTCCCATAACATAAACCTCACAAATAAAGTTAACATCTTATAAGATATACTTCTCTACCCTCAGTGTTTGATTTTGCAATGATTTCACTGTTTGGATGTGTTTTTCTATTTGTGTCTGTTTTTGTGCAAGTATACAGCTGTTTTCTGATTTTTTTCAATTTTCTACTGTCCCATAACATAAACCTCACAAATAAAGTTAAAATCGTATAAGATATAGGTATATGCCTTCAGTGTTTGATTTTGCAATGATTTCAATGTTTGGATGTGTTTTTCTATTTGTGTCTGTTTTTTTGCAAGTATACGGCTGTTTTCTGATTTTTTTCAATTTTCTACTGTCCCATAACATGAACCTCACAAATAAAGTTAACATCTTATAAGATATACTTCTGTACCCTCAGTGTTTGATTTTGCAATGATTTCACTGTTTGGATGTGTTTTGCTATTTGTGTCTGTTTTTGTGCACATTCAGCAAGTATACGGCTGTTTTCTGATTTTTTTCAATTTTCTACTGTCCCATAACATAAACCTCACAAATAAAGTTAAAATCGTATAAGATATAGGTATATGCCTTCAGTGTTTGATTTTGCAATGATTTCAATGTTTGGATGTGTTTTTCTATTTGTGTCTGTTTTTGTGCAAGTATATGGCTGTTTTCTGATTTTTTTCAATTTTCTACTGTCCCATAACATGAACCTCACAAATAAAGTTAACATCTTATAAGATATACTTCTGTACCCTCAGTGTTTGATTTTGCAATGATTTCACTGTTTGGATGTGTTTTGCTATTTGTGTCTGTTTTTGTGCACATTCAGCAAGTATACGGCTGTTTTCTGATTTTTTTCAATTTTCTACTGTCCCATAACATAAACCTCACAAATAAAGTTAAAATCTTATAAGATATACTTCTCTACCCTCAGTGTTTGATTTTGCAATGATTTCACTGTTTGGATGTGTTTTTCTATTTGTGTCTGTTTTTGTGCAAGTATACGGCTGTTTTCTGATTTTTTTTAATTTTCTACTGTCCCATAACATAAACCTCACAAATAAAGTTAAAATCTTATAAGATATAGTTATTTACCCTCAGTGTTTGATTTTGCAATGATTTCACTGTTTGGATGTGTTTTGCTATTTGTGTCTGTTTTTGTGCACATTCAGCAAGTATACGGCTGTTTTCTGATTTTTTTCAATTTTCTACTGTCCCATAACATAAACCTCACAAATAAAGTTAAAATCGTATAAGATATAGGTATATGCCTTCAGTGTTTGATTTTGCAATGATTTCAATGTTTGGATGTGTTTTTCTATTTGTGTCTGTTTTTGTGCAAGTATACGGCTGTTTTCTGATTTTTTTCAATTTTTTACTGTCCCATAACATGAACCTCACAAATAAAGTTAACATCTTATAAGATATACTTCTGTACCCTCAGTGTTTGATTTTGCAATGATTTCACTGTTTGGATGTGTTTTGCTATTTGTGTCTGTTTTTGTGCACATTCAGCAAGTATACGGCTGTTTTCTGATTTTTTTCAATTTTCTACTGTCCCATAACATAAACCTCACAAATAAAGTTAAAATCGTATAAGATATAGGTATATGCCTTCAGTGTTTGATTTTGCAATGATTTCAATGTTTGGATGTGTTTTTCTATTTGTGTCTGTTTTTGTGCAAGTATACGGCTGTTTTCTGATTTTTTTCAATTTTCTACTGTCCCATAACATAAACCTCACAAATTAAGTTAAAATCTTATAAGATATACTTCTCTACCCTCAGTGTTTGATTTTGCAATGATTTCACTGTTTGGATGTGTTTTTCTATTTGTGTCTGTTTTTGTGCACATTCAGCAAGTATACGGCTGTTTTCTGATTTTTTTCAATTTTCTACTGTCCCATAACATAAACCTCACAAATAAAGTTAAAATCTTATAAGATATAGTTATTTACCCTCAGTGTTTGATTTTGCAATGATTTCACTGTTTGGATGTGTTTTTCTATTTGTGTCTGTTTTTGTGCAAGTATACAGCTGTTTTCTGATTTTTTTCAATTTTCTAGTGTCCCATAACATAAACCTCACAAATAAAGTTAAAATCTTATAAGATATAGTTATTTACCCTCAGTGTTTGATTTTGCAATGATTTCACTGTTTGGATGTGTTTTTCTATTTGTGTCTGTTTTTGTGCACATTCAGCAAGTATACGGCTGTTTTCTGATTTTTTTCAATTTTCTACTGTCCCATAACATAAACCTCACAAATAAAGTTAAAATCTTATAAGATATACTTCTCTACCCTCAGTGTTTGATTTTGCAATGATTTCACTGTTTGGATGTGTTTTTCTATTTGTGTCTGTTTTTGTGCACATTCAGCAAGTATACGGCTGTTTTCTGATTTTTTTCAATTTTCTACTGTCCCATAACATAAACCTCACAAATAAAGTTAACATCTTATAAGATATACTTCTGTACCCTCAGTGTTTGATTTTGCAATGATTTCACTGTTTGGATGTGTTTTGCTATTTGTGTCTGTTTTTGTGCACATTCAGCAAGTATACGGCTGTTTTCTGATTTTTTTCAATTTTCTACTGTCCCATAACATAAACCTCACAAATAAAGTTAAAATCGTATAAGATATAGGTATATGCCTTCAGTGTTTGATTTTGCAATGATTTCAATGTTTGGATGTGTTTTTCTATTTGTGTCTGTTTTTGTGCAAGTATACGGCTTTTTTCTGATTTTTTTCAATTTTCTACTGTCCCATAACATAAACCTCACAAATAAAGTTAAAATCTTATAAGATATAGTTATTTACCCTCAGTGTTTGATTTTGCAATGATTTCACTGTTTGGATGTGTTTTTCTATTTGTGTCTGTTTTTGTGCACATTCAGCAAGTATACGGCTGTTTTCTGATTTTTTTCAATTTTCTACTGTCCCATAACATAAACCTCACAAATAAAGTTAACATCTTATAAGATATACTTCTGTACCATCAGTGTTTGATTTTGCAATGATTTCACTGTTTGGATGTGATTTTCTATTTGTGTCTGTTTTTGTGCAAGTATACGGCTGTTTTCTGATTTTTTTCAATTTTCTACTGTCCCATAACATAAACCTCACAAATAAAGTTAAAATCTTATAAGATATAGTTATTTACCCTCAGTGTTTGATTTTGCAATGATTTCACTGTTTGGATGTGTTTTTCTATTTGTGTCTGTTTTTGTGCACATTCAGCAAGTATACGGCTGTTTTCTGATTTTTTTCAATTTTCTACTGTCCCATAACATAAACCTCACAAATAAAGTTAACATCTTATAAGATATACTTCTGTACCATCAGTGTTTGATTTTGCAATGATTTCACTGTTTGGATGTGTTTTTCTATTTGTGTCTGTTTTTGTGCACATTCAGCAAGTATACGGCTGTTTTCTGATTTTTTTCAATTTTCTACTGTCCCATAACATAAACCTCACAAATAAAGTTAACATCTTATAAGATATACTTCTGTACCATCAGTGTTTGATTTTGCAATGATTTCACTGTTTGGATGTGTTTTTCTATTTGTGTCTGTTTTTGTGCAAGTATACGGCTGTTTTCTGATTTTTTTCAATTTTCTACTGTCCCATAACATAAACCTCACAAATAAAGTTAAAATCTCATAAGATATAGTTATTTACCCTCAGTGTTTGATTTTGCAATGATTTCACTGTTTGGATGTGTTTTGCTATTTGTGTCTGTTTTTGTGCACATTCAGCAAGTATACGGCTGTTTTCTGATTTTTTTCAATTTTCTACTGTCCCATAACATAAACCTCACAAATAAAGTTAAAATCGTATAAGATATAGGTATATGCCTTCAGTGTTTGATTTTGCAATGATTTCAATGTTTGGATGTGTTTTTCTATTTGTGTCTGTTTTTGTGCAAGTATACGGCTGTTTTCTGATTTTTTTCAATTTTTTACTGTCCCATAACATGAACCTCACAAATAAAGTTAACATCTTATAAGATATACTTCTGTACCCTCAGTGTTTGATTTTGCAATGATTTCACTGTTTGGATGTGTTTTGCTATTTGTGTCTGTTTTTGTGCACATTCAGCAAGTATACGGCTGTTTTCTGATTTTTTTCAATTTTCTACTGTCCCATAACATAAACCTCACAAATAAAGTTAAAATCGTATAAGATATAGGTATATGCCTTCAGTGTTTGATTTTGCAATGATTTCAATGTTTGGATGTGTTTTTCTATTTGTGTCTGTTTTTGTGCAAGTATACGGCTGTTTTCTGATTTTTTTCAATTTTCTACTGTCCCATAACATAAACCTCACAAATTAAGTTAAAATCTTATAAGATATACTTCTCTACCCTCAGTGTTTGATTTTGCAATGATTTCACTGTTTGGATGTGTTTTTCTATTTGTGTCTGTTTTTGTGCACATTCAGCAAGTATACGGCTGTTTTCTGATTTTTTTCAATTTTCTACTGTCCCATAACATAAACCTCACAAATAAAGTTAAAATCTTATAAGATATAGTTATTTACCCTCAGTGTTTGATTTTGCAATGATTTCACTGTTTGGATGTGTTTTTCTATTTGTGTCTGTTTTTGTGCAAGTATACAGCTGTTTTCTGATTTTTTTCAATTTTCTAGTGTCCCATAACATAAACCTCACAAATAAAGTTAAAATCTTATAAGATATAGTTATTTACCCTCAGTGTTTGATTTTGCAATGATTTCACTGTTTGGATGTGTTTTTCTATTTGTGTCTGTTTTTGTGCACATTCAGCAAGTATACGGCTGTTTTCTGATTTTTTTCAATTTTCTACTGTCCCATAACATAAACCTCACAAATAAAGTTAAAATCTTATAAGATATACTTCTCTACCCTCAGTGTTTGATTTTGCAATGATTTCACTGTTTGGATGTGTTTTTCTATTTGTGTCTGTTTTTGTGCACATTCAGCAAGTATACGGCTGTTTTCTGATTTTTTTCAATTTTCTACTGTCCCATAACATAAACCTCACAAATAAAGTTAACATCTTATAAGATATACTTCTGTACCATCAGTGTTTGATTTTGCAATGATTTCACTGTTTGGATGTGTTTTTCTATTTGTGTCTGTTTTTGTGCAAGTATACGGCTGTTTTCTGATTTTTTTCAATTTTCTACTGTCCCATAACATAAACCTCACAAATAAAGTTAAAATCTCATAAGATATAGTTATTTACCCTCAGTGTTTGATTTTGCAATGATTTCACTGTTTGGATGTGTTTTGCTATTTGTGTCTGTTTTTGTGCACATTCAGCAAGTATACGGCTGTTTTCTGATTTTTTTCAATTTTCTACTGTCCCATAACATAAACCTCACAAATAAAGTTAAAATCGTATAAGATATAGGTATATGCCTTCAGTGTTTGATTTTGCAATGATTTCAATGTTTGGATGTGTTTTTCTATTTGTGTCTGTTTTTGTGCAAGTATACGGCTGTTTTCTGATTTTTTTCAATTTTTTACTGTCCCATAACATGAACCTCACAAATAAAGTTAACATCTTATAAGATATACTTCTGTACCCTCAGTGTTTGATTTTGCAATGATTTCACTGTTTGGATGTGTTTTGCTATTTGTGTCTGTTTTTGTGCACATTCAGCAAGTATACGGCTGTTTTCTGATTTTTTTCAATTTTCTACTGTCCCATAACATAAACCTCACAAATAAAGTTAAAATCGTATAAGATATAGGTATATGCCTTCAGTGTTTGATTTTGCAATGATTTCAATGTTTGGATGTGTTTTTCTATTTGTGTCTGTTTTTGTGCAAGTATACGGCTGTTTTCTGATTTTTTTCAATTTTCTACTGTCCCATAACATAAACCTCACAAATTAAGTTAAAATCTTATAAGATATACTTCTCTACCCTCAGTGTTTGATTTTGCAATGATTTCACTGTTTGGATGTGTTTTTCTATTTGTGTCTGTTTTTGTGCACATTCAGCAAGTATACGGCTGTTTTCTGATTTTTTTCAATTTTCTACTGTCCCATAACATAAACCTCACAAATAAAGTTAAAATCTTATAAGATATAGTTATTTACCCTCAGTGTTTGATTTTGCAATGATTTCACTGTTTGGATGTGTTTTTCTATTTGTGTCTGTTTTTGTGCAAGTATACAGCTGTTTTCTGATTTTTTTCAATTTTCTAGTGTCCCATAACATAAACCTCACAAATAAAGTTAAAATCTTATAAGATATAGTTATTTACCCTCAGTGTTTGATTTTGCAATGATTTCACTGTTTGGATGTGTTTTTCTATTTGTGTCTGTTTTTGTGCACATTCAGCAAGTATACGGCTGTTTTCTGATTTTTTTCAATTTTCTACTGTCCCATAACATAAACCTCACAAATAAAGTTAAAATCTTATAAGATATACTTCTCTACCCTCAGTGTTTGATTTTGCAATGATTTCACTGTTTGGATGTGTTTTTCTATTTGTGTCTGTTTTTGTGCACATTCAGCAAGTATACGGCTGTTTTCTGATTTTTTTCAATTTTCTACTGTCCCATAACATAAACCTCACAAATAAAGTTAACATCTTATAAGATATACTTCTGTACCCTCAGTGTTTGATTTTGCAATGATTTCACTGTTTGGATGTGTTTTGCTATTTGTGTCTGTTTTTGTGCACATTCAGCAAGTATACGGCTGTTTTCTGATTTTTTTCAATTTTCTACTGTCCCATAACATAAACCTCACAAATAAAGTTAAAATCGTATAAGATATAGGTATATGCCTTCAGTGTTTGATTTTGCAATGATTTCAATGTTTGGATGTGTTTTTCTATTTGTGTCTGTTTTTGTGCAAGTATACGGCTTTTTTCTGATTTTTTTCAATTTTCTACTGTCCCATAACATAAACCTCACAAATAAAGTTAAAATCTTATAAGATATAGTTATTTACCCTCAGTGTTTGATTTTGCAATGATTTCACTGTTTGGATGTGTTTTTCTATTTGTGTCTGTTTTTGTGCACATTCAGCAAGTATACGGCTGTTTTCTGATTTTTTTCAATTTTCTACTGTCCCATAACATAAACCTCACAAATAAAGTTAACATCTTATAAGATATACTTCTGTACCATCAGTGTTTGATTTTGCAATGATTTCACTGTTTGGATGTGATTTTCTATTTGTGTCTGTTTTTGTGCAAGTATACGGCTGTTTTCTGATTTTTTTCAATTTTCTACTGTCCCATAACATAAACCTCACAAATAAAGTTAAAATCTTATAAGATATAGTTATTTACCCTCAGTGTTTGATTTTGCAATGATTTCACTGTTTGGATGTGTTTTTCTATTTGTGTCTGTTTTTGTGCACATTCAGCAAGTATACGGCTGTTTTCTGATTTTTTTCAATTTTCTACTGTCCCATAACATAAACCTCACAAATAAAGTTAACATCTTATAAGATATACTTCTGTACCATCAGTGTTTGATTTTGCAATGATTTCACTGTTTGGATGTGTTTTTCTATTTGTGTCTGTTTTTGTGCACATTCAGCAAGTATACGGCTGTTTTCTGATTTTTTTCAATTTTCTACTGTCCCATAACATAAACCTCACAAATAAAGTTAACATCTTATAAGATATACTTCTGTACCATCAGTGTTTGATTTTGCAATGATTTCACTGTTTGGATGTGTTTTTCTATTTGTGTCTGTTTTTGTGCAAGTATACGGCTGTTTTCTGATTTTTTTCAATTTTCTACTGTCCCATAACATAAACCTCACAAATAAAGTTAAAATCTTATAAGATATAGTTATTTACCCTCAGTGTTTGATTTTGCAATGATTTCACTGTTTGGATGTGTTTTGCTATTTGTGTCTGTTTTTGTGCACATTCAGCAAGTATACGGCTGTTTTCTGATTTTTTTCAATTTTCTACTGTCCCATAACATAAACCTCACAAATAAAGTTAAAATCGTATAAGATATAGGTATATGCCTTCAGTGTTTGATTTTGCAATGATTTCAATGTTTGGATGTGTTTTTCTATTTGTGTCTGTTTTTGTGCAAGTATACGGCTGTTTTCTGATTTTTTTCAATTTTTTACTGTCCCATAACATGAACCTCACAAATAAAGTTAACATCTTATAAGATATACTTCTGTACCCTCAGTGTTTGATTTTGCAATGATTTCACTGTTTGGATGTGTTTTGCTATTTGTGTCTGTTTTTGTGCACATTCAGCAAGTATACGGCTGTTTTCTGATTTTTTTCAATTTTCTACTGTCCCATAACATAAACCTCACAAATAAAGTTAAAATCGTATAAGATATAGGTATATGCCTTCAGTGTTTGATTTTGCAATGATTTCAATGTTTGGATGTGTTTTTCTATTTGTGTCTGTTTTTGTGCAAGTATACGGCTGTTTTCTGATTTTTTTCAATTTTCTACTGTCCCATAACATAAACCTCACAAATTAAGTTAAAATCTTATAAGATATACTTCTCTACCCTCAGTGTTTGATTTTGCAATGATTTCACTGTTTGGATGTGTTTTTCTATTTGTGTCTGTTTTTGTGCACATTCAGCAAGTATACGGCTGTTTTCTGATTTTTTTCAATTTTCTACTGTCCCATAACATAAACCTCACAAATAAAGTTAAAATCTTATAAGATATAGTTATTTACCCTCAGTGTTTGATTTTGCAATGATTTCACTGTTTGGATGTGTTTTTCTATTTGTGTCTGTTTTTGTGCAAGTATACAGCTGTTTTCTGATTTTTTTCAATTTTCTAGTGTCCCATAACATAAACCTCACAAATAAAGTTAAAATCTTATAAGATATAGTTATTTACCCTCAGTGTTTGATTTTGCAATGATTTCACTGTTTGGATGTGTTTTTCTATTTGTGTCTGTTTTTGTGCACATTCAGCAAGTATACGGCTGTTTTCTGATTTTTTTCAATTTTCTACTGTCCCATAACATAAACCTCACAAATAAAGTTAAAATCTTATAAGATATACTTCTCTACCCTCAGTGTTTGATTTTGCAATGATTTCACTGTTTGGATGTGTTTTTCTATTTGTGTCTGTTTTTGTGCACATTCAGCAAGTATACGGCTGTTTTCTGATTTTTTTCAATTTTCTACTGTCCCATAACATAAACCTCACAAATAAAGTTAACATCTTATAAGATATACTTCTGTACCATCAGTGTTTGATTTTGCAATGATTTCACTGTTTGGATGTGTTTTTCTATTTGTGTCTGTTTTTGTGCAAGTATACGGCTGTTTTCTGATTTTTTTCAATTTTCTACTGTCCCATAACATAAACCTCACAAATAAAGTTAAAATCGTATAAGATATAGGTATATGCCTTCAGTGTTTGATTTTGCAATGATTTCAATGTTTGGATGTGTTTTTCTATTTGTGTCTGTTTTTGTGCAAGTATACGGCTGTTTTCTGATTTTTTTCAATTTTCTACTGTCCCATAACATGAACCTCACAAATAAAGTTAACATCTTATAAGATATACTTCTGTACCATCAGTGTTTGATTTTGCAATGATTTCACTGTTTGGATGTGTTTTTCTATTTGTGTCTGTTTTTGTGCAAGTATACGGCTGTTTTCTGATTTTTTTCAATTTTCTACTGTCCCATAACATAAACCTCACAAATAAAGTTAAAATCGTATAAGATATAGTTATTTACCCTCAGTGTTTGATTTTGCAATGATTTCACTGTTTGGATGTGTTTTTCTATTTGTGTCTGTTTTTGTGCACATTCAGCAAGTATACGGCTGTTTTCTGATTTTTTTCAATTTTCTACTGTCCCATAACATAAACCTCACAAATAAAGTTAACATCTTATAAGATATACTTCTGTACCCTCAGTGTTTGATTTTGCAATGATTTCACTGTTTGGATGTGTTTTGCTATTTGTGTCTGTTTTTGTGCACATTCAGCAAGTATACGGCTGTTTTCTGATTTTTTTCAATTTTCTACTGTCCCATAACATAAACCTCACAAATAAAGTTAAAATCGTATAAGATATAGGTATATGCCTTCAGTGTTTGATTTTGCAATGATTTCAATGTTTGGATGTGTTTTTCTATTTGTGTCTGTTTTTGTGCAAGTATACGGCTGTTTTCTGATTTTTTTCAATTTTCTACTGTCCCATAACATAAACCTCACAAATAAAGTTAAAATCGTATAAGATATAGGTATATGCCTTCAGTGTTTGATTTTGCAATGATTTCAATGTTTGGATGTGTTTTTCTATTTGTGTCTGTTTTTGTGCAAGTATACGGCTGTTTTCTGATTTTTTTCAATTTTCTACTGTCCCATAACATGAACCTCACAAATAAAGTTAACATCTTATAAGATATACTTCTGTACCCTCAGTGTTTGATTTTGCAATGATTTCACTGTTTGGATGTGTTTTGCTATTTGTGTCTGTTTTTGTGCACATTCAGCAAGTATACGGCTGTTTTCTGATTTTTTTCAATTTTCTACTGTCCCATAACATAAACCTCACAAATAAAGTTAACATCTTATAAGATATACTTCTGTACCCTCAGTGTTTGATTTTGCAATGATTTCACTGTTTGGATGTGTTTTGCTATTTGTGTCTGTTTTTGTGCACATTCAGCAAGTATACGGCTGTTTTCTGATTTTTTTCAATTTTCTACTGTCCCATAACATAAACCTCACAAATAAAGTTAAAATCTTATAAGATATACTTCTCTACCCTCAGTGTTTGATTTTGCAATGATTTCACTGTTTGGATGTGTTTTTCTATTTGTGTCTGTTTTTGTGCACATTCAGCAAGTATACGGCTGTTTTCTGATTTTTTTCAATTTTCTACTGTCCCATAACATAAACCTCACAAATAAAGTTAACATCTTATAAGATATACTTCTCTACCCTCAGTGTTTGATTTTGCAATGATTTCACTGTTTGGATGTGTTTTTCTATTTGTGTCTGTTTTTGTGCAAGTATACGGCTGTTTTCTGATTTTTTTCAATTTTCTACTGTCCCATAACATAAACCTCACAAATAAAGTTAACATCTTATAAGATATACTTCTCTACCCTCAGTGTTTGATTTTGCAATGATTTCACTGTTTGGATGTGTTTTTCTATTTGTGTCTGTTTTTGTGCAAGTATACGGCTGTTTTCTGATTTTTTTCAATTTTCTACTGTCCCATAACATAAACCTCACAAATAAAGTTAAAATCGTATAAGATATAGGTATATGCCTTCAGTGTTTGATTTTGCAATGATTTCAATGTTTGGATGTGTTTTTCTATTTGTGTCTGTTTTTGTGCAAGTATACGGCTGTTTTCTGATTTTTTTCAATTTTCTACTGTCCCATAACATGAACCTCACAAATAAAGTTAACATCTTATAAGATATACTTCTGTACCCTCAGTGTTTGATTTTGCAATGATTTCACTGTTTGGATGTGTTTTGCTATTTGTGTCTGTTTTTGTGCACATTCAGCAAGTATACGGCTGTTTTCTGATTTTTTTCAATTTTCTACTGTCCCATAACATAAACCTCACAAATAAAGTTAAAATCGTATAAGATATAGGTATATGCCTTCAGTGTTTGATTTTGCAATGATTTCAATGTTTGGATGTGTTTTTCTATTTGTGTCTGTTTTTGTGCAAGTATACGGCTGTTTTCTGATTTTTTTCAATTTTTTACTGTCCCATAACATGAACCTCACAAATAAAGTTAACATCTTATAAGATATACTTCTGTACCCTCAGTGTTTGATTTTGCAATGATTTCACTGTTTGGATGTGTTTTGCTATTTGTGTCTGTTTTTGTGCACATTCAGCAAGTATACGGCTGTTTTCTGATTTTTTTCAATTTTCTACTGTCCCATAACATAAACCTCACAAATAAAGTTAAAATCGTATAAGATATAGGTATATGCCTTCAGTGTTTGATTTTGCAATGATTTCAATGTTTGGATGTGTTTTTCTATTTGTGTCTGTTTTTGTGCAAGTATACGGCTGTTTTCTGATTTTTTTCAATTTTCTACTGTCCCATAACATAAACCTCACAAATTAAGTTAAAATCTTATAAGATATACTTCTCTACCCTCAGTGTTTGATTTTGCAATGATTTCACTGTTTGGATGTGTTTTTCTATTTGTGTCTGTTTTTGTGCACATTCAGCAAGTATACGGCTGTTTTCTGATTTTTTTCAATTTTCTACTGTCCCATAACATAAACCTCACAAATAAAGTTAACATCTTATAAGATATACTTCTGTACCCTCAGTGTTTGATTTTGCAATGATTTCACTGTTTGGATGTGTTTTTCTATTTGTGTCTGTTTTTGTGCACATTCAGCAAGTATACGGCTGTTTTCTGATTTTTTTCAATTTTCTACTGTCCCATAACATAAACCTCACAAATAAAGTTAACATCTTATAAGATATACTTCTGTACCCTCAGTGTTTGATTTTGCAATGATTTCACTGTTTGGATGTGTTTTGCTATTTGTGTCTGTTTTTGTGCACATTCAGCAAGTATACGGCTGTTTTCTGATTTTTTTCAATTTTCTACTGTCCCATAACATAAACCTCACAAATAAAGTTAAAATCGTATAAGATATAGGTATATGCCTTCAGTGTTTGATTTTGCAATGATTTCAATGTTTGGATGTGTTTTTCTATTTGTGTCTGTTTTTGTGCAAGTATACGGCTGTTTTCTGATTTTTTTCAATTTTCTACTGTCCCATAACATAAACCTCACAAATAAAGTTAAAATCGTATAAGATATAGGTATATGCCTTCAGTGTTTGATTTTGCAATGATTTCAATGTTTGGATGTGTTTTTCTATTTGTGTCTGTTTTTGTGCAAGTATACGGCTGTTTTCTGATTTTTTTCAATTTTCTACTGTCCCATAACATGAACCTCACAAATAAAGTTAACATCTTATAAGATATACTTCTGTACCCTCAGTGTTTGATTTTGCAATGATTTCACTGTTTGGATGTGTTTTGCTATTTGTGTCTGTTTTTGTGCACATTCAGCAAGTATACGGCTGTTTTCTGATTTTTTTCAATTTTCTACTGTCCCATAACATAAACCTCACAAATAAAGTTAACATCTTATAAGATATACTTCTGTACCCTCAGTGTTTGATTTTGCAATGATTTCACTGTTTGGATGTGTTTTGCTATTTGTGTCTGTTTTTGTGCACATTCAGCAAGTATACGGCTGTTTTCTGATTTTTTTCAATTTTCTACTGTCCCATAACATAAACCTCACAAATAAAGTTAAAATCTTATAAGATATACTTCTCTACCCTCAGTGTTTGATTTTGCAATGATTTCACTGTTTGGATGTGTTTTTCTATTTGTGTCTGTTTTTGTGCACATTCAGCAAGTATACGGCTGTTTTCTGATTTTTTTCAATTTTCTACTGTCCCATAACATAAACCTCACAAATAAAGTTAACATCTTATAAGATATACTTCTCTACCCTCAGTGTTTGATTTTGCAATGATTTCACTGTTTGGATGTGTTTTTCTATTTGTGTCTGTTTTTGTGCAAGTATACGGCTGTTTTCTGATTTTTTTCAATTTTCTACTGTCCCATAACATAAACCTCACAAATAAAGTTAACATCTTATAAGATATACTTCTGTACCCTCAGTGTTTGATTTTGCAATGATTTCACTGTTTGGATGTGTTTTGCTATTTGTGTCTGTTTTTGTGCACATTCAGCAAGTATACGGCTGTTTTCTGATTTTTTTCAATTTTCTACTGTCCCATAACATAAACCTCACAAATAAAGTTAAAATCGTATAAGATATAGGTATATGCCTTCAGTGTTTGATTTTGCAATGATTTCAATGTTTGGATGTGTTTTTCTATTTGTGTCTGTTTTTGTGCAAGTATACGGCTGTTTTCTGATTTTTTTCAATTTTCTACTGTCCCATAACATGAACCTCACAAATAAAGTTAACATCTTATAAGATATACTTCTGTACCCTCAGTGTTTGATTTTGCAATGATTTCACTGTTTGGATGTGTTTTGCTATTTGTGTCTGTTTTTGTGCACATTCAGCAAGTATACGGCTGTTTTCTGATTTTTTTCAATTTTCTACTGTCCCATAACATAAACCTCACAAATAAAGTTAAAATCTTATAAGATATACTTCTCTACCCTCAGTGTTTGATTTTGCAATGATTTCACTGTTTGGATGTGTTTTTCTATTTGTGTCTGTTTTTGTGCAAGTATACGGCTGTTTTCTGATTTTTTTCAATTTTCTACTGTCCCATAACATAAACCTCACAAATAAAGTTAAAATCGTATAAGATATAGGTATATGCCTTCAGTGTTTGATTTTGCAATGATTTCAATGTTTGGATGTGTTTTTCTATTTGTGTCTGTTTTTGTGCAAGTATACGGCTGTTTTCTGATTTTTTTCAATTTTCTACTGTCCCATAACATGAACCTCACAAATAAAGTTAACATCTTATAAGATATACTTCTGTACCCTCAGTGTTTGATTTTGCAATGATTTCACTGTTTGGATGTGTTTTGCTATTTGTGTCTGTTTTTGTGCACATTCAGCAAGTATACGGCTGTTTTCTGATTTTTTTCAATTTTCTACTGTCCCATAACATAAACCTCACAAATAAAGTTAAAATCGTATAAGATATAGGTATATGCCTTCAGTGTTTGATTTTGCAATGATTTCAATGTTTGGATGTGTTTTTCTATTTGTGTCTGTTTTTGTGCAAGTATACGGCTGTTTTCTGATTTTTTTCAATTTTTTACTGTCCCATAACATGAACCTCACAAATAAAGTTAACATCTTATAAGATATACTTCTGTACCCTCAGTGTTTGATTTTGCAATGATTTCACTGTTTGGATGTGTTTTGCTATTTGTGTCTGTTTTTGTGCACATTCAGCAAGTATACGGCTGTTTTCTGATTTTTTTCAATTTTCTACTGTCCCATAACATAAACCTCACAAATAAAGTTAAAATCGTATAAGATATAGGTATATGCCTTCAGTGTTTGATTTTGCAATGATTTCAATGTTTGGATGTGTTTTTCTATTTGTGTCTGTTTTTGTGCAAGTATACGGCTGTTTTCTGATTTTTTTCAATTTTCTACTGTCCCATAACATAAACCTCACAAATTAAGTTAAAATCTTATAAGATATACTTCTCTACCCTCAGTGTTTGATTTTGCAATGATTTCACTGTTTGGATGTGTTTTTCTATTTGTGTCTGTTTTTGTGCACATTCAGCAAGTATACGGCTGTTTTCTGATTTTTTTCAATTTTCTACTGTCCCATAACATAAACCTCACAAATAAAGTTAAAATCTTATAAGATATAGTTATTTACCCTCAGTGTTTGATTTTGCAATGATTTCACTGTTTGGATGTGTTTTTCTATTTGTGTCTGTTTTTGTGCAAGTATACAGCTGTTTTCTGATTTTTTTCAATTTTCTAGTGTCCCATAACATAAACCTCACAAATAAAGTTAAAATCTTATAAGATATAGTTATTTACCCTCAGTGTTTGATTTTGCAATGATTTCACTGTTTGGATGTGTTTTTCTATTTGTGTCTGTTTTTGTGCACATTCAGCAAGTATACGGCTGTTTTCTGATTTTTTTCAATTTTCTACTGTCCCATAACATAAACCTCACAAATAAAGTTAAAATCTTATAAGATATACTTCTCTACCCTCAGTGTTTGATTTTGCAATGATTTCACTGTTTGGATGTGTTTTTCTATTTGTGTCTGTTTTTGTGCACATTCAGCAAGTATACGGCTGTTTTCTGATTTTTTTCAATTTTCTACTGTCCCATAACATAAACCTCACAAATAAAGTTAACATCTTATAAGATATACTTCTGTACCATCAGTGTTTGATTTTGCAATGATTTCACTGTTTGGATGTGATTTTCTATTTGTGTCTGTTTTTGTGCAAGTATACGGCTGTTTTCTGATTTTTTTCAATTTTCTACTGTCCCATAACATAAACCTCACAAATAAAGTTAAAATCTTATAAGATATACTTCTCTACCCTCAGTGTTTGATTTTGCAATGATTTCACTGTTTGGATGTGTTTTTCTATTTGTGTCTGTTTTTGTGCACATTCAGCAAGTATACGGCTGTTTTCTGATTTTTTTCAATTTTCTACTGTCCCATAACATAAACCTCACAAATAAAGTTAACATCTTATAAGATATACTTCTGTACCATCAGTGTTTGATTTTGCAATGATTTCACTGTTTGGATGTGTTTTTCTATTTGTGTCTGTTTTTGTGCAAGTATACGGCTGTTTTCTGATTTTTTTCAATTTTCTACTGTCCCATAACATAAACCTCACAAATAAAGTTAAAATCGTATAAGATATAGGTATATGCCTTCAGTGTTTGATTTTGCAATGATTTCAATGTTTGGATGTGTTTTTCTATTTGTGTCTGTTTTTGTGCAAGTATACGGCTGTTTTCTGATTTTTTTCAATTTTCTACTGTCCCATAACATGAACCTCACAAATAAAGTTAACATCTTATAAGATATACTTCTGTACCATCAGTGTTTGATTTTGCAATGATTTCACTGTTTGGATGTGTTTTTCTATTTGTGTCTGTTTTTGTGCAAGTATACGGCTGTTTTCTGATTTTTTTCAATTTTCTACTGTCCCATAACATAAACCTCACAAATAAAGTTAAAATCGTATAAGATATAGTTATTTACCCTCAGTGTTTGATTTTGCAATGATTTCACTGTTTGGATGTGTTTTTCTATTTGTGTCTGTTTTTGTGCACATTCAGCAAGTATACGGCTGTTTTCTGATTTTTTTCAATTTTCTACTGTCCCATAACATAAACCTCACAAATAAAGTTAACATCTTATAAGATATACTTCTGTACCCTCAGTGTTTGATTTTGCAATGATTTCACTGTTTGGATGTGTTTTGCTATTTGTGTCTGTTTTTGTGCACATTCAGCAAGTATACGGCTGTTTTCTGATTTTTTTCAATTTTCTACTGTCCCATAACATAAACCTCACAAATAAAGTTAAAATCGTATAAGATATAGGTATATGCCTTCAGTGTTTGATTTTGCAATGATTTCAATGTTTGGATGTGTTTTTCTATTTGTGTCTGTTTTTGTGCAAGTATACGGCTGTTTTCTGATTTTTTTCAATTTTCTACTGTCCCATAACATAAACCTCACAAATAAAGTTAAAATCGTATAAGATATAGGTATATGCCTTCAGTGTTTGATTTTGCAATGATTTCAATGTTTGGATGTGTTTTTCTATTTGTGTCTGTTTTTGTGCAAGTATACGGCTGTTTTCTGATTTTTTTCAATTTTCTACTGTCCCATAACATGAACCTCACAAATAAAGTTAACATCTTATAAGATATACTTCTGTACCCTCAGTGTTTGATTTTGCAATGATTTCACTGTTTGGATGTGTTTTGCTATTTGTGTCTGTTTTTGTGCACATTCAGCAAGTATACGGCTGTTTTCTGATTTTTTTCAATTTTCTACTGTCCCATAACATAAACCTCACAAATAAAGTTAACATCTTATAAGATATACTTCTGTACCCTCAGTGTTTGATTTTGCAATGATTTCACTGTTTGGATGTGTTTTGCTATTTGTGTCTGTTTTTGTGCACATTCAGCAAGTATACGGCTGTTTTCTGATTTTTTTCAATTTTCTACTGTCCCATAACATAAACCTCACAAATAAAGTTAAAATCTTATAAGATATACTTCTCTACCCTCAGTGTTTGATTTTGCAATGATTTCACTGTTTGGATGTGTTTTTCTATTTGTGTCTGTTTTTGTGCACATTCAGCAAGTATACGGCTGTTTTCTGATTTTTTTCAATTTTCTACTGTCCCATAACATAAACCTCACAAATAAAGTTAACATCTTATAAGATATACTTCTGTACCCTCAGTGTTTGATTTTGCAATGATTTCACTGTTTGGATGTGTTTTGCTATTTGTGTCTGTTTTTGTGCACATTCAGCAAGTATACGGCTGTTTTCTGATTTTTTTCAATTTTCTACTGTCCCATAACATAAACCTCACAAATAAAGTTAAAATCGTATAAGATATAGGTATATGCCTTCAGTGTTTGATTTTGCAATGATTTCAATGTTTGGATGTGTTTTTCTATTTGTGTCTGTTTTTGTGCAAGTATACGGCTGTTTTCTGATTTTTTTCAATTTTCTACTGTCCCATAACATGAACCTCACAAATAAAGTTAACATCTTATAAGATATACTTCTGTACCCTCAGTGTTTGATTTTGCAATGATTTCACTGTTTGGATGTGTTTTGCTATTTGTGTCTGTTTTTGTGCACATTCAGCAAGTATACGGCTGTTTTCTGATTTTTTTCAATTTTCTACTGTCCCATAACATAAACCTCACAAATAAAGTTAAAATCTTATAAGATATACTTCTCTACCCTCAGTGTTTGATTTTGCAATGATTTCACTGTTTGGATGTGTTTTTCTATTTGTGTCTGTTTTTGTGCAAGTATACGGCTGTTTTCTGATTTTTTTCAATTTTCTACTGTCCCATAACATAAACCTCACAAATAAAGTTAAAATCGTATAAGATATAGGTATATGCCTTCAGTGTTTGATTTTGCAATGATTTCAATGTTTGGATGTGTTTTTCTATTTGTGTCTGTTTTTGTGCAAGTATACGGCTGTTTTCTGATTTTTTTCAATTTTCTACTGTCCCATAACATAAACCTCACAAATTAAGTTAAAATCTTATAAGATATACTTCTCTACCCTCAGTGTTTGATTTTGCAATGATTTCACTGTTTGGATGTGTTTTTCTATTTGTGTCTGTTTTTGTGCACATTCAGCAAGTATACGGCTGTTTTCTGATTTTTTTCAATTTTCTACTGTCCCATAACATAAACCTCACAAATAAAGTTAAAATCTTATAAGATATAGTTATTTACCCTCAGTGTTTGATTTTGCAATGATTTCACTGTTTGGATGTGTTTTTCTATTTGTGTCTGTTTTTGTGCAAGTATACGGCTGTTTTCTGATTTTTTTCAATTTTCTAGTGTCCCATAACATAAACCTCACAAATAAAGTTAAAATCTTATAAGATATAGTTATTTACCCTCAGTGTTTGATTTTGCAATGATTTCACAGTTTGGATGTGTTTTGCTATTTGTGTCTGTTTTTGTGCACATTCAGCAAGTATACGGCTGTTTTCTGATTTTTTTCAATTTTCTACTGTCCCATAACATAAACCTCACAAATAAAGTTAACATCGTATAAGATATACTTCTGTACCCTCAGTGTTTGATTTTGCAATGATTTCACTGTTTGGATGTGTTTTGCTATTTGTGTCTGTTTTTGTGCACATTCAGCAAGTATACGGCTGTTTTCTGATTTTTTTCAATTTTCTACTGTCCCATAACATAAACCTCACAAATAAAGTTAAAATCGTATAAGATATAGGTATATGCCTTCAGTGTTTGATTTTGCAATGATTTCAATGTTTGGATGTGTTTTTCTATTTGTGTCGGTTTTTGTGCAAGTATACGGCTGTTTTCTGATTTTTTTCAATTTTCTACTGTCCCATAACATAAACCTCACAAATAAAGTTAACATCTTATAAGATATACTTCTGTACCCTCAGTGTTTGATTTTGCAATGATTTCACTGTTTGGATGTGTTTTGCTATTTGTGTCTGTTTTTGTGCACATTCAGCAAGTATACGGCTGTTTTCTGATTTTTTTCAATTTTCTACTGTCCCATAACATAAACCTCACAAATAAAGTTAAAATCGTATCAGATATAGGTATATGCCTTCAGTGTTTGATTTTGCAATGATTTCAATGTTTGGATGTGTTTTTCTATTTGTGTCTGTTTTTGTGCAAGTATACGGCTGTTTTCTGATTTTTTTCAATTTTCTACTGTCCCATAACATGAACCTCACAAATAAAGTTAACATCTTATAAGATATACTTCTGTACCCTCAGTGTTTGATTTTGCAATGATTTCACTGTTTGGATGTGTTTTGCTATTTGTGTCTGTTTTTGTGCACATTCAGCAAGTATACGGCTGTTTTCTGATTTTTTTCAATTTTCTACTGTCCCATAACATAAACCTCACAAATAAAGTTAACATCGTATAAGATATACTTCTGTACCCTCAGTGTTTGATTTTGCAATGATTTCACTGTTTGGATGTGTTTTGCTATTTGTGTCTGTTTCGGTGCACATTCAGCAAGTATACGGCTGTTTTCTGATTTTTTTCAATTTTCTACTGTCCCATAACATAAACCTCACAAATAAAGTTAAAATCTTATAAGATATACTTCTCTACCCTCAGTGTTTGATTTTGCAATGATTTCACTGTTTGGATGTGTTTTTCTATTTGTGTCTGTTTTTGTGCAAGTATACAGCTGTTTTCTGATTTTTTTCAATTTTCTAGTGTCCCATAACATAAACCTCACAAATAAAGTTAAAATCTTATAAGATATAGTTATTTACCCTCAGTGTTTGATTTTGCAATGATTTCACTGTTTGGATGTGTTTTGCTATTTGTGTCTGTTTTTGTGCACATTCAGCAAGTATACGGCTGTTTTCTGATTTTTTTCAATTTTCTACTGTCCCATAACATAAACCTCACAAATAAAGTTAACATCTTATAAGATATACTTCTCTACCCTCAGTGTTTGATTTTGCAATGATTTCACTGTTTGGATGTGTTTTGCTATTTGTGTCTGTTTTTGTGCACATTCAGCAAGTATACGGCTGTTTTCTGATTTTTTTCAATTTTCTACTGTCCCATAACATAAACCTCACAAATAAAGTTAAAATCGTATAAGATATAGGTATATGCCTTCAGTGTTTGATTTTGCAATGATTTCAATGTTTGGATGTGTTTTTCTATTTGTGTCTGTTTTTGTGCAAGTATACGGCTTTTTTCTGATTTTTTTCAATTTTCTACTGTCCCATAACATAAACCTCACAAATAAAGTTAAAATCTTATAAGATATAGTTATTTACCCTCAGTGTTTGATTTTGCAATGATTTCACTGTTTGGATGTGTTTTTCTATTTGTGTCTGTTTTTGTGCACATTCAGCAAGTATACGGCTGTTTTCTGATTTTTTTCAATTTTCTACTGTCCCATAACATAAACCTCACAAATAAAGTTAACATCTTATAAGATATACTTCTGTACCATCAGTGTTTGATTTTGCAATGATTTCACTGTTTGGATGTGATTTTCTATTTGTGTCTGTTTTTGTGCAAGTATACGGCTGTTTTCTGATTTTTTTCAATTTTCTACTGTCCCATAACATAAACCTCACAAATAAAGTTAAAATCTTATAAGATATAGTTATTTACCCTCAGTGTTTGATTTTGCAATGATTTCACTGTTTGGATGTGTTTTTCTATTTGTGTCTGTTTTTGTGCACATTCAGCAAGTATACGGCTGTTTTCTGATTTTTTTCAATTTTCTACTGTCCCATAACATAAACCTCACAAATAAAGTTAACATCTTATAAGATATACTTCTGTACCATCAGTGTTTGATTTTGCAATGATTTCACTGTTTGGATGTGTTTTTCTATTTGTGTCTGTTTTTGTGCACATTCAGCAAGTATACGGCTGTTTTCTGATTTTTTTCAATTTTCTACTGTCCCATAACATAAACCTCACAAATAAAGTTAACATCTTATAAGATATACTTCTGTACCATCAGTGTTTGATTTTGCAATGATTTCACTGTTTGGATGTGTTTTTCTATTTGTGTCTGTTTTTGTGCAAGTATACGGCTGTTTTCTGATTTTTTTCAATTTTCTACTGTCCCATAACATAAACCTCACAAATAAAGTTAAAATCTTATAAGATATAGTTATTTACCCTCAGTGTTTGATTTTGCAATGATTTCACTGTTTGGATGTGTTTTGCTATTTGTGTCTGTTTTTGTGCACATTCAGCAAGTATACGGCTGTTTTCTGATTTTTTTCAATTTTCTACTGTCCCATAACATAAACCTCACAAATAAAGTTAAAATCGTATAAGATATAGGTATATGCCTTCAGTGTTTGATTTTGCAATGATTTCAATGTTTGGATGTGTTTTTCTATTTGTGTCTGTTTTTGTGCAAGTATACGGCTGTTTTCTGATTTTTTTCAATTTTTTACTGTCCCATAACATGAACCTCACAAATAAAGTTAACATCTTATAAGATATACTTCTGTACCCTCAGTGTTTGATTTTGCAATGATTTCACTGTTTGGATGTGTTTTGCTATTTGTGTCTGTTTTTGTGCACATTCAGCAAGTATACGGCTGTTTTCTGATTTTTTTCAATTTTCTACTGTCCCATAACATAAACCTCACAAATAAAGTTAAAATCGTATAAGATATAGGTATATGCCTTCAGTGTTTGATTTTGCAATGATTTCAATGTTTGGATGTGTTTTTCTATTTGTGTCTGTTTTTGTGCAAGTATACGGCTGTTTTCTGATTTTTTTCAATTTTCTACTGTCCCATAACATAAACCTCACAAATTAAGTTAAAATCTTATAAGATATACTTCTCTACCCTCAGTGTTTGATTTTGCAATGATTTCACTGTTTGGATGTGTTTTTCTATTTGTGTCTGTTTTTGTGCACATTCAGCAAGTATACGGCTGTTTTCTGATTTTTTTCAATTTTCTACTGTCCCATAACATAAACCTCACAAATAAAGTTAAAATCTTATAAGATATAGTTATTTACCCTCAGTGTTTGATTTTGCAATGATTTCACTGTTTGGATGTGTTTTTCTATTTGTGTCTGTTTTTGTGCAAGTATACAGCTGTTTTCTGATTTTTTTCAATTTTCTAGTGTCCCATAACATAAACCTCACAAATAAAGTTAAAATCTTATAAGATATAGTTATTTACCCTCAGTGTTTGATTTTGCAATGATTTCACTGTTTGGATGTGTTTTTCTATTTGTGTCTGTTTTTGTGCACATTCAGCAAGTATACGGCTGTTTTCTGATTTTTTTCAATTTTCTACTGTCCCATAACATAAACCTCACAAATAAAGTTAAAATCTTATAAGATATACTTCTCTACCCTCAGTGTTTGATTTTGCAATGATTTCACTGTTTGGATGTGTTTTTCTATTTGTGTCTGTTTTTGTGCACATTCAGCAAGTATACGGCTGTTTTCTGATTTTTTTCAATTTTCTACTGTCCCATAACATAAACCTCACAAATAAAGTTAACATCTTATAAGATATACTTCTGTACCATCAGTGTTTGATTTTGCAATGATTTCACTGTTTGGATGTGTTTTTCTATTTGTGTCTGTTTTTGTGCAAGTATACGGCTGTTTTCTGATTTTTTTCAATTTTCTACTGTCCCATAACATAAACCTCACAAATAAAGTTAAAATCGTATAAGATATAGGTATATGCCTTCAGTGTTTGATTTTGCAATGATTTCAATGTTTGGATGTGTTTTTCTATTTGTGTCTGTTTTTGTGCAAGTATACGGCTGTTTTCTGATTTTTTTCAATTTTCTACTGTCCCATAACATGAACCTCACAAATAAAGTTAACATCTTATAAGATATACTTCTGTACCATCAGTGTTTGATTTTGCAATGATTTCACTGTTTGGATGTGTTTTTCTATTTGTGTCTGTTTTTGTGCAAGTATACGGCTGTTTTCTGATTTTTTTCAATTTTCTACTGTCCCATAACATAAACCTCACAAATAAAGTTAAAATCGTATAAGATATAGTTATTTACCCTCAGTGTTTGATTTTGCAATGATTTCACTGTTTGGATGTGTTTTTCTATTTGTGTCTGTTTTTGTGCACATTCAGCAAGTATACGGCTGTTTTCTGATTTTTTTCAATTTTCTACTGTCCCATAACATAAACCTCACAAATAAAGTTAACATCTTATAAGATATACTTCTGTACCCTCAGTGTTTGATTTTGCAATGATTTCACTGTTTGGATGTGTTTTGCTATTTGTGTCTGTTTTTGTGCACATTCAGCAAGTATACGGCTGTTTTCTGATTTTTTTCAATTTTCTACTGTCCCATAACATAAACCTCACAAATAAAGTTAAAATCGTATAAGATATAGGTATATGCCTTCAGTGTTTGATTTTGCAATGATTTCAATGTTTGGATGTGTTTTTCTATTTGTGTCTGTTTTTGTGCAAGTATACGGCTGTTTTCTGATTTTTTTCAATTTTCTACTGTCCCATAACATAAACCTCACAAATAAAGTTAAAATCGTATAAGATATAGGTATATGCCTTCAGTGTTTGATTTTGCAATGATTTCAATGTTTGGATGTGTTTTTCTATTTGTGTCTGTTTTTGTGCAAGTATACGGCTGTTTTCTGATTTTTTTCAATTTTCTACTGTCCCATAACATGAACCTCACAAATAAAGTTAACATCTTATAAGATATACTTCTGTACCCTCAGTGTTTGATTTTGCAATGATTTCACTGTTTGGATGTGTTTTGCTATTTGTGTCTGTTTTTGTGCACATTCAGCAAGTATACGGCTGTTTTCTGATTTTTTTCAATTTTCTACTGTCCCATAACATAAACCTCACAAATAAAGTTAACATCTTATAAGATATACTTCTGTACCCTCAGTGTTTGATTTTGCAATGATTTCACTGTTTGGATGTGTTTTGCTATTTGTGTCTGTTTTTGTGCACATTCAGCAAGTATACGGCTGTTTTCTGATTTTTTTCAATTTTCTACTGTCCCATAACATAAACCTCACAAATAAAGTTAAAATCTTATAAGATATACTTCTCTACCCTCAGTGTTTGATTTTGCAATGATTTCACTGTTTGGATGTGTTTTTCTATTTGTGTCTGTTTTTGTGCACATTCAGCAAGTATACGGCTGTTTTCTGATTTTTTTCAATTTTCTACTGTCCCATAACATAAACCTCACAAATAAAGTTAACATCTTATAAGATATACTTCTCTACCCTCAGTGTTTGATTTTGCAATGATTTCACTGTTTGGATGTGTTTTTCTATTTGTGTCTGTTTTTGTGCAAGTATACGGCTGTTTTCTGATTTTTTTCAATTTTCTACTGTCCCATAACATAAACCTCACAAATAAAGTTAACATCTTATAAGATATACTTCTGTACCCTCAGTGTTTGATTTTGCAATGATTTCACTGTTTGGATGTGTTTTGCTATTTGTGTCTGTTTTTGTGCACATTCAGCAAGTATACGGCTGTTTTCTGATTTTTTTCAATTTTCTACTGTCCCATAACATAAACCTCACAAATAAAGTTAAAATCGTATAAGATATAGGTATATGCCTTCAGTGTTTGATTTTGCAATGATTTCAATGTTTGGATGTGTTTTTCTATTTGTGTCTGTTTTTGTGCAAGTATACGGCTGTTTTCTGATTTTTTTCAATTTTCTACTGTCCCATAACATGAACCTCACAAATAAAGTTAACATCTTATAAGATATACTTCTGTACCCTCAGTGTTTGATTTTGCAATGATTTCACTGTTTGGATGTGTTTTGCTATTTGTGTCTGTTTTTGTGCACATTCAGCAAGTATACGGCTGTTTTCTGATTTTTTTCAATTTTCTACTGTCCCATAACATAAACCTCACAAATAAAGTTAAAATCTTATAAGATATACTTCTCTACCCTCAGTGTTTGATTTTGCAATGATTTCACTGTTTGGATGTGTTTTTCTATTTGTGTCTGTTTTTGTGCAAGTATACGGCTGTTTTCTGATTTTTTTCAATTTTCTACTGTCCCATAACATAAACCTCACAAATAAAGTTAAAATCGTATAAGATATAGGTATATGCCTTCAGTGTTTGATTTTGCAATGATTTCAATGTTTGGATGTGTTTTTCTATTTGTGTCTGTTTTTGTGCAAGTATACGGCTGTTTTCTGATTTTTTTCAATTTTCTACTGTCCCATAACATGAACCTCACAAATAAAGTTAACATCTTATAAGATATACTTCTGTACCCTCAGTGTTTGATTTTGCAATGATTTCACTGTTTGGATGTGTTTTGCTATTTGTGTCTGTTTTTGTGCACATTCAGCAAGTATACGGCTGTTTTCTGATTTTTTTCAATTTTCTACTGTCCCATAACATAAACCTCACAAATAAAGTTAAAATCGTATAAGATATAGGTATATGCCTTCAGTGTTTGATTTTGCAATGATTTCAATGTTTGGATGTGTTTTTCTATTTGTGTCTGTTTTTGTGCAAGTATACGGCTGTTTTCTGATTTTTTTCAATTTTTTACTGTCCCATAACATGAACCTCACAAATAAAGTTAACATCTTATAAGATATACTTCTGTACCCTCAGTGTTTGATTTTGCAATGATTTCACTGTTTGGATGTGTTTTGCTATTTGTGTCTGTTTTTGTGCACATTCAGCAAGTATACGGCTGTTTTCTGATTTTTTTCAATTTTCTACTGTCCCATAACATAAACCTCACAAATAAAGTTAAAATCGTATAAGATATAGGTATATGCCTTCAGTGTTTGATTTTGCAATGATTTCAATGTTTGGATGTGTTTTTCTATTTGTGTCTGTTTTTGTGCAAGTATACGGCTGTTTTCTGATTTTTTTCAATTTTCTACTGTCCCATAACATAAACCTCACAAATTAAGTTAAAATCTTATAAGATATACTTCTCTACCCTCAGTGTTTGATTTTGCAATGATTTCACTGTTTGGATGTGTTTTTCTATTTGTGTCTGTTTTTGTGCACATTCAGCAAGTATACGGCTGTTTTCTGATTTTTTTCAATTTTCTACTGTCCCATAACATAAACCTCACAAATAAAGTTAAAATCTTATAAGATATAGTTATTTACCCTCAGTGTTTGATTTTGCAATGATTTCACTGTTTGGATGTGTTTTTCTATTTGTGTCTGTTTTTGTGCAAGTATACAGCTGTTTTCTGATTTTTTTCAATTTTCTAGTGTCCCATAACATAAACCTCACAAATAAAGTTAAAATCTTATAAGATATAGTTATTTACCCTCAGTGTTTGATTTTGCAATGATTTCACTGTTTGGATGTGTTTTTCTATTTGTGTCTGTTTTTGTGCACATTCAGCAAGTATACGGCTGTTTTCTGATTTTTTTCAATTTTCTACTGTCCCATAACATAAACCTCACAAATAAAGTTAAAATCTTATAAGATATACTTCTCTACCCTCAGTGTTTGATTTTGCAATGATTTCACTGTTTGGATGTGTTTTTCTATTTGTGTCTGTTTTTGTGCACATTCAGCAAGTATACGGCTGTTTTCTGATTTTTTTCAATTTTCTACTGTCCCATAACATAAACCTCACAAATAAAGTTAACATCTTATAAGATATACTTCTGTACCATCAGTGTTTGATTTTGCAATGATTTCACTGTTTGGATGTGATTTTCTATTTGTGTCTGTTTTTGTGCAAGTATACGGCTGTTTTCTGATTTTTTTCAATTTTCTACTGTCCCATAACATAAACCTCACAAATAAAGTTAAAATCTTATAAGATATACTTCTCTACCCTCAGTGTTTGATTTTGCAATGATTTCACTGTTTGGATGTGTTTTTCTATTTGTGTCTGTTTTTGTGCACATTCAGCAAGTATACGGCTGTTTTCTGATTTTTTTCAATTTTCTACTGTCCCATAACATAAACCTCACAAATAAAGTTAACATCTTATAAGATATACTTCTGTACCATCAGTGTTTGATTTTGCAATGATTTCACTGTTTGGATGTGTTTTTCTATTTGTGTCTGTTTTTGTGCAAGTATACGGCTGTTTTCTGATTTTTTTCAATTTTCTACTGTCCCATAACATAAACCTCACAAATAAAGTTAAAATCGTATAAGATATAGGTATATGCCTTCAGTGTTTGATTTTGCAATGATTTCAATGTTTGGATGTGTTTTTCTATTTGTGTCTGTTTTTGTGCAAGTATACGGCTGTTTTCTGATTTTTTTCAATTTTCTACTGTCCCATAACATGAACCTCACAAATAAAGTTAACATCTTATAAGATATACTTCTGTACCATCAGTGTTTGATTTTGCAATGATTTCACTGTTTGGATGTGTTTTTCTATTTGTGTCTGTTTTTGTGCAAGTATACGGCTGTTTTCTGATTTTTTTCAATTTTCTACTGTCCCATAACATAAACCTCACAAATAAAGTTAAAATCGTATAAGATATAGTTATTTACCCTCAGTGTTTGATTTTGCAATGATTTCACTGTTTGGATGTGTTTTTCTATTTGTGTCTGTTTTTGTGCACATTCAGCAAGTATACGGCTGTTTTCTGATTTTTTTCAATTTTCTACTGTCCCATAACATAAACCTCACAAATAAAGTTAACATCTTATAAGATATACTTCTGTACCCTCAGTGTTTGATTTTGCAATGATTTCACTGTTTGGATGTGTTTTGCTATTTGTGTCTGTTTTTGTGCACATTCAGCAAGTATACGGCTGTTTTCTGATTTTTTTCAATTTTCTACTGTCCCATAACATAAACCTCACAAATAAAGTTAAAATCGTATAAGATATAGGTATATGCCTTCAGTGTTTGATTTTGCAATGATTTCAATGTTTGGATGTGTTTTTCTATTTGTGTCTGTTTTTGTGCAAGTATACGGCTGTTTTCTGATTTTTTTCAATTTTCTACTGTCCCATAACATAAACCTCACAAATAAAGTTAAAATCGTATAAGATATAGGTATATGCCTTCAGTGTTTGATTTTGCAATGATTTCAATGTTTGGATGTGTTTTTCTATTTGTGTCTGTTTTTGTGCAAGTATACGGCTGTTTTCTGATTTTTTTCAATTTTCTACTGTCCCATAACATGAACCTCACAAATAAAGTTAACATCTTATAAGATATACTTCTGTACCCTCAGTGTTTGATTTTGCAATGATTTCACTGTTTGGATGTGTTTTGCTATTTGTGTCTGTTTTTGTGCACATTCAGCAAGTATACGGCTGTTTTCTGATTTTTTTCAATTTTCTACTGTCCCATAACATAAACCTCACAAATAAAGTTAACATCTTATAAGATATACTTCTGTACCCTCAGTGTTTGATTTTGCAATGATTTCACTGTTTGGATGTGTTTTGCTATTTGTGTCTGTTTTTGTGCACATTCAGCAAGTATACGGCTGTTTTCTGATTTTTTTCAATTTTCTACTGTCCCATAACATAAACCTCACAAATAAAGTTAAAATCTTATAAGATATACTTCTCTACCCTCAGTGTTTGATTTTGCAATGATTTCACTGTTTGGATGTGTTTTTCTATTTGTGTCTGTTTTTGTGCACATTCAGCAAGTATACGGCTGTTTTCTGATTTTTTTCAATTTTCTACTGTCCCATAACATAAACCTCACAAATAAAGTTAACATCTTATAAGATATACTTCTGTACCCTCAGTGTTTGATTTTGCAATGATTTCACTGTTTGGATGTGTTTTGCTATTTGTGTCTGTTTTTGTGCACATTCAGCAAGTATACGGCTGTTTTCTGATTTTTTTCAATTTTCTACTGTCCCATAACATAAACCTCACAAATAAAGTTAAAATCGTATAAGATATAGGTATATGCCTTCAGTGTTTGATTTTGCAATGATTTCAATGTTTGGATGTGTTTTTCTATTTGTGTCTGTTTTTGTGCAAGTATACGGCTGTTTTCTGATTTTTTTCAATTTTCTACTGTCCCATAACATGAACCTCACAAATAAAGTTAACATCTTATAAGATATACTTCTGTACCCTCAGTGTTTGATTTTGCAATGATTTCACTGTTTGGATGTGTTTTGCTATTTGTGTCTGTTTTTGTGCACATTCAGCAAGTATACGGCTGTTTTCTGATTTTTTTCAATTTTCTACTGTCCCATAACATAAACCTCACAAATAAAGTTAAAATCTTATAAGATATACTTCTCTACCCTCAGTGTTTGATTTTGCAATGATTTCACTGTTTGGATGTGTTTTTCTATTTGTGTCTGTTTTTGTGCAAGTATACGGCTGTTTTCTGATTTTTTTCAATTTTCTACTGTCCCATAACATAAACCTCACAAATAAAGTTAAAATCGTATAAGATATAGGTATATGCCTTCAGTGTTTGATTTTGCAATGATTTCAATGTTTGGATGTGTTTTTCTATTTGTGTCTGTTTTTGTGCAAGTATACGGCTGTTTTCTGATTTTTTTCAATTTTCTACTGTCCCATAACATAAACCTCACAAATTAAGTTAAAATCTTATAAGATATACTTCTCTACCCTCAGTGTTTGATTTTGCAATGATTTCACTGTTTGGATGTGTTTTTCTATTTGTGTCTGTTTTTGTGCACATTCAGCAAGTATACGGCTGTTTTCTGATTTTTTTCAATTTTCTACTGTCCCATAACATAAAACTCAAAAATAAAGTTAAAATCTTATAAGATATAGTTATTTACCCTCAGTGTTTGATTTTGCAATGATTTCACTGTTTGGATGTGTTTTTCTATTTGTGTCTGTTTTTGTGCAAGTATACAGCTGTTTTCTGATTTTTTTCAATTTTCTAGTGTCCCATAACATAAACCTCACAAATAAAGTTAAAATCTTATAAGATATAGTTATTTACCCTCAGTGTTTGATTTTGCAATGATTTCACTGTTTGGATGTGTTTTTCTATTTGTGTCTGTTTTTGTGCAAGTATACAGCTGTTTTCTGATTTTTTTCAATTTTCTACTGTCCCATAACATAAACCTCACAAATAAAGTTAAAATCGTATAAGATATAGGTATATGCCTTCAGTGTTTGATTTTGCAATGATTTCAATGTTTGGATGTGTTTTTCTATTTGTGTCTGTTTTTGTGCAAGTATACGGCTGTTTTCTGATTTTTTTCAATTTTCTACTGTCCCATAACATAAACCTCACAAATAAAGTTAACATCTTATAAGATATACTTCTGTACCATCAGTGTTTGATTTTGCAATGATTTCACTGTTTGGATGTGTTTTTCTATTTGTGTCTGTTTTTGTGCACATTCAGCAAGTATACGGCTGTTTTCTGATTTTTTTCAATTTTCTACTGTCCCATAACATAAACCTCACAAATAAAGTTAACATCGTATAAGATATACTTCTGTACCCTCAGTGTTTGATTTTGCAATGATTTCACTGTTTGGATGTGTTTTGCTATTTGTGTCTGTTTTTGTGCACATTCAGCAAGTATACGGCTGTTTTCTGATTTTTTTCAATTTTCTACTGTCCCATAACATAAACCTCACAAATAAAGTTAAAATCTTATAAGATATACTTCTCTACCCTCAGTGTTTGATTTTGCAATGATTTCACTGTTTGGATGTGTTTTTCTATTTGTGTCTGTTTTTGTGCAAGTATACGGCTGTTTTCTGATTTTTTTCAATTTTCTAGTGTCCCATAACATAAACCTCACAAATAAAGTTAAAATCTTATAAGATATAGTTATTTACCCTCAGTGTTTGATTTTGCAATGATTTCACAGTTTGGATGTGTTTTGCTATTTGTGTCTGTTTTTGTGCACATTCAGCAAGTATACGGCTGTTTTCTGATTTTTTTCAATTTTCTACTGTCCCATAACATAAACCTCACAAATAAAGTTAACATCGTATAAGATATACTTCTGTACCCTCAGTGTTTGATTTTGCAATGATTTCACTGTTTGGATGTGTTTTGCTATTTGTGTCTGTTTTTGTGCACATTCAGCAAGTATACGGCTGTTTTCTGATTTTTTTCAATTTTCTACTGTCCCATAACATAAACCTCACAAATAAAGTTAAAATCGTATAAGATATAGGTATATGCCTTCAGTGTTTGATTTTGCAATGATTTCAATGTTTGGATGTGTTTTTCTATTTGTGTCGGTTTTTGTGCAAGTATACGGCTGTTTTCTGATTTTTTTCAATTTTCTACTGTCCCATAACATAAACCTCACAAATAAAGTTAACATCTTATAAGATATACTTCTGTACCCTCAGTGTTTGATTTTGCAATGATTTCACTGTTTGGATGTGTTTTGCTATTTGTGTCTGTTTTTGTGCACATTCAGCAAGTATACGGCTGTTTTCTGATTTTTTTCAATTTTCTACTGTCCCATAACATAAACCTCACAAATAAAGTTAAAATCGTATCAGATATAGGTATATGCCTTCAGTGTTTGATTTTGCAATGATTTCAATGTTTGGATGTGTTTTTCTATTTGTGTCTGTTTTTGTGCAAGTATACGGCTGTTTTCTGATTTTTTTCAATTTTCTACTGTCCCATAACATGAACCTCACAAATAAAGTTAACATCTTATAAGATATACTTCTGTACCCTCAGTGTTTGATTTTGCAATGATTTCACTGTTTGGATGTGTTTTGCTATTTGTGTCTGTTTTTGTGCACATTCAGCAAGTATACGGCTGTTTTCTGATTTTTTTCAATTTTCTACTGTCCCATAACATAAACCTCACAAATAAAGTTAACATCGTATAAGATATACTTCTGTACCCTCAGTGTTTGATTTTGCAATGATTTCACTGTTTGGATGTGTTTTGCTATTTGTGTCTGTTTCGGTGCACATTCAGCAAGTATACGGCTGTTTTCTGATTTTTTTCAATTTTCTACTGTCCCATAACATAAACCTCACAAATAAAGTTAAAATCTTATAAGATATACTTCTCTACCCTCAGTGTTTGATTTTGCAATGATTTCACTGTTTGGATGTGTTTTTCTATTTGTGTCTGTTTTTGTGCAAGTATACAGCTGTTTTCTGATTTTTTTCAATTTTCTAGTGTCCCATAACATAAACCTCACAAATAAAGTTAAAATCTTATAAGATATAGTTATTTACCCTCAGTGTTTGATTTTGCAATGATTTCACTGTTTGGATGTGTTTTGCTATTTGTGTCTGTTTTTGTGCACATTCAGCAAGTATACGGCTGTTTTCTGATTTTTTTTCAATTTTCTACTGTCCCATAACATAAACCTCACAAATAAAGTTAACATCTTATAAGATATACTTCTCTACCCTCAGTGTTTGATTTTGCAATGATTTCACTGTTTGGATGTGTTTTTCTATTTGTGTCTGTTTTTGTGCAAGTATACAGCTGTTTTCTGATTTTTTTCAATTTTCTACTGTCCCATAACATAAACCTCACAAATAAAGTTAAAATCGTATAAGATATAGGTATATGCCTTCAGTGTTTGATTTTGCAATGATTTCAATGTTTGGATGTGTTTTTCTATTTGTGTCTGTTTTTGTGCAAGTATACGGCTGTTTTCTGATTTTTTTCAATTTTCTACTGTCCCATAACATAAACCTCACAAATAAAGTTAAAATCTTATAAGATATACTTCTCTACCCTCAGTGTTTGATTTTGCAATGATTTCACTGTTTGGATGTGTTTTTCTATTTGTGTCTGTTTTTGTGCACATTCAGCAAGTATACGGCTGTTTTCTGATTTTTTTCAATTTTCTACTGTCCCATAACATAAACCTCACAAATAAAGTTAACATCTTATAAGATATACTTCTGTACCATCAGTGTTTGATTTTGCAATGATTTCACTGTTTGGATGTGTTTTTCTATTTGTGTCTGTTTTTGTGCACATTCAGCAAGTATACGGCTGTTTTCTGATTTTTTTCAATTTTCTACTGTCCCATAACATAAACCTCACAAATAAAGTTAACATCGTATAAGATATACTTCTGTACCCTCAGTGTTTGATTTTGCAATGATTTCACTGTTTGGATGTGTTTTTCTATTTGTGTCTGTTTTTGTGCAAGTATACAGCTGTTTTCTGATTTTTTTCAATTTTCTACTGTCCCATAACATAAACCTCACAAATAAAGTTAAAATCGTATAACATATAGGTATATGCCTTCAGTGTTTGATTTTGCAATGATTTCAATGTTTGGATGTGTTTTTCTATTTGTGTCTGTTTTTGTGCAAGTATACGGCTGTTTTCTGATTTTTTTCAATTTTCTACTGTCCCATAACATGAACCTCACAAATAAAGTTAACATCTTATAAGATATACTTCTGTACCCTCAGTGTTTGATTTTGCAATGATTTCACTGTTTGGATGTGTTTTGCTATTTGTGTCTGTTTTTGTGCACATTCAGCAAGTATACGGCTGTTTTCTGATTTTTTTCAATTTTCTACTGTCCCATAACATAAACCTCACAAATAAAGTTAAAATCTTATAAGATATACTTCTCTACCCTCAGTGTTTGATTTTGCAATGATTTCACTGTTTGGATGTGTTTTTCTATTTGTGTCTGTTTTTGTGCAAGTATACGGCTGTTTTCTGATTTTTTTCAATTTTCTACTGTCCCATAACATAAACCTCACAAATAAAGTTAAAATCGTATAAGATATAGGTATATGCCTTCAGTGTTTGATTTTGCAATGATTTCAATGTTTGGATGTGTTTTTCTATTTGTGTCTGTTTTTGTGCAAGTATACGGCTGTTTTCTGATTTTTTTCTATTTTCTACTGTCCCATAACATGAACCTCACAAATAAAGTTAACATCTTATAAGATATACTTCTGTACCCTCAGTGTTTGATTTTGCAATGATTTCACTGTTTGGATGTGTTTTGCTATTTGTGTCTGTTTTTGTGCACATTCAGCAAGTATACGGCTGTTTTCTGATTTTTTTCAATTTTCTACTGTCCCATAACATAAACCTCACAAATAAAGTTAAAATCTTATAAGATATACTTCTCTACCCTCAGTGTTTGATTTTGCAATGATTTCACTGTTTGGATGTGTTTTTCTATTTGTGTCTGTTTTTGTGCAAGTATACGGCTGTTTTCTGATTTTTTTCAATTTTCTACTGTCCCATAACATAAACCTCACAAATAAAGTTAACATCGTATAAGATATACTTCTGTACCCTCAGTGTTTGATTTTGCAATGATTTCACTGTTTGGATGTGTTTTGCTATTTGTGTCTGTTTCGGTGCACATTCAGCAAGTATACGGCTGTTTTCTGATTTTTTTCAATTCTCTACTGTCCCATAACATAAACCTCACAAATAAAGTTAAAATCGTATAAGATATAGGTATATGCCTTCAGTGTTTGATTTTGCAATGATTTCAATGTTTGGATGTGTTTTTCTATTTGTGTCTGTTTTTGTGCAAGTATACGGCTGTTTTCTGATTTTTTTCAATTTTCTACTGTCCCATAACATGAACCTCACAAATAAAGTTAACATCTTATAAGATATACTTCTGTACCCTCAGTGTTTGATTTTGCAATGATTTCACTGTTTGGATGTGTTTTGCTATTTGTGTCTGTTTTTGTGCACATTCAGCAAGTATACGGCTGTTTTCTGATTTTTTTCAATTTTCTACTGTCCCATAACATAAACCTCACAAATAAAGTTAAAATCGTATAAGATATAGGTATATGCCTTCAGTGTTTGATTTTGCAATGATTTCAATGTTTGGATGTGTTTTTCTATTTGTGTCTGTTTTTGTGCAAGTATACGGCTGTTTTCTGATTTTTTTCAATTTTCTACTGTCCCATAACATGAACCTCACAAATAAAGTTAACATCTTATAAGATATACTTCTGTACCCTCAGTGTTTGATTTTGCAATGATTTCACTGTTTGGATGTGTTTTGCTATTTGTGTCTGTTTTTGTGCACATTCAGCAAGTATACGGCTGTTTTCTGATTTTTTTCAATTTTCTACTGTCCCATAACATAAACCTCACAAATAAAGTCAAAATCTTATAAGATATACTTCTCTACCCTCAGTGTTTGATTTTGCAATGATTTCACTGTTTGGATGTGTTTTTCTATTTGTGTCTGTTTTTGTGCAAGTATACGGCTGTTTTCTGATTTTTTTAAATTTTCTACTGTCCCATAACATAAACCTCACAAATAAAGTTAAAATCTTATAAGATATAGTTATTTACCCTCAGTGTTTGATTTTGCAATGATTTCACTGTTTGGATGTGTTTTTCTATTTGTGTCTGTTTTTGTGCACATTCAGCAAGTATACGGCTGTTTTCTGATTTTTTTCAATTTTCTACTGTCCCATAACATAAACCTCACAAATAAAGTTAACATCTTATAAGATATACTTCTGTACCCTCAGTGTTTGATTTTGCAATGATTTCACTGTTTGGATGTGTTTTGCTATTTGTGTCTGTTTTTGTGCACATTCAGCAAGTTTACGGCTGTTTTCTGATTTTTTTCAATTTTCTACTGTCCCATAACATAAACCTCACAAATAAAGTTAAAATCGTATAAGATATAGGTATATGCCTTCAGTGTTTGATTTTGCAATGATTTCAATGTTTGGATGTGTTTTTCTATTTGTGTCTGTTTTTGTGCAAGTATACGGCTGTTTTCTGATTTTTTTCAATTTTCTACTGTCCCATAACATGAACCTCACAAATAAAGTTAACATCTTATAAGATATACTTCTGGAACCCTCAGTGTTTGATTTTGCAATGATTTCACTGTTTGGATGTGTTTTGCTATTTGTGTCTGTTTTTGTGCACATTCAGCAAGTATACGGCTGTTTTCTGATTTTTTTCAATTTTCTACTGTCCCATAACATAAACCTCACAAATAAAGTTAAAATCTTATAAGATATACTTCTCTACCCTCAGTGTTTGATTTTGCAATGATTTCACTGTTTGGATGTGTTTTTCTATTTGTGTCTGTTTTTGTGCAAGTATACGGCTGTTTTCTGATTTTTTTCAATTTTCTACTGTCCCATAACATAAACCTCACAAATAAAGTTAAAATCGTATAAGATATAGGTATATGCCTTCAGTGTTTGATTTTGCAATGATTTCAATGTTTGGATGTGTTTTTCTATTTGTGTCTGTTTTTGTGCAAGTATACGGCTGTTTTCTGATTTTTTTCAATTTTCTACTGTCCCATAACATAAACCTCACAAATAAAGTTAAAATCTTATAAGATATACTTCTCTACCCTCAGTGTTTGATTTTGCAATGATTTCACTGTTTGGATGTGTTTTTCTATTTGTGTCTGTTTTTGTGCAAGTATACGGCTGTTTTCTGATTTTTTTCAATTTTCTACTGTCCCATAACATAAACCTCACAAATAAAGTTAAAATCGTATAAGATATAGGTATATGCCTTCAGTGTTTGATTTTGCAATGATTTCAATGTTTGGATGTGTTTTTCTATTTGTGTCTGTTTTTGTGCAAGTATACGGCTGTTTTCTGATTTTTTTCTATTTTCTACTGTCCCATAACATGAACCTCACAAATAAAGTTAACATCTTATAAGATATACTTCTGTACCCTCAGTGTTTGATTTTGCAATGATTTCACTGTTTGGATGTGTTTTGCTATTTGTGTCTGTTTTTGTGCACATTCAGCAAGTATACGGCTGTTTTCTGATTTTTTTCAATTTTCTACTGTCCCATAACATAAACCTCACAAATAAAGTTAAAATCTTATAAGATATACTTCTCTACCCTCAGTGTTTGATTTTGCAATGATTTCACTGTTTGGATGTGTTTTTCTATTTGTGTCTGTTTTTGTGCAAGTATACGGCTGTTTTCTGATTTTTTTCAATTTTCTAGTGTCCCATAACATAAACCTCACAAATAAAGTTAAAATCTTATAAGATATAGTTATTTACCCTCAGTGTTTGATTTTGCAATGATTTCACTGTTTGGATGTGTTTTGCTATTTGTGTCTGTTTTTGTGCACATTCAGCAAGTATACGGCTGTTTTCTGATTTTTTTCAATTTTCTACTGTCCCATAACATAAACCTCACAAATAAAGTTAACATCGTATAAGATATACTTCTGTACCCTCAGTGTTTGATTTTGCAATGATTTCACTGTTTGGATGTGTTTTGCTATTTGTGTCTGTTTTTGTGCACATTCAGCAAGTATACGGCTGTTTTCTGATTTTTTTCAATTTTCTACTGTCCCATAACATAAACCTCACAAATAAAGTTAAAATCGTATAAGATATAGGTATATGCCTTCAGTGTTTGATTTTGCAATGATTTCAATGTTTGGATGTGTTTTTCTATTTGTGTCGGTTTTTGTGCAAGTATACGGCTGTTTTCTGATTTTTTTCAATTTTCTACTGTCCCATAACATAAACCTCACAAATAAAGTTAACATCTTATAAGATATACTTCTGTACCCTCAGTGTTTGATTTTGCAATGATTTCACTGTTTGGATGTGTTTTGCTATTTGTGTCTGTTTTTGTGCACATTCAGCAAGTATACGGCTGTTTTCTGATTTTTTTCAATTTTCTACTGTCCCATAACATAAACCTCACAAATAAAGTTAAAATCTTATAAGATATACTTCTCTACCCTCAGTGTTTGATTTTGCAATGATTTCACTGTTTGGATGTGTTTTTCTATTTGTGTCTGTTTTTGTGCACATTCAGCAAGTATACGGCTGTTTTCTGATTTTTTTCAATTTTCTACTGTCCCATAACATAAACCTCACAAATAAAGTTAACATCGTATAAGATATACTTCTGTACCCTCAGTGTTTGATTTTGCAATGATTTCACTGTTTGGATGTGTTTTGCTATTTGTGTCTGTTTCGGTGCACATTCAGCAAGTATACGGCTGTTTTCTGATTTTTTTCAATTCTCTACTGTCCCATAACATAAACCTCACAAATAAAGTTAAAATCGTATAAGATATAGGTATATGCCTTCAGTGTTTGATTTTGCAATGATTTCAATGTTTGGATGTGTTTTTCTATTTGTGTCTGTTTTTGTGCAAGTATACGGCTGTTTTCTGATTTTTTTCAATTTTCTACTGTCCCATAACATGAACCTCACAAATAAAGTTAACATCTTATAAGATATACTTCTGTACCCTCAGTGTTTGATTTTGCAATGATTTCACTGTTTGGATGTGTTTTGCTATTTGTGTCTGTTTTTGTGCACATTCAGCAAGTATACGGCTGTTTTCTGATTTTTTTCAATTTTCTACTGTCCCATAACATAAACCTCACAAATAAAGTTAAAATCGTATAAGATATAGGTATATGCCTTCAGTGTTTGATTTTGCAATGATTTCAATGTTTGGATGTGTTTTTCTATTTGTGTCTGTTTTTGTGCAAGTATACGGCTGTTTTCTGATTTTTTTCAATTTTCTACTGTCCCATAACATGAACCTCACAAATAAAGTTAACATCTTATAAGATATACTTCTGTACCCTCAGTGTTTGATTTTGCAATGATTTCACTGTTTGGATGTGTTTTGCTATTTGTGTCTGTTTTTGTGCACATTCAGCAAGTATACGGCTGTTTTCTGATTTTTTTCAATTTTCTACTGTCCCATAACATAAACCTCACAAATAAAGTCAAAATCTTATAAGATATACTTCTCTACCCTCAGTGTTTGATTTTGCAATGATTTCACTGTTTGGATGTGTTTTTCTATTTGTGTCTGTTTTTGTGCAAGTATACGGCTGTTTTCTGATTTTTTTCAATTTTCTACTGTCCCATAACATAAACCTCACAAATAAAGTTAAAATCTTATAAGATATAGTTATTTACCCTCAGTGTTTGATTTTGCAATGATTTCACTGTTTGGATGTGTTTTTCTATTTGTGTCTGTTTTTGTGCACATTCAGCAAGTATACGGCTGTTTTCTGATTTTTTTCAATTTTCTACTGTCCCATAACATAAACCTCACAAATAAAGTTAACATCTTATAAGATATACTTCTGTACCCTCAGTGTTTGATTTTGCAATGATTTCACTGTTTGGATGTGTTTTGCTATTTGTGTCTGTTTTTGTGCACATTCAGCAAGTTTACGGCTGTTTTCTGATTTTTTTCAATTTTCTACTGTCCCATAACATAAACCTCACAAATAAAGTTAAAATCGTATAAGATATAGGTATATGCCTTCAGTGTTTGATTTTGCAATGATTTCAATGTTTGGATGTGTTTTTCTATTTGTGTCTGTTTTTGTGCAAGTATACGGCTGTTTTCTGATTTTTTTCAATTTTCTACTGTCCCATAACATGAACCTCACAAATAAAGTTAACATCTTATAAGATATACTTCTGTACCCTCAGTGTTTGATTTTGCAATGATTTCACTGTTTGGATGTGTTTTGCTATTTGTGTCTGTTTTTGTGCACATTCAGCAAGTATACGGCTGTTTTCTGATTTTTTTCAATTTTCTACTGTCCCATAACATAAACCTCACAAATAAAGTTAAAATCGTATAAGATATAGGTATATGCCTTCAGTGTTTGATTTTGCAATGATTTCAATGTTTGGATGTGTTTTTCTATTTGTGTCTGTTTTTGTGCAAGTATACGGCTGTTTTCTGATTTTTTTCAATTTTCTACTGTCCCATAACATGAACCTCACAAATAAAGTTAACATCTTATAAGATATACTTCTGTACCCTCAGTGTTTGATTTTGCAATGATTTCACTGTTTGGATGTGTTTTGCTATTTGTGTCTGTTTTTGTGCACATTCAGCAAGTATACGGCTGTTTTCTGATTTTTTTCAATTTTCTACTGTCCCATAACATAAACCTCACAAATAAAGTTAAAATCTTATAAGATATACTTCTCTACCCTCAGTGTTTGATTTTGCAATGATTTCACTGTTTGGATGTGTTTTTCTATTTGTGTCTGTTTTTGTGCAAGTATACGGCTGTTTTCTGATTTTTTTCAATTTTCTACTGTCCCATAACATAAACCTCACAAATAAAGTTAAAATCGTATAAGATATAGGTATATGCCTTCAGTGTTTGATTTTGCAATGATTTCAATGTTTGGATGTGTTTTTCTATTTGTGTCTGTTTTTGTGCAAGTATACGGCTGTTTTCTGATTTTTTTCAATTTTCTACTGTCCCATAACATGAACCTCACAAATAAAGTTAACATCTTATAAGATATACTTCTGTACCCTCAGTGTTTGATTTTGCAATGATTTCACTGTTTGGATGTGTTTTGCTATTTGTGTCTGTTTTTGTGCACATTCAGCAAGTATACGGCTGTTTTCTGATTTTTTTCAATTTTCTACTGTCCCATAACATAAACCTCACAAATAAAGTCAAAATCTTATAAGATATACTTCTCTACCCTCAGTGTTTGATTTTGCAATGATTTCACTGTTTGGATGTGTTTTTCTATTTGTGTCTGTTTTTGTGCAAGTATACGGCTGTTTTCTGATTTTTTTCAATTTTCTACTGTCCCATAACATAAACCTCACAAATAAAGTTAAAATCTTATAAGATATAGTTATTTACCCTCAGTGTTTGATTTTGCAATGATTTCACTGTTTGGATGTGTTTTTCTATTTGTGTCTGTTTTTGTGCACATTCAGCAAGTATACGGCTGTTTTCTGATTTTTTTCAATTTTCTACTGTCCCATAACATAAACCTCACAAATAAAGTTAACATCTTATAAGATATACTTCTGTACCCTCAGTGTTTGATTTTGCAATGATTTCACTGTTTGGATGTGTTTTGCTATTTGTGTCTGTTTTTGTGCACATTCAGCAAGTTTACGGCTGTTTTCTGATTTTTTTCAATTTTCTACTGTCCCATAACATAAACCTCACAAATAAAGTTAAAATCGTATAAGATATAGGTATATGCCTTCAGTGTTTGATTTTGCAATGATTTCAATGTTTGGATGTGTTTTTCTATTTGTGTCTGTTTTTGTGCAAGTATACGGCTGTTTTCTGATTTTTTTCAATTTTCTACTGTCCCATAACATGAACCTCACAAATAAAGTTAACATCTTATAAGATATACTTCTGGAACCCTCAGTGTTTGATTTTGCAATGATTTCACTGTTTGGATGTGTTTTGCTATTTGTGTCTGTTTTTGTGCACATTCAGCAAGTATACGGCTGTTTTCTGATTTTTTTCAATTTTCTACTGTCCCATAACATAAACCTCACAAATAAAGTTAAAATCTTATAAGATATACTTCTCTACCCTCAGTGTTTGATTTTGCAATGATTTCACTGTTTGGATGTGTTTTTCTATTTGTGTCTGTTTTTGTGCAAGTATACGGCTGTTTTCTGATTTTTTTCAATTTTCTACTGTCCCATAACATAAACCTCACAAATAAAGTTAAAATCGTATAAGATATAGGTATATGCCTTCAGTGTTTGATTTTGCAATGATTTCAATGTTTGGATGTGTTTTTCTATTTGTGTCTGTTTTTGTGCAAGTATACGGCTGTTTTCTGATTTTTTTCAATTTTCTACTGTCCCATAACATGAACCTCACAAATAAAGTTAACATCTTATAAGATATACTTCTGTACCCTCAGTGTTTGATTTTGCAATGATTTCACTGTTTGGATGTGTTTTGCTATTTGTGTCTGTTTTTGTGCACATTCAGCAAGTATACGGCTGTTTTCTGATTTTTTTCAATTTTCTACTGTCCCATAACATAAACCTCACAAATAAAGTTAAAATCTTATAAGATATACTTCTCTACCCTCAGTGTTTGATTTTGCAATGATTTCACTGTTTGGATGTGTTTTTCTATTTGTGTCTGTTTTTGTGCACATTCAGCAAGTATACGGCTGTTTTCTGATTTTTTTCAATTTTCTACTGTCCCATAACATAAACCTCACAAATAAAGTTAACATCTTATAAGATATACTTCTGTACCATCAGTGTTTGATTTTGCAATGATTTCACTGTTTGGATGTGTTTTTCTATTTGTGTCTGTTTTTGTGCACATTCAGCAAGTATACGGCTGTTTTCTGATTTTTTTCAATTTTCTACTGTCCCATAACATAAACCTCACAAATAAAGTTAACATCGTATAAGATATACTTCTGTACCCTCAGTGTTTGATTTTGCAATGATTTCACTGTTTGGATGTGTTTTTCTATTTGTGTCTGTTTTTGTGCAAGTATACAGCTGTTTTCTGATTTTTTTCAATTTTCTACTGTCCCATAACATAAACCTCACAAATAAAGTTAAAATCGTATAACATATAGGTATATGCCTTCAGTGTTTGATTTTGCAATGATTTCAATGTTTGGATGTGTTTTTCTATTTGTGTCTGTTTTTGTGCAAGTATACGGCTGTTTTCTGATTTTTTTCAATTTTCTACTGTCCCATAACATGAACCTCACAAATAAAGTTAACATCTTATAAGATATACTTCTGTACCCTCAGTGTTTGATTTTGCAATGATTTCACTGTTTGGATGTGTTTTGCTATTTGTGTCTGTTTTTGTGCACAGTCAGCAAGTATACGGCTGTTTTCTGATTTTTTTCAATTTTCTACTGTCCCATAACATAAACCTCACAAATAAAGTTAAAATCTTATAAGATATACTTCTCTACCCTCAGTGTTTGATTTTGCAATGATTTCACTGTTTGGATGTGTTTTTCTATTTGTGTCTGTTTTTGTGCAAGTATACGGCTGTTTTCTGATTTTTTTCAATTTTCTACTGTCCCATAACATAAACCTCACAAATAAAGTTAAAATCGTATAAGATATAGGTATATGCCTTCAGTGTTTGATTTTGCAATGATTTCAATGTTTGGATGTGTTTTTCTATTTGTGTCTGTTTTTGTGCAAGTATACGGCTGTTTTCTGATTTTTTTCAATTTTCTACTGTCCCATAACATGAACCTCACAAATAAAGTCAAAATCTTATAAGATATACTTCTCTACCCTCAGTGTTTGATTTTGCAATGATTTCACTGTTTGGATGTGCTTTTCTATTTGTGTCTGTTTTTGTGCAAGTATACGGCTGTTTTCTGATTTTTTTCAATTTTCTACTGTCCCATAACATAAACCTCACAAATAAAGTTAAAATCTTATAAGATATAGTTATTTACCCTCAGTGTTTGATTTTGCAATGATTTCACTGTTTGGATGTGTTTTTCTATTTGTGTCTGTTTTTGTGCACATCCAGCAAGTATACGGCTGTTTTCTGATTTTTTTCAATTTTCTACTGTCCCATAACATAAACCTCACAAATAAAGATAACATCGTATAAGATATACTTCTGTACCCTCAGTGTTTGATTTTGCAATGATTTCACTGTTTGGATGTGTTTTGCTATTGGTGTCTGTTTTTGTGCACATTCAGCAAGTATACGGCTGTTTTCTGATTTTTTTCAATTTTCTACTGTCCCATAACATAAACCTCACAAATAAAGTTAAAATCGTATAAGATATAGGTATATGCCTTCAGTGTTTGATTTTGCAATGATTTCAATGTTTGGATGTGTTTTTCTATTTGTGTCTGTTTTTGTGCAAGTATACGGCTGTTTTCTGATTTTTTTCAATTTTCTACTGTCCCATAACATGAACCTCACAAATAAAGTTAACATCTTATAAGATATACTTCTGTACCCTCAGTGTTTGATTTTGCAATGATTTCACTGTTTGGATGTGTTTTGCTATTTGTGTCTGTTTTTGTGCACATTCAGCAAGTATACGGCTGTTTTCTGATTTTTTTCAATTTTCTACTGTCCCATAACATAAACCTCACAAATAAAGTTAAAATCTTATAAGATATACTTCTCTACCCTCAGTGTTTGATTTTGCAATGATTTCACTGTTTGGATGTGTTTTTCTATTTGTGTCTGTTTTTGTGCAAGTATACGGCTGTTTTCTGATTTTTTTCAATTTTCTACTGTCCCATAACATAAACCTCACAAATAAAGTTAAAATCTTATAAGATATAGTTATTTACCCTCAGTGTTTGATTTTGCAATGATTTCACTGTTTGGATGTGTTTTTCTATTTGTGTCTGTTTTTGTGCACATCCAGCAAGTATACGGCTGTTTTCTGATTTTTTTCAATTTTCTACTGTCCCATAACATAAACCTCACAAATAAAGTTAACATCGTATAAGATATACTTCTGTACCCTCAGTGTTTGATTTTGCAATGATTTCACTGTTTGGATGTGTTTTGCTATTTGTGTCTGTTTTTGTGCACATTCAGCAAGTATACGGCTGTTTTCTGATTTTTTTCAATTTTCTACTGTCCCATAACATAAACCTCACAAATAAAGTTAAAATCGTATAAGATATAGGTATATGCCTTCAGTGTTTGATTTTGCAATGATTTCAATGTTTGGATGTGTTTTTCTATTTGTGTCTGTTTTTGTGCACGTATACGTCTGTTTTCTGATTTTTTTCAATTTTCTACTGTCCCATAACATGAACCTCACAAATAAAGTTAACATCTTATAAGATATACTTCTGTACCCTCAGTGTTTGATTTTGCAATGATTTCACTGTTTGGATGTGTTTTGCTATTTGTGTCTGTTTTTGTGCACATTCAGCAAGTATACGGCTGTTTTCTGATTTTTTTCAATTTTCTACTGTCCCATAACATAAACCTCACAAATAAAGTTTAAATCTTATAAGATATACTTCTCTACCCTCAGTGTTTGATTTTGCAATGATTTCACTGTTTGGATGTGTTTTTCTATTTGTGTCTGTTTTTGTGCAAGTATACGGCTGTTTTCTGATTTTTTTCAATTTTCTACTGTCCCATAACATAAACCTCACAAATAAAGTTAAAATCGTATAAGATATAGGTATATGCCTTCAGTGTTTGATTTTGCAATGATTTCAATGTTTGGATGTGTTTTTCTATTTGTGTCTGTTTTTGTGCAAGTATACGGCTGTTTTCTGATTTTTTTCAATTTTCTACTGTCCCATAACATGAACCTCACAAATAAAGTTAACATCTTATAAGATATACTTCTGTACCCTCAGTGTTTGATTTTGCAATGATTTCACTGTTTGGATGTGTTTTGCTATTTGTGTCTGTTTTTGTGCACATTCAGCAAGTATACGGCTGTTTTCTGATTTTTTTCAATTTTCTACTGTCCCATAACATAAACCTCACAAATAAAGTTAAAATCTTATAAGATATACTTCTCTACCCTCAGTGTTTGATTTTGCAATGATTTCACTGTTTGGATGTGTTTTTCTATTTGTGTCTGTTTTTGTGCACATTCAGCAAGTATACGGCTGTTTTCTGATTTTTTTCAATTTTCTACTGTCCCATAAATAAACCTCACAAATAAAGTTAACATCTTATAAGATATACTTCTGTACCCTCAGTGTTTGATTTTGCAATGATTTCACTGTTTGGATGTGTTTTGCTATTTGTGTCTGTTTTTGTGCACATTCAGCAAGTATACGGCTGTTTTCTGATTTTTTTCAATTTTCTACTGTCCCATAACATAAACCTCACAAATAAAGTTAAAATCGTATAAGATATAGGTATATGCCTTCAGTGTTTGATTTTGCAATGATTTCAATGTTTGGATGTGTTTTTCTATTTGTGTCTGTTTTTGTGCAAGTATACGGCTGTTTTCTGATTTTTTTCAATTTTCTACTGTCCCATAACATAAACCTCACAAATAAAGTTAAAATCTTATAAGATATAGTTATTTACCCTCAGTGTTTGATTTTGCAATGATTTCACTGTTTGGATGTGTTTTTCTATTTGTGTCTGTTTTTGTGCACATTCAGCAAGTATACGGCTGTTTTCTGATTTTTTTCAATTTTCTACTGTCCCATAACATAAACCTCACAAATAAAGTTAACATCTTATAAGATATACTTCTGTACCATCAGTGTTTGATTTTGCAATGATTTCACTGTTTGGATGTGTTTTTCTATTTGTGTCTGTTTTTGTGCACATTCAGCAAGTATACGGCTGTTTTCTGATTTTTTTCAATTTTCTACTGTCCCATAACATAAACCTCACAAATAAAGTTAACATCTTATAAGATATACTTCTGTACCATCAGTGTTTGATTTTGCAATGATTTCACTGTTTGGATGTGTTTTTCTATTTGTGTCTGTTTTTGTGCAAGTATACGGCTGTTTTCTGATTTTTTTCAATTTTCTACTGTCCCATAACATAAACCTCACAAATAAAGTTAAAATCTTATAAGATATAGTTATTTACCCTCAGTGTTTGATTTTGCAATGATTTCACTGTTTGGATGTGTTTTGCTATTTGTGTCTGTTTTTGTGCACATTCAGCAAGTATACGGCTGTTTTCTGATTTTTTTCAATTTTCTACTGTCCCATAACATAAACCTCACAAATAAAGTTAAAATCGTATAAGATATAGGTATATGCCTTCAGTGTTTGATTTTGCAATGATTTCAATGTTTGGATGTGTTTTTCTATTTGTGTCTGTTTTTGTGCAAGTATACGGCTGTTTTCTGATTTTTTTCAATTTTCTACTGTCCCATAACATGAACCTCACAAATAAAGTCAACATCTTATAAGATATACTTCTGTACCCTCAGTGTTTGATTTTGCAATGATTTCACTGTTTGGATGTGTTTTGCTATTTGTGTCTGTTTTTGTGCACATTCAGCAAGTATACGGCTGTTTTCTGATTTTTTTCAATTTTCTACTGTCCCATAACATAAACCTCACAAATAAAGTTAACATCTTATAAGATATACTTCTGTACCCTCAGTGTTTGATTTTGCAATGATTTCACTGTTTGGATGTGTTTTGCTATTTGTGTCTGTTTTTGTGCACATTCAGCAAGTATACGGCTGTTTTCTGATTTTTTTCAATTTTCTACTGTCCCATAACATAAACCTCACAAATAAAGTTAACATCTCATAAGATATACTTCTGTACCATCAGTGTTTGATTTTGCAATGATTTCACTGTTTGGATGTGTTTTTCTATTTGTGTCTGTTTTTGTGCAAGTATACGGCTGTTTTCTGATTTTTTTCAATTTTCTACTGTCCCATAACATAAACCTCACAAATAAAGTTAACATCTTATAAGATATACTTCTGTACCCTCAGTGTTTGATTTTGCAATGATTTCACTGTTTGGATGTGTTTTTCTATTTGTGTCTGTTTTTGTGCACATTCAGCAAGTATACGGCTGTTTTCTGATTTTTTTCAATTTTCTACTGTCCCATAACATAAACCTCACAAATAAAGTTAACATCTTATAAGATATACTTCTGTACCATCAGTGTTTGATTTTGCAATGATTTCACTGTTTGGATGTGTTTTGCTATTTGTGTCTGTTTTTGTGCACATTCAGCAAGTATACGGCTGTTTTCTGATTTTTTTCAATTTTCTACTGTCCCATAACATAAACCTCACAAATAAAGTTAACATCGTATAAGATATAGGTATATGCCTTCAGTGTTTGATTTTGCAATGATTTCAATGTTTGGATGTGTTTTTCTATTTGTGTCTGTTTTTGTGCAAGTATACGGCTGTTTTCTGATTTTTTTCAATTTTCTACTGTCCCATAACATGAACCTCACAAATAAAGTTAACATCTTATAAGATATACTTCTGTACCATCAGTGTTTGATTTTGCAATGATTTCACTGTTTGGATGTGTTTTTCTATTTGTGTCTGTTTTTGTGCAAGTATACGGCTGTTTTCTGATTTTTTTCAATTTTCTACTGTCCCATAACATAAACCTCACAAATAAAGTTAAAATCGTATAAGATATAGGTATATGCCTTCAGTGTTTGATTTTGCAATGATTTCAATGTTTGGATGTGTTTTTCTATTTGTGTCTGTTTTTGTGCAAGTATACGGCTGTTTTCTGATTTTTTTCAATTTTCTACTGTCCCATAACATGAACCTCACAAATAAAGTTAACATCTTATAAGATATACTTCTGTACCCTCAGTGTTTGATTTTGCAATGATTTCACTGTTTCGATGTGTTTTGCTATTTGTGTCTGTTTTTGTGCACATTCAGCAAGTATACGGCTGTTTTCTGATTTTTTTCAATTTTCTACTGTCCCATAAAATAAACCTCACAAATAAAGTTAAAATCTTATAAGATATACTTCTCTACCCTCAGTGTTTGATTTTGCAATGATTTCACTGTTTGGATGTGTTTTTCTATTTGTGTCTGTTTTTGTGCAAGTATACGGCTGTTTTCTGATTTTTTTCAATTTTCTACTGTCCCATAACATAAACCTCACAAATAAAGTTAACATCTTATAAGATATACTTCTGTACCATCAGTGTTTGATTTTGCAATGATTTCACTGTTTGGATGTGTTTTTCTATTTGTGTCTGTTTTTGTGCACATTCAGCAAGTATACGGCTGTTTTCTGATTTTTTTCAATTTTCTACTGTCCCATAACATAAATCTCACAAATAAAGTTAACATCTCATAAGATATACTTCTGTACCATCAGTGTTTGATTTTGCAATGATTTCACTGTTTGGATGTGTTTTTCTATTTGTGTCTGTTTTTGTGCAAGTATACAGCTGTTTTTTGATTTTTTTCAATTTTCTAGTGTCCCATAACATAAACCTCACAAATAAAGTTAAAATCTTATAAGATATAGTTATTTACCCTCAGTGTTTGATTTTGCAATGATTTCACTGTTTGGATGTGTTTTTCTATTTGTGTCTGTTTTTGTGCACATTCAGCAAGTATACGGCTGTTTTCTGATTTTTTTCAATTTTCTACTGTCCCATAACATAAACCTCACAAATAAAGTTAACATCTTATAAGATATACTTCTGTACCCTCAGTGTTTGATTTTGCAATGATTTCACTGTTTGGATGTGTTTTGCTATTTGTGTCTGTTTTTGTGCACATTCAGCAAGTATACGGCTGTTTTCTGATTTTTTTCAATTTTCTACGGTCCAATAACATAAACCTCACAAATAAAGTTAAAATCGTATAAGATATAGGTATATGCCTTCAGTGTTTGATTTTGCAATGATTTCAATGTTTGGATGTGTTTTTCTATTTGTGTCTGTTTTTGTGCAAGTATACGGCTGTTTTCTGATTTTTTTCAATTTTCTACTGTCCCATAACATAAACCTCACAAATAAAGTTAAAATCTTATAAGATATACTTCTCTACCCTCAGTGTTTGATTTTGCAATGATTTCACTGTTTGGATGTGTTTTTCTATTTGTGTCTGTTTTTGTGCACATTCAGCAAGTATACGGCTGTTTTCTGATTTTTTTCAATTTTCTACTGTCCCATAACATAAACCTCACAAATAAAGTTAACATCTTATAAGATATACTTCTGTACCATCAGTGTTTGATTTTGCAATGATTTCACTGTTTGGATGTGTTTTTCTATTTGTGTCTGTTTTTGTGCAAGTATACGGCTGTTTTCTGATTTTTTTCAATTTTCTACTGTCCCATAACATAAACCTCACAAATAAAGTTAAAATCTTATAAGATATAGTTATTTACCCTCAGTGTTTGATTTTGCAATGATTTCACTGTTTGGATGTGTTTTTCTATTTGTGTCTGTTTTTGTGCACATTCAGCAAGTATACGGCTGTTTTCTGATTTTTTTCAATTTTCTACTGTCCCATAACATAAACCTCACAAATAAAGTTAACATCTTATAAGATATACTTCTGTACCCTCAGTGTTTGATTTTGCAATGATTTCACTGTTTGGATGTGTTTTGCTATTTGTGTCTGTTTTTGTGCAAGTATACAGCTGTTTTCTGATTTTTTTCAATTTTCTAGTGTCCCATAACATAAACCTCACAAATAAAGTTAAAATCTTATAAGATATAGTTATTTACCCTCAGTGTTTGATTTTGCAATGATTTCACTGTTTGGATGTGTTTTTCTATTTGTGTCTGTTTTTGTGCACATTCAGCAAGTATACGGCTGTTTTCTGATTTTTTTCAATTTTCTACTGTCCCATAACATAAACCTCACAAATAAAGTTAACATCTTATAAGATATACTTCTGTACCCTCAGTGTTTGATTTTGCAATGATTTCACTGTTTGGATGTGTTTTGCTATTTGTGTCTGTTTTTGTGCACATTCAGCAAGTATACGGCTGTTTTCTAATTTTTTTCAATTTTCTACTGTCCCATAACATAAACCTCACAAATAAAGTTAAAATCTTATAAGATATACTTCTCTACCCTCAGTGTTTGATTTTGCAATGATTTCACTGTTTGGATGTGTTTTTCTATTTGTGTCTGTTTTTGTGCAAGTATACGGCTGTTTTCTGATTTTTTTCAATTTTCTACTGTCCCATAACATAAACCTCACAAATAAAGTTAAAATCGTATAAGATATAGGTATATGCCTTCAGTGTTTGATTTTGCAATGATTTCAATGTTTGGATGTGTTTTTCTATTTGTGTCTGTTTTTGTGCAAGTATACGGCTGTTTTCTGATTTTTTTCAATTTTCTACTGTCCCATAACATGAACCTCACAAATAAAGTTAACATCTTATAAGATATACTTCTGTACCCTCAGTGTTTGATTTTGCAATGATTTCACTGTTTGGATGTGTTTTGCTATTTGTGTCTGTTTTTGTGCACATTCAGCAAGTATACGGCTGTTTTCTGATTTTTTTCAATTTTCTACTGTCCCATAACATAAACCTCACAAATAAAGTTAAAATCTTATAAGATATACTTCTCTACCCTCAGTGTTTGATTTTGCAATGATTTCACTGTTTGGATGTGTTTTTCTATTTGTGTCTGTTTTTGTGCACATTCAGCAAGTATACGGCTGTTTTCTGATTTTTTTCAATTTTCTACTGTCCCATAAATAAACCTCACAAATAAAGTTAACATCTTATAAGATATACTTCTGTACCCTCAGTGTTTGATTTTGCAATGATTTCACTGTTTGGATGTGTTTTGCTATTTGTGTCTGTTTTTGTGCACATTCAGCAAGTATACGGCTGTTTTCTGATTTTTTTCAATTTTCTACTGTCCCATAACATAAACCTCACAAATAAAGTTAAAATCGTATAAGATATAGGTATATGCCTTCAGTGTTTGATTTTGCAATGATTTCAATGTTTGGATGTGTTTTTCTATTTGTGTCTGTTTTTGTGCAAGTATACGGCTGTTTTCTGATTTTTTTCAATTTTCTACTGTCCCATAACATAAACCTCACAAATAAAGTTAAAATCTTATAAGATATAGTTATTTACCCTCAGTGTTTGATTTTGCAATGATTTCACTGTTTGGATGTGTTTTTCTATTTGTGTCTGTTTTTGTGCACATTCAGCAAGTATACGGCTGTTTTCTGATTTTTTTCAATTTTCTACTGTCCCATAACATAAACCTCACAAATAAAGTTAACATCTTATAAGATATACTTCTGTACCATCAGTGTTTGATTTTGCAATGATTTCACTGTTTGGATGTGTTTTTCTATTTGTGTCTGTTTTTGTGCACATTCAGCAAGTATACGGCTGTTTTCTGATTTTTTTCAATTTTCTACTGTCCCATAACATAAACCTCACAAATAAAGTTAACATCTTATAAGATATACTTCTGTACCATCAGTGTTTGATTTTGCAATGATTTCACTGTTTGGATGTGTTTTTCTATTTGTGTCTGTTTTTGTGCAAGTATACGGCTGTTTTCTGATTTTTTTCAATTTTCTACTGTCCCATAACATAAACCTCACAAATAAAGTTAAAATCTTATAAGATATAGTTATTTACCCTCAGTGTTTGATTTTGCAATGATTTCACTGTTTGGATGTGTTTTGCTATTTGTGTCTGTTTTTGTGCACATTCAGCAAGTATACGGCTGTTTTCTGATTTTTTTCAATTTTCTACTGTCCCATAACATAAACCTCACAAATAAAGTTAAAATCGTATAAGATATAGGTATATGCCTTCAGTGTTTGATTTTGCAATGATTTCAATGTTTGGATGTGTTTTTCTATTTGTGTCTGTTTTTGTGCAAGTATACGGCTGTTTTCTGATTTTTTTCGATTTTCTACTGTCCCATAACATGAACCTCACAAATAAAGTCAACATCTTATAAGATATACTTCTGTACCCTCAGTGTTTGATTTTGCAATGATTTCACTGTTTGGATGTGTTTTGCTATTTGTGTCTGTTTTTGTGCACATTCAGCAAGTATACGGCTGTTTTCTGATTTTTTTCAATTTTCTACTGTCCCATAACATAAACCTCACAAATAAAGTTAACATCTTATAAGATATACTTCTGTACCCTCAGTGTTTGATTTTGCAATGATTTCACTGTTTGGATGTGTTTTGCTATTTGTGTCTGTTTTTGTGCACATTCAGCAAGTATACGGCTGTTTTCTGATTTTTTTCAATTTTCTACTGTCCCATAACATAAACCTCACAAATAAAGTTAACATCTCATAAGATATACTTCTGTACCATCAGTGTTTGATTTTGCAATGATTTCACTGTTTGGATGTGTTTTTCTATTTGTGTCTGTTTTTGTGCAAGTATACGGCTGTTTTCTGATTTTTTTCAATTTTCTACTGTCCCATAACATAAACCTCACAAATAAAGTTAACATCTTATAAGATATACTTCTGTACCCTCAGTGTTTGATTTTGCAATGATTTCACTGTTTGGATGTGTTTTTCTATTTGTGTCTGTTTTTGTGCACATTCAGCAAGTATACGGCTGTTTTCTGATTTTTTTCAATTTTCTACTGTCCCATAACATAAACCTCACAAATAAAGTTAACATCTTATAAGATATACTTCTGTACCATCAGTGTTTGATTTTGCAATGATTTCACTGTTTGGATGTGTTTTGCTATTTGTGTCTGTTTTTGTGCACATTCAGCAAGTATACGGCTGTTTTCTGATTTTTTTCAATTTTCTACTGTCCCATAACATAAACCTCACAAATAAAGTTAACATCGTATAAGATATAGGTATATGCCTTCAGTGTTTGATTTTGCAATGATTTCAATGTTTGGATGTGTTTTTCTATTTGTGTCTGTTTTTGTGCAAGTATACGGCTGTTTTCTGATTTTTTTCAATTTTCTACTGTCCCATAACATGAACCTCACAAATAAAGTTAACATCTTATAAGATATACTTCTGTACCATCAGTGTTTGATTTTGCAATGATTTCACTGTTTGGATGTGTTTTTCTATTTGTGTCTGTTTTTGTGCAAGTATACGGCTGTTTTCTGATTTTTTTCAATTTTCTACTGTCCCATAACATAAACCTCACAAATAAAGTTAAAATCGTATAAGATATAGGTATATGCCTTCAGTGTTTGATTTTGCAATGATTTCAATGTTTGGATGTGTTTTTCTATTTGTGTCTGTTTTTGTGCAAGTATACGGCTGTTTTCTGATTTTTTTCAATTTTCTACTGTCCCATAACATGAACCTCACAAATAAAGTTAACATCTTATAAGATATACTTCTGTACCCTCAGTGTTTGATTTTGCAATGATTTCACTGTTTGGATGTGTTTTGCTATTTGTGTCTGTTTTTGTGCACATTCAGCAAGTATACGGCTGTTTTCTGATTTTTTTCAATTTTCTACTGTCCCATAAAATAAACCTCACAAATAAAGTTAAAATCTTATAAGATATACTTCTCTACCCTCAGTGTTTGATTTTGCAATGATTTCACTGTTTGGATGTGTTTTTCTATTTGTGTCTGTTTTTGTGCAAGTATACGGCTGTTTTCTGATTTTTTTCAATTTTCTACTGTCCCATAACATAAACCTCACAAATAAAGTTAACATCTTATAAGATATACTTCTGTACCATCAGTGTTTGATTTTGCAATGATTTCACTGTTTGGATGTGTTTTTCTATTTGTGTCTGTTTTTGTGCACATTCAGCAAGTATACGGCTGTTTTCTGATTTTTTTCAATTTTCTACTGTCCCATAACATAAATCTCACAAATAAAGTTAACATCTCATAAGATATACTTCTGTACCATCAGTGTTTGATTTTGCAATGATTTCACTGTTTGGATGTGTTTTTCTATTTGTGTCTGTTTTTGTGCAAGTATACAGCTGTTTTTTGATTTTTTTCAATTTTCTAGTGTCCCATAACATGAACCTCACAAATAAAGTTAAAATCTTATAAGATATAGTTATTTACCCTCAGTGTTTGATTTTGCAATGATTTCACTGTTTGGATGTGTTTTTCTATTTGTGTCTGTTTTTGTGCACATTCAGCAAGTATACGGCTGTTTTCTGATTTTTTTCAATTTTCTACTGTCCCATAACATAAACCTCACAAATAAAGTTAACATCTTATAAGATATACTTCTGTACCCTCAGTGTTTGATTTTGCAATGATTTCACTGTTTGGATGTGTTTTGCTATTTGTGTCTGTTTTTGTGCACATTCAGCAAGTATACGGCTGTTTTCTGATTTTTTTCAATTTTCTACGGTCCAATAACATAAACCTCACAAATAAAGTTAAAATCGTATAAGATATAGGTATATGCCTTCAGTGTTTGATTTTGCAATGATTTCAATGTTTGGATGTGTTTTTCTATTTGTGTCTGTTTTTGTGCAAGTATACGGCTGTTTTCTGATTTTTTTCAATTTTCTACTGTCCCATAACATAAACCTCACAAATAAAGTTAAAATCTTATAAGATATACTTCTCTACCCTCAGTGTTTGATTTTGCAATGATTTCACTGTTTGGATGTGTTTTTCTATTTGTGTCTGTTTTTGTGCACATTCAGCAAGTATACGGCTGTTTTCTGATTTTTTTCAATTTTCTACTGTCCCATAACATAAACCTCACAAATAAAGTTAAAATCGTATAAGATATAGGTATATGCCTTCAGTGTTTGATTTTGCAATGATTTCACTGTTTGGATGTGTTTTGCTATTTGTGTCTGTTTTTGTGCACATTCAGCAAGTATACGGCTGTTTTCTGATTTTTTTCAATTTTCTACTGTCCCATAACATAAACCTCACAAATAAAGTTAACATCTTATAAGATATACTTCTGTACCCTCAGTGTTTGATTTTGCAATGATTTCACTGTTTGGATGTGTTTTGCTATTTGTGTCTGTTTTTGTGCACATTCAGCAAGTATACGGCTGTTTTCTGATTTTTTTCAATTTTCTACTGTCCCATAACATAAACCTCACAAATAAAGTTAACATCTCATAAGATATACTTCTGTACCATCAGTGTTTGATTTTGCAATGATTTCACTGTTTGGATGTGTTTTTCTATTTGTGTCTGTTTTTGTGCAAGTATACGGCTGTTTTCTGATTTTTTTCAATTTTCTACTGTCCCATAACATAAACCTCACAAATAAAGTTAACATCTTATAAGATATACTTCTGTACCATCAGTGTTTGATTTTGCAATGATTTCACTGTTTGGATGTGTTTTTCTATTTGTGTCTGTTTTTGTGCACATTCAGCAAGTATACGGCTGTTTTCTGATTTTTTTCAATTTTCTACTGTCCCATAACATAAACCTCACAAATAAAGTTAACATCTTATAAGATATACTTCTGTACCATCAGTGTTTGATTTTGCAATGATTTCACTGTTTGGATGTGTTTTTCTATTTGTGTCTGTTTTTGTGCACATTCAGCAAGTATACGGCTGTTTTCTGATTTTTTTCAATTTTCTACTGTCCCATAACATAAACCTCACAAATAAAGTTAACATCGTATAAGATATAGGTATATGCCTTCAGTGTTTGATTTTGCAATGATTTCAATGTTTGGATGTGTTTTTCTATTTGTGTCTGTTTTTGTGCAAGTATACGGCTGTTTTCTGATTTTTTTCAATTTTCTACTGTCCCATAACATGAACCTCACAAATAAAGTTAACATCTTATAAGATATACTTCTGTACCATCAGTGTTTGATTTTGCAATGATTTCACTGTTTGGATGTGTTTTTCTATTTGTGTCTGTTTTTGTGCACATTCAGCAAGTATACGGCTGTTTTCTGATTTTTTTCAATTTTCTACTGTCCCATAACATAAACCTCACAAATAAAGTTAACATCTTATAAGATATACTTCTGTACCATCAGTGTTTGATTTTGCAATGATTTCACTGTTTGGATGTGTTTTTCTATTTGTGTCTGTTTTTGTGCAAGTATACGGCTGTTTTCTGATTTTTTTCAATTTTCTACTGTCCCATAACATAAACCTCACAAATAAAGTTAAAATCTTATAAGATATAGTTATTTACCCTCAGTGTTTGATTTTGCAATGATTTCACTGTTTGGATGTGTTTTTCTATTTGTGTCTGTTTTTGTGCACATTCAGCAAGTATACGGCTGTTTTCTGATTTTTTTCAATTTTCTACTGTCCCATAACATAAACCTCACAAATAAAGTTAACATCTTATAAGATATACTTCTGTACCCTCAGTGTTTGATTTTGCAATGATTTCACTGTTTGGATGTGTTTTGCTATTTGTGTCTGTTTTTGTGCAAGTATACAGCTGTTTTCTGATTTTTTTCAATTTTCTAGTGTCCCATAACATAAACCTCACAAATAAAGTTAAAATCTTATAAGATATAGTTATTTACCCTCAGTGTTTGATTTTGCAATGATTTCACTGTTTGGATGTGTTTTTCTATTTGTGTCTGTTTTTGTGCACATTCAGCAAGTATACGGCTGTTTTCTGATTTTTTTCAATTTTCTACTGTCCCATAACATAAACCTCACAAATAAAGTTAACATCTTATAAGATATACTTCTGTACCCTCAGTGTTTGATTTTGCAATGATTTCACTGTTTGGATGTGTTTTGCTATTTGTGTCTGTTTTTGTGCACATTCAGCAAGTATACGGCTGTTTTCTAATTTTTTTCAATTTTCTACTGTCCCATAACATAAACCTCACAAATAAAGTTAAAATCTTATAAGATATACTTCTCTACCCTCAGTGTTTGATTTTGCAATGATTTCACTGTTTGGATGTGTTTTTCTATTTGTGTCTGTTTTTGTGCAAGTATACGGCTGTTTTCTGATTTTTTTCAATTTTCTACTGTCCCATAACATAAACCTCACAAATAAAGTTAAAATCTTATAAGATATACTTCTCTACCCTCAGTGTTTGATTTTGCAATGATTTCACTGTTTGGATGTGTTTTTCTATTTGTGTCTGTTTTTGTGCACATTCAGCAAGTATACGGCTGTTTTCTGATTTTTTTCAATTTTCTACTGTCCCATAACATAAACCTCACAAATAAAGTTAAAATCGTATAAGATATAGGTATATGCCTTCAGTGTTTGATTTTGCAATGATTTCACTGTTTGGATGTGTTTTGCTATTTGTGTCTGTTTTTGTGCACATTCAGCAAGTATACGGCTGTTTTCTGATTTTTTTCAATTTTCTACTGTCCCATAACATAAACCTCACAAATAAAGTTAACATCTTATAAGATATACTTCTGTACCCTCAGTGTTTGATTTTGCAATGATTTCACTGTTTGGATGTGTTTTGCTATTTGTGTCTGTTTTTGTGCACATTCAGCAAGTATACGGCTGTTTTCTGATTTTTTTCAATTTTCTACTGTCCCATAACATAAACCTCACAAATAAAGTTAACATCTCATAAGATATACTTCTGTACCATCAGTGTTTGATTTTGCAATGATTTCACTGTTTGGATGTGTTTTTCTATTTGTGTCTGTTTTTGTGCAAGTATACGGCTGTTTTCTGATTTTTTTCAATTTTCTACTGTCCCATAACATAAACCTCACAAATAAAGTTAACATCTTATAAGATATACTTCTGTACCATCAGTGTTTGATTTTGCAATGATTTCACTGTTTGGATGTGTTTTTCTATTTGTGTCTGTTTTTGTGCACATTCAGCAAGTATACGGCTGTTTTCTGATTTTTTTCAATTTTCTACTGTCCCATAACATAAACCTCACAAATAAGGTTAACATCTTATAAGATATACTTCTGTACCATCAGTGTTTGATTTTGCAATGATTTCACTGTTTGGATGTGTTTTTCTATTTGTGTCTGTTTTTGTGCACATTCAGCAAGTATACGGCTGTTTTCTGATTTTTTTCAATTTTCTACTGTCCCATAACATAAACCTCACAAATAAAGTTAACATCGTATAAGATATAGGTATATGCCTTCAGTGTTTGATTTTGCAATGATTTCAATGTTTGGATGTGTTTTTCTATTTGTGTCTGTTTTTGTGCAAGTATACGGCTGTTTTCTGATTTTTTTCAATTTTCTACTGTCCCATAACATGAACCTCACAAATAAAGTTAACATCTTATAAGATATACTTCTGTACCATCAGTGTTTGATTTTGCAATGATTTCACTGTTTGGATGTGTTTTTCTATTTGTGTCTGTTTTTGTGCAAGTATACGGCTGTTTTCTGATTTTTTTCAATTTTCTACTGTCCCATAACATAAACCTCACAAATAAAGTTAAAATCGTATAAGATATAGGTATATGCCTTCAGTGTTTGATTTTGCAATGATTTCAATGTTTGGATGTGTTTTTCTATTTGTGTCTGTTTTTGTGCAAGTATACGGCTGTTTTCTGATTTTTTTCAATTTTCTACTGTCCCATAACATGAACCTCACAAATAAAGTTAACATCTTATAAGATATACTTCTGTACCCTCAGTGTTTGATTTTGCAATGATTTCACTGTTTGGATGTGTTTTGCTATTTGTGTCTGTTTTTGTGCACATTCAGCAAGTATACGGCTGTTTTCTGATTTTTTTCAATTTTCTACTGTCCCATAACATAAATCTCACAAATAAAGTTAACATCTCATAAGATATACTTCTGTACCATCAGTGTTTGATTTTGCAATGATTTCACTGTTTGGATGTGTTTTTCTATTTGTGTCTGTTTTTGTGCAAGTATACAGCTGTTTTCTGATTTTTTTCAATTTTCTAGTGTCCCATAACATAAACCTCACAAATAAAGTTAAAATCTTATAAGATATAGTTATTTACCCTCAGTGTTTGATTTTGCAATGATTTCACTGTTTGGATGTGTTTTTCTATTTGTGTCTGTTTTTGTGCACATTCAGCAAGTATACGGCTGTTTTCTGATTTTTTTCAATTTTCTACTGTCCCATAACATAAACCTCACAAATAAAGTTAACATCTTATAAGATATACTTCTGTACCCTCAGTGTTTGATTTTGCAATGATTTCACTGTTTGGATGTGTTTTGCTATTTGTGTCTGTTTTTGTGCACATTCAGCAAGTATACGGCTGTTTTCTGATTTTTTTCAATTTTCTACGGTCCAATAACATAAACCTCACAAATAAAGTTAAAATCTTATAAGATATAGGTATATGCCTTCAGTGTTTGATTTTGCAATGATTTCAATGTTTGGATGTGTTTTTCTATTTGTGTCTGTTTTTGTGCAAGTATACGGCTGTTTTCTGATTTTTTTCAATTTTCTACTGTCCCATAACATAAACCTCACAAATAAAGTTAAAATCTCATAAGATATACTTCTCTACCCTCAGTGTTTGATTTTGCAATGATTTCACTGTTTGGATGTGTTTTTCTATTTGTGTCTGTTTTTATGCAAGTATACGGCTGTTTTCTGATTTTTTTCAATTTTCTACTGTCCCATAACATAAACCTCACAAATAAAGTTAAAATCTTATAAGATATAGTTATTTACCCTCAGTGTTTGATTTTGCAATGATTTCACTGTTTGGATGTGTTTTTCTATTTGTGTCTGTTTTTGTGCACATTCAGCAAGTATACGGCTGTTTTCTGATTTTTTTCAATTTTCTACTGTCCCATAACATAAACCTCACAAATAAAGTTAACATCTTATAAGATATACTTCTGTACCATTAGTGTTTGATTTTGCAATGATTTCACTGTTTGGATGTGTTTTTCTATTTGTGTCTGTTTTTGTGCACATTCAGCAAGTATACGGCTGTTTTCTGATTTTTTTCAATTTTCTACTGTCCCATAACATAAACCTCACAAATAAAGTTACCATCTTATAAGATATACTTCTGTACCATCAGTGTTTGATTTTGCAATGATTTCACTGTTTGGATGTGTTTTTCTATTTGTGTCTGTTTTTGTGCAAGTATACGGCTGTTTTCTGATTTTTTTCAATTTTCTACTGTCCCATAACATAAACCTCACAAATAAAGTTAAAATCTTATAAGATATAGTTATTTACCCTCAGTGTTTGATTTTGCAATGATTTCACTGTTTGGATGTGTTTTTCTATTTGTGTCTGTTTTTGTGCACATTCAGCAAGTATACGGCTGTTTTCTGATTTTTTTCAATTTTCTACTGTCCCATAACATAAACCTCACAAATAAAGTTAACATCTTATAAGATATACTTCTGTACCATCAGTGTTTGATTTTGCAATGATTTCACTGTTTGGATGTGTTTTTCTATTTGTGTCTGTTTTTGTGCAAGTATACGGCTGTTTTCTGATTTTTTTCAATTTTCTACTGTCCCATAACATAAACCTCACAAATAAAGTTAAAATCTTATAAGATATAGTTATGTACCCTCAGTGTTTGATTTTGCAATGATTTCACTGTTTGGATGTGTTTTTCTATTTGTGTCTGATTTTGTGCACATTCAGCAAGTATACGGCTGTTTTCTGATTTTTTTCAATTTTCTACTGTCCCATAACATAAACCTCACAAATAAAGTTAACATCTTATAAGATATAGTTATTTACCCTCAGTGTTTGATTTTGCAATGATTTCACTGTTTGGATGTGTTTTTCTATTTGTGTCTGTTTTTGTGCACATTCAGCAAGTATACGGCTGTTTTCTGATTTTTTTCAATTTTCTACTGTCCCATAACATAAACCTCACAAATAAAGTTAACATCTTATAAGATATACTTCTGTACCCTCAGTGTTTGATTTTGCAATGATTTCACTGTTTGGATGTGTTTTGCTATTTGTGTCTGTTTTTGTGCACATTCAGCAAGTATACGGCTGTTTTCTAATTTTTTTCAATTTTCTACTGTCCCATAACATAAACCTCACAAATAAAGTTAAAATCTTATAAGATATACTTCTCTACCCTCAGTGTTTGATTTTGCAATGATTTCACTGTTTGGATGTGTTTTTCTATTTGTGTCTGTTTTTGTGCAAGTATACGGCTGTTTTCTGATTTTTTTCAATTTTCTACTGTCCCATAACATAAACCTCACAAATAAAGTTAAAATCTTATAAGATATACTTCTCTACCCTCAGTGTTTGATTTTGCAATGATTTCACTGTTTGGATGTGTTTTTCTATTTGTGTCTGTTTTTGTGCACATTCAGCAAGTATACGGCTGTTTTCTGATTTTTTTCAATTTTCTACTGTCCCATAACATAAACCTCACAAATAAAGTTAAAATCGTATAAGATATAGGTATATGCCTTCAGTGTTTGATTTTGCAATGATTTCAATGTTTGGATGTGTTTTTCTATTTGTGTCTGTTTTTGTGCAAGTATACGGCTGTTTTCTGATTTTTTTCAATTTTCTACTGTCCCATAACATGAACCTCACAAATAAAGTTAAAATCTTATAAGATATACTTCTCTACCCTCAGTGTTTGATTTTGCAATGATTTCACTGTTTGGATGTGTTTTTCTATTTGTGTCTGTTTTTGTGCACATTCAGCAAGTATACGGCTGTTTTCTGATTTTTTTCAATTTTCTACTGTCCCATAACATAAACCTCACAAATAAAGTTAACATCTTATAAGATATACTTCTGTACCATCAGTGTTTGATTTTTCAATGATTTCACTGTTTGGATGTGTTTTTCTATTTGTGTCTGTTTTTGTGCAAGTATACGGCTGTTTTCTGATTTTTTTCAATTTTCTACTGTCCCATAACATAAACCTCACAAATAAAGTTAAAATCTTATAAGATATAGTTATTTACCCTCAGTGTTTGATTTTGCAATGATTTCACTGTTTGGATGTGTTTTTCTATTTGTGTCTGTTTTTGTGCACATTCAGCAAGTATACGGCTGTTTTCTGATTTTTTTCAATTTTCTACTGTCCCATAACATAAACCTCACAAATAAAGTTAACATCTTATAAGATATACTTCTGTACCATCAGTGTTTGATTTTGCAATGATTTCACTGTTTGGATGTGTTTTTCTATTTGTGTCTGTTTTTGTGCACATTCAGCAAGTATACGGCTGTTTTCTGATTTTTTTCAATTTTCTACTGTCCCATAACATAAACCTCACAAATAAAGTTAACATCTTATAAGATATACTTCTGTACCATCAGTGTTTGATTTTGCAATGATTTCACTGTTTGGATGTGTTTTTCTATTTGTGTCTGTTTTTGTGCAAGTATACGGCTGTTTTCTGATTTTTTTCAATTTTCTACTGTCCCATAACATAAACCTCACAAATAAAGTTAAAATCTTATAAGATATAGTTATCTACCCTCAGTGTTTGATTTTGCAATGATTTCACTGTTTGGATGTGTTTTTCTATTTGTGTCTGTTTTTGTGCACATTCAGCAAGTATACGGCTGTTTTCTGATTTTTTTCAATTTTCTACTGTCCCATAACATAAACCTCACAAATAAAGTTAACATCTTATAAGATATACTTCTGTACCATCAGTGTTTGATTTTGCAATGATTTCACTGTTTGGATGTGTTTTTCTATTTGTGTCTGTTTTTGTGCACATTCAGCAAGTATACGGCTGTTTTCTGATTTTTTTCAATTTTCTACTGTCCCATAACATAAACCTCACAAATAAAGTTAACATCTTATAAGATATACTTCTGTACCATCAGTGTTTGATTTTGCAATGATTTCACTGTTTGGATGTGTTTTTCTATTTGTGTCTGTTTTTGTGCAAGTATACGGCTGTTTTCTGATTTTTTTCAATTTTCTACTGTCCCATAACATAAACCTCACAAATAAAGTTAAAATCTTATAAGATATAGTTATCTACCCTCAGTGTTTGATTTTGCAATGATTTCACTGTTTGGATGTGTTTTTCTATTTGTGTCTGTTTTTGTGCACATTCAGCAAGTATACGGCTGTTTTCTGTTATTTTTCAATTTTCTACTGTCCCATAACATAAACCTCACAAATAAAGTTAAAATCTTATAAGATATACTTCTGTTCCCTCAGTGTTTGATTTTGCAATGATTTCACTGTTTGGATGTGTTTTTCTATTTGTGTCTGTTTTTGTGCAAGTATACGGCTGTTTTCTGATTTTTTTCAATTTTCTACTGTCCCATAACATAAACCTCACAAATAAAGTTAACATTTTATAAGATATACTTCTGTACCCTCAGTGTTTGATTTTGCAATGATTTCACTGTTTGGATGTGTTTTTCTATTTGTGTCTGTTTTTGTGCAAGTATACGGCTGTTTTCTGATTTTTTTCAATTTTCTACTGTCCCATAACATAAACCTCACAAATAAAGTTAACATCTTATAAGATATACTTATGTAACCTCAGTGTTTGATTTTGCAATGATTTCACTGTTTGGATGTGTTTTTCTATTTGTGTCTGTTTTTGTGCAAGTATACGGCTGTTTTCTGATTTTTTTCAATTTTCTACTGTCCCATAACATAAACCTCACAAATAAAGTTAAAATCTTATAAGATATACTTCTCTACCCTCAGTGTTTGATTTTGCAATGATTTCACTGTTTGGATGTGTTTTTCTATTTGTGTCTGTTTTTGTGCACATTCAGCAAGTATACGGCTGTTTTCTGATTTTTTTCAATTTTCTACTGTCCCATAACATAAACCTCACAAATAAAGTTAAAATCGTATAAGATATAGGTATATGCCTTCAGTGTTTGATTTTGCAATGATTTCAATGTTTGGATGTGTTTTTCTATTTGTGTCTGTTTTTGTGCAAGTATACGGCTGTTTTCTGATTTTTTTCAATTTTCTACTGTCCCATAACATGAACCTCACAAATAAAGTTAAAATCTTATAAGATATACTTCTCTACCCTCAGTGTTTGATTTTGCAATGATTTCACTGTTTGGATGTGTTTTTCTATTTGTGTCTGTTTTTGTGCACATTCAGCAAGTATACGGCTGTTTTCTGATTTTTTTCAATTTTCTACTGTCCCATAACATAAACCTCACAAATAAAGTTAACATCTTATAAGATATACTTCTGTACCATCAGTGTTTGATTTTTCAATGATTTCACTGTTTGGATGTGTTTTTCTATTTGTGTCTGTTTTTGTGCAAGTATACGGCTGTTTTCTGATTTTTTTCAATTTTCTACTGTCCCATAACATAAACCTCACAAATAAAGTTAAAATCTTATAAGATATAGTTATTTACCCTCAGTGTTTGATTTTGCAATGATTTCACTGTTTGGATGTGTTTTTCTATTTGTGTCTGTTTTTGTGCACATTCAGCAAGTATACGGCTGTTTTCTGATTTTTTTCAATTTTCTACTGTCCCATAACATAAACCTCACAAATAAAGTTAACATCTTATAAGATATACTTCTGTACCATCAGTGTTTGATTTTGCAATGATTTCACTGTTTGGATGTGTTTTTCTATTTGTGTCTGTTTTTGTGCACATTCAGCAAGTATACGGCTGTTTTCTGATTTTTTTCAATTTTCTACTGTCCCATAACATAAACCTCACAAATAAAGTTAACATCTTATAAGATATACTTCTGTACCATCAGTGTTTGATTTTGCAATGATTTCACTGTTTGGATGTGTTTTTCTATTTGTGTCTGTTTTTGTGCAAGTATACGGCTGTTTTCTGATTTTTTTCAATTTTCTACTGTCCCATAACATAAACCTCACAAATAAAGTTAAAATCTTATAAGATATAGTTATCTACCCTCAGTGTTTGATTTTGCAATGATTTCACTGTTTGGATGTGTTTTTCTATTTGTGTCTGTTTTTGTGCACATTCAGCAAGTATACGGCTGTTTTCTGTTATTTTTCAATTTTCTACTGTCCCATAACATAAACCTCACAAATAAAGTTAAAATCTTATAAGATATACTTCTGTTCCCTCAGTGTTTGATTTTGCAATGATTTCACTGTTTGGATGTGTTTTTCTATTTGTGTCTGTTTTTGTGCAAGTATACGGCTGTTTTCTGATTTTTTTCAATTTTCTACTGTCCCATAACATAAACCTCACAAATAAAGTTAACATTTTATAAGATATACTTCTGTACCCTCAGTGTTTGATTTTGCAATGATTTCACTGTTTGGATGTGTTTTTCTATTTGTGTCTGTTTTTGTGCAAGTATACGGCTGTTTTCTGATTTTTTTCAATTTTCTACTGTCCCATAACATAAACCTCACAAATAAAATTAACATCTTATAAGATATACTTCTGTACCCTCAGTGTTTGATTTTGCAAATGATTTCACTGTCTGGATGTGTTTTTCTATTTGTGTCTGTTTTTGTGCACATTCAGCAAGTATACGGCTGTTTCTGATTTTTTTCAATTTTCTACTGTCCCAAAACATAAACCTCACAAATAAAGTTAAAATCTTATAAGATATAGTTATATGCTTTCAGTGTTTGATTTTGCAATGATTTCACTGTTTGGATGTGTTTTTCTATTTGTGTCTGTTTTTGTGCAAGTATCAGCTGTTTTCTGATTTTTTTCAATTTTCTACTGTCCCATAACATAAACCTCACAAATAAAGTTAACATCTTATAAGATATACTTCTCTACCCTCAGTGTTTGATTTTGCAATGATTTCACTGTTTGGATGTGTTTTTCTATTTGTGTCTGTTTTTGTGCACATTCAGCAAGTATACGGCTGTTTTCTGATTTTTTTCAATTTTCTACTGTCCCATAACATAAACCTCACAAATAAAGTTAAAATCTTATAAGATATAGTTATATGCCTTCAGTGTTTGATTTTAGAATGATTTCACTGTTTGGATGTGTTTTTCTATTTGTGTCTGTTTTTGTGCACATTCAGCAAGTATACGGCTGTTTTCTGATTTTTTTCAATTTTCTACTGTCCCATAACATAAACCTCACAAATAAAGTTAAAATCTTATAAGATATACTTCTGTTCCCTCAGTGTTTGATTTTGCAATGATTTCACTGTTTGGATGTGTTTTGCTATTTGTGTCTGTTTTTGTGCAAGTATACGGCTGTTTTCTGATTTTTTTCAATTTTCTACTGTCCCATAACATAAACCTCACAAATAAAGTTAACATCTTATAAGATATACTTCTGTACCCTCAGTGTTTGATTTTGCAATGATTTCACTGTTTGGATGTGTTTTTCTATTTGTGTCTGTTTTTGTGCACATTCAGCAAGTATACGGCTGTTTTCTGATTTTTTTCAATTTTCTACTGTCCCATAACATAAACCTCACAAATAAAGTTAAAATCTTTTAAGATATAGTTATTTACCCTCAGTGTTTGATTTTGCAATGATTTCACTGTTTGGATGTGTTTTTCTATTTGTGTCTGTTTTTGTGCAAGTATACAGCTGTTTTCTGATTTTTTTCAATTTTCTAGTGTCCCATAACATAAACCTCACAAATAAAGTTAAAATCGTATAAGATATAGGTATATGCCTTCAGTGTTTGATTTTGCAATGATTTCAATGTTTGGATGTGTTTTTCTATTTGTGTCTGTTTTTGTGCACATTCAGCAAGTATACGGCTGTTTTCTGTTATTTTTCAATTTTCTACTGTCCCATAACATAAACCTCACAAATAAAGTTAAAATCTTATAAGATATAGTTATATGCCTTCAGTGTTTGATTTTGGAATGATTTCACTGTTTGGATGTGTTTTTCTATTTGTGTCTGTTTTTGTGCACATTCAGCAAGTATACGGCTGTTTTCTGATTTTTTTCAATTTTCTACTGTCCCATAACATAAACCTCACAAATAAAGTTAAAATCTTATAAGATATACTTCTGTTCCCTCAGTGTTTGATTTTGCAATGATTTCACTGTTTGGATGTGTTTTTCTATTTGTGTCTGTTTTTGTGCAAGTATACGGCTGTTTTCTGATTTTTTTCAATTTTCTACTGTCCCATAACATAAACCTCACAAATAAAGTTAACATCTTATAAGATATACTTCTGTACCCTCAGTGTTTGATTTTGCAATGATTTCACTGTTTGGATGTGTTTTTCTATTTGTGTCTGTTTTTGTGCAAGTATACGGCTGTTTTCTGATTTTTTTCAATTTTCTACTGTCCCATAACATAAACCTCACAAATAAAGTTAACATCTTATAAGATATACTTCTGTACCCTCAGTGTTTGATTTTGCAATGATTTCACTGTTTGGATGTGTTTTTCTATTTGTGTCTGTTTTTGTGCACATTCAGCAAGTATACGGCTGTTTTCTGATTTTTTTCAATTTTCTACTGTCCCATAACATAAACCTCACAAATAAAGTTAACATCTTATAAGATATACTTCTGTACCCTCAGTGTTTGATTTTGCAATGATTTCACTGTTTGGATGTGTTTTTCTATTTGTGTCTCTTTTTGTGCAAGTATACGGCTGTTTTCTGATTTTTTTCAATTTTCTACTGTCCCATAACATAAACCTCACAAATAAAGTTAACATCTTATAAGATATACTTCTGTACCCTCAGTGTTTGATTTTGCAATGATTTCACTGTTTGGATGTGTTTTTCTATTTGTGTCTGTTTTTGTGCACATTCAGCAAGTATACGGCTGTTTTCTAATTTTTTTCAATTTTCTACTGTCCCATAACATAAACCTCAAAAAATAAAGTTAAAATCTTATAAGATATACTTCTGTACCCTCAGTGTTTGATTTTGCAATGATTTCACTGTCTGGATGTGTTTTTCTATTTGTGTCTGTTTTTGTGCACATTCAGCAAGTATACGGCTGTTTTCTGATTTTTTTCAATTTTCTACTGTCCCATAACATAAACCTCACAAATAAAGTTAAAATCTTATAAGATATAGTTATATGCCTTCAGTGTTTGATTTTGCAATGATTTCACTGTTTGGATGTGTTTTTCTATTTGTGTCTGTTTTTGTGCAAGTATACGGCTGTTTTCTGATTTTTTTCAATTTTCTACTGTCCCATAACATAAACCTCACAAATAAAGTTAACATCTTATAAGATATACTTCTGTACCCTCAGTGTTTGATTTTGCAATGATTTCACTGTTTGGATGTGTTTTTCTATTTGTGTCTGTTTTTGTGCAAGTATACGGCAGTTTTCTGATTTTTTTCAATTTTCTACTGTCCCATAACATAAACCTCACAAATAAAGTTAAAATCTTATAAGATATAGTTATTTACCCTCAGTGTTTGATTTTGCAATTATTTCCCTGTTTAGATGTGTTTTTCTATTTGTGTCTGTTTTTGTGCACATTCAGCAAGTATACGGCTGTTTTCTGATTTTTTTCAATTTTCTACTGTCCCATAACATAAACCTCACAAATAAAGTTAACATCTTATAAGATATACTTCTGTACCCTCAGTGTTTGATTTTGCAATGATTTCACTGTTTGGATGTGTTTTTCTATTTGTGTCTGTTTTTGTGCAAGTATACGGCTGTTTTCTGATTTTTTTCAATTTTCTACTGTCCCATAACATAAACCTCACAAATAAAGTTAACATCTTATAAGATATATGTCTGTACCCTCAGTGTTTGATTTTGCAATTATTTCCCTGTTTAGATGTGTTTTTCTATTTGTGTCTGTTTTTGTGCACATTCAGCAAGTATACGGCTGTTTTCTGATTTTTTTCAATTTTCTACTGTCCCATAACATAAACCTCACAAATAAAGTTAACATCTTATAAGATATACTTCTGTACCCTCAGTGTTTGATTTTGCAATGATTTCACTCTTTGGATGTGTTTTTCTATTTGTGTCTGTTTTTGTGCAAGTATACGGCTGTTTTCTAATTTTTTTCAATTTTCTACTGTCCCATAACATAAACCTCACAAATAAAGTTAACATCTTATAAGATATACTTCTCTACCCTCAGTGTTTGATTTTGCAATGATTTCACTGTTTGGATGTGTTTTTCTATTTGTGTCTGTTTTTGTGCATATTCAGCAAGTATACGGCTGTTTTCTAATTTTTTCAATTTTCTACTGTCCCATAACATAAACCTCACAAATAAAGTTAAAATCTTATAAGATATACTTCTCTACCCTCAGTGTTTGATTTTGCAATGATTTTACTGTTTGGATGTGTTTTTCTATTTGTGTCTGTTTTTGTGCACATTCAGCAAGTATACGGCTGTTTTCTGATTTTTTTCAATTTTCTACTGTCCCATAACATAAACCTCACAAATAAAGTTAACATCTAATAAGATATACTTATGTACCCTCAGTGTTTGATTTTGCAATGATTTCACTGTTTGGATGTGTTTTTCTATTTGTGTCTGTTTTTGTGCAAGTATACGGCTGTTTTCTGATTTTTTTCAATTTTCTACTGTCCCATAACATAAACCTCACAAATAAAGTTAAAATCTTATAAGATATACTTCTCTACCCTCAGTGTTTGATTTTGCAATGATTTCACTGTTTGGATGTGTTTTGCTATTTGTGTCTGTTTTTGTGCACATTCAGCAAGTATACGGCTGTTTTCTGATTTTTTTCAATTTTCTACTGTCCCATAACATAAACCTCACAAATAAAGTTAAAATCTTATAAGATATATTTATATGCCTTCAGTGTTTGATTTTGCAATGATTTCACTGTTTGGATGTGTTTTTCTATTTGTGTCTGTTTTTGTGCACATTCAGCAAGTATACGGCTGTTTTCTGATTTTTTTCAATTTTCTACTGTCCCATAACATAAACCTCACAAATAAAGTTAAAATCTTATAAGGTATAGTTATTTACCCTCAGTGTTTGATTTTGCAATGATTTCACTGTTTGGATGTGTTTTTCTATTTGTGTCTGTTTTTGTGCACATTCAGCAAGTATACGGCTGTTTTCTGATTTTTTTCAATTTTCTACTGTCCCATAACATAAACCTCACAAATAAAGTTAACATCTTATAAGATATACTTCTGTACCCTCAGTGTTTGATTTTGCAATGATTTCACTGTTTGTATGTGTTTTTCTATTTGTGTCTGTTTTTGTGCACATTCAGCAAGTATACGGCTGTTTTCTGTTTTTTTTCAATTTTCTACTGTCCCATAACATAAACCTCACAAATAAAGTTAAAATCTTATAAGATATAGTTATTTACCCTCAGTGTTTGATTTTGCAATGATTTCACTGTTTGGATGTGTTTTTCTATTTGTGTCTGTTTTTGTGCACATTCAGCAAGTATATGGCTGTTTTCTGATTTTTTTCAATTTTCTACTGTCCCATAACATAAACCTCACAAATAAAGTTAAAATCTTATAAGATATACTTCTGTACCCTCAGTGTTTGATTTTGCAATGATTTCACTGTTTGGATGTGTTTTTCTATTTGTGTCTGTTTTTGTGCAAGTATACGGCTGTTTTCTGATTTTTTTCAATTTTCTACTGTCCCATAACATAAACCTCACAAATAAAGTTAACATCTTATAAGATATACTTCTGTACCCTCAGTGTTTGATTTTGCAATGATTTCACTGTTTGGATGTGTTTTTCTATTTGTGTCTGTTTTTGTGCACATTCAGCACGTATACGGCTGTTTTCTGTTTTTTTTCAATTTTCTACTGTCCCATAACATAAACCTCACAAATAAAGTTAAAATCTTATAAGATATAGGTATATGCCTTCAGTGTTTGATTTTGCAATGATTTCAATGTTTGGATGTGTTTTTCTATTTGTGTCTGTTTTTGTGCAAGTATACGGCTGTTTTCTGATTTTCTTCAATTTTCTACTGTCCCATAACATAAACCTCACAAATAAAGTTAAAATCTTATAAGATATACTTCTCTACCCTCAGTGTTTGATTTTGCAATGATTTCACTGTTTGGATGTGTTTTTCTATTTGTGTCTGTTTTTGTGCACATTCAGCAAGTGTACGGCTGTTTTCTGATTTTTTTCAATTTTCTACTGTCCCATAACATAAACCTCACAAATAAAGTTAACATCTTATAAGATATACTTCTGTACCCTCAGTGTTTGATTTTGCAATGATTTCACTGTTTGGATGTGTTTTTCTATTTGTGTCTGTTTTTGTGCACATTCAGCAAGTGTACGGCTGTTTTCTGATTTTTTTCAATTTTCTACTGTCCCATAACATAAACCTCACAAATAAAGTTAACATCTTATAAGATATACTTCTGTACCCTCAGTGTTTGATTTTGCAATGATTTCACTGTTTGGATGTGTTTTTCTATTTGTGTCTGTTTTTGTGCAAGTATACGGCTGTTTTCTGATTTTTTTCAATTTTCTACTGTCCCATAACATAAACCTCACAAATAAAGTTAACATCTCATAAGATATACTTCTGTACCCTCAGTGTTTGATTTTGCAATGATTTCACTGTTTGGATGTGTTTTTCTATTTGTGTCTGTTTTTGTGCAAGTATAAGGCTGTTTTCTGATTTTTTTCAATTTTCTACTGTCCCATAACATAAACCTCACAAATAAAGTTAACATCTTATAAGATATACTTCTGTACCCTCAGTGTTTGATTTTGCAATGATTTCACTGTTTGGATGTGTTTTTCTATTTGTATCTGTTTTTGTGCAAGTATACGGCTGTTTTCTGATTTTTTTCAATTTTCTACTGTCCCATAACATAAACCTCACAAATAAAGTTAAAATCTTATAAGATATAGTTATATGCCTTCAGTGTTTGATTTTGCAATGATTTCACTGTTTGGATGTGTTTTTCTATTTGTGTCTTTTTTTGTGCACATTCAGCAAGTATACGGCTGTTTTCTGATTTTTTTCAATTTTCTACTGTCCCATAACATAAACCTCACAAATAAAGTTAAAATCTTATAAGATATAGTTATTTACCCTCAGTGTTTGATTTTGCAATGATTTCACTGTTTGGATGTGTTTTTCTATTTGTGTCTGTTTTTGTGCACATTCAGCAAGTATACGGCTGTTTTCTGATTTTTTTCAATTTTCTACTGTCCCATAACATAAACCTCACAAATAAAGTTAACATCTTATAAGATATACTTCTGTACCCTCAGTGTTTGATTTTGCAATGATTTCACTGTTTGGATGTGTTTTTCTATTTGTGTCTGTTTTTGTGCACATTCAGCAAGTATACGGCTGTTTTCTGTTTTTTTTCAATTTTCTACTGTCCCATAACATAAACCTCACAAATAAAGTTAAAATCTTATAAGATATAGTTATTTACCCTCAGTGTTTGATTTTGCAATGATTTCACTGTTTGGATGTGTTTTTCTATTTGTGTCTGTTTTTGTGCACATTCAGCAAGTATATGGCTGTTTTCTGATTTTTTTCAATTTTCTACTGTCCCATAACATAAACCTCACAAATAAAGTTAAAATCTTATAAGATATACTTCTGTACCCTCAGTGTTTGATTTTGCAATGATTTCACTGTTTGGATGTGTTTTTCTATTTGTGTCTGTTTTTGTGCAAGTATACGGCTGGTTTCTGATTTTTTTCAATTTTCTACTGTCCCATAACATAAACCTCACAAATAAAGTTAACATCTTATAAGATATACTTCTGTACCCTCAGTGTTTGATTTTGCAATGATTTCACTGTTTGGATGTGTTTTTCTATTTGTGTCTGTTTTTGTGCAAGTATACGGCTGTTTTCTGATTTTTTTCAATTTTCTACTGTCCCATAACATAAACCTCACAAATAAAGTTAAAATCTTATAAGATATAGGTATATGCCTTCAGTGTTTGATTTTGCAATGATTTCAATGTTTGGATGTGTTTTTCTATTTGTGTCTGTTTTTGTGCAAGTATACGGCTGTTTTCTGATTTTTTTCAATTTTCTACTGTCCCATAACATAAACCTCACAAATAAAGTTAACATCTTATAAGATATACTTCTGTACCCTCAGTGTTTGATTTTGCAATGATTTCACTGTTTGGATGTGTTTTTCTATTTGTGTCTGTTTTTGTGCAAGTATACGGCTGTTTTCTGATTTTTTTCAATTTTCTACTGTCCCATAACATAAACCTCACAAATAAAGTTAAAATCTTATAAGATATAGGTATATGCCTTCAGTGTTTGATTTTGCAATGATTTCAATGTTTGGATGTGTTTTTCTATTTGTGTCTGTTTTTGTGCAAGTATACGGCTGTTTTCTGATTTTTTTCAATTTTCTACTGTCCCATAACATAAACCTCACAAATAAAGTTAACATCTTATAAGATATACTTCTGTACCCTCAGTGTTTGATTTTGCAATGATTTCACTGTTTGGATGTGTTTTTCTATTTGTGTCTGTTTTTGTGCACATTCAGCACGTATACGGCTGTTTTCTGTTTTTTTTCAATTTTCTACTGTCCCATAACATAAACCTCACAAATAAAGTTAAAATCTTATAAGATATAGGTATATGCCTTCAGTGTTTGATTTGGCAATGATTTCAATGTTTGGATGTGTTTTTCTATTTGTGTCTGTTTTTGTGCAAGTATACGGCTGTTTTCTGATTTTCTTCAATTTTCTACTGTCCCATAACATAAACCTCACAAATAAAGTTAAAATCTTATAAGATATACTTCTCTACCCTCAGTGTTTGATTTTGCAATGATTTCACTGTTTGGATGTGTTTTTCTATTTGTGTCTGTTTTTGTGCACATTCAGCAAGTGTACGGCTGTTTTCTGATTTTTTTCAATTTTCTACTGTCCCATAACATAAACCTCACAAATAAAGTTAACATCTTATAAGATATACTTCTGTACCCTCAGTGTTTGATTTTGCAATGATTTCACTGTTTGGATGTGTTTTTCTATTTGTGTCTGTTTTTGTGCACATTCAGCAAGTATACGTCTGTTTTCTGATTTTTTTCAATTTTCTACTGTCCCATAACATAAACCTCACAAATAAAGTTAACATCTTATAAGATATACTTCTGTACCCTCAGTGTTTGATTTTGCAATGATTTCACTGTTTGGATGTGTTTTTCTATTTGTGTCCGTTTTTGTGCAAGTATACGGCTGTTTTCTGATTTTTTTCAATTTTCTACTGTCCCATAACATAAACCTCACAAATAAAGTTAACATCTCATAAGATATACTTCTGTACCCTCAGTGTTTGATTTTGCAATGATTTCACTGTTTGGATGTGTTTTTCTATTTGTGTCTGTTTTTGTGCAAGTATAAGGCTGTTTTCTGATTTTTTTCAATTTTCTACTGTCCCATAACATAAACCTCACAAATAAAGTTAACATCTTATAAGATATACTTCTGTACCCTCAGTGTTTGATTTTGCAATGATTTCACTGTTTGGATGTGTTTTTCTATTTGTGTCTGTTTTTGTGCAAGTATACGGCTGTTTTCTGATTTTTTTCAATTTTCTACTGTCCCATAACATAAACCTCACAAATAAAGTTAAAATCTTATAAGATATAGTTATTTACCCTCAGTGTTTGATTTTGCAATGATTTCACTGTTTGGATGTGTTTTTCTATTTGTGTCTGTTTTTGTGCACATCCAGCAAGTATATGGCTGTTTTCTGATTTTTTTTCAATTTTCTACTGTCCCATAACATAAACCTCACAAATAAAGTTAAAATCTTATAAGATATACTTCTGTACCCTCAGTGTTTGATTTTGCAATGATTTCACTGTTTGGATGTGTTTTTCTATTTGTGTCTGTTTTTGTGCAAATATACGGCTGGTTTCTGATTTTTTTCAATTTTCTACTGTCCCATAACATAAACCTCACAAATAAAGTTAACATCTTATAAGATATACTTCTGTACCCTCAGTGTTTGATTTTGCAATGATTTCACTGTTTGGATGTGTTTTTCTATTTGTGTCTGTTTTTGTGCAAGTATACGGCTGTTTTCTGATTTTTTTCAATTTTCTACTGTCCCATAACATAAACCTCACAAATAAAGTTAAAATCTTATAAGATATAGTTATTTACCCTCAGTGTTTGATTTTGCAATGATTTCACTGTTTGGATGTGTTTTTCTATTTGTGTCTGTTTTTGTGCACATTCAGCAAGTATATGGCTGTTTTCTGATTTTTTTCAATTTTCTACTGTCCCATAACATAAACCTCACAAATAAAGTTAAAATCTTATAAGATATACTTCTGTACCCTCAGTGTTTGATTTTGCAATGATTTCACTGTTTGGATGTGTTTTTCTATTTGTGTCTGTTTTTGTGCACATTCAGCAAGTATACGTCTGTTTTCTGATTTTTTTCAATTTTCTACTGTCCCATAACATAAACCTCACAAATAAAGTTAACATCTTATAAGATATACTTCTGTACCCTCAGTGTTTGATTTTGCAATGATTTCACTGTTTGGATGTGTTTTTCTATTTGTGTCCGTTTTTGTGCAAGTATACGGCTGTTTTCTGATTTTTTTCAATTTTCTACTGTCCCATAACATAAACCTCACAAATAAAGTTAACATCTCATAAGATATACTTCTGTACCCTCAGTGTTTGATTTTGCAATGATTTCACTGTTTGGATGTGTTTTTCTATTTGTGTCTGTTTTTGTGCAAGTATAAGGCTGTTTTCTGATTTTTTTCAATTTTCTACTGTCCCATAACATAAACCTCACAAATAAAGTTAACATCTTATAAGATATACTTCTGTACCCTCAGTGTTTGATTTTGCAATGATTTCACTGTTTGGATGTGTTTTTCTATTTGTGTCTGTTTTTGTGCAAGTATACGGCTGTTTTCTGATTTTTTTCAATTTTCTACTGTCCCATAACATAAACCTCACAAATAAAGTTAAAATCTTATAAGATATAGTTATTTACCCTCAGTGTTTGATTTTGCAATGATTTCACTGTTTGGATGTGTTTTTCTATTTGTGTCTGTTTTTGTGCACATCCAGCAAGTATATGGCTGTTTTCTGATTTTTTTTCAATTTTCTACTGTCCCATAACATAAACCTCACAAATAAAGTTAAAATCTTATAAGATATACTTCTGTACCCTCAGTGTTTGATTTTGCAATGATTTCACTGTTTGGATGTGTTTTTCTATTTGTGTCTGTTTTTGTGCAAATATACGGCTGGTTTCTGATTTTTTTCAATTTTCTACTGTCCCATAACATAAACCTCACAAATAAAGTTAACATCTTATAAGATATACTTCTGTACCCTCAGTGTTTGATTTTGCAATGATTTCACTGTTTGGATGTGTTTTTCTATTTGTGTCTGTTTTTGTGCAAGTATACGGCTGTTTTCTGATTTTTTTCAATTTTCTACTGTCCCATAACATAAACCTCACAAATAAAGTTAAAATCTTATAAGATATAGTTATTTACCCTCAGTGTTTGATTTTGCAATGATTTCACTGTTTGGATGTGTTTTTCTATTTGTGTCTGTTTTTGTGCACATTCAGCAAGTATATGGCTGTTTTCTGATTTTTTTCAATTTTCTACTGTCCCATAACATAAACCTCACAAATAAAGTTAAAATCTTATAAGATATACTTCTGTACCCTCAGTGTTTGATTTTGCAATGATTTCACTGTTTGGATGTGTTTTTCTATTTGTGTCTGTTTTTGTGCAAGTATACGGCTGGTTTCTGATTTTTTTCAATTTTCTACTGTCCCATAACATAAACCTCACAAATAAAGTTAACATCTTATAAGATATACTTCTGTACCCTCAGTGTTTGATTTTGCAATGATTTCACTGTTTGGATGTGTTTTTCTATTTGTGTCTGTTTTTGTGCAAGTATACGGCTGTTTTCTGATTTTTTTCAATTTTCTACTGTCCCATAACATAAACCTCACAAATAAAGTTAAAATCTTATAAGATATAGTTATATGCCTTCAGTGTTTGATTTTGCAATGATTTCACTGTTTGGATGTGTTTTTCTATTTGTGTCTTTTTTTGTGCACATTCAGCAAGTATACGGCTGTTTTCTGATTTTTTTCAATTTTCTACTGTCCCATAACATAAACCTCACAAATAAAGTTAAAATCTTATAAGATATAGTTATTTACCCTTAGTGTTTGATTTTGCAATGATTTCACTGTTTGGATGTGTTTTTCTATTTGTGTCTGTTTTTGTGCACATTCAGCAAGTATACGGCTGTTTTCTGATTTTTTTCAATTTTCTACTGTCCCATAACATAAACCTCACAAATAAAGTTAACATCTTATAAGATATACTTCTGTACCCTCAGTGTTTGATTTTGCAATGATTTCACTGTTTGGATGTGTTTTTCTATTTGTGTCTGTTTTTGTGCACATTCAGCAAGTATACGGCTGTTTTCTGTTTTTTTTCAATTTTCTACTGTCCCATAACATAAACCTCACAAATAAAGTTAAAATCTTATAAGATATAGTTATTTACCCTCAGTGTTTGATTTTGCAATGATTTCACTGTTTGGATGTGTTTTTCTATTTGTGTCTGTTTTTGTGCACATTCAGCAAGTATATGGCTGTTTTCTGATTTTTTTCAATTTTCTACTGTCCCATAACATAAACCTCACAAATAAAGTTAAAATCTTATAAGATATACTTCTGTACCCTCAGTGTTTGATTTTGCAATGATTTCACTGTTTGGATGTGTTTTTCTATTTGTGTCTGTTTTTGTGCAAGTATACGGCTGGTTTCTGATTTTTTTCAATTTTCTACTGTCCCATAACATAAACCTCACAAATAAAGTTAACATCTTATAAGATATACTTCTGTACCCTCAGTGTTTGATTTTGCAATGATTTCACTGTTTGGATGTGTTTTTCTATTTGTGTCTGTTTTTGTGCAAGTATACGGCTGTTTTCTGATTTTTTTCAATTTTCTACTGTCCCATAACATAAACCTCACAAATAAAGTTAACATCTTATAAGATATACTTCTGTACCCTCAGTGTTTGATTTTGCAATGATTTCACTGTTTGGATGTGTTTTTCTATTTGTGTCTGTTTTTGTGCAAGTATACGGCTGTTTTCTGATTTTTTTCAATTTTCTACTGTCCCATAACATAAACCTCACAAATAAAGTTAAAATCTTATAAGATATAGGTATATGCCTTCAGTGTTTGATTTTGCAATGATTTCAATGTTTGGATGTGTTTTTCTATTTGTGTCTGTTTTTGTGCAAGTATACGGCTGTTTTCTGATTTTTTTCAATTTTCTACTGTCCCATAACATAAACCTCACAAATAAAGTTAACATCTTATAAGATATACTTCTGTACCCTCAGTGTTTGATTTTGCAATGATTTCACTGTTTGGATGTGTTTTTCTATTTGTGTCTGTTTTTGTGCACATTCAGCACGTATACGGCTGTTTTCTGTTTTTTTTCAATTTTCTACTGTCCCATAACATAAACCTCACAAATAAAGTTAAAATCTTATAAGATATAGGTATATGCCTTCAGTGTTTGATTTGGCAATGATTTCAATGTTTGGATGTGTTTTTCTATTTGTGTCTGTTTTTGTGCAAGTATACGGCTGTTTTCTGATTTTCTTCAATTTTCTACTGTCCCATAACATAAACCTCACAAATAAAGTTAAAATCTTATAAGATATACTTCTGTACCCTCAGTGTTTGATTTTGCAATGATTTCACTGTTTGGATGTGTTTTTCTATTTGTGTCTGTTTTTGTGCACATTCAGCAAGTATACGTCTGTTTTCTGATTTTTTTCAATTTTCTACTGTCCCATAACATAAACCTCACAAATAAAGTTAACATCTTATAAGATATACTTCTGTACCCTCAGTGTTTGATTTTGCAATGATTTCACTGTTTGGATGTGTTTTTCTATTTGTGTCCGTTTTTGTGCAAGTATACGGCTGTTTTCTGATTTTTTTCAATTTTCTACTGTCCCATAACATAAACCTCACAAATAAAGTTAACATCTCATAAGATATACTTCTGTACCCTCAGTGTTTGATTTTGCAATGATTTCACTGTTTGGATGTGTTTTTCTATTTGTGTCTGTTTTTGTGCAAGTATAAGGCTGTTTTCTGATTTTTTTCAATTTTCTACTGTCCCATAACATAAACCTCACAAATAAAGTTAACATCTTATAAGATATACTTCTGTACCCTCAGTGTTTGATTTTGCAATGATTTCACTGTTTGGATGTGTTTTTCTATTTGTGTCTGTTTTTGTGCAAGTATACGGCTGTTTTCTGATTTTTTTCAATTTTCTACTGTCCCATAACATAAACCTCACAAATAAAGTTAAAATCTTATAAGATATAGTTATTTACCCTCAGTGTTTGATTTTGCAATGATTTCACTGTTTGGATGTGTTTTTCTATTTGTGTCTGTTTTTGTGCACATCCAGCAAGTATATGGCTGTTTTCTGATTTTTTTTCAATTTTCTACTGTCCCATAACATAAACCTCACAAATAAAGTTAAAATCTTATAAGATATACTTCTGTACCCTCAGTGTTTGATTTTGCAATGATTTCACTGTTTGGATGTGTTTTTCTATTTGTGTCTGTTTTTGTGCAAATATACGGCTGGTTTCTGATTTTTTTCAATTTTCTACTGTCCCATAACATAAACCTCACAAATAAAGTTAACATCTTATAAGATATACTTCTGTACCCTCAGTGTTTGATTTTGCAATGATTTCACTGTTTGGATGTGTTTTTCTATTTGTGTCTGTTTTTGTGCAAGTATACGGCTGTTTTCTGATTTTTTTCAATTTTCTACTGTCCCATAACATAAACCTCACAAATAAAGTTAAAATCTTATAAGATATAGTTATTTACCCTCAGTGTTTGATTTTGCAATGATTTCACTGTTTGGATGTGTTTTTCTATTTGTGTCTGTTTTTGTGCACATTCAGCAAGTATATGGCTGTTTTCTGATTTTTTTCAATTTTCTACTGTCCCATAACATAAACCTCACAAATAAAGTTAAAATCTTATAAGATATACTTCTGTACCCTCAGTGTTTGATTTTGCAATGATTTCACTGTTTGGATGTGTTTTTCTATTTGTGTCTGTTTTTGTGCAAGTATACGGCTGGTTTCTGATTTTTTTCAATTTTCTACTGTCCCATAACATAAACCTCACAAATAAAGTTAACATCTTATAAGATATACTTCTGTACCCTCAGTGTTTGATTTTGCAATGATTTCACTGTTTGGATGTGTTTGTCTATTTGTGTCTGTTTTTGTGCAAGTATACGGCTGTTTTCTGATTTTTTTCAATTTTCTACTGTCCCATAACATAAACCTCACAAATAAAGTTAAAATCTTATAAGATATAGTTATATGCCTTCAGTGTTTGATTTTGCAATGATTTCACTGTTTGGATGTGTTTTTCTATTTGTGTCTGTTTTTGTGCAAGTATACGGCTGTTTTCTGATTTTTTTCAATTTTCTACTGTCCCATAACATAAACCTCACAAATAAAGTTAAAATCTTATAAGATATAGGTATATGCCTTCAGTGTTTGATTTTGCAATGATTTCAATGTTTGGATGTGTTTTTCTATTTGTGTCTGTTTTTGTGCAAGTATACGGCTGTTTTCTGATTTTTTTCAATTTTCTACTGTCCCATAACATAAACCTCACAAATAAAGTTAACATCTTATAAGATATACTTCTGTACCCTCAGTGTTTGATTTTGCAATGATTTCACTGTTTGGATGTGTTTTTCTATTTGTGTCTGTTTTTGTGCACATTCAGCAAGTATACGGCTGTTTTCTGATTTTTTTCAATTTTCTACTGTCCCATAACATAAACCTCACAAATAAAGTTAAAATCTTATAAGATATAGTTATATGCCTTCAGTGTTTGATTTTGCAATGATTTCACTGTTTGGATGTGTTTTTCTATTTGTGTCTGTTTTTGTGCAAGTATACGGCTGTTTTCTGATTTTTTTCAATTTTCTACTGTCCCATAACATAAACCTCACAAATAAAGTTAAAATCTTATAAGATATAGGTATATGCCTTCAGTGTTTGATTTTGCAATGATTTCAATGTTTGGATGTGTTTTTCTATTTGTGTCTGTTTTTGTGCAAGTATACGGCTGTTTTCTGATTTTTTTCAATTTTCTACTGTCCCATAACATAAACCTCACAAATAAAGTTAACATCTTATAAGATATACTTCTGTACCCTCAGTGTTTGATTTTGCAATGATTTCACTGTTTGGATGTGTTTTTCTATTTGTGTCTGTTTTTGTGCAAGTATACGGCTGTTTTCTGATTTTTTTCAATTTTCTACTGTCCCATAACATAAACCTCACAAATAAAGTTAAAATCTTATAAGATATAGTTATATGCCTTCAGTGTTTGATTTTGCAATGATTTCACTGTTTGGATGTGTTTTTCTATTTGTGTCTGTTTTTGTGCAAGTATACGGCTGTTTTCTGATTTTTTTCAATTTTCTACTGTCCCATAACATAAACCTCACAAATAAAGTTAAAATCTTATAAGATATAGGTATATGCCTTCAGTGTTTGATTTTGCAATGATTTCAATGTTTGGATGTGTTTTTCTATTTGTGTCTGTTTTTGTGCAAGTATACGGCTGTTTTCTGATTTTTTTCAATTTTCTACTGTCCCATAACATAAACCTCACAAATAAAGTTAACATCTTATAAGATATACTTCTGTACCCTCAGTGTTTGATTTTGCAATGATTTCACTGTTTGGATGTGTTTTTCTATTTGTGTCTGTTTTTGTGCACATTCAGCAAGTATACGGCTGTTTTCTGATTTTTTTCAATTTTCTACTGTCCCATAACATAAACCTCACAAATAAAGTTAAAATCTTATAAGATATAGTTATATGCCTTCAGTGTTTGATTTTGCAATGATTTCACTGTTTGGATGTGTTTTTCTATTTGTGTCTGTTTTTGTGCAAGTATACGGCTGTTTTCTGATTTTTTTCAATTTTCTACTGTCCCATAACATAAACCTCACAAATAAAGTTAAAATCTTATAAGATATAGGTATATGCCTTCAGTGTTTGATTTTGCAATGATTTCAATGTTTGGATGTGTTTTTCTATTTGTGTCTGTTTTTGTGCAAGTATACGGCTGTTTTCTGATTTTTTTCAATTTTCTACTGTCCCATAACATAAACCTCACAAATAAAGTTAACATCTTATAAGATATACTTCTGTACCCTCAGTGTTTGATTTTGCAATGATTTCACTGTTTGGATGTGTTTTTCTATTTGTGTCTGTTTTTGTGCAAGTATACGGCTGTTTTCTGATTTTTTTCAATTTTCTACTGTCCCATAACATAAACCTCACAAATAAAGTTAAAATCTTATAAGATATAGTTATATGCCTTCAGTGTTTGATTTTGCAATGATTTCACTGTTTGGATGTGTTTTTCTATTTGTGTCTGTTTTTGTGCAAGTATACGGCTGTTTTCTGATTTTTTTCAATTTTCTACTGTCCCATAACATAAACCTCACAAATAAAGTTAAAATCTTATAAGATATAGGTATATGCCTTCAGTGTTTGATTTTGCAATGATTTCAATGTTTGGATGTGTTTTTCTATTTGTGTCTGTTTTTGTGCAAGTATACGGCTGTTTTCTGATTTTTTTCAATTTTCTACTGTCCCATAACATAAACCTCACAAATAAAGTTAACATCTTATAAGATATACTTCTGTACCCTCAGTGTTTGATTTTGCAATGATTTCACTGTTTGGATGTGTTTTTCTATTTGTGTCTGTTTTTGTGCACATTCAGCAAGTATACGGCTGTTTTCTGATTTTTTTCAATTTTCTACTGTCCCATAACATAAACCTCACAAATAAAGTTAAAATCTTATAAGATATAGTTATATGCCTTCAGTGTTTGATTTTGCAATGATTTCAATGTTTGGATGTGTTTTGCTATTTGTGTCTGTTTTTGTGCACATTCAGCAAGTATACGGCTGTTTTCTGATTTTTTTCAATTTTCTACTGTCCCATAACATAAACCTCACAAATAAAGTTAACATCTTATAAGATATACTTATGTACCCTCAGTGTTTGATTTTGCAATGATTTCACTGTTTGGATGTGTTTTTCTATTTGTGTCTGTTTTTGTGCACATTCAGCAAGTATACGGCTGTTTTCTGATTTTTTTCTATTTTCTACTGTCCCATAACATAAACCTCACAAATAAAGTTAAAATCTTATAAGATATAGTTATATGCCTTCAGTGTTTGATTTTGCAATGATTTCACTGTTTGGATGTGTTTTGCTATTTGTGTCTGTTTTTGTGCACATTCAGCAAGTATACGGCTGTTTTCTGATTTTTTTCAATTTTCTACTGTCCCATAACATAAACCTCACAAATAAAGTTAACATCTCATAAGATATACTTCTGTACCATCAGTGTTTGATTTTGCAATGATTTCACTGTTTGGATGTGTTTTTCTATTTGTGTCTGTTTTGGTGCAAGTATACGGCTGTTTTCTGATTTTTTTCAATTTTCTACTGTCCCATAACATAAACCTCACAAATAAAGTTAAAATCTTATAAGATATACTTCTCTACCCTCAGTGTTTGATTTTGCAATGAATTCACTGTTTGGATGTGTTTTTCTATTTGTGTCTGTTTTTGTGTAAGTATACGGCTGTTTTCTGATTTTTTTCAATTTTCTACTGTCCCATAACATAAACCTCACAAATAAAGTTAAAATCTTATAAGATATAGTTATATGCCTTCAGTGTTTGATTTTGCAATGATTTCACTGTTTGGATGTGTTTTTCTATTTGTGTCTGTTTTTGTGCAAGTATACGGCTGTTTTCTGATTTTTTTCAATTTTCTACTGTCCCATAACATAAACCTGACAAATAAAGTTAAAATCTTATAAGATATAGTTATATGCCTTCAGTGTTTGATTTTGCAATGATTTCAATGTTTGGATGTGTTTTTCTATTTGTGTCTGTTTTTGTGCAAGTATACGGCTGTTTTCTGATTTTTTTCAATTTTCTACTGTCCCATAACATAAACCTCACAAATAAAGTTAAAATCTTATAAGATATACTTCTGTACCCTCAGTGTTTGATTTTGCAATGATTTCACTGTTTGGATGTGTTTTTCTATTTGTGTCTGTTTTTGTGCACATTCAGCAAGTATACGGCTGTTTTCTGATTTTTTTCAATTTTCTACTGTCCCATAACATAAACCTCACAAATAAAGTTAACATCTAATAAGATATACTTATGTACCCTCAGTGTTTGATTTTGCAATGATTTCACTGTTTGGATGTGTTTTTCTATTTGTGTCTGTTTTTGTGCAAGTATACGGCTGGTTTCTGATTTTTTTCAATTTTCTACTGTCCCATAACATAAACCTCACAAATAAAGTTAACATCTTATAAGATATACTTCTGTACCCTCAGTGTTTGATTTTGCAATGATTTCACTGTTTGGATGTGTTTTTCTATTTGTGTCTGTTTTTGTGCACATTCAGCAAGTATACGGCTGTTTTCTGATTTTGTTCTATTTTCTACTGTCCCATAACATAAACCTCACAAATAAAGTTCAAATCTTATAAGATATAGTTATATGCCTTCAGTGTTTGATTTTGCAATGATTTTACTGTTTGGATGTGTTTTGCTATTTGTGTCTGTTTTTGTGCACATTCAGCAAGTATACGGCTGTTTTCTGATTTTTTTCAATTTTCTACTGTCCCATAACATAAACCTCACAAATAAAGTTAACATCTTATAAGATATACGTCTGTACCCTCAGTGTTTGATTTTGCAATGATTTCACTGTTTGGATGTGTTTTTCTATTTGTGTCTGTTTTTGTGCACATTCAGCAAGTATACGGCTGTTTTCTGATTTTTTTCAATTTTCTACTGTCCCATAACATAAACCTCACAAATAAAGTTAAAATCTTATAAGATATAGTTTTTTACCCTCAGTGTTTGATTTTGCAATTATTTCCCTGTTTAGATGTGTTTTTCTATTTGTGTCTGTTTTTGTGCACATTCAGCAAGTATACGGCTGTTTTCTGATTTTTTTCAATTTTCTACTGTCCCATAACATAAACCTCACAAATAAAGTTAACATCTTATAAGATATACTTCTGTACCCTCAGTGTTTGATTTTGCAATGATTTCACTGTTTGGATGTGTTTTTCTATTTGTGTCTGTTTTTGTGCAAGTATACGGCTGGTTTCTGATTTTTTTCAATTTTCTACTGTCCCATAACATAAACCTCACAAATAAAGTTAACATCTTATAAGATATACTTCTGTACCCTCAGTGTTTGATTTTGCAATGATTTCACTGTTTGGATGTGTTTTTCTATTTGTGTCTGTTTTTGTGCAAGTATACGGCTGTTTTCTGATTTTTTTCAATTTTCTACTGTCCCATAACATAAACCTCACAAATAAAGTTAAAATCTTATAAGATATAGTTATTTACCCTCAGTGTTTGATTTTGCAATGATTTCACTGTTTGGATGTGTTTTTCTATTTGTGGCTGTTTTTGTGCACATTCAGCAAGTATACGGCTGTTTTCTGATTTTTTTCAATTTTCTACTGTCCCATAACATAAACCTCACAAATAAAGTTAAAATCTTATAAGATATACTTCTGTACCCTCAGTGTTTGATTTTGCAATGATTTCACTGTTTGGATGTGTTTTTCTATTTGTGTCTGTTTTTGTGCAAGTATACGGCTGGTTTCTGATTTTTTTCAATTTTCTACTGTCCCATAACATAAACCTCACAAATAAAGTTAACATCTTATAAGATATACTTCTGTACCCTCAGTGTTTGATTTTGCAATGATTTCACTGTTTGGATGTGTTTTTCTATTTGTGTCTGTTTTTGTGCACATTCAGCAAGTATACGGCTGTTTTCTGATTTTTTTCAATTTTCTACTGTCCCATAACATAAACCTCACAAATAAAGTTAAAATCTTATAAGATATAGTTATATGCCTTCAGTGTTTGATTTTGCAATGATGTCAATGTTTGGATGTGTTTTGCTATTTGTGTCTGTTTTTGTGCACATTCAGCAAGTATACGGCTGTTTTCTGATTTTTTTAAATTTTCTACTGTCCCATAACATAAACCTCACAAATAAAGTTAACATCTTATAAGATATACTTCTGTACCCTCAGTGTTTGATTTTGCAATGATTTCACTGTTTGGATGTGTTTTTCTATTTGTGTCTGTTTTTGTGCAAGTATACGGCTGTTTTCTGATTTTTTTCAATTTTCTACTGTCCCATAACATAAACCTCACAAATAAAGTTAAAATCTTATAAGATATACTTCTCTACCCTCAGTGTTTGATTTTGCAATGATTTCACTGTTTGGATGTGTTTTTCTATTTGTGTCTGTTTTTGTGCAAGTATACGGCTGTTTTCTGATTTTTTTCAATTTTCTACTGTCCCATAACATAAACCTGACAAATAAAGTTAAAATCTTATAAGATATAGTTATATGCCTTCAGTGTTTGATTTTGCAATGATTTCAATGTTTGGATGTGTTTTTCTATTTGTGTCTGTTTTTGTGCAAGTATACGGCTGTTTTCTGATTTTTTTCAATTTTCTACTGTCCCATAACATAAACCTCACAAATAAAGTTAAAATCTTATAAGATATACTTCTGTACCCTCAGTGTTTGATTTTGCAATGATTTCACTGTTTGGATGTGTTTTTCTATTTGTGTCTGTTTTTGTGCACATTCAGCAAGTATACAGCTGTTTTCTGATTTTTTTCAATTTTCTACTGTCCCATAACATAAACCTCACAAATAAAGTTAAAATCTTATAAGATATACTTCTGTACCCTCAGTGTTTGATTTTGCAATGATTTCACTGTTTGGATGTGTTTTTCTATTTGTGTCTGTTTTTGTGCAAGTATACGGCTGTTTTCTGATTTTTTTCAATTTTCTACTGTCCCATAACATAAACCTCACAAATAAAGTTAAAATCTTATAAGATATAGTTATATGCCTTCAGTGTTTGATTTTGCAATGATTTCACTGTTTGGATGTGTTTTGCTATTTGTGTCTGTTTTTGTGCACATTCAGCAAGTATACGGCTGTTTTCTGATTTTTTTAAATTTTCTACTGTCCCATAACATAAACCTCACAAATAAAGTTAACATCTTATAAGATATACTTCTGTACCCTCAGTGTTTGATTTTGCAATGATTTCACTGTTTGGATGTGTTTTTCTATTTGTGTCTGTTTTTGTGCAAGTATACGGCTGTTTTCTGATTTTTTTCAATTTTCTACTGTCCCATAACATAAACCTCACAAATAAAGTTAACATCTTATAAGATATACTTCTGTACCCTCAGTGTTTGATTTTGCAATGATTTCACTGTTTGGATGTGTTTTTCTATTTGTGTCTGTTTTTGTGCAAGTATACGGCTGGTTTCTGATTTTTTTCAATTTTCTACTGTCCCATAACATAAACCTCACAAATAAAGTTAACATCTTATAAGATATACTTCTGTACCCTCAGTGTTTGATTTTGCAATGATTTCACTGTTTGGATGTGTTTTTCTATTTGTGTCTGTTTTTGTGCAAGTATACGGCTGTTTTCTGATTTTTTTCAATTTTCTACTGTCCCATAACATAAACCTCACAAATAAAGTTAACATCTTATAAGATATACTTCTGTACCCTCAGTGTTTGATTTTGCAATGATTTCACTGTTTGGATGTGTTTTTCTATTTGTGTCTGTTTTTGTGCAAGTATACGGCTGGTTTCTGATTTTTTTCAATTTTCTACTGTCCCATAACATAAACCTCACAAATAAAGTTAACATCTTATAAGATATACTTCTGTACCCTCAGTGTTTGATTTTGCAATGATTTCACTGTTTGGATGTGTTTTTCTATTTGTGGCTGTTTTTGTGCACATTCAGCAAGTATACGGCTGTTTTCTGATTTTTTTCAATTTTCTACTGTCCCATAACATAAACCTCACAAATAAAGTTAAAATCTTATAAGATATACTTCTGTACCCTCAGTGTTTGATTTTGCAATGATTTCACTGTTTGGATGTGTTTTTCTATTTGTGTCTGTTTTTGTGCAAGTATACGGCTGGTTTCTGATTTTTTTCAATTTTCTACTGTCCCATAACATAAACCTCACAAATAAAGTTAACATCTTATAAGATATACTTCTGTACCCTCAGTGTTTGATTTTGCAATGATTTCACTGTTTGGATGTGTTTTTCTATTTGTGTCTGTTTTTGTGCAAGTATACGGCTGTTTTCTGATTTTTTTCAATTTTCTACTGTCCCATAACATAAACCTCACAAATAAAGTTAAAATCTTATAAGATATAGTTATATGCCTTCAGTGTTTGATTTTGCAATGATTTCAATGTTTGGATGTGTTTTGCTATTTGTGTCTGTTTTTGTGCACATTCAGCAAGTATACGGCTGTTTTCTGATTTTTTTCAATTTTCTACTGTCCCATAACATAAACCTCACAAATAAAGTTAACATCTTATAAGATATACTTATGTACCCTCAGTGTTTTATTTTGCAATGATTTCACTGTTTGGATGTGTTTTTCTATTTGTGACTGTTTTTGTGCACATTCAGCAAGTATACGGCTGTTTTCTGATTTTTTTCTATTTTCTACTGTCCCATAACATAAACCTCACAAATAAAGTTAAAATCTTATGAGATATAGTTATATGCCTTCAGTGTTTGATTTTGCAATGATTTCACTGTTTGGATGTGTTTTGCTATTTGTGTCTGTTTTTGTGCACATTCAGCAAGTATACGGCTGTTTTCTGATTTTTTTAAATTTTCTACTGTCCCATAACATAAACCTCACAAATAAAGTTAACATCTTATAAGATATACTTCTGTACCCTCAGTGTTTGATTTTGCAATGATTTCACTGTTTGGATGTGTTTTTCTATTTGTGTCTGTTTTTGTGCAAGTATATGGCTGTTTTCTGATTTTTTTCAATTTTCTACTGTCCCATAACATAAACCTCACAAATAAAGTTAAAATCTTATAAGATATACTTCTCTACCCTCAGTGTTTGATTTTGCAATGATTTCACTGTTTTGATGTGTTTTTCTATTTGTGTCTGTTTTTGTGCACATTCAGCAAGTATACGGCTGTTTTCTGATTTTTTTCAATTTTCTACTGTCCCATAACATAAACCTCACAAATAAAGTTAAAATCTTATAAGACATAGGTATATGCCTTCAGTGTTTGATTTTGCAATGATTTCAATGTTTGGATGTGTTTTTCTATTTGTGTCTGTTTTTGTGCAAGTATACGGCTGTTTTCTGATTTTTTTCAATTTTCTACTGTCCCATAACATAAACCTCACAAATAAAGTTAAAATCTTATAAGATATACTTCTCTACCCTCAGTGTTTGATTTTGCAATGATTTCACTGTTTGGATGTGTTTTTCTATTTGTGTCTGTTTTTGTGCAAGTATACGGCAGTTTTCTGATTTTTTTCAATTTTCTACTGTCCCATAACATAAACCTCACAAATAAAGTTAAAATCTTATAAGATATACTTCTCTACCCTCAGTGTTTGATTTTGCAATGATTTCACTGTTTGGATGTGTTTTTCTATTTGTGTCTGTTTTTGTGCAAGTATACGGCAGTTTTCTGATTTTTTTCAATTTTCTACTGTCCCATAACATAAACCTCACAAATAAAGTTAACATCTTATAAGATATACTTCTGTACCCTCAGTGTTTGATTTTGCAATGATTTCACTGTTTGGATGTGTTTTTCTATTTGTGTCTGTTTTTGTGCACATTCAGCACGTATACGGCTGTTTTCTGTTTTTTTTCAATTGTCTACTGTCCCATAACATAAACCTCACAAATAAAGTTAACATCTTATAAGATATACTTCTGTACCCTCAGTGTTTGATTTTGCAATGATTTCAATGTTTGGATGTGTTTTTCTATTTGTGTCTGTTTTTGTGCAAGTATACGGCTGTTTTCTGATTTTTTTCAATTTTCTACTGTCCCATAACATAAACCTCACAAATAAAGTTAAAATCTTATAAGATATACTTCTCTACCCTCAGTGTTTGATTTTGCAATGATTTCACTGTTTGGATGTGTTTTTCTATTTGTGTCTGTTTTTGTGCACATTCAGCAAGTATACGGCTGTTTTCTGATTTTTTTCAATTTTCTACTGTCCCATAACATAAACCTCACAAATAAAGTTAACATCTTATAAGATATACTTCTGTACCCTCAGTGTTTGATTTTGCAATGATTTCACTGTTTGGATGTGTTTTTCTATTTGTGTCTGTTTTTGTGCACATTCAGCAAGTATACGTCTGTTTTCTGATTTTTTTCAATTTTCTACTGTCCCATAACATAAACCTCACAAATAAAGTTAACATCTTATAAGATATACTTCTGTACCCTCAGTGTTTGATTTTGCAATGATTTCACTGTTTGGATGTGTTTTTCTATTTGTGTCTGTTTTTGTGCACATTCAGCAAGTATACGGCTGTTTTCTGTTTTTTTTCAATTTTCTACTGTCCCATAACATAAACCTCACAAATAAAGTTAAAATCTTATAAGATATAGTTATTTACCCTCAGTGTTTGATTTTGCAATGATTTCACTGTTTGGATGTGTTTTTCTATTTGTGTCTGTTTTTGTGCACATTCAGCAAGTATACGGCTGTTTTCTGATTTTTTTAAATTTTCTACTGTCCCATAACATAAACCTCACAAATAAAGTTAACATCTTATAAGATATACTTCTGTACCCTCAGTGTTTGATTTTGCAATGATTTCACTGTTTGGATGTGTTTTTCTATTTGTGTCTGTTTTTGTGCAATTATACGGCTGTTTTCTGATTTTTTTCAATTTTCTACTTTCCCATAACATAAACCTCACAAATAAAGTTAAAATCTTATAAGATATAGTTATTTACCCTCAGTGTTTGATTTTGCAATGATTTCACTGTTTGGATGTGTTTTTCTATTTGTGTCTGTTTTTGTGCACATTCAGCAAGTATACGGCTGTTTTCTGATTTTTTTCAATTTTCTACTGTCCCATAACATAAACCTCACAAATAAAGTTAAAATCTTATAAGATATAGTTATATGCCTTCAGTGTTTGATTTTGCAATGATTTCAATGTTTGGATGTGTTTTGCTATTTGTGTCTGTTTTTGTGCACATTCAGCAAGTATACGGCTGTTTTCTGATTTTTTTCAATTTTCTACTGTCCCATAACATAAACCTCACAAATAAAGTTAACATCTTATAAGATATACTTCTGTACCCTCAGTGTTTGATTTTGCAATGATTTCACTGTTTCGATGTGTTTTGCTATTTGTGTCTGTTTTTGTGCACATTCAGCAAGTATACGGCTGTTTTCTGATTTTTTTCAATTTTCTACTGTCCCATAACATAAACCTCACAAATAAAGTTAAAATCTTATAAGATATAGTTATCTGCCTTCAGTGTTTGATTTTGCAATGATTTCACTGTTTGGATGTGTTTTTCTATTTGTGTCTGTTTTTGTGCAAGTATACAGCTGTTTTCTGATTTTTTTCAATTTTCTACTGTCCCATAACATAAACCTCACAAATAAAGTTAAAATCTTATAAGATATAGGTATATGCCTTCAGTGTTTGATTTTGCAATGATTTCAATGTTTGGATGTGTTTTTCTATTTGTGTCTGTTTTTGTGCAAGTATACGGCTGTTTTCTGATTTTTTTCAATTTTCTACTGTCCCATAACATAAACCTCACAAATAAAGTTAACATCTTATAAGATATACTTCTGTACCCTCAGTGTTTGATTTTGCAATGATTTCACTGTTTGGATGTGTTTTTCTATTTGTGTCTGTTTTTGTGCACATTCAGCAAGTATACGGCTGTTTTCTGTTTTTTTTCAATTTTCTACTGTCCCATAACATAAACCTCACAAATAAAGTTAAAATCTTATAAGATATAGTTATTTACCCTCAGTGTTTGATTTTGCAATGATTTCACTGTTTGGATGTGTTTTTCTATTTGTGTCTGTTTTTGTGCACATTCAGCAAGTATACGGCTGTTTTCTGATTTTTTTCAATTTTCTACTGTCCCATAACATAAACCTCACAAATAAAGTTAAAATCTTATAAGATATACTTCTCTACCCTCAGTGTTTGATTTTGCAATGATTTCACTGTTTGGATGTGTTTTTCTATTTGTGTCTGTTTTTGTGCAAGTATACGGCTGTTTTCTGATTTTTTTCAATTTTCTACTGTCCCATAACATAAACCTCACAAATAAAGTTAACATCTTATAAGATATACTTATGTAACCTCAGTGTTTGATTTTGCAATGATTTCACTGTTTGGATGTGTTTTGCTATTTGTGTCTGTTTTTGTGCACATTCAGCAAGTATACGGCTGTTTTCTGATTTTTTTCAATTTTCTACTGTCCCATAACATAAACCGCACGAATAAAGTTAAAATCTTATAAGATATACTTCTCTACCCTCAGTGTTTGATTTTGCAATGATTTCACTGTTTGGATGTGTTTTTCTATTTGTGTCTGTTTTTGTGCACATTCAGCAAGTATACGGCTGTTTTCTGATTTTTTTCAATTTTCTACTGTCCCATAACATAAACCTCACAAATAAGGTTAAAATCTTATAAAATATAGTTATATGACTTCAGTGTTTGATTTTGCAATGATTTCACTGTTTGGATTTGTTTTTCTATTTGTGTCTGTTTTTGTGCGCATTCAGCAAGTCAGTCAGTCATCATCTACCGCTTTTATCCTCAACCAGAGGGTCGCGGGGGGTGCTGTGCCAATCTCAGCTACATCGGGCGATAGGCGGGGTACACCCTGGACAGTTCGCCAGTCCATCGCAGGGCCACACACAGATAGAGACAAACAACCATTCACTCTCACACTCACTCCTATGGTCAATTTGGAGTGTCCAATTTACCTATCCCCACATTGCATGTTTTTGGACTGTGGGAGGAAGCCGGAGTACCCGGAGAGAACCCACGCACACACGGGGAGAACATGCAAACTCCATGCAGAAAGGCCCTTGTTCCAACCGGGGCTCGAACCCGGGTCTTCTCGCTGCAAGGCGAGAGTGCTAACCACTACCCCACCGTGTGGCCCCCATTCAGCAAGTATACGGCTGTTTTCTGATTTTTTTCAATTTTCTACTGTCCCATAACATAAACCTCACAAATAAAGTTAAAATCTTATAAGATATAGTTATATGCCTTCAGTGTTTGATTTTGCAATGATTTCACAGTTTGGATGTGTTTTTCTATTTGTGTCTGTTTTTGTGCACATTCAGCAAGTATACGGCTGTTTTCTGATTTTTTTCAATTTTCTACTGTCCCATAACATAAACCTCACAAATAAAGTTAACATCTTATCAGATATACTTCTGTACCCTCAGTGTTTGATTTTGCAATGATTTCACTGTTTGGATGTGTTTTTCTATTTGTGTCTGTTTTTGTGCAAGTATACGGCTGTTTTCTGATTTTTTTCAATTTACTACTGTCCCATAACATAAACCTGACAAATAAAGTTAAAATCTTATAAGATATAGTTATATGCCTTCAGTGTTTGATTTTGCAATGATTTCAATGTTTGGATGTGTTTTTCTATTTGTGTCTGTTTTTGTGCAAGTATACGGCTGTTTTCTGTTTTTTTTCAATTTTCTACTGTCCCATAACATAAACCTCACAAATAAAGTTAACATCTTATCAGATATACTTCTGTACCCTCAGTGTTTGATTTTGCAATGATTTCACTGTTTGGATGTGTTTTTCTATTTGTGTCTGTTTTTGTGCACATTCAGCAAGTATACGGCTGTTTTCTGATTTTTTTCAATTTTCTACTGTCCCAAAACATAAACCTCACAAATAAAGTTAAAATCTTATAAGATATACTTCTCTACCCTCAGTGTTTGATTTTGCAATGATTTCACTGTTTGGATGTGTTTTTCTATTTGTGTCTGTTTTTGTGCACATTCAGCAAGTATACGGCTGTTTTCTGATTTTTTTCAATTTTCTACTGTCCCATAACATAAACCTCACAAATAAAGTTAACATCTTATAAGATATACTTCTGTACCCTCAGTGTTTGATTTTGCAATGATTTCACTGTTTCGATGTGTTTTGCTATTTGTGTCTGTTTTTGTGCACATTCAGCAAGTATACGGCTGTTTTCTGATTTTTTTCAATTTTCTACTGTCCCATAACATAAACCTCACAAATAAAGTTAAAATCTTATAAGATATAGTTATCTGCCTTCAGTGTTTGATTTTGCAATGATTTCACTGTTTGGATGTGTTTTTCTATTTGTGTCTGTTTTTGTGCAAGTATACAGCTGTTTTCTGATTTTTTTCAATTTTCTACTGTCCCATAACATAAACCTCACAAATAAAGTTAAAATCTTATAAGATATAGGTATATGCCTTCAGTGTTTGATTTTGCAATGATTTCAATGTTTGGATGTGTTTTTCTATTTGTGTTTGTTTTTGTGCAAGTATACGGCTGTTTTCTGATTTTTTTCAATTTTCTACTGTCCCATAACATAAACCTCACAAATAAAGTTAACATCTTATAAGATATACTTCTGTACCCTCAGTGTTTGATTTTGCAATGATTTCACTGTTTGGATGTGTTTTTCTATTTGTGTCTGTTTTTGTGCACATTCAGCAAGTATACGGCTGTTTTCTGTTTTTTTTCAATTTTCTACTGTCCCATAACATAAACCTCACAAATAAAGTTAAAATCTTATAAGATATAGTTATTTACCCTCAGTGTTTGATTTTGCAATGATTTCACTGTTTGGATGTGTTTTTCTATTTGTGTCTGTTTTTGTGCACATTCAGCAAGTATACGGCTGTTTTCTGATTTTTTTCAATTTTCTACTGTCCCATAACATAAACCTCACAAATAAAGTTAAAATCTTATAAGATATACTTATGTAACCTCAGTGTTTGATTTTGCAATGATTTCACTGTTTGGATGTGTTTTTCTATTTGTGTCTGTTTTTGTGCAAGTATACGGCTGTTTTCTGATTTTTTTCAATTTTCTACTGTCCCATAACATAAACCTCACAAATAAAGTTAACATCTTATAAGATATACTTATGTAACCTCAGTGTTTGATTTTGCAATGATTTCACTGTTTGGATGTGTTTTGCTATTTGTGTCTGTTTTTGTGCACATTCAGCAAGTATACGGCTGTTTTCTGATTTTTTTCAATTTTCTACTGTCCCATAACATAAACCGCACGAATAAAGTTAAAATCTTATAAGATATACTTCTCTACCCTCAGTGTTTGATTTTGCAATGATTTCACTGTTTGGATGTGTTTTTCTATTTGTGTCTGTTTTTGTGCACATTCAGCAAGTATACGGCTGTTTTCTGATTTTTTTCAATTTTCTACTGTCCCATAACATAAACCTCACAAATAAGGTTAAAATCTTATAAAATATAGTTATATGACTTCAGTGTTTGATTTTGCAATGATTTCACTGTTTGGATTTGTTTTTCTATTTGTGTCTGTTTTTGTGCGCATTCAGCAAGTCAGTCAGTCATCATCTACCGCTTTTATCCTCAACCAGAGGGTCGCGGGGGGTGCTGTGCCAATCTCAGCTACATCGGGCGATAGGCGGGGTACACCCTGGACAGTTCGCCAGTCCATCGCAGGGCCACACACAGATAGAGACAAACAACCATTCACTCTCACACTCACTCCTATGGTCAATTTGGAGTGTCCAATTTACCTATCCCCACATTGCATGTTTTTGGACTGTGGGAGGAAGCCGGAGTACCCGGAGAGAACCCACGCACACACGGGGAGAACATGCAAACTCCATGCAGAAAGGCCCTTGTTCCAACCGGGGCTCGAACCCGGGTCTTCTCGCTGCAAGGCGAGAGTGCTAACCACTACCCCACCGTGTGGCCCCCATTCAGCAAGTATACGGCTGTTTTCTGATTTTTTTCAATTTTCTACTGTCCCATAACATAAACCTCACAAATAAAGTTAAAATCTTATAAGATATAGTTATATGCCTTCAGTGTTTGATTTTGCAATGATTTCACAGTTTGGATGTGTTTTTCTATTTGTGTCTGTTTTTGTGCACATTCAGCAAGTATACGGCTGTTTTCTGATTTTTTTCAATTTTCTACTGTCCCATAACATAAACCTCACAAATAAAGTTAACATCTTATCAGATATACTTCTGTACCCTCAGTGTTTGATTTTGCAATGATTTCACTGTTTGGATGTGTTTTTCTATTTGTGTCTGTTTTTGTGCAAGTATACGGCTGTTTTCTGATTTTTTTCAATTTTCTACTGTCCCATAACATAAACCTCACAAATAAAGTTAACATCTTATAAGATATACGTCTGTACCCTCAGTGTTTGATTTTGCAATGATTTCACTGTTTGGATGTGTTTTTCTATTTGTGTCTGTTTTTGTGCACATTCAGCAAGTATACGGCTGTTTTCTGATTTTTTTCAATTTTCTACTGTCCCATAACATAAACCTCACAAATAAAGTTAACATCTTATAAGATATACTTCTGTACCCTCAGTGTTTGATTTTGCGATGATTTCACTGTTTGGATGTGTTTTTCTATTTGTGCCTGTTTTTGTGCACATTCAGCAAGTATACGGCTGTTTTCTGATTTTTTTCAATTTTCTACTGTCCCATAACATAAACCTCACAAATAAAGTTAAAATCTTATAAGATATAGTTATATGCCTTCAGTGTTTGATTTTGCAATGATTTCACTGTTTGGATGTGTTTTGCTATTTGTGTCTGTTTTTGTGCACATTCAGCAAGTATACGGCTGTTTTCTGATTTTTTTCAATTTTCTACTGTCCCATAACATAAACCTCACAAATAAAGTTAAAATCTTATAAGATATAGTTATTTACCCTCAGTGTTTGATTTTGCAATGATTTCACTGTTTGGATGTGTTTTGCTATTTGTGTCTGTTTTTGTGCACATTCAGCAAGTATACGGCTGTTTTCTGATTTTTTTCAATTTTCTACTGTCCCATAACATAAACCTCACAAATAAAGTTAACATCTTATAAGATATACTTCTGTACCCTCAGTGTTTGATTTTGCAATGATTTCACTCTTTGGATGTGTTTTTCTATTTGTGTCTGTTTTTGTGCAAGTATACGGCTGTTTTCTGTTTTTTTTCAATTTTCTACTGTCCCATAACATAAACCTCACAAATAAAGTTAAAATCTTATGAGATAAAGTTATTTACCCTCAGTGTTTGATTTTGCAATGATTTCACTTTTTGGATGTGTTTTTCTATTTGTGTCTGTTTTTGTGCATATTCAGCAAGTATACGGCTGTTTTCTAATTTTTTCAATTCTCTACTGTCCCATAACATAAACCTAACAAATAAAGTTAAAATCTTATAAGATATACTTCTCTACCCTCAGTGTTTGATTTTGCAATGACTTCACTGTTTGGATGTGTTTTTCTATTTGTGTCTGTTTTTGTGCAAGTATACGGCTGTTTTCTGATTTTTTTCAATTTTCTACTGTCCCATAACATAAACCTCACAAATAAAGTTAACATCTTATAAGATATACTTCTGTACCCTCAGTGTTTGATTTTGCAATGATTTCACTGTTTGGATGTGTTTTTCTATTTGTGTCTGTTTTTGTGCACATTCAGCAAGTATACGGCTGTTTTCTGATTTTTTTCAATTTTCTACTGTCCCATAACATAAACCTCACAAATAAAGTTAAAATCTTATAAGATATAGTTATATGCCTTCAGTGTTTGATTTTGCAATGATTTCAATGTTTGGATGTGTTTTGCTATTTGTGTCTGTTTTTGTGCACATTCAGCAAGTATACGGCTGTTTTCTGATTTTTTTCAATTTTCTACTGTCCCATAACATAAACCTCACAAATAAAGTTAACATCTTATAAGATATACTTATGTACCCTCAGTGTTTGATTTTGCAATGATTTCACTGTTTGGATGTGTTTTTCTATTTGTGTCTGTTTTTGTGCACATTCAGCAAGTATACGGCTGTTTTCTGATTTTTTTCTATTTTCTACTGTCCCATAACATAAACCTCACAAATAAAGTTAAAATCTTATAAGATATAGTTATATGCCTTCAGTGTTTGATTTTGCAATGATTTCACTGTTTGGATGTGTTTTGCTATTTGTGTCTGTTTTTGTGCACATTCAGCAAGTATACGGCTGTTTTCTGATTTTTTTCAATTTTCTACTGTCCCATAACATAAACCTCACAAATAAAGTTAACATCTCATAAGATATACTTCTGTACCATCAGTGTTTGATTTTGCAATGATTTCACTGTTTGGATGTGTTTTTCTATTTGTGTCTGTTTTGGTGCAAGTATACGGCTGTTTTCTGATTTTTTTCAATTTTCTACTGTCCCATAACATAAACCTCACAAATAAAGTTAAAATCTTATAAGATATACTTCTCTACCCTCAGTGTTTGATTTTGCAATGAATTCACTGTTTGGATGTGTTTTTCTATTTGTGTCTGTTTTTGTGTAAGTATACGGCTGTTTTCTGATTTTTTTCAATTTTCTACTGTCCCATAACATAAACCTCACAAATAAAGTTAAAATCTTATAAGATATAGTTATATGCCTTCAGTGTTTGATTTTGCAATGATTTCACTGTTTGGATGTGTTTTTCTATTTGTGTCTGTTTTTGTGCAAGTATACGGCTGTTTTCTGATTTTTTTCAATTTTCTACTGTCCCATAACATAAACCTGACAAATAAAGTTAAAATCTTATAAGATATAGTTATATGCCTTCAGTGTTTGATTTTGCAATGATTTCAATGTTTGGATGTGTTTTTCTATTTGTGTCTGTTTTTGTGCAAGTATACGGCTGTTTTCTGATTTTTTTCAATTTTCTACTGTCCCATAACATAAACCTCACAAATAAAGTTAAAATCTTATAAGATATACTTCTGTACCCTCAGTGTTTGATTTTGCAATGATTTCACTGTTTGGATGTGTTTTTCTATTTGTGTCTGTTTTTGTGCACATTCAGCAAGTATACGGCTGTTTTCTGATTTTTTTCAATTTTCTACTGTCCCATAACATAAACCTCACAAATAAAGTTAACATCTAATAAGATATACTTATGTACCCTCAGTGTTTGATTTTGCAATGATTTCACTGTTTGGATGTGTTTTTCTATTTGTGTCTGTTTTTGTGCAAGTATACGGCTGTTTTCAGATTTTTTTAAATTTTCTACTGTCCCATAACATAAACCTCACAAATAAAGTTAACATCTTATAAGATATACGTCTGTACCCTCAGTGTTTGATTTTGCAATGATTTCACTGTTTGGATGTGTTTTTCTATTTGTGTCTGTTTTTGTGCACATTCAGCAAGTATACGGCTGTTTTCTGATTTTTTTCAATTTTCTACTGTCCCATAACATAAACCTCACAAATAAAGTTAAAATCTTATAAGATATAGTTTTTTACCCTCAGTGTTTGATTTTGCAATTATTTCCCTGTTTAGATGTGTTTTTCTATTTGTGTCTGTTTTTGTGCACATTCAGCAAGTATACGGCTGTTTTCTGATTTTTTTCAATTTTCTACTGTCCCATAACATAAACCTCACAAATAAAGTTAACATCTTATAAGATATACTTCTGTACCCTCAGTGTTTGATTTTGCAATGATATCACTGTTTGGATGTGTTTTTCTATTTGTGTCTGTTTTTGTGCAAGTATACGGCTGGTTTCTGATTTTTTTCAATTTTCTACTGTCCCATAACATAAACCTCACAAATAAAGTTAACATCTTATAAGATATACTTCTGTACCCTCAGTGTTTGATTTTGCAATGATTTCACTGTTTGGATGTGTTTTTCTATTTGTGTCTGTTTTTGTGCACATTCAGCAAGTATACGGCTGTTTTCTGATTTTGTTCTATTTTCTACTGTCCCATAACATAAACCTCACAAATAAAGTTCAAATCTTATAAGATATAGTTATATGCCTTCAGTGTTTGATTTTGCAATGATTTTACTGTTTGGATGTGTTTTGCTATTTGTGTCTGTTTTTGTGCACATTCAGCAAGTATACGGCTGTTTTCTGATTTTTTTCAATTTTCTACTGTCCCATAACATAAACCTCACAAATAAAGTTAACATCTTATAAGATATACGTCTGTACCCTCAGTGTTTGATTTTGCAATGATTTCACTGTTTGGATGTGTTTTTCTATTTGTGTCTGTTTTTGTGCACATTCAGCAAGTATACGGCTGTTTTCTGATTTTTTTCAATTTTCTACTGTCCCATAACATAAACCTCACAAATAAAGTTAAAATCTTATAAGATATAGTTTTTTACCCTCAGTGTTTGATTTTGCAATTATTTCCCTGTTTAGATGTGTTTTTCTATTTGTGTCTGTTTTTGTGCACATTCAGCAAGTATACGGCTGTTTTCTGATTTTTTTCAATTTTCTACTGTCCCATAACATAAACCTCACAAATAAAGTTAACATCTTATAAGATATACTTCTGTACCCTCAGTGTTTGATTTTGCAATGATTTCACTGTTTGGATGTGTTTTTCTATTTGTGTCTGTTTTTGTGCAAGTATACGGCTGGTTTCTGATTTTTTTCAATTTTCTACTGTCCCATAACATAAACCTCACAAATAAAGTTAACATCTTATAAGATATACTTCTGTACCCTCAGTGTTTGATTTTGCAATGATTTCACTGTTTGGATGTGTTTTTCTATTTGTGTCTGTTTTTGTGCACATTCAGCAAGTATACGGCTGTTTTCTGATTTTGTTCTATTTTCTACTGTCCCATAACATAAACCTCACAAATAAAGTTCAAATCTTATAAGATATAGTTATATGCCTTCAGTGTTTGATTTTGCAATGATTTTACTGTTTGGATGTGTTTTGCTATTTGTGTCTGTTTTTGTGCACATTCAGCAAGTATACGGCTGTTTTCTGATTTTTTTCAATTTTCTACTGTCCCATAACATAAACCTCACAAATAAAGTTAACATCTTATAAGATATACGTCTGTACCCTCAGTGTTTGATTTTGCAATGATTTCACTGTTTGGATGTGTTTTTCTATTTGTGTCTGTTTTTGTGCACATTCAGCAAGTATACGGCTGTTTTCTGATTTTTTTCAATTTTCTACTGTCCCATAACATAAACCTCACAAATAAAGTTAAAATCTTATAAGATATAGTTTTTTACCCTCAGTGTTTGATTTTGCAATTATTTCCCTGTTTAGATGTGTTTTTCTATTTGTGTCTGTTTTTGTGCACATTCAGCAAGTATACGGCTGTTTTCTGATTTTTTTCAATTTTCTACTGTCCCATAACATAAACCTCACAAATAAAGTTAACATCTTATAAGATATACTTCTGTACCCTCAGTGTTTGATTTTGCAATGATTTCACTGTTTGGATGTGTTTTTCTATTTGTGTCTGTTTTTGTGCAAGTATACGGCTGGTTTCTGATTTTTTTCAATTTTCTACTGTCCCATAACATAAACCTCACAAATAAAGTTAACATCTTATAAGATATACTTCTGTACCCTCAGTGTTTGATTTTGCAATGATTTCACTGTTTGGATGTGTTTTTCTATTTGTGTCTGTTTTTGTGCAAGTATACGGCTGTTTTCTGATTTTTTTCAATTTTCTACTGTCCCATAACATAAACCTCACAAATAAAGTTAAAATCTTATAAGATATAGTTATTTACCCTCAGTGTTTGATTTTGCAATGATTTCACTGTTTGGATGTGTTTTTCTATTTGTGGCTGTTTTTGTGCACATTCAGCAAGTATACGGCTGTTTTCTGATTTTTTTCAATTTTCTACTGTCCCATAACATAAACCTCACAAATAAAGTTAAAATCTTATAAGATATACTTCTGTACCCTCAGTGTTTGATTTTGCAATGATTTCACTGTTTGGATGTGTTTTTCTATTTGTGTCTGTTTTTGTGCAAGTATACGGCTGGTTTCTGATTTTTTTCAATTTTCTACTGTCCCATAACATAAACCTCACAAATAAAGTTAACATCTTATAAGATATACTTCTGTACCCTCAGTGTTTGATTTTGCAATGATTTCACTGTTTGGATGTGTTTTTCTATTTGTGTCTGTTTTTGTGCACATTCAGCAAGTATACGGCTGTTTTCTGATTTTTTTCAATTTTCTACTGTCCCATAACATAAACCTCACAAATAAAGTTAAAATCTTATAAGATATAGTTATATGCCTTCAGTGTTTGATTTTGCAATGATGTCAATGTTTGGATGTGTTTTGCTATTTGTGTCTGTTTTTGTGCACATTCAGCAAGTATACGGCTGTTTTCTGATTTTTTTAAATTTTCTACTGTCCCATAACATAAACCTCACAAATAAAGTTAACATCTTATAAGATATACTTCTGTACCCTCAGTGTTTGATTTTGCAATGATTTCACTGTTTGAATGTGTTTTTCTATTTGTGTCTGTTTTTGTGCAAGTATACGGCTGTTTTCTGATTTTTTTCAATTTTCTACTGTCCCATAACATAAACCTCACAAATAAAGTTAAAATCTTATAAGATATACTTCTCTACCCTCAGTGTTTGATTTTGCAATGATTTCACTGTTTGGATGTGTTTTTCTATTTGTGTCTGTTTTTGTGCACATTCAGCAAGTATCGACTGTTTTCTGATTTTTTTCTATTTTCTACTGTCCCATAACATAAACCTCACAAATAAAGTTAACATCTTATAAGATATACTTCTGTACACTCAGTGTTTGATTTTGCAATGATTTCACTGTTTGGATGTGTTTTTCTATTTGTGTCTGTTTTTGTGCACATTCAGCAAGTATACGGCTGTTTTCTGATTTTTTTCAATTTTCTACTGTCCCATAACATAAACCTCACAAATAAAGTTAAAATCTTATAAGATATACTTCTCTACCCTCAGTGTTTGATTTTGCAATGATTTCACTGTTTGGATGTGTTTTTCTATTTGTGTCTGTTTTTGTGCAAGTATACGGCTGTTTTCTGATTTTTTTCAATTTTCTACTGTCCCATAACATAAACCTCACAAATAAAGTCAACATCTAATAAGATATACTTCTCTACCCTCAGTGTTTGATTTTGCAATGATTTCACTGTTTGGATGTGTTTTTCTATTTGTGTCTGTTTTTGTGCACATTCAGCAAGTATACGGCTGTTTTCTGATTTTTTTCAATTTTCTACTGTCCCATAACATAAACCTCACAAATAAAGTTAAAATCTTATAAGATATAGTTATATGCCTTCAGTGTTTGATTTTGCAATGATTTCAATGTTTGGATGTGTTTTGCTATTTGTGTCTGTTTTTGTGCACATTCAGCAAGTATACGGCTGTTTTCTGATTTTTTTCTATTTTCTACTGTCCCATAACATAAACCTCACAAATAAAGTTAAAATCTTATAAGATATAGTTATATGCCTTCAGTGTTTGATTTTGCAATGATTTCACTGTTTGGATGTGTTTTGCTATTTGTGTCTGTTTTTGTGCACATTCAGCAAGTATACGACTGTTTTCTGATTTTTTTAAATTTTCTACTGTCCCATAACATAAACCTCACAAATAAAGTTAACATCTTATAAGATATACTTCTGTACCCTCAGTGTTTGATTTTGCAATGATTTCACTGTTTGGATGTGTTTTTCTATTTGTGTCTGTTTTTGTGCAAGTATACGGCTGTTTTCTGATTTTTTTCAATTTTCTACTGTCCCATAACATAAACCTCACAAATAAAGTTAAAATGTTATAAGATATACTTCTCTACCCTCAGTGTTTGATTTTGCAATGATTTCACTGTTTTGATGTGTTTTTCTATTTGTGTCTGTTTTTGTGCACATTCAGCAAGTATACGGCTGTTTTCTGATTTTTTTCAATTTTCTACTGTCCCATTACATAAACCTCACAAATAAAGTTAAAATCTTATAAGATATAGGTATATGCCTTCAGTGTTTGATTTTGCAATGATTTCAATGTTTGGATGTGTTTTTCTATTTGTGTCTGTTTTTGTGCAAGTATACGGCTGTTTTCTGATTTTCTTCAATTTTCTACTGTCCCATAACATAAACCTCACAAATAAAGTTAAAATCTTATAAGATATAGGTATATGCCTTCAGTGTTTGATTTTGCAATGATTTCAATGTTTGGATGTGTTTTTCTATTTGTGTCTGTTTTTGTGCAAGTATACGGCTGTTTTCTGATTTTCTTCAATTTTCTACTGTCCCATAACATAAACCTCACAAATAAAGTTAACATCTTATAAGATATACTTCTCTACCCTCAGTGTTTGATTTTGCAATGATTTCACTGTTTGGATGTGTTTTTCTATTTGTGTCTGTTTTTGTGCACATTCAGCAAGTATACGGCTGTTTTCTGATTTTTTTCAATTTTCTACTGTCCCATAACATAAACCTCACAAATAAAGTTAAAATCTTATAAGATATAGTTATATGCCTTCAGTGTTTGATTTTGCAATGATTTCAATGTTTGGATGTGTTTTGCTATTTGTGTCTGTTTTTGTGCACATTCAGCAAGTATACGGCTGTTTTCTGAATTTTTTTCAATTTTCTACTGTCCCATAACATAAACCTCACAAATAAAGTTAACATCTTATAAGATATACTTATGTACCCTCAGTGTTTTATTTTGCAATGATTTCACTGTTTGGATGTGTTTTTCTATTTGTGACTGTTTTTGTGCACATTCAGCAAGTATACGGCTGTTTTCTGATTTTTTTCTATTTTCTACTGTCCCATAACATAAACCTCACAAATAAAGTTAAAATCTTATAAGATATAGTTATATGCCTTCAGTGTTTGATTTTGCAATGATTTCAATGTTTGGATGTGTTTTGCTATTTGTGTCTGTTTTTGTGCACATTCAGCAAGTATACGGCTGTTTTCTGAATTTTTTTCAATTTTCTACTGTCCCATAACATAAACCTCACAAATAAAGTTAACATCTTATAAGATATACTTATGTACCCTCAGTGTTTTATTTTGCAATGATTTCACTGTTTGGATGTGTTTTTCTATTTGTGACTGTTTTTGTGCACATTCAGCAAGTATACGGCTGTTTTCTGATTTTTTTCTATTTTCTACTGTCCCATAACATAAACCTCACAAATAAAGTTAAAATCTTATAAGATATAGGTATATGCCTTCAGTGTTTGATTTTGCAATGATTTCAATGTTTGGATGTGTTTTTCTATTTGTGTCTGTTTTTGTGCAAGTATACGGCTGTTTTCTGATTTTTTTCAATTTTCTACTGTCCCATAACATAAACCTCACAAATAAAGTTAAAATCTTATAAGATATACTTCTCTACCCTCAGTGTTTGATTTTGCAATGATTTCACTGTTTGGATGTGTTTTTCTATTTGTGTCTGTTTTTGTGCACATTCAGCAAGTATACGGCTGTTTTCTGATTTTTTTCAATTTTCTACTGTCCCATAACATAAACCTCACAAATAAAGTTAACATCTTATAAGATATACTTCTGTACCCTCAGTGTTTGATTTTGCAATGATTTCACTGTTTGGATGTGTTTTTCTATTTGTGTCTGTTTTTGTGCACATTCAGCAAGTGTACGGCTGTTTTCTGATTTTTTTCAATTTTCTACTGTCCCATAACATAAACCTCACAAATAAAGTTAACATCTTATAAGATATACTTCTGTACCCTCAGTGTTTGATTTTGCAATGATTTCACTGTTTGGATGTGTTTTTCTATTTGTGTCTGTTTTTGTGCAAGTATACGGCTGTTTTCTGTTTTTTTTCAATTTTCTACTGTCCCATAACATAAACCTCACAAATAAAGTTAAAATCTTATAAGATATAGTTATTTACCCTCAGTGTTTGATTTTGCAATGATTTCACTGTTTGGATGTGTTTTTCTATTTGTGTCTGTTTTTGTGCACATTCAGCAAGTATACGGCTGTTTTCTGATTTTTTTCAATTTTCTACTGTCCCATAACATAAACCTCACAAATAAAGTTAAAATCTTATAAGATATACTTCTCTACCCTCAGTGTTTGATTTTGCAATGATTTCACTGTTTGGATGTGTTTTTCTATTTGTGTCTGTTTTTGTGCAAGTATACGGCTGTTTTCTGATTTTTTTCAATTTTCTACTGTCCCATAACATAAACCTGACAAATAAAGTTAAAATCTTATAAGATATAGTTATATGCCTTCAGTGTTTGATTTTGCAATGATTTCAATGTTTGGATGTGTTTTTCTATTTGTGTCTGTTTTTGTGCAAGTATACGGCTGTTTTCTGATTTTTTTCAATTTTCTACTGTCCCATAACATAAACCTCACAAATAAAGTTAAAATCTTATAAGATATACTTCTCTACCCTCAGTGTTTGATTTTGCAATGATTTCACTGTTTGGATGTGTTTTTCTATTTGTGTCTGTTTTTGTGCACATTCAGCAAGTATACGGCTGTTTTCTGATTTTTTTCAATTTTCTACTGTCCCATAACATAAACCTCACAAATAAAGTTAACATCTTATAAGATATACTTCTGTACCCTCAGTGTTTGATTTTGCAATGATTTCACTGTTTGGATGTGTTTTTCTATTTGTGTCTGTTTTTGTGCACATTCAGCACGTATACGGCTGTTTTCTGTTTTTTTTCAATTTTCTACTGTCCCATAACATAAACCTCACAAATAAAGTTAACATCTTATAAGATATACTTCTGTACCCTCAGTGTTTGATTTTGCAATGATTTCAATGTTTGGATGTGTTTTTCTATTTGTGTCTGTTTTTGTGCAAGTATACGGCTGTTTTCTGATTTTTTTCAATTTTCTACTGTCCCATAACATAAACCTCACAAATAAAGTTAAAATCTTATAAGATATAGGTATATGCCTTCAGTGTTTGATTTTGCAATGATTTCAATGTTTGGATGTGTTTTTCTATTTGTGTCTGTTTTTGTGCAAGTATACGGCTGTTTTCTGATTTTCTTCAATTTTCTACTGTCCCATAACATAAACCTCACAAATAAAGTTAAAATCTTATAAGATATACTTCTCTACCCTCAGTGTTTGATTTTGCAATGATTTCACTGTTTGGATGTGTTTTTCTATTTGTGTCTGTTTTTGTGCACATTCAGCACGTATACGGCTGTTTTCTGTTTTTTTTCAATTTTCTACTCTCCCATAACATAAACCTCACAAATAAAGTTAAAATCTTATAAGATATACTTCTCTACCCTCAGTGTTTGATTTTGCAATGATTTCACTGTTTGGATGTGTTTTTCTATTTGTGTCTGTTTTTGTGCACATTCAGCAAGTGTACGGCTGTTTTCTGATTTTTTTCAATTTTCTACTGTCCCATAACATAAACCTCACAAATAAAGTTAACATCTTATAAGATATACTTCTGTACCCTCAGTGTTTGATTTTGCAATGATTTCACTGTTTGGATGTGTTTTTCTATTTGTGTCTGTTTTTGTGCACATTCAGCAAGTATACGTCTGTTTTCTGATTTTTTTCAATTTTCTACTGTCCCATAACATAAACCTCACAAATAAAGTTAACATCTTATAAGATATACTTCTGTACCCTCAGTGTTTGATTTTGCAATGATTTCACTGTTTGGATGTGTTTTTCTATTTGTGTCTGTTTTTGTGCAAGTATACGGCTGTTTTCTGATTTTTTTCAATTTTCTACTGTCCCATAACATAAACCTGACAAATAAAGTTAAAATCTTATAAGATATAGTTATATGCCTTCAGTGTTTGATTTTGCAATGATTTCACTGTTTGGATGTGTTTTTCTATTTGTGTCTGTTTTTGTGCACATTCAGCAAGTATACGGCTGTTTTCTGTTTTTTTTCAATTTTCTACTGTCCCATAACATAAACCTCACAAATAAAGTTAAAATCTTATAAGATATAGTTATTTACCCTCAGTGTTTGATTTTGCAATGATTTCACTGTTTGGATGTGTTTTTCTATTTGTGTCTGTTTTTGTGCAAGTATACGGCTGTTTTCTGATTTTTTTCAATTTTCTACTGTCCCATAACATAAACCTCACAAATAAAGTTAACATCTTATAAGATATACTTCTGTACCCTCAGTGTTTGATTTTGCAATGATTTCACTGTTTGGATGTGTTTTTCTATTTGTGTCTGTTTTTGTGCAAGTATACGGCTGTTTTCTGATTTTTTTCAATTTTCTACTGTCCCATAACATAAACCTCACAAATAAAGTTAACATCTTATAAGATATACTTCTGTACCCTCAGTGTTTGATTTTGCAATGATTTCACTGTTTGGATGTGTTTTTCTATTTGTGTCTGTTTTTGTGCAAGTATACGGCTGGTTTCTGATTTTTTTCAATTTTCTACTGTCCCATAACATAAACCTCACAAATAAAGTTAACATCTTATAAGATATACTTCTGTACCCTCAGTGTTTGATTTTGCAATGATTTCACTGTTTGGATGTGTTTTTCTATTTGTGGCTGTTTTTGTGCACATTCAGCAAGTATACGGCTGTTTTCTGATTTTTTTCAATTTTCTACTGTCCCATAACATAAACCTCACAAATAAAGTTAAAATCTTATAAGATATACTTCTGTACCCTCAGTGTTTGATTTTGCAATGATTTCACTGTTTGGATGTGTTTTTCTATTTGTGTCTGTTTTTGTGCAAGTATACGGCTGGTTTCTGATTTTTTTCAATTTTCTACTGTCCCATAACATAAACCTCACAAATAAAGTTAACATCTTATAAGATATACTTCTGTACCCTCAGTGTTTGATTTTGCAATGATTTCACTGTTTGGATGTGTTTTTCTATTTGTGTCTGTTTTTGTGCAAGTATACGGCTGTTTTCTGATTTTTTTCAATTTTCTACTGTCCCATAACATAAACCTCACAAATAAAGTTAAAATCTTATAAGATATAGTTATATGCCTTCAGTGTTTGATTTTGCAATGATTTCAATGTTTGGATGTGTTTTGCTATTTGTGTCTGTTTTTGTGCACATTCAGCAAGTATACGGCTGTTTTCTGATTTTTTTCAATTTTCTACTGTCCCATAACATAAACCTCACAAATAAAGTTAACATCTTATAAGATATACTTATGTACCCTCAGTGTTTTATTTTGCAATGATTTCACTGTTTGGATGTGTTTTTCTATTTGTGACTGTTTTTGTGCACATTCAGCAAGTATACGGCTGTTTTCTGATTTTTTTCTATTTTCTACTGTCCCATAACATAAACCTCACAAATAAAGTTAAAATCTTATAAGATATAGTTATATGCCTTCAGTGTTTGATTTTGCAATGATTTCACTGTTTGGATGTGTTTTGCTATTTGTGTCTGTTTTTGTGCACATTCAGCAAGTATACGGCTGTTTTCTGATTTTTTTAAATTTTCTACTGTCCCATAACATAAACCTCACAAATAAAGTTAACATCTTATAAGATATACTTCTGTACCCTCAGTGTTTGATTTTGCAATGATTTCACTGTTTGGATGTGTTTTTCTATTTGTGTCTGTTTTTGTGCAAGTATACGGCTGTTTTCTGATTTTTTTCAATTTTCTACTGTCCCATAACATAAACCTCACAAATAAAGTTAAAATCTTATAAGATATACTTCTCTACCCTCAGTGTTTGATTTTGCAATGATTTCACTGTTTTGATGTGTTTTTCTATTTGTGTCTGTTTTTGTGCACATTCAGCAAGTATACGGCTGTTTTCTGATTTTTTTCAATTTTCTACTGTCCCATAACATAAACCTCACAAATAAAGTTAAAATCTTATAAGATATAGGTATATGCCTTCAGTGTTTGATTTTGCAATGATTTCAATGTTTGGATGTGTTTTTCTATTTGTGTCTGTTTTTGTGCAAGTATACGGCTGTTTTCTGATTTTTTTCAATTTTCTACTGTCCCATAACATAAACCTCACAAATAAAGTTAAAATCTTATAAGATATACTTCTCTACCCTCAGTGTTTGATTTTGCAATGATTTCACTGTTTGGATGTGTTTTTCTATTTGTGTCTGTTTTTGTGCAAGTATACGGCAGTTTTCTGATTTTTTTCAATTTTCTACTGTCCCATAACATAAACCTCACAAATAAAGTTAAAATCTTATAAGATATACTTCTCTACCCTCAGTGTTTGATTTTGCAATGATTTCACTGTTTGGATGTGTTTTTCTATTTGTGTCTGTTTTTGTGCAAGTATACGGCAGTTTTCTGATTTTTTTCAATTTTCTACTGTCCCATAACATAAACCTCACAAATAAAGTTAACATCTTATAAGATATACTTCTGTACCCTCAGTGTTTGATTTTGCAATGATTTCACTGTTTGGATGTGTTTTTCTATTTGTGTCTGTTTTTGTGCACATTCAGCACGTATACGGCTGTTTTCTGTTTTTTTTCAATTGTCTACTGTCCCATAACATAAACCTCACAAATAAAGTTAACATCTTATAAGATATACTTCTGTACCCTCAGTGTTTGATTTTGCAATGATTTCAATGTTTGGATGTGTTTTTCTATTTGTGTCTGTTTTTGTGCAAGTATACGGCTGTTTTCTGATTTTTTTCAATTTTCTACTGTCCCATAACATAAACCTCACAAATAAAGTTAAAATCTTATAAGATATACTTCTCTACCCTCAGTGTTTGATTTTGCAATGATTTCACTGTTTGGATGTGTTTTTCTATTTGTGTCTGTTTTTGTGCACATTCAGCAAGTATACGGCTGTTTTCTGATTTTTTTCAATTTTCTACTGTCCCATAACATAAACCTCACAAATAAAGTTAACATCTTATAAGATATACTTCTGTACCCTCAGTGTTTGATTTTGCAATGATTTCACTGTTTGGATGTGTTTTTCTATTTGTGTCTGTTTTTGTGCACATTCAGCAAGTATACGTCTGTTTTCTGATTTTTTTCAATTTTCTACTGTCCCATAACATAAACCTCACAAATAAAGTTAACATCTTATAAGATATACTTCTGTACCCTCAGTGTTTGATTTTGCAATGATTTCACTGTTTGGATGTGTTTTTCTATTTGTGTCTGTTTTTGTGCACATTCAGCAAGTATACGGCTGTTTTCTGTTTTTTTTCAATTTTCTACTGTCCCATAACATAAACCTCACAAATAAAGTTAAAATCTTATAAGATATAGTTATTTACCCTCAGTGTTTGATTTTGCAATGATTTCACTGTTTGGATGTGTTTTTCTATTTGTGTCTGTTTTTGTGCACATTCAGCAAGTATACGGCTGTTTTCTGATTTTTTTAAATTTTCTACTGTCCCATAACATAAACCTCACAAATAAAGTTAAAATCTTATAAGATATACTTCTCTACCCTCAGTGTTTGATTTTGCAATGATTTCACTGTTTGGATGTGTTTTTCTATTTGTGTCTGTTTTTGTGCAAGTATACGGCAGTTTTCTGATTTTTTTCAATTTTCTACTGTCCCATAACATAAACCTCACAAATAAAGTTAACATCTTATAAGATATACTTCTGTACCCTCAGTGTTTGATTTTGCAATGATTTCACTGTTTGGATGTGTTTTTCTATTTGTGTCTGTTTTTGTGCACATTCAGCACGTATACGGCTGTTTTCTGTTTTTTTTCAATTGTCTACTGTCCCATAACATAAACCTCACAAATAAAGTTAACATCTTATAAGATATACTTCTGTACCCTCAGTGTTTGATTTTGCAATGATTTCAATGTTTGGATGTGTTTTTCTATTTGTGTCTGTTTTTGTGCAAGTATACGGCTGTTTTCTGATTTTTTTCAATTTTCTACTGTCCCATAACATAAACCTCACAAATAAAGTTAAAATCTTATAAGATATACTTCTCTACCCTCAGTGTTTGATTTTGCAATGATTTCACTGTTTGGATGTGTTTTTCTATTTGTGTCTGTTTTTGTGCACATTCAGCAAGTATACGGCTGTTTTCTGATTTTTTTCAATTTTCTACTGTCCCATAACATAAACCTCACAAATAAAGTTAACATCTTATAAGATATACTTCTGTACCCTCAGTGTTTGATTTTGCAATGATTTCACTGTTTGGATGTGTTTTTCTATTTGTGTCTGTTTTTGTGCACATTCAGCAAGTATACGTCTGTTTTCTGATTTTTTTCAATTTTCTACTGTCCCATAACATAAACCTCACAAATAAAGTTAACATCTTATAAGATATACTTCTGTACCCTCAGTGTTTGATTTTGCAATGATTTCACTGTTTGGATGTGTTTTTCTATTTGTGTCTGTTTTTGTGCACATTCAGCAAGTATACGGCTGTTTTCTGTTTTTTTTCAATTTTCTACTGTCCCATAACATAAACCTCACAAATAAAGTTAAAATCTTATAAGATATAGTTATTTACCCTCAGTGTTTGATTTTGCAATGATTTCACTGTTTGGATGTGTTTTTCTATTTGTGTCTGTTTTTGTGCACATTCAGCAAGTATACGGCTGTTTTCTGATTTTTTTAAATTTTCTACTGTCCCATAACATAAACCTCACAAATAAAGTTAACATCTTATAAGATATACTTCTGTACCCTCAGTGTTTGATTTTGCAATGATTTCACTGTTTGGATGTGTTTTTCTATTTGTGTCTGTTTTTGTGCAATTATACGGCTGTTTTCTGATTTTTTTCAATTTTCTACTTTCCCATAACATAAACCTCACAAATAAAGTTAAAATCTTATAAGATATAGTTATTTACCCTCAGTGTTTGATTTTGCAATGATTTCACTGTTTGGATGTGTTTTTCTATTTGTGTCTGTTTTTGTGCAAGTATACGGCTGTTTTCTGATTTTTTTCAATTTTCTACTGTCCCATAACATAAACCTCACAAATAAAGTTAAAATCTTATAAGATATAGTTATTTACCCTCAGTGTTTGATTTTGCAATGATTTCACTGTTTGGATGTGTTTTTCTATTTGTGGCTGTTTTTGTGCACATTCAGCAAGTATACGGCTGTTTTCTGATTTTTTTCAATTTTCTACTGTCCCATAACATAAACCTCACAAATAAAGTTAAAATCTTATAAGATATACTTCTGTACCCTCAGTGTTTGATTTTGCAATGATTTCACTGTTTGGATGTGTTTTTCTATTTGTGTCTGTTTTTGTGCAAGTATACGGCTGGTTTCTGATTTTTTTCAATTTTCTACTGTCCCATAACATAAACCTCACAAATAAAGTTAACATCTTATAAGATATACTTATCTACCCTCAGTGTTTGATTTTGCAATGATTTCACTGTTTGGATGTGTTTTTCTATTTGTGTCTGTTTTTGTGCACATTCAGCAAGTATACGGCTGTTTTCTGATATTTTTCAATTTTCTACTGTCCCATAACATAAACCTCACAAATAAAGTTAAAATCTTATAAGATATAGTTATATGCCTTCAGTGTTTGATTTTGCAATGATTTCAATGTTTGGATGTGTTTTGCTATTTGTGTCTGTTTTTGTGCACATTCAGCAAGTATACGGCTGTTTTCTGATTTTTTTAAATTTTCTACTGTCCCATAACATAAACCTCACAAATAAAGTTAACATCTTATAAGATATACTTCTGTACCCTCAGTGTTTGATTTTGCAATGATTTCACTGTTTGGATGTGTTTTTCTATTTGTGTCTGTTTTTGTGCAAGTATACGGCTGTTTTCTGATTTTTTTCATATTTCTACTGTCCCATAACATAAACCTCACAAATAAAGTTAAAATCTTATAAGATATACTTCTCTACCCTCAGTGTTTGATTTTGCAATGATTTCACTGTTTGGATGTGTTTTTCTATTTGTGTCTGTTTTTGTGCACATTCAGCAAGTATCGACTGTTTTCTGATTTTTTTCTATTTTCTACTGTCCCATAACATAAACCTCACAAATAAAGTTAACATCTTATAAGATATACTTCTGTACACTCAGTGTTTGATTTTGCAATGATTTCACTGTTTGGATGTGTTTTTCTATTTGTGTCTGTTTTTGTGCAAGTATACGGCTGTTTTCTGATTTTTTTAAATTTTCTACTGTCCCATAACATAAACCTCACAAATAAAGTTAACATCTTATAAGATATACTTCTCTACCCTCAGTGTTTGATTTTGCAATGATTTCACTGTTTGGATGTGTTTTTCTATTTGTGTCTGTTTTTGTGCAAGTATACGGCTGTTTTCTGATTTTTTTCAATTTTCTACTGTCCCATAACATAAACCTCACAAATAAAGTTAAAATCTTATAAGATATACTTCTCTACCCTCAGTGTTTGATTTTGCAATGATTTCACTGTTTTGATGTGTTTTTCTATTTGTGTCTGTTTTTGTGCACATTCAGCAAGTATACGGCTGTTTTCTGATTTTTTTCAATTTTCTACTGTCCCATAACATAAACCTCACAAATAAAGTTAAAATCTTATAAGATATAGGTATATGCCTTCAGTGTTTGATTTTGCAATGATTTCAATGTTTGGATGTGTTTTTCTATTTGTGTCTGTTTTTGTGCAAGTATACGGCTGTTTTCTGATTTTTTTCAATTTTCTACTGTCCCATAACATAAACCTCACAAATAAAGTTAAAATCTTATAAGATATACTTCTCTACCCTCAGTTTTTGATTTTGCAATGATTTCACTGTTTGGATGTGTTTTTCTATTTGTGTCTGTTTTTGTGCACATTCAGCAAGTATACGGCTGTTTTCTGATTTTTTTCAATTTTCTACTGTCCCATAACATAAACCTCACAAATAAAGTTAACATCTTATAAGATATACTTCTGTACCCTCAGTGTTTGATTTTGCAATGATTTCACTGTTTGGATGTGTTTTTCTATTTGTGTTTGTTTTTGTGCACATTCAGCACGTATACGGCTGTTTTCTGTTTTTTTTCAATTTTCTACTGTCCCATAACATAAACCTCACAAATAAAGTTAAAATCTTATAAGATATAGGTATATGCCTTCAGTGTTTGATTTTGCAATGATTTCAATGTTTGGATGTGTTTTTCTATTTGTGTCTGTTTTTGTGCAAGTATACGGCTGTTTTCTGATTTTTTTCAATTTTCTACTGTCCCATAACATAAACCTCACAAATAAAGTTAAAATCTTATAAGATATACTTCTCTACCCTCAGTGTTTGATTTTGCTATGATTTCACTGTTTGGATGTGTTTTTCTATTTGTGTCTGTTTTTGTGCACATTCAGCAAGTATACGGCTGTTTTCTGATTTTTTTCAATTTTCTACTGTCCCATAACATAAACCTCACAAATAAAGTTAACATCTTATAAGATATACTTCTGTACCCTCAGTGTTTGATTTTGCAATGATTTCACTGTTTGGATGTGTTTTTCTATTTGTGTCTGTTTTTGTGCACATTCAGCAAGTATACGTCTGTTTTCTGATTTTTTTCAATTTTCTACTGTCCCATAACATAAACCTCACAAATAAAGTTAACATCTTATAAGATATACTTCTGTACCCTCAGTGTTTGATTTTGCAATGATTTCACTGTTTGGATGTGTTTTTCTATTTGTGTCTGTTTTTGTGCACATTCAGCAAGTATACGGCTGTTTTCTGTTTTTTTTCAATTTTCTACTGTCCCATAACATAAACCTCACAAATAAAGTTAAAATCTTATAAGATATAGTTATTTACCCTCAGTGTTTGATTTTGCAATGATTTCACTGTTTGGATGTGTTTTTCTATTTGTGTCTGTTTTTGTGCACATTCAGCAAGTATACGGCTGTTTTCTGATTTTTTTCAATTTTCTACTGTCCCATAACATAAACCTCACAAATAAAGTTAACATCTTATCAGATATACTTCTGTACCCTCAGTGTTTGATTTTGCAATGATTTCACTGTTTGGATGTGTTTTTCTATTTGTGTCTGTTTTTGTGCAAGTATACGGCTGTTTTCTGATTTTTTTCAATTTACTACTGTCCCATAACATAAACCTGACAAATAAAGTTAAAATCTTATAAGATATAGTTATATGCCTTCAGTGTTTGATTTTGCAATGATTTCAATGTTTGGATGTGTTTTTCTATTTGTGTCTGTTTTTGTGCAAGTATACGGCTGTTTTCTGTTTTTTTTCAATTTTCTACTGTCCCATAACATAAACCTCACAAATAAAGTTAACATCTTATCAGATATACTTCTGTACCCTCAGTGTTTGATTTTGCAATGATTTCACTGTTTGGATGTGTTTTTCTATTTGTGTCTGTTTTTGTGCACATTCAGCAAGTATACGGCTGTTTTCTGATTTTTTTCAATTTTCTACTGTCCCATAACATAAACCTCACAAATAAAGTTAAAATCTTATAAGATATACTTCTCTACCCTCAGTGTTTGATTTTGCAATGATTTCACTGTTTGGATGTGTTTTTCTATTTGTGTCTGTTTTTGTGCACATTCAGCAAGTATACGGCTGTTTTCTGATTTTTTTCAATTTTCTACTGTCCCATAACATAAACCTCACAAATAAAGTTAACATCTTATAAGATATACTTCTGTACCCTCAGTGTTTGATTTTGCAATGATTTCACTGTTTCGATGTGTTTTGCTATTTGTGTCTGTTTTTGTGCACATTCAGCAAGTATACGGCTGTTTTCTGATTTTTTTCAATTTTCTACTGTCCCATAACATAAACCTCACAAATAAAGTTAAAATCTTATAAGATATAGTTATCTGCCTTCAGTGTTTGATTTTGCAATGATTTCACTGTTTGGATGTGTTTTTCTATTTGTGTCTGTTTTTGTGCAAGTATACAGCTGTTTTCTGATTTTTTTCAATTTTCTACTGTCCCATAACATAAACCTCACAAATAAAGTTAAAATCTTATAAGATATAGGTATATGCCTTCAGTGTTTGATTTTGCAATGATTTCAATGTTTGGATGTGTTTTTCTATTTGTGTCTGTTTTTGTGCAAGTATACGGCTGTTTTCTGATTTTTTTCAATTTTCTACTGTCCCATAACATAAACCTCACAAATAAAGTTAACATCTTATAAGATATACTTCTGTACCCTCAGTGTTTGATTTTGCAATGATTTCACTGTTTGGATGTGTTTTTCTATTTGTGTCTGTTTTTGTGCACATTCAGCAAGTATATGGCTGTTTTCTGATTTTTTTCAATTTTCTACTGTCCCATAACATAAACCTCACAAATAAAGTTAAAATCTTATAAGATATACTTCTGTACCCTCAGTGTTTGATTTTGCAATGATTTCACTGTTTGGATGTGTTTTTCTATTTGTGTCTGTTTTTGTGCACATTCAGCAAGTATACGGCTGTTTTCTGTTTTTTTTCAATTTTCTACTGTCCCATAACATAAACCTCACAAATAAAGTTAAAATCTTATAAGATATAGTTATTTACCCTCAGTGTTTGATTTTGCAATGATTTCACTGTTTGGATGTGTTTTTCTATTTGTGTCTGTTTTTGTGCACATTCAGCAAGTATACGGCTGTTTTCTGATTTTTTTCAATTTTCTACTGTCCCATAACATAAACCTCACAAATAAAGTTAAAATCTTATAAGATATACTTCTCTACCCTCAGTGTTTGATTTTGCAATGATTTCACTGTTTGGATGTGTTTTTCTATTTGTGTCTGTTTTTGTGCACATTCAGCAAGTATACGGCTGTTTTCTGATTTTTTTCAATTTTCTACTGTCCCATAACATAAACCTCACAAATAAAGTTAACATCTTATAAGATATACTTCTGTACCCTCAGTGTTTGATTTTGCAATGATTTCACTGTTTCGATGTGTTTTGCTATTTGTGTCTGTTTTTGTGCACATTCAGCAAGTATACGGCTGTTTTCTGATTTTTTTCAATTTTCTACTGTCCCATAACATAAACCTCACAAATAAAGTTAAAATCTTATAAGATATAGTTATCTGCCTTCAGTGTTTGATTTTGCAATGATTTCACTGTTTGGATGTGTTTTTCTATTTGTGTCTGTTTTTGTGCAAGTATACAGCTGTTTTCTGATTTTTTTCAATTTTCTACTGTCCCATAACATAAACCTCACAAATAAAGTTAAAATCTTATAAGATATAGGTATATGCCTTCAGTGTTTGATTTTGCAATGATTTCAATGTTTGGATGTGTTTTTCTATTTGTGTCTGTTTTTGTGCAAGTATACGGCTGTTTTCTGATTTTTTTCAATTTTCTACTGTCCCATAACATAAACCTCACAAATAAAGTTAACATCTTATAAGATATACTTCTGTACCCTCAGTGTTTGATTTTGCAATGATTTCACTGTTTGGATGTGTTTTTCTATTTGTGTCTGTTTTTGTGCACATTCAGCAAGTATATGGCTGTTTTCTGATTTTTTTCAATTTTCTACTGTCCCATAACATAAACCTCACAAATAAAGTTAAAATCTTATAAGATATACTTCTGTACCCTCAGTGTTTGATTTTGCAATGATTTCACTGTTTGGATGTGTTTTTCTATTTGTGTCTGTTTTTGTGCACATTCAGCAAGTATACGGCTGTTTTCTGTTTTTTTTCAATTTTCTACTGTCCCATAACATAAACCTCACAAATAAAGTTAAAATCTTATAAGATATAGTTATTTACCCTCAGTGTTTGATTTTGCAATGATTTCACTGTTTGGATGTGTTTTTCTATTTGTGTCTGTTTTTGTGCACATTCAGCAAGTATACGGCTGTTTTCTGATTTTTTTCAATTTTCTACTGTCCCATAACATAAACCTCACAAATAAAGTTAAAATCTTATAAGATATACTTCTCTACCCTCAGTGTTTGATTTTGCAATGATTTCACTGTTTGGATGTGTTTTTCTATTTGTGTCTGTTTTTGTGCACATTCAGCAAGTATACGGCTGTTTTCTGATTTTTTTCAATTTTCTACTGTCCCATAACATAAACCTCACAAATAAAGTTAACATCTTATAAGATATACTTCTGTACCCTCAGTGTTTGATTTTGCAATGATTTCACTGTTTCGATGTGTTTTGCTATTTGTGTCTGTTTTTGTGCACATTCAGCAAGTATACGGCTGTTTTCTGATTTTTTTCAATTTTCTACTGTCCCATAACATAAACCTCACAAATAAAGTTAAAATCTTATAAGATATAGTTATCTGCCTTCAGTGTTTGATTTTGCAATGATTTCACTGTTTGGATGTGTTTTTCTATTTGTGTCTGTTTTTGTGCAAGTATACAGCTGTTTTCTGATTTTTTTCAATTTTCTACTGTCCCATAACATAAACCTCACAAATAAAGTTAAAATCTTATAAGATATAGGTATATGCCTTCAGTGTTTGATTTTGCAATGATTTCAATGTTTGGATGTGTTTTTCTATTTGTGTCTGTTTTTGTGCAAGTATACGGCTGTTTTCTGATTTTTTTCAATTTTCTACTGTCCCATAACATAAACCTCACAAATAAAGTTAACATCTTATAAGATATACTTCTGTACCCTCAGTGTTTGATTTTGCAATGATTTCACTGTTTGGATGTGTTTTTCTATTTGTGTCTGTTTTTGTGCACATTCAGCAAGTATATGGCTGTTTTCTGATTTTTTTCAATTTTCTACTGTCCCATAACATAAACCTCACAAATAAAGTTAAAATCTTATAAGATATACTTCTGTACCCTCAGTGTTTGATTTTGCAATGATTTCACTGTTTGGATGTGTTTTTCTATTTGTGTCTGTTTTTGTGCACATTCAGCAAGTATACGGCTGTTTTCTGTTTTTTTTCAATTTTCTACTGTCCCATAACATAAACCTCACAAATAAAGTTAAAATCTTATAAGATATAGTTATTTACCCTCAGTGTTTGATTTTGCAATGATTTCACTGTTTGGATGTGTTTTTCTATTTGTGTCTGTTTTTGTGCACATTCAGCAAGTATACGGCTGTTTTCTGATTTTTTTCAATTTTCTACTGTCCCATAACATAAACCTCACAAATAAAGTTAAAATCTTATAAGATATACTTCTCTACCCTCAGTGTTTGATTTTGCAATGATTTCACTGTTTGGATGTGTTTTTCTATTTGTGTCTGTTTTTGTGCAAGTATACGGCTGTTTTCTGATTTTTTTCAATTTTCTACTGTCCCATAACATAAACCTCACAAATAAAGTTAACATCTTATAAGATATACTTATGTAACCTCAGTGTTTGATTTTGCAATGATTTCACTGTTTGGATGTGTTTTGCTATTTGTGTCTGTTTTTGTGCACATTCAGCAAGTATACGGCTGTTTTCTGATTTTTTTCAATTTTCTACTGTCCCATAACATAAACCGCACGAATAAAGTTAAAATCTTATAAGATATACTTCTCTACCCTCAGTGTTTGATTTTGCAATGATTTCACTGTTTGGATGTGTTTTTCTATTTGTGTCTGTTTTTGTGCACATTCAGCAAGTATACGGCTGTTTTCTGATTTTTTTCAATTTTCTACTGTCCCATAACATAAACCTCACAAATAAGGTTAAAATCTTATAAAATATAGTTATATGACTTCAGTGTTTGATTTTGCAATGATTTCACTGTTTGGATTTGTTTTTCTATTTGTGTCTGTTTTTGTGCGCATTCAGCAAGTCAGTCAGTCATCATCTACCGCTTTTATCCTCAACCAGAGGGTCGCGGGGGGTGCTGTGCCAATCTCAGCTACATCGGGCGATAGGCGGGGTACACCCTGGACAGTTCGCCAGTCCATCGCAGGGCCACACACAGATAGAGACAAACAACCATTCACTCTCACACTCACTCCTATGGTCAATTTGGAGTGTCCAATTTACCTATCCCCACATTGCATGTTTTTGGACTGTGGGAGGAAGCCGGAGTACCCGGAGAGAACCCACGCACACACGGGGAGAACATGCAAACTCCATGCAGAAAGGCCCTTGTTCCAACCGGGGCTCGAACCCGGGTCTTCTCGCTGCAAGGCGAGAGTGCTAACCACTACCCCACCGTGTGGCCCCCATTCAGCAAGTATACGGCTGTTTTCTGATTTTTTTCAATTTTCTACTGTCCCATAACATAAACCTCACAAATAAAGTTAAAATCTTATAAGATATAGTTATATGCCTTCAGTGTTTGATTTTGCAATGATTTCACAGTTTGGATGTGTTTTTCTATTTGTGTCTGTTTTTGTGCACATTCAGCAAGTATACGGCTGTTTTCTGATTTTTTTCAATTTTCTACTGTCCCATAACATAAACCTCACAAATAAAGTTAACATCTTATCAGATATACTTCTGTACCCTCAGTGTTTGATTTTGCAATGATTTCACTGTTTGGATGTGTTTTTCTATTTGTGTCTGTTTTTGTGCAAGTATACGGCTGTTTTCTGATTTTTTTCAATTTTCTACTGTCCCATAACATAAACCTCACAAATAAAGTTAACATCTTATAAGATATACGTCTGTACCCTCAGTGTTTGATTTTGCAATGATTTCACTGTTTGGATGTGTTTTTCTATTTGTGTCTGTTTTTGTGCACATTCAGCAAGTATACGGCTGTTTTCTGATTTTTTTCAATTTTCTACTGTCCCATAACATAAACCTCACAAATAAAGTTAACATCTTATAAGATATACTTCTGTACCCTCAGTGTTTGATTTTGCGATGATTTCACTGTTTGGATGTGTTTTTCTATTTGTGCCTGTTTTTGTGCACATTCAGCAAGTATACGGCTGTTTTCTGATTTTTTTCAATTTTCTACTGTCCCATAACATAAACCTCACAAATAAAGTTAAAATCTTATAAGATATAGTTATATGCCTTCAGTGTTTGATTTTGCAATGATTTCACTGTTTGGATGTGTTTTGCTATTTGTGTCTGTTTTTGTGCACATTCAGCAAGTATACGGCTGTTTTCTGATTTTTTTCAATTTTCTACTGTCCCATAACATAAACCTCACAAATAAAGTTAAAATCTTATAAGATATAGTTATTTACCCTCAGTGTTTGATTTTGCAATGATTTCACTGTTTGGATGTGTTTTGCTATTTGTGTCTGTTTTTGTGCACATTCAGCAAGTATACGGCTGTTTTCTGATTTTTTTCAATTTTCTACTGTCCCATAACATAAACCTCACAAATAAAGTTAACATCTTATAAGATATACTTCTGTACCCTCAGTGTTTGATTTTGCAATGATTTCACTCTTTGGATGTGTTTTTCTATTTGTGTCTGTTTTTGTGCAAGTATACGGCTGTTTTCTGTTTTTTTTCAATTTTCTACTGTCCCATAACATAAACCTCACAAATAAAGTTAAAATCTTATGAGATAAAGTTATTTACCCTCAGTGTTTGATTTTGCAATGATTTCACTTTTTGGATGTGTTTTTCTATTTGTGTCTGTTTTTGTGCATATTCAGCAAGTATACGGCTGTTTTCTAATTTTTTCAATTCTCTACTGTCCCATAACATAAACCTAACAAATAAAGTTAAAATCTTATAAGATATACTTCTCTACCCTCAGTGTTTGATTTTGCAATGACTTCACTGTTTGGATGTGTTTTTCTATTTGTGTCTGTTTTTGTGCAAGTATACGGCTGTTTTCTGATTTTTTTCAATTTTCTACTGTCCCATAACATAAACCTCACAAATAAAGTTAACATCTTATAAGATATACTTCTGTACCCTCAGTGTTTGATTTTGCAATGATTTCACTGTTTGGATGTGTTTTTCTATTTGTGTCTGTTTTTGTGCACATTCAGCAAGTATACGGCTGTTTTCTGATTTTTTTAAATTTTCTACTGTCCCATAACATAAACCTCACAAATAAAGTTAACATCTTATAAGATATACTTCTGTACCCTCAGTGTTTGATTTTGCAATGATTTCACTGTTTGGATGTGTTTTTCTATTTGTGTCTGTTTTTGTGCAAGTATAAGGCTGTTTTCTGATTTTTTTCAATTTTCTACTGTCCCATAACATAAACCTCACAAATAAAGTTAAAATCTTATAAGATATACTTCTGTACCCTCAGTGTTTGATTTTGCAATGATTTCACTGTTTGGATGTGTTTTTCTATTTGTGTCTGTTTTTGTGCACATTCAGCGAGTATACGGCTGTTTTCTGATTTTTTTCAATTTTCTACTGTCCCATAACATAAACCTCACAAATAAAGTTAAAATCTTATAAGATATAGGTATATGCCTTCAGTGTTTGATTTTGCAATGATTTCAATGTTTGGATGTGTTTTTCTATTTGTGTCTGTTTTTGTGCACATTCAGCAAGTATACGGCTGTTTTCTGATTTTTTTCAATTTTCTACTGTCCCATAACATAAACCTCACAAATAAAGTTAACATATTATAAGATATAGTTATTTACCCTCAGTGTTTGATTTTGCAATGATTTCACTGTTTGGATGTGTTTTTCTATTTGTGTCTGTTTTTGTGCAAGTATACGGCTGTTTTCTGATTTTTTTCAATTTTCTACTGTCCCATAACATAAACCTCACAAATAAAGTTAAAATCTTATAAGATATAGTTATTTACCCTCAGTGTTTGATTTTGCAATGATTTCACTGTTTGGATGTGTTTTTCTATTTGTGGCTGTTTTTGTGCGCATTCAGCAAGTATACGGCTGTTTTCTGATTTTTTTCAATTTTCTACTGTCCCATAACATAAACCTCACAAATAAAGTTAACATCTTATAAGATATACTTATGTACCCTCAGTGTTTTATTTTGCAATGATTTCACTGTTTGGATGTGTTTTTCTATTTGTGACTGTTTTTGTGCACATTCAGCAAGTATACGGCTGTTTTCTGATTTTTTTCTATTTTCTACTGTCCCATAACATAAACCTCACAAATAAAGTTAAAATCTTATAAGATATAGTTATATGCCTTCAGTGTTTGATTTTGCAATGATTTCACTGTTTGGATGTGTTTTGCTATTTGTGTCTGTTTTTGTGCACATTCAGCAAGTATACGGCTGTTTTCTGATTTTTTTAAATTTTCTACTGTCCCATAACATAAACCTCACAAATAAAGTTAACATCTTATAAGATATACTTCTGTACCCTCAGTGTTTGATTTTGCAATGATTTCACTGTTTGGATGTGTTTTTCTATTTGTGTCTGTTTTTGTGCACATTCAGCACGTATACGGCTGTTTTCTGTTTTTTTTCAATTTTCTACTGTCCCATAACATAAACCTCACAAATAAAGTTAACATCTTATAAGATATACTTCTGTACCCTCAGTGTTTGATTTTGCAATGATTTCAATGTTTGGATGTGTTTTTCTATTTGTGTCTGTTTTTGTGCAAGTATACGGCTGTTTTCTGATTTTTTTCAATTTTCTACTGTCCCATAACATAAACCTCACAAATAAAGTTAAAATCTTATAAGATATACTTCTCTACCCTCAGTGTTTGATTTTGCAATGATTTCACTGTTTGGATGTGTTTTTCTATTTGTGTCTGTTTTTGTGCACATTCAGCAAGTATACGGCTGTTTTCTGATTTTTTTCAATTTTCTACTGTCCCATAACATAAACCTCACAAATAAAGTTAACATCTTATAAGATATACTTCTGTACCCTCAGTGTTTGATTTTGCAATGATTTCACTGTTTGGATGTGTTTTTCTATTTGTGTCTGTTTTTGTGCACATTCAGCAAGTATACGTCTGTTTTCTGATTTTTTTCAATTTTCTACTGTCCCATAACATAAACCTCACAAATAAAGTTAACATCTTATAAGATATACTTCTGTACCCTCAGTGTTTGATTTTGCAATGATTTCACTGTTTGGATGTGTTTTTCTATTTGTGTCTGTTTTTGTGCACATTCAGCAAGTATACGGCTGTTTTCTGTTTTTTTTCAATTTTCTACTGTCCCATAACATAAACCTCACAAATAAAGTTAAAATCTTATAAGATATAGTTATTTACCCTCAGTGTTTGATTTTGCAATGATTTCACTGTTTGGATGTGTTTTTCTATTTGTGTCTGTTTTTGTGCACATTCAGCAAGTATACGGCTGTTTTCTGATTTTTTTAAATTTTCTACTGTCCCATAACATAAACCTCACAAATAAAGTTAACATCTTATAAGATATACTTCTGTACCCTCAGTGTTTGATTTTGCAATGATTTCACTGTTTGGATGTGTTTTTCTATTTGTGTCTGTTTTTGTGCAATTATACGGCTGTTTTCTGATTTTTTTCAATTTTCTACTGTCCCATAACATAAACCTCACAAATAAAGTTAACATCTTATAAGATATAGTTATTTACCCTCAGTGTTTGATTTTGCAATGATTTCACTGTTTGGATGTGTTTTTCTATTTGTGTCTGTTTTTGTGCAAGTATACGGCTGTTTTCTGATTTTTTTCAATTTTCTACTGTCCCATAACATAAACCTCACAAATAAAGTTAAAATCTTATAAGATATAGTTATTTACCCTCAGTGTTTGATTTTGCAATGATTTCACTGTTTGGATGTGTTTTTCTATTTGTGGCTGTTTTTGTGCACATTCAGCAAGTATACGGCTGTTTTCTGATTTTTTTCAATTTTCTACTGTCCCATAACATAAACCTCACAAATAAAGTTAAAATCTTATAAGATATACTTCTGTACCCTCAGTGTTTGATTTTGCAATGATTTCACTGTTTGGATGTGTTTTTCTATTTGTGTCTGTTTTTGTGCAAGTATACGGCTGGTTTCTGATTTTTTTCAATTTTCTACTGTCCCATAACATAAACCTCACAAATAAAGTTAACATCTTATAAGATATACTTCTGTACCCTCAGTGTTTGATTTTGCAATGATTTCACTGTTTGGATGTGTTTTTCTATTTGTGTCTGTTTTTGTGCACATTCAGCAAGTATACGGCTGTTTTCTGATTTTTTTCAATTTTCTACTGTCCCATAACATAAACCTCACAAATAAAGTTAAAATCTTATAAGATATAGTTATATGCCTTCAGTGTTTGATTTTGCAATGATTTCAATGTTTGGATGTGTTTTGCTATTTGTGTCTGTTTTTGTGCACATTCAGCAAGTATACGGCTGTTTTCTGATTTTTTTCAATTTTCTACTGTCCCATAACATAAACCTCACAAATAAAGTTAACATCTTATAAGATATACTTATGTACCCTCAGTGTTTTATTTTGCAATGATTTCACTGTTTGGATGTGTTTTTCTATTTGTGACTGTTTTTGGGCACATTCAGCAAGTATACGGCTGTTTTCTGATTTTTTTCTATTTTCTACTGTCCCATAACATAAACCTCACAAATAAAGTTAACATCTTATAAGATATACTTCTGTACCCTCAGTGTTTGATTTTGCGATGATTTCACTGTTTGGATGTGTTTTTCTATTTGTGCCTGTTTTTGTGCACATTCAGCAAGTATACGGCTGTTTTCTGATTTTTTTCAATTTTCTACTGTCCCATAACATAAACCTCACAAATAAAGTTAAAATCTTATAAGATATAGTTATATGCCTTCAGTGTTTGATTTTGCAATGATTTCACTGTTTGGATGTGTTTTGCTATTTGTGTCTGTTTTTGTGCACATTCAGCAAGTATACGGCTGTTTTCTGATTTTTTTCAATTTTCTACTGTCCCATAACATAAACCTCACAAATAAAGTTAAAATCTTATAAGATATAGTTATTTACCCTCAGTGTTTGATTTTGCAATGATTTCACTGTTTGGATGTGTTTTGCTATTTGTGTCTGTTTTTGTGCACATTCAGCAAGTATACGGCTGTTTTCTGATTTTTTTCAATTTTCTACTGTCCCATAACATAAACCTCACAAATAAAGTTAACATCTTATAAGATATACTTCTGTACCCTCAGTGTTTGATTTTGCAATGATTTCACTCTTTGGATGTGTTTTTCTATTTGTGTCTGTTTTTGTGCAAGTATACGGCTGTTTTCTGTTTTTTTTCAATTTTCTACTGTCCCATAACATAAACCTCACAAATAAAGTTAAAATCTTATGAGATAAAGTTATTTACCCTCAGTGTTTGATTTTGCAATGATTTCACTTTTTGGATGTGTTTTTCTATTTGTGTCTGTTTTTGTGCATATTCAGCAAGTATACGGCTGTTTTCTAATTTTTTCAATTCTCTACTGTCCCATAACATAAACCTAACAAATAAAGTTAAAATCTTATAAGATATACTTCTCTACCCTCAGTGTTTGATTTTGCAATGACTTCACTGTTTGGATGTGTTTTTCTATTTGTGTCTGTTTTTGTGCAAGTATACGGCTGTTTTCTGATTTTTTTCAATTTTCTACTGTCCCATAACATAAACCTCACAAATAAAGTTAACATCTTATAAGATATACTTCTGTACCCTCAGTGTTTGATTTTGCAATGATTTCACTGTTTGGATGTGTTTTTCTATTTGTGTCTGTTTTTGTGCACATTCAGCAAGTATACGGCTGTTTTCTGATTTTTTTAAATTTTCTACTGTCCCATAACATAAACCTCACAAATAAAGTTAACATCTTATAAGATATACTTCTGTACCCTCAGTGTTTGATTTTGCAATGATTTCACTGTTTGGATGTGTTTTTCTATTTGTGTCTGTTTTTGTGCAAGTATAAGGCTGTTTTCTGATTTTTTTCAATTTTCTACTGTCCCATAACATAAACCTCACAAATAAAGTTAAAATCTTATAAGATATACTTCTCTACCCTCAGTGTTTGATTTTGCAATGATTTCACTGTTTGGATGTGTTTTTCTATTTGTGTCTGTTTTTGTGCACATTCAGCAAGTATACGGCTGTTTTCTGATTTTTTTCAATTTTCTACTGTCCCATAACATAAACCTCACAAATAAAGTTAACATCTTATAAGATATACTTCTGTACCCTCAGTGTTTGATTTTGCAATGATTTCACTGTTTGGATGTGTTTTTCTATTTGTGTCTGTTTTTGTGCACATTCAGCAAGTATACGTCTGTTTTCTGATTTTTTTCAATTTTCTACTGTCCCATAACATAAACCTCACAAATAAAGTTAACATCTTATAAGATATACTTCTGTACCCTCAGTGTTTGATTTTGCAATGATTTCACTGTTTGGATGTGTTTTTCTATTTGTGTCTGTTTTTGTGCACATTCAGCAAGTATACGGCTGTTTTCTGTTTTTTTTCAATTTTCTACTGTCCCATAACATAAACCTCACAAATAAAGTTAAAATCTTATAAGATATAGTTATTTACCCTCAGTGTTTGATTTTGCAATGATTTCACTGTTTGGATGTGTTTTTCTATTTGTGTCTGTTTTTGTGCACATTCAGCAAGTATACGGCTGTTTTCTGATTTTTTTAAATTTTCTACTGTCCCATAACATAAACCTCACAAATAAAGTTAACATCTTATAAGATATACTTCTGTACCCTCAGTGTTTGATTTTGCAATGATTTCACTGTTTGGATGTGTTTTTCTATTTGTGTCTGTTTTTGTGCAATTATACGGCTGTTTTCTGATTTTTTTCAATTTTCTACTGTCCCATAACATAAACCTCACAAATAAAGTTAACATCTTATAAGATATAGTTATTTACCCTCAGTGTTTGATTTTGCAATGATTTCACTGTTTGGATGTGTTTTTCTATTTGTGTCTGTTTTTGTGCAAGTATACGGCTGTTTTCTGATTTTTTTCAATTTTCTACTGTCCCATAACATAAACCTCACAAATAAAGTTAAAATCTTATAAGATATAGTTATTTACCCTCAGTGTTTGATTTTGCAATGATTTCACTGTTTGGATGTGTTTTTCTATTTGTGGCTGTTTTTGTGCACATTCAGCAAGTATACGGCTGTTTTCTGATTTTTTTCAATTTTCTACTGTCCCATAACATAAACCTCACAAATAAAGTTAAAATCTTATAAGATATACTTCTGTACCCTCAGTGTTTGATTTTGCAATGATTTCACTGTTTGGATGTGTTTTTCTATTTGTGTCTGTTTTTGTGCAAGTATACGGCTGGTTTCTGATTTTTTTCAATTTTCTACTGTCCCATAACATAAACCTCACAAATAAAGTTAACATCTTATAAGATATACTTCTGTACCCTCAGTGTTTGATTTTGCAATGATTTCACTGTTTGGATGTGTTTTTCTATTTGTGTCTGTTTTTGTGCACATTCAGCAAGTATACGGCTGTTTTCTGATTTTTTTCAATTTTCTACTGTCCCATAACATAAACCTCACAAATAAAGTTAAAATCTTATAAGATATAGTTATATGCCTTCAGTGTTTGATTTTGCAATGATTTCAATGTTTGGATGTGTTTTGCTATTTGTGTCTGTTTTTGTGCACATTCAGCAAGTATACGGCTGTTTTCTGATTTTTTTCAATTTTCTACTGTCCCATAACATAAACCTCACAAATAAAGTTAACATCTTATAAGATATACTTATGTACCCTCAGTGTTTTATTTTGCAATGATTTCACTGTTTGGATGTGTTTTTCTATTTGTGACTGTTTTTGGGCACATTCAGCAAGTATACGGCTGTTTTCTGATTTTTTTCTATTTTCTACTGTCCCATAACATAAACCTCACAAATAAAGTTAACATCTTATAAGATATACTTCTGTACCCTCAGTGTTTGATTTTGCGATGATTTCACTGTTTGGATGTGTTTTTCTATTTGTGCCTGTTTTTGTGCACATTCAGCAAGTATACGGCTGTTTTCTGATTTTTTTCAATTTTCTACTGTCCCATAACATAAACCTCACAAATAAAGTTAAAATCTTATAAGATATAGTTATATGCCTTCAGTGTTTGATTTTGCAATGATTTCACTGTTTGGATGTGTTTTGCTATTTGTGTCTGTTTTTGTGCACATTCAGCAAGTATACGGCTGTTTTCTGATTTTTTTCAATTTTCTACTGTCCCATAACATAAACCTCACAAATAAAGTTAAAATCTTATAAGATATAGTTATTTACCCTCAGTGTTTGATTTTGCAATGATTTCACTGTTTGGATGTGTTTTGCTATTTGTGTCTGTTTTTGTGCACATTCAGCAAGTATACGGCTGTTTTCTGATTTTTTTCAATTTTCTACTGTCCCATAACATAAACCTCACAAATAAAGTTAACATCTTATAAGATATACTTCTGTACCCTCAGTGTTTGATTTTGCAATGATTTCACTCTTTGGATGTGTTTTTCTATTTGTGTCTGTTTTTGTGCAAGTATACGGCTGTTTTCTGTTTTTTTTCAATTTTCTACTGTCCCATAACATAAACCTCACAAATAAAGTTAAAATCTTATGAGATAAAGTTATTTACCCTCAGTGTTTGATTTTGCAATGATTTCACTTTTTGGATGTGTTTTTCTATTTGTGTCTGTTTTTGTGCATATTCAGCAAGTATACGGCTGTTTTCTAATTTTTTCAATTCTCTACTGTCCCATAACATAAACCTAACAAATAAAGTTAAAATCTTATAAGATATACTTCTCTACCCTCAGTGTTTGATTTTGCAATGACTTCACTGTTTGGATGTGTTTTTCTATTTGTGTCTGTTTTTGTGCAAGTATACGGCTGTTTTCTGATTTTTTTCAATTTTCTACTGTCCCATAACATAAACCTCACAAATAAAGTTAACATCTTATAAGATATACTTCTGTACCCTCAGTGTTTGATTTTGCAATGATTTCACTGTTTGGATGTGTTTTTCTATTTGTGTCTGTTTTTGTGCACATTCAGCAAGTATACGGCTGTTTTCTGATTTTTTTAAATTTTCTACTGTCCCATAACATAAACCTCACAAATAAAGTTAACATCTTATAAGATATACTTCTGTACCCTCAGTGTTTGATTTTGCAATGATTTCACTGTTTGGATGTGTTTTTCTATTTGTGTCTGTTTTTGTGCAAGTATAAGGCTGTTTTCTGATTTTTTTCAATTTTCTACTGTCCCATAACATAAACCTCACAAATAAAGTTAAAATCTTATAAGATATACTTCTGTACCCTCAGTGTTTGATTTTGCAATGATTTCACTGTTTGGATGTGTTTTTCTATTTGTGTCTGTTTTTGTGCACATTCAGCGAGTATACGGCTGTTTTCTGATTTTTTTCAATTTTCTACTGTCCCATAACATAAACCTCACAAATAAAGTTAACATCTTATAAGATATAGTTATTTACCCTCAGTGTTTGATTTTGCAATGATTTCACTGTTTGGATGTGTTTTTCTATTTGTGTCTGTTTTTGTGCAAGTATACGGCTGTTTTCTGATTTTTTTCAATTTTCTACTGTCCCATAACATAAACCTCACAAATAAAGTTAAAATCTTATAAGATATAGTTATTTACCCTCAGTGTTTGATTTTGCAATGATTTCACTGTTTGGATGTGTTTTTCTATTTGTGGCTGTTTTTGTGCGCATTCAGCAAGTATACGGCTGTTTTCTGATTTTTTTTAATTTTCTACTGTCCCATAACATAAACCTCACAAATAAAGTTAAAATCTTATAAGATATACTTCTGTACCCTCAGTGTTTGATTTTGCAATGATTTCACTGTTTGGATGTGTTTTTCTATTTGTGTCTGTTTTTGTGCAAGTATACGGCTGGTTTCTGATTTTTTTCAATTTTCTACTGTCCCATAACATAAACCTCACAAATAAAGTTAACATCTTATAAGATATACTTCTGTACCCTCAGTGTTTGATTTTGCAATGATTTCACTGTTTGGATGTGTTTTTCTATTTGTGTCTGTTTTTGTGCACATTCAGCAAGTATACGGCTGTTTTCTGATTTTTTTCAATTTTCTACTGTCCCATAACATAAACCTCACAAATAAAGTTAAAATCTTATAAGATATAGTTATATGCCTTCAGTGTTTGATTTTGCAATGATTTCAATGTTTGGATGTGTTTTGCTATTTGTGTCTGTTTTTGTGCACATTCAGCAAGTATACGGCTGTTTTCTGATTTTTTTCAATTTTCTACTGTCCCATAACATAAACCTCACAAATAAAGTTAACATCTTATAAGATATACTTATGTACCCTCAGTGTTTTATTTTGCAATGATTTCACTGTTTGGATGTGTTTTTCTATTTGTGACTGTTTTTGTGCACATTCAGCAAGTATACGGCTGTTTTCTGATTTTTTTCTATTTTCTACTGTCCCATAACATAAACCTCACAAATAAAGTTAAAATCTTATAAGATATAGTTATATGCCTTCAGTGTTTGATTTTGCAATGATTTCACTGTTTGGATGTGTTTTGCTATTTGTGTCTGTTTTTGTGCACATTCAGCAAGTATACGGCTGTTTTCTGATTTTTTTAAATTTTCTACTGTCCCATAACATAAACCTCACAAATAAAGTTAACATCTTATAAGATATACTTCTGTACCCTCAGTGTTTGATTTTGCAATGATTTCACTGTTTGGATGTGTTTTTCTATTTGTGTCTGTTTTTGTGCACATTCAGCACGTATACGGCTGTTTTCTGTTTTTTTTCAATTTTCTACTGTCCCATAACATAAACCTCACGAATAAAGTTAACATCTTATAAGATATACTTCTGTACCCTCAGTGTTTGATTTTGCAATGATTTCAATGTTTGGATGTGTTTTTCTATTTGTGTCTGTTTTTGTGCAAGTATACGGCTGTTTTCTGATTTTTTTCAATTTTCTACTGTCCCATAACATAAACCTCACAAATAAAGTTAAAATCTTATAAGATATACTTCTCTACCCTCAGTGTTTGATTTTGCAATGATTTCACTGTTTGGATGTGTTTTTCTATTTGTGTCTGTTTTTGTGCACATTCAGCAAGTATATGGCTGTTTTCTGATTTTTTTCAATTTTCTACTGTCCCATAACATAAACCTCACAAATAAAGTTAACATCTTATAAGATATACTTCTGTACCCTCAGTGTTTGATTTTGCAATGATTTCACTGTTTGGATGTGTTTTTCTATTTGTGTCTGTTTTTGTGCACATTCAGCAAGTATACGTCTGTTTTCTGATTTTTTTCAATTTTCTACTGTCCCATAACATAAACCTCACAAATAAAGTTAACATCTTATAAGATATACTTCTGTACCCTCAGTGTTTGATTTTGCAATGATTTCACTGTTTGGATGTGTTTTTCTATTTGTGTCTGTTTTTGTGCACATTCAGCAAGTATACGTCTGTTTTCTGTTTTTTTTCAATTTTCTACTGTCCCATAACATAAACCTCACAAATAAAGTTAAAATCTTATAAGATATAGTTATTTACCCTCAGTGTTTGATTTTGCAATGATTTCACTGTTTGGATGTGTTTTTCTATTTGTGTCTGTTTTTGTGCACATTCAGCAAGTATACGGCTGTTTTCTGATTTTTTTAAATTTTCTACTGTCCCATAACATAAACCTCACAAATAAAGTTAACATCTTATAAGATATACTTCTGTACCCTCAGTGTTTGATTTTGCAATGATTTCACTGTTTGGATGTGTTTTTCTATTTGTGTCTGTTTTTGTGCAATTATACGGCTGTTTTCTGATTTTTTTCAATTTTCTACTGTCCCATAACATAAACCTCACAAATAAAGTTAACATCTTATAAGATATAGTTATTTACCCTCAGTGTTTGATTTTGCAATGATTTCACTGTTTGGATGTGTTTTTCTATTTGTGTCTGTTTTTGTGCAAGTATACGGCTGTTTTCTGATTTTTTTCAATTTTCTACTGTCCCATAACATAAACCTCACAAATAAAGTTAAAATCTTATAAGATATAGTTATTTACCCTCAGTGTTTGATTTTGCAATGATTTCACTGTTTGGATGTGTTTTTCTATTTGTGGCTGTTTTTGTGCACATTCAGCAAGTATACGGCTGTTTTCTGATTTTTTTCAATTTTCTACTGTCCCATAACATAAACCTCACAAATAAAGTTAAAATCTTATAAGATATACTTCTGTACCCTCAGTGTTTGATTTTGCAATGATTTCACTGTTTGGATGTGTTTTTCTATTTGTGTCTGTTTTTGTGCAAGTATACGGCTGGTTTCTGATTTTTTTCAATTTTCTACTGTCCCATAACATAAACCTCACAAATAAAGTTAACATCTTATAAGATATACTTCTGTACCCTCAGTGTTTGATTTTGCAATGATTTCACTGTTTGGATGTGTTTTTCTATTTGTGTCTGTTTTTGTGCACATTCAGCAAGTATACGGCTGTTTTCTGATTTTTTTCAATTTTCTACTGTCCCATAACATAAACCTCACAAATAAAGTTAAAATCTTATAAGATATAGTTATATGCCTTCAGTGTTTGATTTTGCAATGATTTCAATGTTTGGATGTGTTTTGCTATTTGTGTCTGTTTTTGTGCACATTCAGCAAGTATACGGCTGTTTTCTGATTTTTTTCAATTTTCTACTGTCCCATAACATAAACCTCACAAATAAAGTTAACATCTTATAAGATATACTTCTGTACCCTCAGTGTTTGATTTTGCAATGATTTCACTGTTTGGATGTGTTTTTCTATTTGTGTCTGTTTTTGTGCACATTCAGCACGTATACGGCTGTTTTCTGTTTTTTTTCAATTTTCTACTGTCCCATAACATAAACCTCACAAATAAAGTTAACATCTTATAAGATATACTTCTGTACCCTCAGTGTTTGATTTTGCAATGATTTCAATGTTTGGATGTGTTTTTCTATTTGTGTCTGTTTTTGTGCAAGTATACGGCTGTTTTCTGATTTTTTTCAATTTTCTACTGTCCCATAACATAAACCTCACAAATAAAGTTAAAATCTTATAAGATATACTTCTCTACCCTCAGTGTTTGATTTTGCAATGATTTCACTGTTTGGATGTGTTTTTCTATTTGTGTCTGTTTTTGTGCACATTCAGCAAGTATACGGCTGTTTTCTGATTTTTTTCAATTTTCTACTGTCCCATAACATAAACCTCACAAATAAAGTTAACATCTTATAAGATATACTTCTGTACCCTCAGTGTTTGATTTTGCAATGATTTCACTGTTTGGATGTGTTTTTCTATTTGTGTCTGTTTTTGTGCACATTCAGCAAGTATACGTCTGTTTTCTGATTTTTTTCAATTTTCTACTGTCCCATAACATAAACCTCACAAATAAAGTTAACATCTTATAAGATATACTTCTGTACCCTCAGTGTTTGATTTTGCAATGATTTCACTGTTTGGATGTGTTTTTCTATTTGTGTCTGTTTTTGTGCACATTCAGCAAGTATACGGCTGTTTTCTGTTTTTTTTCAATTTTCTACTGTCCCATAACATAAACCTCACAAATAAAGTTAAAATCTTATAAGATATAGTTATTTACCCTCAGTGTTTGATTTTGCAATGATTTCACTGTTTGGATGTGTTTTTCTATTTGTGTCTGTTTTTGTGCACATTCAGCAAGTATACGGCTGTTTTCTGATTTTTTTAAATTTTCTACTGTCCCATAACATAAACCTCACAAATAAAGTTAACATCTTATAAGATATACTTCTGTACCCTCAGTGTTTGATTTTGCAATGATTTCACTGTTTGGATGTGTTTTTCTATTTGCGTCTGTTTTTGTGCAATTATACGGCTGTTTTCTGATTTTTTTCAATTTTCTACTGTCCCATAACATAAACCTCACAAATAAAGTTAAAATCTTATAAGATATAGTTATTTACCCTCAGTGTTTGATTTTGCAATGATTTCACTGTTTGGATGTGTTTTTCTATTTGTGTCTGTTTTTGTGCAAGTATACGGCTGTTTTCTGATTTTTTTCAATTTTCTACTGTCCCATAACATAAACCTCACAAATAAAGTTAACATCTTATAAGATATACTTCTGTACCCTCAGTGTTTGATTTTGCAATGATTTCAATGTTTGGATGTGTTTTTCTATTTGTGTCTGTTTTTGTGCAAGTATACGGCTGTTTTCTGATTTTTTTCAATTTTCTACTGTCCCATAACATAAACCTCACAAATAAAGTTAAAATCTTATAAGATATACTTCTCTACCCTCAGTGTTTGATTTTGCAATGATTTCACTGTTTGGATGTGTTTTTCTATTTGTGTCTGTTTTTGTGCACATTCAGCAAGTATACGGCTGTTTTCTGATTTTTTTCAATTTTCTACTGTCCCATAACATAAACCTCACAAATAAAGTTAAAAACTTATAAGATATAGTTATTTACCCTCAGTGTTTGATTTTGCAATGATTTCACTGTTTGGATGTGTTTTTCTATTTGTGTCTGTTTTTGTGCACATTCAGCAAGTATACGGCTGTTTTCTGATTTTTTTAAATTTTCTACTGTCCCATAACATAAACCTCACAAATAAAGTTAACATCTTATAAGATATACTTCTGTACCCTCAGTGTTTGATTTTGCAATGATTTCACTGTTTGGATGTGTTTTTCTATTTGTGTCTGTTTTTGTGCAATTATACGGCTGTTTTCTGATTTTTTTCAATTTTCTACTGTCCCATAACATAAACCTCACAAATAAAGTTAAAATCTTATAAGATATAGTTATTTACCCTCAGTGTTTGATTTTGCAATGATTTCACTGTTTGGATGTGTTTTTCTATTTGTGTCTGTTTTTGTGCAAGTATACGGCTGTTTTCTGATTTTTTTCAATTTTCTACTGTCCCATAACATAAACCTCACAAATAAAGTTAACATCTTATAAGATATACTTCTGTACCCTCAGTGTTTGATTTTGCAATGATTTCAATGTTTGGATGTGTTTTTCTATTTGTGTCTGTTTTTGTGCAAGTATACGGCTGTTTTCTGATTTTTTTCAATTTTCTACTGTCCCATAACATAAACCTCACAAATAAAGTTAAAATCTTATAAGATATACTTCTCTACCCTCAGTGTTTGATTTTGCAATGATTTCACTGTTTGGATGTGTTTTTCTATTTGTGTCTGTTTTTGTGCACATTCAGCAAGTATACGGCTGTTTTCTGATTTTTTTCAATTTTCTACTGTCCCATAACATAAACCTCACAAATAAAGTTAACATCTTATAAGATATACTTCTGTACCCTCAGTGTTTGATTTTGCAATGATTTCACTGTTTGGATGTGTTTTTCTATTTGTGTCTGTTTTTGTGCACATTCAGCAAGTATACGTCTGTTTTCTGATTTTTTTCAATTTTCTACTGTCCCATAACATAAACCTCACAAATAAAGTTAACATCTTATAAGATATACTTCTGTACCCTCAGTGTTTGATTTTGCAATGATTTCACTGTTTGGATGTGTTTTTCTATTTGTGTCTGTTTTTGTGCACATTCAGCAAGTATACGGCTGTTTTCTGATTTTTTTAAATTTTCTACTGTCCCATAACATAAACCTCACAAATAAAGTTAACATCTTATAAGATATACTTCTGTACCCTCAGTGTTTGATTTTGCAATGATTTCACTGTTTGGATGTGTTTTTCTATTTGTGTCTGTTTTTGTGCAATTATACGGCTGTTTTCTGATTTTTTTCAATTTTCTACTGTCCCATAACATAAACCTCACAAATAAAGTTAAAATCTTATAAGATATAGTTATTTACCCTCAGTGTTTGATTTTGCAATGATTTCACTGTTTGGATGTGTTTTTCTATTTGTGTCTGTTTTTGTGCAAGTATACGGCTGTTTTCTGATTTTTTTCAATTTTCTACTGTCCCATAACATAAACCTCACAAATAAAGTTAAAATCTTATAAGATATAGTTATTTACCCTCAGTGTTTGATTTTGCAATGATTTCACTGTTTGGATGTGTTTTTCTATTTGTGGCTGTTTTTGTGCACATTCAGCAAGTATACGGCTGTTTTCTGATTTTTTTCAATTTTCTACTGTCCCATAACATAAACCTCACAAATAAAGTTAAAATCTTATAAGATATACTTCTGTACCCTCAGTGTTTGATTTTGCAATGATTTCACTGTTTGGATGTGTTTTTCTATTTGTGTCTGTTTTTGTGCACATTCAGCAAGTATACGTCTGTTTTCTGATTTTTTTCAATTTTCTACTGTCCCATAACATAAACCTCACAAATAAAGTTAACATCTTATAAGATATACTTCTGTACCCTCAGTGTTTGATTTTGCAATGATTTCACTGTTTGGATGTGTTTTTCTATTTGTGTCTGTTTTTGTGCACATTCAGCAAGTATACGGCTGTTTTCTGTTTTTTTTCAATTTTCTACTGTCCCATAACATAAACCTCACAAATAAAGTTAAAATCTTATAAGATATAGTTATTTACCCTCAGTGTTTGATTTTGCAATGATTTCACTGTTTGGATGTGTTTTTCTATTTGTGTCTGTTTTTGTGCACATTCAGCAAGTATACGGCTGTTTTCTGATTTTTTTCAATTTTCTACTGTCCCATAACATAAACCTCACAAATAAAGTTAACATCTTATCAGATATACTTCTGTACCCTCAGTGTTTGATTTTGCAATGATTTCACTGTTTGGATGTGTTTTTCTATTTGTGTCTGTTTTTGTGCAAGTATACGGCTGTTTTCTGATTTTTTTCAATTTACTACTGTCCCATAACATAAACCTGACAAATAAAGTTAAAATCTTATAAGATATAGTTATATGCCTTCAGTGTTTGATTTTGCAATGATTTCAATGTTTGGATGTGTTTTTCTATTTGTGTCTGTTTTTGTGCAAGTATACGGCTGTTTTCTGTTTTTTTTCAATTTTCTACTGTCCCATAACATAAACCTCACAAATAAAGTTAAAATCTTATAAGATATACTTCTGTACCCTCAGTGTTTGATTTTGCAATGATTTCACTGTTTGGATGTGTTTTTCTATTTGTGTCTGTTTTTGTGCACATTCAGCAAGTATACGGCTGTTTTCTGTTTTTTTTCAATTTTCTACTGTCCCATAACATAAACCTCACAAATAAAGTTAAAATCTTATAAGATATAGTTATTTACCCTCAGTGTTTGATTTTGCAATGATTTCACTGTTTGGATGTGTTTTTCTATTTGTGTCTGTTTTTGTGCACATTCAGCAAGTATACGGCTGTTTTCTTTTTTTTTTCAATTTTCTACTGTCCCATAACATAAACCTCACAAATAAAGTTAAAATCTTATAAGATATAGTTATTTACCCTCAGTGTTTGATTTTGCAATGATTTCACTGTTTGGATGTGTTTTTCTATTTGTGTCTGTTTTTGTGCACATTCAGCAAGTATACGGCTGTTTTCTGATTTTTTTCAATTTTCTACTGTCCCATAACATAAACCTCACAAATAAAGTTAAAATCTTATAAGATATACTTCTCTACCCTCAGTGTTTGATTTTGCAATGATTTCACTGTTTGGATGTGTTTTTCTATTTGTGTCTGTTTTTGTGCACATTCAGCAAGTATACGGCTGTTTTCTGATTTTTTTCAATTTTCTACTGTCCCATAACATAAACCTCACAAATAAAGTTAACATCTTATAAGATATACTTCTGTACCCTCAGTGTTTGATTTTGCAATGATTTCACTGTTTCGATGTGTTTTGCTATTTGTGTCTGTTTTTGTGCACATTCAGCAAGTATACGGCTGTTTTCTGATTTTTTTCAATTTTCTACTGTCCCATAACATAAACCTCACAAATAAAGTTAAAATCTTATAAGATATAGTTATCTGCCTTCAGTGTTTGATTTTGCAATGATTTCACTGTTTGGATGTGTTTTTCTATTTGTGTCTGTTTTTGTGCAAGTATACGGCTGTTTTCTGATTTTTTTCAATTTTCTACTGTCCCATAACATAAACCTCACAAATAAAGTTAACATCTTATAAGATATACGTCTGTACCCTCAGTGTTTGATTTTGCAATGATTTCACTGTTTGGATGTGTTTTTCTATTTGTGTCTGTTTTTGTGCACATTCAGCAAGTATACGGCTGTTTTCTGATTTTTTTCAATTTTCTACTGTCCCATAACATAAACCTCACAAATAAAGTTAACATCTTATAAGATATACTTCTGTACCCTCAGTGTTTGATTTTGCGATGATTTCACTGTTTGGATGTGTTTTTCTATTTGTGTCTGTTTTTGTGCACATTCAGCGAGTATACGGCTGTTTTCTGATTTTTTTCAATTTTCTACTGTCCCATAACATAAACCTCACAAATAAAGTTAAAATCTTATAAGATATAGGTATATGCCTTCAGTGTTTGATTTTGCAATGATTTCAATGTTTGGATGTGTTTTTCTATTTGTGTCTGTTTTTGTGCAAGTATACGGCTGTTTTCTGATTTTTTTCAATTTTCTACTGTCCCATAACATAAACCTCACAAATAAAGTTAAAATCTTATAAGATATAGGTATATGCCTTCAGTGTTTGATTTTGCAATGATTTCAATGTTTGGATGTGTTTTTCTATTTGTGTCTGTTTTTGTGCAAGTATACGGCTGTTTTCTGATTTTTTTCAATTTTCTACTGTCCCATAACATAAACCTCACAAATAAAGTTAAAATCTTATAAGATATACTTCTCTACCCTCAGTGTTTGATTTTGCAATGATTTCACTGTCTGGATGTGTTTTTCTATTTGTGTCTGTTTTTGTGCACATTCAGCAAGTATACGGCTGTTTTCTGATTTTTTTCAATTTTCTACTGTCCCATAACATAAACCTCACAAATAAAGTTAAAATCTTATAAGATATAGTTATTTACCCTCAGTGTTTGATTTTGCAATGATTTCACTGTTTGGATGTGTTTTTCTATTTGTGTCTGTTTTTGTGCACATTCAGCAAGTATACGGCTGTTTTCTGATTTTTTTCTATTTTCTACTGTCCCATAACATAAACCTCACAAATAAAGTTAAAATCTTATAAGATATAGTTATATGCCTTCAGTGTTTGATTTTGCAATGATTTCACTGTTTGGATGTGTTTTGCTATTTGTGTCTGTTTTTGTGCACATTCAGCAAGTATACGGCTGTTTTCTGATTTTTTTAAATTTTCTACTGTCCCATAACATAAACCTCACAAATAAAGTTAACATCTTATAAGATATACTTCTGTACCCTCAGTGTTTGATTTTGCAATGATTTCACTGTTTGGATGTGTTTTTCTATTTGTGTCTGTTTTTGTGCAAGTATACGGCTGTTTTCTGATTTTTTTCAATTTTCTACTGTCCCATAACATAAACCTCACAAATAAAGTTAACATCTTATAAGATATACTTCTGTACCCTCAGTGTTTGATTTTGCAATGATTTCACTGTTTGGATGTGTTTTTCTATTTGTGTCTGTTTTTGTGCACATTCAGCAAGTATACGGCTGTTTTCTGATTTTTTTCAATTTTCTACTGTCCCATAACATAAACCTCACAAATAAAGTTAACATCTTATAAGATATACTTCTGTACCCTCAGTGTTTGATTTTGCAATGATTTCACTGTTTGGATGTGTTTTTCTATTTGTGTCTGTTTTTGTGCACATTCAGCAAGTATACGGCTGTTTTCTGATTTTTTTCAATTTTCTACTGTCCCATAACATAAACCTCACAAATAAAGTTAAAATCTTATAAGATATAGTTATATGCCTTCAGTGTTTGATTTTGCAATGATTTCAATGTTTGGATGTGTTTTTCTATTTGTGTCTGTTTTTGTGCACATTCAGCGAGTATACGGCTGTTTTCTGATTTTTTTCAATTTTCTACTGTCCCATAACATAAACCTCACAAATAAAGTTAAAATCTTATAAGATATAGGTATATGCCTTCAGTGTTTGATTTTGCAATGATTTCAATGTTTGGATGTGTTTTTCTATTTGTGTCTGTTTTTGTGCAAGTATACGGCTGTTTTCTGATTTTTTTCAATTTTCTACTGTCCCATAACATAAACCTCACAAATAAAGTTAAAATCTTATAAGATATAGGTATATGCCTTCAGTGTTTGATTTTGCAATGATTTCAATGTTTGGATGTGTTTTTCTATTTGTGTCTGTTTTTGTGCAAGTATACGGCTGTTTTCTGATTTTTTTCAATTTTCTACTGTCCCATAACATAAACCTCACAAATAAAGTTAAAATCTTATAAGATATACTTCTCTACCCTCAGTGTTTGATTTTGCAATGATTTCACTGTCTGGATGTGTTTTTCTATTTGTGTCTGTTTTTGTGCACATTCAGCAAGTATACGGCTGTTTTCTGATTTTTTTCAATTTTCTACTGTCCCATAACATAAACCTCACAAATAAAGTTAAAATCTTATAAGATATAGTTATTTACCCTCAGTGTTTGATTTTGCAATGATTTCACTGTTTGGATGTGTTTTTCTATTTGTGTCTGTTTTTGTGCACATTCAGCAAGTATACGGCTGTTTTCTGATTTTTTTCTATTTTCTACTGTCCCATAACATAAACCTCACAAATAAAGTTAAAATCTTATAAGATATAGTTATATGCCTTCAGTGTTTGATTTTGCAATGATTTCACTGTTTGGATGTGTTTTGCTATTTGTGTCTGTTTTTGTGCACATTCAGCAAGTATACGGCTGTTTTCTGATTTTTTTAAATTTTCTACTGTCCCATAACATAAACCTCACAAATAAAGTTAACATCTTATAAGATATACTTCTGTACCCTCAGTGTTTGATTTTGCAATGATTTCACTGTTTGGATGTGTTTTTCTATTTGTGTCTGTTTTTGTGCAAGTATACGGCTGTTTTCTGATTTTTTTCAATTTTCTACTGTCCCATAACATAAACCTCACAAATAAAGTTAACATCTTATAAGATATACTTCTGTACCCTCAGTGTTTGATTTTGCAATGATTTCACTGTTTGGATGTGTTTTTCTATTTGTGTCTGTTTTTGTGCACATTCAGCAAGTATACGGCTGTTTTCTGATTTTTTTCAATTTTCTACTGTCCCATAACATAAACCTCACAAATAAAGTTAACATCTTATAAGATATACTTCTGTACCCTCAGTGTTTGATTTTGCAATGATTTCACTGTTTGGATGTGTTTTTCTATTTGTGTCTGTTTTTGTGCACATTCAGCAAGTATACGGCTGTTTTCTGATTTTTTTCAATTTTCTACTGTCCCATAACATAAACCTCACAAATAAAGTTAAAATCTTATAAGATATAGTTATATGCCTTCAGTGTTTGATTTTGCAATGATTTCAATGTTTGGATGTGTTTTTCTATTTGTGTCTGTTTTTGTGCAAGTATACGGCTGTTTTCTGATTTTTTTCAATTTTCTACTGTCCCATAACATAAACCTCACAAATAAAGTTAACATCTTATAAGATATACTTCTGTGCCCTCAGTGTTTGATTTTGCAATGATTTCACTGTTTGGATGTGTTTTTCTATTTGTGTCTGTTTTTGTGCAAGTATACGGCTGTTTTCTGATTTTTTTCAATTTTCTACTGTCCCATAACATAAACCTCACAAATAAAGTTAACATCTTATAAGATATACTTCTGTACCCTCAGTGTTTGATTTTGCAATGATTTCACTGTTTGGATGTGTTTTTCTATTTGTGTCTGTTTTTGTGCAAATATACGGCTGTTTTCTGATTTTTTTCAATTTTCTACTGTCCCATAACATAAACCTCACAAATAAAGTTAACATCTTATAAGATATACTTCTGTACCCTCAGTGTTTGATTTTGCAATGATTTCACTGTTTGGATGTGTTTTGCTATTTGTGTCTGTTTTTGTGCACATTCAGCAAGTATACGGCTGTTTTCTGATTTTTTTCAATTTTCTACTGTCCCATAACATAAACCTCACAAATAAAGTTAACATCTTATAAGATATACTTCTGTACCCTCAGTGTTTGATTTTGCAATGATTTCACTGTTTGGATGTGTTTTTCTATTTGTGTCTGTTTTTGTGCACATTCAGCAAGTATACGGCTGTTTTCTGATTTCTTTCAATTTTCTACTGTCCCATAACATAAACCTCACAAATAAAGTTAACATCTTCTAAGATATAGTTATTTACCCTCAGTGTTTGATTTTGCAATGATTTCACTGTTTGGATGTGTTTTTCTATTTGTGTCTGTTTTTGTGCACATTCAGCAAGTATACGGCTGTTTTCTGATTTTTTTCAATTTTCTACTTTCCCATAACATAAACCTCACAAATAAAGTTAAAATCTTATAAGATATAGTTATATGCCTTCAGTGTTTGATTTTGCAATGATTTCACTGTTTGGATGTGTTTTGCTATTTGTGTCTGTTTTTGTGCACATTCAGCAAGTATACGGCTGTTTTCTGATTTTTTTAAATTTTCTACTGTCCCATAACATAAACCTCACAAATAAAGTTAACATCTTATAAGATATACTTCTGTACCCTCAGTGTTTGATTTTGCAATGATTTCACTGTTTGGATGTGTTTTTCTATTTGTGTCTGTTTTTGTGCAAGTATACGGCTGTTTTCTGATTTTTTTCAATTTTCTACTGTCCCATAACATAAACCTCACAAATAAAGTTAACATCTTATAAGATATACTTCTGTACCCTCAGTGTTTGATTTTGCAATGATTTCACTGTTTGGATGTGTTTTGCTATTTGTGTCTGTTTTTGTGCACATTCAGCAAGTATACGGCTGTTTTCTGATTTTTTTCAATTTTCTACTGTCCCATAACATAAACCTCACAAATAAAGTTAACATCTTATAAGATATAGTTATTTACCCTCAGTGTTTGATTTTGCAATGATTTCACTGTTTGGATGTGTTTTTCTATTTGTGTCTGTTTTTGTGCACATTCAGCAAGTATACGGCTGTTTTCTGATTTTTTTCAATTTTCTACTGTCCCATAACATAAACCTCACAAATAAAGTTAAAATCTTATAAGATATAGTTATATGCCTTCAGTGTTTGATTTTGCAATGATTTCACTGTTTGGATGTGTTTTGCTATTTGTGTCTGTTTTTGTGCACATTCAGCAAGTATACGGCTGTTTTCTGATTTTTTTCAATTTTCTACTGTCCCATAACATAAACCTCACAAATAAAGTTAACATCTTATAAGATATACTTCTGTACCCTCAGTGTTTGATTTTGCAATGATTTCACTGTTTGGATGTGTTTTTCTATTTGTGTCTGTTTTTGTGCAAGTATACGGCTGTTTTCTGATTTTTTTCAATTTTCTACTGTCCCATAACATAAACCTCACAAATAAAGTTAACATCTTATAAGATATACTTCTGTACCCTCAGTGTTTGATTTTGCAATGATTTCACTGTTTGGATGTGTTTTGCTATTTGTGTCTGTTTTTGTGCACATTCAGCAAGTATACGGCTGTTTTCTGATTTTTTTCAATTTTCTACTGTCCCATAACATAAACCTCACAAATAAAGTTAACATCTTATAAGATATAGTTATTTACCCTCAGTGTTTGATTTTGCAATGATTTCACTGTTTGGATGTGTTTTTCTATTTGTGTCTGTTTTTGTGCAAGTATACGGCTGTTTTCTGATTTTTTTCAATTTTCTACTGTCCCATAACATAAACCTCACAAATAAAGTTAACATCTTATAAGATATACTTCTGTACCCTCAGTGTTTGATTTTGCAATGATTTCACTGTTTGGATGTGTTTTGCTATTTGTGTCTGTTTTTGTGCACATTCAGCAAGTATACGGCTGTTTTCTGATTTTTTTCAATTTTCTACTGTCCCATAACATAAACCTCACAAATAAAGTTAACATCTTATAAGATATAGTTATTTACCCTCAGTGTTTGATTTTGCAATGATTTCACTGTTTGGATGTGTTTTTCTATTTGTGTCTGTTTTTGTGCACATTCAGCAAGTATACGGCTGTTTTCTGATTTTTTTCAATTTTCTACTGTCCCATAACATAAACCTCACAAATAAAGTTAAAATCTTATAAGATATAGTTATATGCCTTCAGTGTTTGATTTTGCAATGATTTCACTGTTTGGATGTGTTTTGCTATTTGTGTCTGTTTTTGTGCACATTCAGCAAGTATACGGCTGTTTTCTGATTTTTTTCAATTTTCTACTGTCCCATAACATAAACCTCACAAATAAAGTTAACATCTTATAAGATATACTTCTGTACCCTCAGTGTTTGATTTTGCAATGATTTCACTGTTTGGATGTGTTTTTCTATTTGTGTCTGTTTTTGTGCAAGTATACGGCTGTTTTCTGATTTTTTTCAATTTTCTACTGTCCCATAACATAAACCTCACAAATAAAGTTAACATCTTATAAGATATACTTCTGTACCCTCAGTGTTTGATTTTGCAATGATTTCACTGTTTGGATGTGTTTTGCTATTTGTGTCTGTTTTTGTGCACATTCAGCAAGTATACGGCTGTTTTCTGATTTTTTTCAATTTTCTACTGTCCCATAACATAAACCTCACAAATAAAGTTAACATCTTATAAGATATAGTTATTTACCCTCAGTGTTTGATTTTGCAATGATTTCACTGTTTGGATGTGTTTTTCTATTTGTGTCTGTTTTTGTGCACATTCAGCAAGTATACGGCTGTTTTCTGATTTTTTTCAATTTTCTACTGTCCCATAACATAAACCTCACAAATAAAGTTAAAATCTTATAAGATATAGTTATATGCCTTCAGTGTTTGATTTTGCAATGATTTCACTGTTTGGATGTGTTTTGCTATTTGTGTCTGTTTTTGTGCACATTCAGCAAGTATACGGCTGTTTTCTGATTTTTTTCAATTTTCTACTGTCCCATAACATAAACCTCACAAATAAAGTTAAAATCTTATAAGATATAGTTATATGCCTTCAGTGTTTGATTTTGCAATGATTTCACTGTTTGGATGTGTTTTGCTATTTGTGTCTGTTTTTGTGCACATTCAGCAAGTATACGGCTGTTTTCTGATTTTTTTCAATTTTCTACTGTCCCATAACATAAACCTCACAAATAAAGTTAACATCTTATAAGATATACTTCTGTACCCTCAGTGTTTGATTTTGCAATGATTTCACTGTTTGGATGTGTTTTGCTATTTGTGTCTGTTTTTGTGCAAGTATACGGCTGTTTTCTGATTTTTTTCAATTTTCTACTGTCCCATAACATAAACCTCACAAATAAAGTTAACATCTTATAAGATATACTTCTGTACCCTCAGTGTTTGATTTTGCAATGATTTCACTGTTTGGATGTGTTTTGCTATCTGTGTCTGTTTTTGTGCACATTCAGCAAGTATACGGCTGTTTTCTGATTTTTTTCAATTTTCTACTGTCCCATAACATAAACCTCACAAATAAAGTTAACATCTTATAAGATATACTTCTGTACCCTCAGTGTTTGATTTTGCAATGATTTCACTGTTTGGATGTGTTTTGCTATTTGTGTCTGTTTTTGTGCACATTCAGCAAGTATACGGCTGTTTTCTGATTTTTTTCAATTTTCTACTGTCCCATAACATAAACCTCACAAATAAAGTTAACATCTTATAAGATATACTTCTGTACCCTCAGTGTTTGATTTTGCAATGATTTCACTGTTTGGATGTGTTTTGCTATTTGTGTCTGTTTTTGTGCACATTCAGCAAGTATACGGCTGTTTTCTGATTTTTTTCAATTTTCTACTGTCCCATAACATAAACCTCACAAATAAAGTTAACATCTTATAAGATATACTTCTGTACCCTCAGTGTTTGATTTTGCAATGATTTCACTGTTTGGATGTGTTTTTCTATTTGTGTCTGTTTTTGTGCAAGTATACGGCTGTTTTCTGATTTTTTTCAATTTTCTACTGTCCCATAACATAAACCTCACAAATAAAGTTAAAATCTTATAAGATATACTTCTCTACCCTCAGTGTTTGATTTTGCAATGATTTCACTGTTTGGATGTGTTTTTCTATTTGTGTCTGTTTTTGTGCACATTCAGCAAGTATACTGCTGTTTTCTGATTTTTTTCAATTTTCTACTGTCCCATAACATAAACCTCACAAATAAAGTTAAAATCTTATAAGATATAGTTATATGCCTTCAGTGTTTGATTTTGGAATGATTTCACTGTTTGGATGTGTTTTTCTATTTGTGACTGTTTTTGTGCACATTCAGCAAGTATACGGCTGTTTTCTGATTTTTTTCAATTTTCTACTGTCCCATAACATAAACCTCACAAATAAAGTTAAAATCTTATAAGATATACTTCTGTACCCTCAGTGTTTGATTTTGCAATGATTTCACTGTTTGGATGTGTTTTTCTATTTGTGTCTGTTTTTGTGCAAGTATACGGCAGTTTTCTGATTTTTTTCAATTTTCTACTGTCCCATAACATAAACCTCACAAATAAAGTTAACATCTTATAAGATATACTTCTGTACCCTCAGTGTTTGATTTTGCAATGATTTCACTGTTTGGATGTGTTTTTCTATTTGTGTCTGTTTTTGTGCAAGTATATGGCTGTTTTCTGATTTTTTTCAATTTTCTACTGTCCCATAACATAAACCTCACAAATAAAGTTAAAATCTTATAAGATATAGTTATATGCCTTCAGTGTTTGATTTTGCAATGATTTCACTGTTTGGATGTGTTTTTCTATTTGTGTCTGTTTTTGTGCAAGTATACGGCTGTTTTCTGATTTTTTTCCAATTTTCTACTGTCCCATAACATAAACCTCACAAATAAAGTTAACATCTTATAAGATATACTTCTGTACCCTCAGTGTTTGATTTTGCAATGATTTCACTGTTTGGATGTGTTTTTCTATTTGTGTCTGTTTTTGTGCACATTCAGCAACTATACGGCTGTTTTCTGATTTTTTTCAATTTTCTACTGTCCCACAACATAAACCTCACAAATAAAGTTAAAATCTTATAAGATATAGTTATATGCCTTCAGTGTTTGATTTTGCAATGATTTCACTGTTTGGATGTGTTTTTCTATTTGTGTCTGTTTTTGTGCAAGTATACGGCTGTTTTCTGATTTTTTTCAATTTTTTACTGTCCCATAACATAAACCTCACAAATAAAGTTAACATCTTATAAGATATACTTCTGTACCCTCAGTGTTTGATTTTGCAATGACTTCACTGTCTGGATGTGTTTTTCTATTTGTGTCTGTTTTTGTGCACATTCAGCAAGTATACGGCTGTTTTCTAATTTTTTTCAATTTTCTACTGTCCCATAACATAAACCTCACAAATAAAGTTAAAATCTTATAAGATATAGTTATATGCCTTCAGTGTTTGATTTTGCAATGATTTCACTGTTTGGATGTGTTTTTCTATTTGTGTCTGTTTTTGTGCAAGTATACGGCTGTTTTCTGATTTTTTTCAATTTTCTACTGTCCCATAACATAAACCTCACAAATAAAGTTAAAATCTTATAAGATATACTTCTCTACCCTCAGTGTTTGATTTTGCAATGATTTCACTGTTTGGATGTGTTTTTCTATTTGTGTCTGTTTTTGTGCACATTCAGCAAGTATACGGCTGTTTTCTGATTTTTTTCAATTTTCTACTGTCCCATAACATAAACCTCACAAATAAAGTTAACATCTTATAAGATATACTTCTGTACCCTCAGTGTTTGATTTTGCAATGATTTCACTGTTTGGATGTGTTTTTCTATTTGTGTCTGTTTTTGTGCAAGTATACGGCTGTTTTCTGATTTTTTTCAATTTTTTACTGTCCCATAACATAAACCTCACAAATAAAGTTAACATCTTATAAGATATACTTCTGTACCCTCAGTGTTTGATTTTGCAATGATTTCACTGTTTGGATGTGTTTTGCTATTTGTGTCTGTTTTTGTGTACATTCAGCAAGTATACGGCTGTTTTCTGATTTTTTTCAATTTTCTACTGTCCCATAACATAAACCTCACAAATAAAGTTAAAATCTTATAAGATATACTTCTCTACCCTCAGTGTTTGATTTTGCAATGATTTCACTGTTTGGATGTGTTTTTCTATTTGTGTCTGTTTTTGTGCACATTCAGCAAGTATACGGCTGTTTTCTGATTTTTTTCAATTTTCTACTGTCCCATAACATAAACCTCACAAATAAAGTTAAAATCTTATAAGATATACTTCTCTACCCTCAGTGTTTGATTTTGCAATGATTTCACTGTTTGGATGTGTTTTTCTATTTGTGTCTGTTTTTGTGCACATTCAGCAAGTATACGGCTGTTTTCTGATTTTTTTCAATTTTCTACTGTCCCATAACATAAACCTCACAAATAAAGTTAAAATCTTATAAGATATACTTCTGTACCCTCAGTGTTTGATTTTGCAATGATTTCACTGTTTGGATGTGTTTTTCTATTTGTGTCTGTTTTTGTGCACATTCAGCAAGTATACGGCTGTTTTCTGATTTTTTTCAATTTTCTACTGTCCCATAACATAAACCTCACGAATAAAGTTAAAATCGTATAAGATATAGGTATATGCCTTCAGTGTTTGATTTTGCAATGATTTCACTGTTTGGATGTGTTTTTCTATTTGTGTCTGTTTTTGTGCAAGTATACGGCTGTTTTCTGATTTTTTTCAATTTTTTACTGTCCCATAACATAAACCTCACAAATAAAGTTAACATCTTATAAGATATACTTCTGTACCCTCAGTGTTTGATTTTGCAATGACTTCACTGTCTGGATGTGTTTTTCTATTTGTGTCTGTTTTTGTGCACATTCAGCAAGTATACGGCTGTTTTCTAATTTTTTTCAATTTTCTACTGTCCCATAACATAAACCTCACAAATAAAGTTAAAATCTTATAAGATATAGTTATATGCCTTCAGTGTTTGATTTTGCAATGATTTCACTGTTTGGATGTGTTTTTCTATTTGTGTCTGTTTTTGTGCAAGTATACGGCTGTTTTCTGATTTTTTTCAATTTTCTACTGTCCCATAACATAAACCTCACAAATAAAGTTAAAATCTTATAAGATATACTTCTCTACCCTCAGTGTTTGATTTTGCAATGATTTCACTGTTTGGATGTGTTTTTCTATTTGTGTCTGTTTTTGTGCACATTCAGCAAGTATACGGCTGTTTTCTGATTTTTTTCAATTTTCTACTGTCCCATAACATAAACCTCACAAATAAAGTTAAAATCTTATAAGATATAGTTATATGCCTTCAGTGTTTGATTTTGGAATGATTTCACTGTTTGGATGTGTTTTTCTATTTGTGTCTGTTTTTGTGCACATTCAGCAAGTATACGGCTGTTTTCTGATTTTTTTCAATTTTCTACTGTCCCATAACATAAACCTCACAAATAAAGTTAACATCTTATAAGATATACTTCTGTACCCTCAGTGTTTGATTTTGCAATGATTTCACTGTTTGGATGTGTTTTTCTATTTGTGTCTGTTTTTGTGCAAGTATACGGCTGTTTTCTGATTTTTTTCAATTTTTTACTGTCCCATAACATAAACCTCACAAATAAAGTTAACATCTTATAAGATATACTTCTGTACCCTCAGTGTTTGATTTTGCAATGATTTCACTGTTTGGATGTGTTTTTCTATTTGTGTCTGTTTTTGTGCAAGTATACGGCAGTTTTCTGATTTTTTTCAATTTTCTACTGTCCCATAACATAAACCTCACAAATAAAGTTAACATCTTATAAGATATACTTCTGTACCCTCAGTGTTTGATTTTGCAATGATTTCACTGTTTGGATGTGTTTTTCTATTTGTGTCTGTTTTTGTGCAAGTATACGGCTGTTTTCTGATTTTTTTCAATTTTCTACTGTCCCATAACATAAACCTCACAAATAAAGTTAACATCTTATAAGATATACTTCTGTACCCTCAGTGTTTGATTTTGCAATGATTTCACTCTTTGGATGTGTTTTTCTATTTGTGTCTGTTTTTGTGCACATTCAGCAAGTATACGGCTGTTTTCTGATTTTTTTCAATTTTCTACTGTCCCATAACATAAACCTCACAAATAAAGTAAAAATCTTATAAGATATACTTCTGTACCCTCAGTGTTTGATTTTGCAATGATTTCACTGTTTGGATGTGTTTTTCTATTTGTGTCTGTTTTTGTGCACATTCAGCAAGTATACGGCTGTTTTCTGATTTTTTTCAATTTTCTACTGTCCCATAACATAAACCTCACAAATAAAGTTAAAATCTTATAAGATATAGTTATTTACCCTCAGTGTTTGATTTTGCAATGATTTCACTGTTTGGATGTGTTTTTCTATTTGTGTCTGTTTTTGTGCACATTCAGCAAGTATACGGCTGTTTTCTGATTTTTTTCAATTTTCTACTGTCCCATAACATAAACCTCACAAATAAAGTTAACATCTTATAAGATATACTTCTGTACCCTCAGTGTTTGATTTTGCAATGATTTCACTGTTTGGATGTGTTTTTCTATTTGTGTCTGTTTTTGTGCAAGTATACAGCTGTTTTCAGATTTTTTTCAATTTTCTAGTGTCCCATAACATAAACCTCACAAATAAAGTTAAAATCTTATAAGATATAGTTATTTACCCTCAGTGTTTGATTTTGCAATGATTTCACTGTTTGGATGTGTTTTTCTATTTGTGTCTGTTTTTGTGCACATTCAGAAAGTATACGGCTGTTTTCTGATTTTTTTCAATTTTCTACTGTCCCATAACATAAACCTCACAAATAAAGTAAAAATCTTATAAGATATACTTCTGTACCCTCAGTGTTTGATTTTGCAATGATTTCACTGTTTGGATGTGTTTTTCTATTTGTGTCTGTTTTTGTGCACATTCAGCAAGTATACGGCTGTTTTCTGATTTTTTTCAATTTTCTACTGTCCCATAACATAAACCTCACAAATAAAGTTAAAATCTTATAAGATATAGTTATTTACCCTCAGTGTTTGATTTTGCAATGATTTCACTGTTTGGATGTGTTTTTCTATTTGTGTCTGTTTTTGTGCACATTCAGCAAGTATACGGCTGTTTTCTGATTTTTTTCAATTTTCTACTGTCCCATAACATAAACCTCACAAATAAAGTTAACATCTTATAAGATATACTTCTGTACCCTCAGTGTTTGATTTTGCAATGATTTCACTGTTTGGATGTGTTTTTCTATTTGTGTCTGTTTTTGTGCAAGTATACAGCTGTTTTCAGATTTTTTTCAATTTTCTAGTGTCCCATAACATAAACCTCACAAATAAAGTTAAAATCTTATAAGATATAGTTATTTACCCTCAGTGTTTGATTTTGCAATGATTTCACTGTTTGGATGTGTTTTTCTATTTGTGTCTGTTTTTGTGCACATTCAGAAAGTATACGGCTGTTTTCTGATTTTTTTCAATTTTCTACTGTCCCATAACATAAACCTCACAAATAAAGTCAAAATCTTATAAGATATACTTCTCTACCCTCAGTGTTTGATTTTGCAATGATTTCACTGTTTGGATGTGTTTTTCTTTTTGTGTCTGTTTTTGTGCAAGTATACGGCTGTTTTCTGATTTTTTTCAATTTTCTACTGTCCCATAACATAAACCTCACAAATAAAGTTAACATCTTATAAGATATACTTCTGTACCCTCAGTGTTTGATTTTGCAATGATTTCACTGTTTGGATGTGTTTTTCTATTTGTGTCTGTTTTTGTGCAAGTATACGGCTGTTTTCTGATTTTTTTCAATTTTCTACTGTCCCATAACATAAACCTCACAAATAAAGTTAACATCTTATAAGATATACTTCTGTACCCTCAGTGTTTGATTTTGCAATGATTTCACTGTCTGGATGTGTTTTTCTATTTGTGTCTGTTTTTGTGCACATTCAGCAAGTATACGGCTGTTTTCTGATTTTTTTAAATTTTCTACTGTCCCATAACATAAACCTCACAAATAAAGTTAACATCTTATAAGATATACTTCTGTACACTCAGTGTTTGATTTTGCAATGATTTCACTGTTTGGATGTGTTTTTCTATTTGTGTCTGTTTTTGTGCAAGTATACGGCTGTTTTCTGATTTTTTTCAATTTTCTACTGTCCCATAACATAAACCTCACAAATAAGGTTAACATCTTATAAGATATACTTCTGTACCCTCAGTGTTTGATTTTGCAATGATTTCACTGTCTGGATGTGTTTTTCTATTTGTGTCTGTTTTTGTGCACATTCAGCAAGAATACGGCTGTTTTCTGATTTTTTTCATTTTTCTACTGTCCCATAACATGAACCTCACAAATAAAGTTAACATCTTATAAGATATACTTCTGTCCCCTCAGTGTTTGATTTTGCAATGATTTCACTGTTTGGATGTGTTTTTCTATTTGTGTCTGTTTTTGTGCGCATTCAGCAAGAATACGGCTGTTTTCTGATTTTTTTCATTTTTCTACTTACCCATAACATGAACCTCACAAATAAAGTTAACATCTTATAAGATACACTTCTGTACCCTCAGTGTTTGATTTTGCAATGATTTCACTGTTTGGATGTGTTTTTCTATTTGTGTCTGTTTTTGTGCACATTCAGCAAGAATACGGCTGTTTTCTGATTTTTTTCATTTTTCTACTGTCCCATAACATGAACCTCACAGATAAAGTTAAAATCTTATAAGAAATAGTTATATTTCTTTAGCGTTTGATTTTGCAATAATTTCACTGTTTGGATGGGTTTTTCTATTTCTGTCTGTTTTTGTGCACATTCAGCAAGAATACGGCTGTTTTCTGATTTTTTTTATTTTTCTACTGTCCCATAACATGAACCTCACAAATAAAGTTAAAATCTTATAAGAAATAGTTATATTTCTTTAGCGTTTGATTTTGCAATAATTTCACTGTTTGGATGTGTTTTTCTATTTCTGTCTGTTTTTGTGCGCATTCAGCAAGAATACGGCTGTTTTCTGATTTTTTTCATTTTTCTACTGTCCCAAAACATGAACCTCACAAATAAAGTTAACATCTTATAAGATACACTTCTGTACCCTCAGTGTTTGATTTTGCAATGCTTTCACTGTTTGGATGTGTTTTTCTCTTTGTGTCTGTTTTTGTGCACATTCAGCAAGAATACGGCTGTTTTCTGATTTTTTTAATTTTTCTACTGTCCCATAACATAAACCTCACAAATAAAGTTAAAATCTTATAAGAAATAGTTATATTTCTTTAGCGTTTGATTTTGCAATAATTTCACTGTTTGGATGTGTTTTTCTATTTCTGTCTGTTTTTGTGCGCATTCAGCAAGAATACGGCTGTTTTCTGATTTTTTTCATTTTTCTACTGTCCCAAAACATGAACCTCACAAATAAAGTTAACATCTTATAAGATACACTTCTGTACCCTCAGTGTTTGATTTTGCAATGCTTTCACTGTTTGGATGTGTTTTTCTCTTTGTGTCTGTTTTTGTGCACATTCAGCAAGAATACGGCTGTTTTCTGATTTTTTTCATTTTTCTACTGTCCCATAACATAAACCTCACAAATAAAGTTAAAATCTTATAAGAAATAGTTATATTTCTTTAGCGTTTGATTTTGCAATAATTTCACTGTTTGGATGTGTTTTTCTATTTCTGTCTGTTTTTGTGCGCATTCAGCAAAAATACGGCTGTTTTCTGATTTTTTTTAATTTTTCTACTGTCCCGTAACATGAACCTCACAAATAAAGTTAACATCTTATAAGATATACTTCTGTCCCCTCAGTGTTTGATTTTGCAATGATTTCACTGTTTGGATGTGTTTTTCTATTTGTGTCTGTTTTTGTGCACATTCAGCAAGTATACGGCTGTTTGCTGATTTTTTTCAATTTTCTACTGTCCCATAACATAAACCTCACAAATAAAGTTAACATCTTATAAGATATACTTCTGTACCCTCAGTGTTTGATTTTGCAATGATTTCACTGTCTGGATGTGTTTTTCTATTTGTGTCTGTTTTTGTGCACATTCAGCAAGTATACGGCTGTTTTCTGATTTTTTTCAATTTTCTACTGTCCCATAACATAAACCTCACAAATAAAGTTAAAATCTTATAAGATATAGTTATATGCCTTCAGTGTTTGATTTTGGAATGATTTCACTGTTTGGATGTGTTTTTCTATTTGTGTCTGTTTTTGTGCACATTCAGCAAGTATACGGCTGTTTTCTGATTTTTTTCAATTTTCTACTGTCCCATAACATAAACCTCACAAATAAAGTTAACATCTTATAAGATATACTTCTGTACCCTCAGTGTTTGATTTTGCAATGATTTCACTGTTTGGATGTGTTTTTCTATTTGTGTCTGTTTTTGTGCAAGTATACGGCTGTTTTCTGATTTTTTTCAATTTTTTACTGTCCCATAACATAAACCTCACAAATAAAGTTAACATCTTATAAGATATACTTCTGTACCCTCAGTGTTTGATTTTGCAATGATTTCACTGTTTGGATGTGTTTTTCTATTTGTGTCTGTTTTTGTGCACATTCAGCAAGTATACGGCTTTTTTCTGATTTTTTTCAATTTTCTACTGTCCCATAACATAAACCTCACAAATAAAGTTAAAATCTTATAAGATATAGTTATTTACCCTCAGTGTTTGATTTTGCAATTATTTCCCTGTTTAGATGTGTTTTTCTATTTGTGTCTGTTTTTGTGCACATTCAGCAAGTATACGGCTGTTTTCTGATTTTTTTCAATTTTCTACTGTCCCATAACATAAACCTCACAAATAAAGTTAAAATCTTATAAGATATACTTCTCTACCCTCAGTGTTTGATTTAGCAATGATTTCACTGTTTGGATGTGTTTTTCTATTTGTGTCTGTTTTTGTGCACATTCAGCAAGTATACGGTTGTTTTCTGATTTTTTTCAATTTTCTACTGTCCCATAACATAAACCTCACAAATAAAGTTAAAATCTTATAAGATATAGTTATTTACCCTCAGTGTTTGATTTTGCAATTATTTCCCTGTTTAGATGTGTTTTTCTATTTGTGTCTGTTTTTGTGCACATTCAGCAAGTATACGGCTGTTTTCTGATTTTTTTCAATTTTCTACTGTCCCATAACATAAACCTCACAAATAAAGTTAAAATCTTATAAGATATACTTCTCTACCCTCAGTGTTTGATTTTGCAATGATTTCACTGTTTGGATGTGTTTTTCTATTTGTGTCTGTTTTTGTGCACATTCAGCAAGTATACGGCTGTTTTCTGATTTTTTTCAATTTTCTACTGTCCCATAACATAAACCTCACAAATAAAGTTAACATCTTATAAGATATACTTCTGTACCCTCAGTGTTTGATTTTGCAATGATTTCACTGTTTGGATGTGTTTTTCTATTTGTGTCTGTTTTTGTGCAAGTATACGGCTGTTTTCTGATTTTTTTCAATTTTCTACTGTCCCATAACATAAACCTCACAAATAAAGCTAACATCTTATAAGATATACTTCTGTACCCTCAGTGTTTGATTTTGCAATGATTTCACTGTTTGGATGTGTTTTTCTATTTGTGTCTGTTTTTGTGCACATTCAGCAAGTATACGGCTGTTTTCTGATTTTTTTCAATTTTCTACTGTCCCATAACATAAACCTCACAAATAAAGTTAACATCTTATAAGATATACTTCTGTACCCTCAGTGTTTGATTTTGCAATGATTTCACTGTTTGGATGTGTTTTTCTATTTGTGTCTGTTTTTGTGCAAGTATACGGCTGTTTTCTGATTTTTTTCAATTTTCTACTGTCCCATAACATAAACCTCACAAATAAAGCTAACATCTTATAAGATATACTTCTGTACCCTCAGTGTTTGATTTTGCAATGATTTCACTGTCTGGATGTGTTTTTCTATTTGTGTCTGTTTTTGTGCACATTCAGCAAGTATACGGCTGTTTTCTAATTTTTTTCAATTTTCTACTGTCCCATAACATAAACCTCACAAATAAAGTTAAAATCTTATAAGATATAGTTATATGCCTTCAGTGTTTGATTTTGCAATGATTTCACTGTTTGGATGTGTTTTGCTATTTGTGTCTGTTTTTGTGCACATTCAGCAAATATACGGCTGTTTTCTGATTTTTTTAAATTTTCTACTGTCCCATAACATAAACCTCACAAATAAAGTTAACATCTTATAAGATATACTTCTGTACCCTCAGTGTTTGATTTTGCAATGATTTCACTGTTTGGATGTGTTTTTCTATTTGTGTCTGTTTTTGTGCACATTCAGCAAGAATAAGGCTGTTTTCTGATTTTTTTAATTTTTATACTGTCCCATAACATGAACCTCACAAATAAATTTAACATCTTCTAAGATATACTTCTGTCCTCTCAGTGTTTGATTTTGCAATGATTTCACTGTTTGGATGTGTTTTTCTATTTGTGTCTGTTTTTGTGCGCATTCAGCAAGAATACGGCTGTTTTCTGATTTTTTTCATTTTTCTACTGTCCCATAACATGAACCTCACAAATAAAGTTAACATCTTATAAGATACACTTCTGTACCCTCAGTGTTTGATTTTGCAATGATTTCACTGTTTGGTTGTGTTTTTCTATTTGTGTCTGTTTTTGTGCACATTCAGCAAGAATACGGCTGTTTTCTGATTTTTTTCATTTTTCTACTGTCCCATAACATAAACCTCACAAATAAAGTTAACATCTTATAAGATATACTTCTGTCCCCTCAGTGTTTGATTTTGCAATGATTTCACTGTTTGGATGTGTTTTTCTATTTGTGTCTGTTTTTGTGCGCATTCAGCAAGAATACGGCTGTTTTCTTATTTTTTTCATTTTTCTACTGTCCCATAACATGAACCTCACAAACAAAGTTAAAATCTTATAAGTAATAGTTATATTTCTTTAGCGTTTGATTTTGCAATGATTTCACTGTTTGGATGTGTTTTTCTATTTCTGTCTGTTTTTGTGCACATTCAGCAAGAATACGGCTGTTTTCTGATTTTTTTCATTTTTCTACTGTTCTATAACATGAACCTCACAAATAAAGTTAAAATCTAATAAGAAATAGTTATATTTCTTTAGCGTTTGATTTTGCAATAATTTCACTGTTTGGATGTGTTTTTCTATTAGTGTCTGTTTTTGTGCGCATTCAGCAAGAATACGGCTGTTTTCTGATTTTTTTCATTTTTCTACTGTCCCATAACATGAACCTCACAAATAAAGTTAACATCTTAGAAGATATACTTCTGTCCCCTCAGTGTTTGATTTTGCAGTGATTTCACTGGTTGGATGTGTTTTTCTATTTGTGTCTGTTTTTGTGCGCATTCAGCAAGAATACGGCTGTTTTCTGATTTTTTTCATTTTTCTACTGTCCCATAACATAAACCTCACAAATAAAGTTAAAATCTTATAAGAAATAGTTATATTTCTTTAGCGTTTGATTTTGCAATAATTTCACTGTTTGGATGTGTTTTTCTATTTCTGTCTGTTTTTGTGCGCATTCAGCAAGAATACGGCTGTTTTCTGATTTTTTTTCATTTTTCTACTGTCCCGTAACATGAACCTCACAAATAAAGTTAACATCTTATAAGATATACTTCTGTCCCCTCAGTGTTTGATTTTGCAATGATTTCACTGTTTGGATGTGTTTTTCTATTTGTGTCTGTTTTTGTGCGCATTCAGCAAGAATACGGCTGTTTTCTTATTTTTTTCATTTTTCTACTGTCCCATAACATAAACCTCACAAATAAAGTTAAAATCTTATAAGAAATAGTTATATTTCTTTAGCGTTTGATTTTGCAATAATTTCACTGTTTGGATGTGTTTTTCTATTTGTGTCTGTTTTTGTGCACATTCAGCAAGAATACGGCTGTTTTCTGATTTTTTTCATTTTTCTACTGTCCCATAACATGAACCTCACAAATAAAGTTAACATCTTATAAGATACATTTCTGTACCCTCAGTGTTTGATTTTGCAATGATTTCACTGTTTGGATGTGTTTTTCTATTTCTGTCTGTTTTTGTGCGCATTCATCAAGAATACGGCTGTTTTCTGATTTTTTTCATTTTTCTACTGTCCCATAACATAAACCTCACAAATAAAGTTAAAATCTTATAAGAAATAGTTATATACCTTTAGCGTTTGATTTTGCAATGATTTCACTGTTTGGATGTGTTTTTCTCTTTGTGTCTGTTTTTGTGCACATTCAGCAAGAATACGGCTGTTTTCTGATTTTTTTCATTTTTCTACCGTCCCATAACATAAACCTCTCAAATAAAGTTAACATCTTATAAGAAATAGTTATATTTCTTTAGCGTTTGATTTTGCAATAATTTCACTGTTTGGATGTGTTTTTCTATTTGTGTCTGTTTTTGTGCACATTCAGCAAGAATACGGCTGTTTTCTGATTTTTTTCATTTTTCTACTGTCCCATAACATAAACCTCACAAATAAAGTTAACGTCTTATAAGATACACTTCTGTACCCTCAGTGTTTGATTTTGCAATGATTTCACTCTTTGGATGTGTTTTTCTATTTCTGTCTGTTTTTGTGCGCATTCAGCAAGAATACGGCTGTTTTCTGATTTTTTTCATTTTTCTACCGTCCCATAACATGAACCTCACAAATAAAGTTAACATCTTATAAGATATACTTCTGTCCCCTCAGTGTTTGATTTTGCAGTGATTTCACTGGTTGGATGTGTTTTTCTATTTGTGTCTGTTTTTGTGCGCATTCAGCAAGAATACGGCTGTTTTCTGATTTTTTTCATTTTTCTACTGTCCCATAACATAAACCTCACAAATAAAGTTAACATCTTATAAGATATACTTCTGTCCCCTCAGTGTTTGATTTTGCAATGATTTCACTGTTTGGATGTGTTTTTCTATTTGTGTCTGTTTTTGTGCACATTCAGCAAGAATACGGCTGTTTTCTGATTTTTTCCATTTTTCTACTGTCCCATAACATGAACCTCACAAATAAAGTTAAAATCTTATAAGAAATAGTTATATTTCTTTAGCGTTTGATTTTGCAATAATTTCACTGTTTGGATGTGTTTTTCTATTTCTGTCTGTTTTTGTGCACATTCAGCAAGAATACGGCTGTTTTCTGATTTTTTTCATTTTTCTACTGTTCCATAACATGAACCTCACAAATTAAGTTAAAATCTTATAAGAAATAGTTATATTTCTTTAGCGTTTGATTTTGCAATGATTTCACTGTTTGGATGTGTTTTTCTCTTTGTGTCTGTTTTTGTGCACATTCAGCAAGAATACGGCTGTTTTCTGATTTTTTTCATTTTTCTACTGTTCCATAACATGAACCTCACAAATAAAGTTAAAATCTAATAAGAAATAGTTATATTTCTTTAGCGTTTGATTTTGCAATAATTTCACTGTTTGGATGTGTTTTTCTATTTGTGTCTGTTTTTGTGCGCATTCAGCAAGAATACGGCTGTTTTCTGATTTTTTTCATTTTTCTACTGTCCCATAACATGAACCTCACAAATAAAGTTAACATCTTATAAGATATACTTCTGTCCCCTCAGTGTTTGATTTTGCAGTGATTTCACTGGTTGGATGTGTTTTTCTATTTGTGTCTGTTTTTGTGCGCATTCAGCAAGAATACGGCTGTTTTCTGATTTTTTTTCATTTTTCTACTGTCCCGTAACATGAACCTCACAAATAAAGTTAACATCTTATAAGATACACTTCTGTACCCTCAGTGTTTGATTTTGCAATGCTTTCACTGTTTGGATGTGTTTTTCTCTTTGTGTCTGTTTTTGTGCACATTCAGCAAGAATACGGCTGTTTTCTTATTTTTTTCATTTTTCTACTGTCCCATAACATGAACCTCACAAATAAAGTTAACATCTTATAAGATATACTTCTGTCCCCTCAGTGTTTGATTTTGCAATGATTTCACTGTTTGGATGTGTTTTTCTATTTCTGTCTGTTTTTGTGCACATTCAGCAAGAATACGGCTGTTTTCTTATTTTTTTCATTTTTCTACTGTCCCATAACATGAACCTCACAAATAAAGTTAACATCTTATAAGATATACTTCTGTCCCCTCAGTGTTTGATTTTGCAATGATTTCACTGTTTGGATGTGTTTTTCTATTTCTGTCTGTTTTTGTGCACATTCAGCAAGAATACGGCTGTTTTCTGATTTTTTTCATTTTTCTACTGTCCCATAACATAAACCTCACAAATAAAGTTAAAATCTTATAAGAAATAGTTATATACCTTTAGCGTTTGATTTTGCAATGATTTCACTGTTTGGATGTGTTTTTCTCTTTGTGTCTGTTTTTGTGCACATTCAGCAAGAATACGGCTGTTTTCTGATTTTTTTCATTTTTCTACCGTCCCATAACATAAACCTCACAAATAAAGTTAACATCTTATAAGAAATAGTTATATTTCTTTAGCGTTTGATTTTGCAATAATTTCACTGTTTGGATGTGTTTTTCTATTTGTGTCTGTTTTTGTGCACATTCAGCAAGAATACGGCTGTTTTCTGATTTTTTGCATTTTTCTACTGTCCCATAACATAAACCTCACAAATAAAGTTAACGTCTTATAAGATACACTTCTGTACCCTCAGTGTTTGATTTTGCAATGATTTCACTGTTTGGATGTGTTTTTCTATTTCTGTCTGTTTTTGTGCGCATTCAGCAAGAATACGGCTGTTTTCTGATTTTTTTCATTTTTCTACCGTCCCATAACATAAACCTCACAAATAAAGTTAACATCTTATAAGAAATAGTTATATTTCTTTAGCGTTTGATTTTGCAATAATTTCACTGTTTGGATGTGTTTTTCTATTTCTGTCTGTTTTGTGCGCATTCAGCAAGAATACGGCTGTTTTCTGATTTTTTTCATTTTTCTACTGTTCCATAACATGAACCTCACAAATAAAGTTAACATCTTATAAGATATACTTCTGTCCCCTCAGTGTTTGATTTTGCAATGATTTCACTGTTTGGATGTGTTTTTCTATTTGTGTCTGTTTTTGTGCACATTCAGCAAGAATACGGCTGTTTTCTGATTTCTTTCATTTTTCTACTGTGCCATAACATGAACCTCACAAATAAAGTTAACATCTTATAAGATATACTTCTGTCCCCTCAGTGTTTGATTTTGCAATGATTTCACTGTTTGGATGTGTTTTTCTATTTGTGTCTGTTTTTGTGCACATTCAGCAAGAATACGGCTGTTTTCTGATTTTTTTCATTTTTCTACTGTCCCATAACATGAACCTCACAAATAAAGTTAAAATCTTATAAGAAATAGTTATATTTCTTTAGCGTTTGATTTTGCAATAATTTCACTGTTTGGATGTGTTTTTCTATTTCTGTCTGTTTTTGTGCACATTCAGCAAGAATACGGCTGTTTTCTGATTTTTTTCATTTTTCTACTGTCCCATAACATAAACCTCACAAATAAAGTTAACATCTTATAAGATATACTTCTGTCCCCTCAGTGTTTGATTTTGCAATGATTTCACTGTTTGGATGTGTTTTTCTATTTGTGTCTGTTTTTGTGCACATTCAGCAAGAATACGGCTGTTTTCTGATTTTTTTCATTTTTCTACTGTTCCATAACATGAACCTCACAAATAAAGTTAAAATCTAATAAGAAATAGTTATATTTCTTTAGCGTTTGATTTTGCAATAATTTCACTGTTTGGATGTGTTTTTCTATTTGTGTCTGTTTTTGTGCGCATTCAGCAAGAATACGGCTGTTTTCTGATTTTTTTCATTTTTCTACTGTCCCATAACATGAACCTCACAAATAAAGTTAACATCTTATAAGATATACTTCTGTCCCCTCAGTGTTTGATTTTGCAGTGATTTCACTGGTTGGATGTGTTTTTCTATTTGTGTCTGTTTTTGTGCGCATTCAGCAAGAATACGGCTGTTTTCTGATTTTTTTTCATTTTTCTACTGTCCCGTAACATGAACCTCACAAATAAAGTTAACATCTTATAAGATACACTTCTGTACCCTCAGTGTTTGATTTTGCAATGCTTTCACTGTTTGGATGTGTTTTTCTCTTTGTGTCTGTTTTTGTGCACATTCAGCAAGAATACGGCTGTTTTCTTATTTTTTTCATTTTTCTACTGTCCCATAACATGAACCTCACAAATAAAGTTAACATCTTATAAGATATACTTCTGTCCCCTCAGTGTTTGATTTTGCAATGATTTCACTGTTTGGATGTGTTTTTCTATTTCTGTCTGTTTTTGTGCACATTCAGCAAGAATACGGCTGTTTTCTTATTTTTTTCATTTTTCTACTGTCCCATAACATGAACCTCACAAATAAAGTTAACATCTTATAAGATATACTTCTGTCCCCTCAGTGTTTGATTTTGCAATGATTTCACTGTTTGGATGTGTTTTTCTATTTCTGTCTGTTTTTGTGCACATTCAGCAAGAATACGGCTGTTTTCTGATTTTTTTCATTTTTCTACTGTCCCATAACATAAACCTCACAAATAAAGTTAAAATCTTATAAGAAATAGTTATATACCTTTAGCGTTTGATTTTGCAATGATTTCACTGTTTGGATGTGTTTTTCTCTTTGTGTCTGTTTTTGTGCACATTCAGCAAGAATACGGCTGTTTTCTGATTTTTTTCATTTTTCTACCGTCCCATAACATAAACCTCACAAATAAAGTTAACATCTTATAAGAAATAGTTATATTTCTTTAGCGTTTGATTTTGCAATAATTTCACTGTTTGGATGTGTTTTTCTATTTGTGTCTGTTTTTGTGCACATTCAGCAAGAATACGGCTGTTTTCTGATTTTTTGCATTTTTCTACTGTCCCATAACATAAACCTCACAAATAAAGTTAACGTCTTATAAGATACACTTCTGTACCCTCAGTGTTTGATTTTGCAATGATTTCACTGTTTGGATGTGTTTTTCTATTTCTGTCTGTTTTTGTGCGCATTCAGCAAGAATACGGCTGTTTTCTGATTTTTTTCATTTTTCTACCGTCCCATAACATAAACCTCACAAATAAAGTTAACATCTTATAAGAAATAGTTATATTTCTTTAGCGTTTGATTTTGCAATAATTTCACTGTTTGGATGTGTTTTTCTATTTCTGTCTGTTTTGTGCGCATTCAGCAAGAATACGGCTGTTTTCTGATTTATTTCATTTTTCTACTGTTCCATAACATGAACCTCACAAATAAAGTTAACATCTTATAAGATATACTTCTGTCCCCTCAGTGTTTGATTTTGCAATGATTTCACTGTTTGGATGTGTTTTTCTATTTCTGTCTGTTTTGTGCGCATTCAGCAAGAATACGGCTGTTTTCTGATTTTTTTCATTTTTCTACCGTCCCATAACATAAACCTCACAAATAAAGTTAAAATCTTATAAGAAATAGTTATATACCTTTAGCGTTTGATTTTGCAATGATTTCACTGTTTGGATGTGTTTTTCTCTTTGTGTCTGTTTTTGTGCACATTCAGCAAGAATACGGCTGTTTTTTGATTTTCTTTCATTTTTCTACTGTCCCGTAACATGAACCTCACAAATGAAGTTAAAATCTTATAAGAAATAGTTATATTTCTTTAGCGTTTGATTTTGCAATAATTTCACTGTTTGGATGTGTTTTTCTATTTCTGTCTGTTTTTGTGCGCATTCAGAAAGAATACGGCTGTTTTCTGATTTTTTTTCATTTTTCTACTGTCCCGTAACATGAACCTCACAAATAAAGTTAACATCTTATAAGATATACTTCTGTCCCCTCAGTGTTTGATTTTGCAATGATTTCACTGTTTGGATGTGTTTTTCTATTTGTGTCTGTTTTTGTGCACATTCAGCAAGGATACGGCTGTTTTCTGATTTTTTTCATTTTTCTACTGTCCCATAACATGAACCTCACAAATAAAGTTAACATCTTATAAGAAATAGTTATATTTCTTTAGCGTTTGATTTTGCAATAATTTCACTGTTTGGATGTGTTTTTCTATTTCTGTCTGTTTTTGTGCACATTCAGCAAGAATACGGCTGTTTTCTGATTTTTTTTCATTTTTCTACTGTCCCGTAACATGAACCTCACAAATAAAGTTAACATCTTATAAGATATACTTCTGTCCCCTCAGTGTTTGATTTTGCAATGATTTCACTGTTTGGATGTGTTTTTCTATTTGTGTCTGTTTTTGTGCACATTCAGCAAGGATACGGCTGTTTTCTGATTTTTTTCATTTTTCTACTGTCCCATAACATGAACCTCACAAATAAAGTTAACATCTTATAAGAAATAGTTATATTTCTTTAGCGTTTGATTTTGCAATAATTTCACTGTTTGGATGTGTTTTTCTATTTCTGTCTGTTTTTGTGCACATTCAGCAAGAATACGGCTGTTTTCTGATTTTTTTTCATTTTTCTACTGTGCCATAACATGAACCTCACAAATAAAGTTAACATCTTATAAGATATACTTCTGTCCCCTCAGTGTTTGATTTTGCAATGATTTCACTGTTTGGATGTGTTTTTCTATTTCTGTCTGTTTTTGTGCACATTCAGCAAGAATACGGCTGTTTTCTGATTTTTTTCATTTTTCTACTGTCCCATAACATAAACCTCACAAATAAAGTTAACATCTTATAAGATATACTTCTGTCCCCTCAGTGTTTGATTTTGCAATGATTTCACTGTTTGGATGTGTTTTTCTATTTGTGTCTGTTTTTGTGCGCATTCAGCAAGAATACGGCTGTTTTCTGATTTTTTTCATTTTTCTACTGTCCCATAACATAAACCTCACAAATAAAGTTAAAATCTTATAAGAAATAGTTATATAGCTTTAGCGTTTGATTTTGCAATAATTTCACTGTTTGGATGTGTTTTTCTATTTGTGTCTGTTTTTGTGCGCATTCAGCAAGAATACGGCTGTTTTCTGATTTTTTTCATTTTTCTACTGTCCCATAACATAAACCTCACAAATAAAGTTAAAATCTTATAAGAAATAGTTATATTTCTTTAGCGTTTGATTTTGCAATAATTTCACTGTTTGGATGTGTTTTTCTATTTCTGTCTGTTTTTGTGCACATTCAGCAAGAATACGGCTGTTTTCTGATTTCTTTCATTTTTCTACTGTGCCATAACATGAACCTCACAAATAAAGTTAACATCTTATAAGATACACTTCTGTACCCTCAGTGTTTGATTTTGCAATGCTTTCACTGTTTGGATGTGTTTTTCTCTTTGTGTCTGTTTTTGTGCACATTCAGCAAGAATACGGCTGTTTTCTTATTTTTTTCATTTTTCTACTGTCCCATAACATGAACCTCACAAATAAAGTTAACATCTTATAAGATTTACTTCTGTCCCCTCAGTGTTTGATTTTGCAATGATTTCACTGTTTGGATGTGTTTTTCTATTTCTGTCTGTTTTTGTGCACATTCAGCAAGAATACGGCTGTTTTCTGATTTTTTTCATTTTTCTACTGTCCCATAACATGAACCTCACAAATAAAGTTAACATCTTATAAGATACACTTCTGTCCCCTCAGTGTTTGATTTTGCAATGATTTCACTGTTTGGATGTGTTTTTCTATTTCTGTCTGTTTTTGTGCGCATTCAGCAAGAATACGGCTGTTTTCTGATTATTTTCATTTTTCTACTGTCCCATAACATAAACCTCACAAATAAAGTTAAAATCTTATAAGAAATAGTTATATACCTTTAGCGTTTGATTTTGCAATAATTTCACTGTTTGGATGTGTTTTTTTATTTCTGTCTGTTTTTGTGCACATTCAGCAAGAATACGGCTGTTTTCTGATTTTTTTCATTTTTCTACTGTCCCATAACATGAACCTCACAAATAAAGTTAACATCTTATAAGATATACTTCTGTCCCCTCAGTGTTTGATTTTGCAATGATTTCACTGTTTGGATGTGTTTTTCTCTTTGTGTCTGTTTTTGTGCACATTCAGCAAGAATACGGCTGTTTTCTGATTTTTTTCATTTTTCTACTGTCCCATAACATAAACCTCACAAATAAAGTTAACGTCTTATAAGATACACTTCTGTACCCTCAGTGTTTGATTTTGCAATGATTTCACTGTTTGGATGTGTTTTTCTATTTCTGTCTGTTTTTGTGCGCATTCAGCAAGAATACGGCTGTTTTCTGATTTTCTTTCATTTTTCTACTGTCCCGTAACATGAACCTCACAAATAAAGTTAAAATCTTATAAGAAATAGTTATATTTCTTTAGCGTTTGATTTTGCAATAATTTCACTGTTTGGATGTGTTTTTCTATTTGTGTCTGTTTTTGTGCACATTCAGCAAGGATACGGCTGTTTTCTGATTTTTTTCATTTTTCTACTGTCCCATAACATGAACCTCACAAATAAAGTTAACATCTTATAAGAAATAGTTATATTTCTTTAGCGTTTGATTTTGCAATAATTTCACTGTTTGGATGTGTTTTTCTATTTCTGTCTGTTTTTGTGCACATTCAGCAAGAATACGGCTGTTTTCTGATTTTTTTTCATTTTTCTACTGTCCCGTAACATGAACCTCACAAATAAAGTTAACATCTTATAAGATATACTTCTGTCCCCTCAGTGTTTGATTTTGCAATGATTTCACTGTTTGGATGTGTTTTTCTATTTCTGTCTGTTTTTGTGCACATTCAGCAAGAATACGGCTGTTTTCTGATTTTTTTCATTTTTCTACTGTCCCATAACATAAACCTCACAAATAAAGTTAACATCCTATAAGATGTACTTCTGTCCCCTCAGTGTTTGATTTTGCAATGATTTCACTGTTTGAATGTGTTTTTCTATTTGTGTCTGTTTTTGTGCGCATTCAGCAAGAATACGGCTGTTTTCTTATTTTTTTCATTTTTCTACTGTCCCATAACATGAACCTCACAAATAAAGTTAACATCTTATAAGATATACTTCTGTCCCCTCAGTGTTTGATTTTGCAATGATTTCACTGTTTGGATGTGTTTTTCTATTTCTGTCTGTTTTTGTGCGCATTCATCAAGAATACGGCTGTTTTCTGATTTTTTTCATTTTTCTACTGTCCCATAACATAAACCTCACAAATAAAGTTAAAATCTTATAAGAAATAGTTATATTTCTTGAGCGTTTGATTTTGCAATGATTTCACTGTTTGGATGTGTTTTTCTATTTGTGTCTGTTTTTGTGCACATTCAGCAAGAATACGGCTGTTTTCTGATTTTTTTAATTTTTATACTGTCCCATAACATGAACCTCACAAATAAATTTAACATCTTATAAGATATACTTCTGTCCTCTCAGTGTTTGATTTTGCAATGATTTCACTGTTTGGATGTGTTTTTCTATTTCTGTCTGTTTTTGTGCGCATTCAGCAAGAATACGGCTGTTTTCTGATTTTTTTCATTTTTCTACTGTCCCATAACATGAACCTCACAAATAAAGTTAAAATCTTATAAGAAATAGTTATATTTCTTTAGCGTTTGATTTTGCAATAATTTCACTGTTTGGATGTGTTTTTCTATTTGTGTCTGTTTTTGTGCAGATTCAGCAAGGATACGGCTGTTTTCTGATTTTTTTCATTTTTCTACTGTCCCATAACATGAACCTCACAAATAAAGTTAACATCTTATAAGAAATAGTTATATTTCTTTAGCGTTTGATTTTGCAATAATTTCACTGTTTGGATGTGTTTTTCTATTTCTGTCTGTTTTTGTGCACATTCAGCAAGAATACGGCTGTTTTCTGATTTTTTTCATTTTTCTACTGTCCCATAACATAAACCTCACAAATAAAGTTAACATCTTATAAGATATACTTCTGTCCCCTCAGTGTTTGATTTTGCAATGATTTCACTGTTTGGATGTGTTTTTCTCTTTGTATCTGTTTTTGTGCGCATTCAGCAAAAATACGGCTGTTTTCTTATTTTTTTCATTTTTCTACTGTCCCATAACATGAACCTCACAAATAAAGTTAACATCCTATAAGATGTACTTCTGTCCCCTCAGTGTTTGATTTTGCAATGATTTCACTGTTTGAATGTGTTTTTCTATTTGTGTCTGTTTTTGTGCGCATTCAGCAAGAATACGGCTGTTTTCTTATTTTTTTCATTTTTCTACTGTCCCATAACATGAACCTCACAAATAAAGTTAACATCTTATAAGATATACTTCTGTCCCCTCAGTGTTTGATTTTGCAATGATTTCACTGTTTGGATGTGTTTTTCTATTTCTGTCTGTTTTTGTGCACATTCAGCAAGAATACGGCTGTTTTCTGATTTCTTTCATTTTTCTACTGTGCCATAATATGAACCTCACAAATAAAGTTAACATCTTATAAGATACACTTCTGTACCCTCAGTGTTTGATTTTGCAATGATTTCACTGTTTGGATGTGTTTTTCTATTTCTGTCTGTTTTTGTGCACATTCAGCAAGAATACGGCTGTTTTCTGATTTTTTTCATTTTTCTACTGTCCCATAACATAAACCTCACAAATAAAGTTAAAATCTTATAAGAAATAGTTATATACCTTTAGCGTTTGATTTTGCAATGATTTCACTGTTTGGATGTGTTTTTCTCTTTGTGTCTGTTTTTGTGCACATTCAGCAAGAATAAGGCTGTTTTCTGATTTTTTTCATTTTTCTACCGTCCCATAACATAAACCTCACAAATAAAGTTAACATCTTATAAGAAATAGTTATATTTCTTTAGCGTTTGATTTTGCAATAATTTCACTGTTTGGATGTGTTTTTCTATTTGTGTCTGTTTTTGTGCACATTCAGCAAGAATACGGCTGTTTTCTGATTTTTTGCATTTTTCTACTGTCCCATAACATAAACCTCACAAATAAAGTTAACGTCTTATAAGATACACTTCTGTACCCTCAGTGTTTGATTTTGCAATGATTTCACTGTTTGGATGTGTTTTTCTATTTCTGTCTGTTTTTGTGCGCATTCAGCAAGAATACGGCTGTTTTCTGATTTTTTTCATTTTTCTACCGTCCCATAACATAAACCTCACAAATAAAGTTAACATCTTATAAGAAATAGTTATATTTCTTTAGCGTTTGATTTTGCAATAATTTCACTGTTTGGATGTGTTTTTCTATTTCTGTCTGTTTTGTGCGCATTCAGCAAGAATACGGCTGTTTTCTGATTTTTTTCATTTTTCTACTGTTCCATAACATGAACCTCACAAATAAAGTTAACATCTTATAAGATATACTTCTGTCCCCTCAGTGTTTGATTTTGCAATGATTTCACTGTTTGGATGTGTTTTTCTATTTGTGTCTGTTTTTGTGCACATTCAGCAAGAATACGGCTGTTTTCTGATTTCTTTCATTTTTCTACTGTGCCATAACATGAACCTCACAAATAAAGTTAACATCTTATAAGATATACTTCTGTCCCCTCAGTGTTTGATTTTGCAATGATTTCACTGTTTGGATGTGTTTTTCTATTTGTGTCTGTTTTTGTGCACATTCAGCAAGAATACGGCTGTTTTCTGATTTTTTTCATTTTTCTACTGTCCCATAACATGAACCTCACAAATAAAGTTAACATCTTATAAGATACACTTCTGTCCCCTCAGTGTTTGATTTTGCAATGATTTCACTGTTTGGATGTGTTTTTCTATTTCTGTCTGTTTTTGTGCGCATTCAGCAAGAATACGGCTGTTTTCTGATTATTTTCATTTTTCTACTGTCCCATAACATAAACCTCACAAATAAAGTTAAAATCTTATAAGAAATAGTTATATACCTTTAGCGTTTGATTTTGCAATAATTTCACTGTTTGGATGTGTTTTTTTATTTCTGTCTGTTTTTGTGCACATTCAGCAAGAATACGGCTGTTTTCTGATTTTTTTCATTTTTCTACTGTCCCATAACATGAACCTCACAAATAAAGTTAACATCTTATAAGATATACTTCTGTCCCCTCAGTGTTTGATTTTGCAATGATTTCACTGTTTGGATGTGTTTTTCTCTTTGTGTCTGTTTTTGTGCACATTCAGCAAGAATACGGCTGTTTTCTGATTTTTTTCATTTTTCTACTGTCCCATAACATAAACCTCACAAATAAAGTTAACGTCTTATAAGATACACTTCTGTACCCTCAGTGTTTGATTTTGCAATGATTTCACTGTTTGGATGTGTTTTTCTATTTCTGTCTGTTTTTGTGCGCATTCAGCAAGAATACGGCTGTTTTCTGATTTTCTTTCATTTTTCTACTGTCCCGTAACATGAACCTCACAAATAAAGTTAAAATCTTATAAGAAATAGTTATATTTCTTTAGCGTTTGATTTTGCAATAATTTCACTGTTTGGATGTGTTTTTCTATTTGTGTCTGTTTTTGTGCACATTCAGCAAGGATACGGCTGTTTTCTGATTTTTTTCATTTTTCTACTGTCCCATAACATGAACCTCACAAATAAAGTTAACATCTTATAAGAAATAGTTATATTTCTTTAGCGTTTGATTTTGCAATAATTTCACTGTTTGGATGTGTTTTTCTATTTCTGTCTGTTTTTGTGCACATTCAGCAAGAATACGGCTGTTTTCTGATTTTTTTTCATTTTTCTACTGTCCCGTAACATGAACCTCACAAATAAAGTTAACATCTTATAAGATATACTTCTGTCCCCTCAGTGTTTGATTTTGCAATGATTTCACTGTTTGGATGTGTTTTTCTATTTCTGTCTGTTTTTGTGCACATTCAGCAAGAATACGGCTGTTTTCTGATTTTTTTCATTTTTCTACTGTCCCATAACATAAACCTCACAAATAAAGTTAACATCCTATAAGATGTACTTCTGTCCCCTCAGTGTTTGATTTTGCAATGATTTCACTGTTTGAATGTGTTTTTCTATTTGTGTCTGTTTTTGTGCGCATTCAGCAAGAATACGGCTGTTTTCTTATTTTTTTCATTTTTCTACTGTCCCATAACATGAACCTCACAAATAAAGTTAACATCTTATAAGATATACTTCTGTCCCCTCAGTGTTTGATTTTGCAATGATTTCACTGTTTGGATGTGTTTTTCTATTTCTGTCTGTTTTTGTGCGCATTCATCAAGAATACGGCTGTTTTCTGATTTTTTTCATTTTTCTACTGTCCCATAACATAAACCTCACAAATAAAGTTAAAATCTTATAAGAAATAGTTATATTTCTTGAGCGTTTGATTTTGCAATGATTTCACTGTTTGGATGTGTTTTTCTATTTGTGTCTGTTTTTGTGCACATTCAGCAAGAATACGGCTGTTTTCTGATTTTTTTAATTTTTATACTGTCCCATAACATGAACCTCACAAATAAATTTAACATCTTATAAGATATACTTCTGTCCTCTCAGTGTTTGATTTTGCAATGATTTCACTGTTTGGATGTGTTTTTCTATTTCTGTCTGTTTTTGTGCGCATTCAGCAAGAATACGGCTGTTTTCTGATTTTTTTCATTTTTCTACTGTCCCATAACATGAACCTCACAAATAAAGTTAAAATCTTATAAGAAATAGTTATATTTCTTTAGCGTTTGATTTTGCAATAATTTCACTGTTTGGATGTGTTTTTCTATTTGTGTCTGTTTTTGTGCAGATTCAGCAAGGATACGGCTGTTTTCTGATTTTTTTCATTTTTCTACTGTCCCATAACATGAACCTCACAAATAAAGTTAACATCTTATAAGAAATAGTTATATTTCTTTAGCGTTTGATTTTGCAATAATTTCACTGTTTGGATGTGTTTTTCTATTTCTGTCTGTTTTTGTGCACATTCAGCAAGAATACGGCTGTTTTCTGATTTTTTTCATTTTTCTACTGTCCCATAACATAAACCTCACAAATAAAGTTAACATCTTATAAGATATACTTCTGTCCCCTCAGTGTTTGATTTTGCAATGATTTCACTGTTTGGATGTGTTTTTCTCTTTGTATCTGTTTTTGTGCGCATTCAGCAAAAATACGGCTGTTTTCTTATTTTTTTCATTTTTCTACTGTCCCATAACATGAACCTCACAAATAAAGTTAACATCCTATAAGATGTACTTCTGTCCCCTCAGTGTTTGATTTTGCAATGATTTCACTGTTTGAATGTGTTTTTCTCTTTGTGTCTGTTTTTGTGCACATTCAGCAAGAATACGGCTGTTTTCTGATTTCTTTCATTTTTCTACTGTGCCATAATATGAACCTCACAAATAAAGTTAACATCTTATAAGATACACTTCTGTACCCTCAGTGTTTGATTTTGCAATGATTTCACTGTTTGGATGTGTTTTTCTATTTCTGTCTGTTTTTGTGCACATTCAGCAAGAATACGGCTGTTTTCTGATTTTTTTCATTTTTCTACTGTCCCATAACATAAACCTCACAAATAAAGTTAAAATCTTATAAGAAATAGTTATATACCTTTAGCGTTTGATTTTGCAATGATTTCACTGTTTGGATGTGTTTTTCTCTTTGTGTCTGTTTTTGTGCACATTCAGCAAGAATAAGGCTGTTTTCTGATTTTTTTCATTTTTCTACCGTCCCATAACATAAACCTCACAAATAAAGTTAACATCTTATAAGAAATAGTTATATTTCTTTAGCGTTTGATTTTGCAATAATTTCACTGTTTGGATGTGTTTTTCTATTTGTGTCTGTTTTTGTGCACATTCAGCAAGAATACGGCTGTTTTCTGATTTTTTGCATTTTTCTACTGTCCCATAACATAAACCTCACAAATAAAGTTAACGTCTTATAAGATACACTTCTGTACCCTCAGTGTTTGATTTTGCAATGATTTCACTGTTTGGATGTGTTTTTCTATTTCTGTCTGTTTTTGTGCGCATTCAGCAAGAATACGGCTGTTTTCTGATTTTTTTCATTTTTCTACCGTCCCATAACATAAACCTCACAAATAAAGTTAACATCTTATAAGAAATAGTTATATTTCTTTAGCGTTTGATTTTGCAATAATTTCACTGTTTGGATGTGTTTTTCTATTTCTGTCTGTTTTGTGCGCATTCAGCAAGAATACGGCTGTTTTCTGATTTTTTTCATTTTTCTACTGTTCCATAACATGAACCTCACAAATAAAGTTAACATCTTATAAGATATACTTCTGTCCCCTCAGTGTTTGATTTTGCAATGATTTCACTGTTTGGATGTGTTTTTCTATTTGTGTCTGTTTTTGTGCACATTCAGCAAGAATACGGCTGTTTTCTGATTTCTTTCATTTTTCTACTGTGCCATAACATGAACCTCACAAATAAAGTTAACATCTTATAAGATATACTTCTGTCCCCTCAGTGTTTGATTTTGCAATGATTTCACTGTTTGGATGTGTTTTTCTATTTGTGTCTGTTTTTGTGCACATTCAGCAAGAATACGGCTGTTTTCTGATTTTTTTCATTTTTCTACTGTCCCATAACATGAACCTCACAAATAAAGTTAACATCTTATAAGATACACTTCTGTCCCCTCAGTGTTTGATTTTGCAATGATTTCACTGTTTGGATGTGTTTTTCTATTTCTGTCTGTTTTTGTGCGCATTCAGCAAGAATACGGCTGTTTTCTGATTATTTTCATTTTTCTACTGTCCCATAACATAAACCTCACAAATAAAGTTAAAATCTTATAAGAAATAGTTATATACCTTTAGCGTTTGATTTTGCAATAATTTCACTGTTTGGATGTGTTTTTTTATTTCTGTCTGTTTTTGTGCACATTCAGCAAGAATACGGCTGTTTTCTGATTTTTTTCATTTTTCTACTGTCCCATAACATAAACATCACAAATAAAGTCAACATCTTATAAGATACACTTATGTACCCTCAGTGTTTGATTTTGCAATGATTTCACTGTTTGGATGTGTTTTTCTCTTTGTGTCTGTTTTTGTGCGCATTCAGCAAGAATACGGCTGTTTTCTGATTTTTTTCATTTTTCTACTGTTCCATAACATGAACCTCACAAATAAAGTTAACATCTTATAAGATATACTTCTGTCCCCTCAGTGTTTGATTTTGCAATGATTTCACTGTTTGGATGTGTTTTTCTCTTTGTGTCTGTTTTTGTGCACATTCAGCAAGAATACGGCTGTTTTCTGATTTTTTTCATTTTTCTACTGTCCCATAACATGAACCTCACAAATAAAGTTAACATCTTATAAAAAATAGTTATATTTCTTTAGCGTTTGATTTTGCAATAATTTCACTGTTTGGATGTGTTTTTCTATTTCTGTCTGTTTTTGTGCACATTCAGCAAGAATACGGCTGTTTTCTGATTTTTTTCATTTTTCTACTGTCCCATAACATAAACCTCACAAATAAAGTTAACATCCTATATGATGTACTTCTGTCCCCTCAGTGTTTGATTTTGCAATGATTTCACTGTTTGAATGTGTTTTTCTATTTGTGTCTGTTTTTGTGCGCATTCAGCAAGAATACGGCTGTTTTCTGATTTTTTTCATTTTTCTACTGTCCCATAACATGAACCTCACAAATAAAGTTAACATCTTATAAGAAATAGTTATATTTCTTTAGCGTTTGATTTTGCAATAATTTCACTGTTTGGATGTGTTTTTCTATTTCTGTCTGTTTTTGTGCACATTCAGCAAGAATACGGCTGTTTTCTGATTTTTTTCATTTTTCTACTGTCCCATAACATAAACCTCACAAATAAAGTTAACATCTTATAAGATATACTTCTGTCCCCTCAGTGTTTGATTTTGCAATGATTTCACTGTTTGGATGTGTTTTTCTATTTGTGTCTGTTTTTGTGCGCATTCAGCAAGAATACGGCTGTTTTCTGATTTTTTTCATTTTTCTACTGTCCCATAACATAAACCTCACAAATAAAGTTAAAATCTTATAAGAAATAGTTATATAGCTTTAGCGTTTGATTTTGCAATAATTTCACTGTTTGGATGTGTTTTTCTATTTGTGTCTGTTTTTGTGCGCATTCAGCAAGAATACGGCTGTTTTCTGATTTTTTTCATTTTTCTACTGTCCCATAACATAAACCTCACAAATAAAGTTAAAATCTTATAAGAAATAGTTATATTTCTTTAGCGTTTGATTTTGCAATAATTTCACTGTTTGGATGTGTTTTTCTATTTCTGTCTGTTTTTGTGCACATTCAGCAAGAATACGGCTGTTTTCTGATTTCTTTCATTTTTCTACTGTGCCATAACATGAACCTCACAAATAAAGTTAACATCTTATAAGATACACTTATGTACCCTCAGTGTTTGATTTTGCAATGCTTTCACTGTTTGGATGTGTTTTCTCTTTGTGTCTGTTTTTGTGCACATTCAGCAAGAATACGGCTGTTTTCTTATTTTTTTCATTTTTCTACTGTCCCATAACATGAACCTCACAAATAAAGTTAACATCTTATAAGATTTACTTCTGTCCCCTCAGTGTTTGATTTTGCAATGATTTCACTGTTTGGATGTGTTTTTCTATTTGTGTCTGTTTTTGTGCGCATTCAGCAAGAATACGGCTGTTTTCTGATTTTTTTCATTTTTCTACTGTCCCATAACATAAACCTCACAAATAAAGTTAAAATCTTATAAGAAATAGTTATATAGCTTTAGCGTTTGATTTTGCAATAATTTCACTGTTTGGATGTGTTTTTCTATTTGTGTCTGTTTTTGTGCGCATTCAGCAAGAATACGGCTGTTTTCTGATTTTTTTCATTTTTCTACTGTCCCATAACATAAACCTCACAAATAAAGTTAAAATCTTATAAGAAATAGTTATATTTCTTTAGCGTTTGATTTTGCAATAATTTCACTGTTTGGATGTGTTTTTCTATTTCTGTCTGTTTTTGTGCACATTCAGCAAGAATACGGCTGTTTTCTGATTTCTTTCATTTTTCTACTGTGCCATAACATGAACCTCACAAATAAAGTTAACATCTTATAAGATACACTTCTGTACCCTCAGTGTTTGATTTTGCAATGCTTTCACTGTTTGGATGTGTTTTCTCTTTGTGTCTGTTTTTGTGCACATTCAGCAAGAATACGGCTGTTTTCTTATTTTTTTCATTTTTCTACTGTCCCATAACATGAACCTCACAAATAAAGTTAACATCTTATAAGATTTACTTCTGTCCCCTCAGTGTTTGATTTTGCAATGATTTCACTGTTTGGATGTGTTTTTCTATTTCTGTCTGTTTTTGTGCACATTCAGCAAGAATACGGCTGTTTTCTGATTTTTTTCATTTTTCTACCGTCCCATAACATAAACCTCACAAATAAAGTTAACATCTTATAAGAAATAGTTATATTTCTTTAGCGTTTGATTTTGCAATAATTTCACTGTTTGGATGTGTTTTTCTATTTGTGTCTGTTTTTGTGCACATTTAGCAAGAATACGGCTGTTTTCTGATTTTTTTCATTTTTCTACTGTCCCATAACATAAACCTCACAAATAAAGTTAACGTCTTATAAGATACACTTCTGTACCCTCAGTGTTTGATTTTGCAATGATTTCACTGTTTGGATGTGTTTTTCTATTTCTGTCTGTTTTTGTGCACATTCAGCAAGAATACGGCTGTTTTCTGATTTCTTTCATTTTTCTACTGTGCCATAACATGAACCTCACAAATAAAGTTAACATCTTATAAGATATACTTCTGTCCCCTCAGTGTTTGATTTTGCAATGATTTCACTGTTTGGATGTGTTTTTCTATTTGTGTCTGTTTTTGTGCACATTCAGCAAGAATACGGCTGTTTTCTGATTTTTTTCATTTTTCTACTGTCCCATAACATGAACCTCACAAATAAAGTTAACATCTTATAAGATACACTTCTGTCCCCTCAGTGTTTGATTTTGCAATGATTTCACTGTTTGGATGTGTTTTTCTATTTCTGTCTGTTTTTGTGCGCATTCAGCAAGAATACGGCTGTTTTCTGATTATTTTCATTTTTCTACTGTCCCATAACATAAACCTCACAAATAAAGTTAAAATCTTATAAGAAATAGTTATATACCTTTAGCGTTTGATTTTGCAATAATTTCACTGTTTGGATGTGTTTTTTTATTTCTGTCTGTTTTTGTGCACATTCAGCAAGAATACGGCTGTTTTCTGATTTTTTTCATTTTTCTACTGTCCCATAACATGAACCTCACAAATAAAGTTAACATCTTATAAGATATACTTCTGTCCCCTCAGTGTTTGATTTTGCAATGATTTCACTGTTTGGATGTGTTTTTCTCTTTGTATCTGTTTTTGTGCGCATTCAGCAAAAATACGGCTGTTTTCTTATTTTTTTCATTTTTCTACTGTCCCATAACATGAACCTCACAAATAAAGTTAACATCCTATAAGATGTACTTCTGTCCCCTCAGTGTTTGATTTTGCAATGATTTCACTGTTTGGATGTGTTTTTCTATTTGTGTCTGTTTTTGTGCACATTCAGCAAGGATACGGCTGTTTTCTGATTTTTTTCATTTTTCTACTGTCCCATAACATGAACCTCACAAATAAAGTTAACATCTTATAAGAAATAGTTATATTTCTTTAGCGTTTGATTTTGCAATAATTTCACTGTTTGGATGTGTTTTTCTATTTCTGTCTGTTTTTGTGCACATTCAGCAAGAATACGGCTGTTTTCTGATTTTTTTTCATTTTTCTACTGTCCCGTAACATGAACCTCACAAATAAAGTTAACATCTTATAAGATGTACTTCTGTCCCCTCAGTGTTTGATTTTGCAATGATTTCACTGTTTGAATGTGTTATTCTATTTGTGTCTGTTTTTGTGCGCATTCAGCAAGAATACGGCTGTTTTCTTATTTTTTTCATTTTTCTACTGTCCCATAACATGAACCTCACAAATAAAGTTAACATCTTATAAGATATACTTCTGTCCCCTCAGTGTTTGATTTTGCAATGATTTCACTGTTTGGATGTGTTTTTCTATTTCTGTCTGTTTTTGTGCACATTCAGCAAGAATACGGCTGTTTTCTGATTTTTTTCATTTTTCTACTGTCCCATAACATAAACCTCACAAATAAAGTTAAAATCTTATAAGAAATAGTTATATACCTTTAGCGTTTGATTTTGCAATGATTTCACTGTTTGGATGTGTTTTTCTCTTTGTGTCTGTTTTTGTGCACATTCAGCAAGAATACGGCTGTTTTCTGATTTTTTTCATTTTTCTACCGTCCCATAACATAAACCTCACAAATAAAGTTAACATCTTATAAGAAATAGTTATATTTCTTTAGCTTTTGATTTTGCAATAATTTCACTGTTTGGATGTGTTTTTCTATTTGTGTCTGTTTTTGTGCACATTCAGCAAGAATACGGCTGTTTTCTGATTTTTTTCATTTTTCTACTGTCCCGTAACATGAACCTCACAAATAAAGTTAACATCTTATAAGATATACTTCTGTCCCCTCAGTGTTTGATTTTGCAATGATTTCACTGTTTGGATGTGTTTTTCTATTTGTGTCTGTTTTTGTGCACATTCAGCAAGGATACGGCTGTTTTCTGATTTTTTTCATTTTTCTACTGTCCCATAACATGAACCTCACAAATAAAGTTAACATCTTATAAGAAATAGTTATATTTCTTTAGCGTTTGATTTTGCAATAATTTCACTGTTTGGATGTGTTTTTTTATTTCTGTCTGTTTTTGTGCACATTCAGGAAGAATACGGCTGTTTTCTGATTTTTTTCATTTTTCTACTGTCCCATAACATAAACATCACAAAGAAAGTTAACATCTTATAAGATACACTTATGTACCCTCAGTGTTTGATTTTGCAATGATTTCACTGTTTGGATGTGTTTTTCTCTTTGTGTCTGTTTTTGTGCGCATTCAGTAAGAATACGGCTGTTTTCTGATTTTTTTCATTTTTCTACTGTTCCATAACATGAACCTCACTAATAAAGTTAACATCTTATAAGATATACTTCTGTCCCCTCAGTGTTTGATTTTGCAATGATTTCACTGTTTGGATGTGTTTTTCTATTTGTGTCTGTTTTTGTGCGCATTCAGCAAGAATACGGCTGTTTTCTGATTATTTTCATTTTTCTACTGTCCCATAACATGAACCTCACAAATAAAGTTAACATCTTATAAGATACACTTCTGTACCCTCAGTGTTTGATTTTGCAATGTTTTCTTTGTTTGGATGTGTTTTTCTATTTGTGTCTGTTTTAGTGCACATTCAGCAAGAATACGGCTGTTTTCTGATTTTTTTCATTTTTCTACTGTCCCATAACATGAACCTCACAAATAAAGTTAACATCTTATAAGATACACTTATGTGCCCTCAGTGTTTGATTTTGCAATGATTTCACTGTTTGGATGTGTTTTTCTATTTGTGTCTGTTTTTGTGCACATTCAGCAAGAATACGGCTGTTTTCTGATTTTTTTCATTTTTCTACTGTCCCATAACATAAACATCACAAATAAAGTTAACATCTTATAAGATACACTTATGTACCCTCAGTGTTTGATTTTGCAATGATTTCACTGTTTGGATGTGTTTTTCTATTTGTGTCTGTTTTTGTGCACATTCAGCAAGAATACGGCTGTTTTCTGATTTTTTTCATTTTTCTACTGTCCCGTAACATGAACCTCACAAATAAAGTTAACATCTTATAAGATATACTTCTGTCCCCTCAGTGTTTGATTTTGCAATGATTTCACTGTTTGGATGTGTTTTTCTATTTGTGTCTGTTTTTGTGCACATTCAGCAAGGATACGGCTGTTTTCTGATTTTTTTCATTTTTCTACTGTCCCATAACATGAACCTCACAAATAAAGTTAACATCTTATAAGAAATAGTTATATTTCTTTAGCGTTTGATTTTGCAATAATTTCACTGTTTGGATGTGTTTTTTTATTTCTGTCTGTTTTTGTGCACATTCAGGAAGAATACGGCTGTTTTCTGATTTTTTTCATTTTTCTACTGTCCCATAACATAAACATCACAAAGAAAGTTAACATCTTATAAGATACACTTATGTACCCTCAGTGTTTGATTTTGCAATGATTTCACTGTTTGGATGTGTTTTTCTCTTTGTGTCTGTTTTTGTGCGCATTCAGTAAGAATACGGCTGTTTTCTGATTTTTTTCATTTTTCTACTGTTCCATAACATGAACCTCACTAATAAAGTTAACATCTTATAAGATATACTTCTGTCCCCTCAGTGTTTGATTTTGCAATGATTTCACTGTTTGGATGTGTTTTTCTATTTGTGTCTGTTTTTGTGCGCATTCAGCAAGAATACGGCTGTTTTCTGATTATTTTCATTTTTCTACTGTCCCATAACATGAACCTCACAAATAAAGTTAACATCTTATAAGATACACTTCTGTACCCTCAGTGTTTGATTTTGCAATGTTTTCTTTGTTTGGATGTGTTTTTCTATTTGTGTCTGTTTTAGTGCACATTCAGCAAGAATACGGCTGTTTTCTGATTTTTTTCATTTTTCTACTGTCCCATAACATGAACCTCACAAATAAAGTTAACATCTTATAAGATACACTTATGTGCCCTCAGTGTTTGATTTTGCAATGATTTCACTGTTTGGATGTGTTTTTCTATTTGTGTCTGTTTTTGTGCACATTCAGCAAGAATACGGCTGTTTTCTGATTTTTTTCATTTTTCTACTGTCCCATAACATAAACATCACAAATAAAGTTAACATCTTATAAGATACACTTATGTACCCTCAGTGTTTGATTTTGCAATGATTTCACTGTTTGGATGTGTTTTTCTATTTGTGTCTGTTTTTGTGCACATTCAGCAAGAATACGGCTGTTTTCTGATTTTTTTCATTTTTCTACTGTCCCATAACATGAACCTCACAAATAAAGTTAAAATCTTATAAGAAATAGTTATATTTCTTTAGCGTTTGATTTTGCAATAATTTCACTGTTTGGATGTGTTTTTCTATTTCTGTCTGTTTTTGTGCGCATTCAGCAAGAATACGGCTGTTTTCTGATTTTTTTCATTTTTCTACTGTTCCATAACATGAACCTCACAAATAAAGTTAACATCTTATAAGATATACTTCTGTCCCCTCAGTGTTTGATTTTGCTATGATTTCACTGTTTGGATGTGTTTTTCTATTTGTGTCTGTTTTTGTGCACATTCAGCTAGGATACGGCTGTTTTCTGATTTTTTTCATTTTTCTACTGTCCCATAACATGAAAATCACAAATAAAGTTAACATCTTATAAGAAATAGTTATATTTCTTTAGCGTTTGATTTTGCAATAATTTCACTGTTTGGATGTGTTTTTTTATTTCTGTCTGTTTTTGTGCACATTCAGGAAGAATACGGCTGTTTTCTGATTTTTTTCATTTTTCTACTGTCCCATAACATAAACATCACAAAGAAAGTTAACATCTTATAAGATACACTTATGTACCCTCAGTGTTTGATTTTGCAATGATTTCACTGTTTGGATGTGTTTTTCTCTTTGTGTCTGTTTTTGTGCGCATTCAGCAAGAATACGGCTGTTTTCTGATTTTTTTCATTTTTCTACTGTTCCATAACATGAACCTCACTAATAAAGTTAACATCTTATAAGATATACTTCTGTCCCCTCAGTGTTTGATTTTGCAATGATTTCACTGTTTGGATGTGTTTTTCTATTTGTGTCTGTTTTTGTGCGCATTCAGCAAGAATACGGCTGTTTTCTTATTTTTTTCATTTTTCTACTGTCCCATAACATGAACCTCACAAATAAAGTTAACATCTTATAAGATATACTTCTGTCCCCTCAGTGTTTGATTTTGCAATGATTTCACTGTTTGGATGTGTTTTTCTATTTCTGTCTGTTTTTGTGCACATTCAGCAAGAATACGGCTGTTTTCTGATTTTTTTCATTTTTCTACTATCCCATAACATGAACCTCACAAATAAAGTTAACATCTTATAAGATACACTTCTGTACCCTCAGTGTTTGATTTTGCAATGATTTCACTGTTTGGATGTGTTTTTCTATTTCTGTCTGTTTTTGTGCGCATTCAGCAAGAATACGGCTGTTTTCTGATTATTTTCATTTTTCTACTGTCCCATAACATGAACCTCACAAATAAAGTTAACATCTTATAAGATACACTTCTGTCCCCTCAGTGTTTGATTTTGCAATGTTTTCTTTGTTTGGATGTGTTTTTCTATTTGTGTCTGTTTTAGTGCACATTCAGCAAGAATACGGCTGTTTTCTGATTTTTTTCATTTTTCTACTGTCCCATAACATGAACCTCACAAATAAAGTTAAAATCTTATAAGAAATAGTTATATTTCTTTAGCGTTTGATTTTGCAATAATTTCACTGTTTGGATGTGTTTTTCTATTTGTGTCTGTTTTTGTGCGCATTCAGCAAGAATACGGCTGTTTTCTGATTTTTTTCATTTTTCTACTGTTCCATAACATGAACCTCACAAATAAAGTTAACATCTTATAAGATATACTTCTGTCCCCTCAGTGTTTGATTTTGCAATGATTTCACTGTTTGGATGTGTTTTTCTATTTCTGTCTGTTTTTGTGCGCATTCAGCAAGAATACGGCTGTTTTCTGATTTTTTTCATTTTTCTACTGTCCCATAACATAAACCTCACAAATAAAGTTAAAATCTTATAAGAAATAGTTATATTTCTTTAGCGTTTGATTTTGCAATAATTTCACTGTTTGGATGTGTTTTTCTATTTGTGTGTGTTTTTGTGCACATTCAGCAAGGATACGGCTGTTTTCTGATTTTTTTCATTTTTCTACTGTCCCATAACATGAACCTCACAAATAAAGTTAACATCTTATAAGAAATAGTTATATTTCTTTAGCGTTTTATTTTGCAATAATTTCACTGTTTGGATGTGTTTTTCTATTTCTGTCTGTTTTTTGTGCACATTCAGCAAGAATACGGCTGTTTTCTGATTTTTTTCATTTTTCTACTGTCCCATAACATGAACCTCACAAATAAAGTTAACATCTTATAAGATACACTTCTGTCCCCTCAGTGTTTGATTTTGCAATGATTTCACTGTTTGGATGTGTTTTTCTATTTCTGTCTGTTTTTGTGCGCATTCAGCAAGAATACGGCTGTTTTCTGATTATTTTCATTTTTCTACTGTCCCATAACATAAACCTCACAAATAAAGTTAACATCTTATAAGAAATAGTTATATTTCTTTAGCTTTTGATTTTGCAATAATTTCACTGTTTGGATGTGTTTTTCTATTTGTGTCTGTTTTTGTGCACATTCAGCAAGAATACGGCTGTTTTCTGATTTTTTTCATTTTTCTACTGTCCCGTAACATGAACCTCACAAATAAAGTTAACATCTTATAAGATATACTTCTGTCCCCTCAGTGTTTGATTTTGCAATGATTTCACTGTTTGGATGTGTTTTTCTATTTGTGTCTGTTTTTGTGCACATTCAGCAAGGATACGGCTGTTTTCTGATTTTTTTCATTTTTCTACTGTCCCATAACATGAACCTCACAAATAAAGTTAACATCTTATAAGAAATAGTTATATTTCTTTAGCGTTTGATTTTGCAATAATTTCACTGTTTGGATGTGTTTTTTTATTTCTGTCTGTTTTTGTGCACATTCAGGAAGAATACGGCTGTTTTCTGATTTTTTTCATTTTTCTACTGTCCCATAACATAAACATCACAAAGAAAGTTAACATCTTATAAGATACACTTATGTACCCTCAGTGTTTGATTTTGCAATGATTTCACTGTTTGGATGTGTTTTTCTCTTTGTGTCTGTTTTTGTGCGCATTCAGTAAGAATACGGCTGTTTTCTGATTTTTTTCATTTTTCTACTGTTCCATAACATGAACCTCACTAATAAAGTTAACATCTTATAAGATATACTTCTGTCCCCTCAGTGTTTGATTTTGCAATGATTTCACTGTTTGGATGTGTTTTTCTATTTGTGTCTGTTTTTGTGCGCATTCAGCAAGAATACGGCTGTTTTCTGATTATTTTCATTTTTCTACTGTCCCATAACATGAACCTCACAAATAAAGTTAACATCTTATAAGATACACTTCTGTACCCTCAGCGTCTGATTTTGCAATAATTTCACTGTTTGGATGTGTTTTTCTATTTGTGTCTGTTTTAGTGCACATTCAGCAAGAATACGGCTGTTTTCTGATTTTTTTCATTTTTCTACTGTCCCGTAACATGAACCTCACAAATAAAGTTAACATCTTATAAGATATACTTCTGTCCCCTCAGTGTTTGATTTTGCAATGATTTCACTGTTTGGATGTGTTTTTCTCTTTGTGTCTGTTTTTGTGCACATTCAGCAAGAATACGGCTGTTTTCTGATTTTTTTCATTTTTCTACTCTCCCATAACATAAACCTCACAAATAAAGTTAAAATCTTATAAGAAATAGTTATATACGTTTAGCGTTTGATTTTGCAATAATTTCACTGTTTGGATGTGTTTTTCTATTTCTGTCTGTTTTTGTGCGCATTCAGCAAGAATACGGCTGTTTTCTGATTTTTTTTTCATTTTTATACTGTCCCATAACATGAACCTCACAAATAAAGTTAACATCTCATAAGATACACTTCTGTACCCTCAGCGTCTGATTTTGCAATAATTTCACTGTTTGGATGTGTTTTTCAATTTGTGTCTGTTTTTGTGCGCATTCAGCAAGAATACGGCTGTTTTCTGATTTTTTTCATTTTTCTACTGTCCCATAACATAAACCTCACAAATAAAGTTAAAATCTTATAAGAAATAGTTATATACCTTTAGCGTCTGATTTTGCAATAATTTCACTGTTTGGATGTGTTTTTCTATTTGTGTCTGTTTTTGTGCGCATTCAGCAAGAATACGGCTGTTTTCTGATTTTTTTCATTTTTCTACTGTCCCATAACATAAACCTCACAAATAAAGTTAAAATCTTATAAGAAATAGTTATATTTCTTTAGCGTTTGATTTTGCAATAATTTCACTGTTTGGATGTGTTTTTCTATTTCTGTCTGTTTTTGTGCGCATTCTGTCACTCCGGCAGCTTGCCCCGCCCCCTCCTCTGCCGGCCTGCCGGCCTGATTACTCACACCTGCAGACAATCAAGCCATGTGCACCTTAAAAACTCTCTGTTTCTGTGTTTCAGTGCCAGTGTGTCATCGCCAATGCCTGATTACCCGAGCTCCTCGTCACAGCCACAGACTTCTCGAGTTTCTGATCCTCTTTGTGAGCGACGTTTTGTTTGTAAGTTTTCTTATCATAGCCTGATAGCTGACTCCTTAGTTCAGATTTATAGCCCTTTTATTTTTCCTCCTTGGGAGAGATTTTTTGTTGGTTAATTTTCACAGCCTCTTTAGGATTTCCAATCATTAGGATTGTGACTTAGCTTTAACTATTTAGATCCAATCATTTAGATTGCGTTTTGATTTCATTTTTAGTTAGTTAAGGATCGCCAATCGTTAGGATTGTGCTTAGAAATTGTTTTCTTTTGAAGTGCCTTAGAGCCTTGTTTTTCCTCCGTTTGGAGAGTTTTCTGTTTAAGATTTTTAGGATAACCATAGTCTAAGTTTGTTTCCTCTTCGGAGTGATTTTTTGTTCCACGATCATAGTTCCGCAACGCCTCTCTTGTAGAGCGTTGCGCTCGCAATTGCTATAGGTTTTCATAGCCACGCTGTTGTTTTTCCTCAGCAAAGAGGACCTGCCAGAGAATTGTTAAGAGTGTCAATAAAGACTATTAAAAGACCTCTGCGTCTGAGTCCTCGCTGTTCCGTCTTGTCACATTCAGCAAGAATACGGCTGTTTTCTGATTTTTTTTTCATTTTTCTACTGTCCCATAACATGAACCTCACAAATAAAGTTACCATCTTGTAAGATATACTTCTGTCCCCTCAGTGTTTGATTTTGCAATGATTTCACTGTTTGGATGTGTTTTTCTATTTCTGTCTGTTTTTGTGCGCATTCAGCAAGAATACGGCTGTTTTCTGATTTTTTTCATTTTTCTACTGTCCCATAACATAAACCTCACAAATAAAGTTAAAATCTTATAAGAAATAGTTATATACCTTAAGCGTTTGATTTTGCAATAATTTCACTGTTTGGATGTGTTTTTCTATTTGTGTCTGTTTTTGTGCACATTCAGCAAGAATACGGCTGTTTTCTGATTTTTTTCATTTTTCTACTGTCCCATAACATGAACCTCACAAATAAAGTTAACAGCTTATAAGATATACTTCTTTCCTCTCAGTGTTTGAATTTGCAATGATTTCACTGTTTGGATGTGTTTTTCTATTTGTGTCTGTTTTTGTGCGCATTCAGCAAGAATACGGCTGTTTTCTGATTTTTTTCATTTTTCTACTGTCCCATAACATAAACCTCACAAATAAAGTTAAAATCTTATAAGAAATAGTTATATACCTTTAGCGTTTGATTTTGCAATGATTTCGCTGTTTGGATGTGTTTTTCTATTTGTGTCTGTTTTTGTGCGCATTCAGCAAGAATACGGCTGTTTTCTGATTTTTTTCATTTTTCTACTGTCCCATAACATAAACCTCACAAATAAAGTTAAAATCTTATAAGAAATAGTTATATTTCTTTAGCGTTTGATTTTGCAATGATTTCACTGTTTGGATGTGTTTTTCTATTTGTGTCTGTTTTTGTGCACATTCAACAAGAATACGGCTGTTTTCTGATTTTTTTCATTTTTCTACTGTCCCATGACATAAACCTCACAAATTAAGTTAAAATCTTATAAGAAATAGTTTATTTCTTTAGCGTTTGATTTTGCAATGATTTCACTGTTTTGATGTGTTTTTCTATTTCTGTCTGTTTTTGTGCGCATTCAGCAAGAATACGGCTGTTTTCTGATTTTTTTAATTTTTCTACTGTCCCATAACATAAACCTCACAAATAAAGTTAAAATCTTATAAGAAATAGTTATATACCTTTAGCGTTTGATTTTGCAATAATTTCACTGTTTGGATGTGTTTTTCTATTTGTGTCTGTTTTTGTGCACATTCAGCAAGAATACGGCTGTTTTCTGATTTTTTTCATTTTTCTACTGTCCCATAACATAAACCTCACAAATAAAGTTAACATCTTATAAGATATACTTCTGTACCCTCAGTGTTTGATTTTGCAATGTTTTCACCGTTTGGATGTGTTTTTCTATTTGTGTCTGTTTTTGTGCGCATTCAGCAAGGATACGGCTGTTTTCTGATTTTTTTCATTTTTCTACTGTCCCATAACATACCTCACAAATAAAGTTAAAATCTTATAAGATATAGTTATATACCTTCAGTGTTTGATTTTGCAATGATTTCACTGTTTGGATGTGTTTTTCTATTTGTGTCTGTTTTTGTGCGCATTCAGTAAGGATACGGCTGTTTTCTGATTTTTTCAATTTTTCTACTGTCCCATAACATAAACCTCACAAATAAAGTTAACATCTTATAAGATATACTTCTGTACCCTCAGTGTTTGATTTTGCAATGATTTCACTCCTTGGATGTGTTTTTCTATTTGTGTCTGTTTTTGTTCAGCAAGGATACGGCTGTTTTCTGATTTTTTTCATTTTTCTACTGTCCCATAACATAAACCTCACAAATAAAGTTAACATCTTATAAGATATACTTCTGTACCCTCAGTGTTTGATTTTGCAATGATTTCACTGTTTGGATGTATTTTTCTATTTGGGTCTGTTTTTGGGCGAATTCAGCAGGAATAAGGCTGTTTTCTGATTTTCTTCATTTTTCTACTGTCCCATAACATAAACCTCACAAATAAAGTTAAAATCTTATAAGATATACTTCTGTACCCTCAGTGTTTGATTTTGAAATGATTTCACTGTTTGGATGTATTTTTCTATTTGTGTCTGTTTTTGTGCGCATTCAGCAAGGATACGGCTGTTTTCTGATTTTTTCAATTTTTCTACTGTCCCATAACATAAACCTAACAAATAAAGTTAAAATCTTATGAGATATACTTCTGTACCCTCAGTGTTTGATTTTGCAATGATTTCACTGTTTGGATGTGTTTTTCTATTTGTGTCTGTTTTTGTGCGCATTCAGCAAGGATACAGCTGTTTTCTGATTTTTTCAATTTTTCTACTGTCCCATAACATAAACCTAACAAATAAAGTTAAAATCTTATAAGAAATAGTTATATACCTTTAGCGTTTGATTTTGCAATGATTTCACTGTTTAGATGTGTTTTTCTATTTGTGTCTGTTTTTGTGCGCATTCAGCAAGAATACGGCTGTTTTCTGATTTTTTTCATTTTTCTACTGTCCCATAACATAAACCTCACAAATAAAGTTAAAATCTTATAAGAAATAGTTATATTTCTTTAGCGTTTGATTTTGCAATGATTTCACTGTTTGGATGTATTTTTCTATTTCTGTCTGTTTTTGGGCGAATTCAGCAGGAATAAGGCTGTTTTCTGATTTTCTTCATTTTTCTACTGTCCCATAACATAAACCTCACAAATAAAGTTAACATCTTATAAGATATACTTCTGTACCCTCAGTGTTTGATTTTGCAATGTTTTCACCGTTTGGATGTGTTTTTCTATTTGTGTCTGTTTTTGTGCGCATTCAGCAAGGATACGGCTGTTTTCTGATTTTTTTCATTTTTCTACTGTCCCATAACATAAACCTCACAAATAAAGTTAACATCTTATAAGATATACTTCTGTACCCACAGTGTTTGATTTTGCAATGATTTCACTCCTTGGATGTGTTTTTCTATTTGTGTCTGTTTTTGTTCAGCAAGGATACGGCTGTTTTCTGATTTTTTTAATTTTTCTACTGTCCTATAACATAAACCTCACAAATAAAGTTAACATCTTATAAGATATACTTCTGTACCCTCAGTGTTTGATTTTGCAATGATTTCACTGTTTGGATGTATTTTTCTATTTGGGTCTGTTTTTGGGCGAATTCAGCAGGAATAAGGCTGTTTTCTGATTTTCTTCATTTTTCTACTGTCCCATAACATAAACCTCACAAATAAAGTTAAAATCTTATAAGATATACTTCTGTACCCTCAGTGTTTGATTTTGAAATGATTTCACTGTTTGGATGTGTTTTTCTATTTGTGTCTGTTTTTGTGCGCATTCAGCAAGGATACGGCTGTTTTCTGATTTTTTCAATTTTTCTACTGTCCCATAACATAAACCTAACAAATAAAGTTAAAATCTTATGAGATATACTTCTGTACCCTCAGTGTTTGATTTTGCAATGATTTCACCGTTTGGATGTGTTTTTCTATTTGTGTCTGTTTTTGTGCGCATTCAGCAAGGATACAGCTGTTTTCTGATTTTTTCAATTTTTCTACTGTCCCATAACATAAACCTAACAAATAAAGTTAAAATCTTATGAAATATACTTCTGTACCCTCAGTGTTTGATTTTGCAATGATTTCACCCTTTGGATGTGTTTTTCTATTTGTGTCTGTTTTTGTGCGCATTCAGCAAGGATCCGGCTGTTTTCAGAATTTTTTTAATTTTTCTACTGTCCCATAACATAAACCTCACAAATACAGTTAAAATCTTGTAAGATATAGTTATATACCTTCAGTGTTTGATTTTGCAATGATTTCACTGTTTGGATGTGTTTTTCTATTTGTGTCTGTTTTGGTGCGCATTCAGCAAGGATACGGCTGTTTTCAGATTTTTTTAAATTTTTCTACTGTCCCATAACATAAACCTCACAAATACAGTTAAAATCTTGTAAGATATAGTTATATACCTTCAGTGTTTGATTTTGCAATGATTTCACTGTTTGGATGTGTTTTTCTATTTGTGTCTGTTTTGGTGCGCATTCAGCAAGGATACGGCTGTTTTCAGATTTTTTCAATTTTTCTACTGTCCCATAACATAAACCTCACAATTAAAGTTAACATCTTATAAGATATACTTCTGTACCCTCAGTGTTTGATTTTGCAATGATTTCACTGTTTGAATTTGTTTTTCTATTTGTGTCTGTTTTTGTGCGCATTCAGCTGGGATACGCTGTTTTCTGATTTTTTTCATTTTTCTACTGTCCCATAACTTAAACTTCACAAATAAAGTTAACATCTCATAAGATATAGTTATATACATTCAGTGTTTAATTTTGCAATGATTTCACTGTTTGGATGTGTATTTCTATTTGTGTCTGTTTTCTTTCTGTGTGCACATTACACTGAGATAAGGCTATTTCCTGATTTTTTCCACTGTCCCATAATATAAACCTCACAAACGGAGTTAACATGTTATAACATATACTTCTTTACCCTTAGTGTTTGAGTTTGCAATGATTTCATTGTTTGGATTTGTTTTTCTATTGATGTCTTTCTGTGTGTGCATTACACTGAGATAAGGCTATTTCCGGGACGCGGCACGAGACTGGCGTTGTTCTGCTCGTCTTGGGACCCCAAACGACATATGAAATTTCACACTCCTGCGACCTGTAGAAATGTAGTTCCTCCAAAACTTCCCCTCTGGCCAAAGGGTCTAAGACTGTATAGAGTCTAACACGACCTGATTTTCAGTTTTTGGACACAGGACAAACAGGACTTTGGGCTTTCTTCCCCCTGCCAAAAAAGACTGCCAAAAAGACAGTCTGTAAAATTCAAACGTAAAAAAGGTGGGAAAACTGTCTTTTCTTCAATAATTCCTAAAGGCAATGAGCCAGGATGCTGATTTCTCCGTATGTGTATCAAGGACCAGAGCTGATCCAGGGTGACGAGTTTCAGACATGTGCAACCTTCGTAAAGGTCAAAGGTCAGCCGTTCGGGTGTGTTTTTTGTAATAATTCCTAAAGGCATTGAGCCAGGAGTCCGATTTTTCCGTATGTGTATCAGGGACTAAGGCTAATCCAGGGTGCCGAGTTTCAGACCTGTGCAACCTTCGGGAAGGTCAAAGGTCAGCCGTTTGGGTGTGTTTTTTGTAATAATTCCAAAAGTCATTGAGCCAGGAGTCCGATTTTTCCGTATGTGTATCAGGGACTGAGGTTGATCCAGGGTGCCGAGTTTCAGACCTGTGCAACCTTCGGAAAGGTCAAAGGTCAGCCGTTTGGGTGTGTTTTTTGTAATAATTCCTAAAGGCATTGAGCCAGTAGTCCGATTTTTCCGTATGTGTATCAGGGACTGAGGTTGATCCAGGGTGCCGAGTTTCAGACCTGTGCAACCTTCGGAAAGGTCAAAGGTCAGCCGTTCGGGTGTGTTTTTTGTAATAATTCCTAAAGGCATTGAGCCAGTAGTCCGATTTTTCCGTATGTGTATCAGGGAATGAGGCTGATCCAGGGTGCCGAGTTTCAGACCTGTGCAACCTTGAGAAAGGTCAAAGGTCAGCCGTTCGGGTGTGTTTTTTGTAATAATTCCTAAAGGCATTAAACCAGGAGTCTGATTTTTCCTTATTTGTATCAGGGACTAAGGCTGATCCAGGGTGCTGAGTTTCAGACGGTTTGATTTTGCAATGATTTCACTGTTGGGATGTGTTTTTCTATTGGTGTCTGTTTGTGTGCGCATTCAACTGAGATAAGGCTGTTTTCGGACTTTTTTCATTTTTCTACTGTCCCATAACATAAACCTCACAAATAAAGTTAACATCTTATAAGATATACTTCTGTACCCTCAGTGTTTGATTTTGCAATGATTTCACCGTTTGGATGTGTTTTTCTATTTGTGTCTGTTTTTGTGCGCATTCAGCAAGGATACGGCTGTTTTCTGATTTTTTTCATTTTTCTACTGTCCCATAACATACCTCACAAATAAAGTTAAAATCTTATAAGATATAGTTATATACCTTCAGTGTTTGATTTTGCAATGATTTCACTGTTTGGATGTGTTTTTCTATTTGTGTCTGTTTTTGTGCGCATTCAGTAAGGATACGGCTGTTTTCTGATTTTTTCAATTTTTCTACTGTCCCATAACATAAACCTCACAAATAAAGTTAACATCTTATAAGATATACTTCTGTACCCTCAGTGTTTGATTTTGCAATGATTTCACTGTTTGGATGTGTTTTTCTATTTGTGTCTGTTTTTGTTCAGCAAGGATACGGCTGTTTTCTGATTTTTTTAATTTTTCTACTGTCCTATAACATAAACCTCACAAATAAAGTTAACATCTTATAAGATATACTTCTGTACCCTCAGTGTTTGATTTTGCAATGATTTCACTGTTTGGATGTATTTTTCTATTTGTGTCTGTTTTTGGGCGAATTCAGCAGGAATAAGGCTGTTTTCTGATTTTCTTCATTTTTCTACTGTCCCATAACATAAACCTCACAAATAAAGTTAACATCTTATAAGATATACTTCTGTACCCTCAGTGTTTGATTTTGCAATGATTTCACCGTTTGGATGTGTTTTTCTATTTGTGTCTGTTTTTGTGCGCATTCAGCAAGGATACGGCTGTTTTCTGATTTTTTTCATTTTTCTACTGTCCCATAACATAAACCTCACAAATAAAGTTAACATCTTATAAGATATACTTCTGTACCCTCAGTGTTTGATTTTGCAATGATTTCACTGTTTGGATGTGTATTTCTATTTGTGTCTGTTTTTGTTCAGCAAGGATACAGCTGTTTTCTGATTTTTTCAATTTTTCTACTGTCCCATAACATAAACCTCACAAATAAAGTTAACATCTCATAAGATATAGTTATATACTGTGGCAGTGGCGTATGGTTAGAGCGGCGGCTGCTGGAGGAGAGGGAGGAGTGGCTCAGTCGGTGATCAGACAGCTGGACAGAATCAGGTAATCAGTCAGCTATTTAAGCACACCTGTAACCTGGTTCTGGTCTCTTGCAGTAGGCTGGGTCCGGAAGGAGGAAGCAGGAACGAGAGAGAGAGAGAGAGTGCGACGACGGCTGATTATTTGTATGTTTGGTGGACTTTTTCCGTTGAAAATAAAAGATTATTTTCCACCACCACGCTGACTGATCCTTCCTGAACCTACCGTGAGCAGCGAAGCTCACATATACCTTCAGTGTTTGATTTTGCAATGATTTCACCGTTTGGATGTGTTTTTCTATTTGTGTCTGTTTTTGTGCGCATTCAGCAAGGATACGGCTGTTTTCAGATTTTTTCAATTTTTCTACTGTCCCATAACATAAACCTCACAATTAAAGTTAACATCTTATAAGATATACTTCTGTACCCTCAGTGTTTGATTTTGCTATGATTTCACTGTTTGGATGTGTTTTTCTATTTGTGTCTGTTTTTGTGCGCATTCAGCAAGGTAACGGCTGTTTTCTGATTTTTTTTTAATTTTTCTACTGTCCCATAACATAAACCTCACAAATAAAGTTAAAATCTTATAAGATATAGGTATATACCTTCAGTGTTTGATTTTGCAATGATTTCACTGTTTGGATGTGTTTTTCTATTTGTGTCTGTTTTCATGCGCATTCAGCAAGGATACAGCTGTTTTCTAACTTTTTCAATTTTTCTACTGTCCCATAACATAAACCTCACAAATAAAGTTAAAATCTTATAAGATATACTTCTGTACCCTCAGTGTTTGATTTTTCAAATATTTCAATGTTTGGATGTGTTTTTCTATTTGTGTCTGTTTTTGTGCGCATTCAGCAAGGATACGGCTGTTTTTCTGATTTTTTTCATTTTTCTACTGTCCCATAACATAAACCTCACAAATAAAGTTAAAATCTTATAAGATATAGTTATATACCTTTAGTGTTTGATTTTGCAATGATTTCACTGTTTGGATGTGTTTTTCTATTTGTGTCTGTTTTTGTTCAGCAAGGATACGGCTGTTTTCTGATTTTTTTCATTTTTCTACTGTCCCATAACATAAACCTCACAAATAAAGTTAAAATCTTATAAGATATAGTTATATACCTTCAGTAATTGATTTTGCAATGATTTCACTGTTTGGATGTGTTTTTCTATTTGTGTCTGTTTTTGGGCGCATTCAGCAGGAATACGGCTGTTTTCTGATTTTTTTCATTTTTCTACTGTCCCATAACATAAAACTCACAAATAAAGTTAAAATCTTATAAGATATATTTACATACCTTCAGTAATTGATTTTGCAATGATTTCACCGTTTGGATGTGTTTTCCTATTTGTGTCTGTTTTTGTTCAGCAAGAATACGGCTGTTTTCTGATTTTTTTCATTTTTCTACTGTCCTATAACATAAACCTCACAAATAAAGTTAACATCTTATAAGATATACTTCTGTACCCTCAGTGTTTGATTTTTCAAATATTTCACTGTTTGGATGTGTTTTTCTATTTGTGTCTGTTTTTGTTCAGCAAGGATACGGCTGTTTTCTGATTTTTTTCATTTTTCTACTGTCCTATAACATAAACCTCACAAATAAAGTTAACATCTTATAAGATATACTTCTGTACCCTCAGTGTTTGATTTTGCAATGATTTCACTGTTTGGATGTGTTTTTCTATTTGTGTCTGTTTTTGGGCGCATTCAGCAAGAATACGGCTGTTTTCTGATTTTTTTCATTTTACTACTGTCCCATAACATGAACCTCACTTATAAAGTTAACATCTTATAAGATACAATTCTGTACCCTCAGTGTTTGATTTTGCAATGATTTCACTGTTTGGATGTGTTTTTCTATTTGTGTCTGTTTTTGTGCACATTCAGCAAGAATACGGCTGTTTTCTGATGTATTTTCATTTTTCTACTGTCCCATAACATGAACCTCACAAATAAAGTTAACATCTTTTAAGATACATTTCTGTACCCTCAGTGTTTGATTTTGCAATAATTTTACTGTTTGGATGTGTTTTTCTATTTGTGTCTGTTTTTGTGCGCATTCAGCAAGAATACGGCTGTTTTCTGATTTTTTTCATTTTTCTACAGTCCCATAACATAAACCTCACAAATAAAGTTAATATCTTATAAGATATAGTTATATACGTTTAGCGTTTGATTTTGCAATGATTTCACTGTTTGGACGTGTTTTTCTATTTGTGTCTGTTTTTGTGCACATTCAGCAAGAATACGGCTGTTTTCGGATTTTTTTAATTTTTCTACTGTCCCATAACATGAACCTCACTTATAAAGTTAACATCTTATAAGATACACTTCTGTACCCTCAGTGTTTGATTTTGCAATGATTTCACTGTTTGGATGTGTTTTTCTATTTGTGTCTGTTTTTGTGCGCATTCAGCAAGAATACGGCTGTTTTCGGATTTTTTTCAATTTTCTACTGTCCCATAACATGATCCTCACTTATAAAGTTAACATCTTATAAGATACAATTCTGTACCCTCAGTGTTTGATTTTGCAATGATTTCACTGTTTGGATGTGTTTTTCTATTTGTGTCTGTTTTTGTGCACATTCAGCAAGAATACGGCTGTTTTCTGATTTTTTTCATTTTTCTACTGTCCCATAACATGAACCTCACAAATAAAGTTAACATCTTATAAGATACACTTCTGTACCCTCAGTGTTTGATTTTGCAATGATTTCACTGTTTGGACGTGTTTTTCTATTTGTGTCTGTTTTTGTGCACATTCAGCAAGAATACGGCTGTTTTCTGATTTTTTTCATTTTTCTACTGTCCCATAACCTGAACCTCACAAATAAAGTTAAAATCTTATAAGAAATAGTTATATACCTTTAGCGTTTGATTTTGCCATAATTTCACTGTTTGGATGTGTCTTTCTATTTGTGTCTGTTTTGGTGCGCATTCAGCAAGAATACGGCTGTTTTCTGATTTTTTTCATTTTTCTACATTCCCATAACATAAACCTCACAAATAAAGTTAAAATCTTATAAGAAATAGTTATATACCTTAAGCGTTTGATTTTGCAATAATTTCACTGTTTGGATGTGTTTTTCTATTTGTGTCTGTTTTTGTGTGCATTCAGCAAGAATACGGCTGTTTTCTGATTTTTTCCATTTTTCTACTGTCCCATAACATAAACCTCACAAATAAAGTTAATATCTTATAAGATATAGTTATATACGTTTAGCGTTTGATTTTGCAATGATTTCACTGTTTGGACGTGTTTTTCTATTTGTGTCTGTTTTTGTGCACGTATAGCAAGAATACGGCTGTTTTCTGATTTTTTTCATTTTTCTACTGTCCCATAACATGAACCTCACTTATAAAGTTAACATCTTATAAGATACAATTCTGTACCCTCAGTGTTTGATTTTGCAATGATTTCACTGTTTGGATGTGTTTTTCTATTTGTGTCTGTTTTTGTGCACATTCAGCAAGAATACGGCTGTTTTTCTGATTTTTTTCATTTTTCTACTGTCCCATAACATAAACCTCACAAATAAAGTTAAAATCTTATAAGATATAGTTATATACCTTTAGTGTTTGATTTTGCAATGATTTCACTGTTTGGATGTGTTTTTCTATTTGTGTCTGTTTTTGTTCAGCAAGGATACGGCTGTTTTCTGATTTTTTTCATTTTTCTACTGTCCTATAACTTAAACCTCACAAATAAAGTTAACATCTTATAAGATCTACTTCTGTACCCTCAGTGTTTGATTTTGCAATGATTTCACTGTTTGGATGTGTTTTTCTATTTGTGTCTGTTTTTGGGCGCATTCAGCAGGAATACGGCTGTTTTCTGATTTTTTTCATTTTTCTACTGTCCCATAACATAAAACTCACAAATAAAGTTAAAATCTTATAAGATATATTTACATACCTTCAGTAATTGATTTTGCAATGATTTCACCGTTTGGATGTGTTTTCCTATTTGTGTCTGTTTTTGTTCAGCAAGAATACGGCTGTTTTCTGATTTTTTTCATTTTTCTACTGTCCTATAACATAAACCTCACAAATAAAGTTAACATCTTATAAGATATACTTCTGTACCCTCAGTGTTTGATTTTTCAAATATTTCACTGTTTGGATGTGTTTTTCTATTTGTGTCTGTTTTTGTTCAGCAAGGATACGGCTGTTTTCTGATTTTTTTCATTTTTCTACTGTCCTATAACATAAACCTCACAAATAAAGTTAACATCTTATAAGATATACTTCTGTACCCTCAGTGTTTGATTTTGCAATGATTTCACTGTTTGGATGTGTTTTTCTATTTGTGTCTGTTTTTGGGCGCATTCAGCAAGAATACGGCTGTTTTCTGATTTTTTTCATTTTACTACTGTCCCATAACATGAACCTCACTTATAAAGTTAACATCTTATAAGATACAATTCTGTACCCTCAGTGTTTGATTTTGCAATGATTTCACTGTTTGGATGTGTTTTTCTATTTGTGTCTGTTTTTGTGCACATTCAGCAAGAATACGGCTGTTTTCTGATGTATTTTCATTTTTCTACTGTCCCATAACATGAACCTCACAAATAAAGTTAACATCTTTTAAGATACATTTCTGTACCCTCAGTGTTTGATTTTGCAATAATTTTACTGTTTGGATGTGTTTTTCTATTTGTGTCTGTTTTTGTGCGCATTCAGCAAGAATACGGCTGTTTTCTGATTTTTTTCATTTTTCTACAGTCCCATAACATAAACCTCACAAATAAAGTTAATATCTTATAAGATATAGTTATATACGTTTAGCGTTTGATTTTGCAATGATTTCACTGTTTGGACGTGTTTTTCTATTTGTGTCTGTTTTTGTGCACATTCAGCAAGAATACGGCTGTTTTCGGATTTTTTTAATTTTTCTACTGTCCCATAACATGAACCTCACTTATAAAGTTAACATCTTATAAGATACACTTCTGTACCCTCAGTGTTTGATTTTGCAATGATTTCACTGTTTGGATGTGTTTTTCTATTTGTGTCTGTTTTTGTGCGCATTCAGCAAGAATACGGCTGTTTTCGGATTTTTTTCAATTTTCTACTGTCCCATAACATGATCCTCACTTATAAAGTTAACATCTTATAAGATACAATTCTGTACCCTCAGTGTTTGATTTTGCAATGATTTCAATGTTTGGATGTGTTTTTCTATTTGTGTCTGTTTTTGTGCACATTCAGCAAGAATACGGCTGTTTTCTGATTTTTTTCATTTTTCTACTGTCCCATAACATGAACCTCACAAATAAAGTTAACATCTTATAAGATACACTTCTGTACCCTCAGTGTTTGATTTTGCAATGATTTCACTGTTTGGACGTGTTTTTCTATTTGTGTCTGTTTTTGTGCACATTCAGCAAGAATACGGCTGTTTTCTGATTTTTTTCATTTTTCTACTGTCCCATAACCTGAACCTCACAAATAAAGTTAAAATCTTATAAGAAATAGTTATATACCTTTAGCGTTTGATTTTGCCATAATTTCACTGTTTGGATGTGTCTTTCTATTTGTGTCTGTTTTGGTGCGCATTCAGCAAGAATACGGCTGTTTTCTGATTTTTTTCATTTTTCTACATTCCCATAACATAAACCTCACAAATAAAGTTAAAATCTTATAAGAAATAGTTATATACCTTAAGCGTTTGATTTTGCAATAATTTCACTGTTTGGATGTGTTTTTCTATTTGTGTCTGTTTTTGTGTGCATTCAGCAAGAATACGGCTGTTTTCTGATTTTTTCCATTTTTCTACTGTCCCATAACATAAACCTCACAAATAAAGTTAATATCTTATAAGATATAGTTATATACGTTTAGCGTTTGATTTTGCAATGATTTCACTGTTTGGACGTGTTTTTCTATTTGTGTCTGTTTTTGTGCACGTATAGCAAGAATACGGCTGTTTTCTGATTTTTTTCATTTTTCTACTGTCCCATAACATGAACCTCACTTATAAAGTTAACATCTTATAAGATACAATTCTGTACCCTCAGTGTTTGATTTTGCAATGATTTCACTGTTTGGATGTGTTTTTCTATTTGTGTCTGTTTTTGTGCACATTCAGCAAGAATACGGCTGTTTTCGGATTTTTTTCATTTTTCTACTTTCCCATAACATAAACCTCACAAATAAAGTTAAAATCTTATAAGAAATAGTTATATACCTTTAGCGTTTCATTTTGCAATAATTTCACTGTTTGGATGTGTTTTTCTATTTGTGTCTGTTTTTGTGCGCATTCAGTAAGGATACGGCTGTTTTCTGATTTTTTCAATTTTTCTACTGTCCCATAACATAAACCTCACAAATAAAGTTAACATCTTATAAGATATACTTCTGTACCCCCAGTGTTTGATTTTGCAATGATTTCACTGTTTGGATGTGTTTTTCTATTTGTGTCTGTTTTTGTTCAGCAAGGATACGGCTGTTTTCTGATTTTTTTCATTTTTCTACTGTCCTATAACATAAACCTCACAAATAAAGTTAACATCTTATAAGATATACTTCTGTACCCTCAGTGTTTGATTTTGCAATGATTTCACTGTTTGGATGTATTTTTCTATTTGTGTCTGTTTTTGGGCGAATTCAGCAGGAATAAGGCTGTTTTCTGATTTTCTTCATTTTTCTACTGTCCCATAACATAAACCTCACAAATAAAGTTAACATCTTATAAGATATACTTCTGTACCCTCAGTGTTTGATTTTGCAATGATTTCACCGTTTGGATGTGTTTTTCTATTTGTGTCTGTTTTTGTGCGCATTCAGCAAGGATACGGCTGTTTTCTGATTTTTTTCATTTTTCTACTGTCCCATAACATACCTCACAAATAAAGTTAAAATCTTATAAGATATAGTTATATACCTTCAGTGTTTGATTTTGCAATGATTTCACTGTTTGGATGTGTTTTTCTATTTGTGTCTGTTTTTGTGCGCATTCAGTAAGGATACGGCTGTTTTCTGATTTTTTCAATTTTTCTACTGTCCCATAACATAAACCTCACAAATAAAGTTAACATCTTATAAGATATACTTCTGTACCCTCAGTGTTTGATTTTGCAATGATTTCACTGTTTGGATGTGTATTTCTATTTGTGTCTGTTTTTGTGCACGTATAGCAAGAATACGGCTGTTTTCTGATTTTTTTCATTTTTCTACTGTCCCATAACATGAACCTCACTTATAAAGTTAACATCTTATAAGATACAATTCTGTACCCTCAGTGTTTGATTTTGCAATGATTTCACTGTTTGGATGTGTTTTTCTATTTGTGTCTGTTTTTGTTCAGCAAGGATACGGCTGTTTTCTGATTTTTTTCATTTTTCTACTTTCCCATAACATAAACCTCACAAATAAAGTTAAAATCTTATAAGAAATAGTTATATACCTTTAGCGTTTCATTTTGCAATAATTTCACTGTTTGGATGTGTTTTTCTATTTGTGTCTGTTTTTGTGCGCATTCAGTAAGGATACGGCTGTTTTCTGATTTTTTCAATTTTTCTACTGTCCCATAACATAAACCTCACAAATAAAGTTAACATCTTATAAGATATACTTCTGTACCCCCAGTGTTTGATTTTGCAATGATTTCACTGTTTGGATGTGTTTTTCTATTTGTGTCTGTTTTTGTTCAGCAAGGATACGGCTGTTTTCTGATTTTTTTCATTTTTCTACTGTCCTATAACATAAACCTCACAAATAAAGTTAACATCTTATAAGATATACTTCTGTACCCTCAGTGTTTGATTTTGCAATGATTTCACTGTTTGGATGTATTTTTCTATTTGTGTCTGTTTTTGGGCGAATTCAGCAGGAATAAGGCTGTTTTCTGATTTTCTTCATTTTTCTACTGTCCCATAACATAAACCTCACAAATAAAGTTAACATCTTATAAGATATACTTCTGTACCCTCAGTGTTTGATTTTGCAATGATTTCACCGTTTGGATGTGTTTTTCTATTTGTGTCTGTTTTTGTGCGCATTCAGCAAGGATACGGCTGTTTTCTGATTTTTTTCATTTTTCTACTGTCCCATAACATACCTCACAAATAAAGTTAAAATCTTATAAGATATAGTTATATACCTTCAGTGTTTGATTTTGCAATGATTTCACTGTTTGGATGTGTTTTTCTATTTGTGTCTGTTTTTGTGCGCATTCAGTAAGGATACGGCTGTTTTCTGATTTTTTCAATTTTTCTACTGTCCCATAACATAAACCTCACAAATAAAGTTAACATCTTATAAGATATACTTCTGTACCCTCAGTGTTTGATTTTGCAATGATTTCACTGTTTGGATGTGTATTTCTATTTGTGTCTGTTTTTGTTCAGCAAGGATACGGCTGTTTTCTGATTTTTTCAATTTTTCTACTGTCCCATAACATAAACCTCACAAATAAAGTTAACATCTCATAAGATATAGTTATATACTGTGGCAGTGGCGTATGGTTAGAGCGGCGGCTGCTGGAGGAGAGGGAGGAGTGGCTCAGCCGGTGATCAGACAGCTGGACAGAATCAGGTAATCAGTCAGCTATTTAAGCACACCTGTAACCTGGTTCTGGTCTCTTGCAGTAGGCTGGGTCCGGAAGGAGGAAGCAGGAACGAGAGAGAGAGAGAGAGAGAGAGAGAGAGAGAGAGAGAGTGCGACGACGACGACGACGGCTGATTATTTGTATGTTTGGTGGACTTTTTCCGTTGAAAATAAAAGATTATTTTCCACCACCACGCTGACTGATCCTTCCTGAACCTGCCGTGAGCAGCGAAGCTCACATATACCTTCAGTGTTTGATTTTGCAATGATTTCACCGTTTGGATGTGTTTTTCTATTTGTGTCTGTTTTTGTGCGCATTCAGCAAGGATACGGCTGTTTTCAGATTTTTTCAATTTTTCTACTGTCCCATAACATAAACCTCACAATTAAAGTTAACATCTTATAAGATATACTTCTGTACCCTCAGTGTTTGATTTTGCTATGATTTCACTGTTTGGATGTGTTTTTCTATTTGTGTCTGTTTTTGTGCGCATTCAGCAAGGATACGGCTGTTTTCTGATTTTTTTTTAATTTTTCTACTGTCCCATAACATAAACCTCACAAATAAAGTTAAAATCTTATAAGATATAGGTATATACCTTCAGTGTTTGATTTTGCAATGATTTCACTGTTTGGATGTGTTTTTCTATTTGTGTCTGTTTTCATGCGCATTCAGCAAGGATACAGCTGTTTTCTAATTTTTTCAATTTTTCTACTGTCCCATAACATAAACCTCACAAATAAAGTTAAAATCTTATAAGATATACTTCTGTACCCTCAGTGTTTGATTTTTCAAATATTTCAATGTTTGGATGTGTTTTTCTATTTGTGTCTGTTTTTGTGCGCATTCAGCAAGGATACGGCTGTTTTTCTGATTTTTTTCATTTTTCTACTGTCCCATAACATAAACCTCACAAATAAAGTTAAAATCTTATAAGATATAGTTATATACCTTTAGTGTTTGATTTTGCAATGATTTCACTGTTTGGATGTGTTTTTCTATTTGTGTCTGTTTTTGTTCAGCAAGGATACGGCTGTTTTCTGATTTTTTCAATTTTTCTACTGTCCCATAACATAAACCTCACAAATAAAGTTAACATCTTATAAGATATACTTCTGTACCCCCAGTGTTTGATTTTGCAATGATTTCACTGTTTGGATGTGTTTTTCTATTTGTGTCTGTTTTTGTTCAGCAAGGATACGGCTGTTTTCTGATTTTTTTCATTTTTCTACTGTCCTATAACATAAACCTCACAAATAAAGTTAACATCTTATAAGATATACTTCTGTACCCTCAGTGTTTGATTTTGCAATGATTTCACTGTTTGGATGTATTTTTCTATTTGTGTCTGTTTTTGGGCGAATTCAGCAGGAATAAGGCTGTTTTCTGATTTTTTTCATTTTTCTACTGTCCCATAACATACCTCACAAATAAAGTTAAAATCTTATAAGATATAGTTATATACCTTCAGTGTTTGATTTTGCAATGATTTCACTGTTTGGATGTGTTTTTCTATTTGTGTCTGTTTTTGTGCGCATTCAGTAAGGATACGGCTGTTTTCTGATTTTTTCAATTTTTCTACTGTCCCATAACATAAACCTCACAAATAAAGTTAACATCTTATAAGATATACTTCTGTACCCTCAGTGTTTGATTTTGCAATGATTTCACTGTTTGGATGTGTATTTCTATTTGTGTCTGTTTTTGTGCACGTATAGCAAGAATACGGCTGTTTTCTGATTTTTTTCATTTTTCTACTGTCCCATAACATGAACCTCACTTATAAAGTTAACATCTTATAAGATACAATTCTGTACCCTCAGTGTTTGATTTTGCAATGATTTCACTGTTTGGATGTGTTTTTCTATTTGTGTCTGTTTTTGTTCAGCAAGGATACGGCTGTTTTCTGATTTTTTTCATTTTTCTACTTTCCCATAACATAAACCTCACAAATAAAGTTAAAATCTTATAAGAAATAGTTATATACCTTTAGCGTTTCATTTTGCAATAATTTCACTGTTTGGATGTGTTTTTCTATTTGTGTCTGTTTTTGTGCGCATTCAGTAAGGATACGGCTGTTTTCTGATTTTTTCAATTTTTCTACTGTCCCATAACATAAACCTCACAAATAAAGTTAACATCTTATAAGATATACTTCTGTACCCCCAGTGTTTGATTTTGCAATGATTTCACTGTTTGGATGTGTTTTTCTATTTGTGTCTGTTTTTGTTCAGCAAGGATACGGCTGTTTTCTGATTTTTTTCATTTTTCTACTGTCCTATAACATAAACCTCACAAATAAAGTTAACATCTTATAAGATATACTTCTGTACCCTCAGTGTTTGATTTTGCAATGATTTCACTGTTTGGATGTATTTTTCTATTTGTGTCTGTTTTTGGGCGAATTCAGCAGGAATAAGGCTGTTTTCTGATTTTCTTCATTTTACTACTGTCCCATAACATAAACCTCACAAATAAAGTTAACATCTTATAAGATATACTTCTGTACCCTCAGTGTTTGATTTTGCAATGATTTCACCGTTTGGATGTGTTTTTCTATTTGTGTCTGTTTTTGTGCGCATTCAGCAAGGATACGGCTGTTTTCTGATTTTTTTCATTTTTCTACTGTCCCATAACATACCTCACAAATAAAGTTAAAATCTTATAAGATATAGTTATATACCTTCAGTGTTTGATTTTGCAATGATTTCACTGTTTGGATGTGTTTTTCTATTTGTGTCTGTTTTTGTGCGCATTCAGTAAGGATACGGCTGTTTTCTGATTTTTTCAATTTTTCTACTGTCCCATAACATAAACCTCACAAATAAAGTTAACATCTTATAAGATATACTTCTGTACCCTCAGTGTTTGATTTTGCAATGATTTCACTGTTTGGATGTGTATTTCTATTTGTGTCTGTTTTTGTTCAGCAAGGATACGGCTGTTTTCTGATTTTTTCAATTTTTCTACTGTCCCATAACATAAACCTCACAAATAAAGTTAACATCTCATAAGATATAGTTATATACTGTGGCAGTGGCGTATGGTTAGAGCGGCGGCTGCTGGAGGAGAGGGAGGAGTGGCTCAGCCGGTGATCAGACAGCTGGACAGAATCAGGTAATCAGTCAGCTATTTAAGCACACCTGTAACCTGGTTCTGGTCTCTTGCAGTAGGCTGGGTCCGGAAGGAGGAAGCAGGAACGAGAGAGAGAGAGAGAGAGAGAGAGTGCGACGACGACGGCTGATTATTTGTATGTTTGGTGGACTTTTTCCGTTGAAAATAAAAGATTATTTTCCACCACCACGCTGACTGATCCTTCCTGAACCTGCCGTGAGCAGCGAAGCTCACATATACCTTCAGTGTTTGATTTTGCAATGATTTCACCGTTTGGATGTGTTTTTCTATTTGTGTCTGTTTTTGTGCGCATTCAGCAAGGATACGGCTGTTTTCAGATTTTTTCAATTTTTCTACTGTCCCATAACATAAACCTCACAATTAAAGTTAACATCTTATAAGATATACTTCTGTACCCTCAGTGTTTGATTTTGCTATGATTTCACTGTTTGGATGTGTTTTTCTATTTGTGTCTGTTTTTGTGCGCATTCAGCAAGGATACGGCTGTTTTCTGATTTTTTTTTAATTTTTCTACTGTCCCATAACATAAACCTCACAAATAAAGTTAAAATCTTATAAGATATAGGTATATACCTTCAGTGTTTGATTTTGCAATGATTTCACTGTTTGGATGTGTTTTTCTATTTGTGTCTGTTTTCATGCGCATTCAGCAAGGATACAGCTGTTTTCTAATTTTTTCAATTTTTCTACTGTCCCATAACATAAACCTCACAAATAAAGTTAAAATCTTATAAGATATACTTCTGTACCCTCAGTGTTTGATTTTTCAAATATTTCAATGTTTGGATGTGTTTTTCTATTTGTGTCTGTTTTTGTGCGCATTCAGCAAGGATACGGCTGTTTTTCTGATTTTTTTCATTTTTCTACTGTCCCATAACATAAACCTCACAAATAAAGTTAAAATCTTATAAGATATAGTTATATACCTTTAGTGTTTGATTTTGCAATGATTTCACTGTTTGGATGTGTTTTTCTATTTGTGTCTGTTTTTGTTCAGCAAGGATACGGCTGTTTTCTGATTTTTTCAATTTTTCTACTGTCCCATAACATAAACCTCACAAATAAAGTTAACATCTTATAAGATATACTTCTGTACCCCCAGTGTTTGATTTTGCAATGATTTCACTGTTTGGATGTGTTTTTCTATTTGTGTCTGTTTTTGTTCAGCAAGGATACGGCTGTTTTCTGATTTTTTTCATTTTTCTACTGTCCTATAACATAAACCTCACAAATAAAGTTAACATCTTATAAGATATACTTCTGTACCCTCAGTGTTTGATTTTGCAATGATTTCACTGTTTGGATGTATTTTTCTATTTGTGTCTGTTTTTGGGCGAATTCAGCAGGAATAAGGCTGTTTTCTGATTTTCTTCATTTTTCTACTGTCCCATAACATAAACCTCACAAATAAAGTTAACATCTTATAAGATATACTTCTGTACCCTCAGTGTTTGATTTTGCAATGATTTCACCGTTTGGATGTGTTTTTCTATTTGTGTCTGTTTTTGTGCGCATTCAGCAAGGATACGGCTGTTTTCTGATTTTTTTCATTTTTCTACTGTCCCATAACATACCTCACAAATAAAGTTAAAATCTTATAAGATATAGTTATATACCTTCAGTGTTTGATTTTGCAATGATTTCACTGTTTGGATGTGTTTTTCTATTTGTGTCTGTTTTTGTGCGCATTCAGTAAGGATACGGCTGTTTTCTGATTTTTTCAATTTTTCTACTGTCCCATAACATAAACCTCACAAATAAAGTTAACATCTTATAAGATATACTTCTGTACCCTCAGTGTTTGATTTTGCAATGATTTCACTGTTTGGATGTGTATTTCTATTTGTGTCTGTTTTTGTGCACGTATAGCAAGAATACGGCTGTTTTCTGATTTTTTTCATTTTTCTACTGTCCCATAACATGAACCTCACTTATAAAGTTAACATCTTATAAGATACAATTCTGTACCCTCAGTGTTTGATTTTGCAATGATTTCACTGTTTGGATGTGTTTTTCTATTTGTGTCTGTTTTTGTGCACATTCAGCAAGAATACGGCTGTTTTCGGATTTTTTTCATTTTTCTACTTTCCCATAACATAAACCTCACAAATAAAGTTAAAATCTTATAAGAAATAGTTATATACCTTTAGCGTTTCATTTTGCAATAATTTCACTGTTTGGATGTGTTTTTCTATTTGTGTCTGTTTTTGTGCGCATTCAGTAAGGATACGGCTGTTTTCTGATTTTTTCAATTTTTCTACTGTCCCATAACATAAACCTCACAAATAAAGTTAACATCTTATAAGATATACTTCTGTACCCCCAGTGTTTGATTTTGCAATGATTTCACTGTTTGGATGTGTTTTTCTATTTGTGTCTGTTTTTGTTCAGCAAGGATACGGCTGTTTTCTGATTTTTTTCATTTTTCTACTGTCCTATAACATAAACCTCACAAATAAAGTTAACATCTTATAAGATATACTTCTGTACCCTCAGTGTTTGATTTTGCAATGATTTCACTGTTTGGATGTATTTTTCTATTTGTGTCTGTTTTTGGGCGAATTCAGCAGGAATAAGGCTGTTTTCTGATTTTCTTCATTTTTCTACTGTCCCATAACATAAACCTCACAAATAAAGTTAACATCTTATAAGATATACTTCTGTACCCTCAGTGTTTGATTTTGCAATGATTTCACCGTTTGGATGTGTTTTTCTATTTGTGTCTGTTTTTGTGCGCATTCAGCAAGGATACGGCTGTTTTCTGATTTTTTTCATTTTTCTACTGTCCCATAACATACCTCACAAATAAAGTTAAAATCTTATAAGATATAGTTATATACCTTCAGTGTTTGATTTTGCAATGATTTCACTGTTTGGATGTGTTTTTCTATTTGTGTCTGTTTTTGTGCGCATTCAGTAAGGATACGGCTGTTTTCTGATTTTTTCAATTTTTCTACTGTCCCATAACATAAACCTCACAAATAAAGTTAACATCTTATAAGATATACTTCTGTACCCTCAGTGTTTGATTTTGCAATGATTTCACTGTTTGGATGTGTATTTCTATTTGTGTCTGTTTTTGTTCAGCAAGGATACGGCTGTTTTCTGATTTTTTCAATTTTTCTACTGTCCCATAACATAAACCTCACAAATAAAGTTAACATCTCATAAGATATAGTTATATACTGTGGCAGTGGCGTATGGTTAGAGCGGCGGCTGCTGGAGGAGAGGGAGGAGTGGCTCAGCCGGTGATCAGACAGCTGGACAGAATCAGGTAATCAGTCAGCTATTTAAGCACACCTGTAACCTGGTTCTGGTCTCTTGCAGTAGGCTGGGTCCGGAAGGAGGAAGCAGGAACGAGAGAGAGAGAGAGAGAGAGAGAGTGCGACGACGACGGCTGATTATTTGTATGTTTGGTGGACTTTTTCCGTTGAAAATAAAAGATTATTTTCCACCACCACGCTGACTGATCCTTCCTGAACCTGCCGTGAGCAGCGAAGCTCACATATACCTTCAGTGTTTGATTTTGCAATGATTTCACCGTTTGGATGTGTTTTTCTATTTGTGTCTGTTTTTGTGCGCATTCAGCAAGGATACGGCTGTTTTCAGATTTTTTCAATTTTTCTACTGTCCCATAACATAAACCTCACAATTAAAGTTAACATCTTATAAGATATACTTCTGTACCCTCAGTGTTTGATTTTGCTATGATTTCACTGTTTGGATGTGTTTTTCTATTTGTGTCTGTTTTTGTGCGCATTCAGCAAGGATACGGCTGTTTTCTGATTTTTTTTTAATTTTTCTACTGTCCCATAACATAAACCTCACAAATAAAGTTAAAATCTTATAAGATATAGGTATATACCTTCAGTGTTTGATTTTGCAATGATTTCACTGTTTGGATGTGTTTTTCTATTTGTGTCTGTTTTCATGCGCATTCAGCAAGGATACAGCTGTTTTCTAATTTTTTCAATTTTTCTACTGTCCCATAACATAAACCTCACAAATAAAGTTAAAATCTTATAAGATATACTTCTGTACCCTCAGTGTTTGATTTTTCAAATATTTCAATGTTTGGATGTGTTTTTCTATTTGTGTCTGTTTTTGTGCGCATTCAGCAAGGATACGGCTGTTTTTCTGATTTTTTTCATTTTTCTACTGTCCCATAACATAAACCTCACAAATAAAGTTAAAATCTTATAAGATATAGTTATATACCTTTAGTGTTTGATTTTGCAATGATTTCACTGTTTGGATGTGTTTTTCTATTTGTGTCTGTTTTTGTTCAGCAAGGATACGGCTGTTTTCTGATTTTTTCAATTTTTCTACTGTCCCATAACATAAACCTCACAAATAAAGTTAACATCTTATAAGATATACTTCTGTACCCCCAGTGTTTGATTTTGCAATGATTTCACTGTTTGGATGTGTTTTTCTATTTGTGTCTGTTTTTGTTCAGCAAGGATACGGCTGTTTTCTGATTTTTTTCATTTTTCTACTGTCCTATAACATAAACCTCACAAATAAAGTTAACATCTTATAAGATATACTTCTGTACCCTCAGTGTTTGATTTTGCAATGATTTCACTGTTTGGATGTATTTTTCTATTTGTGTCTGTTTTTGGGCGAATTCAGCAGGAATAAGGCTGTTTTCTGATTTTCTTCATTTTTCTACTGTCCCATAACATAAACCTCACAAATAAAGTTAACATCTTATAAGATATACTTCTGTACCCTCAGTGTTTGATTTTGCAATGATTTCACCGTTTGGATGTGTTTTTCTATTTGTGTCTGTTTTTGTGCGCATTCAGCAAGGATACGGCTGTTTTCTGATTTTTTTCATTTTTCTACTGTCCCATAACATACCTCACAAATAAAGTTAAAATCTTATAAGATATAGTTATATACCTTCAGTGTTTGATTTTGCAATGATTTCACTGTTTGGATGTGTTTTTCTATTTGTGTCTGTTTTTGTGCGCATTCAGTAAGGATACGGCTGTTTTCTGATTTTTTCAATTTTTCTACTGTCCCATAACATAAACCTCACAAATAAAGTTAACATCTTATAAGATATACTTCTGTACCCTCAGTGTTTGATTTTGCAATGATTTCACTGTTTGGATGTGTATTTCTATTTGTGTCTGTTTTTGTGCACGTATAGCAAGAATACGGCTGTTTTCTGATTTTTTTCATTTTTCTACTGTCCCATAACATGAACCTCACTTATAAAGTTAACATCTTATAAGATACAATTCTGTACCCTCAGTGTTTGATTTTGCAATGATTTCACTGTTTGGATGTGTTTTTCTATTTGTGTCTGTTTTTGTGCACATTCAGCAAGAATACGGCTGTTTTCGGATTTTTTTCATTTTTCTACTTTCCCATAACATAAACCTCACAAATAAAGTTAAAATCTTATAAGAAATAGTTATATACCTTTAGCGTTTCATTTTGCAATAATTTCACTGTTTGGATGTGTTTTTCTATTTGTGTCTGTTTTTGTGCGCATTCAGTAAGGATACGGCTGTTTTCTGATTTTTTCAATTTTTCTACTGTCCCATAACATAAACCTCACAAATAAAGTTAACATCTTATAAGATATACTTCTGTACCCCCAGTGTTTGATTTTGCAATGATTTCACTGTTTGGATGTGTTTTTCTATTTGTGTCTGTTTTTGTTCAGCAAGGATACGGCTGTTTTCTGATTTTTTTCATTTTTCTACTGTCCTATAACATAAACCTCACAAATAAAGTTAACATCTTATAAGATATACTTCTGTACCCTCAGTGTTTGATTTTGCAATGATTTCACTGTTTGGATGTATTTTTCTATTTGTGTCTGTTTTTGGGCGAATTCAGCAGGAATAAGGCTGTTTTCTGATTTTCTTCATTTTTCTACTGTCCCATAACATAAACCTCACAAATAAAGTTAACATCTTATAAGATATACTTCTGTACCCTCAGTGTTTGATTTTGCAATGATTTCACCGTTTGGATGTGTTTTTCTATTTGTGTCTGTTTTTGTGCGCATTCAGCAAGGATACGGCTGTTTTCTGATTTTTTTCATTTTTCTACTGTCCCATAACATACCTCACAAATAAAGTTAAAATCTTATAAGATATAGTTATATACCTTCAGTGTTTGATTTTGCAATGATTTCACTGTTTGGATGTGTTTTTCTATTTGTGTCTGTTTTTGTGCGCATTCAGTAAGGATACGGCTGTTTTCTGATTTTTTCAATTTTTCTACTGTCCCATAACATAAACCTCACAAATAAAGTTAACATCTTATAAGATATACTTCTGTACCCTCAGTGTTTGATTTTGCAATGATTTCACTGTTTGGATGTGTATTTCTATTTGTGTCTGTTTTTGTTCAGCAAGGATACGGCTGTTTTCTGATTTTTTCAATTTTTCTACTGTCCCATAACATAAACCTCACAAATAAAGTTAACATCTCATAAGATATAGTTATATACTGTGGCAGTGGCGTATGGTTAGAGCGGCGGCTGCTGGAGGAGAGGGAGGAGTGGCTCAGCCGGTGATCAGACAGCTGGACAGAATCAGGTAATCAGTCAGCTATTTAAGCACACCTGTAACCTGGTTCTGGTCTCTTGCAGTAGGCTGGGTCCGGAAGGAGGAAGCAGGAACGAGAGAGAGAGAGAGAGAGAGAGAGTGCGACGACGACGACGACGGCTGATTATTTGTATGTTTGGTGGACTTTTTCCGTTGAAAATAAAAGATTATTTTCCACCACCACGCTGACTGATCCTTCCTGAACCTGCCGTGAGCAGCGAAGCTCACATATACCTTCAGTGTTTGATTTTGCAATGATTTCACCGTTTGGATGTGTTTTTCTATTTGTGTCTGTTTTTGTGCGCATTCAGCAAGGATACGGCTGTTTTCAGATTTTTTCAATTTTTCTACTGTCCCATAACATAAACCTCACAATTAAAGTTAACATCTTATAAGATATACTTCTGTACCCTCAGTGTTTGATTTTGCTATGATTTCACTGTTTGGATGTGTTTTTCTATTTGTGTCTGTTTTTGTGCGCATTCAGCAAGGATACGGCTGTTTTCTGATTTTTTTTTAATTTTTCTACTGTCCCATAACATAAACCTCACAAATAAAGTTAAAATCTTATAAGATATAGGTATATACCTTCAGTGTTTGATTTTGCAATGATTTCACTGTTTGGATGTGTTTTTCTATTTGTGTCTGTTTTCATGCGCATTCAGCAAGGATACAGCTGTTTTCTAATTTTTTCAATTTTTCTACTGTCCCATAACATAAACCTCACAAATAAAGTTAAAATCTTATAAGATATACTTCTGTACCCTCAGTGTTTGATTTTTCAAATATTTCAATGTTTGGATGTGTTTTTCTATTTGTGTCTGTTTTTGTGCGCATTCAGCAAGGATACGGCTGTTTTTCTGATTTTTTTCATTTTTCTACTGTCCCATAACATAAACCTCACAAATAAAGTTAAAATCTTATAAGATATAGTTATATACCTTTAGTGTTTGATTTTGCAATGATTTCACTGTTTGGATGTGTTTTTCTATTTGTGTCTGTTTTTGTTCAGCAAGGATACGGCTGTTTTCTGATTTTTTCAATTTTTCTACTGTCCCATAACATAAACCTCACAAATAAAGTTAACATCTTATAAGATATACTTCTGTACCCCCAGTGTTTGATTTTGCAATGATTTCACTGTTTGGATGTGTTTTTCTATTTGTGTCTGTTTTTGTTCAGCAAGGATACGGCTGTTTTCTGATTTTTTTCATTTTTCTACTGTCCTATAACATAAACCTCACAAATAAAGTTAACATCTTATAAGATATACTTCTGTACCCTCAGTGTTTGATTTTGCAATGATTTCACTGTTTGGATGTATTTTTCTATTTGTGTCTGTTTTTGGGCGAATTCAGCAGGAATAAGGCTGTTTTCTGATTTTCTTCATTTTTCTACTGTCCCATAACATAAACCTCACAAATAAAGTTAACATCTTATAAGATATACTTCTGTACCCTCAGTGTTTGATTTTGCAATGATTTCACCGTTTGGATGTGTTTTTCTATTTGTGTCTGTTTTTGTGCGCATTCAGCAAGGATACGGCTGTTTTCTGATTTTTTTCATTTTTCTACTGTCCCATAACATACCTCACAAATAAAGTTAAAATCTTATAAGATATAGTTATATACCTTCAGTGTTTGATTTTGCAATGATTTCACTGTTTGGATGTGTTTTTCTATTTGTGTCTGTTTTTGTGCGCATTCAGTAAGGATACGGCTGTTTTCTGATTTTTTCAATTTTTCTACTGTCCCATAACATAAACCTCACAAATAAAGTTAACATCTTATAAGATATACTTCTGTACCCTCAGTGTTTGATTTTGCAATGATTTCACTGTTTGGATGTGTATTTCTATTTGTGTCTGTTTTTGTTCAGCAAGGATACGGCTGTTTTCTGATTTTTTCAATTTTTCTACTGTCCCATAACATAAACCTCACAAATAAAGTTAACATCTCATAAGATATAGTAATATACTGTGGCAGTGGCGTATGGTTAGAGCGGCGGCTGCTGGAGGAGAGGGAGGAGTGGCTCAGCCGGTGATCAGACAGCTGGACAGAATCAGGTAATCAGTCAGCTATTTAAGCACACCTGTAACCTGGTTCTGGTCTCTTGCAGTAGGCTGGGTCCGGAAGGAGGAAGCAGGAACGAGAGAGAGAGAGAGAGAGAGTGCGACGACGGCTGATTATTTGTATGTTTGGTGGACTTTTTCCGTTGAAAATAAAAGATTATTTTCCACCACCACGCTGACTGATCCTTCCTGAACCTGCCGTGAGCAGCGAAGCTCACATATACCTTCAGTGTTTGATTTTGCAATGATTTCACCGTTTGGATGTGTTTTTCTATTTGTGTCTATTTTTGTGCGCATTCAGCAAGGATACGGCTGTTTTCAGATTTTTTCAATTTTTCTACTGTCCCATAACATAAACCTCACAATTAAAGTTAACATCTTATAAGATATACTTCTGTACCCTCAGTGTTTGATTTTGCTATGATTTCACTGTTTGGATGTGTTTTTCTATTTGTGTCTGTTTTTGTGCGCATTCAGCAAGGATACGGCTGTTTTCTGATTTTTTTTTAATTTTTCTACTGTCCCATAACATAAACCTCACAAATAAAGTTAAAATCTTATAAGATATAGGTATATACCTTCAGTGTTTGATTTTGCAATGATTTCACTGTTTGGATGTGTTTTTCTATTTGTGTCTGTTTTCATGCGCATTCAGCAAGGATACAGCTGTTTTCTAATTTTTTCAATTTTTCTACTGTCCCATAACATAAACCTCACAAATAAAGTTAAAATCTTATAAGATATACTTCTGTACCCTCAGTGTTTGATTTTTCAAATATTTCAATGTTTGGATGTGTTTTTCTATTTGTGTCTGTTTTTGTGCGCATTCAGCAAGGATACGGCTGTTTTTCTGATTTTTTTCATTTTTCTACTGTCCCATAACATAAACCTCACAAATAAAGTTAAAATCTTATAAGATATAGTTATATACCTTTAGTGTTTGATTTTGCAATGATTTCACTGTTTGGATGTGTTTTTCTATTTGTGTCTGTTTTTGTTCAGCAAGGATACGGCTGTTTTCTGATTTTTTTCATTTTTCTACTGTCCTATAACTTAAACCTCACAAATAAAGTTAACATCTTATAAGATCTACTTCTGTACCCTCAGTGTTTGATTTTGCAATGATTTCACTGTTTGGATGTGTTTTTCTATTTGTGTCTGTTTTTGGGCGCATTCAGCAGGAATACGGCTGTTTTCTGATTTTTTTCATTTTTCTACTGTCCCATAACATAAAACTCACAAATAAAGTTAAAATCTTATAAGATATATTTACATACCTTCAGTAATTGATTTTGCAATGATTTCACCGTTTGGATGTGTTTTCCTATTTGTGTCTGTTTTTGTTCAGCAAGGATACGGCTGTTTTCTGATTTTTTTCATTTTTCTACTGTCCTATAACATAAACCTCACAAATAAAGTTAACATCTTATAAGATATACTTCTGTACCCTCAGTGTTTGATTTTTCAAATATTTCACTGTTTGGATGTGTTTTTCTATTTGTGTCTGTTTTTGTTCAGCAAGGATACGGCTGTTTTCTGATTTTTTTCATTTTTCTACTGTCCTATAACATAAACCTCACAAATAAAGTTAACGTCTTATAAGATATACTTCTGTACCCTCAGTGTTTGATTTTGCAATGATTTCACTGTTTGGATGTGTTTTTCTATTTGTGTCTGTTTTTGGGCGCATTCAGCAAGAATACGGCTGTTTTCTGATTTTTTTCATTTTACTACTGTCCCATAACATGAACCTCACTTATAAAGTTAACATCTTATAAGATACAATTCTGTACCCTCAGTGTTTGATTTTGCAATGATTTCACTGTTTGGATGTGTTTTTCTATTTGTGTCTGTTTTGGTGCGCATTCAGCAAGGATACGGCTGTTTTCAGATTTTTTCAATTTTTCTACTGTCCCATAACATAAACCTCACAATTAAAGTTAACATCTTATAAGATATACTTCTGTACCCTCAGTGTTTGATTTTGCAATGATTTCACTGTTTGAATTTGTTTTTCTATTTGTGTCTGTTTTTGTGCGCATTCAGCTGGGATACGCTGTTTTCTGATTTTTTTCATTTTTCTACTGTCCCATAACTTAAACTTCACAAATAAAGTTAACATCTCATAAGATATAGTTATATACATTCAGTGTTTAATTTTGCAATGATTTCACTGTTTGGATGTGTATTTCTATTTGTGTCTGTTTTCTTTCTGTGTGCACATTACACTGAGATAAGGCTATTTCCTGATTTTTTCCACTGTCCCATAATATAAACCTCACAAACGGAGTTAACATGTTATAACATATACTTCTTTACCCTTAGTGTTTGAGTTTGCAATGATTTCATTGTTTGGATTTGTTTTTCTATTGATGTCTTTCTGTGTGTGCATTACACTGAGATAAGGCTATTTCCGGGACGCGGCACGAGACTGGCGTTGTTCTGCTCGTCTTGGGACCCCAAACGACATATGAAATTTCACACTCCTGCGACCTGTAGAAATGTAGTTCCTCCAAAACTTCCCCTCTGGCCAAAGGGTCTAAGACTGTATAGAGTCTAACACGACCTGATTTTCAGTTTTTGGACACAGGACAAACAGGACTTTGGGCTTTCTTCCCCCTGCCAAAAAAGACTGCCAAAAAGACAGTCTGTAAAATTCAAACGTAAAAAAGGTGGGAAAACTGTCTTTTCTTCAATAATTCCTAAAGGCAATGAGCCAGGATGCTGATTTCTCCGTATGTGTATCAAGGACCAGAGCTGATCCAGGGTGACGAGTTTCAGACATGTGCAACCTTCGTAAAGGTCAAAGGTCAGCCGTTCGGGTGTGTTTTTTGTAATAATTCCTAAAGGCATTGAGCCAGGAGTCCGATTTTTCCGTATGTGTATCAGGGACTAAGGCTAATCCAGGGTGCCGAGTTTCAGACCTGTGCAACCTTCGGGAAGGTCAAAGGTCAGCCGTTTGGGTGTGTTTTTTGTAATAATTCCAAAAGTCATTGAGCCAGGAGTCCGATTTTTCCGTATGTGTATCAGGGACTGAGGTTGATCCAGGGTGCCGAGTTTCAGACCTGTGCAACCTTCGGAAAGGTCAAAGGTCAGCCGTTTGGGTGTGTTTTTTGTAATAATTCCTAAAGGCATTGAGCCAGTAGTCCGATTTTTCCGTATGTGTATCAGGGACTGAGGTTGATCCAGGGTGCCGAGTTTCAGACCTGTGCAACCTTCGGAAAGGTCAAAGGTCAGCCGTTCGGGTGTGTTTTTTGTAATAATTCCTAAAGGCATTGAGCCAGTAGTCCGATTTTTCCGTATGTGTATCAGGGAATGAGGCTGATCCAGGGTGCCGAGTTTCAGACCTGTGCAACCTTGAGAAAGGTCAAAGGTCAGCCGTTCGGGTGTGTTTTTTGTAATAATTCCTAAAGGCATTAAACCAGGAGTCTGATTTTTCCTTATTTGTATCAGGGACTAAGGCTGATCCAGGGTGCTGAGTTTCAGACGGTTTGATTTTGCAATGATTTCACTGTTGGGATGTGTTTTTCTATTGGTGTCTGTTTGTGTGCGCATTCAACTGAGATAAGGCTGTTTTCGGACTTTTTTCATTTTTCTACTGTCCCATAACATAAACCTCACAAATAAAGTTAACATCTTATAAGATATACTTCTGTACCCTCAGTGTTTGATTTTGCAATGATTTCACCGTTTGGATGTGTTTTTCTATTTGTGTCTGTTTTTGTGCGCATTCAGCAAGGATACGGCTGTTTTCTGATTTTTTTCATTTTTCTACTGTCCCATAACATACCTCACAAATAAAGTTAAAATCTTATAAGATATAGTTATATACCTTCAGTGTTTGATTTTGCAATGATTTCACTGTTTGGATGTGTTTTTCTATTTGTGTCTGTTTTTGTGCGCATTCAGTAAGGATACGGCTGTTTTCTGATTTTTTCAATTTTTCTACTGTCCCATAACATAAACCTCACAAATAAAGTTAACATCTTATAAGATATACTTCTGTACCCTCAGTGTTTGATTTTGCAATGATTTCACTGTTTGGATGTGTTTTTCTATTTGTGTCTGTTTTTGTTCAGCAAGGATACGGCTGTTTTCTGATTTTTTTAATTTTTCTACTGTCCTATAACATAAACCTCACAAATAAAGTTAACATCTTATAAGATATACTTCTGTACCCTCAGTGTTTGATTTTGCAATGATTTCACTGTTTGGATGTATTTTTCTATTTGTGTCTGTTTTTGGGCGAATTCAGCAGGAATAAGGCTGTTTTCTGATTTTCTTCATTTTTCTACTGTCCCATAACATAAACCTCACAAATAAAGTTAACATCTTATAAGATATACTTCTGTACCCTCAGTGTTTGATTTTGCAATGATTTCACCGTTTGGATGTGTTTTTCTATTTGTGTCTGTTTTTGTGCGCATTCAGCAAGGATACGGCTGTTTTCTGATTTTTTTCATTTTTCTACTGTCCCATAACATAAACCTCACAAATAAAGTTAACATCTTATAAGATATACTTCTGTACCCTCAGTGTTTGATTTTGCAATGATTTCACTGTTTGGATGTGTATTTCTATTTGTGTCTGTTTTTGTTCAGCAAGGATACAGCTGTTTTCTGATTTTTTCAATTTTTCTACTGTCCCATAACATAAACCTCACAAATAAAGTTAACATCTCATAAGATATAGTTATATACTGTGGCAGTGGCGTATGGTTAGAGCGGCGGCTGCTGGAGGAGAGGGAGGAGTGGCTCAGCCGGTGATCAGACAGCTGGACAGAATCAGGTAATCAGTCAGCTATTTAAGCACACCTGTAACCTGGTTCTGGTCTCTTGCAGTAGGCTGGGTCCGGAAGGAGGAAGCAGGAACGAGAGAGAGAGAGAGAGTGCGACGACGGCTGATTATTTGTATGTTTGGTGGACTTTTTCCGTTGAAAATAAAAGATTATTTTCCACCACCACGCTGACTGATCCTTCCTGAACCTACCGTGAGCAGCGAAGCTCACATATACCTTCAGTGTTTGATTTTGCAATGATTTCACCGTTTGGATGTGTTTTTCTATTTGTGTCTGTTTTTGTGCGCATTCAGCAAGGATACGGCTGTTTTCAGATTTTTTCAATTTTTCTACTGTCCCATAACATAAACCTCACAATTAAAGTTAACATCTTATAAGATATACTTCTGTACCCTCAGTGTTTGATTTTGCTATGATTTCACTGTTTGGATGTGTTTTTCTATTTGTGTCTGTTTTTGTGCGCATTCAGCAAGGTAACGGCTGTTTTCTGATTTTTTTTTAATTTTTCTACTGTCCCATAACATAAACCTCACAAATAAAGTTAAAATCTTATAAGATATAGGTATATACCTTCAGTGTTTGATTTTGCAATGATTTCACTGTTTGGATGTGTTTTTCTATTTGTGTCTGTTTTCATGCGCATTCAGCAAGGATACAGCTGTTTTCTAACTTTTTCAATTTTTCTACTGTCCCATAACATAAACCTCACAAATAAAGTTAAAATCTTATAAGATATACTTCTGTACCCTCAGTGTTTGATTTTTCAAATATTTCAATGTTTGGATGTGTTTTTCTATTTGTGTCTGTTTTTGTGCGCATTCAGCAAGGATACGGCTGTTTTTCTGATTTTTTTCATTTTTCTACTGTCCCATAACATAAACCTCACAAATAAAGTTAAAATCTTATAAGATATAGTTATATACCTTTAGTGTTTGATTTTGCAATGATTTCACTGTTTGGATGTGTTTTTCTATTTGTGTCTGTTTTTGTTCAGCAAGGATACGGCTGTTTTCTGATTTTTTTCATTTTTCTACTGTCCCATAACATAAACCTCACAAATAAAGTTAAAATCTTATAAGATATAGTTATATACCTTCAGTAATTGATTTTGCAATGATTTCACTGTTTGGATGTGTTTTTCTATTTGTGTCTGTTTTTGGGCGCATTCAGCAGGAATACGGCTGTTTTCTGATTTTTTTCATTTTTCTACTGTCCCATAACATAAAACTCACAAATAAAGTTAAAATCTTATAAGATATATTTACATACCTTCAGTAATTGATTTTGCAATGATTTCACCGTTTGGATGTGTTTTCCTATTTGTGTCTGTTTTTGTTCAGCAAGAATACGGCTGTTTTCTGATTTTTTTCATTTTTCTACTGTCCTATAACATAAACCTCACAAATAAAGTTAACATCTTATAAGATATACTTCTGTACCCTCAGTGTTTGATTTTTCAAATATTTCACTGTTTGGATGTGTTTTTCTATTTGTGTCTGTTTTTGTTCAGCAAGGATACGGCTGTTTTCTGATTTTTTTCATTTTTCTACTGTCCTATAACATAAACCTCACAAATAAAGTTAACATCTTATAAGATATACTTCTGTACCCTCAGTGTTTGATTTTGCAATGATTTCACTGTTTGGATGTGTTTTTCTATTTGTGTCTGTTTTTGGGCGCATTCAGCAAGAATACGGCTGTTTTCTGATTTTTTTCATTTTACTACTGTCCCATAACATGAACCTCACTTATAAAGTTAACATCTTATAAGATACAATTCTGTACCCTCAGTGTTTGATTTTGCAATGATTTCACTGTTTGGATGTGTTTTTCTATTTGTGTCTGTTTTTGTGCACATTCAGCAAGAATACGGCTGTTTTCTGATGTATTTTCATTTTTCTACTGTCCCATAACATGAACCTCACAAATAAAGTTAACATCTTTTAAGATACATTTCTGTACCCTCAGTGTTTGATTTTGCAATAATTTTACTGTTTGGATGTGTTTTTCTATTTGTGTCTGTTTTTGTGCGCATTCAGCAAGAATACGGCTGTTTTCTGATTTTTTTCATTTTTCTACAGTCCCATAACATAAACCTCACAAATAAAGTTAATATCTTATAAGATATAGTTATATACGTTTAGCGTTTGATTTTGCAATGATTTCACTGTTTGGACGTGTTTTTCTATTTGTGTCTGTTTTTGTGCACATTCAGCAAGAATACGGCTGTTTTCGGATTTTTTTAATTTTTCTACTGTCCCATAACATGAACCTCACTTATAAAGTTAACATCTTATAAGATACACTTCTGTACCCTCAGTGTTTGATTTTGCAATGATTTCACTGTTTGGATGTGTTTTTCTATTTGTGTCTGTTTTTGTGCGCATTCAGCAAGAATACGGCTGTTTTCGGATTTTTTTCAATTTTCTACTGTCCCATAACATGATCCTCACTTATAAAGTTAACATCTTATAAGATACAATTCTGTACCCTCAGTGTTTGATTTTGCAATGATTTCACTGTTTGGATGTGTTTTTCTATTTGTGTCTGTTTTTGTGCACATTCAGCAAGAATACGGCTGTTTTCTGATTTTTTTCATTTTTCTACTGTCCCATAACATGAACCTCACAAATAAAGTTAACATCTTATAAGATACACTTCTGTACCCTCAGTGTTTGATTTTGCAATGATTTCACTGTTTGGACGTGTTTTTCTATTTGTGTCTGTTTTTGTGCACATTCAGCAAGAATACGGCTGTTTTCTGATTTTTTTCATTTTTCTACTGTCCCATAACCTGAACCTCACAAATAAAGTTAAAATCTTATAAGAAATAGTTATATACCTTTAGCGTTTGATTTTGCCATAATTTCACTGTTTGGATGTGTCTTTCTATTTGTGTCTGTTTTGGTGCGCATTCAGCAAGAATACGGCTGTTTTCTGATTTTTTTCATTTTTCTACATTCCCATAACATAAACCTCACAAATAAAGTTAAAATCTTATAAGAAATAGTTATATACCTTAAGCGTTTGATTTTGCAATAATTTCACTGTTTGGATGTGTTTTTCTATTTGTGTCTGTTTTTGTGTGCATTCAGCAAGAATACGGCTGTTTTCTGATTTTTTCCATTTTTCTACTGTCCCATAACATAAACCTCACAAATAAAGTTAATATCTTATAAGATATAGTTATATACGTTTAGCGTTTGATTTTGCAATGATTTCACTGTTTGGACGTGTTTTTCTATTTGTGTCTGTTTTTGTGCACGTATAGCAAGAATACGGCTGTTTTCTGATTTTTTTCATTTTTCTACTGTCCCATAACATGAACCTCACTTATAAAGTTAACATCTTATAAGATACAATTCTGTACCCTCAGTGTTTGATTTTGCAATGATTTCACTGTTTGGATGTGTTTTTCTATTTGTGTCTGTTTTTGTGCACATTCAGCAAGAATACGGCTGTTTTTCTGATTTTTTTCATTTTTCTACTGTCCCATAACATAAACCTCACAAATAAAGTTAAAATCTTATAAGATATAGTTATATACCTTTAGTGTTTGATTTTGCAATGATTTCACTGTTTGGATGTGTTTTTCTATTTGTGTCTGTTTTTGTTCAGCAAGGATACGGCTGTTTTCTGATTTTTTTCATTTTTCTACTGTCCTATAACTTAAACCTCACAAATAAAGTTAACATCTTATAAGATCTACTTCTGTACCCTCAGTGTTTGATTTTGCAATGATTTCACTGTTTGGATGTGTTTTTCTATTTGTGTCTGTTTTTGGGCGCATTCAGCAGGAATACGGCTGTTTTCTGATTTTTTTCATTTTTCTACTGTCCCATAACATAAAACTCACAAATAAAGTTAAAATCTTATAAGATATATTTACATACCTTCAGTAATTGATTTTGCAATGATTTCACCGTTTGGATGTGTTTTCCTATTTGTGTCTGTTTTTGTTCAGCAAGAATACGGCTGTTTTCTGATTTTTTTCATTTTTCTACTGTCCTATAACATAAACCTCACAAATAAAGTTAACATCTTATAAGATATACTTCTGTACCCTCAGTGTTTGATTTTTCAAATATTTCACTGTTTGGATGTGTTTTTCTATTTGTGTCTGTTTTTGTTCAGCAAGGATACGGCTGTTTTCTGATTTTTTTCATTTTTCTACTGTCCTATAACATAAACCTCACAAATAAAGTTAACATCTTATAAGATATACTTCTGTACCCTCAGTGTTTGATTTTGCAATGATTTCACTGTTTGGATGTGTTTTTCTATTTGTGTCTGTTTTTGGGCGCATTCAGCAAGAATACGGCTGTTTTCTGATTTTTTTCATTTTACTACTGTCCCATAACATGAACCTCACTTATAAAGTTAACATCTTATAAGATACAATTCTGTACCCTCAGTGTTTGATTTTGCAATGATTTCACTGTTTGGATGTGTTTTTCTATTTGTGTCTGTTTTTGTGCACATTCAGCAAGAATACGGCTGTTTTCTGATGTATTTTCATTTTTCTACTGTCCCATAACATGAACCTCACAAATAAAGTTAACATCTTTTAAGATACATTTCTGTACCCTCAGTGTTTGATTTTGCAATAATTTTACTGTTTGGATGTGTTTTTCTATTTGTGTCTGTTTTTGTGCGCATTCAGCAAGAATACGGCTGTTTTCTGATTTTTTTCATTTTTCTACAGTCCCATAACATAAACCTCACAAATAAAGTTAATATCTTATAAGATATAGTTATATACGTTTAGCGTTTGATTTTGCAATGATTTCACTGTTTGGACGTGTTTTTCTATTTGTGTCTGTTTTTGTGCACATTCAGCAAGAATACGGCTGTTTTCGGATTTTTTTAATTTTTCTACTGTCCCATAACATGAACCTCACTTATAAAGTTAACATCTTATAAGATACACTTCTGTACCCTCAGTGTTTGATTTTGCAATGATTTCACTGTTTGGATGTGTTTTTCTATTTGTGTCTGTTTTTGTGCGCATTCAGCAAGAATACGGCTGTTTTCGGATTTTTTTCAATTTTCTACTGTCCCATAACATGATCCTCACTTATAAAGTTAACATCTTATAAGATACAATTCTGTACCCTCAGTGTTTGATTTTGCAATGATTTCACTGTTTGGATGTGTTTTTCTATTTGTGTCTGTTTTTGTGCACATTCAGCAAGAATACGGCTGTTTTCTGATTTTTTTCATTTTTCTACTGTCCCATAACATGAACCTCACAAATAAAGTTAACATCTTATAAGATACACTTCTGTACCCTCAGTGTTTGATTTTGCAATGATTTCACTGTTTGGACGTGTTTTTCTATTTGTGTCTGTTTTTGTGCACATTCAGCAAGAATACGGCTGTTTTCTGATTTTTTTCATTTTTCTACTGTCCCATAACCTGAACCTCACAAATAAAGTTAAAATCTTATAAGAAATAGTTATATACCTTTAGCGTTTGATTTTGCCATAATTTCACTGTTTGGATGTGTCTTTCTATTTGTGTCTGTTTTGGTGCGCATTCAGCAAGAATACGGCTGTTTTCTGATTTTTTTCATTTTTCTACATTCCCATAACATAAACCTCACAAATAAAGTTAAAATCTTATAAGAAATAGTTATATACCTTAAGCGTTTGATTTTGCAATAATTTCACTGTTTGGATGTGTTTTTCTATTTGTGTCTGTTTTTGTGTGCATTCAGCAAGAATACGGCTGTTTTCTGATTTTTTCCATTTTTCTACTGTCCCATAACATAAACCTCACAAATAAAGTTAATATCTTATAAGATATAGTTATATACGTTTAGCGTTTGATTTTGCAATGATTTCACTGTTTGGACGTGTTTTTCTATTTGTGTCTGTTTTTGTGCACGTATAGCAAGAATACGGCTGTTTTCTGATTTTTTTCATTTTTCTACTGTCCCATAACATGAACCTCACTTATAAAGTTAACATCTTATAAGATACAATTCTGTACCCTCAGTGTTTGATTTTGCAATGATTTCACTGTTTGGATGTGTTTTTCTATTTGTGTCTGTTTTTGTGCACATTCAGCAAGAATACGGCTGTTTTCTGATTTTTTTCATTTTTCTACTTTCCCATAACATAAACCTCACAAATAAAGTTAAAATCTTATAAGAAATAGTTATATACCTTTAGCGTTTCATTTTGCAATAATTTCACTGTTTGGATGTGTTTTTCTATTTGTGTCTGTTTTTGTGCGCATTCAGTAAGGATACGGCTGTTTTCTGATTTTTTCAATTTTTCTACTGTCCCATAACATAAACCTCACAAATAAAGTTAACATCTTATAAGATATACTTCTGTACCCCCAGTGTTTGATTTTGCAATGATTTCACTGTTTGGATGTGTTTTTCTATTTGTGTCTGTTTTTGTTCAGCAAGGATACGGCTGTTTTCTGATTTTTTTCATTTTTCTACTGTCCTATAACATAAACCTCACAAATAAAGTTAACATCTTATAAGATATACTTCTGTACCCTCAGTGTTTGATTTTGCAATGATTTCACTGTTTGGATGTATTTTTCTATTTGTGTCTGTTTTTGGGCGAATTCAGCAGGAATAAGGCTGTTTTCTGATTTTCTTCATTTTTCTACTGTCCCATAACATAAACCTCACAAATAAAGTTAACATCTTATAAGATATACTTCTGTACCCTCAGTGTTTGATTTTGCAATGATTTCACCGTTTGGATGTGTTTTTCTATTTGTGTCTGTTTTTGTGCGCATTCAGCAAGGATACGGCTGTTTTCTGATTTTTTTCATTTTTCTACTGTCCCATAACATACCTCACAAATAAAGTTAAAATCTTATAAGATATAGTTATATACCTTCAGTGTTTGATTTTGCAATGATTTCACTGTTTGGATGTGTTTTTCTATTTGTGTCTGTTTTTGTGCGCATTCAGTAAGGATACGGCTGTTTTCTGATTTTTTCAATTTTTCTACTGTCCCATAACATAAACCTCACAAATAAAGTTAACATCTTATAAGATATACTTCTGTACCCTCAGTGTTTGATTTTGCAATGATTTCACTGTTTGGATGTGTATTTCTATTTGTGTCTGTTTTTGTGCACGTATAGCAAGAATACGGCTGTTTTCTGATTTTTTTCATTTTTCTACTGTCCCATAACATGAACCTCACTTATAAAGTTAACATCTTATAAGATACAATTCTGTACCCTCAGTGTTTGATTTTGCAATGATTTCACTGTTTGGATGTGTTTTTCTATTTGTGTCTGTTTTTGTGCACATTCAGCAAGAATACGGCTGTTTTCGGATTTTTTTCATTTTTCTACTTTCCCATAACATAAACCTCACAAATAAAGTTAAAATCTTATAAGAAATAGTTATATACCTTTAGCGTTTCATTTTGCAATAATTTCACTGTTTGGATGTGTTTTTCTATTTGTGTCTGTTTTTGTGCGCATTCAGTAAGGATACGGCTGTTTTCTGATTTTTTCAATTTTTCTACTGTCCCATAACATAAACCTCACAAATAAAGTTAACATCTTATAAGATATACTTCTGTACCCCCAGTGTTTGATTTTGCAATGATTTCACTGTTTGGATGTGTTTTTCTATTTGTGTCTGTTTTTGTTCAGCAAGGATACGGCTGTTTTCTGATTTTTTTCATTTTTCTACTGTCCTATAACATAAACCTCACAAATAAAGTTAACATCTTATAAGATATACTTCTGTACCCTCAGTGTTTGATTTTGCAATGATTTCACTGTTTGGATGTATTTTTCTATTTGTGTCTGTTTTTGGGCGAATTCAGCAGGAATAAGGCTGTTTTCTGATTTTCTTCATTTTTCTACTGTCCCATAACATAAACCTCACAAATAAAGTTAACATCTTATAAGATATACTTCTGTACCCTCAGTGTTTGATTTTGCAATGATTTCACCGTTTGGATGTGTTTTTCTATTTGTGTCTGTTTTTGTGCGCATTCAGCAAGGATACGGCTGTTTTCTGATTTTTTTCATTTTTCTACTGTCCCATAACATACCTCACAAATAAAGTTAAAATCTTATAAGATATAGTTATATACCTTCAGTGTTTGATTTTGCAATGATTTCACTGTTTGGATGTGTTTTTCTATTTGTGTCTGTTTTTGTGCGCATTCAGTAAGGATACGGCTGTTTTCTGATTTTTTCAATTTTTCTACTGTCCCATAACATAAACCTCACAAATAAAGTTAACATCTTATAAGATATACTTCTGTACCCTCAGTGTTTGATTTTGCAATGATTTCACTGTTTGGATGTGTATTTCTATTTGTGTCTGTTTTTGTTCAGCAAGGATACGGCTGTTTTCTGATTTTTTCAATTTTTCTACTGTCCCATAACATAAACCTCACAAATAAAGTTAACATCTCATAAGATATAGTTATATACTGTGGCAGTGGCGTATGGTTAGAGCGGCGGCTGCTGGAGGAGAGGGAGGAGTGGCTCAGCCGGTGATCAGACAGCTGGACAGAATCAGGTAATCAGTCAGCTATTTAAGCACACCTGTAACCTGGTTCTGGTCTCTTGCAGTAGGCTGGGTCCGGAAGGAGGAAGCAGGAACGAGAGAGAGAGAGAGAGAGAGAGAGTGCGACGACGGCTGATTATTTGTATGTTTGGTGGACTTTTTCCGTTGAAAATAAAAGATTATTTTCCACCACCACGCTGACTGATCCTTCCTGAACCTGCCGTGAGCAGCGAAGCTCACATATACCTTCAGTGTTTGATTTTGCAATGATTTCACCGTTTGGATGTGTTTTTCTATTTGTGTCTGTTTTTGTGCGCATTCAGCAAGGATACGGCTGTTTTCAGATTTTTTCAATTTTTCTACTGTCCCATAACATAAACCTCACAATTAAAGTTAACATCTTATAAGATATACTTCTGTACCCTCAGTGTTTGATTTTGCAATGATTTCACTGTTTGGATGTGTTTTTCTATTTGTGTCTGTTTTTGGGCGCATTCAGCAAGAATACGGCTGTTTTCTGATTTTTTTCATTTTACTACTGTCCCATAACATGAACCTCACTTATAAAGTTAACATCTTATAAGATACAATTCTGTACCCTCAGTGTTTGATTTTGCAATGATTTCACTGTTTGGATGTGTTTTTCTATTTGTGTCTGTTTTTGTGCACATTCAGCAAGAATACGGCTGTTTTCTGATGTATTTTCATTTTTCTACTGTCCCATAACATGAACCTCACAAATAAAGTTAACATCTTTTAAGATACATTTCTGTACCCTCAGTGTTTGATTTTGCAATAATTTTACTGTTTGGATGTGTTTTTCTATTTGTGTCTGTTTTTGTGCGCATTCAGCAAGAATACGGCTGTTTTCTGATTTTTTTCATTTTTCTACAGTCCCATAACATAAACCTCACAAATAAAGTTAATATCTTATAAGATATAGTTATATACGTTTAGCGTTTGATTTTGCAATGATTTCACTGTTTGGACGTGTTTTTCTATTTGTGTCTGTTTTTGTGCACATTCAGCAAGAATACGGCTGTTTTCGGATTTTTTTAATTTTTCTACTGTCCCATAACATGAACCTCACTTATAAAGTTAACATCTTATAAGATACACTTCTGTACCCTCAGTGTTTGATTTTGCAATGATTTCACTGTTTGGATGTGTTTTTCTATTTGTGTCTGTTTTTGTGCGCATTCAGCAAGAATACGGCTGTTTTCGGATTTTTTTCAATTTTCTACTGTCCCATAACATGATCCTCACTTATAAAGTTAACATCTTATAAGATACAATTCTGTACCCTCAGTGTTTGATTTTGCAATGATTTCACTGTTTGGATGTGTTTTTCTATTTGTGTCTGTTTTTGTGCACATTCAGCAAGAATACGGCTGTTTTCTGATTTTTTTCATTTTTCTACTGTCCCATAACATGAACCTCACAAATAAAGTTAACATCTTATAAGATACACTTCTGTACCCTCAGTGTTTGATTTTGCAATGATTTCACTGTTTGGACGTGTTTTTCTATTTGTGTCTGTTTTTGTGCACATTCAGCAAGAATACGGCTGTTTTCTGATTTTTTTCATTTTTCTACTGTCCCATAACCTGAACCTCACAAATAAAGTTAAAATCTTATAAGAAATAGTTATATACCTTTAGCGTTTGATTTTGCCATAATTTCACTGTTTGGATGTGTCTTTCTATTTGTGTCTGTTTTGGTGCGCATTCAGCAAGAATACGGCTGTTTTCTGATTTTTTTCATTTTTCTACATTCCCATAACATAAACCTCACAAATAAAGTTAAAATCTTATAAGAAATAGTTATATACCTTAAGCGTTTGATTTTGCAATAATTTCACTGTTTGGATGTGTTTTTCTATTTGTGTCTGTTTTTGTGTGCATTCAGCAAGAATACGGCTGTTTTCTGATTTTTTCCATTTTTCTACTGTCCCATAACATAAACCTCACAAATAAAGTTAATATCTTATAAGATATAGTTATATACGTTTAGCGTTTGATTTTGCAATGATTTCACTGTTTGGACGTGTTTTTCTATTTGTGTCTGTTTTTGTGCACGTATAGCAAGAATACGGCTGTTTTCTGATTTTTTTCATTTTTCTACTGTCCCATAACATGAACCTCACTTATAAAGTTAACATCTTATAAGATACAATTCTGTACCCTCAGTGTTTGATTTTGCAATGATTTCACTGTTTGGATGTGTTTTTCTATTTGTGTCTGTTTTTGTGCACATTCAGCAAGAATACGGCTGTTTTCGGATTTTTTTCATTTTTCTACTTTCCCATAACATAAACCTCACAAATAAAGTTAAAATCTTATAAGAAATAGTTATATACCTTTAGCGTTTCATTTTGCAATAATTTCACTGTTTGGATGTGTTTTTCTATTTGTGTCTGTTTTTGTGCGCATTCAGTAAGGATACGGCTGTTTTCTGATTTTTTCAATTTTTCTACTGTCCCATAACATAAACCTCACAAATAAAGTTAACATCTTATAAGATATACTTCTGTACCCCCAGTGTTTGATTTTGCAATGATTTCACTGTTTGGATGTGTTTTTCTATTTGTGTCTGTTTTTGTTCAGCAAGGATACGGCTGTTTTCTGATTTTTTTCATTTTTCTACTGTCCTATAACATAAACCTCACAAATAAAGTTAACATCTTATAAGATATACTTCTGTACCCTCAGTGTTTGATTTTGCAATGATTTCACTGTTTGGATGTATTTTTCTATTTGTGTCTGTTTTTGGGCGAATTCAGCAGGAATAAGGCTGTTTTCTGATTTTCTTCATTTTTCTACTGTCCCATAACATAAACCTCACAAATAAAGTTAACATCTTATAAGATATACTTCTGTACCCTCAGTGTTTGATTTTGCAATGATTTCACCGTTTGGATGTGTTTTTCTATTTGTGTCTGTTTTTGTGCGCATTCAGCAAGGATACGGCTGTTTTCTGATTTTTTTCATTTTTCTACTGTCCCATAACATACCTCACAAATAAAGTTAAAATCTTATAAGATATAGTTATATACCTTCAGTGTTTGATTTTGCAATGATTTCACTGTTTGGATGTGTTTTTCTATTTGTGTCTGTTTTTGTGCGCATTCAGTAAGGATACGGCTGTTTTCTGATTTTTTCAATTTTTCTACTGTCCCATAACATAAACCTCACAAATAAAGTTAACATCTTATAAGATATACTTCTGTACCCTCAGTGTTTGATTTTGCAATGATTTCACTGTTTGGATGTGTATTTCTATTTGTGTCTGTTTTTGTGCACGTATAGCAAGAATACGGCTGTTTTCTGATTTTTTTCATTTTTCTACTGTCCCATAACATGAACCTCACTTATAAAGTTAACATCTTATAAGATACAATTCTGTACCCTCAGTGTTTGATTTTGCAATGATTTCACTGTTTGGATGTGTTTTTCTATTTGTGTCTGTTTTTGTGCACATTCAGCAAGAATACGGCTGTTTTCGGATTTTTTTCATTTTTCTACTTTCCCATAACATAAACCTCACAAATAAAGTTAAAATCTTATAAGAAATAGTTATATACCTTTAGCGTTTCATTTTGCAATAATTTCACTGTTTGGATGTGTTTTTCTATTTGTGTCTGTTTTTGTGCGCATTCAGTAAGGATACGGCTGTTTTCTGATTTTTTCAATTTTTCTACTGTCCCATAACATAAACCTCACAAATAAAGTTAACATCTTATAAGATATACTTCTGTACCCCCAGTGTTTGATTTTGCAATGATTTCACTGTTTGGATGTGTTTTTCTATTTGTGTCTGTTTTTGTTCAGCAAGGATACGGCTGTTTTCTGATTTTTTTCATTTTTCTACTGTCCTATAACATAAACCTCACAAATAAAGTTAACATCTTATAAGATATACTTCTGTACCCTCAGTGTTTGATTTTGCAATGATTTCACTGTTTGGATGTATTTTTCTATTTGTGTCTGTTTTTGGGCGAATTCAGCAGGAATAAGGCTGTTTTCTGATTTTCTTCATTTTTCTACTGTCCCATAACATAAACCTCACAAATAAAGTTAACATCTTATAAGATATACTTCTGTACCCTCAGTGTTTGATTTTGCAATGATTTCACCGTTTGGATGTGTTTTTCTATTTGTGTCTGTTTTTGTGCGCATTCAGCAAGGATACGGCTGTTTTCTGATTTTTTTCATTTTTCTACTGTCCCATAACATACCTCACAAATAAAGTTAAAATCTTATAAGATATAGTTATATACCTTCAGTGTTTGATTTTGCAATGATTTCACTGTTTGGATGTGTTTTTCTATTTGTGTCTGTTTTTGTGCGCATTCAGTAAGGATACGGCTGTTTTCTGATTTTTTCAATTTTTCTACTGTCCCATAACATAAACCTCACAAATAAAGTTAACATCTTATAAGATATACTTCTGTACCCTCAGTGTTTGATTTTGCAATGATTTCACTGTTTGGATGTGTATTTCTATTTGTGTCTGTTTTTGTTCAGCAAGGATACGGCTGTTTTCTGATTTTTTCAATTTTTCTACTGTCCCATAACATAAACCTCACAAATAAAGTTAACATCTCATAAGATATAGTTATATACTGTGGCAGTGGCGTATGGTTAGAGCGGCGGCTGCTGGAGGAGAGGGAGGAGTGGCTCAGCCGGTGATCAGACAGCTGGACAGAATCAGGTAATCAGTCAGCTATTTAAGCACACCTGTAACCTGGTTCTGGTCTCTTGCAGTAGGCTGGGTCCGGAAGGAGGAAGCAGGAACGAGAGAGAGAGAGAGAGAGAGAGAGTGCGACGACGGCTGATTATTTGTATGTTTGGTGGACTTTTTCCGTTGAAAATAAAAGATTATTTTCCACCACCACGCTGACTGATCCTTCCTGAACCTGCCGTGAGCAGCGAAGCTCACATATACCTTCAGTGTTTGATTTTGCAATGATTTCACCGTTTGGATGTGTTTTTCTATTTGTGTCTGTTTTTGTGCGCATTCAGCAAGGATACGGCTGTTTTCAGATTTTTTCAATTTTTCTACTGTCCCATAACATAAACCTCACAATTAAAGTTAACATCTTATAAGATATACTTCTGTACCCTCAGTGTTTGATTTTGCTATGATTTCACTGTTTGGATGTGTTTTTCTATTTGTGTCTGTTTTTGTGCGCATTCAGCAAGGATACGGCTGTTTTCTGATTTTTTTTTAATTTTTCTACTGTCCCATAACATAAACCTCACAAATAAAGTTAAAATCTTATAAGATATAGGTATATACCTTCAGTGTTTGATTTTGCAATGATTTCACTGTTTGGATGTGTTTTTCTATTTGTGTCTGTTTTCATGCGCATTCAGCAAGGATACAGCTGTTTTCTAATTTTTTCAATTTTTCTACTGTCCCATAACATAAACCTCACAAATAAAGTTAAAATCTTATAAGATATACTTCTGTACCCTCAGTGTTTGATTTTTCAAATATTTCAATGTTTGGATGTGTTTTTCTATTTGTGTCTGTTTTTGTGCGCATTCAGCAAGGATACGGCTGTTTTTCTGATTTTTTTCATTTTTCTACTGTCCCATAACATAAACCTCACAAATAAAGTTAAAATCTTATAAGATATAGTTATATACCTTTAGTGTTTGATTTTGCAATGATTTCACTGTTTGGATGTGTTTTTCTATTTGTGTCTGTTTTTGTTCAGCAAGGATACGGCTGTTTTCTGATTTTTTCAATTTTTCTACTGTCCCATAACATAAACCTCACAAATAAAGTTAACATCTTATAAGATATACTTCTGTACCCCCAGTGTTTGATTTTGCAATGATTTCACTGTTTGGATGTGTTTTTCTATTTGTGTCTGTTTTTGTTCAGCAAGGATACGGCTGTTTTCTGATTTTTTTCATTTTTCTACTGTCCTATAACATAAACCTCACAAATAAAGTTAACATCTTATAAGATATACTTCTGTACCCTCAGTGTTTGATTTTGCAATGATTTCACTTTTTGGATGTTTTTTTCTATTTGTGTCTGTTTTTGGGCGAATTCAGCAGGAATAAGGCTGTTTTCTGATTTTCTTCATTTTTCTACTGTCCCATAACATAAACCTCACAAATAAAGTTAACATCTTATAAGATATACTTCTGTACCCTCAGTGTTTGATTTTGCAATGATTTCACCGTTTGGATGTGTTTTTCTATTTGTGTCTGTTTTTGTGCGCATTCAGCAAGGATACGGCTGTTTTCTGATTTTTTTCATTTTTCTACTGTCCCATAACATACCTCACAAATAAAGTTAAAATCTTATAAGATATAGTTATATACCTTCAGTGTTTGATTTTGCAATGATTTCACTGTTTGGATGTGTTTTTCTATTTGTGTCTGTTTTTGTGCGCATTCAGTAAGGATACGGCTGTTTTCTGATTTTTTCAATTTTTCTACTGTCCCATAACATAAACCTCACAAATAAAGTTAACATCTTATAAGATATACTTCTGTACCCTCAGTGTTTGATTTTGCAATGATTTCACTGTTTGGATGTGTATTTCTATTTGTGTCTGTTTTTGTTCAGCAAGGATACGGCTGTTTTCTGATTTTTTCAATTTTTCTACTGTCCCATAACATAAACCTCACAAATAAAGTTAACATCTCATAAGATATAGTAATATACTGTGGCAGTGGCGTATGGTTAGAGCGGCGGCTGCTGGAGGAGAGGGAGGAGTGGCTCAGCCGGTGATCAGACAGCTGGACAGAATCAGGTAATCAGTCAGCTATTTAAGCACACCTGTAACCTGGTTCTGGTCTCTTGCAGTAGGCTGGGTCCGGAAGGAGGAAGCAGGAACGAGAGAGAGAGAGAGAGAGAGTGCGACGACGGCTGATTATTTGTATGTTTGGTGGACTTTTTCCGTTGAAAATAAAAGATTATTTTCCACCACCACGCTGACTGATCCTTCCTGAACCTGCCGTGAGCAGCGAAGCTCACATATACCTTCAGTGTTTGATTTTGCAATGATTTCACCGTTTGGATGTGTTTTTCTATTTGTGTCTATTTTTGTGCGCATTCAGCAAGGATACGGCTGTTTTCAGATTTTTTCAATTTTTCTACTGTCCCATAACATAAACCTCACAATTAAAGTTAACATCTTATAAGATATACTTCTGTACCCTCAGTGTTTGATTTTGCTATGATTTCACTGTTTGGATGTGTTTTTCTATTTGTGTCTGTTTTTGTGCGCATTCAGCAAGGATACGGCTGTTTTCTGATTTTTTTTTAATTTTTCTACTGTCCCATAACATAAACCTCACAAATAAAGTTAAAATCTTATAAGATATAGGTATATACCTTCAGTGTTTGATTTTGCAATGATTTCACTGTTTGGATGTGTTTTTCTATTTGTGTCTGTTTTCATGCGCATTCAGCAAGGATACAGCTGTTTTCTAATTTTTTCAATTTTTCTACTGTCCCATAACATAAACCTCACAAATAAAGTTAAAATCTTATAAGATATACTTCTGTACCCTCAGTGTTTGATTTTTCAAATATTTCAATGTTTGGATGTGTTTTTCTATTTGTGTCTGTTTTTGTGCGCATTCAGCAAGGATACGGCTGTTTTTCTGATTTTTTTCATTTTTCTACTGTCCCATAACATAAACCTCACAAATAAAGTTAAAATCTTATAAGATATAGTTATATACCTTTAGTGTTTGATTTTGCAATGATTTCACTGTTTGGATGTGTTTTTCTATTTGTGTCTGTTTTTGTTCAGCAAGGATACGGCTGTTTTCTGATTTTTTTCATTTTTCTACTGTCCTATAACTTAAACCTCACAAATAAAGTTAACATCTTATAAGATCTACTTCTGTACCCTCAGTGTTTGATTTTGCAATGATTTCACTGTTTGGATGTGTTTTTCTATTTGTGTCTGTTTTTGGGCGCATTCAGCAGGAATACGGCTGTTTTCTGATTTTTTTCATTTTTCTACTGTCCCATAACATAAAACTCACAAATAAAGTTAAAATCTTATAAGATATATTTACATACCTTCAGTAATTGATTTTGCAATGATTTCACCGTTTGGATGTGTTTTCCTATTTGTGTCTGTTTTTGTTCAGCAAGGATACGGCTGTTTTCTGATTTTTTTCATTTTTCTACTGTCCTATAACATAAACCTCACAAATAAAGTTAACATCTTATAAGATATACTTCTGTACCCTCAGTGTTTGATTTTTCAAATATTTCACTGTTTGGATGTGTTTTTCTATTTGTGTCTGTTTTTGTTCAGCAAGGATACGGCTGTTTTCTGATTTTTTTCATTTTTCTACTGTCCTATAACATAAACCTCACAAATAAAGTTAACGTCTTATAAGATATACTTCTGTACCCTCAGTGTTTGATTTTGCAATGATTTCACTGTTTGGATGTGTTTTTCTATTTGTGTCTGTTTTTGGGCGCATTCAGCAAGAATACGGCTGTTTTCTGATTTTTTTCATTTTACTACTGTCCCATAACATGAACCTCACTTATAAAGTTAACATCTTATAAGATACAATTCTGTACCCTCAGTGTTTGATTTTGCAATGATTTCACTGTTTGGATGTGTTTTTCTATTTGTGTCTGTTTTTGTGCACATTCAGCAAGAATACGGCTGTTTTCTGATTTTTTTCATTTTTCTACAGTCCCATAACATAAACCTCACAAATAAAGTTAATATCTTATAAGATATAGTTATATACGTTTAGCGTTTGATTTTGCAATGATTTCACTGTTTGGATGTGTTTTTCTATTTGTGTCTGTTTTTGTGCGCATTCAGCAAGAATACGGCTGTTTTCGGATTTTTTTCAATTTTCTACTGTCCCATAACATGATCCTCACTTATAAAGTTAACATCTTATAAGATACACTTCTGTACCCTCAGTGTTTGATTTTGCAATGATTTCACTGTTTGGATGTGTTTTTCTATTTGTGTCTGTTTTTGTGCACATTCAGCAAGAATACGGCTGTTTTCGGATTTTTTTCATTTTTCTACTGTCCCATAACCTGAACCTCACAAATAAAGTTAAAATCTTATAAGATATAGGTATATACCTTCAGTGTTTGATTTTGCAATGATTTCACTGTTTGGATGTGTTTTTCTATTTGTGTCTGTTTTCATGCACATTCAGCAAGGATACAGCTGTTTTCTAACTTTTTCAATTTTTCTACTGTCCCATAACATAAACCTCACAAATAAAGTTAAAATCTTATAAGATATACTTCTGTACCTTCAGTGTTTGATTTTTCAAATATTTCAATGTTTGGATGTGTTTTTCTATTTGTGTCTGTTTTTGTGCGCATTCAGCAAGGATACGGCTGTTTTTCTGATTTTTTTCATTTTTCTACTGTCCCATAACATAAACCTCACAAATAAAGTTAAAATATTATAAGATATAGTTATATACCTTTAGTGTTTGATTTTGCAATGATTTCACTGTTTGGATGTGTTTTTCTATTTGTGTCTGTTTTTGTTCAGCAAGGATACGGCTGTTTTCTGATTTTTTTCATTTTTCTACTGTCCTATAACTTAAACCTCACAAAAAAAGTTAACATCTTATAAGATCTACTTCTGTACCCTCAGTGTTTGATTTTGCAATGATTTCACTGTTTGGATGTGTTTTTCTATTTGTGTCTGTTTTTGGGCGCATTCAGCAGGAATACGGCTGTTTTCTGATTTTTTTCATTTTTCTACTGTCCCATAACATAAAACTCACAAATAAAGTTAAAATCTTATAAGATATATTTACATACCTTCAGTAATTGATTTTGCAATGATTTCACCGTTTGGATGTGTTTTCCTATTTGTGTCTGTTTTTGTTCAGCAAGAATACGGCTGTTTTCTGATTTTTTTCATTTTACTACTGTCCCATAACATGAACCTCACTTATAAAGTTAACATCTTATAAGATACAATTCTGTACCCTCAGTGTTTGATTTTGCAATGATTTCACTGTTTGGATGTGTTTTTCTATTTGTGTCTGTTTTTGTGCACATTCAGCAAGAATACGGCTGTTTTCTGATGTATTTTCATTTTTCTACTGTCCCATAACATGAACCTCACAAATAAAGTTAACATCTTTTAAGATACATTTCTGTACCCTCAGTGTTTGATTTTGCAATAATTTCACTGTTTGGATGTGTTTTTCTATTTGTGTCTGTTTTTGTGCGCATTCAGCAAGAATACGGCTGTTTTCTGATTTTTTTCATTTTTCTACAGTCCCATAACATAAACCTCACAAATAAAGTTAATATCTTATAAGATATAGTTATATACGTTTAGCGTTTGATTTTGCAATGATTTCACTGTTTGGACGTGTTTTTCTATTTGTGTCTGTTTTTGTGCACATTCAGCAAGAATACGGCTGTTTTCGGATTTTTTTAATTTTTCTACTGTCCCATAACATGAACCTCACTTATAAAGTTAACATCTTATAAGATACACTTCTGTACCCTCAGTGTTTGATTTTGCAATGATTTCACTGTTTGGATGTGTTTTTCTATTTGTGTCTGTTTTTGTGCGCATTCAGCAAGAATACGGCTGTTTTCGGATTTTTTTCAATTTTCTACTGTCCCATAACATGATCCTCACTTATAAAGTTAACATCTTATAAGATACAATTCTGTACCCTCAGTGTTTGATTTTGCAATGATTTCACTGTTTGGATGTGTTTTTCTATTTGTGTCTGTTTTTGTGCACATTCAGCAAGAATACGGCTGTTTTCTGATTTTTTTCATTTTTCTACTGTCCCATAACATGAACCTCACAAATAAAGTTAACATCTTATAAGATACACTTCTGTACCCTCAGTGTTTGATTTTGCAATGATTTCACTGTTTGGACGTGTTTTTCTATTTGTGTCTGTTTTTGTGCACATTCAGCAAGAATACGGCTGTTTTCTGATTTTTTTCATTTTTCTACTGTCCCATAACATAAACCTCACAAATAAAGTTAATATCTTATAAGATATAGTTATATACGTTTAGCGTTTGATTTTGCAATGATTTCACTGTTTGGACGTGTTTTTCTATTTGTGTCTGTTTTTGTGCACATATAGCAAGAATACGGCTGTTTTCTGATTTTTTTCATTTTTCTACTGTCCCATAACATAAACCTCACAAATAAAGTTAATATCTTATAAGATATAGTTATAAACGTTTAGCGTTTGATTTTGCAATGATTTCACTGTTTGGACGTGTTTTTCTATTTGTGTCTGTTTTTGTGCACATATAGCAAGAATACGGCTGTTTTCTGATTTTTTTCATTTTTCTACTGTCCCATAACATGAACCTCACTTATAAAGTTAACATCTTATAAGATACAATTCTGTACCCTCAGTGTTTGATTTTGCAATGATTTCACTGTTTGGATGTGTTTTTCTATTTGTGTCTGTTTTTGTGCACATTCAGCAAGAATACGGCTGTTTTCGGATTTTTTTCATTTTTCTACTTTCCCATAACATAAACCTCACAAATAAAGTTAAAATCTTATAAGAAATAGTTATATACCTTTAGCGTTTCATTTTGCAATAATTTCACTGTTTGGATGTGTTTTTCTATTTGTGTCTGTTTTTGTGCGCATTCAGTAAGGATACGGCTGTTTTCTGATTTTTTCAATTTTTCTACTGTCCCATAACATAAACCTCACAAATAAAGTTAACATCTTATAAGATATACTTCTGTACCCTCAGTGTTTGATTTTGCAATGATTTCACTGTTTGGATGTGTTTTTCTATTTGTGTCTGTTTTTGTTCAGCAAGGATACGGCTGTTTTCTGATTTTTTTCATTTTTCTACTGTCCTATAACATAAACCTCACAAATAAAGTTAACATCTTATAAGATATACTTCTGTACCCTCAGTGTTTGATTTTGCAATGATTTCACTGTTTGGATGTATTTTTCTATTTGTGTCTGTTTTTGGGCGAATTCAGCAGGAATAAGGCTGTTTTCTGATTTTCTTCATTTTTCTACTGTCCCATAACATAAACCTCACAAATAAAGTTAACATCTTATAAGATATACTTCTGTACCCTCAGTGTTTGATTTTGCAATGATTTCACCGTTTGGATGTGTTTTTCTATTTGTGTCTGTTTTTGTGCGCATTCAGCAAGGATACGGCTGTTTTCTGATTTTTTTCATTTTTCTACTGTCCCATAACATACCTCACAAATAAAGTTAAAATCTTATAAGATATAGTTATATACCTTCAGTGTTTGATTTTGCAATGATTTCACTGTTTGGATGTGTTCTTCTATTTGTGTCTGTTTTTGTGCGCATTCAGTAAGGATACGGCTGTTTTCTGATTTTATCAATTTTTCTACTGTCCCATAACATAAACCTCACAAATAAAGTTAACATCTTATAAGATATACTTCTGTACCCTCAGTGTTTGATTTTGCAATGATTTCACTGTTTGGATGTGTATTTCTATTTGTGTCTGTTTTTGTTCAGCAAGGATACGGCTGTTTTCTGATTTTTTCAATTTTTCTACTGTCCCATAACATAAACCTCACAAATAAAGTTAACATCTCATAAGATATAGTTATATACTGTGGCAGTGGCGTATGGTTAGAGCGGCGGCTGCTGGAGGAGAGGGAGGAGTGGCTCAGCCGGTGATCAGACAGCTGGACAGAATCAGGTAATCAGTCAGCTATTTAAGCACACCTGTAACCTGGTTCTGGTCTCTTGCAGTAGGCTGGGTCCGGAAGGAGGAAGCAGGAACGAGAGAGAGAGAGAGAGAGAGTGCGACGACGGCTGATTATTTGTATGTTTGGTGGACTTTTTCCGTTGAAAATAAAAGATTATTTTCCACCACCACGCTGACTGATCCTTCCTGAACCTGCCGTGAGCAGCGAAGCTCACATATACCTTCAGTGTTTGATTTTGCAATGATTTCACCGTTTGGATGTGTTTTTCTATTTGTGTCTGTTTTTGTGCGCATTCAGCAAGGATACGGCTGTTTTCAGATTTTTTCAATTTTTCTACTGTCCCATAACATAAACCTCACAATTAAAGTTAACATCTTATAAGATATACTTCTGTACCTTCAGTGTTTGATTTTGCAATGATTTCACTGTTTGGATGTGTTTTTCTATTTGTGTCTGTTTTTGTGCGCATTCAGCAAGAATACGGCTGTTTTCTGATTTTTTTCATTTTTCTACTGTCCCATAACATGAACCTCACAAATAAAGTTAAAATCTTATAAGAAATAGTTATATACCTTTAGCGTTTGATTTTGCAACAATTTCACTGTTTGGATGTGTTTTTCTATTTGTGACTGTTTTTTTGCGCATTCAGCAAGAATACGGCTGTTTTCTGATTTTTTTCATTTTTCTACTGCCCCATAACATGAACCTCACAAATAAAGTTAACATCTTATAAGATATACTTCTGTACCCTCAGTGTTTGATTTTGCAATAATTTCACTGTTTGGATGTGTTTTTTTATTTGTGTCTGTTTTTGTGCGCATTCAGCAAGAATACGGCTGTTTTCGGATTTTTTTCATTTTTCTACTGTCCCATAACATGAACCTCACAAATAAAGTTAACATCTTATAAGATATACTTATGTCCTCTCAGTGTTTGATTTTGCAATGATTTCACTGTTTGGATGTGTTTTTCTATTTGTGTCTGTTTTTGTGCGCATTCAGCAAGAATACGGCTGTTTTCTGATTTTTTTCATTTTTCTACTGTCCCATAACATGAACCTCACAATTAAAGTTAACATCTTATAAGATATACTTATGTCCTCTCAGTGTTTGATTTTGCAATGATTTCACTGTTTGGATGTGTTTTTCTATTTGTGTCTGTTTTTGTGCGCATTCAGCAAGAATACGGCTGTTTTCTGATTTTTTTCATTTTTCTACTGCTCCATAACATGAACCTCACAAATAAAGTTAACATCTTATAAGATATACTTCTGTACCCTCAGTGTTTGATTTTGCAATAATTTCACTGTTTGGATGTGTTTTTTTATTTGTGTCTGTTTTTGTGCGCATTCAGCAAGAATACGGCTGTTTTCGGATTTTTTTCATTTTTCTACTGTCCCATAACATGAACCTCACAAATAAAGTTAACATCTTATAAGATACATTTCTGTACCCTCAGTGTTTGATTTTGCAATGATTTCACTGTTTGGATGTGTTTTTCTATTTGTGTCTGTTTTTGTGCGCATTCAGCAAGAATACGGCTGTTTTCTGAATTTTTTCATTTTTCTACTGTCCCATAACATGAACCTCACAAATAAAGTTAACATCTTTTAAGATACATTTCTGTACCCTCAGTGTTTGATTTTGCAATGATTTCACTGTTTGGATGTGGTTTTCTATTTGTGTCTGTTTTTGTGCACATTCAGCAAGAATACGGCTGTTTTCGGATTTTTTTCATTTTTCTACTGTCCCATAACATGAACCTCACAATTAAAGTTAACATCTTATAAGATATACTTATGTCCTCTCAGTGTTTGATTTTGCAATGATTTCACTGTTTGGATGTGTTTTTCTATTTGTGTCTGTTTTTGTGCGCATTCAGCAAGAATACGGCTGTTTTCTGATTTTTTTCATTTTTCTACTGTCCCATAATATAAACCTCACAAATAAAGTTGAAATCTTATAAGAAATAGTTATATACCTTTAGCGTTTGATTTTGCAATAATTTCACTGTTTGGATGTGTTTTTCTATTTGTGACTGTTTTTTTGCGCATTCAGCAAGAATACGGCTGTTTTCTGATTTTTTTCATTTTTCTACTGCCCCATAACATGAACCTCACAAATAAAGTTAACATCTTATAAGATATACTTCTGTACCCTCAGTGTTTGATTTTGCAATAATTTCACTGTTTGGATGTGTTTTTTTATTTGTGTCTGTTTTTGTGCGCATTCAGCAAGAATACGGCTGTTTTCGGATTTTTTTCATTTTTCTACTGTCCCATAATATAAACCTCACAAATAAAGTTGAAATCTTATAAGAAATAGTTATATACCTTTAGCGTTTGATTTTGCAATAATTTCACTGTTTGGATGTGTTTTTCTATTTGTGACTGTTTTTTTGCGCATTCAGCAAGAATACGGCTGTTTTCTGATTTTTTTCATTTTTCTACTGCCCCATAACATGAACCTCACAAATAAAGTTAACATCTTATAAGATATACTTCTGTACCCTCAGTGTTTGATTTTGCAATAATTTCACTGTTTGGATGTGTTTTTTTATTTGTGTCTGTTTTTGTGCGCATTCAGCAAGAATACGGCTGTTTTCGGATTTTTTTCATTTTTCTACTGTCCCATAACATGAACCTCACAAATAAAGTTAACATCTTATAAGATATACTTATGTCCTCTCAGTGTTTGATTTTGCAATGATTTCACTGTTTGGATGTGTTTTTCTATTTGTGTCTGTTTTTGTGCGCATTCAGCAAGAATACGGCTGTTTTCTGATTTTTTTCATTTTTCTACTGTCCCATAACATAAACCTCACAAATAAAGTTAAAATCTTATAAGAAATAGTTATATACCTTTAGCGTTTGATTTTGCAATAATTTTACTGTTTGGATGTGTTTTTCTATTTGTGACTGTTTTTTTGCGCATTCAGCAAGAATACGGCTGTTTTCTGATTTTTTTCATTTTTCTACTGCCCCATAACATGAACCTCACAAATAAAGTTAACATCTTATAAGATATACTTCTGTACCCTCAGTGTTTGATTTTGCAATAATTTCACTGTTTGGATGTGTTTTTCTATTTGTGTCTGTTTTTGTGCACATTCAGCAAGGATACGGCTGTTTTCTTTTTTTTCTTAATTTTTCTACTGTCCCATAACATGAACCTCACAAATAAAGTTAACATCTTATAAGATATACTTATGTCCTCTCAGTGTTTGATTTTGCAATGATTTCACTGTTTGGATGTGTTTTTCTATTTGTGTCTGTTTTTGTGCGCATTCAGCAAGAATACGGCTGTTTTCTGATTTTTTTCATTTTTCTACTGTCCCATAACATAAACCTCACAAATAAAGTTAATATCTTATAAGATATAGTTATATACGTTTAGCGTTTGATTTTGCAATGATTTCACTGTTTGGACGTGTTTTTCTATTTGTGTCTGTTTTTGTGCACATATAGCAAGAATACGGCTGTTTTCTGATTTTTTTCATTTTTCTACTGTCCCATAACATAAACCTCACAAATAAAGTTAATATCTTATAAGATATAGTTATATACGTTTAGCGTTTGATTTTGCAATGATTTCACTGTTTGGATGTGTTTTTCTATTTGTGTCTGTTTTTGTGCACATTCAGCAAGAATATGGCTGTTTTCTGATTTTTTTCATTTTTCTACTGTCCCATAACATGAACCTCACAAATAAAGTTAACATCTTTTAAGATACATTTCTGTACCCTCAGTGTTTGATTTTGCAATGATTTCACTGTTTGGATGTGGTTTTCTATTTGTGTCTGTTTTTGTGCGCATTCAGCAAGAATACGGCTGTTTTCTGATTTTTTTCATTTTTCTACTGTCCCATAATATAAACCTCACAAATAAAGTTGAAATCTTATAAGAAATAGTTATATACCTTTAGCGTTTGATTTTGCAATAATTTCACTGTTTGGATGTGTTTTTCTATTTGTGACTGTTTTTTTGCGCATTCAGCAAGAATACGGCTGTTTTCTGATTTTTTTCATTTTTCTACTGCCCCATAACATGAACCTCACAAATAAAGTTAACATCTTATAAGATATACTTCTGTACCCTCAGTGTTTGATTTTGCAATAATTTCACTGTTTGGATGTGTTTTTTTATTTGTGTCTGTTTTTGTGCGCATTCAGCAAGAATACGGCTGTTTTCGGATTTTTTTCATTTTTCTACTGTCCCATAACATGAACCTCACAAATAAAGTTAACATCTTATAAGATATACTTATGTCCTCTCAGTGTTTGATTTTGCAATGATTTCACTGTTTGGATGTGTTTTTCTATTTGTGTCTGTTTTTGTGCGCATTCAGCAAGAATACGGCTGTTTTCTGATTTTTTTCATTTTTCTACTGTCCCATAACATAAACCTCACAAATAAAGTTAAAATCTTATAAGAAATAGTTATATACCTTTAGCGTTTGATTTTGCAATAATTTTACTGTTTGGATGTGTTTTTCTATTTGTGACTGTTTTTTTGCGCATTCAGCAAGAATACGGCTGTTTTCTGATTTTTTTCATTTTTCTACTGCCCCATAACATGAACCTCACAAATAAAGTTAACATCTTATAAGATATACTTCTGTACCCTCAGTGTTTGATTTTGCAATAATTTCACTGTTTGGATGTGTTTTTCTATTTGTGTCTGTTTTTGTGCACATTCAGCAAGGATACGGCTGTTTTCTTTTTTTTCTTAATTTTTCTACTGTCCCATAACATGAACCTCACAAATAAAGTTAACATCTTATAAGATATACTTATGTCCTCTCAGTGTTTGATTTTGCAATGATTTCACTGTTTGGATGTGTTTTTCTATTTGTGTCTGTTTTTGTGCGCATTCAGCAAGAATACGGCTGTTTTCTGATTTTTTTCATTTTTCTACTGTCCCATAACATAAACCTCACAAATAAAGTTAATATCTTATAAGATATAGTTATATACGTTTAGCGTTTGATTTTGCAATGATTTCACTGTTTGGACGTGTTTTTCTATTTGTGTCTGTTTTTGTGCACATATAGCAAGAATACGGCTGTTTTCTGATTTTTTTCATTTTTCTACTGTCCCATAACATAAACCTCACAAATAAAGTTAATATCTTATAAGATATAGTTATATACGTTTAGCGTTTGATTTTGCAATGATTTCACTGTTTGGATGTGTTTTTCTATTTGTGTCTGTTTTTGTGCACATTCAGCAAGAATACGGCTGTTTTCTGATTTTTTTCATTTTTCTACTGCCCCATAACATGAACCTCACAAATAAAGTTAACATCTTATAAGATATACTTCTGTACCCTCAGTGTTTGATTTTGCAATGATTTCACTGTTTGGATGTGTTTTTCTATTTGTGTCTGTTTTTGTGCACATTCAGCAAGAATATGGCTGTTTTCTGATTTTTTTCATTTTTCTACTGTCCCATAACATGAACCTCACAAATAAAGTTAACATCTTTTAAGATACATTTCTGTACCCTCAGTGTTTGATTTTGCAATGATTTCACTGTTTGGATGTGGTTTTCTATTTGTGTCTGTTTTTGTGCGCATTCAGCAAGAATACGGCTGTTTTCTGATTTTTTTCATTTTTCTACTGTCCCATAATATAAACCTCACAAATAAAGTTAAAATCTTATAAGAAATAGTTATATACCTTTAGCGTTTGATTTTGCAATAATTTCACTGTTTGGATGTGTTTCTCTATTTGTGTCTGTTTTTGTGCGCATTCAGCAAGAATACGGCTGTTTTCGGATTTTTTTCATTTTTCTACTGTCCCATAACATAAACCTCACAAATAAAGTTAAAATCTTATAAGAAATAGTTATATACCTTTAGCGTTTGATTTTGCAATAATTTCACTGTTTGGATGTGTTTTTCTATTTGTGTCTGTTTTTGTGCGCATTCATCAAGAATACGGCTGTTTTCTGATTTTTTTCATTTTTCTACTGTCCCATAACATAAACTTCACAAATAAAGTTAATATCTTATAAGATATAGTTATATACGTTTAGCGTTTGATTTTGCAATGATTTCACTGTTTGGACGTGTTTTTCTATTTGTGTCTGTTTTTGTGCACATTCAGCAAGAATACGGCTGTTTTCTGATTTTTTTCATTTTTCTACTGTCCCATAACATAAACCTCACAAATAAAGTTAAAATCTTATAAGAAATAGTTATATACCTTAAGCGTTTGATTTTGCAATAATTTCACTGTTTGGATGTGTTTTTCTATTTGTGTCTGTTTTTGTGCGCATTCAGCAAGAATACGGCTGTTTTCTGATTTTTTTCATTTTTCTACTGTCCCATAACATGAATCTCACAAATAAAGTTAACATCTTTTAAGATACATTTCTGTACCCTCAGTGTTTGATTTTGCAATGATTTCACTGTTTGGATGTGTTTTTCTATTTGTGTCTGTTTTTGTGCGCATTCAGCAAGAATACGGCTGTTTTCTGATTTTTTTCATTTTTCTACTGTCCCATAACATGAACCTCACAAATAAAGTTAACATCTTTTAAGATACATTTCTGTACCCTCAGTGTTTGATTTTGCAATGATTTCACTGTTTGGATGTGTTTTTCTATTTGTGTCTGTTTTTGTGCGCATTCAGCAAGAATACGGCTGTTTTCTGATTTTTTTTCATTTTTCTACTGTCCCATAACATGAACCTCACAAATAAAGTTAACATCTTATAAGATATACTTATGTCCTCTCAGTGTTTGATTTTGCAATGATTTCACTGTTTGGATGTGTTTTTCTATTTGTGTCTGTTTTTGTGCGCATTCAGCAAGAATACGGCTGTTTTCTGATTTCTTTCATTTTTCTACTGTCCCATAACATAAACCTCACAAATAAAGTTAATATCTTATAAGATATAGTTATATACGTTTAGCGTTTGATTTTGCAATGATTTCACTGTTTGGACGTGTTTTTCTATTTGTGTCTGTTTTTGTGCACATATAGCAAGAATACGGCTGTTTTCTGATTTTTTTCATTTTTCTACTGTCCCATAACATAAACCTCACAAATAAAGTTAATATCTTATAAGATATAGTTATATACGTTTAGCGTTTGATTTTGCAATGATTTCACTGTTTGGACGTGTTTTTCTATTTGTGTCTGTTTTTGTGCACATATAGCAAGAATACGGCTGTTTTCTGATTTTTTTCATTTTTCTTCTGTCCCATAATATAAACCTCACAAATAAAGTTAAAATCTTATAAGAAATAGTTATATACCTTTAGCGTTTGATTTTGCAATAATTTTACTGTTTGGATGTGTTTTTCTATTTGTGACTGTTTTTTTGCGCATTCAGCAAGAATACGGCTGTTTTCTGATTGTTTTCATTTTTCTACTGCCCCATAACATGAACCTCACAAATAAAGTTAACATCTTATAAGATATACTTCTGTACCCTCAGTGTTTGATTTTGCAATGATTTCACTGTTTGGACGTGTTTTTCTATTTGTGTCTGTTTTTGTGCGCATTCAGCAAGAATACGGCTGTTTTCTGATTTTTTTCATTTTTCTACTGTCCCATAACATGAACCTCACAAATAAAGTTAACATCTTTTAAGATACATTTCTGTACCCTCAGTGTTTGATTTTGCAATGATTTCACTGTTTGGATGTGGTTTTCTATTTGTGTCTGTTTTTGTGCGCATTCAGCAAGAATACGGCTGTTTTCTGATTTTTTTCATTTTTCTACTGTCCCATAATATAAACCTCACAAATAAAGTTAAAATCTTATAAGAAATAGTTATATACCTTTAGCGTTTGATTTTGCAATAATTTCACTGTTTGGATGTGTTTCTCTATTTGTGTCTGTTTTTGTGCGCATTCAGCAAGAATACGGCTGTTTTCTGATTTTTTTCATTTTTCTACTGTCCCATAACATGAACCTCACAAATAAAGTTAACATCTTATAAGATATACTTCTGTACCCTCAGTGTTTGATTTTGCAATGATTTCACTGTTTGGATGTGTTTTTCTATTTGTGTCTGTTTTTGTGCACATTCAGCAAGAATATGGCTGTTTTCTGATTTTTTTCATTTTTCTACTGTCCCATAACATGAACCTCACAAATAAAGTTAACATCTTTTAAGATACATTTCTGTACCCTCAGTGTTTGATTTTGCAATGATTTCACTGTTTGGATGTGGTTTTCTATTTGTGTCTGTTTTTGTGCGCATTCAGCAAGAATACGGCTGTTTTCTGATTTTTTTCATTTTTCTACTGTCCCATAACATAAACTTCACAAATAAAGTTAATATCTTATAAGATATAGTTATATACGTTTAGCGTTTGATTTTGCAATGATTTCACTGTTTGGACGTGTTTTTCTATTTGTGTCTGTTTTTGTGCACATTCAGCAAGAATACGGCTGTTTTCTGATTTTTTTCATTTTTCTACTGTCCCATAACATAAACCTCACAAATAAAGTTAAAATCTTATAAGAAATAGTTATATACCTTAAGCGTTTGATTTTGCAATAATTTCACTGTTTGGATGTGTTTTTCTATTTGTGTCTGTTTTTGTGCGCATTCAGCAAGAATACGGCTGTTTTCGGATTTTTTTCATTTTTCTACTGTCCCATAACATAAACCTCACAAATAAAGTTAATATCTTATAAGATATAGTTATATACGTTTAGCGTTTGATTTTGCAATGATTTCACTGTTTGGACGTGTTTTTCTATTTGTGTCTGTTTTTGTGCACATATAGCAAGAATACGGCTGTTTTCTGATTTTTTTCATTTTTCTACTGTCCCATAACCTGAACCTCACAAATAAAGTTAACATCTTATAAGATATACTTCTGTCCTCTCAGTGTTTGATTTTGCAATGATTTCACTGTTTGGATGTGTTTTTCTATTTCTGTCTGTTTTTGTGCGCATTCAGCAAGAATACGGCTGTTTTCTGATTTTTTTCATTTTTCTACTGTCCCATAACATGAATCTCACAAATAAAGTTAACATCTTTTAAGATACATTTCTGTACCCTCAGTGTTTGATTTTGCAATGATTTCACTGTTTGGATGTGTTTTTCTATTTGTGTCTGTTTTTGTGCGCATTCAGCAAGAATACGGCTGTTTTCTGATTTTTTTCATTTTTCTACTGTCCCATAACATGAACCTCACAAATAAAGTTAACATCTTTTAAGATACATTTCTGTACCCTCAGTGTTTGATTTTGCAATGATTTCACTGTTTGGATGTGGTTTTCTATTTGTGTCTGTTTTTGTGCACATTCAGCAAGAATACGGCTGTTTTCGGATTTTTTTCATTTTTCTACTGTCCCATAACATAAACCTCACAAATAAAGTTAAAATCTTATAAGAAATAGTTATATACCTTTAGCGTTTGATTTTGCAATAATTTCACTGTTTGGATGTGTTTTTCTATTTGTGTCTGTTTTTGTGCGCATTCATCAAGAATACGGCTGTTTTCTGATTTTTTTCATTTTTCTACTGTCCCATAACATAAACTTCACAAATAAAGTTAATATCTTATAAGATATAGTTATATACGTTTAGCGTTTGATTTTGCAATGATTTCACTGTTTGGACGTGTTTTTCTATTTGTGTCTGTTTTTGTGCACATATAGCAAGAATACGGCTGTTTTCTGATTTTTTTCATTTTTCTACTGTCCCATAACCTGAACCTCACAAATAAAGTTAACATCTTATAAGATATACTTCTGTCCTCTCAGTGTTTGATTTTGCAATGATTTCACTGTTTGGATGTGTTTTTCTATTTCTGTCTGTTTTTGTGCGCATTCAGCAAGAATACGGCTGTTTTCTGATTTTTTTCATTTTTCTACTGTCCCATAACATGAACCTCACAAATAAAGTTAAAATCTTATAAGAAATAGTTATATACCTTTAGCGTTTGATTTTGCAATAATTTCACTGTTTGGATGTGTTTTTCTATTTGTGACTGTTTTTTTGCGCATTCAGCAAGAATACGGCTGTTTTCTGATTTTTTTCATTTTTCTACTGCCCCATAACATGAACCTCACAAATAAAGTTAACATCTTATAAGATATACTTCTGTACCCTCAGTGTTTGATTTTGCAATAATTTCACTGTTTGGATGTGTTTTTTTATTTGTGTCTGTTTTTGTGCGCATTCAGCAAGAATACGGCTGTTTTCGGATTTTTTTCATTTTTCTACTGTCCCATAACATGAACCTCACAAATAAAGTTAACATCTTATAAGATATACTTATGTCCTCTCAGTGTTTGATTTTGCAATGATTTCACTGTTTGGATGTGTTTTTCTATTTGTGTCTGTTTTTGTGCGCATTCAGCAAGAATACGGCTGTTTTCTGATTTTTTTCATTTTTCTACTGTCCCATAACATGAACCTCACAAATAAAGTTAAAATCTTATAAGAAATAGTTATATACCTTTAGCGTTTGATTTTGCAACAATTTCACTGTTTGGATGTGTTTTTCTATTTGTGTCTGTTTTTGTGCGCATTCAGCAAGAATACGGCTGTTTTCTGATTTTTTTCATTTTTCTACTGTCCCATAACATTAATCTCACAAATAAAGTTAACATCTTTTAAGATACATTTCTGTACCCTCAGTGTTTGATTTTGCAATGATTTCACTGTTTGGATGTGTTTTTCTATTTGTGTCTGTTTTTGTGCGCATTCAGCAAGAATACGGCTGTTTTCTGAATTTTTTCATTTTTCTACTGTCCCATAACATGAACCTCACAAATAAAGTTAACATCTTTTAAGATACATTTCTGTACCCTCAGTGTTTGATTTTGCAATGATTTCACTGTTTGGATGTGGTTTTCTATTTGTGTCTGTTTTTGTGCACATTCAGCAAGAATACGGCTGTTTTCGGATTTTTTTCATTTTTCTACTGTCCCATAACATGAACCTCACAATTAAAGTTAACATCTTATAAGATATACTTATGTCCTCTCAGTGTTTGATTTTGTAATGATTTCACTGTTTGGATGTGTTTTTCTATTTGTGTCTGTTTTCGTGCGCATTCAGCAAGAATACGGCTGTTTTCTGATTTTTTTCATTTTTCTACTGTCCCATAATATAAACCTCACAAATAAAGTTGAAATCTTATAAGAAATAGTTATATACCTTTAGCGTTTGATTTTGCAATAATTTCACTGTTTGGATGTGTTTTTCTATTTGTGACTGTTTTTTTGCGCATTCAGCAAGAATACGGCTGTTTTCTGATTTTTTTCATTTTTCTACTGCCCCATAACATGAACCTCACAAATAAAGTTAACATCTTATAAGATATACTTCTGTACCCTCAGTGTTTGATTTTGCAATAATTTCACTGTTTGGATGTGTTTTTTTATTTGTGTCTGTTTTTGTGCGCATTCAGCAAGAATACGGCTGTTTTCGGATTTTTTTCATTTTTCTACTGTCCCATAACATGAACCTCACAAATAAAGTTAACATCTTATAAGATATACTTATGTCCTCTCAGTGTTTGATTTTGCAATGATTTCACTGTTTGGATGTGTTTTTCTATTTGTGTCTGTTTTTGTACGCATTCAGCAAGAATACGGCTGTTTTCTGATTTTTTTCATTTTTCTACTGTCCCATAACATAAACCTCACAAATAAAGTTAAAATCTTATAAGAAATAGTTATATACCTTTAGCGTTTGATTTTGCAATAATTTTACTGTTTGGATGTGTTTTTCTATTTGTGACTGTTTTTTTGCGCATTCAGCAAGAATACGGCTGTTTTCGGATTTTTTTCATTTTTCTACTGCCCCATAACATGAACCTCACAAATAAAGTTAACATCTTATAAGATATACTTCTGTACCCTCAGTGTTTGATTTTGCAATAATTTCACTGTTTGGATGTGTTTTTCTATTTGTGTCTGTTTTTGTGCACATTCAGCAAGGATACGGCTGTTTTCTTTTTTTTCTTAATTTTTCTACTGTCCCATAACATGAACCTCACAAATAAAGTTAACATCTTATAAGATATAATTCTGTCCCCTCAGTGTTTGATTTTGCAATGATTTCACTGTTTGGATGTGTTTTTCTATTTGTGTCTGTTTTTGTGCGCATTCAGCAAGAATACGGCTGTTTTCTGATTTTTTTTCATTTTTCTACTGTCCCATAACATGAACCTCACAAATAAAGTTAACATCTTATAAGATATACTTATGTCCTCTCAGTGTTTGATTTTGCAATGATTTCACTGTTTGGACGTGTTTTTCTATTTGTGTCTGTTTTTGTGCACATTCAGCAAGAATACGGCTGTTTTCTGATTTTTTTCATTTTTCTACTGTCCCATAACCTGAACCTCACAAATAAAGTTAACATCTTATAAGATATACTTCTGTCCTCTCAGTGTTTGATTTTGCAATGATTTCACTGTTTGGACATGTTTTTCTATTTGTGTCTGTTTTTGTGCACATTCAGCAAGAATACGGCTGTTTTCTGATTTTTTTCATTTTTCTACTGTCCCATAACATAAACCTCACAAATAAAGTTAAAATCTTATAAGAAATAGTTATATACCTTTAGCGTTTGATTTTGCAATAATTTCACTGTTTGGATGTGTTTTTCTATTTGTGTCTGTTTTTGTGCGCATTCAGCAAGAATACGGCTGTTTTCGGATTTTTTTCATTTTTCTACTGTCCCATAACATAAACCTCACAAATAAAGTTAATATCTTATAAGATATAGTTATATACGTTTAGCGTTTGATTTTGCAATGATTTCACTGTTTGGACGTGTTTTTCTATTTGTGTCTGTTTTTGTGCACATATAGCAAGAATACGGCTGTTTTCTGATTTTTTTCATTTTTCTACTGTCCCATAACCTGAACCTCACAAATAAAGTTAACATCTTATAAGATATACTTCTGTCCTCTCAGTGTTTGATTTTGCAATGATTTCACTGTTTGGATGTGTTTTTCTATTTCTGTCTGTTTTTGTGCGCATTCAGCAAGAATACGGCTGTTTTCTGATTTTTTTCATTTTTCTACTGTCCCATAACATGAACCTCACAAATAAAGTTAACATCTTTTAAGATACATTTCTGTACCCTCAGTGTTTGATTTTGCAATGATTTCACTGTTTGGACGTGTTTTTCTATTTGTGTCTGTTTTTGTGCACATATAGCAAGAATACGGCTGTTTTCTGATTTTTTTCATTTTTCTACTGTCCCATAACCTGAACATCACAAATAAAGTTAACATCTTATAAGATATACTTCTGTCCTCTCAGTGTTTGATTTTGCAATGATTTCACTGTTTGGATGTGTTTTTCTATTTCTGTCTGTTTTTGTGCGCATTCAGCAAGAATACGGCTGTTTTCTGATTTTTTTCATTTTTCTACTGTCCCATAACATGAACCTCACAAATAAAGTTAAAATCTTATAAGAAATAGTTATATACCTTTAGCGTTTGATTTTGCAATGATTTCACTGTTTGGATGTGTTTTTCTATTTCTGTCTGTTTTTGTGCGCATTCAGCAAGAATACGGCTGTTTTCTGATTTTTTTCATTTTTCTACTGTCCCATAACATGAACCTCACAAATAAAGTTAAAATCTTATAAGAAATAGTTATATACCTTTAGCGTTTGATTTTGCAATGATTTCACTGTTTGGATGTGTTTTTCTATTTGTGTCTGTTTTTGTGCGCATTCAGCAAGAATACGGCTGTTTTCTGATTTTTTTCATTTTTCTACTGTCCCATAACATAAACCTCACAAATAAAGTTAAAATCTTATAAGAAATAGTTATATACCTTTAGCGTTTGATTTTGCAACAGTTTCACTGTTTGGATGTGTTTTTCTATTTGTGTCTTGTTTTTGTGCGCATTCAGCAAGAATACGGCTGTTTTCTGATTTTTTTCATTTTTCTACTGTCCCATAACATTAATCTCACAAATAAAGTTAACATCTTTTAAGATGCATTTCTGTACCCTCAGTGTTTGATTTTGCAATGATTTCACTGTTTGGATGTGTTTTTCTATTTGTGTCTGTTTTTGTGCGCATTCAGCAAGAATACGGCTGTTTTCTGATTTTTTTCATTTTTCTACTGTCCCATAACATGAACCTCACAAATAAAGTTAACATCTTTTAAGATACATTTCTGTACCCTCAGTGTTTGATTTTGCAATGATTTCACTGTTTGGATGTGGTTTTCTATTTGTGTCTGTTTTTGTGCACATTCAGCAAGAATACGGCTGTTTTCGCATTTTTTTCATTTTTCTACTGTCCCATAACATGAACCTCACAATTAAAGTTAACATCTTATAAGATATACTTATGTCCTCTCAGTGTTTGATTTTGCAATGATTTCACTGTTTGGATGTGTTTTTCTATTTGTGTCTGTTTTTGTGCGCATTCAGCAAGAATACGGCTGTTTTCTGATTTTTTTCATTTTTCTACTGTCCCATAATATAAACCTCACAAATAAAGTTGAAATCTTATAAGAAATAGTTATATACCTTTAGCGTTTGATTTTGCAATAATTTCACTGTTTGGATGTGTTTTTCTATTTGTGACTGTTTTTTTGCGCATTCAGCAAGAATACGGCTGTTTTCTGATTTTTTTCATTTTTCTACTGCCCCATAACATGAACCTCACAAATAAAGTTAACATCTTATAAGATATACTTCTGTACCCTCAGTGTTTGATTTTGCAATAATTTCACTGTTTGGATGTGTTTTTTTATTTGTGTCTGTTTTTGTGCGCATTCAGCAAGAATACGGCTGTTTTCTGATTTTTTTCATTTTTCTACTGTCCCATAACCTGAACCTCACAAATAAAGTTAACATCTTATAAGATATACTTCTGTCCTCTCAGTGTTTGATTTTGCAATGATTTCACTGTTTGGATGTGTTTTTCTATTTGTGTCTGTTTTTGTGCACATTCAGCAAGGATACGGCTGTTTTCTTTTTTTTCTTAATTTTTCTACTGTCCCATAACATGAACCTCACAAATAAAGTTAACATCTTATAAGATATACTTCTGTACCCTCAGTGTTTGATTTTGCAATGATTTCACTGTTTGAATGTGTTTTTCTATTTGTGTCTGTTTTTGTGCACATTCAGCAAGAATACGGCTGTTTTCTGATTTTTTTCATTTTTCTACTGTCCCATAATGTAAACCTCACAAATAAAGGTAAAATCTTATAGGAAATAGTTATATACCTTTAGCGTTTGATTTTGCAATAATTTCACTGTTTGGATGTGTTTTTCTATTTGTGTCTGTTTTTGTGCGCATTCAGCAAGAATACAGCTGTTTTCTGATTTTTTTCATTTTTCTACTGTCCCATAACATGAACCTCACAAATAAAGTTAACATCTTATAAGATATATTTCTGTACCCTCAGTGTTTGATTTTGCAATGATTTCACTGTTTGGATGTGTTTTTCTATTTGTGTCTGTTTTTGTGCACATTCAGCAAGAATATGACTGTTTTCTGATTTTTTTCATTTTTCTACTGTCCCATAACATGAACCTCACAAATAAAGTTAACATCTTATAAGTTATACTTCTGTCCTCTCAGTGTTTGATTTTGCAATGATTTCACTGTTTGGATGTGTTTTTCTATTTCTGTCTGTTTTTGTGCGCATTCAGCAAGAATACGGCTGTTTTCTGATTTTTTTCATTTTTCTACTGTCCCATAATATAAACCTCACAAATAAAGTTAATATCTTATAAGATATAGTTATATACGTTTAGCGTTTGATTTTGCAATGATTTCACTGTTTGGACGTGTTTTTCTATTTGTGTCTGTTTTTGTGCGCATTCAGCAAGAATACGGCTGTTTTCTGATTTTTTTCATTTTTCTACTGTCCCATAACATGAACCTCACGAATAGAGTTAACATCTTATAAGATACATTTCTGTACCCTCAGTGTTTGATTTTGCAATGATTTCACTGTTTGGATGTGTTTTTCTATTTGTGTCTGTTTTTGTGCGCATTCAGCAAGAATACAGCTGTTTTCTGATTTTTTTAATTTTTCTACTGTCCCATAACATGAACCTCACAAATAAAGTTAACATCTTTTAAGATACATTTCTGTACCCTCAGTGTTTGATTTTGCAATGATTTCACTGTTTGGATGTGTTTTTCTATTTGTCTCTGTTTTTGTGTGCATTCAGCAAGAATACGGCTGTTTTCTGATTTTTTTCATTTTTCTACTGTCCCATAACATAAACCTCACAAATAAAGTTAACATCTTATGAGATATACTTCTGTACCCTCATTGTTTGATTTTGCAATGATTTCACTGTCGGGATGTGTTTTTCTATTGGTGTCTGTTTGTGTGCCGCGTTTCAGACCTGTGCAACCTTAGGAAAGGTCAAAGGTCAGCCGTTTGGGTGTCTTTTTGTAATAATTCCTAAAGGCATTAGGCCAGGAGTCTGATTTTTCCGTATGTGTATCAGGGACTAAAGCTAAACCCGGGTGCCGCGTTTCAGACCTGTGCAACCTTCGGAAAGGTCAAAGGTCAGCCGTTTGGGTGTGTTTTTTGTAATAATTCCTAAAGGCATTAAGCCAGGAGTCAGCTTTTTCCTTATGTGTATCAGGGAAAGGTCAAAGGTCAGCCGTTATGTTGTGTTTTTTGTAATAATTACTAAAGGCATTGAGTCAGGAGTCTGATTTTTCCGTATGTGTATCAGGCACTAAAGCTAATCCCGGGTGCCGAGTTTCAGACCTGTGCAATCTTCGGAAAGGTCAAAGGTCAGCCGTTTAAGTGTGTTTTTTGTAATAATTCCTAAAGGCATTAAGCCAGGAGTCAGATTTTCCAGTATGTCTATCAGGGACTAAATTTAATGCAAGGGTGCCGAGATTCAGACCCGTGCAACCTTTGGAAGGTAAAAGGTCAGCCGTTCTGGTGTGTTTTTTTATAATTATTTGTAAAGGCATTAAGCCAGGGGTCAGATTTTTTCTTATGTGTATCAGGGACTAAGGCTAATCCTGGGTGCCGAGTTTCAGACCTATGCAACCTTCGGATAGGTCAAAGGTCAGCCTTTTAAGTGTGTTTTTTGTAATAATTCCTAAAGGCATTAAGCCAGGATTCTGATTTTTCCTTATGTGTATCAGGGACTAAGGCTATTCTAGGGTGCCGAGTTTCAGACCTGTGCAACCTTCGGAAAGGTCAAAGGCCAGCTGTTTGGTTGTGTTTTTTGTAATAATTCTTAAAAGCATTGAGCCAGGAGTCAGATTTTTCCGTATGTGTATCAGGGACTAAGACTAATCTAGGGTGCCGAGATTCAGACCTGTGCAACCTTTGGAAAGGTAAAAGGTCATCCGTTCTGGTGTGTTTTTTTATAATAATTTGTAAAGGCATTCAGCCAGGAGTCTGATTTTTCGGTATGTGTATCAGGGACTAAGACTGATCTAGGGTGTCGAGTTTCAGACCTCTGCAACCTTGTGAAAGGTCAAAAGTCAGCCGTTCTGTTGTGTTTTTTGTAATACTTCCTAAAGGCATTGAGTCAGGAGTCTGATTTTTCCGTATGTGTATCAGGGACTAAAGCTAAACCCGGGTGCCGCGTTTCAGACCTGTGCAACCTTCGGAAAGGTCAAAGGTCAGCCGTTCTGTTGTGTTTTTTGTAATACTTCCTAAAGGCATTGAGTCAGGAGTCTGATTTTTCCGTATGTGTATCAGGGACTAAAGCTAAACCCGGGTGCCGCGTTTCAGACCTGTGCAACCTTCGGAAAGGTCAAAGGTCAGCCGTTTGGGTGTGTTTAATGTAATAATTCCTAAAGGCATTAAGCCAGGAGTCAGATTTTTCCGTATGTCTATCAGGGACTAAAGCTAAACCTAGGTGCCGCGTTTCAGACCTGTGCAACCTTCGGAAAGGTCAAAGGTCAGCCGTTTGGGTGTGTTTTTTGTAATAATTCCTAAAGGCATTAAGCCAGGAGTCAGCTTTTTCCTTATGTGTATCAGGGACCAAGGCTAATCCTGGGTGCCGAGTTTCAGACCTGTGCAACCTTCGGAAAGGTCAAAGGTCAGCCGTTTAAGTGTTTTTTTTGTAATAATTCCTAAAGGCATTAAGCCAGGAGTCTGATTTTTCCTAATGTTTATAAGGGACTAAGGCTGATCTAGGGTGCCGAGTTTCAGACCTGTGCAACCTTAGGAAAGGTCAAAGGCCAGCCGTTTGGGTGTGTTTTTTGTAATAATTCCTAAAAGCATTGAGCCAGGAGTCAGATTTTTCAGTATGTGTATCAGGGACTAAAACTAATCTAGGGTGCCGAGATTCAGACCCGTGCAACCTTTGGAAAGGTAAAAGGTCATCCGTTCTGATGTGTTTTTTATAATAATTTGTAAAGGCATTCAGCCAGGAGTCTGATTTTTCCGTATTTGTATCAGGGACTAAGGCTGATCCAGGGTGCCGTTTTTCAGACCCGTGCAACCTTTGGAAAGGTCAAAGGTCAGCCGTTTGGGTGTCTTTTGGAATAATTCCTAAAGGCATTAGGCCAGGAGTCAGATTTTTCCGTATGTGTGTCAGGGACTAAAGCTAAACCCGGGTGCCGCGTTTCAGACCTGTGCAACCTTCGGAAAGGTCAAAGGTCAGCCGTTTGGGTGTGTTTTTTATAATAATTCCTAAAGGCATTAAGCCAGGAGTCAGATTTTTCCGAATGTGTATCAGGGACTAAAGCTAAACCCGGGTGCCGCGTTTCAGACCTGTGCAACCTTCGGAAAGGTCAAAGGTCAGCCATTTGGGTGTGTTTTTTGTAATGATTCCTAAAGGCATTAAGCCAGGAGTCAGCTTTTTCCTTATGTGTATCAGGGACCAAGGCTAATCCTGGGTGCCGAGTTTCAGACCTGTGCAACCTTTGGAAAGGTCAAAGGTCAGCCGTTTAAGTGTGTTTTTTGTAATAATTCCAAAAGGCATTAAGCCAGGAGTCTGATTTTTCCGTATTTGTATCAGGGACTAAGGCTGATCCAGGGTGTTGAGTTTTAGACCTGTGCAACCTTGTGAAAGGTCAAAGGTCAGCCGTTCTGGTGTGTTTTTTGTAATAATTACTGAAGGCATTGAGTCAGGAGTCTGATTTTTCCGTATGTGTATCAGGCACTAAAGCTAATCCCGGGTGCCGAGTTTCAGACCTGTGCAATCTTCGGATAGGTCAAAGGTCAGCCGTTTAAGTGTGTTTTTTGTAATAATTCTTAAAAGCATTGAGCCAGGAGTCAGATTTTTCCGTATGTGTATCAGGGACTAAGACTAATCTAGGGTGCCGAGATTCAGACCTGTGCAACCTTTGGAAAGGTAAAAGGTCATCCGTTCTGGTGTGTTTTTTTATAATAATTTGTAAAGGCATTCAGCCAGGAGTCTGATTTTTCCGTATGTGTATCAGGGACTAAAGCTAAACCCGGGTGCCGCGTTTCAGTCCTGTGCAACCTTCGGAAAGGTCAAAAGTCAGCCGTTTGGGTGTGTTTCTTTGTAATAATTCCTAAAGGCATTAAGCCAGGAGTCAGCTTTTTCCTTATGTGTATCAGGGACCAAGACTAATCCTTGGTGCCGAGTTTCAGACCCGTGCAACCTTCGGAAAGGTCAAAGGTCAGCCGTTTGGGTGTGTTTTTAGTAATAATTTCTAAAGGCATTAAGCCAGGAGTCAGCTTTTTCCTTATGTGTATCAGGGACCAAGGCTAATCCTGGGTGTCGAGTTTCAGACCTGTGCAACCTTTGGAAAGGTCAAAGGTCAGCCGTTTAAGTGTGTTTTTTGTAATAATTCCAAAAGGCATTAAGCCAGGAGTCTGATTTTTCCGTATTTGTATCAGGGACTAAGGCTGATCCCGGGTGACGAGTTTCAGAGCTGTGCAATCTTCGGAAAGGTCAAAGGTCAGCCGTTTAAGTGTGTTTTTTGTAATAATTCCTAAAGGCATTAAGCCAGGAGTCAGATTTTTCAGTATGTCTATCAGGGACTAAATTTAATGCAAAGGTGCCGAGATTCAGACCCGTGCAACCTTTGGAAGGTAAAAGGTCAGCCGTTCGGGTGTGTTTTTTTATAATTATTTGTAAAGGCATTAAGCCAGGGGTCAGATTTTTTCTTATGTGTATCAGGGACTAAGGCTAATCCTGGGTGCCGAGTTTCAGACCTATGCAACCTTCGGATAGGTGAAAGGTCAGCCTTTTAAGTGTGTTTTTTGTAATAATTCCTAAAGGCATTAAGCCAGGATTCCGATTTTTCCTTATGTGTATCAGGGACTAAGGCTGATCTAGGGTGCCGAGTTTCAGACCTGTGCAACCTTCGGAAAGGTCAAACGCCAGCTGTTTGGTTGTGTTTTTTGTAATAATTCTTAAAAGCATTGAGCCAGGAGTCAGATTTTTCCGTATGTGTATCAGGGACTAAGACTAATCTAGGGTGCCGAGTTTCAGACCTGTGCAACCTTGTGAAAGGTCAAAGGTCAGCCGTTATGTTGTGTTTTTTGTAATAATTCCTAAAGGCATTGAGTCAGGAGTCTGATTTTTCCGTATGTGTATCAGGGACTAAAGCTAAACCCGGGTGCCGCGTTTCAGACCTGTGCAACCTTCGGAAAGGTCAAAGGTCAGCCGTTTGGGTGTGTTTTTTATAATAATTCCTAAAGGCATTAAGCCAGGAGTCAGATTTTTCCGAATGTGTATCAGGGACTAAAGCTTAACCCGGGTGCCGCGTTTCAGACCTGTGCAACCTTTGGAAAGGTCAAAGGTCAGCCGTTTAAGTGTGTTTTTTGTAATAATTCCAAAAGGCATTAAGCCAGGAGTCTGATTTTTCCGTATTTGTATCAGGGACTAAGGCTGATCCAGGGTGTCGAGTTTTAGACCTGTGCAACCTTGTGAAAGGTCAAAGGTCAGCCGTTCTGGTGTGTTTTTTGTAATAATTACTAAAGGCATTGAGTCAGGAGTCTGATTTTTCCGTATGTGTATCAGGCACTAAAGCTAATCCCGGGTGCCGAGTTTCAGACCTGTGCAATCTTCGGAAAGGTCAAAGGTCAGCCGTTTAAGTGTGTTTTTTGTAATAATTCCTAAAGGCATTAAGCCAGGAGTCAGATTTTCCAGTATGTCTATCAGGGACTAAATTTAATGCAAGGGTGCCGAGATTCAGACCCGTGCAACCTTTGGAAGGTAAAAGGTCAGCCGTTCTGGTGTGTTTTTTTATAATTATTTGTAAAGGCATTAAGCCAGGGGTCAGATTTTTTCTTATGTGTATCAGGGACTAAGGCTAATCCTGGGTGCCGAGTTTCAGACCTATGCAACCTTCGGATAGGTCAAAGGTCAGCCTTTTAAGTGTGTTTTTTGTAATAATTCCTAAAGGCATTAAGCCAGGATTCTGATTTTTCCTTATGTGTATCAGGGACTAAGGCTATTCTAGGGTGCCGAGTTTCAGACCTGTGCAACCTTCGGAAAGGTCAAAGGCCAGCTGTTTGGTTGTGTTTTTTGTAATAATTCTTAAAAGCATTGAGCCAGGAGTCAGATTTTTCCGTATGTGTATCAGGGACTAAGACTAATCTAGGGTGCCGAGATTCAGACCTGTGCAACCTTTGGAAAGGTAAAAGGTCATCCGTTCTGGTGTGTTTTTTTATAATAATTTGTAAAGGCATTCAGCCAGGAGTCTGATTTTTCGGTATGTGTATCAGGGACTAAGACTGATCTAGGGTGTCGAGTTTCAGACCTCTGCAACCTTGTGAAAGGTCAAAAGTCAGCCGTTCTGTTGTGTTTTTTGTAATACTTCCTAAAGGCATTGAGTCAGGAGTCTGATTTTTCCGTATGTGTATCAGGGACTAAAGCTAAACCCGGGTGCCGCGTTTCAGACCTGTGCAACCTTCGGAAAGGTCAAAGGTCAGCCGTTTGGGTGTGTTTAATGTAATAATTCCTAAAGGCATTAAGCCAGGAGTCAGATTTTTCCGTATGTCTATCAGGGACTAAAGCTAAACCTAGGTGCCGCGTTTCAGACCTGTGCAACCTTCGGAAAGGTCAAAGGTCAGCCGTTTGGGTGTGTTTTTTGTAATAATTCCTAAAGGCATTAAGCCAGGAGTCAGCTTTTTCCTTATGTGTATCAGGGACCAAGGCTAATCCTGGGTGCCGAGTTTCAGACCTGTGCAACCTTTGGAAAGGTCAAAGGTCAGCCGTTTAAGTGTGTTTTTTGTAATAATTCCAAAAGGCATTAAGCCAGGAGTCTGATTTTTCCGTATTTGTATCAGGGACTAAGGCTGATCCAGGGTGTTGAGTTTTAGACCTGTGCAACCTTGTGAAAGGTCAAAGGTCAGCCGTTCTGGTGTGTTTTTTGTAATAATTACTGAAGGCATTGAGTCAGGAGTCTGATTTTTCCGTATGTGTATCAGGCACTAAAGCTAATCCCGGGTGCCGAGTTTCAGACCTGTGCAATCTTCGGATAGGTCAAAGGTCAGCCGTTTAAGTGTGTTTTTTGTAATAATTCTTAAAAGCATTGAGCCAGGAGTCAGATTTTTCCGTATGTGTATCAGGGACTAAGACTAATCTAGGGTGCCGAGATTCAGACCTGTGCAACCTTTGGAAAGGTAAAAGGTCATCCGTTCTGGTGTGTTTTTTTATAATAATTTGTAAAGGCATTCAGCCAGGAGTCTGATTTTTCCGTATGTGTATCAGGGACTAAAGCTAAACCCGGGTGCCGCGTTTCAGTCCTGTGCAACCTTCGGAAAGGTCAAAAGTCAGCCGTTTGGGTGTGTTTCTTTGTAATAATTCCTAAAGGCATTAAGCCAGGAGTCAGCTTTTTCCTTATGTGTATCAGGGACCAAGACTAATCCTTGGTGCCGAGTTTCAGACCCGTGCAACCTTCGGAAAGGTCAAAGGTCAGCCGTTTGGGTGTGTTTTTAGTAATAATTTCTAAAGGCATTAAGCCAGGAGTCAGCTTTTTCCTTATGTGTATCAGGGACCAAGGCTAATCCTGGGTGTCGAGTTTCAGACCTGTGCAACCTTTGGAAAGGTCAAAGGTCAGCCGTTTAAGTGTGTTTTTTGTAATAATTCCAAAAGGCATTAAGCCAGGAGTCTGATTTTTCCGTATTTGTATCAGGGACTAAGGCTGATCCCGGGTGACGAGTTTCAGAGCTGTGCAATCTTCGGAAAGGTCAAAGGTCAGCCGTTTAAGTGTGTTTTTTGTAATAATTCCTAAAGGCATTAAGCCAGGAGTCAGATTTTTCAGTATGTCTATCAGGGACTAAATTTAATGCAAAGGTGCCGAGATTCAGACCCGTGCAACCTTTGGAAGGTAAAAGGTCAGCCGTTCGGGTGTGTTTTTTTATAATTATTTGTAAAGGCATTAAGCCAGGGGTCAGATTTTTTCTTATGTGTATCAGGGACTAAGGCTAATCCTGGGTGCCGAGTTTCAGACCTATGCAACCTTCGGATAGGTGAAAGGTCAGCCTTTTAAGTGTGTTTTTTGTAATAATTCCTAAAGGCATTAAGCCAGGATTCCGATTTTTCCTTATGTGTATCAGGGACTAAGGCTGATCTAGGGTGCCGAGTTTCAGACCTGTGCAACCTTCGGAAAGGTCAAACGCCAGCTGTTTGGTTGTGTTTTTTGTAATAATTCTTAAAAGCATTGAGCCAGGAGTCAGATTTTTCCGTATGTGTATCAGGGACTAAGACTAATCTAGGGTGCCGAGTTTCAGACCTGTGCAACCTTGTGAAAGGTCAAAGGTCAGCCGTTATGTTGTGTTTTTTGTAATAATTCCTAAAGGCATTGAGTCAGGAGTCTGATTTTTCCGTATGTGTATCAGGGACTAAAGCTAAACCCGGGTGCCGCGTTTCAGACCTGTGCAACCTTCGGAAAGGTCAAAGGTCAGCCGTTTGGGTGTGTTTTTTATAATAATTCCTAAAGGCATTAAGCCAGGAGTCAGATTTTTCCGAATGTGTATCAGGGACTAAAGCTTAACCCGGGTGCCGCGTTTCAGACCTGTGCAACCTTTGGAAAGGTCAAAGGTCAGCCGTTTAAGTGTGTTTTTTGTAATAATTCCAAAAGGCATTAAGCCAGGAGTCTGATTTTTCCGTATTTGTATCAGGGACTAAGGCTGATCCAGGGTGTCGAGTTTTAGACCTGTGCAACCTTGTGAAAGGTCAAAGGTCAGCCGTTCTGGTGTGTTTTTTGTAATAATTACTAAAGGCATTGAGTCAGGAGTCTGATTTTTCCGTATGTGTATCAGGCACTAAAGCTAATCCCGGGTGCCGAGTTTCAGACCTGTGCAATCTTCGGAAAGGTCAAAGGTCAGCCGTTTAAGTGTGTTTTTTGTAATAATTCCTAAAGGCATTAAGCCAGGAGTCAGATTTTCCAGTATGTCTATCAGGGACTAAATTTAATGCAAGGGTGCCGAGATTCAGACCCGTGCAACCTTTGGAAGGTAAAAGGTCAGCCGTTCTGGTGTGTTTTTTTATAATTATTTGTAAAGGCATTAAGCCAGGGGTCAGATTTTTTCTTATGTGTATCAGGGACTAAGGCTAATCCTGGGTGCCGAGTTTCAGACCTATGCAACCTTCGGATAGGTCAAAGGTCAGCCTTTTAAGTGTGTTCTTTGTAATAATTCCTAAAGGCATTAAGCCAGGATTCTGATTTTTCCTTATGTGTATCAGGGACTAAGGCTATTCTAGGGTGCCGAGTTTCAGACCTGTGCAACCTTCGGAAAGGTCAAAGGCCAGCTGTTTGGTTGTGTTTTTTGTAATAATTCTTAAAAGCATTGAGCCAGGAGTCAGATTTTTCCGTATGTGTATCAGGGACTAAGACTAATCTAGGGTGCCGAGATTCAGACCTGTGCAACCTTTGGAAAGGTAAAAGGTCATCCGTTCTGGTGTGTTTTTTTATAATAATTTGTAAAGGCATTCAGCCAGGAGTCTGATTTTTCGGTATGTGTATCAGGGACTAAGACTGATCTAGGGTGTCGAGTTTCAGACCTCTGCAACCTTGTGAAAGGTCAAAAGTCAGCCGTTCTGTTGTGTTTTTTGTAATACTTCCTAAAGGCATTGAGTCAGGAGTCTGATTTTTCCGTATGTGTATCAGGGACTAAAGCTAAACCCGGGTGCCGCGTTTCAGACCTGTGCAACCTTCGGAAAGGTCAAAGGTCAGCCGTTTGGGTGTGTTTAATGTAATAATTCCTAAAGGCATTAAGCCAGGAGTCAGATTTTTCCGTATGTCTATCAGGGACTAAAGCTAAACCTAGGTGCCGCGTTTCAGACCTGTGCAACCTTCGGAAAGGTCAAAGGTCAGCCGTTTGGGTGTGTTTTTTGTAATAATTCCTAAAGGCATTAAGCCAGGAGTCAGCTTTTTCCTTATGTGTATCAGGGACCAAGGCTAATCCTGGGTGCCGAGTTTCAGACCTGTGCAACCTTCGGAAAGGTCAAAGGTCAGCCGTTTAAGTGTTTTTTTTGTAATAATTCCTAAAGGCATTAAGCCAGGAGTCTGATTTTTCCTAATGTTTATAAGGGACTAAGGCTGATCTAGGGTGCCGAGTTTCAGACCTGTGCAACCTTAGGAAAGGTCAAAGGCCAGCCGTTTGGGTGTGTTTTTTGTAATAATTCCTAAAAGCATTGAGCCAGGAGTCAGATTTTTCAGTATGTGTATCAGGGACTAAAACTAATCTAGGGTGCCGAGATTCAGACCCGTGCAACCTTTGGAAAGGTAAAAGGTCATCCGTTCTGATGTGTTTTTTATAATAATTTGTAAAGGCATTCAGCCAGGAGTCTGATTTTTCCGTATTTGTATCAGGGACTAAGGCTGATCCAGGGTGCCGTTTTTCAGACCCGTGCAACCTTTGGAAAGGTCAAAGGTCAGCCGTTTGGGTGTCTTTTGGAATAATTCCTAAAGGCATTAGGCCAGGAGTCAGATTTTTCCGTATGTGTGTCAGGGACTAAAGCTAAACCCGGGTGCCGCGTTTCAGACCTGTGCAACCTTCGGAAAGGTCAAAGGTCAGCCGTTTGGGTGTGTTTTTTATAATAATTCCTAAAGGCATTAAGCCAGGAGTCAGATTTTTCCGAATGTGTATCAGGGACTAAAGCTAAACCCGGGTGCCGCGTTTCAGACCTGTGCAACCTTCGGAAAGGTCAAAGGTCAGCCATTTGGGTGTGTTTTTTGTAATGATTCCTAAAGGCATTAAGCCAGGAGTCAGCTTTTTCCTTATGTGTATCAGGGACCAAGGCTAATCCTGGGTGCCGAGTTTCAGACCTGTGCAACCTTTGGAAAGGTCAAAGGTCAGCCGTTTAAGTGTGTTTTTTGTAATAATTCCAAAAGGCATTAAGCCAGGAGTCTGATTTTTCCGTATTTGTATCAGGGACTAAGGCTGATCCAGGGTGTTGAGTTTTAGACCTGTGCAACCTTGTGAAAGGTCAAAGGTCAGCCGTTCTGGTGTGTTTTTTGTAATAATTACTGAAGGCATTGAGTCAGGAGTCTGATTTTTCCGTATGTGTATCAGGCACTAAAGCTAATCCCGGGTGCCGAGTTTCAGACCTGTGCAATCTTCGGATAGGTCAAAGGTCAGCCGTTTAAGTGTGTTTTTTGTAATAATTCTTAAAAGCATTGAGCCAGGAGTCAGATTTTTCCGTATGTGTATCAGGGACTAAGACTAATCTAGGGTGCCGAGATTCAGACCTGTGCAACCTTTGGAAAGGTAAAAGGTCATCCGTTCTGGTGTGTTTTTTTATAATAATTTGTAAAGGCATTCAGCCAGGAGTCTGATTTTTCCGTATGTGTATCAGGGACTAAAGCTAAACCCGGGTGCCGCGTTTCAGTCCTGTGCAACCTTCGGAAAGGTCAAAAGTCAGCCGTTTGGGTGTGTTTCTTTGTAATAATTCCTAAAGGCATTAAGCCAGGAGTCAGCTTTTTCCTTATGTGTATCAGGGACCAAGACTAATCCTTGGTGCCGAGTTTCAGACCCGTGCAACCTTTGGAAAGGTCAAAGGTCAGCCGTTTGGTTGTCTTTTTGTAATAATTCCTAAAGGCATTAGGCCAGGAGTCTGATTTTTCCGTATGTGTATCAGGGACTAAAGCTAAACCCGGGTGCCGCGTTTCAGACCTGTGCAACCTTCGGAAAGGTCAAAGGTCAGCCGTTTAAGTGTGTTTTTTGTAATAATTCCTAAAGGCATTAAGCCAGGAGTCAGATTTTTCCGAATGTGTATCAGGGACTAAAGCTAAACCCGGGTGCCGCGTTTCAGACCTGTGCAACCTTCGGAAAGGTCAAAGGTCAGCCGTTTGGGTGTGTTTTTAGTAATAATTCCTAAAGGCATTAAGCCAGGAGTCAGCTTTTTCCGTATTTGTATCAGGGACTAAGGCTGATCCCGGGTGCCGAGTTTCAGAGCTGTGCAATCTTCGGAAAGGTCAAAGGTCAGCCGTTTAAGTGTGTTTTTTGTAATAATTCCTAAAGGCATTAAGCCAGGAGTCAGATTTTTCAGTATGTCTATCAGGGACTAAATTTAATGCAAGGGTGCCGAGATTCAGACCCGTGCAACCTTTGGAAGGTAAAAGGTCAGCCGTTCGGGTGTGTTTTTTTATAATTATTTGTAAAGGCATTAAGCCAGGGGTCAGATTTTTTCTTATGTGTATCAGGGACTAAGGCTAATCCTGGGTGCCGAGTTTCAGACCTATGCAACCTTCGGATAGGTGAAAGGTCAGCCTTTTAAGTGTGTTTTTTGTAATAATTCCTAAAGGCATTAAGCCAGGATTCCGATTTTTCCTTATGTGTATCAGGGACTAAGGCTGATCTAGGGTGCCGAGTTTCAGACCTGTGCAACCTTCGGAAAGGTCAAACGCCAGCTGTTTGGTTGTGTTTTTTGTAATAATTCTTAAAAGCATTGAGCCAGGAGTCAGATTTTTCCGTATGTGTATCAGGGACTAAGACTAATCTAGGGTGCCGAGTTTCAGACCTGTGCAACCTTGTGAAAGGTCAAAGGTCAGCCGTTATGTTGTGTTTTTTGTAATAATTCCTAAAGGCATTGAGTCAGGAGTCTGATTTTTCCGTATGTGTATCAGGGACTAAAGCTAAACCCGGGTGCCGCGTTTCAGACCTGTGCAACCTTCGTAAAGGTCAAAGGTCAGCCGTTTGGGTGTGTTTTTTATAATAATTCCTAAAGGCATTAAGCCAGGAGTCAGATTTTTCCAAATGTGTATCAGGGACTAAAGCTTAACCCGGGTGCCGCGTTTCAGACCTGTGCAACCTTCGGAAAGGTCAAAGGTCAGCCGTTTGGGTGTGTTTTTTGTAATAATTCCTAAAGGCATTAAGCCAGGAGTCTGATTTTTCCGTATTTGTATCAGGGACTAAGGCTGATCCAGGGTGTCGAGTTTTAGACCTGTGCAACCTTGTGAAAGGTCAAAGGTCAGCCGTTATGTTGTGTTTTTTGTAATAATTCCTAAAGGCATTAAGCCAGGAGTCAGCTTTTTCCTTATGTGTATCAGGGACCAAGACTAATCCTTGGTGCCGAGTTTCAGACCCGTGCAACCTTTGGAAAGGTCAAAGGTCAGCCGTTTGGTTGTCTTTTTGTAATAATTCCTAAAGGCATTAGGCCAGGAGTCTGATTTTTCCGTATGTGTATCAGGGACTAAAGCTAAACCCGGGTGCCGCGTTTCAGACCTGTGCAACCTTCGGAAAGGTCAAAGGTCAGCCGTTTAAGTGTGTTTTTTGTAATAATTCCTAAAGGCATTAAGCCAGGAGTCAGATTTTTCCGAATGTGTATCAGGGACTAAAGCTAAACCCGGGTGCCGCGTTTCAGACCTGTGCAACCTTCGGAAAGGTCAAAGGTCAGCCGTTTGGGTGTGTTTTTAGTAATAATTCCTAAAGGCATTAAGCCAGGAGTCAGCTTTTTCCGTATTTGTATCAGGGACTAAGGCTGATCCCGGGTGCCGAGTTTCAGAGCTGTGCAATCTTCGGAAAGGTCAAAGGTCAGCCGTTTAAGTGTGTTTTTTGTAATAATTCCTAAAGGCATTAAGCCAGGAGTCAGATTTTTCAGTATGTCTATCAGGGACTAAATTTAATGCAAGGGTGCCGAGATTCAGACCCGTGCAACCTTTGGAAGGTAAAAGGTCAGCCGTTCGGGTGTGTTTTTTTATAATTATTTGTAAAGGCATTAAGCCAGGGGTCAGATTTTTTCTTATGTGTATCAGGGACTAAGGCTAATCCTGGGTGCCGAGTTTCAGACCTATGCAACCTTCGGATAGGTGAAAGGTCAGCCTTTTAAGTGTGTTTTTTGTAATAATTCCTAAAGGCATTAAGCCAGGATTCCGATTTTTCCTTATGTGTATCAGGGACTAAGGCTGATCTAGGGTGCCGAGTTTCAGACCTGTGCAACCTTCGGAAAGGTCAAACGCCAGCTGTTTGGTTGTGTTTTTTGTAATAATTCTTAAAAGCATTGAGCCAGGAGTCAGATTTTTCCGTATGTGTATCAGGGACTAAGACTAATCTAGGGTGCCGAGTTTCAGACCTGTGCAACCTTGTGAAAGGTCAAAGGTCAGCCGTTATGTTGTGTTTTTTATAATAATTCCTAAAGGCATTGAGTCAGGAGTCTGATTTTTCCGTATGTGTATCAGGGACTAAAGCTAAACCCGGGTGCCGCGTTTCAGACCTGTGCAACCTTCGTAAAGGTCAAAGGTCAGCCGTTTGGGTGTGTTTTTTATAATAATTCCTAAAGGCATTAAGCCAGGAGTCAGATTTTTCCAAATGTGTATCAGGGACTAAAGCTTAACCCGGGTGCCGCGTTTCAGACCTGTGCAACCTTCGGAAAGGTCAAAGGTCAGCCGTTTGGGTGTGTTTTTTGTAATAATTCCTAAAGGCATTAAGCCAGGAGTCTGATTTTTCCGTATTTGTATCAGGGACTAAGGCTGATCCAGGGTGTCGAGTTTTAGACCTGTGCAACCTTGTGAAAGGTCAAAGGTCAGCCGTTATGTTGTGTTTTTTGTAATAATTCCTAAAGGCATTAAGCCAGGAGTCAGCTTTTTCCTTATGTGTATCAGGGACCAAGACTAATCCTTGGTGCCGAGTTTCAGACCCGTGCAACCTTTGGAAAGGTCAAAGGTCAGCCGTTTGGTTGTCTTTTTGTAATAATTCCTAAAGGCATTAGGCCAGGAGTCTGATTTTTCCGTATGTGTATCAGGGACTAAAGCTAAACCCGGGTGCCGCGTTTCAGACCTGTGCAACCTTCGGAAAGGTCAAAGGTCAGCCGTTTAAGTGTGTTTTTTGTAATAATTCCTAAAGGCATTAAGCCAGGAGTCAGATTTTTCCAAATGTGTATCAGGGACTAAAGCTAAACCCGGGTGCCGCGTTTCAGACCTGTGCAACCTTCGGAAAGGTCAAAGGTCAGCCGTTTGGGTGTGTTTTTAGTAATAATTCCTAAAGGCATTAAGCCAGGAGTCAGCTTTTTCCGTATTTGTATCAGGGACTAAGGCTGATCCCGGGTGCCGAGTTTCAGAGCTGTGCAATCTTCGGAAAGGTCAAAGGTCAGCCGTTTAAGTGTGTTTTTTGTAATAATTCCTAAAGGCATTAAGCCAGGAGTCAGATTTTTCAGTATGTCTATCAGGGACTAAATTTAATGCAAGGGTGCCGAGATTCAGACCCGTGCAACCTTTGGAAGGTTAAAAGGTCAGCCGTTCGGGTGTGTTTTTTTATAATTATTTGTAAAGGCATTAAGCCAGGGGTCAGATTTTTTCTTATGTGTATCAGGGACTAAGGCTAATCCTGGGTGCCGAGTTTCAGACCTATGCAACCTTCGGATAGGTGAAAGGTCAGCCTTTTAAGTGTGTTTTTTGTAATAATTCCTAAAGGCATTAAGCCAGGATTCCGATTTTTCCTTATGTGTATCAGGGACTAAGGCTGATCTAGGGTGCCGAGTTTCAGACCTGTGCAACCTTCGGAAAGGTCAAACGCCAGCTGTTTGGTTGTGTTTTTTGTAATAATTCTTAAAAGCATTGAGCCAGGAGTCAGATTTTTCCGTATGTGTATCAGGGACTAAGACTAATCTAGGGTGCCGAGTTTCAGACCTGTGCAACCTTGTGAAAGGTCAAAGGTCAGCCGTTATGTTGTGTTTTTTGTAATAATTCCTAAAGGCATTGAGTCAGGAGTCTGATTTTTCCGTATGTGTATCAGGGACTAAAGCTAAACCCGGGTGCCGCGTTTCAGACCTGTGCAACCTTCGTAAAGGTCAAAGGTCAGCCGTTTGGGTGTGTTTTTTATAATAATTCCTAAAGGCATTAAGCCAGGAGTCAGATTTTTCCAAATGTGTATCAGGGACTAAAGCTTAACCCGGGTGCCGCGTTTCAGACCTGTGCAACCTTCGGAAAGGTCAAAGGTCAGCCGTTTGGGTGTGTTTTTTGTAATAATTCCTAAAGGCATTAAGCCAGGAGTCAGCTTTTTCCTTATGTGTATCAGGGACCAAGGCTAATCCTGGGTGCCGAGTTTCAGACCTGTGCAACCTTTGGAAAGGTCAAAGGTCAGCCGTTTAAGTGTGTTTTTTGTAATAATTCCAAAAGGCATTAAGCCAGGAGTCTGATTTTTCCGTATTTGTATCAGGGACTAAGGCTGATCCAGGGTGTCGAGTTTTAGACCTGTGCAACCTTGTGAAAGGTCAAAGGTCAGCCGTTATGTTGTGTTTTTTGTAATAATTCCTAAAGGCATTGAGTCAGGAGTCTGATTTTTCCCTATGTGTATCAGGGACTAAAGCTAAACCCGGGTGCCGCGTTTCAGACCTGTGCAACCTTCGGAAAGGTCAAAGGTCAGCCGTTTAAGTGTGTTTTTTGTAATAATTCCTAAAGGCATTAAGCCAGGTGTCAGATTTTTCCGAATGTGTATCAGGGACTAAAGCTAAACCCGGGTGCCGCGTTTCAGACCTGTGCAACCTTTGGAAAGGTCAAAGGTCAGCCGTTTGGGTGTGTTTTTAGTAATAATTCCTAAAGGCATTAAGCCAGGAGTCAGATTTTTCCTTATGTGTATCAGGGACCAAGGCTTATCCTGGGTGTCGAGTTTCAGACCTGTGCAACCTTTGGAAAGGTCAAAGGTCAGCCGTTTAAGTGTGTTTTTTGTAATAATTCCAAAAGACATTAAGCCAGGAGTCTGATTTTTCCGTATTTGTATCAGGGACTAAGGCTGATCCAGGGTGTCGAGTTTTAGACCTGTGCAACCTTGTGAAAGGTCAAAGGTCAGCCGTTCTGGTGTGTTTTTTGTAATATTTACTAAAGGCATTGAGTCAGGAGTTTGATTTTTCCGTATGTGTATCAGGCACTAAAGTTAAACCCGGGTGCCGAGTTTCAGACCTGTGCAGCCTTCGGATAGGTCAAAGGTCAGCCGTTTAAGTGTGTTTTTTGTAATAATTCCTAAAGGCATTGAGTCGGGAGCCTGATTTTTCCGTATGTGTATCAGGGACTTAAGCTAATCCCGGGTGCTGAGTTTCAGAGCTGTGCAATCTTCGGAAAGGTCAAAGGTCAGCCGTTTAAGTGTGTTTTTTGTAATAATTCCTAAAGGCATTAAGCCAGGAGTCAGATTTTTCAGTATGTCTATCAGGGACTAAATTTAATGCAAGGGTGCCGAGATTCAGACCCGTGCAACCTTTGGAAGGTAAAAGGTCAGCCGTTCGGGTGTGTTTTTTTATAATTATTTGTAAAGGCATTAAGCCAGGGGTCAGATTTTTTCTTATGTGTATCAGGGACTAAGGCTAATCCTGGGTGCCGAGTTTCAGACCTATGCAACCTTCGGATAGGTCAAAGGTCAGCCTTTTAAGTGTGTTTTTTGTAATAATTCCTAAAGGCATTAAGCCAGGATTCTGATTTTTCCTTATGTGTATCAGGGACTAAGGCTGATCTAGGGTGCCGAGTTTCAGACCTGTGCAACCTTCGGAAAGGTCAAAGGCCAACTGTTTGGTTGTGTTTTTTGTAATAATTCTTAAAAGCATTGAGCCAGGAGTCAGATTTTTCCGTATGTGTATCAGGGACTAAGACTAATCTAGGGTGCCGAGATTCAGACCTGTGCAACCTTTGGAAAGGTAAAAGGTCATCCGTTCTGGTGTGTTTTTTTATAATAATTTGTAAAGGCATTCAGCCAGGAGTCTGATTTTTCGGTATGTGTATCAGGGACTAAGACTGATCTAGGGTGTCGAGTTTCAGACCTGTGCAACCTTGTGAAAGGTCAAAGGTCAGCCGTTATGTTGTGTTTTTTGTAATAATTCCTAAAGGCATTGAGTCAGGATTCTGATTTTTCCGTATGTGTATCAGGGACTAAAGCTAAACCCGGGTGCCGCGTTTCAGTCCTGTGCAACCTTCGGAAAGGTCAAAGGTCAGCCGTTTGGGTGTGTTTTTAGTAATAATTCCTAAAGGCATTAAGCCAGGAGTCAGCTTTTTCCTTATGTGTATCAGGGACTAAGACTAATCTAGGGTGCCGAGATTCAGACCTGTGCAACCTTTGGAAAGGTAAAAGGTCATCCGTTCTGGTGTGTTTTTTTATAATAATTTGTAAAGGCATTCAGCCAGGAGTCTGATTTTTCGGTATGTGTATCAGGGACTAAGACTGATCTAGGGTGTCGAGTTTCAGACCTCTGCAACCTTGTGAAAGGTCAAAAGTCAGCCGTTCTGTTGTGTTTTTTGTAATACTTCCTAAAGGCATTGAGTCAGGAGTCTGATTTTTCCGTATGTGTATCAGGGACTAAAGCTAAACCCGGGTGCCGCGTTTCAGACCTGTGCAACCTTCGGAAAGGTCAAAGGTCAGCCGTTTGGGTGTGTTTAATGTAATAATTCCTAAAGGCATTAAGCCAGGAGTCAGATTTTTCCGTATGTCTATCAGGGACTAAAGCTAAACCTAGGTGCCGCGTTTCAGACCTGTGCAACCTTCGGAAAGGTCAAAGGTCAGCCGTTTGGGTGTGTTTTTTGTAATAATTCCTAAAGGCATTAAGCCAGGAGTCAGCTTTTTCCTTATGTGTATCAGGGACCAAGGCTAATCCTGGGTGCCGAGTTTCAGACCTGTGCAACCTTCGGAAAGGTCAAAGGTCAGCCGTTTAAGTGTTTTTTTTGTAATAATTCCTAAAGGCATTAAGCCAGGAGTCTGATTTTTCCTAATGTTTATAAGGGACTAAGGCTGATCTAGGGTGCCGAGTTTCAGACCTGTGCAACCTTAGGAAAGGTCAAAGGCCAGCCGTTTGGATGTGTTTTTTGTAATAATTCCTAAAAGCATTGAGCCAGGAGTCAGATTTTTCAGTATGTGTATCAGGGACTAAAACTAATCTAGGGTGCCGAGATTCAGACCCGTGCAACCTTTGGAAAGGTAAAAGGTCATCCGTTCTGGTGTGTTTTTTATAATATTTTGTAAAGGCATTCAGCCAGGAGTCTGATTTTTCCGTATTTGTATCAGGGACTAAGGCTGATCCAGGGTGCCGAGTTTCAGACCCGTGCAACCTTTGGAAAGGTCAAAGGTCAGCCGTTTGGGTGTCTTTTGGAATAATTCCTAAAGGCATTAGGCCAGGAGTCAGATTTTTCCGTATGTGTGTCAGGGACTAAAGCTAAACCCGGGTGCCGCGTTTCAGACCTGTGCAACCTTCGGAAAGGTCAAAGGTCAGCCGTTTGGGTGTGTTTTTTATAATAATTCCTAAAGGCATTAAGCCAGGAGTCAGATTTTTCCGAATGTGTATCAGGGACTAAAGCTAAACCCGGGTGCCGCGTTTCAGACCTGTGCAACCTTCGGAAAGGTCAAAGGTCAGCCATTTGGGTGTGTTCTTTGTAATGATTCCTAAAGGCATTAAGCCAGGAGTCAGCTTTTTCCTTATGTGTATCAGGGACCAAGGCTAATCCTGGGTGCCGAGTTTCAGACCTGTGCAACCTTTGGAAAGGTCAAAGGTCAGCCGTTTAAGTGTGTTTTTTGTAATAATTCCAAAAGGCATTAAGCCAGGAGTCTGATTTTTCCGTATTTGTATCAGGGACTAAGGCTGATCCAGGGTGTCGAGTTTTAGACCTGTGCAACCTTGTGAAAGGTCAAAGGTCAGCCGTTATGTTGTGTTTTTTGTAATAATTCCTAAAGGCATTGAGTCAGGAGTCTGATTTTTCCGTATGTGTATCAGGGACTAAAGCTAAACCCGGGTGCCGCGTTTCAGACCTGTGCAACCTTCGGAAAGGTCAAAGGTCAGCCGTTTAAGTGTGTTTTTTGTAATAATTCCTAAAGGCATTAAGCCAGGTGTCAGATTTTTCCGAATGTGTATCAGGGACTAAAGCTAAACCCGGGTGCCGCGTTTCAGACCTGTGCAACCTTTGGAAAGGTCAAAGGTCAGCCGTTTGGGTGTGTTTTTAGTAATAATTCCTAAAGGCATTAAGCCAGGAGTCAGCTTTTTCCTTATGTGTATCAGGGACCAAGGCTTATCCTGGGTGTCGAGTTTCAGACCTGTGCAACCTTTGGAAAGGTCAAAGGTCAGCCGTTTAAGTGTGTTTTTTGTAATAATTCCAAAAGACATTAAGCCAGGAGTCTGATTTTTCCGTATTTGTATCAGGGACTAAGGCTGATCCAGGGTGTCGAGTTTTAGACCTGTGCAACCTTGTGAAAGGTCAAAGGTCAGCCGTTCTGGTGTGTTTTTTGTAATAATTCCTAAAGGCATTGAGTCGGGAGCCTGATTTTTCCGTATGTGTATCAGGGACTTAAGCTAATCCCGGGTGCCGAGTTTCAGAGCTGTGCAATCTTCGGAAAGGTCAAAGGTCAGCCGTTTAAGTGTGTTTTTTGTAATAATTCCTAAAGGCATTAAGCCAGGAGTCAGATTTTTCAGTATGTCTATCAGGGACTAAAGCTAAACCCGGGTGCCGCGTTTCAGTCCTGTGCAACCTTCGGAAAGGTCAAAGGTCAGCCGTTTGTGTGTGTTTCTTTTAATAATTCCTAAAGGCATTGAGCCAGGAGTCAGCTTTTTCCTTATGTGTATCAGGGACCAAGACTAATCCTTGGTGCCGAGTTTCAGACCTGTGCAACCTTCGGAAAGGTCAAAGGTCAGCTGTTTAAGTGTGTTTTTTGTAATAATTCCAAAAGGCATTAAGCCAGGGGTCTGATTTTTCCGTATTTGTATCAGGGACTAAGGCTGATCCAGGGTGCCGAGTTTCAGACCCGTGCAACCTTTGGAAAGGTCAAAGGTCAGCCGTTTGGTTGTCTTTTTGTAATAATTCCTAAAGGCATTAGGCCAGGAGTCTGATTTTTCCGTATGTGTATCAGGGACTAAAGCTAAACCCGGGTGCCGCGTTTCAGACCTGTGCAACCTTCGGAAAGGTCAAAGGTCAGCCGTTTAAGTGTGTTTTTTGTAATAATTCCTAAAGGCATTAAGCCAGGAGTCAGATTTTTCCGAATGTGTATCAGGGACTAAAGCTAAACCCGGGTGCCGCGTTTCAGACCTGTGCAACCTTCGGAAAGGTCAAAGGCCAACTGTTTGGTTGTGTTTTTTGTAATAATTCTTAAAAGCATTGAGCCAGGAGTCAGATTTTTCCGTATGTGTATCAGGGACTAAGACTAATCTAGGGTGCCGAGATTCAGACCTGTGCAACCTTTGGAAAGGTAAAAGGTCATCCGTTCTGGTGTGTTTTTTTATAATAATTTGTAAAGGCATTCAGCCAGGAGTCTGATTTTTCGGTATGTGTATCAGGGACTAAGACTGATCTAGGGTGTCGAGTTTCAGACCTGTGCAACCTTGTGAAAGGTCAAAGGTCAGCCGTTATGTTGTGTTTTTTATAATAATTCCTAAAGGCATTGAGTCAGGAGTCTGATTTTTCCGTATGTGTATCAGGGACTAAAGCTAAACCCGGGTGCCGCGTTTCAGTCCTGTGCAACCTTCGGAAAGGTCAAAGGTCAGCCGTTTGGGTGTGTTTCTTTGTAATAATTCCTAAAGGCATTAAGCCAGGAGTCAGCTTTTTCCTTATGTGTATCAGGGACCCAGACTAATCCTTGGTGCCGAGTTTCAGACCTGTGCAACCTTCGGAAAGGTCAAAGGTCAGCCGTTTAAGTGTGTTTTTTGTAATAATTCCAAAAGGCATTAAGCCAGGAGTCTGATTTTTCCGTATTTGTATCAGGGACTAAGGCTGATCCAGGGTGCCGAGTTTCAGACCTGTGCAACCTTCGGAAAGGTCAAAGGTCAGCCGTTTAAGTGTTTTTTTTGTAATAATTCCTAAAGGCATTAAGCCAGGAGTCTGATTTTTCCTAATGTTTATAAGGGACTAAGGCTGATCTAGGGTGCCGAGTTTCAGACCTGTGCAACCTTAGGAAAGGTCAAAGGCCAGCCGTTTGGATGTGTTTTTTGTAATAATTCCTAAAAGCATTGAGCCAGGAGTCAGATTTTTCAGTATGTGTATCAGGGACTAAAACTAATCTAGGGTGCCGAGATTCAGACCCGTGCAACCTTTGGAAAGGTAAAAGGTCATCCGTTCTGGTGTGTTTTTTATAATATTTTGTAAAGGCATTCAGCCAGGAGTCTGATTTTTCCGTATTTGTATCAGGGACTAAGGCTGATCCAGGGTGCCGAGTTTCAGACCCGTGCAACCTTTGGAAAGGTCAAAGGTCAGCCGTTTGGGTGTCTTTTGGAATAATTCCTAAAGGCATTAGGCCAGGAGTCAGATTTTTCCGTATGTGTGTCAGGGACTAAAGCTAAACCCGGGTGCCGCGTTTCAGACCTGTGCAACCTTCGGAAAGGTCAAAGGTCAGCCGTTTGGGTGTGTTTTTTATAATAATTCCTAAAGGCATTAAGCCAGGAGTCAGATTTTTCCGAATGTGTATCAGGGACTAAAGCTAAACCCGGGTGCCGCGTTTCAGACCTGTGCAACCTTCGGAAAGGTCAAAGGTCAGCCATTTGGGTGTGTTCTTTGTAATGATTCCTAAAGGCATTAAGCCAGGAGTCAGCTTTTTCCTTATGTGTATCAGGGACCAAGGCTAATCCTGGGTGCCGAGTTTCAGACCTGTGCAACCTTTGGAAAGGTCAAAGGTCAGCCGTTTAAGTGTGTTTTTTGTAATAATTCCTAAAGGCATTAAGCCAGGTGTCAGATTTTTCCGAATGTGTATCAGGGACTAAAGCTAAACCCGGGTGCCGCGTTTCAGACCTGTGCAACCTTTGGAAAGGTCAAAGGTCAGCCGTTTGGGTGTGTTTTTAGTAATAATTCCTAAAGGCATTAAGCCAGGAGTCAGCTTTTTCCTTATGTGTATCAGGGACCAAGGCTTATCCTGGGTGTCGAGTTTCAGACCTGTGCAACCTTTGGAAAGGTCAAAGGTCAGCCGTTTAAGTGTGTTTTTTGTAATAATTCCAAAAGACATTAAGCCAGGAGTCAGATTTTTCCGAATGTGTATCAGGGACTAAAGCTAAACCCGGGTGCCGCGTTTCAGACCTGTGCAACCTTCGGAAAGGTCAAAGGTCAGCCATTTGGGTGTGTTCTTTGTAATGATTCCTAAAGGCATTAAGCCAGGAGTCAGCTTTTTCCTTATGTGTATCAGGGACCAAGGCTAATCCTGGGTGCCGAGTTTCAGACCTGTGCAACCTTTGGAAAGGTCAAAGGTCAGCCGTTTAAGTGTGTTTTTTGTAATAATTCCTAAAGGCATTAAGCCAGGTGTCAGATTTTTCCGAATGTGTATCAGGGACTAAAGCTAAACCCGGGTGCCGCGTTTCAGACCTGTGCAACCTTTGGAAAGGTCAAAGGTCAGCCGTTTGGGTGTGTTTTTAGTAATAATTCCTAAAGGCATTAAGCCAGGAGTCAGCTTTTTCCTTATGTGTATCAGGGACCAAGGCTTATCCTGGGTGTCGAGTTTCAGACCTGTGCAACCTTTGGAAAGGTCAAAGGTCAGCCGTTTAAGTGTGTTTTTTGTAATAATTCCAAAAGACATTAAGCCAGGAGTCTGATTTTTCCGTATTTGTATCAGGGACTAAGGCTGATCCAGGGTGTCGAGTTTTAGACCTGTGCAACCTTGTGAAAGGTCAAAGGTCAGCCGTTCTGGTGTGTTTTTTGTAATATTTACTAAAGGCATTGAGTCAGGAGTCTGATTTTTCCGTATGTGTATCAGGCACTAAAGTTAAACCCGGGTGCCGAGTTTCAGACCTGTGCAGCCTTCGGATAGGTCAAAGGTCAGCCGTTTAAGTGTGTTTTTTGTAATAATTCCTAAAGGCATTGAGTCGGGAGCCTGATTTTTCCGTATGTGTATCAGGGACTTAAGCTAATCCCGGGTGCCGAGTTTCAGAGCTGTGCAATCTTCGGAAAGGTCAAAGGTCAGCCGTTTAAGTGTGTTTTTTGTAATAATTCCTAAAGGCATTAAGCCAGGAGTCAGATTTTTCAGTATGTCTATCAGGGACTAAATTTAATGCAAGGGTGCCGAGATTCAGACCCGTGCAACCTTTGGAAGGTAAAAGGTCAGCCGTTCGGGTGTGTTTTTTTATAATTATTTGTAAAGGCATTAAGCCAGGGGTCAGATTTTTTCTTATGTGTATCAGGGACTAAGGCTAATCCTGGGTGCCGAGTTTCAGACCTATGCAACCTTCGGATAGGTCAAAGGTCAGCCTTTTAAGTGTGTTTTTTGTAATAATTCCTAAAGGCATTAAGCCAGGATTCTGATTTTTCCTTATGTGTATCAGGGACTAAGGCTGATCTAGGGTGCCGAGTTTCAGACCTGTGCAACCTTCGGAAAGGTCAAAGGCCAACTGTTTGGTTGTGTTTTTTGTAATAATTCTTAAAAGCATTGAGCCAGGAGTCAGATTTTTCCGTATGTGTATCAGGGACTAAGACTAATCTAGGGTGCCGAGATTCAGACCTGTGCAACCTTTGGAAAGGTAAAAGGTCATCCGTTCTGGTGTGTTTTTTTATAATAATTTGTAAAGGCATTCAGCCAGGAGTCTGATTTTTCGGTATGTGTATCAGGGACTAAGACTGATCTAGGGTGTCGAGTTTCAGACCTGTGCAACCTTGTGAAAGGTCAAAGGTCAGCCGTTATGTTGTGTTTTTTGTAATAATTCCTAAAGGCATTGAGTCAGGAGTCTGATTTTTCCGTATGTGTATCAGGGACTAAAGCTAAACCCGGGTGCCGCGTTTCAGTCCTGTGCAACCTTCGGAAAGGTCAAAGGTCAGCCGTTTGGGTGTGTTTCTTTGTAATAATTCCTAAAGGCATTAAGCCAGGAGTCAGCTTTTTCCTTATGTGTATCAGGGACCAAGACTAATCCTTGGTGCCGAGTTTCAGACCTGTGCAACCTTCGGAAAGGTCAAAGGTCAGCCGTTTAAGTGTGTTTTTTGTAATAATTCCAAAAGGCATTAAGCCAGGAGTCTGATTTTTCCGTATTTGTATCAGGGACTAAGGCTGATCCAGGGTGCCGAGTTTCAGACCCGTGCAACCTTTGGAAAGGTCAAAGGTCAGCCGTTTGGTTGTCTTTTTGTAATAATTCCTAAAGGCATTAGGCCAGGAGTCTGATTTTTCCGTATGTGTATCAGGGACTAAAGCTAAACCCGGGTGCCGCGTTTCAGACCTGTGCAACCTTCGGAAAGGTCAAAGGTCAGCCGTTTAAGTGTGTTTTTTGTAATAATTCCTAAAGGCATTAAGCCAGGAGTCAGATTTTTCCGAATGTGTATCAGGGACTAAAGCTAAACCCGGGTGCCGCGTTTCAGACCTGTGCAACCTTCGGAAAGGTCAAAGGTCAGCCGTTTGGGTGTGTTTTTAGTAATAATTCCTAAAGGCATTAAGCCAGGAGTCAGCTTTTTCCTTATGTGTATCAGGGACTAAGACTAATCTAGGGTGCCGAGATTCAGACCTGTGCAACCTTTGGAAAGGTAAAAGGTCATCCGTTCTGGTGTTTTTTTTTATAATAATTTGTAAAGGCATTCAGCCAGGAGTCTGATTTTTCGGTATGTGTATCAGGGACTAAGACTGATCTAGGGTGTCGAGTTTCAGACCTCTGCAACCTTGTGAAAGGTCAAAAGTCAGCCGTTCTGTTGTGTTTTTTGTAATACTTCCTAAAGGCATTGAGTCAGGAGTCTGATTTTTCCGTATGTGTATCAGGGACTAAAGCTAAACCCGGGTGCCGCGTTTCAGACCTGTGCAACCTTCGGAAAGGTCAAAGGTCAGCCGTTTGGGTGTGTTTAATGTAATAATTCCTAAAGGCATTAAGCCAGGAGTCAGATTTTTCCGTATGTCTATCAGGGACTAAAGCTAAACCTAGGTGCCGCGTTTCAGACCTGTGCAACCTTCGGAAAGGTCAAAGGTCAGCCGTTTGGGTGTGTTTTTTGTAATAATTCCTAAAGGCATTAAGCCAGGAGTCAGCTTTTTCCTTATGTGTATCAGGGACCAAGGCTAATCCTGGGTGCCGAGTTTCAGACCTGTGCAACCTTCGGAAAGGTCAAAGGTCAGCCGTTTAAGTGTTTTTTTTGTAATAATTCCTAAAGGCATTAAGCCAGGAGTCTGATTTTTCCTAATGTTTATAAGGGACTAAGGCTGATCTAGGGTGCCGAGTTTCAGACCTGTGCAACCTTAGGAAAGGTCAAAGGCCAGCCGTTTGGATGTGTTTTTTGTAATAATTCCTAAAAGCATTGAGCCAGGAGTCAGATTTTTCAGTATGTGTATCAGGGACTAAAACTAATCTAGGGTGCCGAGATTCAGACCCGTGCAACCTTTGGAAAGGTAAAAGGTCATCCGTTCTGGTGTGTTTTTTATAATATTTTGTAAAGGCATTCAGCCAGGAGTCTGATTTTTCCGTATTTGTATCAGGGACTAAGGCTGATCCAGGGTGCCGAGTTTCAGACCCGTGCAACCTTTGGAAAGGTCAAAGGTCAGCCGTTTGGGTGTCTTTTGGAATAATTCCTAAAGGCATTAGGCCAGGAGTCAGATTTTTCCGTATGTGTGTCAGGGACTAAAGCTAAACCCGGGTGCCGCGTTTCAGACCTGTGCAACCTTCGGAAAGGTCAAAGGTCAGCCGTTTGGGTGTGTTTTTTATAATAATTCCTAAAGGCATTAAGCCAGGAGTCAGATTTTTCCGAATGTGTATCAGGGACTAAAGCTAAACCCGGGTGCCGCGTTTCAGACCTGTGCAACCTTCGGAAAGGTCAAAGGTCAGCCATTTGGGTGTGTTCTTTGTAATGATTCCTAAAGGCATTAAGCCAGGAGTCAGCTTTTTCCTTATGTGTATCAGGGACCAAGGCTAATCCTGGGTGCCGAGTTTCAGACCTGTGCAACCTTTGGAAAGGTCAAAGGTCAGCCGTTTAAGTGTGTTTTTTGTAATAATTCCAAAAGGCATTAAGCCAGGAGTCTGATTTTTCCTTATTTGTATCAGGGACTAAGGCTGATCCAGGGTGCCGAGTTTCAGACCCGTGCAACCTTTGGAAAGGTCAAAGGTCAGCCGTTTGGTTGTCTTTTTGTAATAATTCCTAAAGGCATTAGGCCAGGAGTCTGATTTTTCCGTATGTGTATCAGGGACTAAAGCTAAACCCGGGTGCCGCGTTTCAGACCTGTGCAACCTTCGGAAAGGTCAAAGGTCAGCCGTTTAAGTGTGTTTTTTGTAATAATTCCTAAAGGCATTAAGCCAGGAGTCAGATTTTTCCGAATGTGTATCAGGGACTAAAGCTAAACCCGGGTGCCGCGTTTCAGACCTGTGCAACCTTCGGAAAGGTCAAAGGTCAGCCGTTTGGGTGTGTTTTTAGTAATAATTCCTAAAGGCATTAAGCCAGGAGTCAGCTTTTTCCTTATGTGTATCAGGGACTAAGACTAATCTAGGGTGCCGAGATTCAGACCTGTGCAACCTTTGGAAAGGTAAAAGGTCATCCGTTCTGGTGTTTTTTTTTATAATAATTTGTAAAGGCATTCAGCCAGGAGTCTGATTTTTCGGTATGTGTATCAGGGACTAAGACTGATCTAGGGTGTCGAGTTTCAGACCTCTGCAACCTTGTGAAAGGTCAAAAGTCAGCCGTTCTGTTGTGTTTTTTGTAATACTTCCTAAAGGCATTGAGTCAGGAGTCTGATTTTTCCGTATGTGTATCAGGGACTAAAGCTAAACCCGGGTGCCGCGTTTCAGACCTGTGCAACCTTCGGAAAGGTCAAAGGTCAGCCGTTTGGGTGTGTTTAATGTAATAATTCCTAAAGGCATTAAGCCAGGAGTCAGATTTTTCCGTATGTCTATCAGGGACTAAAGCTAAACCTAGGTGCCGCGTTTCAGACCTGTGCAACCTTCGGAAAGGTCAAAGGTCAGCCGTTTGGGTGTGTTTTTTGTAATAATTCCTAAAGGCATTAAGCCAGGAGTCAGCTTTTTCCTTATGTGTATCAGGGACCAAGGCTAATCCTGGGTGCCGAGTTTCAGACCTGTGCAACCTTCGGAAAGGTCAAAGGTCAGCCGTTTAAGTGTTTTTTTTGTAATAATTCCTAAAGGCATTAAGCCAGGAGTCTGATTTTTCCTAATGTTTATAAGGGACTAAGGCTGATCTAGGGTGCCGAGTTTCAGACCTGTGCAACCTTAGGAAAGGTCAAAGGCCAGCCGTTTGGATGTGTTTTTTGTAATAATTCCTAAAAGCATTGAGCCAGGAGTCAGATTTTTCAGTATGTGTATCAGGGACTAAAACTAATCTAGGGTGCCGAGATTCAGACCCGTGCAACCTTTGGAAAGGTAAAAGGTCATCCGTTCTGGTGTGTTTTTTATAATATTTTGTAAAGGCATTCAGCCAGGAGTCTGATTTTTCCGTATTTGTATCAGGGACTAAGGCTGATCCAGGGTGCCGAGTTTCAGACCCGTGCAACCTTTGGAAAGGTCAAAGGTCAGCCGTTTGGGTGTCTTTTGGAATAATTCCTAAAGGCATTAGGCCAGGAGTCAGATTTTTCCGTATGTGTGTCAGGGACTAAAGCTAAACCCGGGTGCTGCGTTTCAGACCTGTGCAACCTTCGGAAAGGTCAAAGGTCAGCCGTTTGGGTGTGTTTTTAGTAATAATTCCTAAAGGCATTAAGCCAGGAGTCAGCTTTTTCCTTATGTGTATCAGGGACCAAGGCTAATCCTGGGTGTCGAGTTTCAGACCTGTGCAACCTTTGGAAAGGTCAAAGGTCAGCCGTTTAAGTGTGTTTTTTGTAATAATTCCAAAAGGCATTAAGCCAGGAGTCTGATTTTTCCGTATTTGTATCAGGGACTAAGGCTGATCCAGGGTGTCGAGTTTTAGACCTGTGCAACCTTGTGAAAGGTCAAAGGTCAGCCGTTCTGGTGTGTTTTTTGTAATAATTACTAAAGGCATTGAGTCAGGAGTCTGATTTTTCCGTATGTGTATCATGCACTAAAGTTAAACCCGGGTGCCGAGTTTCAGACCTGTGCAGCCTTCGGATAGGTCAAAGGTCAGCCGTTTAAGTGTGTTTTTTGTAATAATTCCTAAAGGCATTGAGTCGGGAGCCTGATTTTTCCGTATGTGTATCAGGGACTAAAGCTAATCCCGGGTGCCGAGTTTCAGAGCTGTGCAATCTTCGGAAAGGTCAAAGGTCAGCCGTTTAAGTGTGTTTTTTGTAATAATTCCTAAAGGCATTAAGCCAGGAGTCAGATTTTTCAGTATGTCTATCAGGGACTAAATTTAATGCAAGGGTGCCGAGATTCAGACCCGTGCAACCTTTGGAAGGTAAAAGGTCAGCCGTTCGGGTGTGTTTTTTTATAATTATTTGTAAAGGCATTAAGCCAGGGGTCAGATTTTTTCTTATGTGTATCAGGGACTAAGGCTAATCCTGGGTGCCGAGTTTCAGACCTATGCAACCTTCGGATAGGTCAAAGGTCAGCCTTTTAAGTATGTTTTTTGTAATAATTCCTAAAGGCATTAAGCCAGGATTCTGATTTTTCCTTATGTGTATCAGGGACTAAGGCTGATCTAGGGTGCCGAGTTTCAGACCTGTGCAACCTTCGGAAAGGTCAATGGCCAGCTGTTTGGTTGTGTTTTTTGTAATAATTCTTAAAAGCATTGAGCCAGGAGTCAGATTTTTCCGTATGTGTATCAGGGACTAAGACTAATCTAGGGTGCCGAGATTCAGACCTGTGCAACCTTTGGAAAGGTAAAAGGTCATCCGTTCTGGTGTGTTTTTTTATAATAATTTGTAAAGGCATTCAGCCAGGAGTCTGATTTTTCGGTATGTGTATCAGGGACTAAGACTGATCTAGGGTGTCGAGTTTCAGACCTCTGCAACCTTGTGAAAGGTCAAAAGTCAGCAGTTCTGTTGTGTTTTTTGTAATACTTCCTAAAGGCATTGAGTCAGGAGTCTGATTTTTCCGTATGTGTATCAGGGACTAAAGCTAATCCCGGGTGCCGCGTTTCAGACCTGTGCAACCTTCGGAAAGGTCAAAGGTCAGCCGTTTAAGTGTGTTTTTTGTAATAATTCCTAAAGGCATTAAGCCAGGAGTCAGATTTTTCCGAATGTGTATCAGGGACTAAAGCTAAACCCGGGTGCCGCGTTTCAGACCTGTGCAACCTTCGGAAAGGTCAAAGGTCAGCCGTTTGGGTGTGTTTCTTTGTAATAATTCCTAAAGGCATTAAGCCAGGAGTCAGCTTTTTCCTGATGTGTATCAGGGACCAAGACTAATCCTTGGTGCCGAGTTTCAGACCTGTGCAACCTTCGGAAAGGTCAAAGGTCAGCCGTTTAAGTTTGTTTTTTGTAATAATTCCAAAACGCATTAAGCCAGGAGTCTGATTTTTCCGTATTTGTATCAGGGACTAAGGCTGATCCAGGGTGCCGAGTTTCAGACCCGTGCAACCTTTGGAAAGGTCAAAGGTCAGCCATTTGGGTGTCTTTTTGTAATAATTCCTAAAGGTATTAGGCCAGGAGTCTGATTTTTCCGTATGTGTATCAGGGACTAAAGCTAAACCCGGGTGCCGCGTTTCAGACCTGTGCAACCTTCGGAAAGGTCAAAGGTCAGCCGTTTGGGTGTGTTTTTTATAATAATTCCTAAAGGCATTAAGCCAGGAGTCAGATTTTTCCGAATGTGTATCAGGGACTAAAGCTTAACCCGGGTGCCGCGTTTCAGACCTGTGCAACCTTCGGAAAGGTCAAAGGTCAGCCGTTTGGGTGTGTTTTTTGTAATAATTCCTAAAGGCATTAAGGCAGGAGTCAGCTTTTTCCTTATGTGTATCAGGGACCAAGGCTAATCCTGGGTGCCGAGTTTCAGACCCGTGCAACCTTCGGAAAGGTCAAAGGTCAGCCGTTTAAGTGTGTTTTTTGTAATAATTCCTAAAGGCATTAAGCCAGGAGTCAGATTTTTCCGAATGTGTATCAGGGACTAAAGCTAAACCCGGGTGCCGCGTTTCAGACCTGTGCAACCTTCGGAAAGGTCAAAGGTCAGCCGTTTGGGTGTGTTTTTAGTAATAATTCCTAAAGGCATTAAGCCAGGAGTCAGCTTTTTCCTTATGTGTATCAGGGACTAAGACTAATCTAGGGTGCCGAGATTCAGACCTGTGCAACCTTTGGAAAGGTAAAAGGTCATCCGTTCTGGTGTTTTTTTTTATAATAATTTGTAAAGGCATTCAGCCAGGAGTCTGATTTTTCGGTATGTGTATCAGGGACTAAGACTGATCTAGGGTGTCGAGTTTCAGACCTCTGCAACCTTGTGAAAGGTCAAAAGTCAGCCGTTCTGTTGTGTTTTTTGTAATACTTCCTAAAGGCATTGAGTCAGGAGTCTGATTTTTCCGTATGTGTATCAGGGACTAAAGCTAAACCCGGGTGCCGCGTTTCAGACCTGTGCAACCTTCGGAAAGGTCAAAGGTCAGCCGTTTGGGTGTGTTTAATGTAATAATTCCTAAAGGGATTAAGCCAGGAGTCAGATTTTTCCGTATGTCTATCAGGGACTAAAGCTAAACCTAGGTGCCGCGTTTCAGACCTGTGCAACCTTCGGAAAGGTCAAAGGTCAGCCGTTTGGGTGTGTTTTTTGTAATAATTCCAAAAGGCATTAAGCCAGGGGTCTGATTTTTCCGTATTTGTATCAGGGACTAAGGCTGATCCAGGGTGCCGAGTTTCAGACCCGTGCAACCTTTGGAAAGGTCAAAGGTCAGCCGTTTGGTTGTCTTTTTGTAATAATTCCTAAAGGCATTAGGCCAGGAGTCTGATTTTTCCGTATGTGTATCAGGGACTAAAGCTAAACCCGGGTGCCGCGTTTCAGACCTGTGCAACCTTCGGAAAGGTCAAAGGTCAGCCGTTTAAGTGTGTTTTTTGTAATAATTCCTAAAGGCATTAAGCCAGGAGTCAGATTTTTCCGAATGTGTATCAGGGACTAAAGCTAAACCCGGGTGCCGCGTTTCAGACCTGTGCAACCTTCGGAAAGGTCAAAGGCCAACTGTTTGGTTGTGTTTTTTGTAATAATTCTTAAAAGCATTGAGCCAGGAGTCAGATTTTTCCGTATGTGTATCAGGGACTAAGACTAATCTAGGGTGCCGAGATTCAGACCTGTGCAACCTTTGGAAAGGTAAAAGGTCATCCGTTCTGGTGTGTTTTTTTATAATAATTTGTAAAGGCATTCAGCCAGGAGTCTGATTTTTCGGTATGTGTATCAGGGACTAAGACTGATCTAGGGTGTCGAGTTTCAGACCTGTGCAACCTTGTGAAAGGTCAAAGGTCAGCCGTTATGTTGTGTTTTTTATAATAATTCCTAAAGGCATTGAGTCAGGAGTCTGATTTTTCCGTATGTGTATCAGGGACTAAAGCTAAACCCGGGTGCCGCGTTTCAGTCCTGTGCAACCTTCGGAAAGGTCAAAGGTCAGCCGTTTGGGTGTGTTTCTTTGTAATAATTCCTAAAGGCATTAAGCCAGGAGTCAGCTTTTTCCTTATGTGTATCAGGGACCCAGACTAATCCTTGGTGCCGAGTTTCAGACCTGTGCAACCTTCGGAAAGGTCAAAGGTCAGCCGTTTAAGTGTGTTTTTTGTAATAATTCCAAAAGGCATTAAGCCAGGAGTCTGATTTTTCCGTATTTGTATCAGGGACTAAGGCTGATCCAGGGTGCCGAGTTTCAGACCTGTGCAACCTTCGGAAAGGTCAAAGGTCAGCCGTTTAAGTGTTTTTTTTGTAATAATTCCTAAAGGCATTAAGCCAGGAGTCTGATTTTTCCTAATGTTTATAAGGGACTAAGGCTGATCTAGGGTGCCGAGTTTCAGACCTGTGCAACCTTAGGAAAGGTCAAAGGCCAGCCGTTTGGATGTGTTTTTTGTAATAATTCCTAAAAGCATTGAGCCAGGAGTCAGATTTTTCAGTATGTGTATCAGGGACTAAAACTAATCTAGGGTGCCGAGATTCAGACCCGTGCAACCTTTGGAAAGGTAAAAGGTCATCCGTTCTGGTGTGTTTTTTATAATATTTTGTAAAGGCATTCAGCCAGGAGTCTGATTTTTCCGTATTTGTATCAGGGACTAAGGCTGATCCAGGGTGCCGAGTTTCAGACCCGTGCAACCTTTGGAAAGGTCAAAGGTCAGCCGTTTGGGTGTCTTTTGGAATAATTCCTAAAGGCATTAGGCCAGGAGTCAGATTTTTCCGTATGTGTGTCAGGGACTAAAGCTAAACCCGGGTGCCGCGTTTCAGACCTGTGCAACCTTCGGAAAGGTCAAAGGTCAGCCGTTTGGGTGTGTTTTTTATAATAATTCCTAAAGGCATTAAGCCAGGAGTCAGATTTTTCCGAATGTGTATCAGGGACTAAAGCTAAACCCGGGTGCCGCGTTTCAGACCTGTGCAACCTTCGGAAAGGTCAAAGGTCAGCCATTTGGGTGTGTTCTTTGTAATGATTCCTAAAGGCATTAAGCCAGGAGTCAGCTTTTTCCTTATGTGTATCAGGGACCAAGGCTAATCCTGGGTGCCGAGTTTCAGACCTGTGCAACCTTTGGAAAGGTCAAAGGTCAGCCGTTTAAGTGTGTTTTTTGTAATAATTCCTAAAGGCATTAAGCCAGGTGTCAGATTTTTCCGAATGTGTATCAGGGACTAAAGCTAAACCCGGGTGCCGCGTTTCAGACCTGTGCAACCTTTGGAAAGGTCAAAGGTCAGCCGTTTGGGTGTGTTTTTAGTAATAATTCCTAAAGGCATTAAGCCAGGAGTCAGCTTTTTCCTTATGTGTATCAGGGACCAAGGCTTATCCTGGGTGTCGAGTTTCAGACCTGTGCAACCTTTGGAAAGGTCAAAGGTCAGCCGTTTAAGTGTGTTTTTTGTAATAATTCCAAAAGACATTAAGCCAGGAGTCTGATTTTTCCGTATTTGTATCAGGGACTAAGGCTGATCCAGGGTGTCGAGTTTTAGACCTGTGCAACCTTGTGAAAGGTCAAAGGTCAGCCGTTCTGGTGTGTTTTTTGTAATATTTACTAAAGGCATTGAGTCAGGAGTCTGATTTTTCCGTATGTGTATCAGGCACTAAAGTTAAACCCGGGTGCCGAGTTTCAGACCTGTGCAGCCTTCGGATAGGTCAAAGGTCAGCCGTTTAAGTGTGTTTTTTGTAATAATTCCTAAAGGCATTGAGTCGGGAGCCTGATTTTTCCGTATGTGTATCAGGGACTTAAGCTAATCCCGGGTGCCGAGTTTCAGAGCTGTGCAATCTTCGGAAAGGTCAAAGGTCAGCCGTTTAAGTGTGTTTTTTGTAATAATTCCTAAAGGCATTAAGCCAGGAGTCAGATTTTTCAGTATGTCTATCAGGGACTAAATTTAATGCAAGGGTGCCGAGATTCAGACCCGTGCAACCTTTGGAAGGTAAAAGGTCAGCCGTTCGGGTGTGTTTTTTTATAATTATTTGTAAAGGCATTAAGCCAGGGGTCAGATTTTTTCTTATGTGTATCAGGGACTAAGGCTAATCCTGGGTGCCGAGTTTCAGACCTATGCAACCTTCGGATAGGTCAAAGGTCAGCCTTTTAAGTGTGTTTTTTGTAATAATTCCTAAAGGCATTAAGCCAGGATTCTGATTTTTCCTTATGTGTATCAGGGACTAAGGCTGATCTAGGGTGCCGAGTTTCAGACCTGTGCAACCTTCGGAAAGGTCAAAGGCCAACTGTTTGGTTGTGTTTTTTGTAATAATTCTTAAAAGCATTGAGCCAGGAGTCAGATTTTTCCGTATGTGTATCAGGGACTAAGACTAATCTAGGGTGCCGAGATTCAGACCTGTGCAACCTTTGGAAAGGTAAAAGGTCATCCGTTCTGGTGTGTTTTTTTATAATAATTTGTAAAGGCATTCAGCCAGGAGTCTGATTTTTCGGTATGTGTATCAGGGACTAAGACTGATCTAGGGTGTCGAGTTTCAGACCTGTGCAACCTTGTGAAAGGTCAAAGGTCAGCCGTTATGTTGTGTTTTTTGTAATAATTCCTAAAGGCATTGAGTCAGGAGTCTGATTTTTCCGTATGTGTATCAGGGACTAAAGCTAAACCCGGGTGCCGCGTTTCAGTCCTGTGCAACCTTCGGAAAGGTCAAAGGTCAGCCGTTTGGGTGTGTTTCTTTGTAATAATTCCTAAAGGCATTAAGCCAGGAGTCAGCTTTTTCCTTATGTGTATCAGGGACCAAGACTAATCCTTGGTGCCGAGTTTCAGACCTGTGCAACCTTCGGAAAGGTCAAAGGTCAGCCGTTTAAGTGTGTTTTTTGTAATAATTCCAAAAGGCATTAAGCCAGGAGTCTGATTTTTCCGTATTTGTATCAGGGACTAAGGCTGATCCAGGGTGCCGAGTTTCAGACCCGTGCAACCTTTGGAAAGGTCAAAGGTCAGCCGTTTGGTTGTCTTTTTGTAATAATTCCTAAAGGCATTAGGCCAGGAGTCTGATTTTTCCGTATGTGTATCAGGGACTAAAGCTAAACCCGGGTGCCGCGTTTCAGACCTGTGCAACCTTCGGAAAGGTCAAAGGTCAGCCGTTTAAGTGTGTTTTTTGTAATAATTCCTAAAGGCATTAAGCCAGGAGTCAGATTTTTCCGAATGTGTATCAGGGACTAAAGCTAAACCCGGGTGCCGCGTTTCAGACCTGTGCAACCTTCGGAAAGGTCAAAGGTCAGCCGTTTGGGTGTGTTTAATGTAATAATTCCTAAAGGCATTAAGCCAGGAGTCAGATTTTTCCGTATGTCTATCAGGGACTAAAGCTAAACCTAGGTGCCGCGTTTCAGACCTGTGCAACCTTCGGAAAGGTCAAAGGTCAGCCGTTTGGGTGTGTTTTTTGTAATAATTCCTAAAGGCATTAAGCCAGGAGTCAGCTTTTTCCTTATGTGTATCAGGGACCAAGGCTAATCCTGGGTGCCGAGTTTCAGACCTGTGCAACCTTCGGAAAGGTCAAAGGTCAGCCGTTTAAGTGTTTTTTTTGTAATAATTCCTAAAGGCATTAAGCCAGGAGTCTGATTTTTCCTAATGTTTATAAGGGACTAAGGCTGATCTAGGGTGCCGAGTTTCAGACCTGTGCAACCTTAGGAAAGGTCAAAGGCCAGCCGTTTGGATGTGTTTTTTGTAATAATTCCTAAAAGCATTGAGCCAGGAGTCAGATTTTTCAGTATGTGTATCAGGGACTAAAACTAATCTAGGGTGCCGAGATTCAGACCCGTGCAACCTTTGGAAAGGTAAAAGGTCATCCGTTCTAGTGTGTTTTTTATAATATTTTGTAAAGGCATTCAGCCAGGAGTCTGATTTTTCCGTATTTGTATCAGGGACTAAGGCTGATCCAGGGTGCCGAGTTTCAGACCCGTGCAACCTTTGGAAAGGTCAAAGGTCAGCCGTTTGGGTGTCTTTTGGAATAATTCCTAAAGGCATTAGGCCAGGAGTCAGATTTTTCCGTATGTGTGTCAGGGACTAAAGCTAAACCCGGGTGCTGCGTTTCAGACCTGTGCAACCTTCGGAAAGGTCAAAGGTCAGCCGTTTGGGTGTGTTTTTTATAATAATTCCTAAAGGCATTAAGCCAGGAGTCAGATTTTTCCGAATGTGTATCAGGGACTAAAGCTAAACCCGGGTGCCGCGTTTCAGACCTGTGCAACCTTCGGAAAGGTCAAAGGTCAGCCATTTGGGTGTGTTCTTTGTAATGATTCCTAAAGGCATTAAGCCAGGAGTCAGCTTTTTCCTTATGTGTATCAGGGACCAAGGCTAATCCTGGGTGCCGAGTTTCAGACCTGTGCAACCTTTGGAAAGGTCAAAGGTCAGCCGTTTAAGTGTGTTTTTTGTAATAATTCCAAAAGGCATTAAGCCAGGAGTCTGATTTTTCCGTATTTGTATCAGGGACTAAGGCTGATCCAGGGTGTTGAGTTTTAGACCTGTGCAACCTTGTGAAAGGTCAAAGGTCAGCCGTTCTGGTGTGTTTTTTGTAATAATTACTGAAGGCATTGAGTCAGGAGTCTGATTTTTCCGTATGTGTATCAAGCACTAAAGCTAATCCCGGGTGCCGAGTTTCAGACCTGTGCAATCTTTGGAAAGGTCAAAGGTCAGCCGTTTAAGTGTGTTTTTTGTAATAATTCCTAAAGGCATTAAGCCAGGAGTCAGATTTTTCAGTATGTCTATCAGGGACTAAAGCTAAACCCGGGTGCCGCGTTTCAGTCCTGTGCAACCTTCGGAAAGGTCAAAGGTCAGCCGTTTGGGTGTGTTTTTAGTAATAATTCCTAAAGGCATTAAGCCAGGAGTCAGCTTTTTCCTTATGTGTATCAGGGACCAAGGCTAATCCTGGGTGTCGAGTTTCAGACCTGTGCAACCTTTGGAAAGGTCAAAGGTCAGCCGTTTAAGTGTGTTTTTTGTAATAATTCCAAAAGGCATTAAGCCAGGAGTCTGATTTTTCCGTATTTGTATCAGGGACTAAGGCTGATCCAGGGTGTCGAGTTTTAGACCTGTGCAACCTTGTGAAAGGTCAAAGGTCAGCCGTTCTGGTGTGTTTTTTGTAATAATTACTAAAGGCATTGAGTCAGGAGTCTGATTTTTCCGTATGTGTATCATGCACTAAAGTTAAACCCGGGTGCCGAGTTTCAGACCTGTGCAGCCTTCGGATAGGTCAAAGGTCAGCCGTTTAAGTGTGTTTTTTGTAATAATTCCTAAAGGCATTGAGTCGGGAGCCTGATTTTTCCGTATGTGTATCAGGGACTAAAGCTAATCCCGGGTGCCGAGTTTCAGAGCTGTGCAATCTTCGGAAAGGTCAAAGGTCAGCCGTTTAAGTGTGTTTTTTGTAATAATTCCTAAAGGCATTAAGCCAGGAGTCAGATTTTTCAGTATGTCTATCAGGGACTAAATTTAATGCAAGGGTGCCGAGATTCAGACCCGTGCAACCTTTGGAAGGTAAAAGGTCAGCCGTTCGGGTGTGTTTTTTTATAATTATTTGTAAAGGCATTAAGCCAGGGGTCAGATTTTTTCTTATGTGTATCAGGGACTAAGGCTAATCCTGGGTGCCGAGTTTCAGACCTATGCAACCTTCGGATAGGTCAAAGGTCAGACTTTTAAGTATGTTTTTTGTAATAATTCCTAAAGGCATTAAGCCAGGATTCTGATTTTTCCTTATGTGTATCAGGGACTAAGGCTGATCTAGGGTGCCGAGTTTCAGACCTGTGCAACCTTCGGAAAGGTCAATGGCCAGCTGTTTGGTTGTGTTTTTTGTAATAATTCTTAAAAGCATTGAGCCAGGAGTCAGATTTTTCCGTATGTGTATCAGGGACTAAGACTAATCTAGGGTGCCGAGATTCAGACCTGTGCAACCTTTGGAAAGGTAAAAGGTCATCCGTTCTGGTGTGTTTTTTTATAATAATTTGTAAAGGCATTCAGCCAGGAGTCTGATTTTTCGGTATGTGTATCAGGGACTAAGACTGATCTAGGGTGTCGAGTTTCAGACCTCTGCAACCTTGTGAAAGGTCAAAAGTCAGCAGTTCTGTTGTGTTTTTTGTAATACTTCCTAAAGGCATTGAGTCAGGAGTCTGATTTTTCCGTATGTGTATCAGGGACTAAAGCTAATCCCGGGTGCCGCGTTTCAGACCTGTGCAACCTTCGGAAAGGTCAAAGGTCAGCCGTTTAAGTGTGTTTTTTGTAATAATTCCTAAAGGCATTAAGCCAGGAGTCAGATTTTTCCGAATGTGTATCAGGGACTAAAGCTAAACCCGGGTGCCGCGTTTCAGACCTGTGCAACCTTCGGAAAGGTCAAAGGTCAGCCGTTTGGGTGTGTTTCTTTGTAATAATTCCTAAAGGCATTAAGCCAGGAGTCAGCTTTTTCCTGATGTGTATCAGGGACCAAGACTAATCCTTGGTGCCGAGTTTCAGACCTGTGCAACCTTCGGAAAGGTCAAAGGTCAGCCGTTTAAGTTTGTTTTTTGTAATAATTCCAAAACGCATTAAGCCAGGAGTCTGATTTTTCCGTATTTGTATCAGGGACTAAGGCTGATCCAGGGTGCCGAGTTTCAGACCCGTGCAACCTTTGGAAAGGTCAAAGGTCAGCCATTTGGGTGTCTTTTTGTAATAATTCCTAAAGGTATTAGGCCAGGAGTCTGATTTTTCCGTATGTGTATCAGGGACTAAAGCTAAACCCGGGTGCCGCGTTTCAGACCTGTGCAACCTTCGGAAAGGTCAAAGGTCAGCCGTTTGGGTGTGTTTTTTATAATAATTCCTAAAGGCATTAAGCCAGGAGTCAGATTTTTCCGAATGTGTATCAGGGACTAAAGCTTAACCCGGGTGCCGCGTTTCAGACCTGTGCAACCTTCGGAAAGGTCAAAGGTCAGCCGTTTGGGTGTGTTTTTTGTAATAATTCCTAAAGGCATTAAGGCAGGAGTCAGCTTTTTCCTTATGTGTATCAGGGACCAAGGCTAATCCTGGGTGCCGAGTTTCAGACCCGTGCAACCTTCGGAAAGGTCAAAGGTCAGCCGTTTAAGTGTGTTTTTTGTAATAATTCCTAAAGGCATTAAGCCAGGAGTCAGATTTTTCCGAATGTGTATCAGGGACTAAAGCTAAACCCGGGTGCCGCGTTTCAGACCTGTGCAACCTTCGGAAAGGTCAAAGGTCAGCCGTTTGGGTGTGTTTTTAGTAATAATTCCTAAAGGCATTAAGCCAGGAGTCAGCTTTTTCCTTATGTGTATCAGGGACTAAGACTAATCTAGGGTGCCGAGATTCAGACCTGTGCAACCTTTGGAAAGGTAAAAGGTCATCCGTTCTGGTGTTTTTTTTTATAATAATTTGTAAAGGCATTCAGCCAGGAGTCTGATTTTTCGGTATGTGTATCAGGGACTAAGACTGATCTAGGGTGTCGAGTTTCAGACCTCTGCAACCTTGTGAAAGGTCAAAAGTCAGCCGTTCTGTTGTGTTTTTTGTAATACTTCCTAAAGGCATTGAGTCAGGAGTCTGATTTTTCCGTATGTGTATCAGGGACTAAAGCTAAACCCGGGTGCCGCGTTTCAGACCTGTGCAACCTTCGGAAAGGTCAAAGGTCAGCCGTTTGGGTGTGTTTAATGTAATAATTCCTAAAGGCATTAAGCCAGGAGTCAGATTTTTCCGTATGTCTATCAGGGACTAAAGCTAAACCTAGGTGCCGCGTTTCAGACCTGTGCAACCTTCGGAAAGGTCAAAGGTCAGCCGTTTGGGTGTGTTTTTTGTAATAATTCCTAAAGGCATTAAGCCAGGAGTCAGCTTTTTCCTTATGTGTATCAGGGACCAAGGCTAATCCTGGGTGCCGAGTTTCAGACCTGTGCAACCTTCGGAAAGGTCAAAGGTCAGCCGTTTAAGTGTTTTTTTTGTAATAATTCCTAAAGGCATTAAGCCAGGAGTCTGATTTTTCCTAATGTTTATAAGGGACTAAGGCTGATCTAGGGTGCCGAGTTTCAGACCTGTGCAACCTTAGGAAAGGTCAAAGGCCAGCCGTTTGGATGTGTTTTTTGTAATAATTCCTAAAAGCATTGAGCCAGGAGTCAGATTTTTCAGTATGTGTATCAGGGACTAAAACTAATCTAGGGTGCCGAGATTCAGACCCGTGCAACCTTTGGAAAGGTAAAAGGTCATCCGTTCTGGTGTGTTTTTTATAATATTTTGTAAAGGCATTCAGCCAGGAGTCTGATTTTTCCGTATTTGTATCAGGGACTAAGGCTGATCCAGGGTGCCGAGTTTCAGACCCGTGCAACCTTTGGAAAGGTCAAAGGTCAGCCGTTTGGGTGTCTTTTGGAATAATTCCTAAAGGCATTAGGCCAGGAGTCAGATTTTTCCGTATGTGTGTCAGGGACTAAAGCTAAACCCGGGTGCTGCGTTTCAGACCTGTGCAACCTTCGGAAAGGTCAAAGGTCAGCCGTTTGGGTGTGTTTTTTATAATAATTCCTAAAGGCATTAAGCCAGGAGTCAGATTTTTCCGAATGTGTATCAGGGACTAAAGCTAAACCCGGGTGCCGCGTTTCAGACCTGTGCAACCTTCGGAAAGGTCAAAGGTCAGCCATTTGGGTGTGTTCTTTGTAATGATTCCTAAAGGCATTAAGCCAGGAGTCAGCTTTTTCCTTATGTGTATCAGGGACCAAGGCTAATCCTGGGTGCCGAGTTTCAGACCTGTGCAACCTTTGGAAAGGTCAAAGGTCAGCCGTTTAAGTGTGTTTTTTGTAATAATTCCAAAAGGCATTAAGCCAGGAGTCTGATTTTTCCGTATTTGTATCAGGGACTAAGGCTGATCCAGGGTGTTGAGTTTTAGACCTGTGCAACCTTGTGAAAGGTCAAAGGTCAGCCGTTCTGGTGTGTTTTTTGTAATAATTACTGAAGGCATTGAGTCAGGAGTCTGATTTTTCCGTATGTGTATCAAGCACTAAAGCTAATCCCGGGTGCCGAGTTTCAGACCTGTGCAATCTTTGGAAAGGTCAAAGGTCAGCCGTTTAAGTGTGTTTTTTGTAATAATTCCTAAAGGCATTAAGCCAGGAGTCAGATTTTTCAGTATGTCTATCAGGGACTAAAGCTAAACCCGGGTGCCGCGTTTCAGTCCTGTGCAACCTTCGGAAAGGTCAAAGGTCAGCCGTTTGGGTGTGTTTTTAGTAATAATTCCTAAAGGCATTAAGCCAGGAGTCAGCTTTTTCCTTATGTGTATCAGGGACCAAGGCTAATCCTGGGTGTCGAGTTTCAGACCTGTGCAACCTTTGGAAAGGTCAAAGGTCAGCCGTTTAAGTGTGTTTTTTGTAATAATTCCAAAAGGCATTAAGCCAGGAGTCTGATTTTTCCGTATTTGTATCAGGGACTAAGGCTGATCCAGGGTGTCGAGTTTTAGACCTGTGCAACCTTGTGAAAGGTCAAAGGTCAGCCGTTCTGGTGTGTTTTTTGTAATAATTACTAAAGGCATTGAGTCAGGAGTCTGATTTTTCCGTATGTGTATCATGCACTAAAGTTAAACCCGGGTGCCGAGTTTCAGACCTGTGCAGCCTTCGGATAGGTCAAAGGTCAGCCGTTTAAGTGTGTTTTTTGTAATAATTCCTAAAGGCATTGAGTCGGGAGCCTGATTTTTCCGTATGTGTATCAGGGACTAAAGCTAATCCCGGGTGCCGAGTTTCAGAGCTGTGCAATCTTCGGAAAGGTCAAAGGTCAGCCGTTTAAGTGTGTTTTTTGTAATAATTCCTAAAGGCATTAAGCCAGGAGTCAGATTTTTCAGTATGTCTATCAGGGACTAAATTTAATGCAAGGGTGCCGAGATTCAGACCCGTGCAACCTTTGGAAGGTAAAAGGTCAGCCGTTCGGGTGTGTTTTTTTATAATTATTTGTAAAGGCATTAAGCCAGGGGTCAGATTTTTTCTTATGTGTATCAGGGACTAAGGCTAATCCTGGGTGCCGAGTTTCAGACCTATGCAACCTTCGGATAGGTCAAAGGTCAGCCTTTTAAGTATGTTTGGGCAGGACGTCTGAGATGTGGTAGTATCGCGAGACTGCGCGAGATTGTGCAACCAAACCAAAACATGGCGGCGCGCGTCTAGCCCAAACATTTCCACACAGTATACTATCATCAAGGAAAAATAAGGGAAAAACTACTTGTCAGTCACATCTCCTTTTCTGCACGTGAAGAGGGCAAATACGGGAGACTGGAGGATCTGGAGGATTACATCGACGAGTACTTTGAACGAGTCGTAATGGGGAAACCAAAACAACCAGCGGTTACCCCCTCCTCCAAACGCAGTCGCCCGGAGGACTCACCTGGAGCAGCCTCATCATCTGACAGCGAATTCACGGAGATCCTTACATCCATCAACGCGAAGCTGGACACCTTCGATGGCCGACTCTCTCTGGTAGAGATTCTGCACAAGGAATTCCAATCGCTGCGAGAATCTCTTGAGTTCAGCCAGCAACAGGTGTCCCAGCTCGCGGCGGAAAACAACACACTTCAAGGGTCGGTTAAAACGCTCACTGAGGAAACGAGGCGCCTCAGAGAAGAAAATACTCACATAAAGAACTCAATTACTGATCTACAGGCACGCAGTATGAGAGACAATCTAGTTTTCTCTGGGATCCCGGAAAAAAACGAAGAAGACGCAGGAGCGACAGTTAAGAACTTCATTATAAAACAACTCAAACTCCCGGCAGATACCGTCAAAAACATTTCATTCCACCGGGCCCATCGTCTAGGAGGGAGACGACAGGAAGGCCAGCGACCACGTCCGATTGTTGTCAAATTCGAACAGTTTAAACAAAAGGAGTTGGTCAAGAGCCGAGGCAGGGAGCTGCGAGGAACGGACTTCAGCGTAAACGACCAGTTCCCGAAAGAGATCCTGGAGCGACGCAGGAGACTGTTCCCGGTGAGAAGAAAGTTTATTGACGGCGGATCCCGGGCAGTAATAGCAGTGGACAAGCTCTACGTCAACGGTCAGTTATACCGGGACAAAGAGGTAACCCCCTGGCTCTACTAAACACAGTAAACCGATATATCGCTCACATTAAATCAATACAATAAAACCATAATTAAATCCACACTCACATTATTCCCTCGCTCCCTCATTTAATCCGCCACTAAATTCACAATCACTGCACATCTCCGTAACGTACACCAAGGTAAAAAAGAAGACGGTAAGAATTTTGTTGGACTTTGGTTGGTTATTTCTGTCACTGTATCCTTCTATGTGTTTTTCATGTTTATGTTTTTATGTTTCTCTATGTTCATGTATTTCTAGAGTATACTATGTCACAATCTACAACATGTATCCTGTAATTAATGACCACATCAAAACGAGGCCCCTGCATATAACAGCACAAACGCATGCACTCTCTCTCTCACACACGCACATATACATACATACACATGCTGAACACGTAAACTCACGCACATATGTACATCCACATACAAGCTGTAGTATTGCAGTTTATCAGACAGACAGACGCACACACATGCACATAATACACACACAAACACGTTACAAGCACGTAGACACATACACACACATCCACATACAGGCTGTAGTTTCGCACATAGGCTGTCAGACAAGCACACATGCACACACACACATGCATACACGCACACACATACCATATCCTAGACAACAGCACTCGCACATAGGCTGTCAGACAGGCACACACACACACACACATACTTACATGGGAACACACACACCCTGTGTTAAACATCAGCCTGTGCACATGCACAGAAAACACACACACAGGCTACACTAGATAAGTAAATATGGTTAATAAGATGAATACACTCAGGCTTGTCACTTGGAATGTGCGTGGAATTGGCTCGAAACATAAAAAACTTAAAGTCCTCAACCACCTAAATAGTCTCCAAGCGGACATTGTCTTACTACAAGAGACTCACTTAGCTAAGTCAGATTGCCAGCTCACCTCATCACAATTTCCCCACATATACACAGCAAGCTACAACTCTAGACAGAGAGGAGTCGCCATCATGATTAATAGAAAATTAAACTTCATACATAAGAACACTATGATAGACCCAGAAGGTAGATTTATAATACTTCACTTATTAATCAATAATACAAACTTCTGTATATCTAACATATATGGTCCTAATGTTGATGACCCCTCCTTTTTTCACACGTTCTTCTCCTCACTGTCCACTCACTTAGACACAACACTGATAATAGGAGGGGACTTCAACATGGTACTCAACCCAGAACTTGATAGGCTCAGTAAGGCAGGAACAACACGGAACTGGCAATCAACAGAAACACTTAAACAATACATGAGTGATTATGGTCTTTGTGATGCTTGGCGCTCCTGTCATCCAGCTGATAAAGAATACACCTTCTTCTCACCTGTACACAATTCCTACTCTAGAATTGACTTCTTTCTCACCAACAGCTCAATTCTATCAGACGTCACAGACACTTTGATTCACCCTATCACCATTAGTGACCATGCACCAGTTTCACTAAAGATAACTAATAAGGCCATCACACCACCAATCAGAAACTGGAGATTTAATACATCATTACTAGATGATCCAAATTTCATCAAATACTTTGAAAAAGAGTGGTTAATTTTTCTAGAAACAAACGACCTGCCAGGAACACAACCAGATGTCCTCTGGGAGGCAGCAAAAGCAGTTATGAGGGGTAGAATAATCTCATACTCCTCATTTAAAAAGAAGAAAGAAAACCTACTGGAATTAGAACTACAACATAAAATAAAAACATTAGAGACTGCCTATGCTGCATCCCAAGATGAGAACCTGCTGAATAATATAAGAAAATTAAAACTTGAATTAAACAAAATAATAGAAAGGAAAACGCAGTTCCAACTGGAGAGATTACGCTTGGAAAACTTTGAACATAACAATAAATCCAGTAAATACCTAGCTAACCAACTTAAATTAAACAAAGAAAAAACAACTATCCACTCTATAAAAGACCCAGACGGTAAACTAACCCATGCACCGGAAGAAATAAACACAATTTTTAGAGATTTCTATAAAAACTTATACTCATCAAACAATAACTCATCAAGTACAGACATAAACACATTTTTAAACTCCATAGATCTACCAAAACTTAATAACGAACAGGTTAATTCTATGGAGTCCCATATCACAATAGCTGAACTAAATGAGGCCCTACACCATATGCCAAACAGGAAAGCCCCAGGACCAGACGGATTCCCAGTGGAATTCTACAAAACATTCTGGTCCATACTAGCACCAACATTCTATAAAATGATAATAAAAATCAAGGAAAGTAACACTCTCCCCACACACATAAATACAGCACATATCTGTCTCCACCTCAAACCTGAGAAAGACCCGTCACTCCCATCCAGCTATCGCCCCATCTCACTCATAAATGCAGATCTTAAAATCATCTGCAAAGCCTTAGCAAGGAGACTGGAAAAAATCACCCCCTTCATAATTCACCCAGATCAGACAGGATTCATTAAGGATAGACATTCAACTAATAATACACGCAGATTAGTAAATATAATAGACTACTGCACAATCAATAAATTTAGAGCAGCAGTGGTTTCACTAGATGCAGAAAAAGCATTTGATAGAGTAAACTGGAAATTCCTAATTGCCACAATGGAAAAATTTGGATTTGGAGAAGAACTCATCTCCTGGATTAAAATTTTATACAGTTCACCCAGTGCCTCTGTCAGAACAAATGATCAAACTTCTCCAAGCTTCACTCTCCAGAGAGGTACCAGACAAGGCTGTCCACTCTCCCCATCGCTTTTTGCCATCTTTATCGAACCACTCGCAGCGGCTATTCGCACAAACAAAAATATCAAAGGTATTCAAACAACAAAACTACATCACAAAATAAGCCTCTATGCTGATGATGTATTACTTTTCCTCCAAAACTCACAAAGCTCTCTTTCTGAGACTATTACACTTCTTAATAAATTCTCAGCCATATCAGATTACTCGATAAACTGGGCAAAATCGATCATCCTACCAATCAACCATGACTTCAAATCATCACCATCCTGTCCTCTAAAATCTGGAAACATTAGATATTTGGGTGTAAATTTTTCCTCCAGGCTGTCAGATCTAGCACAATTAAACTATACCCCACTACTTAAATCAATAGAGGATGACCTCCTACGATGGAATTCCTTACCTATATCACTTATGGGAAGAGTTAACACCATGAAAATGATGATCTTACCAAAAATCAGTTACCTCTTCTCAATGATTCCAACTAAACCCTCACCAATCTGGTTTAAATCCTTAGACTCTGCCACCACAAAATTCCTCTGGAAAACCAAACCAGCACGCATCAGTCTAAAAACACTCCAAAAAGCAAAAGCCTATGGTGGTCTGGAACTTCCAAACTTCCACAACTACTTTCTTGCAAATAGGCTTCACTATGTCCAAAAATGGTTTCAACCTAAACCACTGGACAGTCTGTGGCTAGACATCGAACAAACACTCTGTAATGAAATTAAAATCTCCGATTTACCATTTATAAGCAAAACCATTAAACGGCATCAGTGCTTTAAAAGCATAAATATAAATACCTCCTTGTCAGCCTGGTGGGAATTTATCAAACTCACTGGGTCCTCGCATATCCCATGTAAATATACCCCAATCTGGAATAATCCAGACATACTACGGAATAAAACAACACTAAAACTCAAATCATGGCAAGAAAAAGGTATAAGGCACCTGGAACAAATTCTTCAAGATAACAAATTCATTCCATTCCATAACTTAGTGGAACAATATGGCATTAACAGCAACACGTCCTTTGATTATCTACAAATAAAATCTGTAATCCAGACGAGGTTTAAAACCAGTAAATTGGATCTAGAACTACCTCCAATGATCAAACAATTTCTAAACCTTATGTCTCCCAAAATGGTGTCTAAAACACATGCACTATTGACTAAAAATGATTGTATAATCTCTTTACCAACCACAAAATGGGAGGCGGACCTATCCATCAGCCTAGATGAAAATTTCTGGTTACAGATATCATCTAACACATTCAAATTGATAAAAAATCCAGACCTACAACTAATACAATACAAAATCTTACACAGAACACACTACACAGGACAAAGGATGTTCAGAATGGGGCTCTCACAATCAAATATCTGCACAAACTGCAACGAAAACACAGCAGATAGCTACATGCATGCTATATGGCTATGCACACCGGTGTATAACTTCTGGTGTAGGGTATGCGAGGACCTCTCAGCATGTCTCGAATACACCATACCACCTTCCCCCATGCTATGCATACTGGGTGATTTAAACGGAATACATATAAACATGGAAAAATCACACATATTAATCAATAGCCTAAGCATCGCCAAGAAAACTATCCTCTTGAACTGGAAAAACAAGAAAAACTTAAGTTTAAACCAATACAGAAATTTAATTTTAGATCACATCTCTATGGAGAGAATGTCTGCTTCCATAAAGAAACAATTACCTATATTTGATTTGACCTGGACACCTCTAATTGATTATATTTCCTAGGGCGGGTTGGTGACTGTGTCTTCCCTGGTCGGTCCGTGGTGTTGCGGGCCGTGCATCTGGGGTACTGGGGATGTCTGGTGGTCTGTGTGGGTTGGTGGCCCTGGGTCTACCGTCCCTCGGTGGCTGTGGGTCTGCCCTACGGGGGTTGGGGTGGATTTGTGGGGGGACTGCCGCCTTGGCCTGGGGGGCCCGTGGGGGTTGGGGGTGGTGGGCCGTGGACTGGGGCTGGGCTGGCGCCGCACTGCGGGTGGGGGTAGGGGCTCTGGGTCTCTGTGCGCTGGGGCCTGCGGGGCGCTGGGGGGTGGAGTTGGCCCCTAGCGGGGGGGGGGGGGATCCCCCCTGGGATCTGCCCTCCGGGGTGGCGGGGCGGTGCACGCTGCTGTGCTCCTGCTGCGCTCTGGGGCGGACTTGTGCGTCCTCCGTCCCTTGGGGGGGGCATGGTGGGGGGCACGCGGGGGGGCGCCTTGCTTTGGGGACCCTTGGGATGGGAGATGGGGTGGAACGTGGGCCTGGTCTGGACTGTTCCTGGGCTGTGGGCGGGGCCGGGGTCTGGGGATTGCTGCCGTCAGTAATGCCGTGGTGGCCTGGGTGTGGGTCCTGCCTCGTCGGGGCTGGTGTGCTCACCGGGATCCTACCTTCTGGTCGGGTGTGGGGGTATCTGGTCCTCCGCCCCGGCGGCACTCATGGGATGCCATGGCGTGTCCCTGGCCTGGACGGGTTGCTCCCTTCTTGGCCGGGGGTGGGTGGGAATGGGGCATATGGCCCTGCCAGTCAGGAAGCTGGCAACCTACTTGGGGGGGCACTCTTGCCCACCCCCTACGCCCCCCCCCACCGCAGATGATACATTTAAACACACACATCTAGGGCACCGGGGGGGGTGTGGCTGAGCTGATGGGGGTCGGGGGGTGGGACCATCACATGGTGGGGCCGCTCTCCTTCCCCCCGATGATCTGCCACTCTTCCCCTAATTTTATCGCATGTTAGACATTAGGGCCTGGTGGGCGAGAGACACGTCGACGGCTCCACTGTCTGCCAACAGTGGGACGCCCGTGCCACATTTCCCTCCACCATTTTAACTACACCCCAGATACCAACATACATCGTATCACACACCACACACACGCACACACCTCCAAATCACTCACCGGTGGGCTGGGGTGGGGGGGGGTGGTCGTGGGTGCACTCCTGAGCGCTCGATTCCTGCTCACCCCCTGGCCGTGTTGGGACTGGCGGTCTGGGTGAGGGCAGCAGTGGTGGCCATGAGGCGTCGCTGGACGTGGGGGATCGGATCCCCTGCGCTCGGTCTGGGGGGTGTCCGGGAGGCATGGTTGTGGCTCATCATGACGCACCTCCCTGAAGGTGCTGTGGTGGGCGGCAGTCTGCCTACCCGGCGGGGGTCGTCGGCGGGCGCAGATGCTCCTGGATGTTGGGGGACCCCTCTCCGGGGCACCGCGGGGTTGGGCACGGCGGGCCCTTGGACCACTGGCCCTGCCTCTACCTGGGGGGTCTGGACCGGCTCGGGAGTCTGCCTCTCTTCCGTCTCTGGGGGCCCCCTTGGCTGGTGGCCCTACGTGGGCCTCCGCCTGTCCCTCCCTGGGCTGGGGGGCGTGCAGTCGGCTTCTGGGGGGCGGTGGGGGTGGCAGTGGTGGGTATCTGGCCGTGCCTCCCTGGTGGGCGGTCTGGGGGGGCGCTTCTCCCCCCGGTGGTAGGCTGGCCCTGCCCTTGGGCGCTGGCGGGCTCTGGGTGCGGGGACCCTGGGCCTCTGCGGCCTGCCTGGGTGTGGGGTGGTTTCGGCCTCTGTCCGTGGTCTTGTCGCCGTCGGCCCCCTCGGGTCGACCTTGGGTGGGGGGGCTTTCCCCCCGCATTCCTCCGACTGGCCCCCTGCGGGATGGATGCGTTGCTATCCTGGGGGTGGTGGCTGTGGGCCTCTCCTGCCCTGTACGGCTACTGGGCGCCTTAGGCGCCTGGATGATTTTCGGCCCGTCGCTGGGGACGGGCCGGACATTGGCACAGTCCCCCACCCAGATTCCAATCACACCTAATGACAACCCCTGCACATATACACTGATATGCACGATCACACACACACACGCACACACACACTAACACGCTAAGATAAATTAAATTTAACTGATATAACTGTTGTAAGCCCGGACATACTCTCTTGATGTGGTCGTTAACAATTACTATATAAACTGTATCTGAAAGTATGTTCTGTATACACTAAATAATTTCAACTGTTTAATGTTATTAACCTGTTACTAACACACTAATGTCACCCTTAAGCTGTCTAGGTTCTGTCTTATCAGGTATGTTCTGTATACTTTATATAATTTCAATTTAATGGTACTAACCCACGTATTATACTGTTGTCCACCTTGCTCTCTCTCACTCTCTCTCCCTCTCGATCTCTCTCTCTCTTCTTTTTTCTCCCTCTCTCTCTCGCTCGCTCTCTCTCTCTCTCTCTCACTCCCCCTCCCCCTCCCTTCCTCCTCCCCGCTCACTCCCCATCCCCTTGTCAGTCCACTCCCTGTCCCCCTGTCCCCCTGTCCGGTCCGGCTGCCCGCAACACATAATCCTTAAACGAATAAATAAAAAATACTGCAGTTCCGAGTATCCCAGACTCGTCCTGCACATATCAAATCTGTCCGACACCAAAAGGCATGCAGTTAATCATATTACATGTCCTGGGTACTGGACAGGACAGGTTAAAAAAAAAAAAAAAATAAAAAAAAAAAAAAAAAAAAAAAAAAAAGTATGTTTTTTGTAATAATTCCTAAAGGCATTAAGCCAGGATTCTGATTTTTCCTTATGTGTATCAGGGACTAAGGCTGATCTAGGGTGCCGAGTTTCAGACCTGTGCAACCTTCGGAAAGGTCAATGGCCAGCTGTTTGGTTGTGTTTTTTGTAATAATTCTTAAAAGCATTGAGCCAGGAGTCAGATTTTTCCGTATGTGTATCAGGGACTAAGACTAATCTAGGGTGCCGAGATTCAGACCTGTGCAACCTTTGGAAAGGTAAAAGGTCATCCGTTCTGGTGTGTTTTTTTATAATAATTTGTAAAGGCATTCAGCCAGGAGTCTGATTTTTCGGTATGTGTATCAGGGACTAAGACTGATCTAGGGTGTCGAGTTTCAGACCTCTGCAACCTTGTGAAAGGTCAAAAGTCAGCAGTTCTGTTGTGTTTTTTGTAATACTTCCTAAAGGCATTGAGTCAGGAGTCTGATTTTTCCGTATGTGTATCAGGGACTAAAGCTAATCCCGGGTGCCGCGTTTCAGACCTGTGCAACCTTCGGAAAGGTCAAAGGTCAGCCGTTTAAGTGTGTTTTTTGTAATAATTCCTAAAGGCATTAAGCCAGGAGTCAGATTTTTCCGAATGTGTATCAGGGACTAAAGCTAAACCCGGGTGCCGCGTTTCAGACCTGTGCAACCTTCGGAAAGGTCAAAGGTCAGCCGTTTGGGTGTGTTTCTTTGTAATAATTCCTAAAGGCATTAAGCCAGGAGTCAGCTTTTTCCTGATGTGTATCAGGGACCAAGACTAATCCTTGGTGCCGAGTTTCAGACCTGTGCAACCTTCGGAAAGGTCAAAGGTCAGCCGTTTAAGTTTGTTTTTTGTAATAATTCCAAAACGCATTAAGCCAGGAGTCTGATTTTTCCGTATTTGTATCAGGGACTAAGGCTGATCCAGGGTGCCGAGTTTCAGACCCGTGCAACCTTTGGAAAGGTCAAAGGTCAGCCATTTGGGTGTCTTTTTGTAATAATTCCTAAAGGTATTAGGCCAGGAGTCTGATTTTTCCGTATGTGTATCAGGGACTAAAGCTAAACCCGGGTGCCGCGTTTCAGACCTGTGCAACCTTCGGAAAGGTCAAAGGTCAGCCGTTTGGGTGTGTTTTTTATAATAATTCCTAAAGGCATTAAGCCAGGAGTCAGATTTTTCCGAATGTGTATCAGGGACTAAAGCTTAACCCGGGTGCCGCGTTTCAGACCTGTGCAACCTTCGGAAAGGTCAAAGGTCAGCCGTTTGGGTGTGTTTTTTGTAATAATTCCTAAAGGCATTAAGCCAGGAGTCAGCTTTTTCCTTATGTGTATCAGGGACCAAGGCTAATCCTGGGTGCCGAGTTTCAGACCCGTGCAACCTTTGGAAAGGTCAAAGGTCAGCCGTTTGGGTGTCTTTTTGTAATAATTCCTAAAGGCATTAGGCCAGGAGTCAGATTTTTCCGTATGTGTGTCAGGGACTAAAGCTAAACCCGGGTGCCGCGTTTCAGACCTGTGCAACCTTCGGAAAGGTCAAAGGTCAGCCGTTTGGGTGTGTTTTTTATAATAATTCCTAAAGGCATTAAGCCAGGAGTCAGATTTTTCCGAATGTGTATCAGGGACTAAAGCTAAACCCGGGTGCCGCGTTTCAGACCTGTGCAACCTTCGGAAAGGTCAAAGGTCAGCCATTTGGGTGTGTTTTTTGTAATGATTCCTAAAGGCATTAAGCCAGGAGTCAGCTTTTTCCTTATGTGTATCAGGGACCAAGGCTAATCCTGGGTGCCGAGTTTCAGACCTGTGCAACCTTTGGAAAGGTCAAAGGTCAGCCGTTTAAGTGTGTTTTTTGTAATAATTCCAAAAGGCATTAAGCCAGGAGTCTGATTTTTCCGTATTTGTATCAGGGACTAAGGCTGATCCATGGTGTTGAGTTTTAGACCTGTGCAACCTTGTGAAAGGTCAAAGGTCAGCCGTTCTGGTGTGTTTTTTTTAATAATTACTAAAGGCATTGAGTCAGGAGTCTGATTTTTCCGTATGTGTATCAGGCACTAAAGCTAATCCCGGGTGCCGAGTTTCAGACCTGTGCAATCTTCGGAAAGGTCAAAGGTCAGCCGTTTAAGTGTGTTTTTTGTAATAATTCCTAAAGGCATTAAGCCAGGAGTCAGATTTTCCAGTATGTCTATCAGGGACTAAATTTAATGCAAGGGTGCCGAGATTCAGACCCGTGCAACCTTTGGAAGGTAAAAGGTCAGCCGTACTGGTGTGTTTTTTTATAATTATTTGTAAAGGCATTAAGCCAGGGGTCAGATTTTTTCTTATGTGTATCAGGGACTAAGGCTAATCCTGGGTGCCGAGTTTCAGACCTATGCAACCTTAGGAAAGGTCAAAGGCCAGCCTTTTAAGTGTGTTTTTTGTAATAATTCCTAAAAGCATTGAGCCAGGAGTCAGATTTTTCAGTATGTGTATCAGGGACTAAAACTAATCTAGGGTGCCGAGATTCAGACCCGTGCAACCTTTGGAAAGGTAAAAGGTCATCCGTTCTGGTGTGTTTTTTATAATAATTTGTAAAGGCATTCAGCCAGGAGTCTGATTTTTCCTTATGTGTTTCAGGGACCAAGGCTAATCCTGGGTGCCGAGTTTCAGACCTGTGCAACCTTCGGAAAGGTCAAAGGTCAGCCGTTTAAGTGTTTTTTTTGTAATAATTCCTAAAGGCATTAAGCCAGGAGTCTGATTTTTCCTAATGTTTATAAGGGACTAAGGCTGATCTAGGGTGCCGAGTTTCAGACCTGTGCAACCTTAGGAAAGGTCAAAGGCCAGCCGTTTGGGTGTGTTTTTTGTAATAATTCCTAAAAGCATTGAGCCAGGAGTCAGATTTTTCAGTATGTGTATCAGGGACTAAAACTAATCTAGGGTGCCGAGATTCAGACCCGTGCAACCTTTGGAAAGGTAAAAGGTCATCCGTTCTGGTGTGTTTTTTATAATAATTTGTAAAGGCATTCAGCCAGGAGTCTGATTTTTCCTTATGTGTATCAGGGACCAAGACTAATCCTTGGTGCCGAGTTTCAGACCTGTGCAACCTTCGGAAAGGTCAAAGGTCAGCCGTTTAAGTGTGTTTTTTGTAATAATTCCAAAAGGCATTAAGCCAGGAGTCTGATTTTTCCGTATTTGTATCAGGGACTAAGACTGATCCAGGGTGCCGAGTTTCAGACCCGTGCAACCTTTGGAAAGGTCAAAGGTCAGCCGTTTGGGTGTCTTTTTGTAATAATTCCTAAAGGCATTAGGCCAGGAGTCAGATTTTTCCGTATGTGTGTCAGGGACTAAAGCTAAACCCGGGTGCCGCGTTTCAGACCTGTGCAACCTTCGGAAAGGTCAAAGGTCAGCCATTTGGGTGTGTTTTTTGTAATGATTCCTAAAGGCATTAAGCCAGGAGTCAGCTTTTTCCTTATGTGTATCAGGGACCAAGGCTAATCCTGGGTGCCGAGTTTCAGACCTGTGCAACCTTTGGAAAGGTCAAAGGTCAGCCGTTTAAGTGTATTTTTTGTAATAATTCCTAAAGGCATTAAGCCAGGATTCTGATTTTTCCTCATGTGTATCAGGGACTAAGTCTATTCTAGGGTGCCGAGTTTCAGACCTGTGCAACCTTCGGAAAGGTCAATGGCCAGCTGTTTGGTTGTGTTTTTTGTAATAATTCTTAAAAGCATTGATCCAGGAGTCAGATTTATCCGTATGTGTATCAGGGACTAAGACTAATCTAGGGTGCCGAGATTCAGACCTGTGCAACCTTTGGAAAGGTAAAAGGTCATCCGTTCTGGTGTGTTTTTTTATAATAATTTGTAAAGGCATTCAGCCAGGAGTCTGATTTTTCGGTATGTGTATCAGGGACTAAGACTGATCTAGGGTGTCGAGTTTCAGACCTCTGCAACCTTGTGAAAGGTCAAAAGTCAGCCGTTCTGTTGTGTTTTTTGTAATACTTCCTAAAGGCATTGAGTCAGGAGTCTGATTTTTCCGTATGTGTATCAGGGACTAAAGCTAATCCCGGGTGCCGCGTTTCAGACCTGTGCAACCTTCGGAAAGGTCAAAGGTCAGCCGTTTAAGTGTGTTTTTTGTAATAATTCCAAAACGCATTAAGCCAGGAGTCTGATTTTTCCGTATGTGTATCAGGCACTAAAGCTAATCCCGGGTGCCGAGTTTCAGACCTGTGCAATCTTCGGAAAGGTCAAAGGTCAGCCGTTTAAGTGTGTTTTTTGTAATAATTCCTAAAGGCATTAAGCCAGGAGTCAGATTTTCCAGTATGTCTATCAGGGACTAAATTTAATGCAAGGGTGCCGAGATTCAGACCCGTGCAACCTTTGGAAGGTAAAAGGTCAGCCGTACTGGTGTGTTTTTTTATAATTATTTGTAAAGGCATTAAGCCAGGGGTCAGATTTTTTCTTATGTGTATCAGGGACTAAGGCTAATCCTGGGTGCCGAGTTTCAGACCTATGCAACCTTAGGAAAGGTCAAAGGCCAGCCTTTTAAGTGTGTTTTTTGTAATAATTCCTAAAAGCATTGAGCCAGGAGTCAGATTTTTCAGTATGTGTATCAGGGACTAAAACTAATCTAGGGTGCCGAGATTCAGACCCGTGCAACCTTTGGAAAGGTAAAAGGTCATCCGTTCTGGTGTGTTTTTTATAATAATTTGTAAAGGCATTCAGCCAGGAGTCTGATTTTTCCTTATGTGTTTCAGGGACCAAGGCTAATCCTGGGTGCCGAGTTTCAGACCTGTGCAACCTTCGGAAAGGTCAAAGGTCAGCCGTTTAAGTGTTTTTTTTGTAATAATTCCTAAAGGCATTAAGCCAGGAGTCTGATTTTTCCTAATGTTTATAAGGGACTAAGGCTGATCTAGGGTGCCGAGTTTCAGACCTGTGCAACCTTAGGAAAGGTCAAAGGCCAGCCGTTTGGGTGTGTTTTTTGTAATAATTCCTAAAAGCATTGAGCCAGGAGTCAGATTTTTCAGTATGTGTATCAGGGACTAAAACTAATCTAGGGTGCCGAGATTCAGACCCGTGCAACCTTTGGAAAGGTAAAAGGTCATCCGTTCTGGTGTGTTTTTTATAATAATTTGTAAAGGCATTCAGCCAGGAGTCTGATTTTTCCTTATGTGTATCAGGGACCAAGACTAATCCTTGGTGCCGAGTTTCAGACCTGTGCAACCTTCGGAAAGGTCAAAGGTCAGCCGTTTAAGTGTGTTTTTTGTAATAATTCCAAAAGGCATTAAGCCAGGAGTCTGATTTTTCCGTATTTGTATCAGGGACTAAGACTGATCCAGGGTGCCGAGTTTCAGACCCGTGCAACCTTTGGAAAGGTCAAAGGTCAGCCGTTTGGGTGTCTTTTTGTAATAATTCCTAAAGGCATTAGGCCAGGAGTCAGATTTTTCCGTATGTGTGTCAGGGACTAAAGCTAAACCCGGGTGCCGCGTTTCAGACCTGTGCAACCTTCGGAAAGGTCAAAGGTCAGCCATTTGGGTGTGTTTTTTGTAATGATTCCTAAAGGCATTAAGCCAGGAGTCAGCTTTTTCCTTATGTGTATCAGGGACCAAGGCTAATCCTGGGTGCCGAGTTTCAGACCTGTGCAACCTTTGGAAAGGTCAAAGGTCAGCCGTTTAAGTGTATTTTTTGTAATAATTCCTAAAGGCATTAAGCCAGGATTCTGATTTTTCCTCATGTGTATCAGGGACTAAGTCTATTCTAGGGTGCCGAGTTTCAGACCTGTGCAACCTTCGGAAAGGTCAATGGCCAGCTGTTTGGTTGTGTTTTTTGTAATAATTCTTAAAAGCATTGATCCAGGAGTCAGATTTATCCGTATGTGTATCAGGGACTAAGACTAATCTAGGGTGCCGAGATTCAGACCTGTGCAACCTTTGGAAAGGTAAAAGGTCATCCGTTCTGGTGTGTTTTTTTATAATAATTTGTAAAGGCATTCAGCCAGGAGTCTGATTTTTCGGTATGTGTATCAGGGACTAAGACTGATCTAGGGTGTCGAGTTTCAGACCTCTGCAACCTTGTGAAAGGTCAAAAGTCAGCCGTTCTGTTGTGTTTTTTGTAATACTTCCTAAAGGCATTGAGTCAGGAGTCTGATTTTTCCGTATGTGTATCAGGGACTAAAGCTAATCCCGGGTGCCGCGTTTCAGACCTGTGCAACCTTCGGAAAGGTCAAAGGTCAGCCGTTTAAGTGTGTTTTTTGTAATAATTCCAAAACGCATTAAGCCAGGAGTCTGATTTTTCCGTATGTGTATCAGGCACTAAAGCTAATCCCGGGTGCCGAGTTTCAGACCTGTGCAATCTTCGGAAAGGTCAAAGGTCAGCCGTTTAAGTGTGTTTTTTGTAATAATTCCTAAAGGCATTAAGCCAGGAGTCAGATTTTCCAGTATGTCTATCAGGGACTAAATTTAATGCAAGGGTGCCGAGATTCAGACCCGTGCAACCTTTGGAAGGTAAAAGGTCAGCCGTACTGGTGTGTTTTTTTATAATTATTTGTAAAGGCATTAAGCCAGGGGTCAGATTTTTTCTTATGTGTATCAGGGACTAAGGCTAATCCTGGGTGCCGAGTTTCAGACCTATGCAACCTTAGGAAAGGTCAAAGGCCAGCCTTTTAAGTGTGTTTTTTGTAATAATTCCTAAAAGCATTGAGCCAGGAGTCAGATTTTTCAGTATGTGTATCAGGGACTAAAACTAATCTAGGGTGCCGAGATTCAGACCCGTGCAACCTTTGGAAAGGTAAAAGGTCATCCGTTCTGGTGTGTTTTTTATAATAATTTGTAAAGGCATTCAGCCAGGAGTCTGATTTTTCCTTATGTGTATCAGGGACCAAGACTAATCCTTGGTGCCGAGTTTCAGACCTGTGCAACCTTCGGAAAGGTCAAAGGTCAGCCGTTTAAGTGTGTTTTTTGTAATAATTCCAAAAGGCATTAAGCCAGGATTCTGATTTTTCCTTATGTGTATCAGGGACTAAGTCTATTCTAGGGTGCCGAGTTTCAGACCTGTGCAACCTTCGGAAAGGTCAATGGCCAGCTGTTTGGTTGTGTTTTTTGTAATAATTCTTAAAAGCATTGATCCAGGAGTCAGATTTATCCGTATGTGTATCAGGGACTAAGACTAATCTAGGGTGCCGAGATTCAGACCTGTGCAACCTTTGGAAAGGTAAAAGGTCATCCGTTCTGGTGTGTTTTTTTATAATAATTTGTAAAGGCATTCAGCCAGGAGTCTGATTTTTCGGTATGTGTATCAGGGACTAAGACTGATCTAGGGTGTCGAGTTTCAGACCTCTGCAACCTTGTGAAAGGTCAAAAGTCAGCCGTTCTGTTGTGTTTTTTGTAATACTTCCTAAAGGCATTGAGTCAGGAGTCTGATTTTTCCGTATGTGTATCAGGGACTAAAGCTAAACCCGGGTGCCGCGTTTCAGACCTGTGCAACCTTCGGAAAGGTCAAAGGTCAGCCGTTTGGGTGTGTTTAATGTAATAATTCCTAAAGGCATTAAGCCAGGAGTCAGATTTTTCCGTATGTCTATCAGGGACTAAAGCTAAACCTAGGTGCCGCGTTTCAGACCTGTGCAACCTTCGGAAAGGTCAAAGGTCAGCCGTTTGGGTGTGTTTTTTGTAATAATTCCTAAAGGCATTAAGCCAGGAGTCTGATTTTTCATAATGTTTATAAGGGACTAAGGCTGATCTAGGGTGCCGAGTTTCAGACCTGTGCAACCTTAGGAAAGGTCAAAGGCCAGCCGTTTGGGTGTGTTTTTTGTAATAATTCCTAAAAGCATTGAGCCAGGAGTCAGATTTTTCAGTATGTGTATCAGGGACTAAAACTAATCTAGGGTGCCGAGATTCAGACCCGTGCAACCTTTGGAAAGGTAAAAGGTCATCCGTTCTGGTGTGTTTTTTATAATAATTTGTAAAGGCATTCAGCCAGGAGTCTGATTTTTCCTTATGTGTATCAGGGACCAAGGCTAATCCTGGGTGCCGAGTTTCAGACCTGTGCAACCTTCGGAAAGGTCAAAGGTCAGCCGTTTAAGTGTTTTTTTTGTAATAATTCCTAAAGGCATTAAGCCAGGAGTCTGATTTTTCCTAATGTTTATAAGGGACTAAGGCTGATCTAGGGTGCCGAGTTTCAGACCTGTGCAACCTTAGGAAAGGTCAAAGGCCAGCCGTTTGGGTGTGTTTTTTGTAATAATTCCTAAAAGCATTGAGCCAGGAGTCAGATTTTTCAGTATGTGTATCAGGGACTAAAACTAATCTAGGGTGCCGAGATTCAGACCCGTGCAACCTTTGGAAAGGTAAAAGGTCATCCGTTCTGGTGTGTTTTTTATAATAATTTGTAAAGGCATTCAGCCAGGAGTCTGATTTTTCCTTATGTGTATCAGGGACCAAGACTAATCCTTGGTGCCGAGTTTCAGACCTGTGCAACCTTCGGAAAGGTCAAAGGTCAGCCGTTTAAGTGTGTTTTTTGTAATAATTCCAAAAGGCATTAAGCCAGGAGTCTGATTTTTCCGTATTTGTATCAGGGACTAAGGCTGATCCAGGGTGCCGAGTTTCAGACCCGTGCAACCTTTGGAAAGGTCAAAGGTCAGCCGTTTGGGTGTCTTTTTGTAATAATTCCTAAAGGCATTAGGCCAGGAGTCTGATTTTTCCGTATTTGTATCAGGGACTAAGGCTGATCCAGGGTGCCGAGTTTCAGACCCGTGCAACCTTTGGAAAGGTCAAAGGTCAGCCGTTTGGGTGTCTTTTTGTAATAATTCCTAAAGGCATTAGGCCAGGAGTCAGATTTTTCCGTATGTGTGTCAGGGACTAAAGCTAAACCCGGGTGCCGCGTTTCAGACCTGTGCAACCTTCGGAAAGGTCAAAGGTCAGCCGTTTGGGTGTGTTTTTTATAATAATTCCTAAAGGCATTAAGCCAGGAGTCAGATTTTTCCGAATGTGTATCAGGGACTAAAGCTAAACCCGGGTGCCGCGTTTCAGACCTGTGCAACCTTCGGAAAGGTCAAAGGTCAGCCGTTTGGGTGTGTTTAATGTAATAATTCCTAAAGGCATTAAGCCAGGAGTCTGATTTTTCATAATGTTTATAAGGGACTAAGGCTGATCTAGGGTGCCGAGTTTCAGACCTGTGCAACCTTAGGAAAGGTCAAAGGCCAGCCGTTTGGGTGTGTTTTTTGTAATAATTCCTAAAAGCATTGAGCCAGGAGTCAGATTTTTCAGTATGTGTATCAGGGACTAAAACTAATCTAGGGTGCCGAGATTCAGACCCGTGCAACCTTTGGAAAGGTAAAAGGTCATCCGTTCTGGTGTGTTTTTTATAATAATTTGTAAAGGCATTCAGCCAGGAGTCTGATTTTTCCTTATGTGTATCAGGGACCAAGGCTAATCCTGGGTGCCGAGTTTCAGACCTGTGCAACCTTCGGAAAGGTCAAAGGTCAGCCGTTTAAGTGTTTTTTTTGTAATAATTCCTAAAGGCATTAAGCCAGGAGTCTGATTTTTCCTAATGTTTATAAGGGACTAAGGCTGATCTAGGGTGCCGAGTTTCAGACCTGTGCAACCTTAGGAAAGGTCAAAGGCCAGCCGTTTGGGTGTGTTTTTTGTAATAATTCCTAAAAGCATTGAGCCAGGAGTCAGATTTTTCAGTATGTGTATCAGGGACTAAAACTAATCTAGGGTGCCGAGATTCAGACCCGTGCAACCTTTGGAAAGGTAAAAGGTCATCCGTTCTGGTGTGTTTTTTATAATAATTTGTAAAGGCATTCAGCCAGGAGTCTGATTTTTCCTTATGTGTATCAGGGACCAAGACTAATCCTTGGTGCCGAGTTTCAGACCTGTGCAACCTTCGGAAAGGTCAAAGGTCAGCCGTTTAAGTGTGTTTTTTGTAATAATTCCAAAAGGCATTAAGCCAGGATTCTGATTTTTCCTTATGTGTATCAGGGACTAAGTCTATTCTAGGGTGCCGAGTTTCAGACCTGTGCAACCTTCGGAAAGGTCAATGGCCAGCTGTTTGGTTGTGTTTTTTGTAATAATTCTTAAAAGCATTGATCCAGGAGTCAGATTTATCCGTATGTGTATCAGGGACTAAGACTAATCTAGGGTGCCGAGATTCAGACCTGTGCAACCTTTGGAAAGGTAAAAGGTCATCCGTTCTGGTGTGTTTTTTTATAATAATTTGTAAAGGCATTCAGCCAGGAGTCTGATTTTTCGGTATGTGTATCAGGGACTAAGACTGATCTAGGGTGTCGAGTTTCAGACCTCTGCAACCTTGTGAAAGGTCAAAAGTCAGCCGTTCTGTTGTGTTTTTTGTAATACTTCCTAAAGGCATTGAGTCAGGAGTCTGATTTTTCCGTATGTGTATCAGGGACTAAAGCTAAACCCGGGTGCCGCGTTTCAGACCTGTGCAACCTTCGGAAAGGTCAAAGGTCAGCCGTTTGGGTGTGTTTAATGTAATAATTCCTAAAGGCATTAAGCCAGGAGTCAGATTTTTCCGTATGTCTATCAGGGACTAAAGCTAAACCTAGGTGCCGCGTTTCAGACCTGTGCAACCTTCGGAAAGGTCAAAGGTCAGCCGTTTGGGTGTGTTTTTTGTAATAATTCCTAAAGGCATTAAGCCAGGAGTCTGATTTTTCATAATGTTTATAAGGGACTAAGGCTGATCTAGGGTGCCGAGTTTCAGACCTGTGCAACCTTAGGAAAGGTCAAAGGCCAGCCGTTTGGGTGTGTTTTTTGTAATAATTCCTAAAAGCATTGAGCCAGGAGTCAGATTTTTCAGTATGTGTATCAGGGACTAAAACTAATCTAGGGTGCCGAGATTCAGACCCGTGCAACCTTTGGAAAGGTAAAAGGTCATCCGTTCTGGTGTGTTTTTTATAATAATTTGTAAAGGCATTCAGCCAGGAGTCTGATTTTTCCTTATGTGTATCAGGGACCAAGGCTAATCCTGGGTGCCGAGTTTCAGACCTGTGCAACCTTCGGAAAGGTCAAAGGTCAGCCGTTTAAGTGTTTTTTTTGTAATAATTCCTAAAGGCATTAAGCCAGGAGTCTGATTTTTCCTAATGTTTATAAGGGACTAAGGCTGATCTAGGGTGCCGAGTTTCAGACCTGTGCAACCTTAGGAAAGGTCAAAGGCCAGCCGTTTGGGTGTGTTTTTTGTAATAATTCCTAAAAGCATTGAGCCAGGAGTCAGATTTTTCAGTATGTGTATCAGGGACTAAAACTAATCTAGGGTGCCGAGATTCAGACCCGTGCAACCTTTGGAAAGGTAAAAGGTCATCCGTTCTGGTGTGTTTTTTATAATAATTTGTAAAGGCATTCAGCCAGGAGTCTGATTTTTCCTTATGTGTATCAGGGACCAAGACTAATCCTTGGTGCCGAGTTTCAGACCTGTGCAACCTTCGGAAAGGTCAAAGGTCAGCCGTTTAAGTGTGTTTTTTGTAATAATTCCAAAAGGCATTAAGCCAGGAGTCTGATTTTTCCGTATTTGTATCAGGGACTAAGGCTGATCCAGGGTGCCGAGTTTCAGACCCGTGCAACCTTTGGAAAGGTCAAAGGTCAGCCGTTTGGGTGTCTTTTTGTAATAATTCCTAAAGGCATTAGGCCAGGAGTCTGATTTTTCCGTATTTGTATCAGGGACTAAGGCTGATCCAGGGTGCCGAGTTTCAGACCCGTGCAACCTTTGGAAAGGTCAAAGGTCAGCCGTTTGGGTGTCTTTTTGTAATAATTCCTAAAGGCATTAGGCCAGGAGTCAGATTTTTCCGTATGTGTGTCAGGGACTAAAGCTAAACCCGGGTGCCGCGTTTCAGACCTGTGCAACCTTCGGAAAGGTCAAAGGTCAGCCGTTTGGGTGTGTTTTTTATAATAATTCCTAAAGGCATTAAGCCAGGAGTCAGATTTTTCCGAATGTGTATCAGGGACTAAAGCTAAACCCGGGTGCCGCGTTTCAGACCTGTGCAACCTTCGGAAAGGTCAAAGGTCAGCCGTTTGGGTGTGTTTAATGTAATAATTCCTAAAGGCATTAAGCCAGGAGTCAGATTTTTCCGTATGTCTATCAGGGACTAAAGCTAAACCTAGGTGCCGCGTTTCAGACCTGTGCAACCTTCGGAAAGGTCAAAGGTCAGCCGTTTGGGTGTGTTTTTTGTAATAATTCCTAAAGGCATTAAGCCAGGAGTCTGATTTTTCATAATGTTTATAAGGGACTAAGGCTGATCTAGGGTGCCGAGTTTCAGACCTGTGCAACCTTAGGAAAGGTCAAAGGCCAGCCGTTTGGGTGTGTTTTTTGTAATAATTCCTAAAAGCATTGAGCCAGGAGTCAGATTTTTCAGTATGTGTATCAGGGACTAAAACTAATCTAGGGTGCCGAGATTCAGACCCGTGCAACCTTTGGAAAGGTAAAAGGTCATCCGTTCTGGTGTGTTTTTTATAATAATTTGTAAAGGCATTCAGCCAGGAGTCTGATTTTTCCTTATGTGTATCAGGGACCAAGGCTAATCCTGGGTGCCGAGTTTCAGACCTGTGCAACCTTCGGAAAGGTCAAAGGTCAGCCGTTTAAGTGTTTTTTTTGTAATAATTCCTAAAGGCATTAAGCCAGGAGTCTGATTTTTCCTAATGTTTATAAGGGACTAAGGCTGATCTAGGGTGCCGAGTTTCAGACCTGTGCAACCTTAGGAAAGGTCAAAGGCCAGCCGTTTGGGTGTGTTTTTTGTAATAATTCCTAAAAGCATTGAGCCAGGAGTCAGATTTTTCAGTATGTGTATCAGGGACTAAAACTAATCTAGGGTGCCGAGATTCAGACCCGTGCAACCTTTGGAAAGGTAAAAGGTCATCCGTTCTGGTGTGTTTTTTATAATAATTTGTAAAGGCATTCAGCCAGGAGTCTGATTTTTCCTTATGTGTATCAGGGACCAAGACTAATCCTTGGTGCCAAGTTTCAGACCTGTGCAACCTTCGGAAAGGTCAAAGGTCAGCCGTTTAAGTGTGTTTTTTGTAATAATTCCAAAAGGCATTAAGCCAGGAGTCTGATTTTTCCGTATTTGTATCAGGGACTAAGGCTGATCCAGGGTGCCGAGTTTCAGACCCGTGCAACCTTTGGAAAGGTCAAAGGTCAGCCGTTTGGGTGTCTTTTTGTAATAATTCCTAAAGGCATTAGGCCAGGAGTCAGATTTTTCCGTATGTGTGTCAGGGACTAAAGCTAAACCCGGGTGCCGCGTTTCAGACCTGTGCAACCTTCGGAAAGGTCAAAGGTCAGCCGTTTGGGTGTGTTTTTTATAATAATTCCTAAAGGCATTAAGCCAGGAGTCAGATTTTTCCGAATGTGTATCAGGGACTAAAGCTAAACCCGGGTGCCGCGTTTCAGACCTGTGCAACCTTCGGAAAGGTCAAAGGTCAGCCATTTGGGTGTGTTTTTTGTAATGATTCCTAAAGGCATTAAGCCAGGAGTCAGCTTTTTCCTTATGTGTATCAGGGACCAAGGCTAATCCTGGGTGCCGAGTTTCAGACCTGTGCAACCTTTGGAAAGGTCAAAGGTCAGCCGTTTAAGTGTGTTTTTTGTAATAATTCCAAAAGGCATTAAGCCAGGAGTCAGATTTTTCCGAATGTGTATCAGGGACTAAAGCTAAACCCGGGTGCCGCGTTTCAGACCTGTGCAACCTTCGGAAAGGTCAAAGGTCAGCCATTTGGGTGTGTTTTTTGTAATGATTCCTAAAGGCATTAAGCCAGGAGTCAGCTTTTTCCTTATGTGTATCAGGGACCAAGGCTAATCCTGGGTGCCGAGTTTCAGACCTGTGCAACCTTTGGAAAGGTCAAAGGTCAGCCGTTTAAGTGTGTTTTTTGTAATAATTCCAAAAGGCATTAAGCCAGGAGTCTGATTTTTCCGTATTTGTATCAGGGACTAAGGCTGATCCAGGGTGTTGAGTTTTAGACCTGTGCAACCTTGTGAAAGGTCAAAGGTCAGCCGTTCTGGTGTGTTTTTTGTAATAATTACTAAAGGCATTGAGTCAGGAGTCTGATTTTTCCGTATGTGTATCAGGCACTAAAGCTAATCCCGGGTGCCGAGTTTCAGACCTGTGCAATCTTCGGAAAGGTCAAAGGTCAGCCGTTTAAGTGTGTTTTTTGTAATAATTCCTAAAGGCATTAAGCCAGGAGTCAGATTTTCCAGTATGTCTATCAGGGACTAAATTTAATGCAAGGGTGCCGAGATTCAGACCCGTGCAACCTTTGGAAGGTAAAAGGTCAGCCGTTCTGGTGTGTTTTTTTATAATTATTTGTAAAGGCATTAAGCCAGGGGTCAGATTTTTTCTTATGTGTATCAGGGACTAAGGCTAATCCTGGGTGCCGAGTTTCAGACCTATGCAACATTCGGATAGGTCAAAGGTCAGCCTTTTAAGTGTGTTTTTTGTAATAATTCCTAAAGGCATTAAGCCAGGAGTCAGATTTTTCCGAATGTGTATCAGGGACTAAAGCTAAACCCGGGTGCCGCGTTTCAGACCTGTGCAACCTTCGGAAAGGTCAAAGGTCAGCCGTTTGGGTGTGTTTTTTGTAATAATTCCTAAAGGCATTAAGCCAGGAGTCAGCTTTTTCCTTATGTGTATCAGGGACCAAGGCTAATCCTGGGTGCCGAGTTTCAGACCTGTGCAACCTTTGGAAAGGTCAAAGGTCAGCCGTTTAAGTGTGTTTTTTGTAATAATTCCAAAAGGCATTAAGCCAGGAGTCTGATTTTTCCGTATTTGTATCAGCGACTAAGGCTGATCCAGGGTGTCGAGTTTTAGACCTGTGCAATCTTCGGAAAGGTCAAAGGTCAGCCGTTTAAGTGTATTTTTTGTAATAATTCCTAAAGGCATTAAGCCAGGAGTCAGATTTTCCAGTATGTCTATCAGGGACTAAATTTAATGCAAGGGTGCCGAGATTCAGACCCGTGCAACCTTTGGAAGGTAAAAGGTCAGCCGTTCTGGTGTGTTTTTTTATAATTATTTGTAAAGGCATTAAGCCAGGGGTCAGATTTTTTCTTATGTGTATCAGGGACTAAGGCTAATCCTGGGTGCTGAGTTTCAGACCTATGCAACCTTCGGATAGGTCAAAGGTCAGCCTTTTAAGTGTGTTTTTTGTAATAATTCCTAAAGGCATTAAGCCAGGATTCTGATTTTTCCTTATGTGTATCAGGGACTAAGTCTATTCTAGGGTGCCGAGTTTCAGACCTGTGCAACCTTCGGAAAGGTCAAAGGCCAGCTGTTTGGTTATGTTTTTTGTAATAATTCTTAAAAGCATTGAGCCAGGAGTCAGATTTTTCCGTATGTGTATCAGGGACTAAGACTAATCTAGGGTGCCGAGATTCAGACCTGTGCAACCTTTGGAAAGGTAAAAGGTCAGCCGTTTAAGTGTGTTTTTTGTAATAATTCCTAAAGGCATTAAGCCAGGATTCTGATTTTTCCTTATGTGTATCAGGGACTAAGGCTGATTCTAGGGTGCCGAGTTTCAGACCTGTGCAACCTTCGGAAAGGTCAATGGCCAGCTGTTTGGTTGTGTTTTTTGTAATAATTCTTAAAAGCATTGAGCCAGGAGTCAGATTTTTCCGTATGTGTATCAGGGACTAAGACTAATCTAGGGTGCCGAGATTCAGACCTGTGCAACCTTTGGAAAGGTAAAAGGTCATCCGTTCTGGTGTGTTTTTTTATAATAATTTGTAAAGGCATTCAGCCAGGAGTCTGATTTTTCGGTATGTGTATCAGGGACTAAGACTGATCTAGGGTGTCGAGTTTCAGACCTCTGCAACCTTGTGAAAGGTCAAAAGTCAGCCGTTCTGTTGTGTTTTTTGTAATACTTCCTAAAGGCATTGAGTCAGGAGTCTGATTTTTCCGTATGTGTATCAGGGACTAAAGCTAAACCCGGGTGCCGCGTTTCAGACCTGTGCAACCTTCGGAAAGGTCAAAGGTCAGCCGTTTGGGTGTGTTTAATGTAATAATTCCTAAAGGCATTAAGCCAGGAGTCAGATTTTTCCGTATGTCTATCAGGGACTAAAGCTAAACCTAGGTGCCGCGTTTCAGACCTGTGCAACCTTCGGAAAGGTCAAAGGTCAGCCGTTTGGGTGTGTTTTTTGTAATAATTCCTAAAGGCATTAAGCCAGGAGTCTGATTTTTCATAATGTTTATAAGGGACTAAGGCTGATCTAGGGTGCCGAGTTTCAGACCTGTGCAACCTTAGGAAAGGTCAAAGGCCAGCCGTTTGGGTGTGTTTTTTGTAATAATTCCTAAAGGCATTAAGCCAGGAGTCTGATTTTTCATAATGTTTATAAGGGACTAAGGCTGATCTAGGGTGCCGAGTTTCAGACCTGTGCAACCTTAGGAAAGGTCAAAGGCCAGCCGTTTGGGTGTGTTTTTTGTAATAATTCCTAAAAGCATTGAGCCAGGAGTCAGATTTTTCAGTATGTGTATCAGGGACTAAAACTAATCTAGGGTGCCGAGATTCAGACCCGTGCAACCTTTGGAAAGGTAAAAGGTCATCCGTTCTGGTGTGTTTTTTATAATAATTTGTAAAGGCATTCAGCCAGGAGTCTGATTTTTCCTTATGTGTATCAGGGACCAAGGCTAATCCTGGGTGCCGAGTTTCAGACCTGTGCAACCTTCGGAAAGGTCAAAGGTCAGCCGTTTAAGTGTTTTTTTTGTAATAATTCCTAAAGGCATTAAGCCAGGAGTCTGATTTTTCCTAATGTTTATAAGGGACTAAGGCTGATCTAGGGTGCCGAGTTTCAGACCTGTGCAACCTTAGGAAAGGTCAAAGGCCAGCCGTTTGGGTGTGTTTTTTGTAATAATTCCTAAAAGCATTGAGCCAGGAGTCAGATTTTTCAGTATGTGTATCAGGGACTAAAACTAATCTAGGGTGCCGAGATTCAGACCCGTGCAACCTTTGGAAAGGTAAAAGGTCATCCGTTCTGGTGTGTTTTTTATAATAATTTGTAAAGGCATTCAGCCAGGAGTCTGATTTTTCCTTATGTGTATCAGGGACCAAGACTAATCCTTGGTGCCGAGTTTCAGACCTGTGCAACCTTCGGAAAGGTCAAAGGTCAGCCGTTTAAGTGTGTTTTTTGTAATAATTCCAAAAGGCATTAAGCCAGGAGTCTGATTTTTCCGTATTTGTATCAGGGACTAAGGCTGATCCAGGGTGCCGAGTTTCAGACCCGTGCAACCTTTGGAAAGGTCAAAGGTCAGCCGTTTGGGTGTCTTTTTGTAATAATTCCTAAAGGCATTAGGCCAGGAGTCAGATTTTTCCGTATGTGTGTCAGGGACTAAAGCTAAACCCGGGTGCCGCGTTTCAGACCTGTGCAACCTTCGGAAAGGTCAAAGGTCAGCCGTTTGGGTGTGTTTTTTATAATAATTCCTAAAGGCATTAAGCCAGGAGTCAGATTTTTTCCGAATGTGTATCAGGGACTAAAGCTAAACCCGGGTGCCGCGTTTCAGACCTGTGCAACCTTCGGAAAGGTCAAAGGTCAGCCATTTGGGTGTGTTTTTTGTAATGATTCCTAAAGGCATTAAGCCAGGAGTCAGCTTTTTCCTTATGTGTATCAGGGACCAAGGCTAATCCTGGGTGCCGAGTTTCAGACCTGTGCAACCTTTGGAAAGGTCAAAGGTCAGCCGTTTAAGTGTGTTTTTTGTAATAATTCCAAAAGGCATTAAGCCAGGAGTCAGATTTTTCCGAATGTGTATCAGGGACTAAAGCTAAACCCGGGTGCCGCGTTTCAGACCTGTGCAACCTTCGGAAAGGTCAAAGGTCAGCCATTTGGGTGTGTTTTTTGTAATGATTCCTAAAGGCATTAAGCCAGGAGTCAGCTTTTTCCTTATGTGTATCAGGGACCAAGGCTAATCCTGGGTGCCGAGTTTCAGACCTGTGCAACCTTTGGAAAGGTCAAAGGTCAGCCGTTTAAGTGTGTTTTTTGTAATAATTCCAAAAGGCATTAAGCCAGGAGTCTGATTTTTCCGTATTTGTATCAGGGACTAAGGCTGATCCAGGGTGTTGAGTTTTAGACCTGTGCAACCTTGTGAAAGGTCAAAGGTCAGCCGTTCTGGTGTGTTTTTTGTAATAATTACTAAAGGCATTGAGTCAGGAGTCTGATTTTTCCGTATGTGTATCAGGCACTAAAGCTAATCCCGGGTGCCGAGTTTCAGACCTGTGCAATCTTCGGAAAGGTCAAAGGTCAGCCGTTTAAGTGTGTTTTTTGTAATAATTCCTAAAGGCATTAAGCCAGGAGTCAGATTTTCCAGTATGTCTATCAGGGACTAAATTTAATGCAAGGGTGCCGAGATTCAGACCCGTGCAACCTTTGGAAGGTAAAAGGTCAGCCGTTCTGGTGTGTTTTTTTATAATTATTTGTAAAGGCATTAAGCCAGGGGTCAGATTTTTTCTTATGTGTATCAGGGACTAAGGCTAATCCTGGGTGCCGAGTTTCAGACCTATGCAACCTTCGGATAGGTCAAAGGTCAGCCTTTTAAGTGTGTTTTTTGTAATAATTCCTAAAGGCATTAAGCCAGGATTCTGATTTTTCCTTATGTGTATCAGGGACTAAGTCTATTCTAGGGTGCCGAGTTTCAGACCTGTGCAACCTTCGGAAAGGTCAATGGCCAGCTGTTTGGTTGTGTTTTTTGTAATAATTCTTAAAAGCATTGAGCCAGGAGTCAGATTTTTCCGTATGTGTATCAGGGACTAAGACTAATCTAGGGTGCCGAGATTCAGACCTGTGCAACCTTTGGAAGGTAAAAGGTCAGCCGTTCTGGTGTGTTTTTTTATAATTATTTGTAAAGGCATTAAGCCAGGGGTCAGATTTTTTCTTATGTGTATCAGGGACTAAGGCTAATCCTGGGTGCCGAGTTTCAGACCTATGCAACCTTCGGATAGGTCAAAGGTCAGCCTTTTAAGTGTGTTTTTTGTAATAATTCCTAAAGGCATTAAGCCAGGATTCTGATTTTTCCTTATGTGTATCAGGGACTAAGTCTATTCTAGGGTGCCGAGTTTCAGACCTGTGCAACCTTCGGAAAGGTCAAAGGCCAGCTGTTTGGTTGTGTTTTTTGTAATAATTCTTAAAAGCATTGAGCCAGGAGTCAGATTTTTCCGTATGTGTATCAGGGACTAAGACTAATCTAGGGTGCCGAGATTCAGACCTGTGCAACCTTTGGAAAGGTAAAAGGTCAGCCGTTTAAGTGTGTTTTTTGTAATAATTCCAAAAGGCATTAAGCCAGGAGTCTGATTTTTCCGTATTTGTATCAGGGACTAAGGCTGATCCAGGGTGTTGAGATTCAGACCCGTGCAACCTTTGGAAGGTAAAAGGTCAGCCGTTCTGGTCTGTTTATTTATAATTATTTGTAAAGGCATTAAGCCATGGGTCAGATTTTTTCTTATGTGTATCAGGGACTAAGGCTAATCCTGGGTGCCGAGTTTCAGACCTATGCAACCTTCGGATAGGTCAAAGGTCAGCCTTTTAAGTGTGTTTTTTGTAATAATTCCTAAAGGCATTAAGCCAGGATTCTGATTTTTCCTTATGTGTATCAGGGACTAAGTCTATTCTAGGGTGCCGAGTTTCAGACCTGTGCAACCTTCGGAAAGGTCAAAGGCCAGCTGTTAGGTTGTGTTTTTTGTAATAATTCTTAAAAGCATTGAGCCAGGAGTCAGATTTTTCCGTATGTGTATCAGGGACTAAGACTAATCTAGGGTGCCGAGATTCAGACCTGTGCAACCTTTGGAAAGGTAAAAGGTCATCCGTTCTGGTGTGTTTTTTTATAATAATTTGTAAAGGCATTCAGCCAGGAGTCTGATTTTTCGGTATGTGTATCAGGGACTAAGACTGATCTAGGGTGTTGAGTTTCAGACCTCTGCAACCTTGTGAAAGGTCAAAAGTCAGCCGTTCTGTTGTGTTTTTTGTAATACTTCCTAAAGGCATTGAGTCAGGAGTCTGATTTTTCCGTATGTGTATCAGGGACTAAAGCTAATCCCGGGTGCCGCGTTTCAGACCTGTGCAACCTTCGGAAAGGTCAAAGGTCAGCCGTTTGGGTGTGTTTAATGTAATAATTCCTAAAGGCATTAAGCCAGGAGTCAGATTTTTCCGTATGTCTATCAGGGACTACAGCTAAACCTAGGTGCCGGGTTTCAGACCTGTGCAACCTTCGGAAAGGTCAAAGGTCAGCCGTTTGGGTGTGTTTTTTGTAATAATTCCTAAAGGCATTAAGCCAGGAGTCAGCTTTTTCCTTATGTGTATCAGGGACCAAGGCTAATCCTGGGTGCCGAGTTTCAGACCTGTGCAACCTTCGGAAAGGTCAAAGGTCAGCCGTTTAAGTGTGTTTTTTGTAATAATTCCTAAAGGCATTAAGCCAGGAGTCTGATTTTTCCTAATGTTTATAAGGGACTAAGGCTGATCTAGGGTGCCGAGTTTCAGACCTGTGCAACCTTAGGAAAGGTCAAAGGCCAGCCGTTTGGGTGTGTTTTTTGTAATAATTCCTAAAAGCATTGAGCCAGGAGTCAGATTTTTCAGTATGTGTATCAGGGACTAAAACTAATCTAGGGGGCCGAGATTCAGACCCGTGCAACCTTTGGAAAGGTAAAAGGTCATCCGTTCTGGTGTGTTTTTTATAATAATTTGTAAAGGCATTCAGCCAGGAGTCTGATTTTTCCATATGTGTATCAGGGACTAAGACTGATCTAGGGTGTCGAGTTTCAGACCTGTGCAACCTTGTGAAAGGTCAAAGGTCAGCCGTTTAAGTGTGTTTTTTGTAATAATTCCTAAAGGCATTAAGCCAGGAGTCAGATTTTTCCGAATGTGTATCAGGGACTAAAGCTAAACCCGGGTGCCGCGTTTCAGACCTGTGCAACCTTCGGAAAGGTCAAAGGTCAGCCGTTTGGGTGTGTTTTTAGTAATAATTCCTAAAGGCATTAAGCCAGGAGTCAGCTTTTTCCTTATGTGTATCAGGGACCAAGGCTAATCCTGGGTGTCGAGTTTCAGACCTGTGCAACCTTTGGAAAGGTCAAAGGTCAGCCGTTTAAGTGTGTTTTTTGTAATAATTCCAAAAGGCATTAAGCCAGGAGTCTGATTTTTCCGTATTTGTATCAGGGACTAAGGCTGATCCAGGGTGTCGAGTTTTAGACCTGTGCAACCTTGTGAAAGGTCAAAGGTCAGCCGTTCTGGTGTGTTTTTTGTAATATTTACTAAAGGCATTGAGTCAGTAGTCTGATTTTTCCGTATGTGTATCAGGCACTAAAGTTAAACCCGGGTGCCTAGTTTCAGACCTGTGCAGCCTTCGGATAGGTCAAAGGTCAGCCGTTTAAGTGTGTTTTTTGTAATAATTCCTAAAGGCATTGAGTCGGGAGCATGATTTTTCCGTATGTGTATCAGGGACTAAAGCTAATCCCGGGTGCCGAGTTTCAGAGCTGTGCAATCTTCGGAAAGGTCAAAGGTCAGCCGTTTAAGTGTGTTTTTTGTAATAATTCCTAAAGGCATTAAGCCAGGAGTCAGATTTTTCAGTATGTCTATCAGGGACTAAATTTAATGCAAGGGTGCCGAGATTCAGACCCGTGCAACCATTGGAAGGTAAAAGGTCAGCCGTTCGGGTGTGTTTTTTTATAATTATTTGTAAAGGCATTAAGCCAGGGGTCAGATTTTTTCTTATGTGTATCAGGGACTAAGGCTAATCCTGGGTGCCGAGTTTCAGACCTATGCAACCTTCGGATAGGTCAAAGGTCAGCCTTTTAAGTGTGTTTTTTGTAATAATTCCTAAAGGCATTAAGCCAGGATTCTGATTTTTCCTTATGTGTATCAGGGACTAAGACTGATCTAGGGTGCCGAGTTTCAGACCTGTGCAACCTTCGGAAAGGTCAAAGGCCAGCTGTTTGGTTGTGTTTTTTGTAATAATTCTTAAAAGCATTGAGCCAGGAGTCAGATTTTTCCGTATGTGTATCAGGGACTAAGACTAATCTAGGGTGCCGAGATTCAGACCTGTGCAACCTTTGGAAAGGTAAAAGGTCATCCGTTCTGGTGTGTTTTTTTATAATAATTTGTAAAGGCATTCAGCCAGGAGTCTGATTTTTCGGTATGTGTATCAGGGACTAAGACTGATCTAGGGTGTCGAGTTTCAGACCTGTGCAACCTTGTGAAAGGTCAAAGGTCAGCTGTTATGTTGTGTTTTTTGTAATAATTCCTAAAGGCATTGAGTCAGGAGTCTGATTTTTCCGTATGTGTATCAGGGACTAAAGCTAAACCCGGGTGCCGCGTTTCAGTCCTGTGCAACCTTCGGAAAGGTCAAAGGTCAGCCGTTTGGGTGTGTTTCTTTGTAATAATTCCTAAAGGCATTAAGCCAGGAGTCAGCTTTTTCCTTATGTGTATCAGGGACCAAGACTAATCCTTGGTGCCGAGTTTCAGACCTGTGCAACCTTCGGAAAGGTCAAAGGTCAGCCGTTTAAGTGTGTTTTTTGTAATAATTCCAAAAGGCATTAAGCCAGGAGTCTGATTTTTCCGTATTTGTATCAGGGACTAAGGCTGATCCAGGGTGCCGAGTTTCAGACCCGTGCAACCTTTGGAAAGGTCAAAGGTCAGCCGTTTAAGTGTGTTTTTTGTAATAATTCCTAAAGGCATTAAGCTAGGAGTCAGATTTTTCCGAATGTGTATCAAGGACTAAAGCTAAACCCGGGTGCCGCGTTTCAGACCTGTGCAACCTTCGGAAAGGTCAAAGGTCAGCCGTTTGGGTGTGTTTTTAGTAATAATTCCTAAAGGCATTAAGCCAGGAGTCAGCTTTTTCCTTATGTGTATCAGGGACCAAGGCTAATCCTGGGTGTCGAGTTTCAGACCTGTGCAACCTTTGGAATGGTCAAAGGTCAGCCGTTTAAGTGTGTTTTTTGTAATAATTCCAAAAGGCATTAAGCCAAGAGTCTGATTTTTCCGTATTTGTATCAGGGACTAAGGCTGATCCAGGGTGTCGAGTTTTAGACCTGTGCAACCTTGTGAAAGGTCAAAGGTCAGCCGTTCTGGTGTCTTTTTTGTAAAAATTACTAAAGGCATTGAGTCAGGAGTCTGATTTTTCCATATGTGTATCAGGCACTAAAGTTAAACCCGGGTGCCGAGTTTCAGACCTGTGCAGCCTTCGGATAGGTCAAAGGTCAGCCGTTTAAGTGTGTTTTTTGTAATAATTCCTAAAGGCATTGAGTCGGGAGCCTGATTTTTCCGTATGTGTATCAGGGACTAAAGCTAATCCCGGGTGCCGAGTTTCAGAGCTGTGCAATCTTCGGAAAGGTCAAAGGTCAGCCGTTTAAGTGTGTTTTTTGTAATAATTCCTAAAGGCATTAAGCCAGGAGTCAGATTTTTCAGTATGTCTATCAGGGACTAAATTTAATGCAAGGGTGCCGAGATTCAGACCCGTGCAACCTTTGGAAGGTAAAAGGTCAGCCGTTCGGGTGTGTTTTTTTATAATTATTTGTAAAGGCATTAAGCCAGGGGTCAGATTTTTTCTTATGTGTATCAGGGACTAAGGCTAATCCTGGGTGCCGAGTTTCAGACCTATGCAACCTTCGGATAGGTCAAAGGTCAGCCTTTTAAGTGTGTTTTTTGTAATAATTCCTAAAGGCATTAAGCCAGGATTCTGATTTTTCCTTATGTGTATCAGGGACTAAGGCTGATCTAGGGTGCCGAGTTTCAGACCTGTGCAACCTTCGGAAAGGTCAAAGGCCAGCTGTTTGGTTGTGTTTTTTGTAATAATTCTTAAAAGCATTGAGCCAGGAGTCAGATTTTTCCGTATGTGTATCAGGGACTAAGACTAATCTAGGGTGCCGAGATTCAGACCTGTGCAACCTTTGGAAAGGTAAAAGGTCATCCGTTCTGGTGTGTTTTTTTATAATAATTTGTAAAGGCATTCAGCCAGGAGTCTGATTTTTCGGTATGTGTATCAGGGACTAAGACTGATCTAGGGTGTCGAGTTTCAGACCTGTGCAACCTTGTGAAAGGTCAAAGGTCAGCCGTTATGTTGTGTTTTTTGTAATAATTCCTAAAGGCATTGAGTCAGGAGTCTGATTTTTCCGTATGTGTATCAGGGACTAAAGCTAAACCCGGGTGCCGCGTTTCAGTCCTGTGCAACCTTCGGAAAGGTCAAAGGTCAGCCGTTTGGGTGTGTTTCTTTGTAATAATTCCTAAAGGCATTAAGCCAGGAGTCAGCTTTTTCCTTATGTGTATCAGGGACCAAGACTAATCCTTGGTGCCGAGTTTCAGACCTGTGCAACCTTCGGAAAGGTCAAAGGTCAGCCGTTTAAGTGTGTTTTTTGTAATAATTCCAAAAGGCATTAAGCCAGGAGTCTGATTTTTCCGTATTTGTATCAGGGACTAAGGCTGATCCAGGGTGTTGAGATTCAGACCCGTGCAACCTTTGGAAGGTAAAAGGTCAGCCGTTCTGGTGTGTTTTTTTATAATTATTTGTAAAGGCATTAAGCCAGGGGTCAGATTTTTTCTTATGTGTATCAGGGACTAAGGCTAATCCTGGGTGCCGAGTTTCAGACCTATGCAACCTTCGGATAGGTCAAAGGTCAGCCTTTTAAGTGTGTTTTTTGTAATAATTCCTAAAGGCATTAAGCCAGGATTCTGATTTTTCCTTATGTGTATCAGGGACTAAGTCTATTCTAGGGTGCCGAGTTTCAGACCTGTGCAACCTTCGGAAAGGTCAAAGGCCAGCTGTTTGGTTGTGTTTTTTGTAATAATTCTTAAAAGCATTGAGCCAGGATTCTGATTTTTCCTTATGTGTATCAGGGACTAAGGCTATTCTAGGGTGCCGAGTTTCAGACCTGTGCAACCTTCGGAAAGGTCAAAGGCCAGCTGTTTGGTTGTGTTTTTTGTAATAATTCTTAAAAGCATTGAGCCAGGAGTCAGATTTTTCCGTATGTGTATCAGGGACTAAGACTAATCTAGGGTGCCGAGATTCAGACCTGTGCAACCTTTGGAAAGGTAAAAGGTCATCCGTTCTGGTGTTTTTTTATAATAATTTGTAAAGGCATTCAGCCAGGAGTCTGATTTTTCGGTATGTGTATCAGGGACTAAGACTGATCTAGGGTGTCGAGTTTCAGACCTCTGCAACCTTGTGAAAGGTCAAAAGTCAGCCGTTCTGTTGTGTTTTTTGTAATACTTCCTAAAGGCATTGAGTCAGGAGTCTGATTTTTCCGTATGTGTATCAGGGACTAAAGCTAATCCCGGGTGCCGCATTTCAGACCTGTGCAACCTTCGGAAAGGTCAAAGGTCAGCCGTTTGGGTGTGTTTAATGTAATAATTCCTAAAGGCATTAAGCCAGGAGTCAGATTTTTCCGTATGTCTATCAGGGACTAAAGCTAAACCTAGGTGCCGCGTTTCAGACCTGTGCAACCTTCGGAAAGGTCAAAGGTCAGCCGTTTGGGTGTGTTTTTTGTGATAATTCCTAAAGGCATTAAGCCAGGAGTCAGCTTTTTCCTTATGTGTATCAGGGACCAAGGCTAATCCTGGGTGCCGAGTTTCAGACCTGTGCAACCTTCGGAAAGGTCAAAGGTCAGCCGTTTAAGTGTTTTTTTTGTAATAATTCCTAAAGGCATTAAGCCAGGAGTCTGATTTTTCCTAATGTTTATAAGGGACTAAGGCTGATCTAGGGGGCCGAGTTTCAGACCTGTGCAACCTTAGGAAAGGTCAAAGGCCAGCCGTTTGGGTGTGTTTTTTGTAATAATTCCTAAAAGCATTGAGCCAGGAGTCAGATTTTTCAGTATGTGTATCAGGGACTAAAACTAATCTAGGGTGCCGAGATTCAGACCCGTGCAACCTTTGGAAAGGTAAAAGGTCATCCGTTCTGGTGTGTTTTTTATAATAATTTGTAAAGGCATTCAGCCAGGAGTCTGATTTTTCCATATGTGTATCAGGGACTAAGACTGATCTAGGGTGTCGAGTTTCAGACCTGTGCAACCTTGTGAAAGGTCAAAGGTCAGCCGTTATGTTGTGTTTTTTGAAATAATTCCTAAAGGCATTGAGTCAGGAGTCTGATTTTTCCGTATGTGTATCAGGGACTAAGACTGATCTAGGGTGTCGAGTTTCAGACCTGTGCAACCTTGTGAAAGGTCAAAGGTCAGCCGTTATGTTGTGTTTTTTGAAATAATTCCTAAAGGCATTGAGTCAGGAGTCTGATTTTTCCGTATGTGTATCAGGGACTAAAGCTAAACCCGGGTGCCGCGTTTCAGACCTGTGCAACCTTCGGAAAGGTCAAAGGTCAGCCATTTAAGTGTGTTTTTTGTAATAATTCCTAAAGGCATTAAGCCAGGAGTCAGATTTTTCCGAATGTGTATCAGGGACTAAAGCTAAACCCGGGTGCCGCGTTTCAGACCTGTGCATCTTCGGAAAGGTCAAAGGTCAGCCGTTTGGGTGTGTTTTTAGTAATAATTCCTAAAGGCATTAAGCCAGGAGTCAGCTTTTTCCTTATGTGTATCAGGGACCAAGGCTAATCCTGGGTGTCGAGTTTCAGACCTGTGCAACCTTTGGAAAGGTCAAAGGTCAGCCGTTTAAGTGTGTTTTTTGTAATAATTCCAAAAGGCATTAAGCCAGGAGTCTGATTTTTCCGTATTTGTATCAGGGACTAAGGCTGATCCAGGGTGTCGAGTTTTAGACCTGTGCAACCTTGTGAAAGGTCAAAGGTCAGCCGTTCTGGTGTGTTTTTTGTAATATTTACTAAAGGCATTGAGTCAGGAGTCTGATTTTTCCGTATGTGTATCAGGCACTAAAGTTAAACCCGGGTGCCGAGTTTCAGACCTGTGCAGCCTTCGGATAGGTCAAAGGTCAGCCGTTTAAGTGTGTTTTTTGTAATAATTCCTAAAGGCATTGAGTCGGGAGCCTGATTTTTCCGTATGTGTATCAGGGACTAAAGCTAATCCCGGGTGCCGAGTTTCAGAGCTGTGCAATCTTCGGAAAGGTCAAAGGTCAGCCGTTTAAGTGTGTTTTTTGTAATAATTCCAAAAGGCATTAAGCCAGGAGTCTGATTTTTCCGTATTTGTATCAGGGACTAAGGCTGATCCAGGGTGTCGAGTTTTAGACCTGTGCAACCTTGTGAAAGGTCAAAGGTCAGCCGTTCTGGTGTGTTTTTTGTAATATTTACTAAAGGCATTGAGTCAGGAGTCTGATTTTTCCGTATGTGTATCAGGCACTAAAGTTAAACCCGGGTGCCGAGTTTCAGACCTGTGCAGCCTTCGGATAGGTCAAAGGTCAGCCGTTTAAGTGTGTTTTTTGTAATAATTCCTAAAGGCATTGAGTCGGGAGCCTGATTTTTCCGTATGTGTATCAGGGACTAAAGCTAATCCCGGGTGCCGAGTTTCAGAGCTGTGCAATCTTCGGAAAGGTCAAAGGTCAGCCGTTTAAGTGTGTTTTTTGTAATAATTCCTAAAGGCATTAAGCCAGGAGTCAGATTTTTCAGTATGTCTATCAGGGACTAAATTTAATGCAAGGGTGCCGAGATTCAGACCCGTGCAACCATTGGAAGGTAAAAGGTCAGCCGTTCGGGTGTGTTTTTTTATAATTATTTGTAAAGGCATTAAGCCAGGGGTCAGATTTTTTCTTATGTGTATCAGGGATTAAGGCTAATCCTGGGTGCCGAGTTTCAGACCTATGCAACCTTCGGATAGGTCAAAGGTCAGCCTTTTAAGTGTGTTTTTTGTAATAATTCCTAAAGGCATTAAGCCAGGATTCTGATTTTTCCTTATGTGTATCAGGGACTAAGGCTGATCTAGGGTGCCGAGTTTCAGACCTGTGCAACCTTCGAAAAAGGTCAAAGGCCAGCTGTTTGGTTGTGTTTTTTGTAATAATTCTTAAAAGCATTGAGCCAGGAGTCAGATTTTTCCGTATGTGTATCAGGGACTAAGACTAATCTAGGGTGCCGAGATTCAGACCTGTGCAACCTTTGGAAAGGTAAAAGGTCATCCGTTCTGGTGTGTTTTTTTATAATAATTTGTAAAGGCATTCAGCCAGGAGTCTGATTTTTCGGTATGTGTATCAGGGACTAAGACTGATCTAGGGTGTCGAGTTTCAGACCTGTGCAACCTTGTGAAAGGTCAAAGGTCAGCCGTTATGTTGTGTTTTTTGTAATAATTCCTAAAGGCATTGAGTCAGGAGTCTGATTTTTCCGTATGTGTATCAGGGACTAAAGCTAAACCCGGGTGCCGCGTTTCAGACCTGTGCAACCTTCGGAAAGGTCAAAGGTCAGCCGTTTAAGTGTGTTTTTTGTAATAATTCCTAAAGGCATTAAGCCAGGAGTCAGCTTTTTCCTTATGTGTATCAGGGACCAAGGCTAATCCTGGGTGTCGAGTTTCAGACCTGTGCAACCTTTGGAAAGATCAAAGGTCAGCCGTTTAAGTGTGTTTTTTGTAATAATTCCAAAAGGCATTAAGCCAAGAGTCTGATTTTTCCGTATTTGTATCAGGGACTAAGGCTGATCCAGGGTGTCGAGTTTTAGACCTGTGCAACCTTGTCAAAGGTCAAAGGTCAGCCGTTCTGGTGTGTTTTTTGTAAAAATTACTAAAGGCATTGAGTCAGGAGTCTGATTTTTCCATATGTGTATCAGGCACTAAAGTTAAACCCGGGTGCCGAGTTTCAGACCTGTGCAGCCTTCGGATAGGTCAAAGGTCAGCCGTTTAAGTGTGTTTTTTGTAATAATTCCTAAAGGCATTGAGTCGGGAGCCTGATTTTTCCGTATGTGTATCAGGGACTAAAGCTAATCCCGGGTGCCGAGTTTCAGAGCTGTGCAATCTTCGGAAAGGTCAAAGGTCAGCCGTTTAAGTGTGTTTTTTGTAATAATTCCTAAAGGCATTAAGCCAGGAGTCAGATTTTTCAGTATGTCTATCAGGGACTAAATTTAATGCAAGGGTGCCGAGATTCAGACCCGTGCAACCTTTGGAAGGTAAAAGGTCAGCCGTTCGGGTGTGTTTTTTTATAATTATTTGTAAAGGCATTAAGCCAGGGGTCAGATTTTTTCTTATGTGTATCAGGGACTAAGGCTAATCCTGGGTGCCGAGTTTCAGACCTATGCACCCTTCGGATAGGTCAAAGGTCAGCCTTTTAAGTGTGTTTTTTGTAATAATTCCTAAAGGCATTAAGCCAGGATTCTGATTTTTCCTTATGTGTATCAGGGACTAAGGCTGATCTAGGGTGCCGAGTTTCAGACCTGTGCAACCTTCGGAAAGGTCAAAGGCCAGCTGTTTGGTTGTGTTTTTTGTAATAATTCTTAAAAGCATTGAGCCAGGAGTCAGATTTTTCCGTATGTGTATCAGGGACTAAGACTGATCTAGGGTGTCGAGTTTCAGACCTGTGCAACCTTTTGAAAGGTCAAAGGTCAGCCGTTATGTTGTGTTTTTTGTAATAATTCCTAAAGGCATTGAGTCAGGAGTCTGATTTTTCCGTATGTGTATCAGGGACTAAAGCTAAACCCGGGTGCCGCGTTTCAGTCCTGTGCAACCTTCGGAAAGGTCAAAGGTCAGCCGTTTGGGTGTGTTTCTTTGTAATAATTCCTAAAGGCATTAAGCCAGGAGTCAGCTTTTTCCTTATGTGTATCAGGGACCAAGACTAATCCTTGGTGCCGAGTTTCAGACCTGTGCAACCTTCGGAAAGGTCAAAGGTCAGCCGTTCTGGTGTGTTTTTTGTAATATTTACTAAAGGCATTGAGTCAGGAGTCTGATTTTTCCGTATGTGTATCAGGCACTAAAGTTAAACCCGGGTGCCGAGTTTCAGACCTGTGCAGCCTTCGGATAGGTCAAAGGTCAGCCGTTTAAGTGTGTTTTTTGTAATAATTCCTAAAGGCATTGAGTCGGGAGCCTGATTTTTCCGTATGTGTATCAGGGACTAAAGCTAATCCCGGGTGCCGAGTTTCAGAGCTGTGCAATCTTCGGAAAGGTCAAAGGTCAGCCGTTTAAGTGTGTTTTTTGTAATAATTCCAAAAGGCATTAAGCCAGGAGTCTGATTTTTCCGTATTTGTATCAGGGACTAAGGCTGATCCAGGGTGTCGAGTTTTAGACCTGTGCAACCTTGTGAAAGGTCAAAGGTCAGCCGTTCTGGTGTGTTTTTTGTAATATTTACTAAAGGCATTGAGTCAGGAGTCTGATTTTTCCGTATGTGTATCAGGCACTAAAGTTAAACCCGGGTGCCGAGTTTCAGACCTGTGCAGCCTTCGGATAGGTCAAAGGTCAGCCGTTTAAGTGTGTTTTTTGTAATAATTCCTAAAGGCATTGAGTCGGGAGCCTGATTTTTCCGTATGTGTATCAGGGACTAAAGCTAATCCCGGGTGCCGAGTTTCAGAGCTGTGCAATCTTCGGAAAGGTCAAAGGTCAGCCGTTTAAGTGTGTTTTTTGTAATAATTCCTAAAGGCATTAAGCCAGGAGTCAGATTTTTCAGTATGTCTATCAGGGACTAAATTTAATGCAAGGGTGCCGAGATTCAGACCCGTGCAACCATTGGAAGGTAAAAGGTCAGCCGTTCGGGTGTGTTTTTTTATAATTATTTGTAAAGGCATTAAGCCAGGGGTCAGATTTTTTCTTATGTGTATCAGGGATTAAGGCTAATCCTGGGTGCCGAGTTTCAGACCTATGCAACCTTCGGATAGGTCAAAGGTCAGCCTTTTAAGTGTGTTTTTTGTAATAATTCCTAAAGGCATTAAGCCAGGATTCTGATTTTTCCTTATGTGTATCAGGGACTAAGGCTGATCTAGGGTGCCGAGTTTCAGACCTGTGCAACCTTCGAAAAAGGTCAAAGGCCAGCTGTTTGGTTGTGTTTTTTGTAATAATTCTTAAAAGCATTGAGCCAGGAGTCAGATTTTTCCGTATGTGTATCAGGGACTAAGACTAATCTAGGGTGCCGAGATTCAGACCTGTGCAACCTTTGGAAAGGTAAAAGGTCATCCGTTCTGGTGTGTTTTTTTATAATAATTTGTAAAGGCATTCAGCCAGGAGTCTGATTTTTCGGTATGTGTATCAGGGACTAAGACTGATCTAGGGTGTCGAGTTTCAGACCTGTGCAACCTTGTGAAAGGTCAAAGGTCAGCCGTTATGTTGTGTTTTTTGTAATAATTCCTAAAGGCATTGAGTCAGGAGTCTGATTTTTCCGTATGTGTATCAGGGACTAAAGCTAAACCCGGGTGCCGCGTTTCAGACCTGTGCAACCTTCGGAAAGGTCAAAGGTCAGCCGTTTAAGTGTGTTTTTTGTAATAATTCCTAAAGGCATTAAGCCAGGAGTCAGCTTTTTCCTTATGTGTATCAGGGACCAAGGCTAATCCTGGGTGTCGAGTTTCAGACCTGTGCAACCTTTGGAAAGATCAAAGGTCAGCCGTTTAAGTGTGTTTTTTGTAATAATTCCAAAAGGCATTAAGCCAAGAGTCTGATTTTTCCGTATTTGTATCAGGGACTAAGGCTGATCCAGGGTGTCGAGTTTTAGACCTGTGCAACCTTGTCAAAGGTCAAAGGTCAGCCGTTCTGGTGTGTTTTTTGTAAAAATTACTAAAGGCATTGAGTCAGGAGTCTGATTTTTCCATATGTGTATCAGGCACTAAAGTTAAACCCGGGTGCCGAGTTTCAGACCTGTGCAGCCTTCGGATAGGTCAAAGGTCAGCCGTTTAAGTGTGTTTTTTGTAATAATTCCTAAAGGCATTGAGTCGGGAGCCTGATTTTTCCGTATGTGTATCAGGGACTAAAGCTAATCCCGGGTGCCGAGTTTCAGAGCTGTGCAATCTTCGGAAAGGTCAAAGGTCAGCCGTTTAAGTGTGTTTTTTGTAATAATTCCTAAAGGCATTAAGCCAGGAGTCAGATTTTTCAGTATGTCTATCAGGGACTAAATTTAATGCAAGGGTGCCGAGATTCAGACCCGTGCAACCTTTGGAAGGTAAAAGGTCAGCCGTTCGGGTGTGTTTTTTTATAATTATTTGTAAAGGCATTAAGCCAGGGGTCAGATTTTTTCTTATGTGTATCAGGGACTAAGGCTAATCCTGGGTGCCGAGTTTCAGACCTATGCACCCTTCGGATAGGTCAAAGGTCAGCCTTTTAAGTGTGTTTTTTGTAATAATTCCTAAAGGCATTAAGCCAGGATTCTGATTTTTCCTTATGTGTATCAGGGACTAAGGCTGATCTAGGGTGCCGAGTTTCAGACCTGTGCAACCTTCGGAAAGGTCAAAGGCCAGCTGTTTGGTTGTGTTTTTTGTAATAATTCTTAAAAGCATTGAGCCAGGAGTCAGATTTTTCCGTATGTGTATCAGGGACTAAGACTGATCTAGGGTGTCGAGTTTCAGACCTGTGCAACCTTTTGAAAGGTCAAAGGTCAGCCGTTATGTCTTGTTTTTTGTAATAATTCCTAAAGGCATTGAGTCAGGAGTCTGATTTTTCCGTATGTGTATCAGGGACTAAAGCTAAACCCGGGTGCCGCGTTTCAGTCCTGTGCAACCTTCGGAAAGGTCAAAGGTCAGCCGTTTGGGTGTGTTTCTTTGTAATAATTCCTAAAGGCATTAAGCCAGGAGTCAGCTTTTTCCTTATGTGTATCAGGGACCAAGACTAATCCTTGGTGCCGAGTTTCAGACCTGTGCAACCTTCGGAAAGGTCAAAGGTCAGCCGTTTAAGTGTGTTTTTTGTAATAATTCCAAAAGGCATTAAGCCAGGAGTCTGATTTTTCCGTATTTGTATCAGGGACTAAGGCTGATCCAGGGTGCCGAGTTTCAGACCTGTGCAACCTTTGGAAAGGTCAAAGGTCAGCCGTTTGGTTGTCTTTTTGTAATAATTCCTAAAGGCATTAGGCCAGGAGTCTGATTTTTCCGTATGTGTATCAGGGACTAAAGCTAAACCCGGGTGCCGCGTTTCAGACCTGTGCAACCTTCGGAAAGGTCAAAGGTCAGCCGTTTAAGTGTGTTTTTTGTAATAATTCCTAAAGGCATTAAGCCAGGAGTCAGATTTTTCCGAATGTGTATCAGGGACTAAAGCTAAACCCGGGTGCCGCGTTTCAGACCTGTGCAACCTTCGGAAAGGTCAAAGGTCAGCCGTTTGGGTGTGTTTTTAGTAATAATTCCTAAAGGCATTAAGCCAGGAGTCAGCTTTTTCCTTATGTGTATCAGGGACCAAGGCTAATCCTGGGTGTTGAGTTTCAGACCTGTGCAACCTTTGGAAAGGTCAAAGGTCAGCCGTTTAAGTGTGTTTTTTGTAATAATTCCAAAAGGCATTAAGCCAAGAGTCTGATTTTTCCGTATTTGTATCAGGGACTAAGGCTGATCCAGGGTGTCGAGTTTTAGACCTGTGCAACCTTGTGAAAGGTCAAAGGTCAGCCGTTCTGTTGTGTTTTTTGTAAAAATTACTAAAGGCATTGAGTCAGGAGTCTGATTTTTCCATATGTGTATCAGGCACTAAAGTTAAACCCGGGTGCCGAGTTTCAGACCTGTGCAGCCTTCGGATAGGTCAAAGGTCAGCCGTTCTGGTGTGTTTTTTGTAATAATTACTAAAGGCATTGAGTCAGGAGTCTGATTTTTCCGTATGTGTATCAGGCACTAAAGCTAATCCCGGGTGCCGAGTTTCAGACCTGTGCAGCCTTCGGATAGGTCAAAGGTCAGCCGTTTGGGTGTGTTTTTTATAATAATTCCTAAAGGCATTAAGCCAGGAGTCAGATTTTTCCGAATGTGTATCAGGGACTAAAGCTTAACCCGGGTGCCGCGTTTCAGACCTGTGCAACCTTCGGAAAGGTCAAAGGTCAGCCGTTTGGGTGTGTTTTTTGTAATAATTCCTAAAGGCATTAAGCCAGGAGTCAGTTTTTTCCTTATGTGTATCAGGGACCAAGGCTAATCCTGGGTGCCGAGTTTCAGACCTGTGCAACCTTTGGAAAGGTCAAAGGTCAGCCGTTTAAGTGTGTTTTTTGTAATAATTCCAAAAGGCATTTAGCCAGGAGTCTGATTTTTCCGTATTTGTATCAGGGACTAAGGCTGATCCAGGGTGTCGAGTTTTAGACCTGTAAAACCTTGTGAAAGGTCAAAGGTCAGCCGTTCTGGTGTGTTTTTTGTAATAATTACTAAAGGCATTGAGTCAGGAGTCTGATTTTTCCGTATGTGTATCAGGCACTAAAGCTAATCCCGGGTGCCGAGTTTCAGACCTGTGCAGCCTTCGGATAGGTCAAAGGTCAGCCGTTTAAGTGTGTTTTTTGTAATAATTCTTAAAAGCATTGAGCCAGGAGTCAGATTTTTCCGTATGTGTATCAGGGACTAAGACTAATCTAGGGTGCCGAGATTCAGACCTGTGCAACCTTTGGAAAGGTAAAAGGTCATCCGTTCTGGTGTGTTTTTTTATAATAATTTGTAAAGGCATTCAGCCAGGAGTCTGATTTTTCGGTATGTGTATCAGGGACTAAGACTGATCTAGGGTGTCGAGTTTCAGACCTGTGCAACCTTGTGAAAGGTCAAAGGTCAGCCGTTATGTTGTGTTTTTTGTAATATTTCCTAAAGGCATTGAGTCAGGAGTCTGATTTTTCCGTATGTGTATCAGGGACTAAAGCTAAACCCGGGTGCCGCGTTTCAGTCCTGTGCAACCTTCGGAAAGGTCAAAGGTCAGCCGTTTGGGTGTGTTTCTTTGTAATAATTCCTAAAGGCATTAAGCCAGGAGTCAGCTTTTTCCTTATGTGTATCAGGGACCAAGACTAATCCTTGGTGCCGAGTTTCAGACCTGTGCAACCTTCGGAAAGGTCAAAGGTCAGCCGTTTAAGTGTGTTTTTTGTAATAATTCCAAAAGGCATTAAGCCAAGAGTCTGATTTTTCCGTATTTGTATCAGGGACTAAGGCTGATCCAGGGTGTCGAGTTTTAGACCTGTGCAACCTTGTGAAAGGTCAAAGGTCAGCCGTTCTGGTGTCTTTTTTGTAAAAATTACTAAAGGCATTGAGTCAGGAGTCTGATTTTTCCGTATGTGTATCAGGGACTAAAGCTAAACCCGGGTGCCGAGTTTCAGACCTGTGCAATCTTCGGAAAGGTCAAAGGTCAGCCGTTTAAGTGTGTTTTTTGTAATAATTCCTAAAGGCATTAAGCCAGGAGTCAGATTTTTCCGAATGTGTATCAAGGACTAAAGCTAAACCCGGGTGCCGCGTTTCAGACCTGTGCAACCTTCGGAAAGGTCAAAGGTCAGCCGTTTGGGTGTGTTTTTAGTAATAATTCCTAAAGGCATTAAGCCAGGAGTCAGCTTTTTCCTTATGTGTATCAGGGACCAAGGCTAATCCTGGGTGTCGAGTTTCAGACCTGTGCAACCTTTGGAATGGTCAAAGGTCAGCCGTTTAAGTGTGTTTTTTGTAATAATTCCAAAAGGCATTAAGCCAAGAGTCTGATTTTTCCGTATTTGTATCAGGGACTAAGGCTGATCCAGGGTGTCGAGTTTTAGACCTGTGCAACCTTGTGAAAGGTCAAAGGTCAGCCGTTCTGGTGTCTTTTTTGTAAAAATTACTAAAGGCATTGAGTCAGGAGTCTGATTTTTCCATATGTGTATCAGGCACTAAAGTTAAACCCGGGTGCCGAGTTTCAGACCTGTGCAGCCTTCGGATAGGTCAAAGGTCAGCCGTTTAAGTGTGTTTTTTGTAATAATTCCTAAAGGCATTGAGTCGGGAGCCTGATTTTTCCGTATGTGTATCAGGGACTAAAGCTAATCCCGGGTGCCGAGTTTCAGAGCTGTGCAATCTTCGGAAAGGTCAAAGGTCAGCCGTTTAAGTGTGTTTTTTGTAATAATTCCTAAAGGCATTAAGCCAGGAGTCAGATTTTTCAGTATGTCTATCAGGGACTAAATTTAATGCAAGGGTGCCGAGATTCAGACCCGTGCAACCTTTGGAAGGTAAAAGGTCAGCCGTTCGGGTGTGTTTTTTTATAATTATTTGTAAAGGCATTAAGCCAGGGGTCAGATTTTTTCTTATGTGTATCAGGGACTAAGGCTAATCCTGGGTGCCGAGTTTCAGACCTATGCAACCTTCGGATAGGTCAAAGGTCAGCCTTTTAAGTGTGTTTTTTGTAATAATTCCTAAAGGCATTAAGCCAGGATTCTGATTTTTCCTTATGTGTATCAGGGACTAAGGCTGATCTAGGGTGCCGAGTTTCAGACCTGTGCAACCTTCGGAAAGGTCAAAGGCCAGCTGTTTGGTTGTGTTTTTTGTAATAATTCTTAAAAGCATTGAGCCAGGAGTCAGATTTTTCCGTATGTGTATCAGGGACTAAGACTAATCTAGGGTGCCGAGATTCAGACCTGTGCAACCTTTGGAAAGGTAAAAGGTCATCCGTTCTGGTGTGTTTTTTTATAATAATTTGTAAAGGCATTCAGCCAGGAGTCTGATTTTTCGGTATGTGTATCAGGGACTAAGACTGATCTAGGGTGTCGAGTTTCAGACCTGTGCAACCTTGTGAAAGGTCAAAGGTCAGCCGTTATGTTGTGTTTTTTGTAATAATTCCTAAAGGCATTGAGTCAGGAGTCTGATTTTTCCGTATGTGTATCAGGGACTAAAGCTAAACCCGGGTGCCGCGTTTCAGTCCTGTGCAACCTTCGGAAAGGTCAAAGGTCAGCCGTTTGGGTGTGTTTCTTTGTAATAATTCCTAAAGGCATTAAGCCAGGAGTCAGCTTTTTCCTTATGTGTATCAGGGACCAAGACTAATCCTTGGTGCCGAGTTTCAGACCTGTGCAACCTTCGGAAAGGTCAAAGGTCAGCCGTTTAAGTGTGTTTTTTGTAATAATTCCAAAAGGCATTAAGCCAGGAGTCTGATTTTTCCGTATTTGTATCAGGGACTAAGGCTGATCCAGGGTGTTGAGATTCAGACCCGTGCAACCTTTGGAAGGTAAAAGGTCAGCCGTTCTGGTGTGTTTTTTTATAATTATTTGTAAAGGCATTAAGCCAGGGGTCAGATTTTTTCTTATGTGTATCAGGGACTAAGGCTAATCCTGGGTGCCGAGTTTCAGACCTATGCAACCTTCGGATAGGTCAAAGGTCAGCCTTTTAAGTGTGTTTTTTGTAATAATTCCTAAAGGCATTAAGCCAGGATTCTGATTTTTCCTTATGTGTATCAGGGACTAAAGCTAAACCTAGGGTGCCGAGTTTCAGACCTGTGCAACCTTCAGAAAGGTCAAAGGCCAGCCGTTTGGGTGTGTTTTTTGTAATAATTCCTAAAGGCATTAAGCCAGGAGTCAGCTTTTTCCTTATGTGTATCAGGGACCAAGGCTACTCCTGGGTGCCGAGTTTCAGACCTGTGCAACCTTCAGAAAGGTCAAAGGTCAGCCGTTTAAGTGTTTTTTTTGTAATAATTCCTAAAGGCATTAAGCCAGGAGTCTGATTTTTCCTAATGTTTATAAGGGACTAAGGCTGATCTAGGGTGCCGAGTTTCAGACCTGTGCAACCTTAGGAAAGGTCAAAGGCCAGCAGTTTGGGTGTGTTTTTTGTAATAATTCCTAAAAGCATTGAGCCAGGAGTCAGATTTTTCAGTATGTGTATCAGGGACTAAAACTAATCTAGGGTGCCGAGATTCAGACCCGTGCAACCTTTGGAAAGGTAAAAGGTCATCCGTTCTGGTGTGTTTTTTATAATAATTTGTAAAGGCATTCAGCCAGGAGTCTGATTTTTCCATATGTGTATCAGGGACTAAGACTGATCTAGGGTGTCGAGTTTCAGACCCGTGCAACCTTTGGAAAGGTCAAAGGTCAGTCATTTGGGTGTCTTTTTGTAATAATTCCTAAAGGTATTAGGCCAGGAGTCTGATTTTTCCGTATGTGTATCAGGGACTAAAGCTAAACCCGGGTGCCGCGTTTCAGACCTGTGCAATCTTCGGAAAGGTCAAAGGTCAGCCGTTTAAGTGTGTTTTTTGTAATAATTCCTAAAGGCATTAAGCCAGGAGTCAGATTTTCCAGTATGTCTATCAGGGACTAAATTTAATGCAAGGGTGCCGAGATTCAGACCCGTGCAACCTTTGGAAGGTAAAAGGTCAGCCGTTCTGGTGTGTTTTTTTATAATTATTTGTAAAGGCATTAAGCCAGGGGTCAGATTTTTTCTTATGTGTATCAGGGACTAAGGCTAATCCTGGGTGCCGAGTTTCAGACCTATGCAACCTTCGGATAGGTCAAAGGTCAGCCTTTTAAGTGTGTTTTTTGTAATAATTCCTAAAGGCATTAAGCCAGGATTCTGATTTTTCCTTATATGTATCAGGGACTAAGGCTATTCTAGGGTGCCGAGTTTCAGACCTGTGCAACCTTCGGAAAGGTCAAAGGCCAGCTGTTTGGTTGTGTTTTTTGTAATAATTCTTAAAAGCATTGAGCCAGGAGTCAGATTTTTCCGTATGTGTATCAGGGACTAAGACTAATCTAGGGTGCCGAGATTCAGACCTGTGCAACCTTTGGAAAGGTCAAAGGTCAGCCGTTTGGGTGTCTTTTTGTAATAATTCCTAAAGGCATTAGGCCAGGAGTCTGATTTTTCCGTATGTGTATCAGGGACTAAAGCTAAACCCGGGTGCCGCGTTTCAGACCTGTGCAACCTTCGGAAAGGTCAAAGGTCAGCCGTTTGGGTGTGTTTTTTATAATAATTCCTAAAGGCATTAAGCCAGGAGTCAGATTTTTCCGAATGTGTATCAGGGACTAAAGCTAAACCCGGGTGCCGCGTTTCAGACCTGTGCAACCTTCGGAAAGGTCAAAGGTCAGCCGTTTGGGTGTGTTTTTTGTAATAATTCCTAAAGGCATTAAGCCAGGAGTCAGCTTTTTCCTTATGTGTATCAGGGACCAAGGCTAATCCTGGGTGCCGAGTTTCAGACCTGTGCAACCTTTGGAAAGGTCAAAGGTCAGCCGTTTAAGTGTGTTTTTTGTAATAATTCCAAAAGGCATTAAGCCAGGAGTCTGATTTTTCCGTATTTGTATCAGGGACTAAGGCTGATCCAGGGTGTCGAGTTTTAGACCTGTGCAATCTTCGGAAAGGTCAAAGGTCAGCCGTTTAAGTGTGTTTTTTGTAATAATTCCTAAAGGCATTAAGCCAGGAGTCAGATTTTCCAGTATGTCTATCAGGGACTAAATTTAATGCAAGGGTGCCGAGATTCAGACCCGTGCAACCTTTGGAAGGTAAAAGGTCAGCCGTTCTGGTGTGTTTTTTTATAATTATTTGTAAAGGCATTAAGCCAGGGGTCAGATTTTTTCTTATGTGTATCAGGGACTAAGGCTAATCCTGGGTGCCGAGTTTCAGACCTATGCAACCTTCGGATAGGTCAAAGGTCAGCCTTTTAAGTGTGTTTTTTGTAATAATTCCTAAAGGCATTAAGCCAGGATTCTGATTTTTCCTTATGTGTATCAGGGACTAAGGCTGATCTAGGGTGCCGAGTTTCAGACCTGTGCAACCTTCGGAAAGGTCAAAGGCCAGCTGTTTGGTTGTGTTTTTTGTAATAATTCTTAAAAGCATTGAGCCAGGAGTCAGATTTTTCCGTATGTGTATCAGGGACTAAGACTAATCTAGGGTGCCGCGTTTCAGACCTGTGCAACCTTCGGAAAGGTCAAAGGTCAGCCGTTTAGGTGTGTTTTTTGTAATAATTCCTAAAGGCATTAAGCCAGGAGTCAGCTTTTTCCTTATGTGTATCAGGGACCAAGGCTAATCCTGGGTGCCGAGTTTCAGACCTGTGCAACCTTCGGAAAGGTCAAAGGTCAGCCGTTTAAGTGTTTTTTTTGTAATAATTCCTAAAGGCATTAAGCCAGGAGTCTGATTTTTCCTAATGTTTATAAGGGACTTAGGTTGATCTAGGGTGCCGAGTTTCAGACCTGTGCAACCTTAGGAAAGGTCAAAGGCCAGCCGTTTGGGTGTGTTTTTTGTAATAATTCCTAAAAGCATTGAGCCAGGAGTCAGATTTTTCAGTATGTGTATCAGGGACTAAAACTAATCTAGGGTGCCGAGATTCAGACCCGTGCAACCTTTGGAAAGGTAAAAGGTCATCTGTTCTGGTGTGTTTTTTATAATAATTTGTAATGGCATTCAGCCAGGAGTCTGATTTTTCGATATGTGTATCAGGGACTAAGACTGATCTAGGGTGTCAAATTTCAGACCTGTGCAACCTTGTGAAAGGTCAAAGGTCAGCCGTTTGGGTGTGTTTTTTGTAATGATTCCCTAAAGGCATTAGGCCAGGAGTCTGATTTTTCCGTATGTGTATCAAGGACTAAGGCTGATATATGGTGCTGAGTTTCAGATCCGTGCAACCATTGGAAAGTTCAAAGGTCAGCCGTTTGGGTGTGTTTTTTGTAATAATTTGTAAAGGCATTAAGCCAGGAGTCAGATTTTCCCGTATGTGTATCAGGGACTAAGTCTGATCTAGGGTGCCTAGTTTCAGACCTGTGCAACCTTTGGAAAGGTAAAAGGTCATCCGTTCTGGTGTGTTTTTTATAATAATTTGTAAAAGCATTCAGCCAGGAGTCTGATTTTTCCGTATGTGTATCAGGGACTAAGGCTGATCTAGGGTGCCGAGTTTCAGACCTGTGCAACCTTCGGAAAGGTCAAAGGCCAGCCGTTTGGGTGTGTTTTTTGTAATAATTCCTAAAAGCATTGAGCCAGGAGTCTGATTTTTCCGTATGTGTATCAGGGACTAAGACTGATCTAGGGTGTCGAGTTTCAGACCCGTGCAACCTTGTCAAAGGTCAAAGGTCAGCCATTCTGTTGTGTTTTTTGTAATAATTCCAAAAGGCATTGAGACAGGAGTCTGATTTTTCCGTATGTGTATCAGGCACTAAAGCTAAACCCGGGTGCTAAGTTTCAGACCCGTGCAACCTTCGGAAAGGTCAAAGGCCAGCTGTCGGATGTGTTTTTTGTAATAATTCCTAAAGGCATTGAGCCAGGAGTCAGATTTTTCAGTATGTCTATCAGGGACTGAATTTAATCTAGGGTGCCGAGATTCAGACCCCTGCAACCTTTGGAAAGGTAAAAGGTCAGCCGTTCAGGTGTGTTTTTTGTAATAATTCCTAAAGGCATTGAGTCAGGAGTCTGATTTTTCCGTTTGTGTATCAGGGACTAAGGCTAATCCAGGGTGCCGAGTTTCAGACCCGTGCAAACTTTGGAAAGGTCAAAGGTCAGCCATTTGGGTGTGTTTTTTGTAATAATTCCAAAAGGCATTAAGCCAGGAGTCTGATTTTTCCGTATTTGTATCAGGGACTAAGGCTGATCCAGGGTGTTGAGATTCAGACCCGTGCAACCTTTGGAAGGTAAAAGGTCAGCCGTTCTGGTGTGTTTTTTTATAATTATTTGTAAAGGCATTAAGCCAGGGGTCAGATTTTTTCTTATGTGTATCAGGGACTAAGGCTAATCCTGGGTGCCGAGTTTCAGACCTATGCAACCTTCGGATAGGTCAAAGGTCAGCCTTTTAAGTGTGTTTTTTGTAATAATTCCTAAAGGCATTAAGCCAGGATTCTGATTTTTCCTTATGTGTATCAGGGACTAAAGCTAAACCTAGGGTGCCGAGTTTCAGACCTGTGCAACCTTCGGAAAGGTCAAAGGCCAGCCGTTTGGGTGTGTTTTTTGTAATAATTCCTAAAGGCATTAAGCCAGGAGTCAGCTTTTTCCTTATGTGTATCAGGGACCAAGGCTACTCCTGGGTGCCGAGTTTCAGACCTGTGCAACCTTCAGAAAGGTCAAAGGTCAGCCGTTTAAGTGTTTTTTTTGTAATAATTCCTAAAGGCATTAAGCCAGGAGTCTGATTTTTCCTAATGTTTATAAGGGACTAAGGCTGATCTAGGGTGCCGAGTTTCAGACCTGTGCAACCTTAGGAAAGGTCAAAGGCCAGCAGTTTGGGTGTGTTTTTTGTAATAATTCCTAAAAGCATTGAGCCAGGAGTCAGATTTTTCAGTATGTGTATCAGGGACTAAAACTAATCTAGGGTGCCGAGATTCAGACCCGTGCAACCTTTGGAAAGGTAAAAGGTCATCCGTTCTGGTGTGTTTTTTATAATAATTTGTAAAGGCATTCAGCCAGGAGTCTGATTTTTCCATATGTGTATCAGGGACTAAGACTGATCTAGGGTGTCGAGTTTCAGACCCGTGCAACCTTTGGAAAGGTCAAAGGTCAGTCATTTGGGTGTCTTTTTGTAATAATTCCTAAAGGTATTAGGCCAGGAGTCTGATTTTTCCGTATGTGTATCAGGGACTAAAGCTAAACCCGGGTGCCGCGTTTCAGACCTGTGCAATCTTCGGAAAGGTCAAAGGTCAGCCGTTTAAGTGTGTTTTTTGTAATAATTCCTAAAGGCATTAAGCCAGGAGTCAGATTTTCCAGTATGTCTATCAGGGACTAAATTTAATGCAAGGGTGCCGAGATTCAGACCCGTGCAACCTTTGGAAGGTAAAAGGTCAGCCGTTCTGGTGTGTTTTTTTATAATTATTTGTAAAGGCATTAAGCCAGGGGTCAGATTTTTTCTTATGTGTATCAGGGACTAAGGCTAATCCTGGGTGCCGAGTTTCAGACCTATGCAACCTTCGGATAGGTCAAAGGTCAGCCTTTTAAGTGTGTTTTTTGTAATAATTCCTAAAGGCATTAAGCCAGGATTCTGATTTTTCCTTATATGTATCAGGGACTAAGGCTATTCTAGGGTGCCGAGTTTCAGACCTGTGCAACCTTCGGAAAGGTCAAAGGCCAGCTGTTTGGTTGTGTTTTTTGTAATAATTCTTAAAAGCATTGAGCCAGGAGTCAGATTTTTCCGTATGTGTATCAGGGACTAAGACTAATCTAGGGTGCCGAGATTCAGACCTGTGCAACCTTTGGAAAGGTCAAAGGTCAGCCGTTTGGGTGTCTTTTTGTAATAATTCCTAAAGGCATTAGGCCAGGAGTCTGATTTTTCCGTATGTGTATCAGGGACTAAAGCTAAACCCGGGTGCCGCGTTTCAGACCTGTGCAACCTTCGGAAAGGTCAAAGGTCAGCCGTTTGGGTGTGTTTTTTATAATAATTCCTAAAGGCATTAAGCCAGGAGTCAGATTTTTCCGAATGTGTATCAGGGACTAAAGCTAAACCCGGGTGCCGCGTTTCAGACCTGTGCAACCTTCGGAAAGGTCAAAGGTCAGCCGTTTGGGTGTGTTTTTTGTAATAATTCCTAAAGGCATTAAGCCAGGAGTCAGCTTTTTCCTTATGTGTATCAGGGACCAAGGCTAATCCTGGGTGCCGAGTTTCAGACCTGTGCAACCTTTGGAAAGGTCAAAGGTCAGCCGTTTAAGTGTGTTTTTTGTAATAATTCCAAAAGGCATTAAGCCAGGAGTCTGATTTTTCCGTATTTGTATCAGGGACTAAGGCTGATCCAGGGTGTCGAGTTTTAGACCTGTGCAATCTTCGGAAAGGTCAAAGGTCAGCCGTTTAAGTGTGTTTTTTGTAATAATTCCTAAAGGCATTAAGCCAGGAGTCAGATTTTCCAGTATGTCTATCAGGGACTAAATTTAATGCAAGGGTGCCGAGATTCAGACCCGTGCAACCTTTGGAAGGTAAAAGGTCAGCCGTTCTGGTGTGTTTTTTTATAATTATTTGTAAAGGCATTAAGCCAGGGGTCAGATTTTTTCTTATGTGTATCAGGGACTAAGGCTAATCCTGGGTGCCGAGTTTCAGACCTATGCAACCTTCGGATAGGTCAAAGGTCAGCCTTTTAAGTGTGTTTTTTGTAATAATTCCTAAAGGCATTAAGCCAGGATTCTGATTTTTCCTTATGTGTATCAGGGACTAAGGCTGATCTAGGGTGCCGAGTTTCAGACCTGTGCAACCTTCGGAAAGGTCAAAGGCCAGCTGTTTGGTTGTGTTTTTTGTAATAATTCTTAAAAGCATTGAGCCAGGAGTCAGATTTTTCCGTATGTGTATCAGGGACTAAGACTAATCTAGGGTGCCGCGTTTCAGACCTGTGCAACCTTCGGAAAGGTCAAAGGTCAGCCGTTTAGGTGTGTTTTTTGTAATAATTCCTAAAGGCATTAAGCCAGGAGTCAGCTTTTTCCTTATGTGTATCAGGGACCAAGGCTAATCCTGGGTGCCGAGTTTCAGACCTGTGCAACCTTCGGAAAGGTCAAAGGTCAGCCGTTTAAGTGTTTTTTTTGTAATAATTCCTAAAGGCATTAAGCCAGGAGTCTGATTTTTCCTAATGTTTATAAGGGACTTAGGTTGATCTAGGGTGCCGAGTTTCAGACCTGTGCAACCTTAGGAAAGGTCAAAGGCCAGCCGTTTGGGTGTGTTTTTTGTAATAATTCCTAAAAGCATTGAGCCAGGAGTCAGATTTTTCAGTATGTGTATCAGGGACTAAAACTAATCTAGGGTGCCGAGATTCAGACCCGTGCAACCTTTGGAAAGGTAAAAGGTCATCTGTTCTGGTGTGTTTTTTATAATAATTTGTAATGGCATTCAGCCAGGAGTCTGATTTTTCGATATGTGTATCAGGGACTAAGACTGATCTAGGGTGTCAAATTTCAGACCTGTGCAACCTTGTGAAAGGTCAAAGGTCAGCCGTTTGGGTGTGTTTTTTGTAATGATTCCCTAAAGGCATTAGGCCAGGAGTCTGATTTTTCCGTATGTGTATCAAGGACTAAGGCTGATATATGGTGCTGAGTTTCAGATCCGTGCAACCATTGGAAAGTTCAAAGGTCAGCCGTTTGGGTGTGTTTTTTGTAATAATTTGTAAAGGCATTAAGCCAGGAGTCAGATTTTCCCGTATGTGTATCAGGGACTAAGTCTGATCTAGGGTGCCTAGTTTCAGACCTGTGCAACCTTTGGAAAGGTAAAAGGTCATCCGTTCTGGTGTGTTTTTTATAATAATTTGTAAAAGCATTCAGCCAGGAGTCTGATTTTTCCGTATGTGTATCAGGGACTAAGGCTGATCTAGGGTGCCGAGTTTCAGACCTGTGCAACCTTCGGAAAGGTCAAAGGCCAGCCGTTTGGGTGTGTTTTTTGTAATAATTCCTAAAAGCATTGAGCCAGGAGTCTGATTTTTCCGTATGTGTATCAGGGACTAAGACTGATCTAGGGTGTCGAGTTTCAGACCCGTGCAACCTTGTCAAAGGTCAAAGGTCAGCCATTCTGTTGTGTTTTTTGTAATAATTCCAAAAGGCATTGAGACAGGAGTCTGATTTTTCCGTATGTGTATCAGGCACTAAAGCTAAACCCGGGTGCTAAGTTTCAGACCCGTGCAACCTTCGGAAAGGTCAAAGGCCAGCTGTCGGATGTGTTTTTTGTAATAATTCCTAAAGGCATTGAGCCAGGAGTCAGATTTTTCAGTATGTCTATCAGGGACTGAATTTAATCTAGGGTGCCGAGATTCAGACCCCTGCAACCTTTGGAAAGGTAAAAGGTCAGCCGTTCTGGTGTGTTTTTTTATAATTATTTGTAAAGGCATTAAGCCAGGAGTCTGATTTTTCCGTATGTGTATCAGGGACTAAGACTGATCTAGGGTGCCGAGTTTCAGACCTGTGCAACCTTGTGAAAGGTCAAAGGTCAGCCGTTCTGGTGTGTTTTTTGTATTAATTACTAAAGGCATTGAATCAGGAGTCAGATTTTTCCGTATGTGTATCAGGCACTAAAGTAAAACCCGGGTGCCGAGTTTCAGACCTGTGCAACCTTCGGAAAGGTCAAAGGTCAGCCGTTTGGGTGTGTTTTTTGTAATAATTCCTAAAGGCATTAAGCCAGGAGTCAGCTTTTTCCTTATGTGTATCAGGGACCAAGGTTAATCCTGGGTGCCGAGTTTCAGACCTGTGCAACCTTCGGAAAGGTCAAAGGTCAGCCGTTTAAGTGTGTTTTTTGTAATAATTCCTAAAGGCATTAAGCCAGGAGTCAGATTTTTCCTTATGTGTATCAGGGACTAAAACTAATCTAGGGTGCCGAGATTCAGACCCGTCCAACCTTTGGAAAGGTAAAAGGTCATCCGTTCTGGTGTGTTTTTTATAATAATTCCTAAAGGCATTAAGCCAGGATTCAGATTTTTCCTTATGTGTATCAAGGACTAAGGCTGATCTAGGGTGCCGAGTTTCAGACCTGTGCAACCTTCGGAAAGGTCAAAGTCCAGCTGTTTGGTTGTGTTTTTTGTAATAATTCCTAAAAGCATTGAGCCAGGAGTCAGATTTTTCCGTATGTGTATCAGGGACTGATACTAATCTAGGGTGCCGAGATTCAGACCTGTGCAACCTTTGGAAAGGTAAAAGGTCATCTGTTCTGGTGTGTTTTTTGTAATAATTCCTAAAGGCATTGAGTCAGGAGTCAGATTTTTCCGTATGTGTATCAGGGACTAAGACTGATCTAGGGTGCCGAGTTTCAGACCTGTGCAACCTTGTGAAAGGTCAAAGGTCAGCCGTTCTGTTGTGTTTTTTGTAATAATTCCTAAAGGCATTGAGTCAGGAGTCTGATTTTTCCGTATGTGTATCAGGGACTAAAGCTAAACCCGGGTGCCGCGTTTCAGACCTGTGCAACCTTCGGAAAGGTCAAAAGTCAGCCGTTTGGGTGTGTTTTTTGTAATAATTCCTAAAGGCATTAAGCCAGGAGTCAGCTTTTTCCTCATGTGTATCAGGGACCAAGACTGATCCTGGGTGCCGAGTTTCAGACCTGTGCAACCTTCGAAAAGGTCAAAGGTCAGCCGTTTAAGTGTGTTTTTTGTAATAATTCCAAAAGGCATTAAGCCAGGAGTCTGATTTTTCCGTATTTGTATCAGGGACTAAGGATGATCCAGGGTGCCGAGTTTCAGACCCGTGCAACCTTTGGAAAGGTCAAAGGTCAGCCGTTTGGGTGTCTTTTTGTAATAATTCCTAAAGGCATTAGGCCAGGAGTCTGATTTTTCCGTATGTGTATCAAGGACTAAGGCTGATTTATGGTGCTGAGTTTCAGACCCGTTCAACCTTTGTAAAGGTCAAAGGTCAGCCGTTCGGGTGTGTTTTTTGTAATAATTTGTAAAGGCATTAAGCCAGGAGTCAGATTTTTCCGTATGTGTATCAAGGACTAAGACTGATCTAGGATGCCGAGTTTCAGACCTGTGCAACCTTGGACAAGGTCAAAGGTCAGCCGTTTGGGTGTGTTTTTTGTGATAATTCCTAAAGGCATTAAGCCAGGAGTCAGATTTTTCTTTATGTGTATCAGGGACTAAGGCTAATCCTGGGTGCCGAGTTTCAGACCTGTGCAACCTTCGGATAGGTCAAAGGTCAGCCGTTTAAGTGTGTTTTTTGTAATAATTCCTAAAGGCATTGAGTCGGGAGTCAGATTTTTCCGTATGTGTATCAGGGACTAAAGCTAATCCCCGGTGTCGAGTTTCAGACCCGTGCAACCTTTGGAAAGGTCAAAGGTCATCCGTTCTGGTGTGTTTTTTATAATAATTTGTAATAGCATTCAGCCAGGAGTCAGATTTTTCAGTATGTGTATCAGGGACTAAAACTAATCTAGGGTGCCGAGATTCAGACCCGTGCAACCTTTGGAAAGGTAAAAGGTCATCCGTTCTGGTGTGTTTTTTATAATAATTTGTAAAGGCATTCAGCCAGGAGTCTGATTTTTCCATATGTGTATCTGGGACTAAGACTGATCTAGGGTGTCGAATTTCAGACCTGTGCAACCTTGTGAAAGGTCAAAGGTCAGCCGTTTGGGTGTGTTTCTTTGTAATAATTCCTAAAGGCATTAAGCCAGGAGTCAGCTTTTTCCTTATGTGTATCAGGGACCAAGACTAATCCTTGGTGCCGAGTTTCAGACCTGTGCAACCTTCGGAAAGGTCAAAGGTCAGCCGTTTAAGTGTGTTTTTTGTAATAATTCCAAAAGGCATTAAGCCAAGAGTCTGATTTTTCCGTATTTGTATCAGGGAGTAAGGCTGATCCAGGGTGTCGAGTTTTAGACCTGTGCAACCTTGTGAAAGGTCAAAGGTCAGCCGTTCTGGTGTCTTTTTTGTAAAAATTACTAAAGGCATTGAGTCAGGAGTCTGATTTTTCCGTATGTGTATCAGGGACTAAAGCTAAACCCGGGTGCCGAGTTTCAGACCTGTGCAATCTTCGGAAAGGTCAAAGGTCAGCCGTTTAAGTGTGTTTTTTGTAATAATTCCTAAAGGCATTAAGCCAGGAGTCAGATTTTTCCGAATGTGTATCAAGGACTAAAGCTAAACCCGGGTGCCGCGTTTCAGACCTGTGCAACCTTCGGAAAGGTCAAAGGTCAGCCGTTTGGGTGTGTTTTTAGTAATAATTCCTAAAGGCATTAAGCCAGGAGTCAGCTTTTTCCTTATGTGTATCAGGGACCAAGGCTAATCCTGGGTGTCGAGTTTCAGACCTGTGCAACCTTTGGAATGGTCAAAGGTCAGCCGTTTAAGTGTGTTTTTTGTAATAATTCCAAAAGGCATTAAGCCAAGAGTCTGATTTTTCCGTATTTGTATCAGGGACTAAGGCTGATCCAGGGTGTCGAGTTTTAGACCTTTGCAACCTTGTGAAAGGTCAAAGGTCAGCCGTTCTGGTGTCTTTTTTGTAAAAATTACTAAAGGCATTGAGTCAGGAGTCTGATTTTTCCATATGTGTATCAGGCACTAAAGTTAAACCCGGGTGCCGAGTTTCAGACCTGTGCAGCCTTCGGATAGGTCAAAGGTCAGCCGTTTAAGTGTGTTTTTTGTAATAATTCCTAAAGGCATTGAGTCGGGAGCCTGATTTTTCCGTATGTGTATCAGGGACTAAAGCTAATCCCGGGTGCCGAGTTTCAGAGCTGTGCAATCTTCGGAAAGGTCAAAGGTCAGCCGTTTAAGTGTGTTTTTTGTAATAATTCCTAAAGGCATTAAGCCAGGAGTCAGATTTTTCAGTATGTCTATCAGGGACTAAATTTAATGCAAGGGTGCCGAGATTCAGACCCGTGCAACCTTTGGAAGGTAAAAGGTCAGCCGTTCGGGTGTGTTTTTTTATAATTATTTGTAAAGGCATTAAGCCAGGGGTCAGATTTTTTCTTATGTGTATCAGGGACTAAGGCTAATCCTGGGTGCCGAGTTTCAGACCTATGCAACCTTCGGATAGGTCAAAGGTCAGCCTTTTAAGTGTGTTTTTTGTAATAATTCCTAAAGGCATTAAGCCAGGATTCTGATTTTTCCTTATGTGTATCAGGGACTAAGGCTGATCTAGGGTGCCGAGTTTCAGACCTGTGCAACCTTCGGAAAGGTCAAAGGCCAGCTGTTTGGTTGTGTTTTTTGTAATAATTCTTAAAAGCATTGAGCCAGGAGTCAGATTTTTCCGTATGTGTATCAGGGACTAAGACTAATCTAGGGTGCCGAGATTCAGACCTGTGCAACCTTTGGAAAGGTAAAAGGTCATCCGTTCTGGTGTGTTTTTTTATAATAATTTGTAAAGGCATTCAGCCAGGAGTCTGATTTTTCGGTATGTGTATCAGGGACTAAGACTGATCTAGGGTGTCGAGTTTCAGACCTGTGCAACCTTGTGAAAGGTCAAAGGTCAGCCGTTATGTTGTGTTTTTTGTAATAATTCCTAAAGGCATTGAGTCAGGAGTCTGATTTTTCCGTATGTGTATCAGGGACTAAAGCTAAACCCGGGTGCCGCGTTTCAGTCCTGTGCAACCTTCGGAAAGGTCAAAGGTCAGCCGTTTGGGTGTGTTTCTTTGTAATAATTCCTAAAGGCATTAAGCCAGGAGTCAGCTTTTTCCTTATGTGTATCAGGGACCAAGACTAATCCTTGGTGCCGAGTTTCAGACCTGTGCAACCTTCGGAAAGGTCAAAGGTCAGCCGTTTAAGTGTGTTTTTTGTAATAATTCCAAAAGGCATTAAGCCAGGAGTCTGATTTTTCCGTATTTGTATCAGGGACTAAGGCTGATCCAGGGTGTTGAGATTCAGACCCGTGCAACCTTTGGAAGGTAAAAGGTCAGCCGTTCTGGTGTGTTTTTTTATAATTATTTGTAAAGGCATTAAGCCAGGGGTCAGATTTTTTCTTATGTGTATCAGGGACTAAGGCTAATCCTGGGTGCCGAGTTTCAGACCTATGCAACCTTCGGATAGGTCAAAGGTCAGCCTTTTAAGTGTGTTTTTTGTAATAATTCCTAAAGGCATTAAGCCAGGATTCTGATTTTTCCTTATGTGTATCAGGGACTAAAGCTAAACCTAGGGTGCCGAGTTTCAGACCTGTGCAACCTTCGGAAAGGTCAAAGGCCAGCCGTTTGGGTGTGTTTTTTGTAATAATTCCTAAAGGCATTAAGCCAGGAGTCAGCTTTTTCCTTATGTGTATCAGGGACCAAGGCTACTCCTGGGTGCCGAGTTTCAGACCTGTGCAACCTTCAGAAAGGTCAAAGGTCAGCCGTTTAAGTGTTTTTTTTGTAATAATTCCTAAAGGCATTAAGCCAGGAGTCTGATTTTTCCTAATGTTTATAAGGGACTAAGGCTGATCTAGGGTGCCGAGTTTCAGACCTGTGCAACCTTAGGAAAGGTCAAAGGCCAGCAGTTTGGGTGTGTTTTTTGTAATAATTCCTAAAAGCATTGAGCCAGGAGTCAGATTTTTCAGTATGTGTATCAGGGACTAAAACTAATCTAGGGTGCCGAGATTCAGACCCGTGCAACCTTTGGAAAGGTAAAAGGTCATCCGTTCTGGTGTGTTTTTTATAATAATTTGTAAATGCATTCAGCCAGGAGTCTGATTTTTCCATATGTGTATCAGGGACTAAGACTGATCTAGGGTGTCGAGTTTCAGACCCGTGCAACCTTTGGAAAGGTCAAAGGTCAGTCATTTGGGTGTCTTTTTGTAATAATTCCTAAAGGTATTAGGCCAGGAGTCTGATTTTTCCGTATGTGTATCAGGGACTAAAGCTAAACCCGGGTGCCGAGTTTCAGACCTGTGCAATCTTCGGAAAGGTCAAAGGTCAGCCGTTTAAGTGTGTTTTTTGTAATAATTCCTAAAGGCATTAAGCCAGGAGTCAGATTTTCCAGTATGTCTATCAGGGACTAAATTTAATGCAAGGGTGCCGAGATTCAGACCCGTGCAACCTTTGGAAGGTAAAAGGTCAGCCGTTCTGGTGTGTTTTTTTATAATTATTTGTAAAGGCATTAAGCCAGGGGTCAGATTTTTTCTTATGTGTATCAGGGACTAAGGCTAATCCTGGGTGCCGAGTTTCAGACCTATGCAACCTTCGGATAGGTCAAAGGTCAGCCTTTTAAGTGTGTTTTTTGTAATAATTCCTAAAGGCATTAAGCCAGGATTCTGATTTTTCCTTATATGTATCAGGGACTAAGGCTATTCTAGGGTGCCGAGTTTCAGACCTGTGCAACCTTCGGAAAGGTCAAAGGCCAGCTGTTTGGTTGTGTTTTTTGTAATAATTCTTAAAAGCATTGAGCCAGGAGTCAGATTTTTCCGTATGTGTATCAGGGACTAAGACTAATCTAGGGTGCCGAGATTCAGACCTGTGCAACCTTTGGAAAGGTCAAAGGTCAGCCGTTTGGGTGTCTTTTTGTAATAATTCCTAAAGGCATTAGGCCAGGAGTCTGATTTTTCCGTATGTGTATCAGGGACTAAAGCTAAACCCGGGTGCCGCGTTTCAGACCTGTGCAACCTTCGGAAAGGTCAAAGGTCAGCCGTTTGGGTGTGTTTTTTATAATAATTCCTAAAGGCATTAAGCCAGGAGTCAGATTTTTCCGAATGTGTATCAGGGACTAAAGCTAAACCCGGGTGCCGCGTTTCAGACCTGTGCAACCTTCGGAAAGGTCAAAGGTCAGCCGTTTGGGTGTGTTTTTTGTAATAATTCCTAAAGGCATTAAGCCAGGAGTCAGCTTTTTCCTTATGTGTATCAGGGACCAAGGCTAATCCTGGGTGCCGAGTTTCAGACCTGTGCAACCTTTGGAAAGGTCAAAGGTCAGCCGTTTAAGTGTGTTTTTTGTAATAATTCCAAAAGGCATTAAGCCAGGAGTCTGATTTTTCCGTATTTGTATCAGGGACTAAGGCTGATCCAGGGTGTCGAGTTTTAGACCTGTGCAATCTTCGGAAAGGTCAAAGGTCAGCCGTTTAAGTGTGTTTTTTGTAATAATTCCTAAAGGCATTAAGCCAGGAGTCAGATTTTCCAGTATGTCTATCAGGGACTAAATTTAATGCAAGGGTGCCGAGATTCAGACCCGTGCAACCTTTGGAAGGTAAAAGGTCAGCCGTTCTGGTGTGTTTTTTTATAATTATTTGTAAAGGCATTAAGCCAGGGGTCAGATTTTTTCTTATGTGTATCAGGGACTAAGGCTAATCCTGGGTGCCGAGTTTCAGACCTATGCAACCTTCGGATAGGTCAAAGGTCAGCCTTTTAAGTGTGTTTTTTGTAATAATTCCTAAAGGCATTAAGCCAGGATTCTGATTTTTCCTTATGTGTATCAGGGACTAAGGCTGATCTAGGGTGCCGAGTTTCAGACCTGTGCAACCTTCGGAAAGGTCAAAGGCCAGCTGTTTGGTTGTGTTTTTTGTAATAATTCTTAAAAGCATTGAGCCAGGAGTCAGATTTTTCCGTATGTGTATCAGGGACTAAGACTAATCTAGGGTGCCGCGTTTCAGACCTGTGCAACCTTCGGAAAGGTCAAAGGTCAGCCGTTTAGGTGTGTTTTTTGTAATAATTCCTAAAGGCATTAAGCCAGGAGTCAGCTTTTTCCTTATGTGTATCAGGGACCAAGGCTAATCCTGGGTGCCGAGTTTCAGACCTGTGCAACCTTCGGAAAGGTCAAAGGTCAGCCGTTTAAGTGTTTTTTTTGTAATAATTCCTAAAGGCATTAAGCCAGGAGTCTGATTTTTCCTAATGTTTATAAGGGACTTAGGTTGATCTAGGGTGCCGAGTTTCAGACCTGTGCAACCTTAGGAAAGGTCAAAGGCCAGCCGTTTGGGTGTGTTTTTTGTAATAATTCCTAAAAGCATTGAGCCAGGAGTCAGATTTTTCAGTATGTGTATCAGGGACTAAAACTAATCTAGGGTGCCGAGATTCAGACCCGTGCAACCTTTGGAAAGGTAAAAGGTCATCCGTTCTGGTGTGTTTTTTATAATAATTTGTAATGGCATTCAGCCAGGAGTCTGATTTTTCGATATGTGTATCAGGGACTAAGACTGATCTAGGGTGTCAAATTTCAGACCTGTGCAACCTTGTGAAAGGTCAAAGGTCAGCCGTTTGGGTGTGTTTTTTGTAATGATTCCCTAAAGGCATTAGGCCAGGAGTCTGATTTTTCCGTATGTGTATCAAGGACTAAGGCTGATATATGGTGCTGAGTTTCAGATCCGTGCAACCATTGGAAAGTTCAAAGGTCAGCCGTTTGGGTGTGTTTTTTGTAATAATTTGTAAAGGCATTAAGCCAGGAGTCAGATTTTCCCGTATGTGTATCAGGGACTAAGTCTGATCTAGGGTGCCTAGTTTCAGACCTGTGCAACCTTTGGAAAGGTAAAAGGTCATCCGTTCTGGTGTGTTTTTTATAATAATTTGTAAAAGCATTCAGCCAGGAGTCTGATTTTTCCGTATGTGTATCAGGGACTAAGGCTGATCTAGGGTGCCGAGTTTCAGACCTGTGCAACCTTCGGAAAGGTCAAAGGCCAGCCGTTTGGGTGTGTTTTTTGTAATAATTCCTAAAAGCATTGAGCCAGGAGTCTGATTTTTCCGTATGTGTATCAGGGACTAAGACTGATCTAGGGTGTCGAGTTTCAGACCCGTGCAACCTTGTCAAAGGTCAAAGGTCAGCCATTCTGTTGTGTTTTTTGTAATAATTCCAAAAGGCATTGAGACAGGAGTCTGATTTTTCCGTATGTGTATCAGGCACTAAAGCTAAACCCGGGTGCTAAGTTTCAGACCCGTGCAACCTTCGGAAAGGTCAAAGGCCAGCTGTCGGATGTGTTTTTTGTAATAATTCCTAAAGGCATTGAGCCAGGAGTCAGATTTTTCAGTATGTCTATCAGGGACTGAATTTAATCTAGGGTGCCGAGATTCAGACCCCTGCAACCTTTGGAAAGGTAAAAGGTCAGCCGTTCTGGTGTGTTTTTTTATAATTATTTGTAAAGGCATTAAGCCAGGAGTCTGATTTTTCCGTATGTGTATCAGGGACTAAGACTGATCTAGGGTGCCGAGTTTCAGACCTGTGCAACCTTGTGAAAGGTCAAAGGTCAGCCGTTCTGGTGTGTTTTTTGTATTAATTACTAAAGGCATTGAATCAGGAGTCAGATTTTTCCGTATGTGTATCAGGCACTAAAGTAAAACCCGGGTGCCGAGTTTCAGACCTGTGCAACCTTCGGAAAGGTCAAAGGTCAGCCGTTTGGGTGTGTTTTTTGTAATAATTCCTAAAGGCATTAAGCCAGGAGTCAGCTTTTTCCTTATGTGTATCAGGGACCAAGGTTAATCCTGGGTGCCGAGTTTCAGACCTGTGCAACCTTCGGAAAGGTCAAAGGTCAGCCGTTTAAGTGTGTTTTTTGTAATAATTCCTAAAGGCATTAAGCCAGGAGTCAGATTTTTCCTTATGTGTATCAGGGACTAAAACTAATCTAGGGTGCCGAGATTCAGACCCGTCCAACCTTTGGAAAGGTAAAAGGTCATCCGTTCTGGTGTGTTTTTTATAATAATTCCTAAAGGCATTAAGCCAGGATTCAGATTTTTCCTTATGTGTATCAAGGACTAAGGCTGATCTAGGGTGCCGAGTTTCAGACCTGTGCAACCTTCGGAAAGGTCAAAGTCCAGCTGTTTGGTTGTGTTTTTTGTAATAATTCCTAAAAGCATTGAGCCAGGAGTCAGATTTTTCCGTATGTGTATCAGGGACTGATACTAATCTAGGGTGCCGAGATTCAGACCTGTGCAACCTTTGGAAAGGTAAAAGGTCATCTGTTCTGGTGTGTTTTTTGTAATAATTCCTAAAGGCATTGAGTCAGGAGTCAGATTTTTCCGTATGTGTATCAGGGACTAAGACTGATCTAGGGTGCCGAGTTTCAGACCTGTGCAACCTTGTGAAATGTCAAAGGTCAGCCGTTCTGTTGTGTTTTTTGTAATAATTCCTAAAGGCATTGAGTCAGGAGTCTGATTTTTCCGTATGTGTATCAGGGACTAAAGCTAAACCCGGGTGCCGCGTTTCAGACCTGTGCAACCTTCGGAAAGGTCAAAAGTCAGCCGTTTGGGTGTGTTTTTTGTAATAATTCCTAAAGGCATTAAGCCAGGAGTCAGCTTTTTCCTCATGTGTATCAGGGACCAAGACTGATCCTGGGTGCCGAGTTTCAGACCTGTGCAACCTTCGAAAAGGTCAAAGGTCAGCCGTTTAAGTGTGTTTTTTGTAATAATTCCAAAAGGCATTAAGCCAGGAGTCTGATTTTTCCGTATTTGTATCAGGGACTAAGGATGATCCAGGGTGCCGAGTTTCAGACCCGTGCAACCTTTGGAAAGGTCAAAGGTCAGCCGTTTGGGTGTCTTTTTGTAATAATTCCTAAAGGCATTAGGCCAGGAGTCTGATTTTTCCGTATGTGTATCAAGGACTAAGGCTGATTTATGGTGCTGAGTTTCAGACCCGTTCAACCTTTGTAAAGGTCAAAGGTCAGCCGTTCGGGTGTGTTTTTTGTAATAATTTGTAAAGGCATTAAGCCAGGAGTCAGATTTTTCCGTATGTGTATCAAGGACTAAGACTGATCTAGGATGCCGAGTTTCAGACCTGTGCAACCTTGGACAAGGTCAAAGGTCAGCCGTTTGGGTGTGTTTTTTGTGATAATTCCTAAAGGCATTAAGCCAGGAGTCAGATTTTTCTTTATGTGTATCAGGGACTAAGGCTAATCCTGGGTGCCGAGTTTCAGACCTGTGCAACCTTCGGATAGGTCAAAGGTCAGCCGTTTAAGTGTGTTTTTTGTAATAATTCCTAAAGGCATTGAGTCGGGAGTCAGATTTTTCCGTATGTGTATCAGGGACTAAAGCTAATCCCCGGTGTCGAGTTTCAGACCCGTGCAACCTTTGGAAAGGTCAAAGGTCATCCGTTCTGGTGTGTTTTTTATAATAATTTGTAATAGCATTCAGCCAGGAGTCAGATTTTTCAGTATGTGTATCAGGGACTAAAACTAATCTAGGGTGCCGAGATTCAGACCCGTGCAACCTTTGGAAAGGTAAAAGGTCATCCGTTCTGGTGTGTTTTTTATAATAATTTGTAAAGGCATTCAGCCAGGAGTCTGATTTTTCCATATGTGTATCTGGGACTAAGACTGATCTAGGGTGTCGAATTTCAGACCTGTGCAACCTTGTGAAAGGTCAAAGGTCAGCCGTTTGGGTGTGTTTTTTGTATTAATTACTAAAGGCATTGAGTCAGGAGTCAGATTTTTCCGTATGTGTATCAGGCACTAAAGTTAAACCCGGGTGCCGAGTTTCAGACCTGTGCAACCTTCGGAAAGGTCAAAGGCCAGCCGTTTGGGTGTGTTTTTTGTAATAATTCCTAAAGGCATTAAGCCAGGAGTCAGCTTTTTCCTTATGTGTATCAGGGACCAAGGCTAATCCTGGGTGCCGAGTTTCAGACCTGTGCAACCTTCGGAAAGGTCAAAGGTCAGCCGTTTAAGTGTGTTTTTTGTAATAATTCCAAAAGGGATTAAGCCAGGAGTCTGATTTTTCCGTATTTGTATCAGGGACTAAGGCTGATCCAGGGTGACGAGTTTCAGACCCATGCAACCTTTGGAAAGGTCAAAGGTCAGCCGTTTGGGTGTGTTTTTTGTAATAATTACTAAAGGCATTGAGTCAGGAGTCTGATTTTTCTGTATGTGTATCAGGCACTAAAGCTAAACCTGGGTGCCGAGTTTCAGACCTGTGCAACCTTCGGAAAGGTCAAAGGCCAGCTGTTCGGGTGTGTTTTTTGTAATAATTCCTAAAGGCATTGAGCCAGGAGTCAGATTTTTCAGTATGTCTATCAGGGACTAAATTTAATCTAGGGTGCCGAGATTCAGACCCGTGCAACCTTTGGAAAGGTAAAAGGTCAGCCGTTCTGGTGTGTTTTTTTATAATTATTTGTAAAGGCATTAAGCCAGGAGTCTGATTTTTCCGTATGTGTATCAGGGACTAAGACTGATCTAGGGTGCCGAGTTTCAGACCTGTGCAACCTTGTAAAAGGTCAAAGGTCAGCCGTTCTGGTGTGTTTTCGGATTTGTTTAATTTTTCTACTGTCCCATAATATAAACCTCACAAATGAAGTTAACATCTAAAAAGATATACGTCTGTACCCTCAGTGTTTGATTTTGCAATGATTTCACTGTTTGGATGTGTTTTCCTATTGGTGTCTTTTTGTGTGAGATATTTTTAGCTTTTTATCTTTTTTCTACTGTTCTATAATATAAAACCCACAAATGAAGTTAACATTTGATAGGAAATACTTCTGTACCCTCATTGTTTGATTTTGTAATGATTTCACTGTTGGATGTGTTTTCCTATTGGTGTCTTTTTGTGTACGCATTACGCTGAGATAAGGATATTTTCGTAATTGTATCTGTTTTCTACTGTCCTATAGTATAAAACCCACAAATGAAGTTAACATTTGCTAAGAAATACTTCTGTACCCTCAGGGTTGGATTTTGCAATGATTTCATTGTTTGGAATTGTTTTTCTTCTGATGTCCCTTTGTGTGTGCATTATGCTGAGATAAGGCTATTTTCGTATTTTTATCTTTTTTCAACTCTCCTATAATATAAAACTCACAAATGAAGTTAACATCTTATAAGATATACTTCTGTACAATCAGTGTTTGATGTTTTCATTGTTTGGAACTGAGATAAGGCTATTTTCGTATTTTTCGCTTTTTTCTACTACAAAAAGTAACAAAAATATCATTGTTTAGTATGTTGTCCAAAATGTGACAAAAAAGTCATGGGTCAATATGTCGCCCCAAAAAGTGACAAAAAAGTCATAGTTCAGTATGTTGTCCAAAATGTGAAAAAAAGTCATACTTTAGTATGTCGTCAAAAATTTTACAAAAATGTCAAAGGTTAGTATGTTGTCTCAAATTTGAGTAAAATGTCATAGTTAGGTACGTCGTCCAAAAAGTCACAAAAATGTCATAGTTGAGTATGTCGCCCAAAATGTGACAAAAAAGTCATAGTTCAGAAGGTCGTCCAAAATGTGACAAAATGTCATACTTTAGTATGTTGTCCAAAATCTGACAAAAATGTCATAGTGTAGTATGTCGTTCAAAAAGTCACAAAAATGTGATAGTTTAGTATGTCGTCCAAAAAGTCACAAAAATGTCAAAGTTTAGTATGTCGTTCAAAATTTGACAAAAATGTCATAGTTAAAGCCCACATAGACCGGAAGCTCCAATTAACGCTGCGTTTGTGTGTGTATCTGCGTCATTACCTCGTTTATGAAACCCTAAAGCTTCAGAACAAACAGTTCAGCCACTGCTGAGAAAATAGTGTTGTATTGTTTTCCTGGGCTCTGTGAAGCGGATCGGCACTTCCGTAGTTTGATGTCGTCATCAAAAATCCTCACCACTCCTCTCACCACCGTAGCGCCTCCCGGTGCGGGCACTAGTCCGGGCACATCCGGTTGCGTACATTCAACCGCAGAAGAAGAAGAACTACTCTAGTTGTAGCTGCTGAGATGCAGAGCATCCACCGTGCCAGAGGGGGAGCTGTGTATCTAAGAGCTGGCCCATCTATTACGTCACTTCCAGGTACCTGGCCAATCACAGTACAGTAGGAAAGCTCTCATTGGCTGGCCAATCACAACACAGTCCTGGTTCTGGGGGTGTGGTTTTGGTCTGAAACAGCGCGGCTGACGAGAGTGTCAGTGAGGAGATATTTTGATCGGCTCGTTTGCAGCGATTAAGAGGATTTTAACCATGAAAACAAGTTAATATATGTAAGTAGACCTCCATAACTAACATATATGTGTAATACAAGCATTCTATGTCAGTGTGCATTTGGACTATCTGGGTATCTCATAGGACTACTGGAATTAAGCTAAGTATCACTTCTGTAGGTCTTTCTTATTTTGTTGCTATTTCAATAATTGCTATTGTATGTAGCTGGTTGCTTGACTTTTGTGACTTTTCACTTGTCTGTTTAATTAAGGTGAAAGTTTTGTAAAAGATATTTTGTCTGCTAGGTCAAAGAGAAAGTTGTTATTGTTGCTGCTTTGACCTAGTTTCTATTGAGCCATCACCATCACCAGGTGAGAAGTTTCACTGGCAAAGGGGAGTGGCCAACACAGCTGAGTAAGATTTAAACCAGACCCAAACCAGCATTTGTCAGTGTGCATTTGGACTATCTGGGTATCTCATAGGACTACTGGAATTAAGCTAAGTATCACTTCTGTAGGTCTTTCTTATTTTGTTGCTATTTCAATAATTGCTATTGTATGTAGCTGGTTGCTTGACTTTTGTGACTTTTCACTTGTCTGTTTAATTAAGGTGAAAGTTTTGTAAAAGATATTTTGTCTGCTAGGTCAAAGAGAAAGTTGTTATTGTTGCTGCTTTGACCTAGTTTCTATTGAGCCATCACCATCACCAGGTGAGAAGTTTCACTGGCAAAGGGGAGTGGCCAACACAGCTGTAACTAATCAGCCCCTAATCAGGGAGTGGCCACTCAGCTGCAACTAATCAGCACCTAATCAGGTGTCTTTTAAGAAGCAGCACTGACTTTGAAGCGGCAGCTTCAGCGGCAGACTCTTCAGACGAAGACTCAGGAAGACAAAGACAAAGGAGTCTAAACCGGAGTCTAACAAGGAGGCTAACGGGGCTAAGTACCTGTCTGCAAGTGTTTTCGACCTCTATTTTACCATATGTGCCTTTTTTCCATTCCTGTTCATGTCTCTTCTCATAGATACTACAAACCTCACAATCACTCACAGCATCACCGTAACCTGTCCTCACTTATCTATCCCACCCGCTCCACACACATCCAACACCTTGTCGCAGGGGGCCTGTGGAACTGCCAGTCAGCTACCCGCAAGACTGAGTTCATCTCCGGCTTTGCTACTGAGCAATGCCTGGACTTCCTTGCTCTCACTGAGACTTGGATAACACCCTCCAACACAGCCACCCCTGCAGCTCTCTCCTCCGCCCACTCCTTCTCCCACACACCCAGATCCACTGGAAGAGGTGGTGGGACAGGTCTGCTCATCAACCCCAACTGGACTTTCACTCTTTACCCACTGCCACACTTCTCTTCACAGTCGTTTGAATTTCATGCTGTAACTGTAACTCACCCAGTCAAACTAATCATTATTGTCATCTACCGTCCACCAGGCCCATTGGGACACTTCTTGGAGGAACTAGATGTCCTCCTCTCAAACGTCCCAGAAAATGGCCCACCACTTGTTCTTCTTGGTGACTTCAACATCCAGTCAGAGAAGTCATCCGATCTACTATTTCTACTTTCGTCTCTTTCTCTCTCACTTGCTCCTTCTCCACCAACTCACAAAGCTGGCAACCACCTTGACCTCATCTTCACCAGAAACTGCTCCACCTCCGACCTCACGGTAACTCCACTTCATGTCTCTGATCATTTCTTCATTTCCTACTCTCTCCCACTCTCCCAATCTGATGATCTCATCTCATCAGATACTGCACTTGTCCGTCGCAACATTCGCTCTCTCTCTCCCTCCTCTCTCTCCTCAACTGTTCTATCAGCACTTCCTTCAGCTGACTCCTTCTCCCTCATGCATCCCAACTCTGCCACAGACACATTCCTCTGTACTCTGTCCTCCTCTCTTGACTCTCTCTGTCCTCTTACTTCACGGCGGGTTCGTAAGTCCTCCCCAGCCCCGTGGTTGTCGGACTCAGTGCGTACTGAGAGAGCCACGATACGGGCAGCAGAAAGGAAATGGAGGAAATCAAAACTCCCTGACGACCTGCTTTCCTATCACTCTCTTCTCTCCACCCTCACTGCCTCTATCTCTGCAGCCAAACAATCTTTCTATCAGACTAAAATTCAATCCTCTTTCTCTAACCCCAAAAAACTTTTCTCGATCTTCTCTAACCTCCTTGATCCCCCCACCCCCCCTCCTCCCTCCTCCCTTCTACCAATTCACTTTGTCAACTACTTCACAAAGAAAGTAGATGACATTCGCTCTTCTTTCTCAACCCCACCTCCTGATCTCACCTCTCTACCAACCACTAATTCAGCTCCTTCTCTATCCTCTTTCACCCCTCTATCTCAGGATCAAGTTCTTTCCCTAATAACCTCTGCCCGCCCCACCTCCTGCCCCCTTGACCCTATCCCCTCTCACCTTCTTCAGTCAATTGCTTCTGATCTTCTGCCTTTCCTCACCCACCTCATTAACACATCTCTATCATCTGGTTGCTTTCCGGACTCTCTTAAAGAGGCCAGAGTGACCCCCCTCCTTAAAAAACCCACCCTTGACCCGTCTGAAGTAAATAACTACAGACCTGTCTCTCTTCTTCCTTTTCTCTCCAAAACTCTGGAGCGTGCTATCTTTAATCAACTCTCCTCCTACCTTCACCGGAACAACCTTCTTGATCCTCTTCAGTCTGGTTTTAAAGCAGGTCACTCGACCGAAACTGCACTCCTTGCTGTCACTGAGCAACTCCACACTGCCAGGGCTGCCTCTCTCTCCTCTGTGCTCATCCTCTTGGACCTCTCTGCAGCGTTTGACACAGTTAACCACCAGATCCTTATTTCCTCCCTTCAAGAACTAGGTGTCTCAGGATCTGCACTTACCCTACTCTCGTCCTATCTTCAAAACCGAACATACAGAGTAACCTGGAGAGGATCTGTGTCGGAACCCTGTCCTCTAGCTACTGGGGTCCCTCAGGGTTCTGTCTTGGGCCCTCTCCTCTTCTCTCTATACACCAACTCTCTTGGTTCTGTTATTCTCTCTCATGGTTTTTCCTATCACAGCTACGCCGACGACACCCAACTCATCCTCTCTTTTCCCAGCTCCGACACAAATGTAGCAGAACGGATCTCCGCTTGTCTGACCGACATCTCTCAGTGGATGTCTGACCATCACCTGAAACTCAATCTCAACAAGACTGAGTTTCTTTTTCTCCCAGGAAAGGGCTCTCCCACCACAGACCTAACCATCACCCTCGACAACTCTGTGGTAACTCCGTCTCATACCGCAAGGAACCTGGGTGTGACACTTGATGACCATCTCTCCCTCACTGCCAACATTGCTGCAACAGCTCGATCTTGCAGATACATGTTGTACAACATCAGAAGGATACGGCCTCTTCTAACCCAGAAGGCGGCACAGGTTCTGGTCCAGGCTCTTGTCATCTCACGCTTGGATTACTGCAACTCCCTCCTGGCTGGTCTCCCTGCGTGTGCCATACGACCCCTGCAACTCATCCAGAATGCAGCAGCTCGACTGGTCTTCAACTTACCAAAATTCTCCCACACTACACCTCTCCTCCGCTCCCTTCACTGGCTTCCTGTAGCTGCTCGCATCCGCTTCAAGACTCTAGTGCTTGCGTTCCATGCTACAAACGGATCCGGTCCAGCCTACATCCAGGACATGATCAAAACCTACACCCCAGCCCGCCCACTTCGCTCTGCATTGGCAAACCGGCTCGCTGCCCCCTCACTGACAGGATCGCAGAGGCATTTACAGAACTCCAGACTGTTCACTGTCCTCGCTCCCAAATGGTGGAACGAGCTCCCCATCGACATCCGGACAGCGGAAAGCCTCCACATCTTCCGCCGCCGACTAAAAACACATTTCTTCCGACTCTACCTCGACTAAGACGATAACGACGACGACAAAAAAAAAAAAAAAAAAAAAAAAAAAAAAAAAAAAAAAAAAAATGTATCGCACTTATGACTAGCACTTCATAGTTTGATTTACTTGAAGCTCTTACTTACTTCTAGCACTTATTTGTACCCAAATGTTTAAATGCACTTATTGTAAGTCGCTTTGGATAAAAGCGTCTGCTAAATGACATGTAATGTAATGTAATGTATGTCGCCTTTAAGTATGTTGTCCAAAAAGTCACACAAATGTCATAGTTAAGTATGTCGCCCAAAATGTGACAAAAAAGTCATAGTTCAGTAGGTCGTCCAAAATGTGAGTAAAATGTCATTGTTTAAAGTTTAGTATGCCGCCCGAAATTTGACAAAAATGTCATAGTTTAATATGTCGTCCAAAATGTGACAAAAACGTCATAGGTTAGTATGTTGTCCAAAATTTGACAAAAATGTCATAGTTTAGTATGCCGTACAAAAAGTCACACAAATGTCATAGTTTAGTATATTGTCCAAAATGTGGCAAAAAGTCATACTTTAGTATGTTGTCCAAAATGTGAGTAAAATGTCATTGTTAGGTACGTCGTCCAAAAAGTCACAAAATGTCATAGTTTAGTATGTTGTCCAAAATGTGACAAAAAAGTCATATTTTAGTATGTCGTCCAAAATTTGACAAAAAGGTCTTAGTTTAGTATGTCTTCGAAAATTTGAGTAAAATGTCATTGTTGGGGTTCCGGTAATGGCAGCTTGCTGAGGGGACGCGTTTGCTCCGGCTCCGCTATCTTTCTGTAAAAACTCTGGACAAGACTCGGTATATGACACATTAAACGAAGCCTAAGGACAGCTGTGATGCCCTACACTAAAAGAAACTTGAAATCTGCCAGCAAGCCACCGGTTCAGTCGAAATTATCCAACTTCACTTCTAAGTTGAGCCTTGAAGCTAGCAAAGATGATAACGAGGCTAATACGAGCATATGTGAGGCAACGGAGGAGGAAAACAGCGAGCTGACTGAGGAGAGAATGACGGCCGAAGGGGGCTCAGATGCAATACTCGCTGCAATTGCAAACTTGAAATCTGATTTTTCCTCCAAACTAGATGGCATTCTGTCAGCAATAGAGAATGTGAAGAAAGATGTCAATGAGTGTACCGTACGGGTTGGTGAGGCAGAAATCCGGATATCTACAGCAGAAGACAACATCACCAGTCTGCAAGCCAGTGTTCAGGCTCTTGAAAAAAGAAATAACGATCTTGAATGGAAAGTGCTGGATCTGGAAACCAGATCGCGACGATCTAACTTGAGACTGGTTAATCTACCCGAGGGCGCAGAGGGAGAGGACGCGGGCGCCTTCTTGGAGAACTGGCTGCCCGAGGCTCTGAACTTGGCACTGTTACGCACCGCTCTGATAGTGGAGAGAGTGCACCGGGTCGGCCTGAAGAGTACATCAAATACTGCTGCACCAAGGACTCTCATCATGAAGTTCTTAAACTACAAGGATAAAATGACCGTGATAAAAGCTGCCAGGGCAAAGAGACCGATACTACTAGGAACTGAATTTGACAGACATTTGGAGGGATATGAATCCCAAGGGTTTCTCCTGTTACTCAAGTACACATAAATCATATTCGCGCATCGATTACTTTCTAGTTCCTGCTAATTTAAAACATAAAATAAAGGACTGTAATTATGATAGCATCTGACCATGCACCAAATTCATTAATATATGAAGACTTAAGATTAAGAAGAGACCCCCCTCGGTGGAGACTTAAACAAAAATGGCTTTTAGACTCAGAATTTATATCTTTCATAGATAACCAAATTAATATCTTTTTTGAAACGAATAAAGATGAAACACCACCCTCTTCAAGGTGGGAGGCCTTTAAGGCCTATATAAGAGGTCAGATAATTAGCTTTACGAGTTATAAGGCTAAACAAACTTACCAGAAAACAAAAAAGTTGGAAACAGAGATTGAATTGCTTGAGGGGGAATACTATCAAACGTTATGTCCAAATACTCATCGAAAACTTCTGCTACTAAGAACACAGTATAACGAATTCTCTGCCTCTAAAGCAGCCGCACATCTTTTGCGTCTTAAGCAGGCATTTTATGACCAGGGGGAGAAGCCCGGGAAACTCTTGGCCTGGCGACTCAAACAATTACAAAATGAGAAAAAACATTACCTCAGTTGAAAATAGTGACGGACAGATTATTGTTGACCCACTAGAAATCAGTGAAACTTTTAAGGTATTTTTTGAGAAATTATATAGCTCAGACATAACGCACATCGGACAAGAACAAAATATTTTCTTAGACACTCTCCAAATACCCAACATTCCAGGATTAATAAGTGCAGATCTGGGGGCAGCTATAACTAAGGAGGAAATATCTATAGCAATAGATCATTTGAAAACAGGCAAAACCCCAGGCCCAGATGGGCTGCCGATAGAATTTATAAGAAATTTAAAGACAAATTGCTCTCCCCTCTTTTTGACATGTTTTTGGACTCATTTGAAAAAGAAATTCTCCCCGTTTCACTAAGAGGAGCTCTGATAACTCTACTACCCAAACCTGGTAAATCTTGCAACAAATGTGGAAATCTGAGACCAATAAGTCTTCTTAATGTTGATTTAAAAATACTTTGCAAAATGTTGTCTAGAAGGCTGGAGCAAATTTTACCAAACATAATTGCCTGTGACCAGAATGGGTTTATTGTGGGTAGACAGGGATTTCATAATGTGAGACGTGTGTTAGATATTCTTCATAATCGAGAAGGAAAACCAGATACTGCTTTGCTATCATTGAATGCCGAAAAGGCCTTTGATAGAGTTGAGTGGCCTTATTTATTCGAAATACTAAAAAGATTTGGCTGTGGAGATAATTTCTGTCGGTGGGTTAAACTTTTATATAATGAACCATATGCTGAAATAATAACAAATGGAGTGATATCTAAATCATTTAAAATCAAACGGGGATGCAGGCAAGGGTGTCCTTTGTCCCCCTTGTTATTTATTTTAGCAATTGAACCGTTAGCCATTGCGGTGTGGTCTCATGAAAATATAACTGGTATATCAGTTAGCCAACAGGAACACAGAATTGCCTTATTTGCTGATGACGTCATTCTCTTCTTGGAAAAACTGAAAAATTCTATTCCAGCCTTGTTAGACCTAATAAACACATTCGGAAGGATATCAGGTTATAAAGTAAACAAAGACAAATCTTCATTAATGTTACTTAACTCGGAAGAAAGGAATAATATCGAAAACTCTTTTCAATTCAAAAAGGTAGATTGTTTTACATATCTGGGGATTAAGATAGTACCATGTATAAGAGACATTGTTGAGGCTAACTACAATCCCACGATAGACTCAATTACTTCCTCTGTGGATAGATGGAACTCCCTGCCTTTATCGCTTATAGCAAGAATTAATGTTCTTAAATTAAATATAATGCCCAAACTTCTGTATCTGTTTCAGAACATCCCATTGCCACCTCCTGTTAATTTATTCCCACTCTTAAAAAAATTTTTGTACGCTTTTTGTGAAATAATAAACGACCGAGACTACGTTTATCACTCTTGTACCTACTGTATGATCGAGGAGGCCTCAAGTGCCCCAATCCACTTTGGTATTATTGGGCAGCTCAACTGAGGACTATGATGTATTATTTTACAGATAAGCCCCCTCCACCTTGGATGAATATTGAAAACTGCTCAGTTCCTCTCCCTCTCCCTCAGTACATATACTCAGCAAAAGCTGTAATGTTGAAAAAAAAAGACAAAAAATCCTATACTCAGAAATATGATTATAATTTGGTATCAGGTCAAGAAATATTTAGGTGAACCCCCCTCTCTGTCACGTTTCAGTCCGATGTGGGGTAACCAGTTTTTCCCTCCAGGCAGAGCAGACCCTGGTTTTAGGAAATGGGCTGAAAAAGGTTTAAAAATAATAGGGGACCTCATGGGATCAGATGGTGGGATTTTGATGTTATTTGAAGAGTTGATTACCAGGTATGATATCCCAAACAAACATCATTTTAAATATCTGCAGGTGAGAAACTTTGTTAGATCATCTCAGAACCAGTGTCTGTCTCCGTTGTCTACTTTGGAAATGGAAATGAAAAAAGAGTGCTGCGGAAAGGGAATTATCTCCAGATTATATAACATGTTGGTGGAGGGATCCCCTGAGTCCTCTTTAAGGAAACTTGATGCCTGGAGGGAAGATCTACGGGAGTACTTGCCCTCCAAGGACTGGGAAAAAGTGTGTGCTGTAGCACAAATACAAACTTCCAATACTCGTCTCATAGTACTCCAATATAATTGGTTAATGAGGACATATGTGACACCAGAAAAGCTTAGTAAGTATAACGATACTATCCCAGACCTGTGTTTCAGGTGTGGGGAGGAGAAGGGGACGTTCTTTCACTGTGTTTGGGAATGCAGTAAAGTCCAACAGTTTTGGCGGGAGATTAAACAAACTTTAGAGACTATACTGGGTATAAACTAGTTCTTGACCCTAAACTAATTATTCTAGGGTTATATCCTGATAGACATCACATGTCTAGGAAAATAATCACTGCCCTGGATTTATGTTTACTGCTTGCAAAAAGAGTCATAGCACTCTCATGGAGGAGTACCAGTAAACCAAAACTCATCAACTGGGTTAAGGAAATATCCACAACCTTACCAATGGAGAAGATAACTTACATTATAAAAGGAAAACTACCACTATTTCAAAACATTTGGGGTAAATTTATGGAATATATGGAGAGTGTGGATTTAAGTAATGTGGGGAATGAAGCTGAAAAGGCGTCGTTGTTGGTAGTCCTTCGCAGTGATCCAAAATAATTTTTTGATATTTGATTTCTTTACTCCGTGTGAAATGTATTCTAAGTCTGTAGGTCTGATCCATGCACAACAGTGAAATAGCCTGGGCTAACTCTTGATAAGGCAGAGAAACTTTTATTGTTTTCATTGTTCGGGTTGTTGTTGTTATCTTTTTTTTTTTTTTTTTTTTTGTCTTTTATACTTACACTTTCACTTAAGTGTTGCTCTGTGTTACCTCATAAATACCTGACTTACAAGGAAGGACAATTTAAATGCTGGACAATAATTTAACTACCCCTGATGTCTTTCTTGATGTGAGGGCACTCTTATTTCTGTATATTTATGTAATTGGAAAAATTGTGAAAACTCAATAAAGATAATGTTGGGAAAAAAGTGTCATTGTTAGGTACGTTGTTCAAAAAGTCACAAAAATGTCATAGTTAGGTATTGTTGTCCAAAAAGTCACAGAAATGTCATACTTTAGTATGTCGTTCAAAATTTGACAAAAACGTCATAGGTTAGTATGTTGTCCCAAATTTGACAAAAATGTCATAGATTAGTATGTCGTCCAAAAAGTCACAAAAATGTCAAGGTTTAGTATGCCGCCCCAAATTTGACAAAAATGTCATAGTTTAATATGTCGTCCAAAATGTGACAAAAACGTCATAGGTTAGTATGTTGTCCTTAATTTGAAAAAAAGTTATATTTTAGTATGTCGTCCAAAAAGTCACAAAAATGTCAAAGTTTAGTATGTCGTTCAAAATTTGACAAAAATGTCATAGTTAAGTATGTCGTTCAAAAAGTCACACAAATGTCATAGTTAAGTATGTCGCCCAAAATGTGACAAAAAAGTCATCGTTCAGTAGGTCGTCCAAAAAGTCACAAAAATGTCATAGTTAGGTATTGTTGTCAAAAACGTCACAAAAATGTCATAGTTTAGTATATTGTCCAAAATGTGCCAAAATGTGATAGTTTAGTAAGTCGTCCAAAATGTGACAAAAATGTCATAGTTTAGTATGTCGTCCAAAATTTAAGTAACATGTCATTTTTAGGTACGTCTTCCAAAAAGTCACAAAAATGTCACTTAGGTATTGTCGTCCAAAAAGTCACAAAAATGTCACTTGGGTATTGTCGTCCAAAAAGTCACAAAAAAGTCATAGTTTATAGTATGTCGTTCAAAAAGTCAGAAAAATGTCATAGTTTAGTATGTCGTCCAAAATGTGACAAAAACGTCACAGGTAAGTATGTTGTCCAAAATGTGACAAAAAAGTCATACTTAAGTATGTCGTCCAAAATTTGACAAAAAGGTCTAGTTTAGTATGTCATCGAAAATTTGAGTAATATGTCATTGTTAGGTACGTCGTTCAAAAAGTCACAAAAATGTCATAGTTAGGTATTGTTGTCCAAAAAGTCACAGATATGTCATACTTTAGTATGTCGTCCAAAATTTGACAAAAAAAATCATACTTTAGTACAGACCTGGGCATTGTACGCCCCGCGGCCCGCGAAAGATTACATGATAATTAGAAAATATAACATAATTTCTAATTATCTTATGGGTGGACTAAAACCGCATTGCTTTTATTTTGAAGCCTATTTATTCTCACAGTGCACGCAATCGTGCACGTGAAGTGCGTGTGATTGACAACCTGTCTACCTTCCTTGTCACCCCTGAAAAATGCGAAAATGTCGGCTCATGTCAAAAAGAGGAAAGTGGATGCCGAAAGCAGAACTTTCAAACAACAGTAAGCCATTCTCTGAGGGGGAGTTTGTGAAAGAGTGCATGGTCGAGTCTGCAGCACTGCTATGCCCAGAGAAAAAAGAAGCGTTTGAAAACATCCCGCTGTCCCGCCGCACCGTGACGAGAAGGCTGGAGGACATCGCAGAGAATCTGGAGTTTCAGCTGCAAAGTAAAGTGGGAAGCTTCGACTTTTTTTCCTTTGGCTTTGGATGAGAGCTGTGACGTCCGTGACACAGCCCAGCTGCTCATATTCGTTATAACGCGCGACTTCAAGCTTACGGAGGACCAGGCAGCAATGCGGCCAATGAAAGGAACCACAACGGGGAGTGATCTGTTCACCGAGGTAAACGCATGCATGGACAAACTGGGACTCGAACGGGACAGACTGGCAGGTGTCACTACGGATGGATGTCAGAATTTGACGGCGAAAAATGTTGGGCTTTTGAAAAGAATGCAAATAAACTGAGTGAACTCAACTCAGAAATTGGTGTTTATACATTGTATTATTCATCAGCAAGCATTGTGCAAGTCAGCGCTAAAACTTAGCCATGTGGTTGATGTTGTTACTACAACAGTTAATTTCATCAGAGTATTTTGGCTACAAAGATGATGTGATGTCTTTAGAAAGCTAAGAAAATCCTTGTTTCAATAGTATATGAAACTCAAAATGCCCTTTGTTATTAATGTGACTGAAAATGAGTCAAATGTTTCACATTTTGTTTATCATTTTGGAAATTCTATTTGAATAAATGATATTTTTGAAAGCTAACCTGACCTTTTATTGCCAAATAATAACATACACTCTTACCAGCGGTCAAAACAATGCCATTTACTGCTTTTTATATAGAAATAAAATGTATATTATGCATAATTGAGTTCGGCATTTTGGCCCGGCCCTCCAAAATATTTTCAGTTGCTTGATCAACAAAAATGTCATAGTTTAGTATGTCGTTCAAAAGGTCACACAAATGTCATAGTTTAGTATGTCGTTCAAAAAGTCACACAAATGTCATACTTTAGTATTTCGTCCAAAATTTGAAAAAATTGTCATAGTTTAGTATGTCGTTCAAAATGTGACAAAAACGTCATAGTTTAGTATGTTGTCCAAAATGTGACAACATACGTCGTCCAAAAAGTCACAAAATGTCATTATGTTGTCCAAAATTTGACAAAAATGTCATAGTTTAGTATGTCGTTCAAAAAGTCACAAAAATGTAATAGTTTAGTATGTTGTCCAAAATTTGAAAAAAAGTCATATTTTAGTATGTTGTCCAAAAAGTCACAAAAATGTCAAAGTTTAGTATGTCGTTCAAAATGTAACAAAAATGTCAAAGTCTAGTATGTCGTTCAAAAAGTCACAAAAATGTAATAGTTTAGTATGTTGTCCAAAATTTGAAAAAAAGTCATATTTTAGTATGTCGTCCAAAAAGTCACAAAAATGTCAAAGTTTAGTATGTCGTTCAAAAAGTAACAAAAATGTCAAAATTTAGTATGTCGTTCAAAATGTGACAAAAACTTCACATTTTTGTCCAAAATTGAACAAAAATGTCATAGTTTAGTATGTCGTTCAAAAGGTCACACAAATGTCATAGTTTAGTATGTCTTTCAAAAGTCACACAAATGTCATACTTTAGTATTTCGTCCAAAATTTGAAAAAATTGTCATAGTTTAGTATGTCGTTCAAAATGTGACCAAAACGTCATAGTTTAGTATGTTGTCCAAAATGTGACAACATACGTCGTCCAAAAAGTCACAAAATGTCATTATGTTGTCCAAAATTTGACAAAAATGTCATAGTTTAGTATGTCGTCCAAAAAGTCACAAAAATGTCAAAGTTTAGTATGTCGTTCAAAATGTAACAAAAATGTCAAAGTTTAGTATGTCGTTCAAAAAGTCACAAAAATGTAATAGTTTAGTATGTTGTCCAAAATTTGAAAAAAAGTCATATTTTAGTATGTCGTCCAAAAAGTCACAAAAATGTCAAAGTTTAGTATGTCGTTCAAAATGTCACAAAAATGTCAAAGTTTAGTATGTCGTTCAAAATGTGACAAAAACGTCATAGTTTAGTATGTTGTCCAAAATTTGACAAAAATGTCATAGTTTAGTATGTCGTTCAAAAAGTCACACAAATGTCATAGTTATGTATGTTGTCCAAAAATGTCAGTTTAGTATGTCGTCCAAAAAGTCACAAAAATGTCATAGTTTAGTATGTCGTTCAAAAAGTCACTAAAAAGTCATAGTTTAGTATGTTGTCCAAAAAGTCACAAAATGTCATAGTTTAGTATGTTGTCCAAAATGTGACAAAAATGTCATAGATAAGTATTTCGTCCAAAATGTGACAAAAATGTCATACTTTAGTATGTCGTCCAAAATGTGACAAAAACGTCTTAGGTTAGTATGTCGTCCAAAACGTGACAAAAAAGTCATACTTTAGTATGTTGTCCAAAATGTCATAGTTTAGTATGTTGTCCAAAAAGTCACAAAATGTCATATTTTAGTATGTCGTCCAAAAAGTCACAAAAATGTCATAGTTTAGTATATTGTCCAAAATGTGACAAAAATGTCATCCAAATGTCATCCAAAATGTGACAAAAACGTCATAGGTTAGTATGTTGTCCAAAATGTGACAAAAAAGTCTTACTTTAGTACGTCGTCCAAAATGTGACAAAAAAGTCATACTTTAGTATGTTGTCCAAAATGTCATAGTTTAGTATGTCGTCCACACATAAACATGTGAGAATTGGGAATGAACCCAGCACAGTCTTGCTACAGTACTACAGTTAAGACGTACTAACCACTACACCACCATGCTGCTCAGGTCTTAAAGTAAAATGTCATTGTTAGGTAAGTCGTCCAAAAAGTCACAAAAATGTCAAAGTTTAGTATGTTGTCCAAAATATGACAAAAACGCTTAGATTACTATGTCGTCTGAAATTTGACAAAAATGTCATAGTTTAGTATGTTGTCCAAAATGTGACAAAAATGTCTTAGTTTACTATGTCGTCGGAAATTTGACATAAATGTCATACTTTAGTATGTCGCCCAAAATGTGACAAAAACGTCATAGTATGTCGCCCAAAATTTGACAAAATTGTCATAGTTTAGTATGTCGTCAAAAATGTGACAAAAACGTCATACTTTAGTGTGAGCTTTTCCCACTCACTGGGGTTCGGGAAGGACGAGGAGGCGGCGTTGAGGGAGTAAATAGACCGGTTTATTGTCAACTCAAAACAATCAACCAAACAAACAAAAGAAGTCAGCTGTGGCTGCGATGTCAGCGCTCTGCTGCGCTGCGCTGCTCTGACTCTCTGACTTTCCGTGTCTCTCCGTCTCTCTCTCTGTGTGTGTCTGCGTGAGGACCCAGCCTACTGCAAGAGATCAGAACCAGGTTACAAACATGCTTATATAGCTGACTAATTACCTGATTCTGTCCAGCTGTCTGATCACCGGCTGAGCCACTCCTTCCTTTCCTCCAGCAGCCGTCGCTCTAACCAAACCCCACTGCCACATTTAGTATGTCGTCCAAAATTTGACAAAAAAAGTCATAGTCTAGTATGTCGTCCAAAATGTGACAAAAATGTCATACTTTAGTATGTCGCCCTAAAATGTGACAAAAAAGTCATAGTTTAGTTTGTCATCCAAAATGTGACAAAAATTTCATAGTTAAGTATGTTGTCCAAAATGTCACAAAAATTTCATAGTTTAGTATATTGTCCAAAATGTCACAAAAATGTCATCCAAATGTCATCCAAAATGTGACAAAAACGTCATAGGTTAGTATGTTGTCCAAAATGTGACAAAAAAGTCTTACTTTAGTACGTCGTCCAAAATGTGACAAAAAAGTCATACTTTAGTATGTTGTCCAAAATGTCATAGTTTAGTATGTCGTCCACACATAAACATGTGAGAATTGGGAATGAACCCAGCACAGTCTTGCTACAGTACTACAGTTAAGACGTACTAACCACTACACCACCATGCTGCTCAGGTCTTAAAGTAAAATGTCATTGTTAGGTAAGTCGTCCAAAAAGTCACAAAAATGTCAAAGTTTAGTATGTTGTCCAAAATATGACAAAAACGCTTAGATTACTATGTCGCCCAAAATGTGACAAAAATGTCATAGTTTAGTATGTCGTCAAAAATGTGACAAAAACGTCATACTTTAGTATGTCGCCCCAAAATGTGACAAAAATTTCATAGCTAAGTATGTTGTCCAAAATGTGACAAAAGTCATAGCTTAGCATGTCGTCCAAAATTTGACAAAAATGTCACAGCTAAGTATGTCGTCTAAAATTTTGCAAAAATGTCATAGTTTTGTATGTCACCCAAAATTTGACAAAAATGTCATAGTTTAGTATGTCGTCCAAAATTTGAAAAAAAGTCATGGTTTAGTATGTTGTCCAAAATGTAACAAAAACGTCATAGGTTAGTATATCGTCCAAAATTTGAGAAAAATGTAATTGTTAGGTACGTCGTCTAAAAAGTCACAAAAATGTCATAGTTTAGTATGTCGTCCAATAGTCACAAAAATTTCATAGTTTAGTATGTCGTCCAAAAAGTCACAAAAATGTCATAGTTTAGTATGTCGTCCAAAATTTGACAAAATCGTTACTATGTCATCCAAAATTTTAAAAAAAGTCATACGTATGTCATCCAAAAAGTCACAAAAATCTCATAGTTTAGTTTGTCGTCCAAAAAGTCACTAAAATGTCATAGTTTAGTATGTCGTCCGAAATTTGACAAAAATGTCATAGTTTAGTATGTCGTCAAAAATTTGTAAAAACAATTTGATGAAAATGTGACATTTTGGACGTCACATTATGTCGTCCAAAATGTGACAAATATTTTAGTAAGTCTTTCCCAAAATTTGACAAAAAAGTCATACTTTAGTATGCCGTCCAAAATGTGACAAAAATGTCATAGTTTAGTATGTCGTCCAAAATGTGACAAAAATATCATAGCTTAGTATGTCGTCCAAAATTTGACAAAAATCTCATAGTTTAGTATAGCGTCCATAAAAACACAAAAATCTCATAGTTTAGTATGTCGTCCAAAATGTGACAAAAACGTCATAGGTTAGTATGTTGTCCAAAATTTGATAAAAATGTCATAGTTTAGTATGTCGTCCAAAATGTGACAAAAACGTCATAGTTTAGTATGTTGTCCAAAATGTGACAAAAATGTCATAGCTTAGTATGTCGTTCCGAAATTTGTAAAAAAATTTGATGACAATGTGACATTTGGAGCTCACATTATGTCGTCCAAAATGTGACAAAAAAGTCAAATCATAACATACATTATCTCAAGGCACTGTACATAGACAACATCAAGGAGAGCAGAGAACCCCAACAGTTCACACAATGAGCAAGCACTAGGCATCAGTGGAGAGAAAAAACTCCCTCTTAACAGGAAGAAATCTCTGACAGAACCAGGCTCAGAGATGTGCGGTCATCTGCTTTCGACCGGTCGGGGTGAAAGGAAACTGGGGGACAGCGGAGAGGTGGGGGAGAGAAAGGACAAGATGGAGATGAGGTAGAGACAGAAGAGAGAGAGAGACCAGGAGCAGATACAAAACAACTGTATCAAGTCAAAAGTTTATACAGTCAATGATATCGACTTTTAATTATAGCACATGGTGATGATATATATGATATGGGTAGCCTCGAAAACTGGATCTTGATCCTGCAACCTGCAAGATGAGTGTACAGAGAGAGAGAGGGAAGGAAGGAAAGACACAAACTAGGGAGAGAAAGAGACAAGGTTAATGACATATAAAAAGTCACATTCATACCCTGAGGTTGAGAGAGTGAATGTGCGTGCATCACAGGAAAATCCCCCAGCAGTCTAGGTCTATAGCAGCATAACTAAGAGATGGTCCAGGTTTCCCTGGACCAGCTCTAACTATAAGCTTTATCAAAAAGGAACGTTTTAAGGCTAACTTTAAATACAGAGAGAGGCTCCGCCTTCCGAACTGTCATTGGAAGCTGGTTCCACAGGAGAGGAGCCTGGTAACTAAAGGCTCTGCCTCCCATTCTGCTCTTACAGACTCTGGGAACCACAAGTAAACCTGTATTTTGTGACCTAAGTGGTCTGTTAGGGTGATAAGGTAAGACTAGGTCTTTCAGGTATGAAGGGGCCTGACCATCAAGTGCTTTGTACATGAGGAGGAGTATTTTAAATTTAATTCTAAACTGTACGGGGAGCCAGTGTAGAGAAGCTAACAGTGGAGTTATGTGGTCTCTCTTTCTAGTTCCTGTCAGAACTCGTGCTGCAGCATTTTGAATTAACTGAAGGGTTCTAACAGACTTGTTGGAACATCCTGATAATAAGGAGTTACAGTAATCTAATCTAGATGTAACAAAAGCATGAACTAGTTTTTCAGCATCCTGTAAGGACAGAATGTTTCTAATTTTCATAATGTTCAGCAGTTGGAAAAAGGCTGTTCTGGAAATTAGTTTTATGTGTGAATCAAATGACATTTCCTGGTCAAAATTAACTCCAAGGTTCCTCACAGTGGAACTGGAAGCCAAGGTGATGTCATCTAAAGTGACAATGTGATCAGAAAGTTTTTCTCTGAGGTGTTTAGGGCCGAGTATAATGACCTCAGTTTTTTCTGAGTTTAAAAGTAGAACGTTACAGGTCATCCAGGAGTTAATGTCTCTGAGACATTCCTGGAGTTGAACAACCTGATTTATTTCATCTGGCCTCATTGATAAATATAGCTGTGTGTCATCTGCATAACAATGAAAGTGTATGTTGTGCTTTCTAATAATGTTCCCTAGAGGAAGCATATATAAGGTAAAAAGTATAGGCCCAAGCACTGAGCCTTGTGGAACTCCACAATTAACTGTTGTTTGTAGTGAAGTTTTATCATTAACATGAACAAACTGGAATCTGTCAGATAAGTATGATTTAAACCAGCAGAGGGCAGCACCTGTGATATCAAGAGTCTGCTCCAATCTCTGCGGTAGAATATTATGATCAATGGTGTCAAATGCAGCACTAAGATCTAACAGGACAAGTAAAGAAACTAGACCATTATCTGAAGCCAAGAGAAGGTCGTTGCTAATTTTAACTAGTGCTGTTTCTGCTCTATGGTTTAATCTAAAACCTGACTGAAAATCTGCAAACAGGCCATTAATGCGCAAATATTCACATAATTGATTAGCAACTGCCTTTTCTAAGATTTTAGAAAGAAAGGGAAGATTAGATATAGGTCCGTAATTAGCTAAAATATCTGGGTCAAGGGTAGCTTTTTTAAGAAGGGGTTTAATAACTGCTATTTTAAACGTTTGGGGCACATATCCAGTTAATAAGGATAGATTAATTTGAGTTAATATAGAGCTGTCCAAAAAAAAAAACATGCAATGTGGGGATAGGTAAATTGAACACTATAAATTGACCATAGGAGTGAGTGTGAGAGTGAATGGTTGTTTGTCTCTATCTGTGTGGCCCTGCGATGGACTGGCGATCTGTCCAGGGTGTACCCCGCCTATCGCCCGATGTAGCTGAGATTGGCACAGCACCCCCCGCGACCCTCTGGCAGAGGATAAAGCGGTAGATGATGACTGACTGACTGACATCTTTAAACAGTTTGTGGGGATAGGATCTAACTGACAGGTTGATGGCTTAGATAATGAAACTAATGATGTTAACTCAGGGAGATCTATAGGGGAGAAACTGTCTAACTTTGCACCTGGTGCTTCTAAAGCTCTTGTGCTAAAAGATGAGTCAGTCCCAATATGAGGGAGGAGATGATTAATTTTTTCTTTAATTGATGTTATTTTATTCACAAAAAAGTTCATAAAGTCATCACTGCTCAGTGTTAAAGGAATAGATGGTTCAGTGGAGCTGTGGCTCTGTGTCAGCCTGGCTACAGTGCTGAAAAGAAATCTATGGTTATTCTTATTTTCTTCAATTAAAGAAGAATAATAGGCAACTCTAGCTTTGTGTAGGGCCTTTTTGTAAGCTACAAAACCATCTTTCCAGGCTATATAAAATTCCTCTAGGTTATTGGAACTCTTCTGTTTAAGAGCACGAGTATTGGAGTTAAACCATGGTGCTCATCTCATCTGATTCACCCCTTTCTTTTTCAGAGGGGCAACACAATCTAATGTAGTACGCAGTGAGGCTGCTGTACTATCAACAAGGTTATCTATGAGGGCGGGAGTAAAATCACAAAAGGTACCTTCAGATGTACTGACATATGGCACCGAGTTAAATAAAGGTTGCACTGTCTCTTTGAGTGTATTAATATTATTAACAGACAGGCACCGGCTGTAGCTATATTTCTTATTTATGTTATTGTAGTTCATTATTGTACAATTAAATGTGAGTAAATAATGATCAGTAAGGAGAGGGTTTTGAGGAACTATGTTTAAGTTATCAATATCAATACCAATACCATAAGTTAAAACAAGATCGAGGGTGTGATTAAGGCGATGAGTTGGTTTATTAACGTGTTGAATAGAACCAATTGATTCCAAGAGCGAGTTAAATGTGCAGCTAAGACTATCACGGTCAACATCTACATGGATGTTGAAATCCCCTACAATTATGATTGTATCTGTCTTAAGCACTAACTCAGATAAGAACTCAGAGAACTCTGATAGGAACTCTGAATAAGGTGCAGGTGGACGATAAACTGTGACTATCATAATTGGTTTCTGTGATTTCCAACTATGATGAGATAGATTAAGAATAAGGCTTTCAAACGATTAATATCCTGGTTTGGGCTTGGGATTGATTAATAATCTAGTATTAAAAATGGCTGCTACACCTCCTCCTCGGCCTGAGCTTCTAGAAATATGGGTATTAGCATGAGTGGGTGGAGTTGACTCATTTAGTGTTTTGTAAAATAAAATAAGAATTGAGTCATTAAATAACATTTTATGATAACTATTGGTTAAATGTATATTCAATGTAATAACTAATTAACTCTGAGATCTCTATGATCAGTGTAATTCATTTTACAAAAAAGATTGCATTAAAATTTTGATGAGTCTTGGAAAATAAACTTTGAAATTTGTTTAAAAAATAATTTTAATTGATTTAGTTGTAAAACCCTTCATAATAAATTACTAAAATTATTCTTTAGAGAGAGTATGGACACACAATATTAACAGATTAATATAATGTTTTTTATTGCAGTGTGTTGCTGTGTTACGGTAGTGACACATTTCAGGAGTGGAAAAACATTTCAAGAACAGGCAGACATTTATATATGAAATTTGACTGCGCCCTTACTAGATATGTACTATAGAAATATGGTACAATATATGTATGGACAAGGTTTTTGGAAAAAAACAACTTTTGAAAATGTGTTTCCAACTCTGGACTTTGCACGAATTCGGTAGAATGGCCCCTATACAAGATGTAGTCTACCTGTGTGCTCCTACCTCCACTCTTATAAGTTACCCTATGCTCATGCCTCTTCTGGAAAAAAGTATTCACTACAGCCATTTCCATCCTTTTTGCAAAGTCTACCACCATCTGTCCTTCTGTATTCCTGTCTTGGATACCAAACCTGCCCATCACTTCTTCATCACCTCTATTTCCTGCACCAACATGTCCATTGAAGTCTGCACCAATTACCACTCTCTCACATCTGGGGATATTCTGCATCACTTCATCTAGCTCACTCCAGAAAGTTTCCTTCTCCTCTAATTCACATCCCACCTGTGGGGCAAAGCCACTAATAACATTTTAACATCACACCTTCAATTTCAAGCTTCAGACTCATCAGTCTATCTGACACTCTTTTCACTTCCAGGACATTCTAACAAACTCCTCCTTTAGGATAACCCGTACTCCATTTCTCTTCCTATCAATACCATAGTAGTACAACTTAAAACCTGCACCTAAGTTTCTCGCCTTGCTACCTTTCCACCTGGTCTCCTGGACACACAGTATATCCACCTTCCTTCTCTGCATCATGTCACTCAACTCTCTAGCTTTTCCCGTCATCGTCCCAATATTCAAATTCCCTACTCTCAGACCCAGACTCTTGCCTTTCCTCTTTTCTCTCTGTTTCTGAACCCGCCTTCCTCCTCTCCTCCTTAGACTTCGAACCACAGTAGCCCAATTTCCACTGTTACCCTGTAGGTTATCGGCACCAATGACGGTCGTTGTTAACCCGGGCCTCGACCGATCCGGTATGGAAGTCATAGGTTTGATTTGCATATTTGGTTTTGGCACAAGTTTTACGCCGAATGCCCTTCCTGACGCAACCCTCTGCATTTATCCGGGCTTGGGACCGGCTCAAAAAGACACTGGCTTGTGACCTGCATTATATATAATGAGTAAAATCATTACATGTATATGAAGGGGAAAAGTATGACATAAAAAGATGACATAAAAAGATAATATGGTGATTAAGATATATTTACAAATCAGTCAAGGTTTACGTTCTTAAATGACAGCTTCAGAACAACACTTGGTCAGAGCACAGCATATAACAACAATCTTAGACTTAGACTTAGACTTCCTTTTATTGTCATTGCACAGAATACACAGCAGTGAAAACTGGCAAGAAATTTCGTTGCTTGGCAGCAGATAATAAACCAATACATAGCATTGAATTTTTGTCACTTATGAGTTTTTGATGGGAAATGTCTTTTATCTTACTGTAAATGTCTATACATGTATCCAACTTTTTCTGACTAACTATGATTAATAAAAAAAATAAATAAAGTGTTTTATGTATATAAATATAAGTAAAAATAGTGCAAAAAGAGAACAGGAATGAAAACTGTAGCAGCAATATGAAAGGAAAAAAAACAGTTAAATATTGCACAGATAGTGTCGGGAAGGGGGGGGGGGGGGTCGGACTGCTAAATTGTTATTTGGAATTTAGCAGTCTGATGGCCAGCGGAAAGTAGCTGTTCTTGAGTCGGTTTGTTCTGCAGGGGATGCTGCGGAACCTCCTGCCAGACGCCAGCAGGGAGAACAGTCCATGGTGGGGGTGGGTGTGGTCAGTGAGGATCTGGTGAGCCCTGGTTAGACAGCGCCTGTGTGCAATGTCTTTGATGGGTGGGAGTGGTGTCCCAATGATCTTCTCCGCTGTTCTCACCACCCTCTGCAGAGACTTCCAGTCGGAGGCCTTGCAGCTCCCAGACCAGACGGAGATGCCACTGGTCAGCAGGCTCTCAATGTTCCCTCTGTAGAAGGTGGAGAGGATGGGAGGGGGGAGAGACACCCTTCTCATCCGTCGCAGGAAGTGTAGGCGCTGCTGGGCTTTCTTCACCAGGGAGGTAGTGTGAAGTGTCCAGCTGAGGTTGTCTGTGATGTGGACCCCCAGGAACTTGGTGCTGCTGATGACCTCCACCGTTGTGCCATTGATGAGGAGTGGTGTATGGCTGGGTCGGGATCTTCTGAAGTCGACGATGATCTCTTTTGTCTTGTCAACATTCAGAAGCAGGTTGTTCACCCTGCACCAGTCCACCAGATGTCCCACTTCCAGTTCGTTGTTGTCCTGAATGAGGCCCACAACTGTTGTGTCGTCCGCATATTTTAGGATGTGGTTGGTGTTGTACCTGGGACGACAGTCGTGGGTCATCAGGGTGAACAGCAGGGGACTCAGGACGCAGCCCTGTGGGGAACCGGTGCTCAGGGAGATGACACTTGAGGTATTGTTACCCACACGGACAGACTGGGTTCTGTCGGTGAGGAAGTCCAGCAGCCAGTTGCACAGGGGGGTGTTGAGGCCTAGGGGGCCCAGTTTGTGTACCAGCTCCTGGGGGATGATCGTGTTGAATGCTGAGCTGAAGTCCAGAAACAGCATCCGCACGTGGGTGTTCTTGTCCTCCAGGTGCTCCAGGCTCAGATGGAGAGCAGTGGAGATGGCGTCCTCAGTGGAGCGGTTAGGTTGGTACGCAAACTGGAGCGGATCGTATGATGGAGGCAGTATGGAAATTATGTGGTCCTTACCACCCGCTCGAAGCACTTCATGATGGTCGTTGTTAGTGCAACAGGGCGAAAGTCATTAAGGCATGTGATGGTTGGTTTCTTGGGCACTGGGATGATCGTGGCAGACTTAAAGCACGGGGGGACAACAGCCTGGATCAGTGACGTGTTGAAGATGTCTGTGAGCACACAGGCCAGCTGGTCTGCGCACTCCTTGATCAGCCGTCCTGGGATGTTATCTGGGCCAGATGCTTTCCGTGCGTTAACTTTTCTCAGGGCTCTCCGTACAGCAGTAGTTTCGAGCCTGAGTGCCTGTTCATCGAGGTGGGGGGTTGCTTTCCTCGCTGGGGTGTTGTTCAGAGCTTCAAATCTCCCAAAGAAGTTGTTGAGCTCATTGAGGAAGCTGATGTCGTCTCGGCAGGGTGAGGGTGTGGCTTTGTAGTCTGTGACGGTCTTGATGCCCTGCCACAGTTGTCTGGAGTTGCTGGGGTCATGGAAGAAACCCTGGACCTTCTGGCTGTGGGCGCGTTTTGCTGCCTTGATAGCACGGTTCAGATTGGCCCTCGCTGTTCTCAGTGCCACCGCTTCACCGGATTTGAAGGCAGCATTACGTTCCCTCAGGCTTGTGCGCAACTCCTTAGTCATCCAAGGTTTCTGGTTGGCTCGTGTGACTATTGTCTTTTCAGTGCACTCAAAACAGTCCTGCAGTGCAGACATAGATCCCTCAGGCCACACTCTCACCTTCTTCACAGCAGGCTTTTCTCTGGTGAGCAGGGGCTGATATGCTGGAATTAGCATAACAGAGAGATGGTCTGAGGAGCCGATGTGGGGGCGGGGGGCTGCTCTGAAGGCCTTCCTGATGTTGGTGTAGACTAAGTCCAGTGTGTTTTTCCCTCTGGTAGCAAAATCCACATGTTGATGGAATTTTGGAAGAACAGTCTTCATGTTGGCCTGGTTAAAGTCCCCAGCAACAATGAAAACGCCCTCCGGGTGTGTGGTTTGCATGTCACTGATGGCACTGTAGAGGGTACTTAGCGCTTGCTTGGTGTTAGCGCTGGGTGGAATGTACACAGCAACAATGGTGACGGTGGTGAATTCCCTGGGCAGGTAGAAGGGTCTGCATCTCACAATCATAAACTCAATGTCCACAGAGCAGTGACTAGAGACCAGCGTAGCGTTATTACACCAGCTGTTATTAGTGTAGATGCAGATTCCACCCCCTCAGGTTTTACCTGTGAGAACGTGACTCCTGTTGGCTCTGAAAGTTGTTAGCCCGTCCAGGCTAATGGCTACATCAGGGACAGATGAGTTTAGCCACGTCTCAGTGAAAATGAGGATGCAGCAGTTTCTTGTCTCCCTTTTGGTGGTTAAGTCCAGCTTTAGATAGTCCAGTTGGCTTTCAAGGGAGCGTACGTTGGCGAGCAGGATGGAGGGAAGCGGCGATCGGACCGGGTTAGCTTTTAGCTTAGCTGTAAGTCCGCCGCGACAACCGTGCTTCTGTTTCCTCCCGCACCGCCTCCGGTGTCTCCGTGGACGGTCTGTGCTGGTGGGAGACTCCGCTGCTTTGTAGGCCGCTGGGTCCGACTGGTGTAGCAGCCAGAGGCTTTGTATTGTGATCCGCGTCTCTAAATGTACGTAGTCGGAAGGACTGAATTTGCGAAAACTAAGCATAACCTGACGGTCATATACCGTTTGTGTTCTGTTCCGCTGAGCAGACAGTAGTGTAGATGGCGAATTAAGCGATGTATTGGCTATTTTACCGGGAGCCGAAGCAGCCGCTGCCGTACAGGGCGCCGCCATCTTGATTTTCTTGTCAATCAAGGAACAATCAAGGAAAAGTCTTTTCCTTGCCTTCATATTTGACCACAACACCCAGACGCATGGTCCCATTTAATGTTAAACTTGGTGCCCATACAACCAATAACTCGTTCCACGTGGATCCTGGCGTGATCTAGTTTCCTGGTCTGTTCCACATCTTTTGCATCCAGTAGGCTGCGGCCCCTAGTGAATGCAGGGATTTTCAGTGTGGCACCCTGCTGTCTACCTGTGTTGTCCATTTGAGCAGCATCCTCCTGACATGTCTGTGCCACTTGATCTGACGACCCTGTTTCCATCTCAGCTACAGATGAAGTGTTGTCTGATGGTGATAAGAATAAGAAATATTGTTGTTATACAATATCATTTGAAATCCAAAAAAAATCACAAAATGCTGTAATATTTATCATACAGATGCATTGATCAGTGAATCATCATATCCATTAATTCAGGGATAACAAAGTACCAAAACATTAACCTGAAGGGGCTGTATTGTCCTCAGTATTCGCTTGTCCTGCTGATGCTGTTTCCACCCAGGTGAGAGATTGTTGTTGTTTCACATTTAAGAAGCTGAAAAATCCCAGAAAGTAGAAAATATTGACATTTAAGCCGAACAATGACAAAAAGTAGAAAATATTGACTTTTAAGAAGCTGAACAATGAAAGAACTTAGAAAATATTTCACATTTAAGATGATGAAAAATGTAAGAGAGTGGAAAATATTCACATTTAAGAAACTGAAAAATTACAGAAAGTGGAAAATATTTCACATTTAAGGTGAAAAATGTCAGAAAGTATAAATATTGACTTTTAAGAAGCTGAACAATGAAAGAACAGAAAATATTCACATTTAAGAAGCTGAAAAGTGTCATGAAATAGAAAATATTTCACATTTAAGAAGCTGAAAAGTGTCATGAAATAGAAACTATTTCACATTTAAGAAGCTGAAAAATGTCAGAAAGTAGAAAATATTGACATTTTAGAAGCTGAACAATGATAAAAAGTAGAAAATATTCACATTATAGAAGCTGAAAAATGACAAAGAAAATATTCACATTTAAAAAGCTAAACAATGAAAGAAATTCAAAAATAGTCAAATTTAAGAAGCTGAAAAATGACACAAAGTTGAAGCTATTCACATTTACGAATGTGAAAATGACAGAAATTCGAAAATATTTCCATTGTGGAAGATGAAAAATGACAAAATCTAGAAAATATTCAACAATTATTTTACATGTAATCACTATAATGTGATATAATTGTCATATAATAAATTTAAATTGATGTATAATTTGACCATTTACTTTTTACATTACATTACATGTCATTTAGCAGACGCTTTTATCCAAAGCGACTTACAATAAGTGCATTTAAACATTTGGGTACAAATAAGAGCTAGAAGTAAGTAAGAGCTTCAAGTAAATCAAACTATGAAGTGCTAGTCGTAAGTGCGATGTATTTTTTTTTTTTTTTTTAATTTTTTTTTTTCCGTCGTCATCATCGTCTTAGTCGAGGTAGAGTCCGAAGAAATGTGTTTTTAGTCGGCGGCGGAAGATGTGGAGGCTTTCCGCTGTCCGGATGTCGATGGGGAGCTCGTTCCACCATTTGGGAGCGAGGACAGTGAACAGTCTCGAGTTCTGTGAATGCCTCTGCGATCCTCTCAGTGAGGGGGCAGCGAGCCGGTTTGCCGATGCAGAGCGAAGTGGGCGGGCTGGGGTGTAGGTTTTGATCATGTCCTGGATATAGGCTGGACCGGATCCGTTTGTAGCATGGAACGCAAGCACTAGAGTCTTGAAGCGGATGCGAGCAGCTACAGGAAGCCAGTGAAGGGAGCGGAGGAGAGGTGTAGTGTGGGAGAATTTTGGTAAGTTGAAGACCAGTCGAGCTGCTGCATTCTGGATGAGTTGCAGGGGTCGTATGGCACACGCAGGGAGACCAGCCAGGAGGGAGTTGCAGTAATCCAAGCGTGAGATGACAAGAGCCTGGACCAGAACCTGTGCCGCCTTCTGGGTTAGAAGAGGCCGTATCCTTCTGATGTTGTACAACATGTATCTGCAAGATCGAGCTGTTGCAGCAATGTTGGCAGTGAGGGAGAGATGGTCATCAAGTGTCACACCCAGGTTCCTTGCGGTATGAGACGGAGTTACCACAGAGTTGTTGAGGGTGATGGTTAGGTCTGTGGTGGGAGAGCCCTTTCCTGGGAGAAAAAGAAACTCAGTCTTGTCGAGATTGAGTTTCAGGTGATGGTCAGACATCCACTGAGAGATGTCGGTCAGACAAGCGGAGATCCGTTCTGCTACATGTGTGTCGGAGCTGGGAAAAGAGAGAATGAGTTGGGTGTCGTCGGCGTAGCTGTGAAAGGAAAAACCATGAGAGAGAATAATAGAACCAAGAGAGTTGGTGTACAGAGAGAAGAGGAGAGGGCCCAAGACAGAACCCTGAGGGACCCCAGTAGCTAGAGGACAGGGTTCAGACACAGATCCTCTCCAGGTTACTCTGTATGTTCGGTTTTGAAGATAGGACGAGAGTAGGGTAAGTGCAGATCCTGAGACACCTAGTTCTTGAAGGGAGGAAATAAGGATCTGGTGGTTAACTGTGTCAAACGCTGCAGAAAGGTCCAAGAGGATGAGCACAGAGGAGAGAGAGGCAGCCCTGGCAGTGTGGAGTTGCTCAGTGACCGCAAGAAGTGCAGTTTCGGTCGAGTGACCTGCTTTAAAACCAGACTGAAGAGGATCAAGAAGGTTTTTCCGGTGAAGGTAGGAGGAGAGTTGATTAAAGATAGCACGCTCCAGATTTTTGGAGAGAAAAGGAAGAAGAGAGACAGGTCTGTAGTTATTTACTTCAGACGGGTCAAGGGTGGGTTTTTTAAGGAGGGGGGTCACTCTGGCCTCTTTAAGAGAGTCCGGAAAGCAACCAGATGATAGAGATGTGTTAATGAGGTGGGTGAGGAAAGGAATAAGATCAGAAGCAATTGACTGAAGAAGGTGAGAGGGGATAGGGTCAAGGGGGCAGGAGGTGGGGCGGGCAGAGGTTATTAGGGAAAGAACTTGATCATGAGATAGAGGGGTGAAAGAGGATAGAGAAGGAGCTGAATTTGTGGTTGGTAGAGAGGTGAGATCAGGAGGTGGGGTTGAAAAAGAAGAGCGAATGTCATCTACTTTTTTTGTGAAGTGGTTGACAAAGTGAATTGGTAGAAGGGAGGAGGGAGGAGGGGGGGTGGGGGGATCAAGGAGGTTAGAGAAGATCGAGAAAAGTTTTTTGGGGTTAGGTGAAAGAGGATTGAATTTTAGTCTGATAGAAAGATTGTTTGGCTGCAGAGATAGAGGCAGTGAAGGTGGAGAGAAGAGAGTGATAGGAAAGCAGGTCATCAGGGTGTTTTGATTTCCTCCATTTCCTTTCTGCTGCCCGTATCGTGGCTCTCTCAGCACGCACTGAGTCAGACAACCACGGGGCTGGGGAGGACTTACGAACCCGCCGTGAAGTAAGAGGACAGAGAGAGTCAAGAGAGGAGGACAGAGTAGAGAGGAATGTGTCTGTGGCAGAGTTGGGATGCATGAGGGAGAAGGAGTCAGCTGAAGGAAGTGCTGATAGAACAGTTGAGGAGAGAGAGGAGGGAGAGAGAGAGCGAATATTACGACGGACAAGTGCAGTATCTGATGAGATGAGATCATCAGATTGGGAGAGTGGGAGAGAGTAGGATATGAAGAAATGATCAGAGACATGAAGTGGAGTTACCGTGAGGTCGGAGGTGGAGCAGTTTCTGGTGAAGATGAGGTCAAGGTGGTTGCCAGCTTTGTGAGTTGGTGGAGAAGGAGCAAGTGAGAGAGAAAGAGAGGAAAGTAGAAGAAGTAGATCGGATGACTTCTCTGACTGGATGTTGAAGTCACCAAGAAGAACAAGTGGTGGGCCATTTTCTGGGATGTTTGAGAGGAGGACATCTAGTTCCTCCAAAAAGTGTCCCAGTGGGCCTGGTGGACGGTAGATGACAACAATGATTAGTTTGACTGGGTGAGTTATAGTTACAGCATGAAATTCAAACGACTGTGAAGAGAAGTGTGGCAGTGGGTAAAGAGTGAAAGTCCAGTTGGGGTTGATGAGCAGACCTGTCCCGCCACCTCTTCCAGTGGGCCTGGGTGTGTGGGAGAAAGAGTGGGCGGAGGAGAGAGCTGCAGCGGTGGCTGTGTTGGAGGGTGTTATCCAAGTCTAAGTGAGAGCAAGGAAGTCCAGGCATTGCTCAGTAGCAAAGCCGGAGATGAACTCAGTCTTGCGGGTAGCTGACTGGCAGTTCCACAGGCCCCCTGCAAAAAGGTGTTGGATGTGTGTGGAGCGGTTGGGATAGATAAGTGAGGACAGGTTACGGTGATGCTGTGAGTGATTGTGAGGTTTGTAGTATCTATGAGAGGAGACATGAACAGGAATGGAAAAAAGGCACATATGTGAAAGGTAGAAAACACTTGCAGACAGGTACTTAGCCTCGTCAGCCTCCTTGTTAGACTCCGGTTTAGACTCCTTTGTCTTTGTCCTCCTGAGTCTTGACTCCGGTTTAGACTCCTTTGTCTTTGTCCTCCTGAGTCTTGACTCCGGTTTAGACTCCTTTGTCTTTGTCCTCCTGAGTCTTCGTCTGAAGAGTCTGCCGCTGAAGCTGCCGCTTCAAAGTCGGTGCTGCTTTTTAAAGACACCTGATTAGGTGCTGATTGGTTACAGCTGTGTTGGCCACTCCCCTTTGCCAGTGAAACTTCTCACCTGGTGATGGTGATGGCTCAATAGAAACTAGGTCAAAACTTTTCAGTATGTTATAATCACTTCCGATAGGACTTTATTTTGAAAACCAGAAATAAGACTGCTTAGTTATGGCAGTTTAAGTAAAATTGACTAAAAAGGAGTGAAGGGAGTCCAGGTTACTCCAAAAGTATACAGTAAAAGTACTTCATACCACTAGTATATGAAGTACAAGTGATAAGAGTCCAGTGAAAGTAAAATCATAAACTACTGATAAAAAAGGGTTAGTTTTGATATATAATTAATATATAATCAGTACATTGTGACTGATGGTTGTTGAGGTTGAGGGCTTCAGCATCTGAGGCTGTGTCTTGACAGTCAGGAAGAATTGAGCCCCAAACAAAGTGATAAATTGTGTTAAAGGGGACATATTATACCCTATTTCCCCCATTAAAATAGTTCCCTGGTGTCCTAATGAACATGTCAGTGACATGCCTTGGTCAAAATACCATAAGGATGAAGCATCATAGCAGTTCAATAACCCTGCTAAGCCCGCCCCTTTCAGAACGCTCGGTTTTCGTGCATGGTCTCTTTACATGCAAATGAGACACAGGCAAACACACACCCACTTCTTCCAGGGGGTTTCTGATTTGTCCTCTTTACAGCGCTTTACAGCTCTATTCGTCTCCCCCTCCCTCCACTAGTTCTCTGACAATATCAACATGGCAGCGTGCGCAGAAAACAGCGAGAGTGCCGTCACAGGAAGAGACGTTCTACATAAGGATCGAGTCGAACAGTGCCGAACTGTAAATCAGTTAAAAAGACTTAGGAATAGCACCACTGATCGCCAGCGGCGCGTGGCGAGCTGCATAAGCTGGCGCTGTATGTTACTGTATCAGACCGGTGACTATGCTCCGGAGACCTTGCCACCGCTGATCGCCACCGCGGCACCGCTGATCGCCACCGCGGCACCGCTGATCGCCAGCTCTGAGCTCAGCTCTCTGAGCTGGCGATCAGTCGCATACAGTGGCCGTTTAGGCAGCTCGCCGCTGGCGATCAGCTGATTTTCACAGAGAGTGCAGCACCGCTGATCGCCGTATATGTGATTGTATCAGACTGAGTCTGTGCTCCTGTCATGGAGGACGTACTGAACAAATATTTTTAATTAGGACGTGTCAGAATGGTCAGTTATGAGCTCTATGTGACCTTTTCTTAACAATGTGTGTGTGTTTGTACGTCGGTGAAATACGCCCCTGACTAAATACGGCGACCGCTGGCCGCAGTCTAGTGCGAACACACGAACACACGTTTGCTGACTTTATCCGGCACATTAGCTTCATATATCAAATCCTCTGTGGAAGTTTGTGTATAACACTGTGCTCCACTGTGCAGCCACGAACAGCACACTTGTCCCTCCGCGTTGACATAATACCGCTCTTCCTCCCTCGCCTGCACTCTCGCAGGGACAAGGTGGAGCTAAGGTGGAGCTCTGGAAGTAAACTTACTGGTGGGGCGGTAACATTCGCGGTGAAATGCGCATGCTGCCGTCATGAGCGCAGGGAATTCAACATCGAGTGTTTTATCGCCTATACTTACACTAAGGGGGACCACGAAAACATGACGGAGTATTCTTTTTCCACACTTTGGCGACTGGTAGGGCCTCCAGAGTCCCAAATATAAGTATTAAAATGGTTAAAAAGTTGATTTTGCGTAATATGTCCCCTTTAAAATATTCACATTTAAGAAGCTGAAAAATTAAAGAAAGTAGAAAATATTCACATTTAAGAAGCTGAGAAATGAAACAAATTAGAAAATATTCACCTTTAAGAAGCAGAATAATGACAGAAAGTATTCTTTGTAAAATAGAGTGGGTTGTGATCCGACACGTCCGCACCCCCTATTACACATTCCTTTCTACATTCATGAAAACGTAATCCATCCTTGAGTGGACTTAACGTGCTGCTGAGTAAGCTGGGTGTAGTTCCCTCCATACATCTATCATCTGCTCCAGATGTATTTATGAATCTTGTCAAATGCATTTTGTTCTTTTTGTGGCTAGTTGTATCCAAATTATAGTTTTTAATAATAATAACTCAAATCTCCCCCACAAATCAAACTACCCTTTGTTTCTGTTGCTATGACATCAAATAAGCGATTTAGTTCTTCTGCAATGTGTTTTTCCTTGTCAGTCTTCATTCAATGGTGAAAACACACACAGCTCCTCGAAGTAGCAGTAACAGTAGAGCCTCATGTAAAGTAGCCATGTGTTTCCTCTGTGATTCGCAGCTGATTGACGGAAAAAAAAACAACAAAAGCACCGGAATGCTCTGTTCTGTCAACTTGGAATCAGTTCACAGTGATTAAACAACCCAAATTCAAATACAAAGTGTATGGTTTTGTCTAAATAAATAGCATCTAACGTCACCAGCAGAGGTCGCTATCACCCACAGTCAAGACTGACACGGCTTCAAATTCCAATTATAGTATTAATAATCCTTTGAAAATGAGAACTTGTGTTTAAGTTATGATGACGTGAGTGTTGATGTTAAGCCACAAGGTGGGGCAGTCATTAGCTACATGAAGAGTAGACCTGAGGGCTTTACTACAGAGGAGGCTCAGCATAGCCAGGCTCTGTGTTCATGATCCTGATCATAATATCATCTGAAAATAATACAAAGACCAAACAAAGTGTCCTTGACTTAAAATAACATTATTCTGTTATAAACTGTTCCATTTAGTTTCAATATTTTGTTGTGAGCAGTTTGTTTTTTCTTTGTCAAATCAGTGAAGTCAGTTTTTTAGTCACAAGTCAAGTGAAGAAGGTTGTTGTACACAAGGGGAGTGCACTGAGATACGGACCGTCAAAGTCATACACTGTGTTGTACACACAGTGTGTACACACTGGAGTGTGACACAAGGGGAGAGGACAACCAACAATGTTCTGTGGTGCTTTGATTACGTCCTGAAGCCTCTTCCTGTTGGTCCCAGACCAGGTCCCAGACCATACTGTGATACAGTCTGCCAGCAGGCTCTCAATACAAGAGTGGTAGAAGGTCTTCAGCAGTTTGGTGTCTAGATTATTCTTTCTGAGGACCCTGGATTGGCAATGTGCTGGTCCTCCTCCTGACTGCTGGGTCCATGTCTGGATCGCTGCAGATTACTATAACACACAAACACACACTAATAACAATTTAAACCTTCAATTTTACATTACTTAGTTATGTCTAACTAAGTAACAAAAAGAACCACTAAAATAAACTATGGACAAAATATATTAAGATTCTCAGTTAACTGATAAAACATATCTCCCTCTAGATTTGCTATCTCCGTGAAACAGAGATCAGCTACATCACAGCAACCTGGAAGTGCCGAGGCTGTTCACAGCACTGTCACACACACTCCCAAAGTCTGGGTATGCTGAACTGTTGTTCTGCATTTTGCTGCTCCTCCAGAGACTGAAAGGGATTGGTGCCAAATGCTGACTCCCTGGTCAGGTTTGCCCCCCTTTCTTGCAGGTAGAGGTCAGCAGCCTCTGCTGAACCTGGCAGAAGTTCTTCTGGCAACGTCACCTATAAGCCGCCCTCGGCCAGGACATTTGGGATCCCTCTTCCTTATGAAAGACAAAGGGAATGTTGAATCGGTTCATTTTTCTCTTGGTGTTGAGACATTCTATTGTACTGCAACTAACTGCCAATATCACAGTATCAGTATTGTTAAAGCCTACTTACACTGACATAAGCCGTCTGTGTTGGTGTATATGTCTGATTTGGCCATCAGGCAACTGTAATTCCACAGTAATTTGTTGTCAGCTGCCTAAGTTATGTAATATCCGATCCATGTGAATGTGTCACAGAGAAGGAACAAAGGATATGCAGCTTAAAAACAATACATGAGCTAGTTGATCAGTTATTATGTAAATCTAATCATTATTTATCGTTATTTATTTAAATCAAGTCTCTAACACAAAAAAAGTGTAATAAATGAAGGGCTTTGAATACTTTTCAGATTCACTGTATTTACACTTTATTCAACACATTTTGAATTTGAAAACGCTCAGTGGGGCCTGAGGAAGTGGACCTGAGGTGTTGCCAAGGGGAAAATAATCCTCACAGCAGGCTCCCTGCTAAGTGAAATTCATTTTTGTGTTGGGGAAACAACTGCTCAAATGGATCAAATACCTGAAACTGTGTGAGAATTCCAAGCATCAACTAGACAATTCTGTGCCGAAATTTCGAGCGTGTCTGCTGTTCTTGCTGCATATATTGTCGGGTGCAGGACTTGTGCTGGTAAAGGATTAAAGGATTGAACCTTTAATGATGAAGTATGTAGACAACTTGTATGTTGGTGGAATCACCCTTTAAAAGAGAAAAACTCATAAGCCCCTCCCACTCTCCCCCCCACTTCCAAAAATCTGTTTCTAACACCTGCATTATAAAATCTGAAAACATGGATTGAACCTTTAAAACTTGAAGTATTTAGACAATTTATTTATTTTGGTGGAATCACCCTTTAAAACACCAAGTTTTAAAGCACGAAGAGAGAGATTCACTAGCCCCTCCCTAATCCCCCCCCTCCTTCCACGCACACACACGCACACACACACCTCTGCCTAAACTCTCATTCACGCACATGTGCTTCTCCCAAACCTCTAAAAACATAGAAAACAGCATGTTTCAAAGTTTCCATATTTCAAGAACGGTTGATGATAGAGATACAATTTTGGTTTGTGAGCGTCAGGAGGCTTCCAGAAACTCCCTCATTTAAATTTGTGTGAAACGGGTGTGAATTGACAGAGAAATCACAGTTTTAAAATCAACCTCTGGTAGATTTTTCCAAAACTCCAAAGCAGACTTTTTAACATGGGAGTGAATGAGAGCTTTGAACAGAACTCTCTGCGCTTTTAGGTGATTTTAAGAAGAACTACAAGTCATATGAAAATGAAAACACACACAGGGTTACACGACAACCATGGCAACGTTTTGATTTAAAAATTGTCTGTGTAGGTTGGAAATTGTGGGCAGGAGAAGAGTTTGTTTAGAGATTTTTGTGATTATTTTGCTGGATCTCACTCGAGTGTGTCACTCCAGCGTCCCACCCACACACGAAAAAAAGTACAAAACGTAAACTGCAATTGTTTAAAAACCGTAAAATGTATCAAAACATTGTCAGAAAAGCCCCAATTCTTGTGACTCGTTTAAACTTCCAACCACGTTTCTACGTTAAAGTATGACAACACTGTGATGCTCTGAAGTGGGCTTGGTTTACTTGGGAGTCTCCTTCTTTCGACCGTTTCCCATTCATTTTAATAGGGAAATTATTTGCATTTTTGTCACCATGGTTACTAGTCTTAAAAAAGTCATAGCACACCATTCCCGATCAAGCCGCACGTTTTGATATAACGTGTGGGGGTTTTAACACTGCGGGAGGAGTTACGCGCCCAACATTTGGCGGAAGAGGAAAAAGACAAAGAACAAAAGATGCTTGCGCTGCAATGCATTCTAGCGAGAACTCTAAAAATGTCCAAGACAATGTCCTTGATAGTACAGAATGAGATAACACTGGGAGTGATGTTTTGGAGATAGTGATATTTGCATTGAAGGAGATTAGCTTGTGGTCTGAAATTGGGAGAGCTTCATCATTGCAGTTGGTAGGGGTGACACCAGAACAGCAGATGAGGTCAAGGATGTATCCTTTACAGTTGGTGGGGAAATCAGTATATTGCTGTAGTCCAAACAGGATGTAAACTCTCTGGTGAGATTATTGTTAGTGTTGTCCATGTGAATGGCAACTATGGTGGGAGTGGATCCAGGCAGAAGAGATGCAACAGCTTCAAATGAGGAAAAGACCTTCCAACACTCACAGTAAATCATTGCGAGACCCCCACCTCTGCCAGAGCCACAGGGTTGACAGATGTAAACAAACCCTGGTGGAGTTGGTTGGTAACCTTAGGTCTGTCCGATTGGAGATCTCATCCTCCCCCTCTCAAGATCTCCTGGGGATATCTATATTCAGGGCTTTCCGTGGCTTTATTGCATTCTTCCTCACAAAAGACACAGGATGGGCTGCTAACCCATACTGTCCCGTGTGCACTTTCTGGGGACGGTATGGATTAGCATGGGTTGTCGGTAGTTCGGAGAGGACATGGAGAAGGACTATCGGTCGGCACCAAGGCGTTTCTGGAAAACCATTCGAGGGGAAAGCGGGGGACCATCCAAGCTGTGTACAGTAAGGATGGGACACTGTTGACCTCGACTGAGGAGGTAACCGGACGGTGGAAGGAACACTTTGAGGAACTCCTGAATCCGACATCTGCACCCTCTGTGGTGGAGGCAGAGAGGGAGGCTGATGGGGGATCATCGTCAATCTCCCTGAGGGAGGTCACTGAGGTGGTTAAACAACTCCACAGTGGCAAGGCCCCAGGGGTTGATGAGACCCGCCCAGAAATGCTGAAGGCTCTGGGTGTGGAGGGGCTGTCTTGGATGACACGTCTCTTCAACATTGCCGAAGGAGTGGCAAACTGGGGTGGTGGCCCCCCTTTTCAAAAAGGGGGACCTGAGAGTTTGTGCCAATTACCGGGGCATCACACTTCTCAGACTCCCTGGTAAGGTTTACTCCAAGGTACTGGAAAGGAGGGTTCGACCGGTAGTCGAACCTCGGATTCAAGAGGAACAATGCGGATTCCGTCCTGGTCGTGGAACAACGGAACAGCTCTTTACTCTTGCAGGGATCCTGGAGGGGGCCTGGGAGTACGCCCATCCGGTCTACATGTGTTTTGTGGACCTGGAGAAGGCGTATGATTGGGTTCCCAAGGAGATACTGTGGGAGGTGCTGCGGGAGTATGGGGTGAGGGGGGCACTACTTAGGGCCATCCAATCCCTATACGCCCAAAGTATGAGCTGTGTCAGGGTTCTCGGCACTAAATCTGGCCTGTTTCCTGTGGGTGTTGGCCTTCGCCAGGGCTGTGCTTTATCACCAATCCTGTTTGTGATTTTCATGGACAGGATATCGAGGCGTAGTCGTGGGGGAGAGGGGTTGTGGTTTGGCGGGCTTGAGATCACGTCGCTGCTTTTTGCAGATGATGTGGTCCTCATGGCTTCGTCGGCCTGCGACCTTCAGCGCTCACTGGATCGGTTCGTGGCCGAGTGTGAAGCGGTCGGGATAAGGATCAGCACCTCTAAGTCTGAGGCCATGGCTCTTAGCAGGAAACCGGTGGATTGCCTTCTCTGGGTAGGGAATGACTCCTTGCCCCAGGTGAAGTATCTCGGGGTCTTGTTCACGAGTGAGGGGACGAGGGAGCCGGAGATGGGCCGGAGAATCGGAGCGGCTGGTGCGGTACTGCATTTGCTTTACCGCACGGTTGTGACGAAAAGGGAGCTGAGCCGGAAGGCAAAGCTCTCGATCTACCGGTCAGTCTTCGTTCCTATCCTCACCTATGGTCATGAAGGTTGGGTCATGACCGAAAGAACGAGATCGCGGGTACAAGCGGCCGAAATGGGATTCCTCAGGAGAGTAGCTGGCTTTTCCCTTAGAGATAGGGTGAGAAGCTCGGTCATCCGGGGGGAGCTCAGAGTAGAACCGCTGCTCCTTCACGTTGAAAGGAGCCAGTTGAGGTGGTTCGGGCATCTGGTGAGGATGCCTCCTGGGCGCCTCCCGAGGGAGGTATATCATGCACGTCCAGCTGGGAGGAGGCCTCGGGGTAGACCTAGGACAAGGTGGAGAGATTACATCTCCACTCTGTCCTGGGAACGCCTCGGGATCCCTCAGTCGGAGCTGGTCAATGCGGCTCAGGAAAAGGAAGTTTGGGGTCCCTTGCTGAAACTGCTGCCCCCGCGACCCGGCCACGGATAAGCGGAGGATGATGATGATGATGATGATGATGATGGGAGTAACACAGTGACAGCTGCTGAGAAAGTGTCGTGTTTACTGTGATATTTAAGCATTTGATAATAACTATTTTGATTCATGATATTTTTACAATGTTATATTTATTTAGTATTAAGTATATTTGTAATGGCTTTTAAAAATGTTAACTGTATGTTTATTTGACATCATCAAACAGGTCAACATATTTTAATTATTTCTACAGTTTTATTGCCAACAAATGTTGCTTTCACAGAATATACAGCTCACTTTTATTATTATAATTATAATTATTATTATTATTGTTAATATAATGATAATAAAATATTAAAATAAAGTTACGCCAGAAAACCTTCAGAGTTGTGATCATATTATTAGGAACAATAACAGTTAAAAGTAGTTTCAAAAGCAGCCTCCCCGGGAATCCGTGACGAAGAGCACAGGTCTCAGTGCATCACATGGTCACAGCTCCACTCCACACCATCATCTGCCCTGTGTCACGATTTCTGGGACTCAACATGCTAACAGCTAGCTGCTAATAGGGCTGTCATGGTTCAGGAATTTTCACCATGGTAACTGAATGTGGTGATGTCATGTGCGTATCTGTGATCGTTTATACTGTGGTTTATCATTTTTGCGATGAGCTGCCTGCTAAACTGGAAACCACCAGAAGCTGAAAGGGGGTTTATATATATACATTATATACAGTATGTATCTGTATTTGACCAACCGTTTTCTACTGAGCTTCCTACTGAGTCACACGTCTCCAGGGTTAAAGAAAATAAACACCATGTGAGACTTAATGAAGTGAAATGTTGTTAAGTTATATTATACAACTGAAGTTGACTTTACTGGGACCTACACTGTGGTGAAGAATGTGCTACTTCCTGTATGTAGCTTAAATGCTACAGATGAGATGCTTGTGGAATCTTTTTATCTGATGCCACAATAAATAGTAGCACTTACCTCTCTCCTTGTCCAACATGTCCAACACCATAACAAGTGGTCCTGATAATGTGTCATGAAAGTGTCAGCGGAGGTGCTGTGTGATTTTTGTCCTTCGGGGTTTTAACTTTAACTAAGGTTGTCGGTTTGATTCCCAGCGTCACTAGTCTACATGCCGATGTGTCCTTGGGAAGACACTTAACTCCATGTTGCACCTGACAGCTGTACCGGCAGTGTGTGAATGGGTATGAAAGATGATGCTCTGTGGCAAAACTGTAGTGTAAAGCAGCTTTGAGTGGTCACACAATGTTCTGCAGGTTCTGGAAATTAATTCAATGTGTGAATCAAATGACAACAATATCTCCAAGGTTCCTCACAGTAGAACTGGAAGCCATGGTGATGTCATCTAAAGTGACAATGTGATCAGAAGGTTTTTCTCTGAGGTGTTTCGCCGAGTATAATAGTTTAAAAGTAGAAAGTTACAGGTCATCCAGGACCTAATGTCTCTGAGACAACCTGATTTATTTCATCCAGCCTCATTGATAAATATAGCTGTGTGTCATCTGCATAACAATTAAAGTGTATGTTGTGCTTTCTAATAATGTTCCCTAGAGGAAGCATATATAAAGGTAAAAAGTATAGGCCCGAGCACTGAGGCTTGTGGAACTCAACAATTAACTTTTATTTGTAACACACCTGAACACACATCAGATGCAACACATCTGAGTAACACAACACCTGAGTAACACAACACACCTGAGCTACACAAAACATCTGAGTAACACAATACACCAGAGCGACACAATACACCAGAGCGACACAACACACCTGAGTAACACAACACACCTGAGTAACACAATACGCCTGAGTAACACAACACGCCTGAGTAACACAACACGCCTGAGTAACACAACACGCCTGAGTAACACAACACACCTGAGTAACACAACACACCTGAGCTACACAACACACCTGAGTAACACAATACACCAGAGCAACACAATACACCAGAGCGACACAACACACCTGAGTAACACAACACACCTGAGTAACACAATACACCAGAGCGACACAATACACCAGAGTAACACAACACACCTGTGTAACACAACACACCTGAGTAACACAACACACCTGAGCTACACAACACATCTGAGTAACACAACACACCTGAGTAACACAATACACCAGAGCAACACAACACACCTGAGTGACACAACACACCTGAGCTACACAACATACCTGTAAAGGTTCTATCTTCTATGATCTGTTGTAAAAGCTGAAATGTTCATGTTTTCATGTTTTCATGTCTGTTGTGATTCAACAAGAGGAAACTGTGACTGATAACGACAAACTGCACAACGTTACACAGTCACAATTATTGTCAAATGATAAATATTAAACATAATTAGTACAATAAAATATGCTCAGGTAAATGATGAGGTTGTGGGGTAAATGATGAGTTCATGGGGTAAATGATGAAGTCATGGGGTAAGTGATGAGGTCATAGGGTAAGTGATGACCTGTCGTTCTGCACATATGTGACAGCCATCATCTTTGTGGCAGCGAGCATCAGCTACAACATGGTGATCAGAGAAGATGACTCCACCAACCGCCTGAGAGAATCTCTGGACCTGTACAGATCTATCTGGACCAACAGGTTCTGCTCTCACTGACTCTCTGCTCTGTGATTGGCTCTCACTGACTCTCTGCTCTGTGATTGACTCTCACTGACTCTCTGCTATGTGATTGGTTCTCACTGACTCTGTTCTGTGATTGGCTCGCACTGACTCTCTGCTCTGTGAAAAGCTCTTATTGACTCTCTGCTCTGTGATTGGCTCTCACTGACTCTTTGCTCTGTGATTGTGATTGAGTAACACAACACACCTGAGCTACACAACACATCTGAGTAACACAATACACCAGAGCGACACAATACACCAGAGTAACACAATACACCAGAGCAACACAACACACCTGAGTAACACAACACACCTGAGCTACACAACATACCTGTAAAGGTTCTATCTTCTATGATCTGATGTAAAAGCTGAAATGTTCATGTTTTCATGTTTTTCATGTTTTCATGTCTGTTGTGATTCAACAAGAGGAAACTGTGACTGATGACGACAAACTGCACAACGTTACACAGTCACAATTATTGTCAAATGATAAATATTAAACATAATTAGTACAATAAAATATGCTCAGGTAAATGACGAGGTTGTGGGGTAAATGATGAGTTCATGGGGTAAATGATGAGGTCATTGGGGTAAATGATGAAGTCATGGGGTAAGTGATGAGGTCATAGGGTAAGTGATGACCTGTGTTTCTGCACATATGTGACAGCCATCATCTTTGTGGCAGCGAGCATCAGCTACAACATGGTGATCAGAGAAGATGACTCCACCAACCGCCTGAGAGAATCTCTGGACCTGTACAGATCTATCTGGACCAACAGGTTCTGCTCTCACTGACTCTCTGCTCTGTGATTGGCTCTCACTGACTCTCTGCTCTGTGATTGGCTCTCACTGACTCTCTGCTCTGTGATTGGCTCTCACTGTCTCTCTGCTCTGTGATTGGCTCTCACTGACTCTGTGCTCTGTGATTGGCTCTCACTGACTCTCTGCTCTGTGATTTGCTCTTACTGACTCTCTGCTCTGCGATTGGCTCTCACTGACTCTGCTCTGTGATTGGCTCTCACTGACATTCTGCTCTGTGATTGGCTCTTACTGACTCTCAGCTCTGTGATTTGCTCTCACTGGCTCTCTGTTCTGAGATTGGCTCTCAATGACTCTCTGCTCTGTGATTGGCTCTCTCTGCTCTGTGATTGGCATCTTATTGACTCAACATTGAGTGGTCATCAAGACTAGAAAACCATTTACCATAAATACAACAGACATTTTAGCTGTTAACTTGTTCTCTGTTTTTGTTAAAAAAAATTCTGGAAACAGTTTGACAGAAATAAACCGCTGTTATCGGGAAGATTCCAGTCTGGCCAGAAATGGTCTTCATGGAAGAGTTGCAGCCAAAAAGCCATACCTCTGACGTGGAAACAAGGCCAAGTGACTCAAGTATTCACGAAAACATAGGAACTGGGGTGCAGACAAATGGCAGCAGATGCGCTGGACTGATGAGTCAAAATTACAAAACAGCAGAAGGCAGTTTGTTCGAGCGCTACAATAATGAGTGTCTGCAGGCAACAGTGAAGCATGGTGGAGGTTCCTTGAATGTTTGGGGCTGCATTTCTGCTCAGGATTAATGGTGTTCTCAATGTTGAGAAATACAGGCGGACACTTATCCATCATGCAATACAATCGGATGATTGGCCCCAAATTTATCCTGCAGCAGGACAACGACCCCAAACATACAGCCAAAGTCATTAAGAACTATCTTCAAGAAGTACTGGAAGTGATGGTGTGGCCTCCACAGAGCCCTGATCTCAACATCTTCGAGTGTGTCCGGGATTACATGAAGAGACAGAAGGATGTGAGAAAGCCTACATCCACAGAAGATCTGTGGTTAGTTCTCCAAGAGGTTTGGAACAACCTACCAGCCGAGTTCCTTCAAAAGCTGTGTGCAAGTGTACCTAGAAGAATTGATCCTGTTTTGAAGGCAAAGGATGATTTAGAGTTCTCTTTTGTTCATTCACTGCATGTTGTTGATTGATGAAAATAAATGATTAACACTTCCATTTTTGAAGGCATTCTTTGTTTACAGCATTTTTTCACAACTGCCTAAATCCTTTACACAGGACAGTGTTGAAACTCTGGTTTGACCCTGGAAGCGGTCTGCTGCAGGTCAGGTGCCATTACCTGTCTGTGTGCACCTTTCAGTCATAATATCATTGTCAACCAATAGCAAACACACAGTGGGTCCAATAAAAGCAACACACGGTGCAAATCATAACCCATTGTGATGGACAATGTAGTGCAGGCTCAGACTGTTTGCTCCCAGAAATAACTATGATGGAACAAAAGTCAGACTTTTATGTTTCCGGTGCATTCTCTCTGTGAATTTTAGGTTTCAATCTGTGTTTGAGTTTTATTGTCATGCAACCTGTGTGTGTGTGTGTGTGTGTGTGTGTGTGTGTGTGTGTTCATGTTCAATTTAGAATTAAGTTCAACGTCATAATCTGCGATCAAATGTAGTTTAAAAACGTTCCCTCGCTCATTTACAAAATGCGTCGGTCAAGTGACATATTCCAGTTCCTTCAGGGAGCACAGGTCTTTACCATAAACTTTCCTGCTATAGGCCATCTGGCGTACTGGACAATGCCGGTGGGCCAACACACATTTTTGGGCATTTTTATACACTGTGACGGTATTTGAGACCCCAAATGTGGACCATCGGTTGATTTTCTTGGAGAACATTGGGCAAGTCCAATGAAATCTCTCAGCCCTCCCCTCCCTCCTCAGCCTGCCCCTCTCCTCCCCCTTGACCAAGGTTATCAAATTTTGAGTTCAACCGGAGAGTTGGAGAGAAGTGAGTGTTGGACTGCAGCAGCGGAGACAGGCAGGTACACACACGCATGCAGTCAGAAACACAGGAATGACACAGAAATGATGGTCGGCTATGGAATTAACAATGAAAATGTTTTGGGTGTGTCTACATCTTCACTAAATACTATCTTGGGAAATTGTAGGCTAAAAGTGTGCAAATGTTCAACACAAAAATGATTACAGGACTCATTTTATTCAGTCAGACTTAAAACATGCATAATAACAGTAGCCTATAGAGTTTTGTACACAACCTTGTGTGTGTGTGTGTGCGTGCGTGTGTGAGACTGTGTGTGTGTGTGAGAGAGAGAGAGAGTGTGTGAGTAGGAGACTGTGAGAGAGAGAGAAAGAGAGCGAGAGAGAGATTTTTTTTAAGTCTCCTTTATTTGCTCAGAGCATGTTATCCATTACATTTTGGCTCTGGAGGAGAACAAAACAGAGGAAGAAATTCAGCAAACATAAAAAATAATCAACTCAGGATTTGACCGAAAACTAAATCATAATTTTTCACAGAACATAAAACTCCCTTCTCCCCCCACACTTGCAAAAAATCCACCAAATTATTTGTTAATGGATAAAAAGTAAAATCAGTTTTCAGTCTGGTCTTCAGCATTCGCACAAACATCAGTTTTGCATCCACGTCCACACTGTTCTCCACTCTATTTCTCCTGGTTATATAGACGGCCATCTTTGATTGGCCGATTAAAAAATTAAATAACTGACAGTGATTTTTCTTTTTCCTGTCGTACTTGTAACCAAGAATAAAAACAGAGTGAGAAACGTTTCATTAAACAAAGAAAAAACCTGAAACAGAAAGTGAAACAGAGGACTTAATCTAACCCACTGTAAAAAACAGTGAAAGACAGTTTCTCTCAGTGAACAGAAAGGACATGAATCAGTGACATTTGGATTAACAACAGAGATAAAAGCATTTACAGCCACCGCACCATGGAGAAGCCTCCACTGTAGGTCTCCGGCTTTCTTGGTTAGCGGTCGCTTATTCAGAGCCTTCCACTCAGGCTTCTGAGCTGTTGTGAGGGACAGGTGGGTCCTCCAAGGAGTGTCCACTCTGCAGTAATGCTTTTAAAACCAAGTAATACATTTTCTTTCCCGTCATGTTCCACAAACCATAATCAATAAAATCATTCACTTTCAAATAAAATCCAGAGTCACTTTCAAAAACAGGAGTGATGTTCATGTTGGGGAAAGAGTCAGAGGGATCAGGCTGAGCTGAGCTGTCACAATAGTTCGTTAAAAGAGTCAGTTCAGAGTCAGTCAGCTGCTGTTTCCAGTCTTTCAGCAGGAGACCACTCACCCTGACTGACCTGGTCCCCAGACACTGGGCCAGAGCAGCAGCATTGTCCAGGCGAGGTCCGCACACCTGAACCACACGGCCCAGGGTCAGGACCCTGGCATTGCACAGTTTCTGGAGTAGGGATGGTCCTGCAACGCAGTGGAGCCGTGTCCCATGAGTCACTGGTTCTTTTAGAAGCCAGAAAAGAGAGTCGCAGCGCCCTCTTTCCTTACAGAAGAGTCCCCACACTTTGAAGAGTCCTCTACAAAAGGTGGGGAAATTATCCAGGTTAAGTCCACGTAAATCCATTAAAAACAGAGAGTCTGCCAGACCCGGTCCACCACACCGCTCCAGTATGGCGCGAGCCACCGGCCTCCAGACCAAGTCCGAGGGTCCAGTTAAAAAGCGCCAGATGTGCTGGAGTCTGAACACTGCTCTCCTGCTGGCCAGATGTACAAGTCCGTGGCCCCCCTCCTCTTTGGGGAGAAAGAGGACGCTCTGGGGGACCCAGTGCAGACGGTCCCAGAAGAAGTCCACCATAGCGGCCTGCAGCCTCTCTGGCGGGTCCAGACACATCAGCCGGTGCCACAGCATGGAGGACACAAGGTTGTTAATGACGAGGACTCGACCTTTGAAGGACATCTTGGGTAAAATCCATCTCCACCTCTTAAGACGACCTTCAACCTGTTCAATAAAAAGGTCCCAGTTCTGGGAGGTGGACCCGGTCCACCACACCGCTCCAAGATGGACACCAAGATACTTAAGTCCTCCCCTTCTCCACACTAAGCCCCCGGGTAAAACCAGCTTCTTCTCTAGCCCCTCCCCCACTGCCACAGCTTCACTTTTCTCCCAGTTAATTCTCGAGGAGGAGAGTTTCCCGAAGTCAGCGGCAGTTTGGGTGAGACCATCTATGTCATCCTGAGTCCTCACAGACAGAATGACGTCATCAGCGTATGCTGACAATTTAAAACAGCCCTCACAGCCAGGAAAGGACAGACCAGACAGACCAGACCTCAGCTTCTGGAGAAAAGGCTCCAGGGCCAGAGAGTAGAGCATGCCCGACATTGAGCAGCCTTGTCTAACACCTCTCTGAACTTGAAATTGACTTTCAGCACACTCTCAATGTCACTGTACAAGACCCTGATCTTAGCTATGAAACCTGAGCTGAAGCCAAAAGCCTGCAGCGTCTGCCACAGGTAATGGTGTTCAACTCTGTCAAAAGCTTTTTCTTGATCTAGAGAAATCAGACCAAACTCTGAGCCTAATGAACTAGAGAGGTCCAAAATGTCCCGAATCAGAGTAATGTTGTCAGATATCAACCTGCCGGGCACACAGTAGGTCTGGTCCACATGAATGACCTGGACCATCACCTTCCTGAGTCTCATGGCCAGCACCTTAGAGAGTAGTTTATAGTCGGTACACAGCAGAGACACAGGACGCCAGTTCTTAAGCTCCTGCAGGTCTCCTTTCTTTGGGAGGAGGGTGAGGACGGCCCTCCTGCAGCTCAGGGGCAGCTGTCCCTTGTTCAGACTGTTCGATCTTCTGTGTGTCCTGCAGGACGCAGGACACACAGAAGATCGTCCCCCATGACCGTCCAGAAGGCTCTATAAAACTCCGCAGGGAGACCGTCTATGCCGGGAGCCTTCCCGCTCTGCAGAGTCTGTAGCGCCTCCTGTAGCTCCTGGGCGGAAAGTTGTGCCTCGAGAGCCACTCTGTAGTCCTCGGTCACTTGCGGCAGCCCTTCGAGGTGGTGTCTGTGGTGTGTGTGTGCGTGTTGCAACTGTGTAATCGTAATCATCTACTCTGAACTGAGCCAGATTTAATTCGGATCTGTTGTCCTTGAGTATCATGAAAACCTGTCTCCTGAAAGACACGACGTGCTTCAGGAGAGCAGATTTACAGCCCAGCGGAATCAACTTTATCGCGGACACGAGTTTCCCGTGCGGCGACAGTTCCTTCATCAGAGACTCGTTACTCAAAAACGGCGGTACGTTTGAAATAATAATCTTTTTAGCCTGCACCAGAGATCCTTCCACCACCACGCCACTCTCAACCAGTTCATTAGCTTTTTCAGTGCTGTCCAAAAAAAATGACGACAGCACTGTTCATCCTAGAGGCGGATTTGACTCTGCTGTAGCCCACGACTGCACCCACAGCGAGGCCACACGCCTCCACTGACACGCCGACATCCGGACACAGTCATGTCAAAGTCAAATACACGGGGGGGCCAAAATAAAACAAAATGGTACAAGTGGAGGGCCGGGCTGGTTCAATGTTTATTAAAACTTGCAATTATTGCACATATTGAACCAATACCAATAACACAGCCTATATTGCACTTAACATTAATCGTTAAATTAAATTAAGCAAAACATAAATAAAATCAGTTGCAATATTTTCTCAAGGCTCTTTCAGTAACAAATTGAAAACGTTTTTTCTTCTTCTTTTTTTAACAGGTAAACAGCAAAATGTGATTTTCCTTCAAAGCTCAATGGCAAGATAAATGCAAAAATGAAACAGCATGCATTAAAAACAAATCAGTGTGCTGCTCTGATCCTCACCAATGTCTGTCTTTTATAATAAAATTAGAAAAGTTAGTGCAAACTTGAAAATGCCAAACAGTTGCATTAATTTCTTAGGCAAGATTTGTCTTTCTGTGCGTCTGTGTGTTTCATTGATGTTTCATACTGCCTTCTTAAGTTATATTCTTTCATAACAGACACGCTGTCTCCACACACAAGACACACAGGCTTTCCTTTTACTTCGGTGAACATGTATTCTGTCTCCCACCTGTCTTGAAACCCCCTGTTTTCAGCGTCTGCCTTCTACCTTGCCATTTTGGGGGAGAGGGAGATGAAAATTGACAGCGATGTTTAGTCCTCCACTGTGACTGTGCTGCTGCTCATGAAGAGAAGACGCGGGATCGCGCTCGCTTGCGGACACTCGGTATGTGAGACAACTCATTCATTGTTGTGAGACAACTCATTCACGGGCCGGATCCAGCCCACGGGCCTTGACTCTGACATATGTGGTCTATGTAGCCACCACCAAACACAAATAGCTCTAAAACTATAAACTCTAAACAACTCAAAATCAGTGGTCACAAAAGAAAAATTAAATGTCAACAAAAAACCACCAAGCAGCAAAAAAGAAGAGTATAGAATAAGTCAGACAAGTTTGAAAAAACACTCACCCTTACCACGCTCTCAGCCACGCTCACTCCCAACATTCACTCAGAAAGAGAGAGTGAGAGTGAGTAAGTGCTGATTGTGTAATAAGAACTTTTAAAACAGCGATGAAAGACTGGTTCATTCATCTTTTACATGTCATTTATCAGACACTTTCATCAAAGCGACTTACACCTTCATATTCATAAACACCAGCTTGTTTTCCTTTCTGTCTGTAGATGAGTGGGAGCCACTGATATCACAGCACCTCCACACACAAGTGTTTGGCACCTTCAGTTTGACTGGAAACACTGCTCCTATTGAACCCCATCAGCTTTTTGAAATGTTGGCTCCTGATTGGAGTTTCTCGCAGATTTAGGCCGTTTCTCAATATCCATACTTGTGCGTACTTGTGCGTACTTGCGTACTCCCGTACTTGTGAAAACGTCATCAGCCTCAGTCCCAGTTCTGTTCCAATTCTCAAGTAAGCGAACAGTGAGGACGGTTCTCAAACCCGGAAGTGTTCTCGCTCCGCCCATTTTTACCAAGTATGCATCGGAGGTGACTTAAGCGTACTTGCGATGGCCATGTATCCCAGAATACATTTCGGCGGAGCATAGCAGCAAATAATAGAAATATAAATCTGAAATAAATATTTTTCTGTGTCCCGGAACAAAGTTTTAACATAATTTGAGGCGAGAAATGAGTCATTTAGAATTCAAACATGTGGTTTGTGTATGAAGATATGACGTATTTATAGTTTGGCAGCGACGTTTGTCGGAGGTGATCAGCTCCGCCTCTGTGGACGCTCGGCGCTCACTGTGCCCGCCACAGAGCAGCGTTACCTCGGCCTGTCCTGATGAAATGATCCGCTGGCTCAGACGTCGCTGTCATTACATGCTCGGTGTGATCCATAGATTTGTTGTTGACGTGTTATTTTGTTTTTAATGTAAACGTTTTGACCTGACAGTTTGAAGGTTTGTATATTGTTAATGTTTTATTTATTTTAACTTTGAATGTTAGATTTATATTAAAGTCGCACGGTCATTGTATCTGTATTTAAATATAATATGTAAATATAAGTTATGTATAGTATAGTATGTAGAGTAGTATATATTTGTACACGTACATATATGTCATACATACATATATATATATATATATATACTAATCTACAATGCTGTAATATATCTATTTTCCACATTGTATTATTTGTATTGTATATTTTAATAAAAATAAATTAATAAATGAAGTTAAATATTTAAAATGTAAAAATAATAACAACATATATATGCATTTATTAAAAGTATTTCATATGTTCATTTATCAACACTGTAGGTGGCGGTAATGAGGCTGCAGCACTTGGCGCCAGCCACCATTCAAACAGCAGAACTATACATACATACTTGCATACTTGAGTATTGAGAAACAACCACATACTTGTGTACTCCCGTACCCAAGTAAGCAAGTACATACTTGCTTACTTGAGTATTGAGAAACAGCCTTAGAGTGACTAACAGCAGCCTTTGCCTTTTTGTTTTTAAATAAATGGCCTAAAATGGTGACAAATTCCCTAAATCAGTTTTTTACTTGTTTATCATCATGTATAATTGTTTATTAGTGGTTATACAAGAACACTAAATCACAGTGGAAAGATTAGAAATGCTGCCTGTGGTATCTGTAAACGTGGTTACATGGTGAGCTGTGGCCTGGCAACTGTCTTATATTTATGCACATTGAAGCCCTCACCATGTGAAACTGCTGCACAGCTCTGATCTCAGCTGCTGCCGAGGTCAACACCTCGCTTGTTTACTGAAACCTTAAAAAAAAAAAGTGCCACCAAATCATAAAGCGACTGCACTGTCTTCAAGTCCACATTGATTCATTTTTATAACGCACAGGACTGGACCCAGCTGCAGAGTGGTGGTAAGAAACAAAGTTTATTTTGACAGTTTCAAAAAACAGAGGCAAAAGGTACAAAACCTGAGGATCCTCAATTAAACAGCAGGAAGCCGTCGGTGCGAGATCCACAGTCAAAACAGAGTCACACTGAAACGTAGTGATGGGACGAGCGACACTGGTGCATCAGCACTGTGCCGAGAGCTCAAGAGGGAAACCTTGTATCGGTGCGTGTATTGCTTTAAGAAAGAATCACGTGACCGATACAGGAACTGTGTCGTTTGGATGTGCCGCGCCAAAGTGTGTTTATCAGGAAACAAACTGTATCAACATGTCGTGGGTTTGTCGGATGGAGTTTTGCTTGATCATGGATCGTCCTAGGAAGTTTTCCCCGGTGTGGAATAATTTTGATCTCGTGACGCCAAACAAGGTAAATCGTTTTCTCCTTTATATACTATTTTTTACGGTGGCGCATTGCAATCACTTTATCAGTTTATCAAGTGAATGACCTGTGATTCATATGATAGTCAGTTAAAGAGCCTTACAGTTGCTTTATTCATGTCATCATGTAATTATGAGATCCTGATCTCGTAATCATGAGATAGGGTGTCTATTTTGTTTAACAAGTGAATGCAATGTTCTGGTAAGAGGTTTGAATTGTTTTCAGATAAATTAACTTTTGTTTCTCAATAAAAATTCATGAACTGATCACTTTTTTGTCTTTTATTTCATATGATTTAACAGTTAAGTTGACAAATGTGCACATAAGTTAAAAAATTGTAACTCTGAATTTTTACTCTAATTTGCTATATTTTACATACCAACTCAGTTTTAGCATTTACACGAACAAGGACTTTCTTTACCTGCAATGATTTTATAACTACTGCAGGGGTCACTATTGGGTGACCAACACAGTATCAATACAGTGCCAACACAGTTTGTTTAGTGTGTCAATACACTCCTTGAGGTATCATCGTCCCATCACTACTGAAACGGGTAAACAGTGAGAGTAATCCACTGAAGCACGGAGGTGCAAAAAAACCCACAGAATAAATCCAAATGGACGGTGAGAGAACAGACAGGTACATGTTAGACTGACGACTGGCGAAAGACAAACTCAGATCAGACAAGGGAAGAGGGAGTGGTTTATACACTGAGGAATTAGGGAGACAACGAACAGCTGAGACGAACAAGACACAGGTGAAACGGGTTGGGTAATCACAGAGGGGAAAAGTAAAGTGCACACAGACAATGGACGAAAAAGACTTCAAAATAAGAGGGAATTACATATATAAAATGACATGGACGACAGAACATGACAATTTTCCACACATTGGACTTAAATGAGCCTGGAAGGGTCTGCTTGGCGAGGACCATTATCCATTTGGAGCTAATTAAACACATTTTTACCAGAGGCAGATAGACTGAGTCTACACCTTTTTTTCACATATAAAAAAAACATGCACTGTAGTTGACTTGAATGTTCAGACATATCTGCCTTCATTTCAACCAGGTAGTCAGTGAGTGAACATTTGTTTGTCAAAGGATTATCATCGTTTTTTTTTTTTCGATGACACATTGTTAAATTATTGTTGTATATGTTCTAATCCATATGTATGTGCATATAATTTCTAATGTATAGATTATAATGCTTATCTTTTATGTTCTTTCTTTTACATGCACTTCAAGAAGTCTTACTTTCCTTTACGTTGTCAGCGCCCTTTTACATGAAGGCTTCTTTTATACGTGGGAGCGACATTGTTAGAAGGCGCTGACGATATGAGAATGGGATAAACAAAACCTGTCAACATTATTCAATAACATTCAAACAATGTTATTGTTTGAATCATGGCAGATGAAGTAAGAAACGCAACACGCATTCACGATGCATTAAGAAAAGAAGTCACAGTGACCTGTCCAGGGTGTGCCACGCCTTACATCCTACGGTTCGTGCTCACACTGAATGAGACACGTTGTAATACAAGACCAGAACTGGATGTTTGGAAAAATAAATAACCACTCTTGCTCTCTTTTTTTGTAAAATGTGGGCTTCTGGAAATCACTTCACACATGCAACAGACTTCTTACTATAAAAGCAAGTTAAAAAAAACAAAGAAACTTGACACAAAATATTGATGTGAATTTATTTTAATGTTTTAGGCTACGTTTACATGATGGCGGTCTGAACAGAAGACGCAAAAGTGGCATTGCGTCTTCTTTTTCTGTTCCGTGTTCCGACGAGCGTTTTCGGGAGGAAATGTGCGTGCATACGGTGACGCAAAAGTGTTTGGAATTCGATTGGGTATGCATGCCAGGCGGCTAGGTGGCGCTGTGATACACTATCACACAACACCACCATGTATGAGCGCATGCACAGAATCTTCCTTCCTCTCTGCGAAAAGCAAAACATGGCAACCAATGGGAAAAAGAATTTCATCTGGTCAGATGAAGAAGTTAAACTACTTCACCAGATTACACTGGACTACAAAACAACAAAGGCGCTTGAAGGTCTGTCCCATCGAAATAATCCGACATGTTTGTTTATTTCCCTGTACTGGCACATGTATGTGTCGTAAACGTGTACGCGACGTGAGCAGATCTGAGCAGAGTTTTGCATCTTGGCAGTGTAGACGGAGACGCGATGGCAGAGCGTATTCAAGTTTTCCACTCTGGAGGGTGGATTCAGATTTTTGCATTTTTAAACCCCAAAAATGCCGTCACCGTCTAAACGAAAGGCCCTTCCGAGAATAAAATATTTTGTCGGTTTTACCCGCAAGCGTTCTTGTGTGAACGGGGCCTTAGAAGGGATTGAATTTCTTCAGCTAAGTAAAATATGTCTGTTCAGGCTCTACGCGTCTGGAAGTGCTTCCATAGCAAACTATCTCTCTCTTGTCCAGCTCTTTAAACTGCCATTCTTCTTGTTCATCTTTTCTTCACGCCGTTAAAGTGCAGGTTTATTGAAGTGGGGTTTTATTTCAGCTACTTATCCATGGTTACCACTGTTGAGACCTGTACTTCTTGTTGTGTTCCGTTGCCTTGAATTTTAACGAGGGAAGTGTCCATCTTGTGTAAAATGGTAAACCATCAGCATATTTAAATCCAGGGTTCTAGCTTTCCTTGTGGTTACTGGCTACCAAAACAGAGGCTACAAGCTAACAACACAGAGAAAGGAGGACACTGGATGTGGCCGCCCTGTGGCTGGGATCAATTCATAGTGTTTAGGTAAGCAATGAGGATTAGGTAGCTTGCTCAGGGGCACTCCAGCCCTTTTCCAGGAGAACTCACTCCAGACCCGAGAACTAGTGGATGTGTGATGTATTTGTAACCCAGAGTGTAAAGCCATAGATATTTAAAAATGATTAAGTCAGCAATAAATAAATAAAGGGTAATTCATATTGTCCATGTGTTACATAATTAATGAATTGGATCTGAATAAAAACAAGAAAAAAATAAAACTAAACCAAAATACAAACGAGAGCACAAGAATAAATATATGTTTTATTTTGAAAATACTGCAATTCACTTCCTGCGAAGTGAATGTGTTTGCTTCTGCTCAGTTGCAAGATCTGTAAAGACACAGGTGATATGAGTGCGGACAGCGCTAAAAAAGAGAGAAAGTTCACGTGACTCGGATGAGATGTAGAGACGAGTGGTTCGGATTATTTCCTCACGGATTTACATCGTGTTCTGTGCTGGAAAACGTCATACTTTGCATTTCTATTAAAACACATGAGTTGGGTTAAGAGAAAGTTGCCGTGTCGCCGTGACGTTGTGCTCAGAAGGACCAAAGGAAACGTGAGTTACTCTAGCATTAGCCACCATGCTGCTAGCATAAGCCATGTGTATACGAGTGTGAGTTGTTTTACGCAACTAGATATTTACAGCGCTATCTGCCCTATTTATGTCACCTGTGTAATATTCTTAGGTAATACGATTTCCGATCGGTCCCTGAAGTGTACACGAATGTGATGGCACATGTGACGTGTGTTTATTTCCTGTTTTTACCGTTGCCAGTGATGTGGACAGATATTCCCGAGAGTTGTATATAAAAGTACAGTTAGCAGCACGTCGTGTGTTGGCTCAACTTATTTTACACAGCACAGAACAAGACAACCTGTCTCTGTAAAGTTGAAAGAAATTTTGCAGTCCATTGTGAGCTGATGGAAAAAATCGAATGTGTGCTTTTGACTGGAATTTTCTGGTGAGTTTTATTGATATGGTTGAAGTGAATTTGCACATTTTGACCTGTATGCGCTGTGTGAGTGTAGTGAGTAGTTTGTGTGTCAGTGCAATTAATAATTACAGAAATATCAAGGAGCAACATTTTGAGATTTGTTCATGATTTATAGAAATTTAAACAGTTAAGTAAAATATTTAAAATAATAATAACTACTATGATCCAGGGGGACACATGGTGGAGTAGTGGTTAGCACTCTCGCCTTGCAGCGAGAAGACCCGGGTTCGAGCCCCGGTTGGAACAAGGGCATGTTCTCCCCGTGTGTGCGTGGGTTCTCTCCGGGTTCTCCGGCTTCCTCCCACAGTCCAAAAACATGCAATGTGGGGATAGGTAAATTGGACACTCTAAATTGACCATAGGATTGAGTGTGAGAGTGAATGGTTGTTCGTCTGTCTCTGTATGTGGCCCTGCGATGGACTGGCGAACTGTCCAGGGTGTACCCCGCTTATCGCCCGATGTAGCTGAGATTGGCACAGCACCCCCCGCGACCCTCTGGTGGAGGATAAAGCGGTAGATGATGACTGACTGACTGACTATGATCCAGGGGGACACACGGTGAAGTAGTGGTTAGCACTCTCGCCTTGCAGCGAGAAGACCCGGGTTCGAGCCCCGGTTGGAACAAGGGCATGTTCTCCCCGTGTGTGCGTGGGTTCTCTCCGGGTTCTCCGGCTTCCTCCCACAGTCCAAAAACATGCAATGTGGGGATTAGGTAAATTGGACACTCTAAATTGACCTTAGGGAGTGTGAGAGTGAATGGTTGTTTGTCTCTATCTGTGTGTGGCCCTGCGATGGACTTGCGAACTGTCCAGGGTGTACCCCGCCTATCGCCCGATGTAGTTGAGATTGGCACAGCACCCCCCGCGACCCTCTGGCAGAGGATAAAGCGGTAGATGATGATGGTAGATGATGACTGACTGACTGACTATGATCCAGTTAAAGTTAAAAAAAAAGTTTGCATTGATGTTAAAGGATACTAATGCGATTTTTTCTCTGTGGCCTATACAGGCCGGGTTTTTTTGTTTTTATGGTTTCTACTATTTTATTCAAGAGGAAGAGTGTAGATTTCTTCTGCTGCTTCTCTGCGCTGAGTTCAGCAGAAGTGGCGAGCTAAGCTTGACTAAAAGATCCTGGGACTCTTGAGAATTGTTTCATTATTCTGGTAGGATTATTCTTTTCTGTGTCGACGAGGGATTCATTGCATTTTTTTTGTTTTTTTCTGCATTGAACCTGGACATTGTCACTTTTGTCATTGAACTGACGACATATATTGGCAGACAGACTGGTTAGGGTTCGAGCAACAAGGTTGCAAGAACCCTATTGAAACTGGAAGGATTCTTATTATTCCCCCAAATGAATTGCCTTTTTGAGGCCTTTCCCATACCCCAAAACTCACAGATTTTTGTGACTGCATCAATCCTGGTGTAAATTTACGTCTGAAAAAGTTTCATGTACGTTTCAATGTACGTTGAAAATTGAATGTGGGAGGGGCCAATAAGTGCAACGCCACCTGTCCAAATTCACCATGAACAACACAATTATCGCACATGCACGAAAATCGGTACACATGTGTAGTGGGTCAGGATGAAGAAAAAATTACATTACGACCATGATCCAAACCTAACAGGAAATCCGCCATCTTGGGTTGATCGGCCATTTTTTGGCGATTTTGGCAAATTCGCAGCAATGGTATTTGAACTAACTCGTCCTAGCGTTTTCGTGCGATCACCTTCAAACTTGGTAAGGTCCCTGTGGACCAGTTGAGGAGCTTAAGTTATCAGAAGCTTTTTCAAATGTCGCACGGCGCACGAGATAGGGGGCGACAAAATTCGCGATGATTCTGATGTTTTGCATCAGTAAAACAAAACTTGTATAACTTTGCGATGGAAGGTCCGATCTGAACCAAACTTGCTATGATTGATCATGGGCCATGGCTGAAGACGTCAATGCAAAAACGGTCAAGTTTAAAAACAGCGCCTCCTTGTGGTGAAAGAAGATACAAAAAAAAATGTTTATTTACAATTTTGGGAATAACTTTTACACAGATCATCGTATCGCACTCAAAATTGATGAGAACAGTCAAAACACATGGTAGATGATGCATGATGAATATGACGACAAGTCGTTTAATGGTGTTGCCATAGCAACAATGTAAAGTCGGATTTTTGCGACAAAAAACCAAACTGCTACAACTTTGCCAATCCTGGTCCGATCTGAACCAAACTTGCTAGGATTGATGACAGTCCGGCCCTGAACACGTCTATATGAAAAGATTCATTTTAGAATACAGCGCCCCCTGGTGACAGCTGACAGAATTACATTTATAGTTTTTGATGCTGCTCTAACAGGGATTGTTGTATCCAACTAAAACTTAGTATGTGGGACCCCAGACTCTTCCTCAACATGTCCGTAAAAGGTCACCTCCCAACAGGAAGTGGAACGCCCGAAACAGGAAGTAAAGTCTTACATTGTCCGATTGACACGAAACTAGATATGTGAGTTACGGGAACTTCCCTGAACATGTTTACGGAGACGAACAGGAAGTCGGCCATTTTAAACAGGAAGTGCCCTCTAACTTTGCCGTACATTGTCCGATTTGCACGAAACCTTATATGTGAGTTAAGGGACCTTACCTGAATATGTTTACAGAGACGCCATTGACCGAACAGGAAGTCGGCCATTTTAAACAGGAAGTGCCTTCTAACTTTGCCGTACGTTGTCCGATATACACGAAACCTTATATGTGAGTAAAGGGACCTGTCCTGAGCATGTCTGCAAAAGATGACCTCCCAACAGGAAGTGGAATGCCCGAAACAGGAAGTAAACGCTAATATTGTCCGATCTGCACAAAACTTGATATGTACGACAAGGGAACTTTCCTGAACACGTTTACAGATGCATTTGACCGAACAGGAAGTCAGCCAACGCTGTCTCATTTCTTTGCAGAAACTAGGAATGCTGGTACATTGAGCACTTTTTTTTTTTTTACATTGAGACCTTTTGAGTTGATTTCTGTGCATCAGCTGTCAGAGCTAAAAGACACAGTAAGTCTCACAGCATACAATGTTAATGGGCATGTAATGTTGACAAAGAGATTTATTTTAATCAGTGAGGTACAAGATTAAAATGTCGGAACTATAGAATCTTATGTATGGAGCTAGAACAGTGCTAGTAAACGGAGGTATTAAAAATAAGGTATTAGGTTTTTTTAAAAAATGACATTGAAACAAGTTTTGTCACTGAAAATGTTTTTCAACTGAAAGACAAAACACGCACATTGAAAAATTACAATCTCAAAAGTTTTTCTTTATTCATTTTGATATTTTTATGCATTGTTTTTTTCAATTTCAATCCATAGATTTTTTCTTGATGTCTTTTTTCAAGGACAGTTTTTTTTTTTCAAATGTCAGGCTTTTACAATGTCACTGGTTTTCAGTTTCAACTTACTGTCACTCTTGGCGTGGAGAGGAGGGGCTTCAGGGGAGGGACAAGGTGGGTGCAATGTGCGTGTAATTTGCATATAATGTGCATACCAGTGAGAGAGTGCCCGCCATGCAGCTGTGGTCCCTATGGTCTGTGAAGTGGCTTTAGTATTTTCTCCACTTTCCGGTCGTTTTGGCAGCACTGTTAGCTGGATAAATGTCAGAGATCATAATATTTTGTCTATAAAATACACTATATCAGAATTATGATTCATATTTTTATTATTATTGATTTGATGTATTAGAAGAACCGGATAGAGCACCGCCCCTTCTTCCTATGGAGTGGAAAAACCTGAAATAAATATTTTTCTGCATCTCGGAATGGAGTTCTAAGATCATTTGAGGCGAGAAATTAGTTGTTTAGAATTCAAAAATGTGGTTTGTGTATTACGATATGGGTTAGGGTTAGGGTTACATTTATAGTTTGGCAGCAACGTTGTCAAAACCAGTGAAAAAGCCTGACATCGTAAAAAAGACAAATTTAAAATGGACAGACACCAAGAAAAAAATGTAAAGATTGAAATTGAAAAAAACATCAGAATGCATAAAAATATCAAAATTAAATAAAATTGTGATGTGAGATTGTGTAATTTTTTAATGTTTGTGTTATCTTTCAGTTGAAAAAAGTTTCAGTGAAAAAACATATTTATTTTCAATACCTCAGTTTACTGGCAGTGTTCTAGCTCCATACTTTTGTAGCAGTGTGAAGTATGCTCAGTGCCCCATGACTAGCCTAGAAAGACTGAATTGATTGTGTTGTTTTTTGTAAATAGTACACATTTTCAGGTCTGAGAACTGAAAATGTGCTGGAAATTACATGATGTCGTCAAACCAAATGTTCCTCAATCCATTTTTCTCTTCTCTATCTTTGTTAATAGGTAATGGCAGCTCAAACTTTCCTACTCCATGTCCATATCTCCACAGACATTGTTAGGAAGACTTGTAAGGTCTGAGAGTGATGGCAGTTCAGTATCATCAGATGATACCATAATATTGCCCCATGCTGTAGTTCCAGACAGAGCTGTGAGATGGCCTAATGATTTTCAAGTTCCCATTTTTTCTTACGAGGTAGAACTCATACTCAGTGAGGGAAATACTACACACGAAAGAACTGGGAAAACTCTAAAATTATCTAAGGGCCAAAAGCATGACATCCTTGAAACCCTGGCAGCCAAAATTCATAGCTTTAAAGCATACCCCAAAGATAGGGAAGTTTCAGCGGTAGCTGAAGCACTTGTCACAAAACATCCTTGTCTTAAAGACAGGATGGTATGGTTGGAAAAATTGTTTGAAGTTTAAGATGGAAAACTACCGCACTAAGTTGAGTCGGGCCGGATCTCACGAGGTAGCGGTAAATTCAGGGAAGAGGAGTAGGAACAACCCAGACAAACAAGCTCCCCACACTAACATTAAAAGACCAAAAAGGGCTGAAGTTAATTTCCTCCCAAATTTCCCAAGAGGTGAAGATGACGTAAGCCTTCAGCGACTGAGACTCCAAATTGTAGATGAATCTAAGAAGACAGATCAGAACCTTCCCCTGATTGCAAATTTAATGCAGACTACCTTTGCCCTGAGGCGCAAGGAAGTCATCAATGATGACTTGCTTGTTGGAGAGATCTTGGAACGCTGGCCTGCCCTTAAAATAGAGTCACAGGTAAGAATATTTTTTGTAGTACACTTTTGACTGTGTCAGCAATAACTTGCATGAAACTTGGCATATGCTTTTGGTAGTGTAAGAATCTGCACGTTTTTTCCCTATGGAGTTAGATATTTGTCAATATTTTCAAACAACACTTTTCAAGAAGCGACAAAAAAAATTTAATCATTCAAAGATATTGTATTTTGTTTGAAAATACATTTCTTATTTGCGCTCCCTCACTTGTTCTCTGTGATTTGTTCTCTGCGCTGTTTTTTATTTGCGGGCGGGCCTTAGGAAGCTGCCTGCTGATTGGCTGGAGTTTTGGAGTGACAGCTCAGTGGACCGGAAGTTTCGAGTCGCTGTCCGTCTGGAACTCGTTTTCCCAAGTTTTCCCTGTCAACATCTGACATCTGATTGTAAATATCTTAACATTTGTTAGATTATAAACATTAGATACTAACAATTATATGGTCGAATGTCGACGGAGAACAATTTCCAGACGAACAGCGACTCAATGTGCGTGACGACATCTGGTCCATTGACCTGTCACTTCAAAATTTTAGCCAATCAGCAGGTAGCTTCCTAAGGCCCGCCCCGCAAAGAACAAATGTATTTTCAAAAAAATACAATATTTTAAATGATTAAATCGATATTTTTTTTACTTCTTAAAAAGTGTTGTTTGAAAAAAATTACACAAAACTAATTCCATATTTCCCCAATTTTGACAAGCATGTCTATGTTTTGTCATATTTTGGCAGATTTGTGCAGAATTTCACAGGACCACAAATATCAACCTGAAGAACCACTTCTATGCCGAGTTGGATCGACATGCCCCCCGTCTTCTGAGCTTGTTCAGGAAGAAAGCTGCACAAACTGGCCAAGTAGCAGATGTTTTGGATCAGCTCTTCAGTGCTTATGACCTCCAGGTGAGTTGGTTACACTTCTTGATGCTTGATAGTGATACTACAGTGGATTATATTTGCTAGAACTCTAAATATGATGTATAAATATGTTCTCGCACTCAGGAACAAGTGGACATCCACATCAAACGTGCTGCTGTCCTCCGTGCACTCCCTGCATATCTACATGATGATGACTCCAGGTTTCTGAAACTCTGGGATGTAAGTCAATATTCTTAAATAAAAAAAATGTTAGTGAGGAATAATTAATGAAAGACTCTTTAGATAAGATGTTATTCAAGCCAGACTTAAAGCTTCAACTTGAGTGAATTCTGAGCTGCAGATATAAAATGTTGCCACATGAGAACACAATGGTCTGTAATAAAGATAAACATCGGTTTTATTTCACATCTCATATTGAGTCATCATTGTGAAACAAACCATAATATGGAATGTGATTAGTTTTTTGACTCTTTGATTGTCTTCTGATATGTTACTGACACTTTTCAGCAGCTTTTTTAGATAGCTTACGCAATCTTGGGTAATGGGTGACTTTTCTCTGTTGTCCAGACATCTGAGTCTGATGAACCAAACATCAGTGATGTACCGGTTGGACTCCTCTTGAGTGGTTCGAATGCAACAGATGCATTGTTCTTCAACCCAGAGAAGATTGACATTATCAATGAGGGTAATGTTGTTATTAAGTTTCCAACGTTGGCTGAAGCCTTTGTCATGCTATTTTCACTGATGTATGCAATGCATCTAAGTTACCCCAAATACTTGGCCAATACTTTTGACCTCATCCAAAAAGTCTTGATGGGCCTGGAAGATGGGATGTTGAGGCCCAGGGTGTTGACCCTTAAAAATTGCCTTTTTGCAGTGGAGTAATCATGGTATTTCTGAAATGACAGTAGTACCTGTGCATATGAAAAGCCCTTCAAGTAACTGAGTTCTGTATTTCGAGTAAAGCTTAATTTATACTAGGACGCTTGATACTTTTTGTGTATTAATGAGTATGTGAAGAGTGAGTAAACACAAGCAAACAAATTTGTTATTTTGTTGCACACGTGATTGGTTGCACACGTGATTGGTTACTCACAAAGCTGGCAACCACCTTGACCTCATCTTCACCAGAAACTGCTCCACCTCCGACCTCACGGTAACTCCACTTCATGTCTCTGATCATTTCTTCATTTCCTACTCTCTCCCACTCTCCCAATCTGATGATCTCATCTCATCAGATACTGCACTTGTCCGTCGCAACATTCGCTCTCTCTCTCCCTCCTCTCTCTCCTCAACTGTTCTATCAGCAATTCCTTCAGCTGACTCCTTCTCCGTCATGCATCCCAACTCTGCCACAGACACATTCCTCTGTACTCTGTCCTCCTCTCTTGACTCTCTCTGTCCTCTTACTTCACGGCGGGTTCGTAAGTCCTCCCCAGCCCCGTGGTTGTCGGACTCAGTGCGTACTGAGAGAGCCACGATACGGGCAGCAGAAAGGAAATGGAGGAAATCAAAACTCCCTGACGACCTGCTTTCCTATCACTCTCTTCTCTCCACCCTCACTGCCTCTATCTCTGCAGCCAAACAATCTTTCTATCAGACTAAAATTCAATCCTCTTTCTCTAACCCCAAAAAACTTTTCTCGATCTTCTCTAACCTCCTTGATCCCCCCACCCCCCCCCCCTCCCTCCTCCCTTCTACCAATTCACTTTGTCAACTACTTCACAAAGAAAGTAGATGACATTCGCTCTTCTTTCTCAACCCCACCTCCTGATCTCACCTCTCTACCAACCACAAATTCAGCTCCTTCTCTATCCTCTTTCACCCCTCTATCTCAGGATCAAGTTCTTTCCCTAATAACCTCTGCCCGCCCCACCTCCTGCCCCCTTGACCCTATCCCCTCTCACCTTCTTCAGTCAATTGCTTCTGATCTTCTGCCTTTCCTCACCCACCTCATTAACACATCTCTATCATCTGGTTGCTTTCCGGACTCTCTTAAAGAGGCCAGAGTGACCCCCCTCCTTAAAAAACCCACCCTTGACCCGTCTGAAGTAAATAACTACAGACCTGTCTCTCTTCTTCCTTTTCTCTCCAAAACTCTGGAGCGTGCTATCTTTAATCAACTCTCCTCCTACCTTCACCGGAACAACCTTCTTGATCCTCTTCAGTCTGGTTTTAAAGCAGGTCACTCGACCGAAACTGCACTCCTTGCTGTCACTGAGCAACTCCACACTGCCAGGGCTGCCTCTCTCTCCTCTGTGCTCATCCTCTTGGACCTTTCTGCAGCGTTTGACACAGTTAACCACCAGATCCTTATTTCCTCCCTTCAAGAACTAGGTGTCTCAGGATCTGCACTTACCCTACTCTCGTCCTATCTTCAAAACCGAACATACAGAGTAACCTGGAGAGGATCTGTGTCTGAACCCTGTCCTCTAGCTACTGGGGTCCCTCAGGGTTCTGTCTTGGGCCCTCTCCTCTTCTCTCTATACACCAACTCTCTTGGTTCTGTTATTCTCTCTCATGGTTTTTCCTATCACAGCTACGCCGACGACACCCAACTCATCCTCTCTTTTCCCAGCTCCGACACAAATGTAGCAGAACGGATCTCCGCTTGTCTGACCGACATCTCTCAGTGGATGTCTGACCATCACCTGAAACTCAATCTCAACAAGACTGAGTTTCTTTTTCTCCCAGGAAAGGGCTCTCCCACCACAGACCTAACCATCACCCTCGACAACTCTGTGGTAACTCCGTCTCATACCGCAAGGAACCTGGGTGTGACACTTGATGACCATCTCTCCCTCACTGCCAACATTGCTGCAACAGCTCGATCTTGCAGATACATGTTGTACAACATCAGAAGGATACGGCCTCTTCTAACCCAGAAGGCGGCACAGGTTCTGGTCCAGGCTCTTGTCATCTCACGCTTGGATTACTGCAACTCCCTCCTGGCTGGTCTCCCTGCGTGTGCCATACGACCCCTGCAACTCATCCAGAATGCAGCAGCTCGACTGGTCTTCAACTTACCAAAATTCTCCCACACTACACCTCTCCTCAGCTCCCTTCACTGGCTTCCTGTAGCTGCTCGCATCCGCTTCAAGACTCTAGTGCTTGCGTTCCATGCTACAAACGGATCCGGTCCAGCCTACATCCAGGACATGATCAAAACCTACACCCCAGCCCGCCCACTTCGCTCTGCATCGGCAAACCGGCTCGCTGCCCCCTCACTGAGAGGATCGCAGAGGCATTTACAGAACTTGAGACTGTTCACTGTCCTCGCTCCCAAATGGTGGAACGAGCTCCCCATCGACATCCGGACAGTGGAAAGCCTCCACATCTTCCGCCGCCGACTAAAAACACATTTCTTCCGACTCTACCTCGACTAAGACGATAACGACGACGACAAAAAAAAAATAAAAAATAATTTTTTTTTTTTTTTTTCTATGAAGTGCTAGTCATAAGTGCGATATATATATATATATATATATATATATATATATATATATATATATATATCGCACTTATGACTAGCACTTCATAGTTTGATTTACTTGAAGCTCTTACTTACTTCTAGCTCTTATTTGTACCCAAATGTTTAAATGCACTTATTGTAAGTCGCTTTGGATAAAAGCGTCTGCTAAATGACATGTAATGTAATGGAATGGAATGGTTAACTAAACGAGCCGGCTGAAAGATCATGTGTGGTTACCATGGGGATGAATGAAATCTTTTGCTGAAGTATAAATTTAAAATGTTGCACAACTGAATTTTAAGAGTGGCGCAGTGTTTTCAGTTCATGCTTTGGCATAAGGTTTCAGTCGTCTCCATAATAACCAGATGCTATCTTTCAGCCGGCGTGTTTAGTTAATCGATCATGTCAAGCAACAAAATATGACAATCAGAAAATTCTGTGGAGCGATGTCATTTCTGCCATTTGACACTCATCAAAAGTTTCAAGTGCCCTAGTATAATTAAGCTTAATACTTGTGCTTGTTTTGGACTATTGCTGATAGTACTGTTCAACTTAAAGTCAGAACATTTGTAATTTAATGACCAGGTTCTGTCTCATGTGCAAATGTTGAAGATGTGTAAAACTTCTTGCCATAGATTTGTCTTTTTTATGGCTTACTAAAATTACTAAAAAGAGTGTTTTTTAAGTAATTTTTATACTTACTGTTAATAAAACAGGGACTTGCATTTTGTCTGTGTTCATGTGTTGAATTTTGGGACTTTGAGTTAAAGAAACTTAAATATTTTTATGTAATCAGTTTCAAAAAAAGATTTAAGTTTTGGAACATGTAATTTTGAGTTGAAATCAACCAAATTTTTTAACGATAGAGGAGTTTGAACAACTTAATTGAACTTAAAAAGTTAAGTAAACATAGCATGAATCATTTCTTACTGAGAAGTATTTTATTTTGAAGGTAATAAGAATGATTAAGTTTCTTATACTTGATTTTTATTTGTACTTTGAAAACAAAATAACTAGTAAAATGTAATTAAACAGGTATGTTTCTATCACTCACAAAATTAAGTTACTTTTACTTAAAATTAGTAGTTAAAGTTACTATAACTATTCTTATACTTATAAAAATAAGTTAATTTTACTCAGAATTTTCGATGTAATCAGTTTCAAATTTTTTTTTGAGTAGAATTAACTTATCGGGTTTTACAGTGCAGGTAGACAGTTGTAATTCCTTTGTGGTAGGCTGTCGAGATATTCTATAATTCCTGTGTGGTTGAATATCGAGGTCTGGTGTAATTCCTTTGTGGTAACCGAGACTGTCTCCATATAATTCCTGTGTGGTATTGAAGCTCTGAAGAAAAATTTAAAGAAAAAAAATAAAGAAAAATTCAGCTAATAAGTAACAACAGTAAGTTGAATATGCGGTGCCAGATTTCGAAAGAAACTGTAAGACATGGTATTCTTCTATGTGAAACTTGAGCATAGAATTTATAAAACTTAAGTTAAAGAGAAGAAGAGCAAATGTTTAAAAAAGAAAAAAAAAGTGTTAAAATTAAGATTTCTTTTAAAGTCGACATATTTTTACATTTGGGACCTAGTAAAATTTAAATTTGGACTATGTGTTGTCTTGTATTGTTTTGTGTTGTTCTGTGAGAAGAAGAGGAAACGTTTTTTAAGAAAAAAGGTGACAAGACGGATCAGTGAGGACTCAGACGCAGAGGCCTTTTATTGTCTTTATTGGCACTCTTAACAAAACACACAGGCAGATCCTCTTACTGAGGGAAAACAAAGTGTGGCTATAAAAAACTATAACCAATGGGGAGCACAACACTCCTCAAAAGAAACGTTGCGTAACTATATACGCGGAAACAAAAAATCACTCCGAAGAGGAAACAAAACTCAGACTATGGTTATCATTAAACACTTAAACAGAAAACTCTCCAAACGGAGGAAAAACAAGGCTCAAGGCACTTCAAAACGAAAACAAACTCAAAGCACAATCCTACTGATTGGCGATCTATAACTAACTAAGACGAGGTCAAACACAAAACGCAATCTAAATGATTGGATCTACTCAGTCTAGCTAATAAAACATAAGTCACAATCCTAGTGATTGGAGTTTCCTAAAAAGCTGTGAAAAAATGAACAAACAGAAAATCTCTCCCAAGGAGGAAAACAAAAGGGGCTATAAATCTTAACTAAGGTATTAACTTACAGGCTAGGCTAAGAAAACTTACAAAGGAAAAGCGTCGCTCACAAAGAGGATCAAAACTTGTGGCATCTGTGGCTGTGACAAGGAGCTCGGGTGATCAGGCATGGGTGAAAAACACACTGGCATTGGAACAGGGGAAAAGAGAGTTTTTAAAGTCCACATGGCTTGATTGTCAGCAGGTGTGTGTAATCAGGGCCGGCAGGCCGGCAGAGGAGGGGGCGGGGCAAACTGCCGGAGTGACAAAAGGTGTTGGGATTAAGATTTATTTTAAAGTCGACATATAAATTTAAAATTGGGACTGAGTAAAATTTAGAAATTTCGTTTATGTGTTGTCTTGTATTGTTTTGTGTTGTTTTATGTATGTGTGGACATAAGCTCAGTCTTTAGAGCTTGTGTTGAAGAGGAAAAGCTATTTTTGACATGGGGTCATTGCAGGCTGTGAAGTTTGTTTGAGTTTTTTTATTTTTTAGTTGAAGTTATTATAGCATGAGCGTTAGGCTATTAACATATTAAGTAAATAAAAAAGAGAAATGGGGTAAAAGTGTTGTTGAAGATGTTCCACTCTGGCACCATTTGACCGAGGAAGTGTTTCCTATAATAGGCACATTAAGTACTGATTGTTTGAAAAGGTGTGGGGTATTGTTAGAAGAGAGAAAGGAAAAGAAAGTAAAGAAGAAGATAGATTGAGAAATGGGAGAGAGAAGCAGCTCTGAGGGAAGCAAAATCTGTTGCAGGAATAATGTTAACACAGGAGATAGGAGAAGAAGGTGGTAAAAAGAAGGAAAGACAGAGACGTAGGGCCAGAGAAGTGAATCTGCCTCCTCCATATGTTCTCCCCGTGTCTGCACCCCCTCCTCCCTCAGAGACACAAACAGCAGGACAATCACCTACAGCTGAATCCCAAAAGGACTCTGAAGGGGAGAAGGAGAAGAAGCCAAAGCTGTACCCTGATCTGTAAACCCTTCCAACATCTATGAGAAAAAACTACTCAACCAGCTAACATTGCCTTTCTCAGAAATGTCTCCTCTCCATTAGCAGCTTCTTTTGACTACTGGCTCTAGAGTCAAGGGGACAAAGGAAACGTGCACCAGATGCCTATGTTGACATTCCCAAATCCACAGCCACGGCCAACGGATGAAGAGGAGGTAGAAGCTGTGTGTCGGAGGTGTTTTAAACTCAGATGGGCCAACATCTGACCGGCCAACTGGTCGACATCCCCAGCCATTGAATCAGTGCGGTTCAACGACATGATGGTCAACCTGACTGAAGCTGTGCGTGCTGCTTTCCCCTTAAGAGTGTGTTGGTCAGAGGTCCACAACACAAAATAAAAGGAGGGGGAGTTAGCAGCTGACTACCGCACTCGTATGGAAACTGTTTTTGCAGCTCACTCCGGCATCGACGCAGACAATGAGACATACGATCACCTTAGCCTCAAGGATCGTGTTCGTGATCGTGTCATGGTTACATGTGGTGGATGGACAATAGCGAATATCTGGACACACGTTCTGCACACTGAATGAAATAAGGTTTTACTTTCAACAGATGGTTAAATGAACAATTTGGACCCTGGGATGAAATGATTGTTCATGTGTGTATCCCTGTGTAAATTGTGTTTTGTATAACTTTTTGTTATTGTACCTGTGCACTCACTTGTATGCAAGCTTCTGTGTATAGGTGTATAGGTGGAGTACTTGGAGGTGACAAAACAAGTGAAAATATCTTGTGAACCAAGTAAGGATTGTGAATCGAATTTGTGTCACATTTCAGAATGGGCCCCAGGTAACCCATATAGGGAGAGTGATTCAGATGAAGAGATAGTATGAATAGAATTGCTTTGTTTTGATGTTTTGTTTTGTGTTTTTTTTGGTGTTGTTTTATTTTTGTCTTGTGATATTCTGAGAATTAAGCGTTAACCTATACTAAAGCGCACCGGTGGGCTAACGTTACGCTAAAAGCTAATCAGTCTTCACCTCAACGTCCTTCCCTGCAATAAAACTGGACTGAATTGATTTAATTAGGGCTTTACCCTCTCTCTCTTACTCTCTCTCTCACACACACACACACACACTCTTCTACTATCACGGACTATTTCCATATCATTATTATCAGCAGAAGTTCCACACCCGCTCCACCTTCTTGGGGTTCATCATCCGACCCGGTGAGGTTAGATTGGACCCCGATAAGGTGCGAGCGGTGCAGGACTGGCCTTCTCCGAAAAGCCCTTCAGCTTTTTTTTGGGCTTTGCTAATTTTTATAGACGAGTAATTCGTAATTTTAGTTCTGTTGCTGCTCCCCTGCACTCCTTAACCTCTGCCTCGCAGCCATTCTCCTGGAGCCACTAAGCTGAAGCACCCTTCCAAGACTTGAAAGCACGCTTTCACCCCCACTCCCATTCTTCGCCAACCAGACCCTCAAGCTCAGTTCGTGGTGGAGATGGACGCCTCAGACTCTGGAATTGGGGCTGTGATCTCTGAAACTCCACCCCTGTGCCTTCCTCTCTAGGAAACTATCCAGCGCCGAACGGAACTACGATGTTGGCGACCAGGAGCTGCTGGCCATCAAAGCAGCACTGAAAGTGTGGAGGCACTGGCTGGAGGGGTCGGAACTTCCGTTTCGGTTACATGTGTTTTTTTTCGTTTTTATCTGCCTGCCTGTTTTTCCTGACTGCCTTTTTGATCTGCAACCTGTCTGTCTGCTTGTGTCCTGACTTGTTTTGTTTGACCATCCTGTCGTATAAATACTGCCTTTTTGAACTCTGAAACGCTGCCTGTGCTTGGGTCCTCTGTACAGCTGTACTAATAACTGTCTGAGTTTTTTGTATGGTCTGACAGGAGTGTTGATGTAGTGTTTTTTTATGGCTCGTTGGGTGCGTTCTGTGGTCCCTTTTAATGTATTAACAGACTATCAAACAGACACATAAATATTCTGTCTCTGAAATCAATTGAAAAAAAATCAGATTACAAATATTGTTATTAATTGGTGTGTAACACAGACTAGGAGGCTCCTAATTCTGTCAATGGTAATGTAACATAATTACACAGTCTCAACACTAGTTTAACCACTAATTGCTTAGTTAATGACTGTGGTTTAGAAACTAATCTGTATTTCAGGATCACTAAGGCCGTTATTTCACAACATAATCATAAACATTCTGTCTCAAACAGATACACCCTGTCAGTCCTTTAAATTAGGGATATCCAATATTGGCTTTTTTTTACTGATATTTGATATGCCGATATTGTCAACACTTAATTTATGATTACGATATCAACCAATACTGATACTGATATACACAGGCTTTTTACCTGCAAAACTAATTTTATTAATTCATTTGTGTTGCTCTGAATATTTCAAAAATAAATCCGGACAAACTCAGTACTCGTCTTTTCACTGCATACTTTTTTACTCTTACTCGAGTAATTATTTTTATGAGTACTTTTACTTCCAGATTCTACTTCTACTTCTAATTATGATAAAGTAACAATAATTTTACTTGAGTAATTTTTTTGGCTACTCTACCCACCTCTGTCTACTGTAACGATTGATTAACTGAACAAGCACTAGTTTTCTTAAATTGATTGATATTTTCACTCGCTACTTTTTGCTTAAACTCTATCTTTAACTTTTTTTGCTAGCGTAACAAGTTAGCTTAGCAGCGATGACTTATCTCCTTTTCCTGCTCCTGCTTTCCTGTTCTCTCTGCTTCGCAACATAGAAGCTAAGTCAGTTAGCCAGTCCCCTGTAGTCGATGCGGACCACATAGCATTAGCTCCCTCAACAGCTCCCGTGCACTTTGGATAAAAGTGTCTGCTAAATGTAATGTCATGTAAGATAAATCAATGTCGGACACCATAATTTTCTCTGGCCCTGTGACCAGTGATGACATGTATAGCTGCATGTTGTCATTCAATCGCTGACAAGTGGTGTCCAGAAAACAACATTGGCTTTATAGATAACTGGCAAACCTTCTGGGGAAAATCTGGTCACATCAGGAGAGACCGAGTCCATCCCACTTTGGATGGAGCCTTATGTAGAAGTTTAGTAAAGTTTATTAGAAACACATGACAATCGAGAATTGAGACCAGGAGACAGAGTTACAGTCTTACACACTTCTCTGTCTCGGTGTTAACCCATATTCCCAGAAACACAGGCTGAGGAGCAGTGTTGGGAAGATTACTTTGGAAATGTAGTTGGTTATAATTACAAGTTGAAATTGTAAATAGTGTAACTATTTCAATTACTCAATATAACTAATTACATTTGATTAAATTTGTATTACTTTTCTTAATTTAAAAGTGAATTAAAACCATAGATCATTATTTTAGAATTAACCACATATTTGTTCTTTGCACAAATGATAATCTGATAACAAAACATGATGAAATGTAAATAAATGATAAAAAAAAATGTTTTCTTTATTGGAACCCAAGGGTAAAATGATTGTGCAGACAGGAAATACAGCAGTTCACACATACCAACAATAAAATATAAAATCATTCTCGCAGGTTAAAAAACAAGCAAAACATTACAACATACACAAGACAGCAAACCAATGAATCTCAGCGACCGTCAATTAAAGTGCGTTAGTACAGCATTGAGCAGAAAGGGGAGGCATATGTTACATATGTTAGCCTATGCCTATTTCATTCAATAACGAAATGGCAGCAGGCACAAAGCTAGTCCTGTAGCACTTTGTTTTCCCCTTAGGGGCCAACAGCCAACAGCCAGATGGGAGGAGCTGGAATTCGCTCTTTAAGGGATGGGAACAGTTCTCACTAATTCACCTGGCTTTCCGCTGCAACTGAGTGCGGTAGAATACTGACAAGTACAAAGGGTGAAAGCCATTAACTTTCACCCTTTGTGTTTTATAAAAAATCTAAAATCCAACCAACCAAGTTGTGGCTCAGCTGAAAGTGGTTGATCAGTCTGGTGGCTAAAATGTGGGGTTGGATGGAATTATAAGCTGAAATTAAGCAGGGTGACAACAGCATCTCCCCTGTGTGCTCTGTAGGCAAATTGCATGGGATGAAGAGCCTGCTCTGTTTGCCTTGCCAACTCTGTGCACAATTTAGACAATAGCGCTTCGTATGACAACCCAGATAAGTGATGGCAATAATGTTCTTAAATAGACCAAAATTCAGTGTTCATTTAACTATAAAAAGTGTATTTAAAAGTGTAACCATACATTATGAGTCAACCTGGTCTAACCTTTTCAAAATCGGAGATAAACTAATCTCCGAATAGATTTTTGTTTATTATCTATTGTTGAGCTGCTGTAACGCCGTTTTCTCTCCACTGTGAGATAAATAAATAAAAAAAATCTTATCTTATCTTATCTTAAAGATTGCACCACAAGGTGGTACTTCAAGGTCATTTGAAAAAACTATATCATGTTTGAGACTAATGGTTAGGCTACATCTTACTTCATTGTACACTGTTCTTGCATCAGAAATGATATGAAACTAAAGCTGACTTTGTCATCATCATTTAACCTACTAGGCATGAAAAGATACACGGAAGGTTGGCACTTCCTCCGTGTGTCGGCTTTAGAAGGAGGATGTTTATATGAAAAAAACTATTTGATAAATCCAAGCTTTTGCTGCGATTTTTAAAATGTAACTAAAATTGTAATCATGGAAATTTCCAAAAGCAACTGTAATTTAATTACACATTTTCTCCCAGTAATGTAATGGGTTACAATTATCGAAATTGTGTAATAAATTACATAACATCGTTACATGTAATTTATTACTCCCCAGCACTGCAGAGTAAGAGGAGTAGCAACCATTTTTAATACTAGATTATTAATCAACCCCAAGCCCAAACCAGGATATTCAACTTTTGAAAGCCTTATTCTTAATCTATCTCATCCTAGTTGGAAAACACAGAAACCAATGCTGATAGTCACAGTTTACCATCCAATTGCACCTTATTGAGAGTTCCTATCAGAGTTCTCTTAATTCTTATCTGAGTTAGTACTTAAGACAGACAAAATCACAATTGTAGGGGATTTCAACATCCATGTAGATGTTGACAGTAATAGTCGTAGCTGTGAATTTAATTTGCTGTTAGAATTAATTGGTTTTGTGAATAAACCAACACGCCTTAGTCACACCCTTGATCTTGTTTTAACGTATGGTATTGATATTGACAACTTAAACATTTTTCCCCAAAACCCTCTCCTTACTGATTATTATTTACTCACATTTAATTGTACAATAACACTAACTAACAGGTTGATGGTTTGGATGATGAAACTAATGATGTTAACTCAGGGAGATCTATAGGCGAGAAACTGTCTAACTGTACACCTGGTGCTTCTAAAGTTCTTGTGCTAAAAGATGAGTCAGTACCGCTCTAATTTTTGTTATTTTATTCACAAAAAAGTTCATAAAGTGGTCACTGCTCCACTGTTCCTGTTCAAGGAATAAATGGTTTAGTGGAGCTGTGGCTTTGTGTCAACCTGGCTAGAGTGCTGAAAAGGAACCTGTGATTATTCTTATTTTTTCAATTAAAGAAGAACAATAGGCAGCTCTAGCGTTATGTAGGGCTTTTTTGTATGCTACAAAACCATCTTTCCAGGCTATATAAAATTCCTGGAACGCCATTGTCTTTCTAATCTATGTAAAGCCTGTTTAAGAGCACGAGTATCGGAGTTAAACCACTTTCCTTTTTAGAGGAGCAACACAATCTAATGTAGTACGCAGTGAGGCCATTGAACTATCAACAAGGTTATTTATGAGACCACCACCAGATTTGTCAGGAGGCACTGTCCCTTTAGGAGACATATTCTGGATATGTGCAGGACATGATATGTAAATGCCCCAGTTACCTGGTAATTGGACTGGCATATGTGCCCCGATTATGTTAACAGGACAATTGAAAATTCTCACACAAAAAGTGAGACGGACACCGAGACACCGTAATGGCACCAACGTTAGGTACAATAATAGTACCAAAATTAGAAACAAGAGAGACACTACAGATGAGAGCACAGGCCAAGAAGATGACTCAGAGGAACAGTGGAATTGGCGAAAGTCAGATGAAGTATATGTTAGTTGGGATCAAGTTCCATATGGAGTCCCATCAGAGCATGAGGCTATAGGAGATCCGGACGAGGAGCAGGTTTTTTCTCCTTCATTAACGCACAATACATAGCCAGAAACAGTGGATGGATTTATAAATTATATATGCAACATATAGCTTAGCCCCTGGGGGGGTGTCATACAAAGGCAGGAGGAACATGTTGTGCCCAACCAGGTCGACGTTGAGGGATCTCAATGACCGGTTTCCATCCATGGAGACGACTCCATCCCTGGGAGTGACTCACCATCGTTGTCAGCATGGGATCCTGCGTTACCACAACTTCCACCACAGCCAACACCACGACCGTCACCACAACCGTCTGCGCGCTGGACGCCTGAGGGACGTAGCACCGCTCCACTGCCTCCAGGATACGACACTGGCCAGCACCAGAGCCCAGATGCCCACATGAGCCTCAGCCCCAGCCACGAGGCTCAGGAGGGGTATCCAGGAGAGAACAACGAGAACCACGAGGACGGTAATCGAGAGAGAGGCCATGAGAACGGCTATCAACAGAGGAACCATGAGGATGACCATCGATATGGGCCAATAGTAGCCAACACTGTGTTCGAGTTGGATCCTACTCTTGCCAGCCTGAGTGCAGAGGATGTAGCCCAAATAAATCTGGCTTTACCGAGACCATTGGGTCAATACACCAGCCTACGTGATGTGCAGAAGGATGTCGGTAACATGACTACAGAGTACTTCATTGGAATGCAGAGACGACTGTCACCGAGAGCATGTCCCATACTCTCACGATACCGACGTACGAGCCGTCAGCGCAGGAATTACAATATGACCCGAGATGTCGTGGCCTCACAACAGGAGAGGCAGATGTCCATGGCATATCTCCATCAACGGACGGAGATATTGAGATCAGCATTAGAGAGGAGCATAGCAGAAAATGCTGACCTCATATCCACCGCCACCAGGCTCAGTGTTGCCAATGCTGCATTGATTTGAATGTGCAATGCGGGAATATTGCAAAAAATAGGACTGGTGAATGGATTGGATGGTAGAAATGGGCCTGGAAATAATAACAACAATGCCCAATAAATTTACTTTTTAAGAAGAAACCAAACATGAATCCTGATAACAATGTATTATATGTTGGTGTTCGTCGCGGAGACAGACCATACAGACCATGATTTACATGTGCCCCACATGAAAGACTGTAGGGGGATGGGACTATGGAGACTTTGTTATAACAAGAGCCCAAAATGCTGATTCCCCAGCACCCCCTAAGCCACAGTATCTGGATCAGAACTCAGATATTGCAACTATGCGTCCTGGCCCGAAAATGATAAACACACTGGTAAGATACTTGCCAGTTCTTCAGGACATAAACAGTGAATGGTTTAAGCCATGGAGAGTAGCTACTGACCCAATCACACCCTAATTTCAATGGGTTGAGTATCGGGAAGAAGAATCATACAGATGTTCCCTCAGTTACAATAACAGGCTGTCAATCTACAGACAGTTTTTGGAGAAAGGACAGTATCGACTGTGGGATGAAGGTTTTTCTTTGTTACAATGTGAAGATTGTTATGAAGCAATGGTACAAATACATCCTCAAATGCATGTACAGACATTCTGTTATATGTTGACAGTTGATCATGCATTGTTCATGTGGGGAAGGTTGTATCCAAATCAAGGTCAGACACCATTCACGGTGCATCCAGGGAAAGACTGTGTGACAGGACACAGTAGGTTAATTGCTAACACCGCAGTGATAAACATTTTAGATGGGGGAGGCAACATCATTTGGTCAAATACCCCAAGTAAAGTGCGAGCTTGGCTAAGCTTGCTGGTTGACCGCAGGTACCAAAGTGCGTGGCCTGTACCATGGCCATGGCCAATGCCTTAACGACATGTTTGTGGAGAGATCATTTCTTACTTATACTTAAAAAGGCTCAGTGAGAGTGCGGCCCCTTGGGGGGCAGACTCATTGGGGGTTTACTCCTTAAGGAGTTGGCTCAATAGGTGGGTCTCGAAAAAACACTCTGGTAGTCTAACAGGACGCCTGGTTGATCCCTTAAGAAGTATGCCAAAGGCTGATCACCTTTTGAACAAACAATTTAGTATGGGTTTGTTGTTTCATTTACTCAAATGTGCGTATTCCTATATCTTCACACATTCACGTAATTTTAATGTAGAGTTTGACTTGAAAAGACATAAGCTAACCACCAATTAGAATAAGATAGCCTGAGCTAATCGTGGAAATGTGGGATGTGACACCAAAAAAGAAAAGGCGTGGAAAACAAAAGGGGATTGTCCATCCTCAGAGGATGACCTACTTTACTGTATAAATGTGAGATGCTCAGCGAATTTAAGTCAGTGTCACAGTGTCATGCTGTGTGCTCATTTTTGTGTTTGATTTTGGATCCATTATTAAATGCTTTTTGACCAGGAAAACTGCTTCAACTCTTTATTACTTTTGCCGCAACTTTAGCTGATTTATCAAGATAAAGAACTTCGTTACATTTTCTCAAGAAACCCCACCACGACAAATGCATCCTAACAGACACCTTCCTCTCTACTCTGTCCTCCTCTCTTGACTCTCTCTGCCCTCTTACTTCATGGCGGGTTCGTAAGTCCTCCCCAGCCCCGTGGTTGTCTGACTCATGCGTGCTGAGAAAGCCACGATGTGGGCAGCAGAAAGGAAATGGAGGAAATCAAAACACCCTGACGACCTGCTTTCCTATCATTCTCTTCTCTCCACCTTCACTGCCTCTATCTCTGCAGCCAAACAATATTTCTATCAGACTAAAATTCAATCCTCTTTCTCTAACCCCAAAAAACTTTTCTCGATCTTCTCTAACCTCCTTGACCCCCCACTCCCCCTCCTCACTCCTACCAATTCACTTTGTCAACTACTTCACAAAAAAAGTAGATGACATTTGCTCTTCTTTCTCAACCCCACGTCCTGATCTCACCACTCTACCAACCACAAATTCATCTCCTTCTCTATCCTCTTTCACCCCTCTATCTCATGATCAAGTTCTTTCCCTAATAACCTCTGCTCGCTCCACCTCCTGCCCTCTTGACCCTATCCCTTCTTACCTTCTTCAGTCAATTGCCTCTGATCTTCTTCCTTTCCTCACACATATCTATCATCTGGTTGCTTTCCGGACTCTCTTAAAGAGGCCAGAGTGACCCCCTCCTTAAAAAATCCACCCTTGACCCATCTGAAGTAAATAACTACAGACCTGTCTCTCTTCTTCCTTTTCTTTCCAAAACTCTGGAGCGTGCTATCTTTAATCCACTCTCTTCCTACCTTCACCGGAACAACCTTCTCAATCCTCTTCAGTCTGGTTTTAAAGCAGGTCACTCGACCAAAACTGCACTTCTTGCTGTCACTGAGCAACTCCACACTGCCAGGGCTGCCTCTCTCTCCTCTGTGCTCATCCTCTTGGAGCTTTCTGCAGCGTTTGACATAGTTAACCACCAGATCCTTACTTCTTCCCTTCAAGAACTAGGTTTCTCAGGCTCTGCACTTACCCTACTCTCATCCTATCTTCAAAACCTGGAGAGGATCTGTGTCGGAACCCTGTCCTCTAGCTACTGGGGTCCCTCAGGGTTCTGTCTTGGGCCCTCTCCTCTTCTCTCAATACACCAACTCTCTTGGTTCTGTTATTCACTCTCATGGTTTTTCCTATTACAGCTATGCCGATGACACCCAACTAATTCTCTCTTTTCCCAGCTCCGAAACACATGTAGCAGAATGGATCTCCGCTTGTCTGACCGACATCTCTCAGTGGATGTCTGACCATCACCTGAAACTCAATCTCGACAAGACCGAGTTTCTTTTTCTCCCAGGAAAGGGCTCTCCCACCACAGATCTGACCATCACCCTCGACAACTCTGTGGTAGCTCCTTCTCATACAGAAAGGAACCTGGGTGTGACACTTGATGACCATCTCTCCATCACTGCCAACATTGCTGCAACAGCTCGATCTTGCAGATACATGTTGCACAACATCAGAAGGATATGGCCTCTTCTAACCCAGAAGGCGGCACAGGTTCTGGTCCAGGCTCTTGTCATCTCACGCTTGGACTACTGCAACTCCCTCCTGGCTGGTCTCCCTGTGTGTGCCATACGACCTCTGCAGCTCATCCAGAATGCAGCAGCTCGACTGGTCTTCAACTTACCAAATTCTCCCACACTACACCGCTCCTCCACTCCCTTCACTGGCTTCCTGTAGCTGCTCACATCTGCTTCAAGACTCTAGTGCTTGCATTCCATGTTACAAACGGATCCGGTCCAGCCTACATCCAGGACATGATCAAAACCTACACCCCAGTCCGCCCATTCCGCTCTGCATCGGCAAACCGGCTTGCTGCCCCCTCACTGAGAGGATCGCAGAGGCATTCACTGAACTCAAGACTGTTCACTGTCCTAGCTTCCAAATGGTGGAGCAAACTCCTCATCGACATCTGGACAGAAGAAAGCCTCCACATCTTCCGCCACCGACTAAAAACACATTTCTTCTGACTCTACCTCGACTAAAAAAAAAAAAAATGACTAGCTTATGACTAGCACTTTATAGTTTGGGTTACTTGAAGCTCTTACTTACTTCTAGCTCTCGTTTGTACCCAAATGTTTAAATGCACTTATTGTAAGTCGCTTTGGATAAAAGCGTCTGCTAAATGACATGTAATGTAATGTTATGTAAAATTCACAGACTGGTGTCGTGGTGGGGTTTCTTGATAAAAATCAACTAAGTTTGTTATCTTGATACATCAGCTTAAGTTGCAACAAAAAGTAATAAAGAGTTGAAGCCGTTGTCCTTCAGATCAAAAAGTATTTAATTCTGGATCCACAACCAAACACCAAGATGAGCAGGACGCTGTGATACTGACCTTACAGTCGCTGAGTATCCGTTATTTATACAGTAAAAGTAGGTCATCTGTGGGGGAGGGTTTTTTTCCCTCTTACTCCAATTGGTTACTTTTATTGTTACGTAAACATTCCTTGACAATTGTACGTTGATTGGTCACTTTGATTGCGGAATCAGCAGTTTTGGGAACATTTTAGGTACTCCCCAAGCACGTGCAAGTTCATCCTGTCACTCCCCAAGCACGTGCAGGTACATCCTGTCCTGGGTGTTTGCCAACCGGGTGCTTTCCCTCATCTTGTAACACACGAACATGGCCTGTCGTGGCCTTCAAGTGAACCTTATCAGATGCTCTTTTTTGCACATTAACATTGTGGAATAACACATAAAACAGTTCACATTTATAAAACACATAATATGTATGAGATTATTATTAGTACCTTGCTCTTCATTATTTTTAACTGATTTCCTCCAACACTGGCCTGGCTCTGCCTGTGTCGAGTTTATGCATGTTCGTCTACAGCCATGCTGTCGTGTGTTTGGCCCAAGATCTGCAACCTCATGTTAATGTGTTTTTGGCGCCATCGTGGAGGTGTGCGCCTACAGTCACTGCTAATGTGCATGCCTCCTTCACTTTGGTTTCAGGAGTGGGAGTGGCTTAGCTCAGTCACATACATACACACACTGGTGTTTATATTTAGCAAGTGATTTTTTTATTCAAATTAACAGATATTCATTATACATTAATGTTCACTTTCAGTGAATATGATTGTTTAATTGATTTTTGTTATTTGATTGAATAAATGATTACTTTTATTCACCTGAAGGAACGCTCTGTGTCTTTCGTACATGAATACTGTGACAAATGGGAGTTGAGAGAGTCGGTGCTCGGATTCATACCTTCAATACTGTTCAAATGGGATATCTTTAATATCATAGTCAATTACGTTGATTATTTAGACTGAATTTAAAGGCAAAGATTGATTGTCTTTTCACTGTTTTCAGGGTGGTGCCCCAATCTCAAATTAATTAATTTAACTAATTTATCAAAATATTTAATACATTTTGTTATTTAAAAAAAAAAAAAAAAATTATAAATATATGTATATATACATGTATATATATATGTATATATATATGTATATTATTTTTTTTATCAATAAAATGTTTGCCACTATTGCCACAATATACAACGGAGTATTAGGGCCACATTGAGGGGGGCAAAAAAATCACAGACACAGATTAAAACTACCCGTAGACACGGGACTGATACCAGTCCAATGGAAGCAGTCCCTAATTATACTAGAACCTAAACACAATGGGATTAAAGAAATTAATGACCATAGACCAGTTGCACTAACTTCAGTTCCTATGAAATGTCTTGGAAAGATACTATTAAAACATCTGTTAACTGAAGTCACACCATGCCTGGATTCACACCAGTTTGCCTACCAACCAGGTAGAGGGGTGGATGATGCACTGCTGACAATGACTGACAGTATATTGGAACATGTAGAAAGGCCTAGTACCTTTGTAAAGATTGTCTTTATTGATTTCAGCAGTGCATTCAACACCATACAGTCCCACCTGTTGGTGGATAAACTGGATGAGCTAGGTGTTAACCCAAAGCTAATTATCTGGAGTAGTAATAGTTTTCTAACAAACAGGACACAACAAGTCAGGTTCAATTCAGTCACTTCCACCTCCAGGCCCATAAATACTGGTGCCCGTCAGGGGTGTGTTTTATCTCCTATACTCTACACACGCAATGAGTGCCGAACTAGCACACCTACACACACTTTCTTCAAGTAGGCTGTCTATGTGTATGTCTATGTGTCTTAAATGTGCTGCACTTTAACCAAACAAATTGCTCAACTATGTCATATTAAAGTATACTTTGACTTTGACCACTAATTGCTTAGTAATGACTGTGGTTTTTAAACTAATCTGTTCTTTGGGATCACTTAGACTGTGATTTCGCAACATAATGTGATGTAAACATTCTGTCTCAAACAGACACACCCTGTCAGTCCTTTAAATGGTTTAGTCAGGACTGTACAGGACCAGTGAGTTGCAACTTCTAGTACACAGGTAGTTGTGTCTATTGATCTGCAAGCTGGTTTAAAAAAAAATAAAGCTTTAGTTGTCATGGAGTTTGGTTTGAGAATCATTGTCCTTCTACTTACAGTTACTGCAGCAATAGGAGCAAAAGGTAAGTTGAATATTGCACCTGGGTGTGACACATTGTACAAGTATTATTTTTAGAATTTGTACTAGTTGAGCACTGTGACATCTTTTATTTACTGGTCCTATTTGTAGCCTGAAATATTATATATCCTATCCCAGTCAGCTGGGATTTGCGACCCTCATATGGAGGATAAAGTGGTAGACAATGAATAACTGAATAATATGCTGAAATATATTTAAAGAAAGCTGAAGTAACTATGATAACTACAGTTTTTTTGGGGGGGAAATTTAAAAAATAATAAAACAAAAAAACAAAAACAAATATCCATCTTCTACTGCCTTATCTTCCACATAAAGGTCGCGGGGGGCGCTGTGCCAGTCTCAGCTGACATAGGGATAGATAATTGATTTATGTCATGTAGAATGTCCATAGAAAAAAAAGACTTATTTACGCCACTATATTTTTACATTGGTCATTCGACAGCTCAATATTTTCTTTGCTGCCCACCACTCTGGGACACTCGTCTTATATATTTCAATATTTTGAAAACAGTGTGTTAGCATTTGAAGATTGTAATACAAATTAAAAGTGATTTGCATTTCTGTTTCACTGACTGATTTGTAACAGCTTTATGTTTAAATGTCTAGATGATGATTTGTTAACATTTATTCACATGAGCTATTAATCCAGGCCCACAGTGTTATGACTAACAAAAAAAAACATGATATGACTGAGGCTGACACATTGGGTTTAGGAAGAAATGTGTCAATTGGTGAAGCATTTTAAAGCCGCCTAACCTGATATAACTATAATACTGCATGTTACAACTGAGGGAGGCAGTGATCGTTAATGTTTTTTTGTCTTTCTTAAACAGGGATCAATCTGTTTGAAATTCTTCGTGGCAGAGGTGAGTAACATCAGGTACCAGAACGTTATGCTAGTGTTAAAGCTTCTGCTTCTGCCAAGTCCATCACATTTGTAGATGTGCATTCAGTTTAGAGAGAAAAGAAAGAAAGAAAGAAAGAAAAAGAAACCTAAAACTTGAAAGAGCCCTCTTTTTGCTGTGAATAAATATAACAGGTAAGTAAACAATATCTTATGCAGAAAAGAGTATCCACTAAAGGCTTAGTCTTTGAAAGTGACTGTCCTCCAATAAAACGTACATATAGCTCGTATGCAGGAATTACGAGCTATGTTTACATTTTCAAAACCAGCGCCCCTAGCGGTTGTATACATAACAGCAACCACTTCTGCCTTGCACGCGGTATCTAGTAGCTTCGCATATGTCGGCAACGGCAGTCGGCTCAGTGGCGAGAGCACTGCGCCGGAGTGTGGTTCGATTCCTAACTATACCACCTTTTTAATATTTTTTAAAATTTTTACTGCCTAACCCTGTCTTTTTTGCCCTAACCCTAACCTCAGTAACATCTGTGCATATTCGAGTTGGAAAATACTAGTTAAAAACATACCTTTATGTCGCATTCAGGGGTTTGAAAAAACGACCCACAGTCACGTTTTCAGAAAAAGGCCTATATGTACGTTTTCATGGGTTGGAAAAAACGACCTATATGTACGTTTCAGTTGGAGGACAGGTTGCTTTGAAAACAAGTATAGGTTGTAGCTGACCACTTTACTCCTAACTTTGTAAGAGTTGTCAGTCCATAAGCAGACAGTGTTCTCAATAAGATTGGAAAGAATGTGGGCCTTCCATGTTTATGGTACATCATTTTGTCAAATTGTTGAATTTGTTAAAACAAGTATATTTTCCAAGTGGACATAGACACAGCTGAGTTCCTCGGCCAGATCACATCTGTGATGAACTTATCAACAGTGGCATTGAGTCCAAGTTTTAACTAAATTGTGCCAAAGATTAAAAAAAAGGCCATTAGACTGTTACCAACAAAATGCACAGAAAAATGTACAGAAAACATCATGGAACCTTAATATTTACATGCAAAAGTGCTTTGAATCTTATCAGTCCCAAATAAAGAATGGATTGATGTATTTTTCAAACGTCAAAATAATCCTAATTCTTTTATAAATATTGTATCTTACAGGAGCCTCTTCCACAGAGCCCAAACCCACTAAAGGCACTGAAGGAGGTAAGTGTATAGATCTAAATCTAATCTAAATCATTTCAATCGACAATTTAAATTAAATCTATATACTGTCAATTAAAATAGTTTACACTACAAAGTATTCAAGAAAGTGTAGAAGCATCAAAATCTCTTTTACATGGGAGATCTGGTCGAAAAAGCACACTAGCTCAATAATGTAGACCTGTTTTCATTACACTGAAGATATAAAATGCCTGACAATCTCAATTGAATGTCTGGAAATATGTTCAGGGAGAGTTTGAAAATTTAAAAAAGGTTGTATTGTTGCATTTTCTGATATATTGATTTTGATTTCCCGTAACACTACATTTGTATTTCAGACATAGAAAAGCAGAGCAGTGAGCAGTACAATGTGTAGAATGCAATTGCGATTGCTCTAAGACAGCAAGGGAAGCTCAGCTTCTTCTAAAATGTGGTCAAATATGTACCGTGTTGAATCCCGTATCACGGATGACAGATCATCTTCCCGTATCAGCCTTGGTATTAAAACCACTTGAAGCTCAGCTTAAACTGTTCTCTATGGGAAGGCAGAAAATAGGTTTTATCACTGCAGTGAGTTTGACAGTGATTGGACAAATGTGACAAAATCTTTAAAGCCTGGAAAAAGTGATTGCACAAAACTTAAAATATTCATTTATTCTATATTTAGGTTTTTCCTTAAATATTTTATTTGTTTGTAGGCATAGATTTATAATAAAATGTGATCAATTATTACCTATTAGATTTTTGTCCGTCAAATCTGATTTTGTCATTCAATAAATATATGTTATTTGACGATTCCATACAAATAAAGAAATGCTTCATTGGTTGACAGCAACAATCACTTAAAGCTAATGTGTATTAACCAAACAACGGCAAACTGTGAATTCACATATTTTAAAAGGAAGGCAAATAAAGATGCTAGAAACCCATACTATCTACCAGTCCAGGTCTACAGGTGTATTTATGACAGACATGAACAACTGTATATAGTGGATAAATATATTCAGGAAACGCAACTAGGAAAGGGAAATTCACTCAGATGAGCATCTTTGATTGTTTATTGTATATTTAACTTTTAAATGGCAGGTCTACGAAGAGGACTTTCATTTTAAACATTTTAAACTTCTTTTCCTAGGTGGCTTTAAATTCAACCTGGAGGATGCTCTACACTCAGGTAAAACTGTCAGCATTATAGGTCCCTAAAATATGTTGTGTGCATTTATACTACCTGATTGCAATCTGATCCCCAAAAACACATTTTAATGCCAGGTATAAATCTGGCCATAAACTCTCATATTATATTTTGAAACGAAAAGTGACGCATTGTTTCTGTTGCTCTTTGGGTCCCAAACCCTCCAAGACCCCTGGAGGGAGTGAGTCCAGAGAGATAGATAGAAACAGAACAAGTTTTATTACAGCTCAAATCCAGCATTCAGAGTGGTTGTTATCATTTGTCATTAATCATGGCCAAGTGGCCCTCTCCTCTTTACATAGACTGCATGGCAAGATCACTAGTTCAAATACAGGTTAGACAAAATAAAAATATGATATCTATGGCTTGTAACCTGGTTTGACTGACGGCCATGATACAATATTTTGTATTACTGTGTTATATCTTATGTCACTGCTAAAAGAGTTATTTGCTGTAACAGCAAAAAAAATACTGAATCATGTTTGAATTTTGCAATGTTGAAGTTATTGCTGCAGTATGTATTTAGTGTTTTGTGTTTTTTTTCCCCCAGCTGCAACACCTACTTCTAAATCCAGTGAAGGTAAGTCAACAAATCATCCAGTCATACTACCGTTTTTCTTTCTAATTTGAACCTTATCTGTTTTTAAACATGTAGCATTGTAATATTTTTCTGTGACCACAGTAGTGACACTTTTCTGAACTTTCCCCCTAAGAATGTCAGAGGAATGTGGTCCAACAACTGGAGAGAGTCATTAAGAATCAAAATCAACAGCAGCGTCTGCTGATGCAGCTGATGGCTCAGTCATCTTCTCTGTCCAACAGGAGGTTCATGCACAAGTGAAAACTACATCATCCCATAGTGAGATTTTTTGAATGATATATAGTTCCTTGCCTCTTAATAGCAATACAGTTTCCCCTTTTCACTTTAACTGTCTGAAAGTGTATGTGTGTTTTTAGGCATGAAGAGGATATGACAACAGCTGGCTTCCTCAATATGCCTGAACATCTTAATTTCTTGATAAATAAAGTGCTGCATTCTAATTACCAATCATTGTTGTGGCAAAGTCAAATCCTAAATATTTTTTTTCTATGAGGAGCAGAAAGACTCAGTGGATTTAAATCATCTACGAATATTAAAGAAACTCTGACAAACAAATTTAATAATTTTCTTTAAGCGCAAGGTGGGTTCTGAATGGTTGTGTCATTTTTTAATCAGGCTTCCTTCTTCTTACGAATGATAGGCGATGAGTTGGTGGTGTAGTAAGAACCCCTCTGACACAAGACTCGTACCGAACAAAAGGGATTTTATTTGGTTAAGTCAAGCATTAGGCCGAGCTCTGCAGCAGCTCGGGAGAATGTTCTTGTCGAATATCCGAACAATTCTGCCTGCTTAGGAGCAGGTTCATACTTTTAAGGGTTTCTCTAACATTCTTATCTTAAACCCCACATTTGACAGTTCCCCCTTTTCCTGGGAAACAAGTTGTGTCAGCTCATTCTATACATTCTCACGGTCATACATCTTAGAGTGCACAGGTTTTGACATCGGTGCCATTCAGTCAACACAGGAAGCATCTGCGCTTCTTTTACAAGCATTGTTTTCAGGTCTGGCATACAGACTTCTGTTGTACCCAGATTGTAGGTGATGCAAAGTCAACTCTCTCATGAGGAAGTTCCTGTTTACTTCTCAATGCACATCTCTAACACAGTCTAGACAATTTAGCTGAATCAGATACTACAGTTGCTTTGTGAGAAATACATCAGATGAATAAAGTACCTATCAACCGATTTATCCATTCTGAAATTTGTGAATTCTACCTTTGCATTCAGTGTTAGACCCAGTGCAGTTACTAGCTGAACAAGTGCATCTGTGCTCTGTCATAAGATACTGCATATTTTGTAACTGTGGTGAAACGTGTCTGTTTCCATATTTTGAGTATAATTTATTTTCATTCCAGTGTGTAGGGGCTGGAGCTGTATTCATTTGTCAGCCCACTGACCACATTTTGCTAGGTATGTGTCATTACATTACATTACATTACATGTCATTTAGCAGACGCTTTTATCCAAAGCGACTTACAATAAGTGCATTTAAACATTTGGGTACAAATAAGAGCTAGAAGTAAGTAAGAGCTTCAAGTAATCCAAACTATGAAGTGCTAGTCGTAAGTGCGATGTATAGGTTTTTTTTTTTTGTTTTTTTTTTGTCGTCATCGTCTTAGTCGAGGTAGAGTCGGAAGAAGTGTGTTTTTAGTCAGCGGCGGAAGATGTGGAGGCTTTCCGCTGTCCGGATGTTGATGGGGAGCTTGTTCCACCATTTGGGAGCTAGGACAGTGAACAGTCTTGAGTTCTGCGAATGCCTCTGCATTCCTCTCAGTGAGGGGGCAGCGAGCCGGTTTGCCGATGCAGAGCGGAGTGGGCGGGCTGGGGTGTAGGTTTTGATCATGTCCTGGATGTAGGCTGGACCGGATCCGTTTGTAGCATGGACCGCAAGCACTAGAGTCTTGAAGCGGATGGGAGCAGCAGGAAGCCAGTGAAGGGAGCGGAGGAGCGGTGTAGTGTGGGATAAATATATGTATATACAGTATATATATATATATATATATATATATATATACATACACAGTATATGTATATAAGTTATATACTGTATATGTATATAAGTTATATACTGTATATGTATATAAGTTATATACCCTACTGTTTTGGATGTTCATGAGTTCACATTTGTCAAGGTTCAACCGGAGGCCTGACGCTTTAGAGAAAAGCTCAATTGTTTTTAAGGCCAAAGTAACTTGTTCTTTATTCTTTAAGAACAATGTTGTGTCATCAGCTAGCTGACTCATTGCTATTTATATATTTTTTACCATTTATATTTAAATCTTCAATATTGGATTTTTTTATAATAAAGGTTAATTAAAACTGTAATAAACAGAAGAGGTGAACTAATATATCCTTGCCCTATGCCTCTTCCTACTTTGAACCTGGGGCATGTGCCTTCTGGGAGGGAAACACAGCTGTTGATATCTGTGTGCAACATAATAATCATCTAAAATCTTGCTGCCAAATCTGAAGTGCTTCAGTGTGTCAAAGATGTATGTTCAACAGTCGAATGTTGAACATTCTATTTAATCACCGTAATCAATGAGGTCCTGAACCAAGCGAATGTTATTGTGGATGGATCTTCCTTTGAGGAATCCTGATTGGTTTGGATTTAAAATTTATGATATGCCTGATTTTAATCATGCTGCCAACACTATTTAAAAGAGTGATAGGTCTGAAATTGCCCTGGTGTCTCTTTCCCAGGTTTAGGTATTCATTTTATTACGCCCTGTTTCATTGACATTGACATTAATTCTTTGTTATTTATACATTCATTTAAGGCCTTCAGTAGTAATGCTTTAAATAATGTAATATATATATATATATATATATATAATAATATATATGTATATATATATATATATATCAGGGGTCGCGTTAACCGAATATTTTCCGTCATTGACCGTTTTTTTAAAATGATGACGGAAAAATCTGAGAGCCATCCGTCATTTTGACGGATTGCAATTCACACCCCTAAAAACTATGTTGATAAAAGAGGTGAAAAAAGAGGGATAGATGCAGATGAAGGAAAAACTCAGCCCTTGGCCTCAGCGGAGCGAGGAAGCAGCAGTAAGGAGGTTAGGCGAGTTCAGTGGGAGCGGGAGTTTTCCTGGCTGAGGAGGGCGGATAGAAAAATGTTGTGCGACAAAATAAAGATTCCCATCGGAGAATCTGAGCATAATTTCTGACCTGGACACCGTACTCAATGGATCTCGCTATCCTTGTAGTGCTGACAGTGTGTTAAAGAGCTATGGACAGGAGGCTTTGGAGCGCGTCTGTGACCGGTGCAGCTGATCCACTGGTGCAGAAGGAGCGCATGTTGCGGGATTTCCTACCACGCGCAACTACACGCAAGCAGGCACACGATTTAAGTCCATGTGGACCAGGAGAAAGGTGTGAGACTGTGCGTTTAGGCCACAGGTGAACTGTTCATATTCCACTGCAATATGAACAATGCAATTGAATATGTCATTATTATCATTTAAAGTGACCGGTAAAAATTGATTATGACGGGATTTTTATGACCCTGTCAGTCAAAATGACAGACAACGAAAAAGTCTAGCGCAACCTCTGATATATATATACATATATATATATATATATATATATATATATATATATAAAATAATGTAATATAATCCAAATATGCAAATCGGACCTATCACTTCCATACTGGATTGGTCGAGGCCCAGGTTAACGACCGCCATTGGTGCCGATAACCTACAGGGTAACAGTGGAAATTGGGCTACTGTGGGTCGAAGTCGAAGGAGGAGAGGAGGAAGACGGGTTCAGAAACAGAGAGAAAAGAGGAAAGGCAAGAGTCTGGGAATGAGAGTAGGGACTTTGAATATTGGGACAATGACGGGAAAAGCGTTGATTGAGAGTTGATTGACATGATGCAGAGAAGGAAGGTGGATATACTGTGTGTCCAGGAGACCAGGTGGAAAGGTAGCAAGGCGAGAAGCTTCGGTGCAGGTTTTAAGTTGTACTATTATGGTATTGATAGGAAGATAAATGGAGTAGGGGTTATCCTAAAGAAGAGGTTTGTTAGGAATGTCCTGGAAGTGAAAAGAGTGTCAGATAGACTGATGAGTCTGAAGCTTGAAATTGAAGGTGTGATGTTAAAATGTTATTAGTGGCTTTGCCCCACAGGTGGGATGTGAATTAGAGGAGAAGGAAACATTCTGGAGTGAGCTAGATGAAGTGATGCAGAATATCTCCAGAGGTGAGAGAGTGGTAATTGGTACAGACTTCAATGGACATGTTGGTGCAGGAAATAGAGGTGATGAAGAAGTGATGGGCAGGTTTGGTATCCAAGACAGGAACACAGAGGGACAGATGGTGGTAGACTTTGCAAAAAGGATGGAAATGGCTGTAGTGAATACTTTTTTTCCAGAAGAGGCATGAGCATAGGGTGACTTCTAATAGTGGAGGTAGGAGCACACAGGTAGACTACATCTTGTATAGACAATGTAATCTGAAGGAGATCAGTGACTGCAAAGTAGCGGTGGGTTTGAGTGTAGCAAGTCAGCATAGGATGGTGGTTTGCAGGATGAATCTGGTGACAAGGAAGATGAAGAGGACAAAGGCAGAACAAAGGACAAAGTGGTGGAAGCTGAAAAGAGAGGACTGTTCTATGGTTTTCAGGGAGGAGTTGAGAAAGAATCTGGGTGGTCAGGGAGAGCTCCCAGATGACTGGACAACTACAGCTAATGTAATCAGGGAGACAGGTAGGTGTGTCGTCTGGAAGAATAGTAGATAAGGAGACTTGGTGGTGGAATGGGGAAGTGCAGGAGTATATAAAGAGAAAGAGGTTAGCAAAGAAAAAGTGGGACACTGATGTTGGGGTTCAACGATGTAATTGGTGAGAAAATGTAAATATGAATAATTAATTAAGTTTAATAATTAATTATTTATTAATTTTCTTAAAGATGATTAATAAAAAAGGGGCACCACTCCTCTCAGAGGAGAATGACAGGTCCAGTAAGGACTGTCACTTAACGACCTTGAGATGGCTCTCGACTATCAGTTATCATTAATTGATAATAAACAAATTATTATTAATTAAGGTAAAATTTAGGAAGGGAAGGTGTGAGGTCGTACACTGGCTTCTTTCAATTACCCTTGTTACACACACACAAACACAAAAGACAGAAAGCAGTACTTTAAAAAAAGGTTATAATTTAATAAACAAGAAAAATAACAAAATAAACGTTAATCTTCTAATCTAAACTACCATTGATAACACACTTGAATGTGCGCAGCAGGATATGTGTATAAACGTGAGAGTGTGTATGTGTGTATAAAGAAAAAGGGGGGCGTGTCCCTCCCTGGTAGCCGGTGGCAACGTGGGAACCAGGAAGTAAACAAACGAAACTAAGGTAAACAAGAAGGAGGGGAAGGAGGAAGTAGTGGCGGGTCTATGGCGCGACGGTTGTCCCGGTAACGCTCCTCCCACTTCCGGGTTACCCAACGTGACCGTTACGTCACGTACAATTGCGTCACTCGATATTACCGCGAGGCAACGTAATATGACGCCTGTGCTCAGACTCCGACTCTGTCAGCTCTCGTCTCCCACCGGCTGGAGCCGAGTGAAAGAGGAGGGGTGAGGGAGGAAACGGAGTCAGCAGTGACGGGGGAAATTTGAAGGGGGAGTGAAGTAACGGGACGTGGCTGATCGTAAATCTCCGGTTGATCACGCGGTTTATCCGATCAGACTCGACTTAAACTGCGATTGTAACAGATCAACGGAGATTTCCCGTCTCACTACGTGATCACGATCCGTGTTGAAGACACAGGGTGATCAAAATAATAACAGGGGGATAAGGATCACACAGATCATCAGCAAGAGAGAAGAGGGAGAGGATATGGAGGAGGAGGCACACGGGAAATAGAGATTTCCTTCGATCTAACTGGAGTTGTCCAGTTACTCTGTAGTTTTACAGATCGAGTAAAATCTCTATCCTTCCATTGTGATCGCGCTCCGCACGAAGCAGCGGCGCGATGGACATATAATATTCACAAGCAGTTATGCTTTCTGCACCGCCGTTAGACACAGAAGCAAAGTTGCAGTCAATATATTCAGCTCGCTAGTCGCGATCTATACTGAACTAACTACAATCACAACTATATTTCACAGCGTGTGCGTGACACACGTTAATCTTAATCAGACAGGCACCTGAGTTATATAAACAGTTCGCTAGTCGCGATCTCACTGATTATAACACAGGTGATTTACAGCCGTGCGTGGAACATACGCACGGTAATGTGAAAAGAAAAACACAAAGAAAATAATAATAAAAAATAACTACTACCGCACGCGGTTCTGAACGGGTTCGAGCCGACCCACGCGGGTCGCCGTGTGCCATGGCTCCCCGCGTGCCTCGCGCTCTCACCCGTTCATTCACCGCGTGCGGTACTAGTTATTTTCAGTACTAGTTATTTTCAGTACTAGTTATTTTCAGCGGCGTCCCCGCGCATGTCGTTCCAAATTTCGAGGGGGATCGGGCAACGTATGGCAAAGTTATAGGGCACTTCCTGTTTGAAATGGCAGACTTCCTGTTCTGTCAAGTGCGTGTCCGTAAACGTGTTCAGGGAACTTCCCTTGCCTTACATATCAAGTTTTGTTCAGATCGGACAATCTTAGAGTTTACTTCCTGTTTCGGGCATTCCACTTCCTGTTAAGAGGTCAGCTTTTGCAGACATGCTCAGGACAGGTCCCTGGTGTCACATATAAGGTTTCGTGCAAATGGGACAACGTACGGCAAAGTTAGAGGGCACTTCCTGTTTAAAATGGCCAACTTCCTGTTCGTCTCTGGAAACATGTTCAGGGAAGGTCCCGTAACTCACATATCTAGTTTTGTGTCAATCAGACAATGTAAGACTTTACTTCCTGTTTCGGGCGTTCCACTTCCTGTAGGGAGGTGACCTTTTACGGACATGCTCAGGACAGGTCCCTGGTGTCACATATAAGGTTTTGTGCAAATCGGACAACGTACGGCAAAGTTAGAGGGCACTTCCTGTTTAAAATGGCCGACTTCCTGTTCGTCTCCGTAAACATGTTCAGGGAAGGGCTCGTAACTCACATATCTAGTTTCGTGTCAATCGGACAATGTAAGACTTTACTTCCTGTTTCGGGCGTTCCACTTCCTGTAGGGAGGTGACCTTTTACCGACATGTTGATGAAGGGCCTGGGGTCCCACATACTAAGTTTCAAGTGGATACAACAATCCCTGTTGGAGCAGCATCAAAAACTATAAATGTAATTCTGTCTGCTGTCACCAGGGGGCGCTGTATTTGAAAATGAATATTTTCATATAGACGTGTTCCCGGCAGGACTGTCATCAATCCTTGCAAGTTTGGTTCAGATCGGACCAGGATTGGCAAAGTTGTGACAGTTTGTTTTTTTAGAATTTTCTACCACCACCAGGAGGCGCTGTTTTCAAAATGTAACGTTTCAGCAACATAGTCGTCTTCAGCAACTAACCATCATCAACTATAGCAAGTTTGGTTGGGATCAGACCTTCCATCGCGAAGTTATAAGAGTTTCATTGTCTGTTATGAAAAATTATTATTATCTCCAATTTTGGCGCCCCCTATCTCGTACGCCATACAATATTTTAAAAAGCTTTTGATAACTTTTGATGCTCAACTCGTCCACATTGATCTCACCAAGTTTGAAGGTGATCGCAGAAAAGCTCTAGGAGGAGATAATTGAAATACAAGCTGTCATATTGTCTGCTGTCCCCAGGGGGCGCTGTTTTCGAAATTGAATATTTTCATATAGACGTCTTTAGGGCCGGACTATCATCAATCCTAGCAAGTTTGGTTCAGATCGGACCAGGATTCGCGAAGTTGTAGCAGTTTGATTTTTTGTCCCAAAAATCCGACTTTGCGTCGTTGCCATGGCAACACCGTTAAACGATTTGTCGTCATATTGATCACGCATCATCTACCATGTGTTTTGACTGTTGTCACCAATTTTGAGTGCGGTACGATTATCTGTGTAAAAGTTATTCATGTAATCGTAAAAAAACTTTTTTTGTGTGTATTTTCTTTCACCACAAGGAGGCGCTGTTTTCAAACTTCACCGTTTTTTCATAGACGTCTTCAGTCATGGCCCATCATCAATGGTAGCAAGTTTGGTTCGGATCGGACCTTCCATCGCAAAGTTATAGGAGTTTTGTTTTTCTGATGCGAAACATCAGAATCATCACAAACTTTGCCGCCCCCTATCTCGTGCGCCATGCGACATTTGAAAAAACTTTTGATACTGTAAGCTCCTCAACTGGTCCACAGGGACCTCACCAAGTTTGAAGGTGATCGCACGAAAACTCTAGGAGGAGTTAGTTCAAATACCATTGCTGCGAATTCGCCAAAATCGCCAAAAAATCGGCTGGAGCCGAGTGAAAGAGGAGGGGTGAGGGAGGAAACGGAGTCAGCAGTGACGGGGGAAATTTGAAGGGGGAGTGAAGTAACGGGACGTGGCTGATCGTAAATCTCCGGTTGATCACGCGGTTTATCCGATCGGACTCGACTTAAACTGCGATTGTAACAGATCAACGGAGATTTCCCGTCTCACTACGTGATCACGATCCGTGTTGAAGACACAGGGTGATCAAAATAATAACAGGGGGATAAGGATCACACAGATCATCAGCAAGAGAGAAGAGGGAGAGGATATGGAGGAGGACGCACACGGGAAATAGAGATTTCCTTCGATCTAACTGGAGTTGTCCAGTTACTCTGTAGTTTTACAGATCGAGTAAAATCTCTATCCTTCCATTGTGATCGCGCTCCGCACGAAGCAGCGGCGCGATGGACATATAATATTCACAAGCAGTTATGCTTTCGGCACCGCCGTTAGACACAGAAGCAAAGTTGCAGTCAATATATTCAGCTCGCTAGTCGCGATCTATACTGAACTAACTACAATCACAACTATATTTCACAGCGTGTGCGTGACACACGTTAATCTTAATCAGACAGGCACCTGAGTTATATAAACAGTTCGCTAGTCGCGATCTCACTGATTATAACACAGGTGATTCTGAACGGGTTCGAGCCGACCCACGCGGGTCGCCGTGTGCCACGGCTCCCCGCGTGCCTCGCGCTCTCACCCGTTCATTCACCGCGCGCGGTACTAGTTATTTTCAGTACTAGTTATTTTCAGTACTAGTTATTTTCAGCGGCGTCCCCGCGCATGTCGTTCCAAATTTCAAGGGGGATCGGGCAATGTATGGCAAAGTTATAGGGCACTTCCTGTTTAAAATGGCAGACTTCCTGTTCGGTCAAGTGCGTGTCCGTAAACGTGTTCAGGGAACTTCCCTTGTCTTACATATCAAGTTTTGTGCAGATCGGACAATCTTAGAGTTTACTTCCTGTTTCGGACATTCCACTTCCTGTTGGGAGGTCATCTCTTGCAGACATGCTCAGGACAGGTCCCTGGTGTCACATAAAATGTTTCGTGCAAATCAGACAACGTACGGCAAAGTTAGAGGGCACTTCCTGTTTAAAATGGCCAACTTCCTGTTCGTCTCCGTAAACGTGTTCAGGGAAGTTCCCTTGTCTTACATATCAAGTTTTGTTCAGATCGGACAATGTAAGACTTTACTTCCTGTTTCGGGCGTTCCACTTCCTGTAGGGAGGTGACCTTTTACGGACATGCTCAGGACAGGTCCCTTAACTCACATATAAGGTTTTGTGCAGATCGGACAACGTACGGCAAAGTTAGAGGGCACTTCCTGTTTAAAATGGCCAACTTCCTGTTCGTCTCCGTAAACGTGTTCAGGGAAGTTCCCTTGTCTTACATATCAAGTTTTGTTCAGATCGGACAATGTAAGACTTTACTTCCTGTTTCGGGCGTTCCACTTCCTGTAGGGAGGTGACCTTTTACGGACATGCTCAGGACAGGTCCCTGGTGTCACATATAAGGTTTTGTGCAGATAGGACAACATACGGCAAAGTTAGAGGGCACTTCCTGTTTAAAATGGCCGACTTCCTGTTCGGTCAACGGCGTCTCCGTAAACATGTTCAGGGAAGGTCCGGTAACTCACATATCTAGTTTCGTGTCAATCGGACAATGTAAGACTTTACTTCCTGTTTCGGGCGTTCCACTTCCTGTAGGGAGGTGACCTTTTACGGACATGTTGAGGAAGGGTCTGGGGTCCCACATACTAAGTTTCAAGTGGATACAACAATCCCTGTTGGAGCAGCATCAAAAACTATAAATGTAATTCTGTCTGCTGTCACCAGGGGGCGCTGTATTTGAAAATGAATATTTTCATATAGACGTGTTCAGGGCCGGACTGTCATCAATCCTTGCAAGTTTGGTTCAGATCGGACCAGGATTGGCAAAGTTGTAACAGTTTGTTTTTTTAGAATTTTCTACCACCACCAGGAGGCGCTGTTTTCAAAATGTACCGTTTCAGCAACATAGTCGTCTTCAGCAACTAACCATCATCAACTATAGCAAGTTTGGTTGGGATCAGACCTTCCATCGCGAAGTTATAAGAGTTTCATTGTCTGTTATGAAAAATTATTATTATCTCCAATTTTGGCGCCCCCTATCTCGTACGCCATACAATATTTTAAAAAGCTTTTGATAACTTTTGATGCTCAACTCGTCCACATTGATCTCACCAAGTTTGAAGGTGATCGCACAAAAGCTCTAGGAGGAGATAATTGAAATACAAGCTGTCATATTGTCTGCTGTCACCAGGGGGCGCTGTTTTTGAAATTTAATATTTTCATATAGACGTCTTTAGGGCCGGACTGTCATCAATCCTAGCAAGTTTGGTTCAGATCGGACCAGGATTCACGAAGTTGTAGCAGTTTGATTTTTTGTCCCAAAAATCCGACTTTGCGTCGTTGCCATGGCAACACCGTTAAACGATTTGTCGTCATATTGATCACGCATCATCTACCATGTGTTTTGACTGTTGTCACCAATTTTGAGTGCGGTACGATTATCTGTGTAAAAGTTATTCCCGAAATCGTAAAAAAACTTTTTTTTTGTGTATTTTCTTTCACCACAAGGAGGCGCTGTTTTCAAACTTCACCGTTTTTTCATAGACGTCTTCAGCCATGGCCCATCATCAATCATAGCAAGTTTGGTTCGGATCGGACCTTCCATCGCAAAGTTATAAGAGTTTTGTTTTTCTGATGCGAAACATCAGAATCATCACGAACTTTGCCGCCCCCTATCTCGTGCGCCGTGCGACATTTGAAAAAACTTTTGATACCGTGAGCTCCTCAACTGGTCCACAGGGACCTCACCAAGTTTGAAGGTGATCGCACAAAAACTCTAGGAGGAGTTAGTTCAAATACCATTGCTGCGAATTCGCCAAAATCGCCAAAAAATCGCCAATCAACCCAAGATGGCGGCTTTCCTGTTGGGTTTGGATCATGGTCATAATGTAATTTTTTCTTCATCCTGACCCACTACACATGTGTACCGAATTTCGTGCATGTGCGATATTTGTGTTGGTCATGGTGAATTTGGACAGGTGGCGCCGCACTTATTGGCCCCTCCCACATTCAATTTTCGACGCACATTCCCCGAACCTTTTTCAGACGTAAATTTACACCAGGATTGATGCGGTCACAAAAATTGGTGAGTTTTGGGGTATGGGAAAGGCCTCAAAAAGGCAATTCATTTGGGGGAATAATAAGAATAATAATAATCCTTTCAGTTTCAATAGGTTTCTTGCAACCTTGTTGCTCGAACCCTAATAATAATAATAATAATAATAATTAAAGCTGCAAGCAGCGTTGTACGGGACCTCGCGGCCACCACCCTCTACCGGCATGTCATGTATAACGTGGGCTCTGGCCGGGTTACTTATCTCGCATGTGAAGTTTACTGCAGATTGGTCGACGTATGGCAATGTTACGGGTCACTTCCTGTCTGGGAAGACCTACTTCCTGTGTGCAGGTCATGGTTTGCAAACATGTTCAGGGCGGGCCCTTGGTCTCACATATCAAGTTTTGGGCCGATTGGTCAATGTTTGGCGGAGTTAAAGGTAACTTCCTGTTTCGGGCGACCTACTTCCTGTGTGCAGGTGGTGTCTTGCAGATGTGTTCAGGGCAGGTCCTTGGTACCACCTATCAATTTTGGAGCCGATTGGTCAATGTATGGGCAAATGACAGGGCACTTCCTGTTTCAGGCACCCTACTTCCTGTGTGCAGGTGATGTC